>NC_092837.1:1180000-2402500 GCF_039878825.1 Excalfactoria chinensis
GCTACGGCAGTTGCCCTTTGCTCACAGGTAGGGCTCAAATCACCCCAAGGACTCCAGTCCTATGCCTGCATCCTCCCCCCTCATTCTGGTGGGCACCACAGAGCACTGCCCAGCTGCAGAAGTCGCTCCACCCAGCATCCCAGCCACCTTCCCAAAGCGCTGCTGTACTGCCACAGAGCACTACATCTTCGTTCTGTCCCAGCAGTGAGCACTTCTGCCCTGTGACACAAATGCCCCTCACAGGGTGTCACCAGCTGTGACAACAGACAGGACCCACATCTGATGGTCAGAGGGAAGTGCTGACATCAGCTCTGCTGACTGACTGCTGTTCCACCCAGGGAACACAAACTCCAGCACCACGAGCATTCCCACAGCAGCCCACGTCACTGTCTGCAGCACAATGTGGGGGAGTGCAGAAAACCCTTTCTATTTCCAGCCCTTGGGTGAGGTGAGTGAAAATCACAGGGCTCACATGAAGCCAGCAGTGACCTCCCCGACACCATTACATCCTGCGACATGCACACCATAAGGGGACAGAGGGAAAGCAGTTGCTGGGGAATCCCACTGCGAGGTGACCTTACCAACAATATTTAGGGAAAATTAGGAGGAAGGCAAGGCACTGAACATGTTCCTTACACCAGTTGTTCTCTAGAACACCACCCACACACTGAGGTTTGGGACCTCCACAGCAGCACAGCACATGGTGAAGGCTGTCCCCCAGAGCTGCAGTGCTGCTGACTGACTGCGGATGATCACCCACAGCAAGGAGCACAGCAGGGTCCTCCGTAAGGTACTGCAGAAAGGCAGAATGAGGACTGCTCTGCAGAAGTGTCTGACTTGCTCTGAGCAGCAGCCCCAGAGAGCATCCATGTCAACAGAGCTGCATTTGGGTGAGCTGCCCTGGCTGGAAGGACTGACTGAGAACCAGTTGCTCCACAAATTCTCCAGCAGCAATCCAAGGAAGAAACGCCATTACATCTAAGTGTGAAATGCATTTCCTGGCTCAGACATGGCCAGCAACAGAACCATGGGCTGCTCACGTTCGTGGAGGAGCTCCCCAGGCAGGAACCCTTCGGCCCTGCTCAGACACCTGCTCGCTTTTCTCAGAAAATCAATTTGGTATCCCAGGATTTCTGCTTCCATTTCAACACACAAGCCTGAAAACTCCCAAAACAGCAACACAGATCAGCAAAGCCATTGCTCTATTTCTCTCTGCCCCGGGCCCCGCTCCCTGCAGCAGCCATCTCCATGCCCACCAACATGTGAGCTTTTTAAAACAGACAGAAAGAAGCAGGAAAATGGTGAGATCCTATGAACCTTGTGAACATTAACGAGCACATAGCTCACTCATTTGTGTTTCCTCCCAGTCTATGTAAGCACAGCAGGGTCCCTAGGTGGCACATGAGGCATCCACACAGACAGTTCACTTCACCTCTTCTCCAGCCTACATGCAGACCCACCACATTCTCTCCTGAGAAAAAGTCCCTTTCCCTTAACAGAGATGGAGCTCTCCCAAGCTTGGACTAAATGATGAGGTCCTGCAGTAGGAGGCAGGAAGAGGAATGACCAAGATGCTTTTCTGGGAAGAAAAAGAAGTAAGAGGAGAAAGCAGTCAATAGAGACAAGCCCAATTGCCTAGAAGGCTTCCAAGGATGGCAAAGCATCTCCTGGTCTGGGAGCTGTGGGCTGTCAGAGATGGGCACCTCCAACCCGTGGAGTTGACAGCAGATCAGAGCTGTGATTTAGCTCAGAGCCTGGCCCTCCAAGACAGTGTAGAGCCAGCCCCCTGGCCTGGAAGCAAGAGAATGGGAAGTGTGGGTCTGGAATGAAGTTCATATAGGAGAGCACAGCTGCGGGTGCCTGCGATCAGGGCAGGAGCTCTGCAGGCACTGGGCGCTGACACCGCTGCCGGGAGCAGCCCTGATTTTGGCACTGAAAGTGTTACATAGAACACGCCATAAAGTTCCTCTGAGGCTTTAATTTCTTTCCCCCCGATCTTCCTTTGATTTTTATTCCCTCCTTCCCTCTTGTCCTTTGAACTTTTAAAAAGGCACTTTGAAGACATGTCATAAAGCGGTTTCTTATTCACCATCTCCTCTTTGATGCTCGCGCTCCTCGGTATGAACTGCAGCCCCGCAGGATGTGGGACCCGAGGAGCCGAAAGCCGACACTGAGGAGACGGAGCAGGAAAGTAAAAGCATGGATGCAGTTTGTCAGTAACACTCCCAAGCCAGGCGTACAGCACAGCACACAGCAGCCATACCCCCATCCCCGCAGGGCCATGCAGGGCACAGCAGTGCTCAGGGCCAGGGCAGCTCCAACAGAAGGCAGTGGAGAAAAGACCCAGTCCCAGGGAGCAGGTAAGAGCTGCTTGCTGAGCAGTTTACCCCTAGCTCTTGTCCCTGCCTCTGACCTGGAGTCTTTAATTTGGCCTCTCCCCATATCAAAAGTGCAACACAGCCCAATTTGCTTGGATTGGCCAAAGGCAACTGTGCAGCCAAATTTAGTCATGCTGCAAAGGACTGGGCTCCAGCACAGAGTGTAGTGGTTCTGAAAAGGGCATCCAGATATTTTGAAGTCACTGCCAGGTACAAGATGGACTGTGTTAGTAACTCCGAGCATTGGGTTTTCTGTTTCAGTTCTGCACCATCTGCTTTTTAACAAACCCTGGTGCTCTCTTCCATAGCTTCATTTTGAAGGAGACGTCCCAAAAGCAGAGCTCAATGTCTGGGATAAAAACTTTATCGAGGTCTTAGCATGGCTTCCATCCTTAATGGATAGGACAAAGCAAATGAAAATAAGCAACCTCAGATCCAAAAATCAACTGGGGAAAAAGCTAAAGATGAGCCAATGTGGGCAAAAATAAAGATGTGATAGGTTTAAATCTTATGCACTCTAACCCCTGAATTGTAACCACCTCTTCAGACACTGAGGTACATCCCAGGTGGCTCTGCTTGGGACGGAGGTGCCCCCATGGGCTGTGCTGGGCAGGATGGAGACAAACTCCAGTGACCCACCCTCACCACACATGCCAAGAAGGATGGTACAAACATGATCTCTTTTACACAGTAGACATTATTTGTGCTTTGGGATTGGGATGGGAGGTTGTTGGATCTGTTTGGCAGAGAAACACCACAGTAAGAGTTACACACAGCCATATAATTCTGCATCCACAGCTCCTAATACTGACTTACTGCTGTGGGATGATACAGATTGGATATTTCCTGAACCAAGCAGACAGTGCAGCTCCGCTTGGCCAAAGTTACGATGAGCTGTGCATTGTGTTCACCAAACTGAGCCCCTTGCTGGAAGTCCCACCAGCAGGCACACAGAACAGCTGCCAGCAGAAGGAAGAGGATGCAGAGCACAGTGCCCAGCCAGCTCCTACCGCCTGGGAGCACCACTTTGTTCCAATTCCACTTTCCATACTGAACCATCTTTCTCCCATACCAAACAGCACAGCACTAAAGCCCAGCTTAGGAGATGTTTTTTCCCCTCCTGAGTTTTTCTCTGAATTAGAACCGGACATTTCTGCAGTGAAACTCTTTTTGCAGAGCTGACCTCCGTGGCACAAAGCCACTGATGAGAGCCTCTCAACTTTACTTAACCTCTGTGTAGAGAATCACATCAACTCACGGCAAGGGGACCTCTCAGCACCGGGGGAACAGATGTTTGGGCAGGAGGTACACCATGCTGAGTCCGTGGTGTTCACTGGGGGGGGCTGGGGCTGGTTTGAGTTTGGTTATTTTTAAAAGCTGCCCAGTAGTAGGAGTGATTCTGAAATAAGCAGAGCTACCCTGAAAACTGCTTGATGGGCTTTGCAAATATTGTTTTCTGGGTATGTTTTTCCTTTTTACCTGCAAGACTGATCTAGTGTGGCTGTGTGTGTGTGTGTTTTTGCTTGTTTTACTACAGCCAAACTTCTGTTCCCGGATCTAAATGCAGATACATCTGGAACAGGAAACTAATGCACTTCCAAACCTCAAATTTTTCACTTTAAACCTGAGATAAAGAGGAAACTTTGTTTTAAAGACAGATGTATCATAACGAAGGACAAATATATTTCCAGAGGGGCCAAACCACAGCACTCCTGAGAATCCACTACATCAAAGAACCAGCAAAATGTGAAGAGCCGCGAGGATTCCAGTGTGTGTGTACTGAGCTACCCCTGCTTCACACCCGGACAGATGCTTCCCATGCACAGCAAAAAACCGCAGTGTTACCGGGAGGTAAAGGCCTCAGATAACATTTGTACAGTGCTCTGACACAGAAAGCCCCAAATTCCCCTCTATGGCTGCAAAGTCTGACAAAGACATAATGGAAATCAGCTTCCGCCCGACAAAAATGTCGCTCTGGCACAAGGACAAGTCCGCAGAAACTTTCCAGCCTGCCCTCCAAGAGCAGCACTGCCATTTCCATTAAGCGGCTGAAAGCGCAGGAGGCATCCGGAACAGAAGTGCACTCCCAGCAAGAGCAGGCACGGCTCGGTGCTTGGAAGGCTCTGCAGAGCCATCCCAAGTCATCCCCTAACAGAAGCAGGGATATGCCTCTGCACATCGACAGCTCTGTGCCTTCCTACGGAGAGGAGCCCACATGGGGCCATTTGAGAGCACCTGTTTGGAGCTCTCTAGGGAACATCCATCAGAGGAGACTCCACACAGAGGTGGGCTGGAAGTCCTTGTAGCATCTGGAGCTATGGCAAGCTTGGGAAAGCTCAAATCCAGATCAGACATCTACAGTGAGAGAGCAGACCCCAAGTGCCAGTGGCACACCTCCCCAGGCAGGCAGGGGCAGCAGGAACAAGAACCATGCTCCACTCAACAGCCCAGAAGCACATTGAGCAGGAGCTCCCAATGCTGCCCAGCCCCACACAGCTCCCAGCTGCTACCAACAGCCATACATGTGCCCCAGACCTGAGGATGCAGCACATACCCCTGTTCACACATCACATTGAGCATCTCTCCTCTCCACCCTGATGGTGTGGATGTAGAAGTTACACTGCTGCTCATGCAGGGAAGTTATAAGAGAAGAGTAATTGATGTATGTTTGTCTGTGTTTTAATGAAGCTGTGCAGCTGAAAGCAGGCGAGGAGCCAATGCCACGTGACCACACAGTGCTCCTTGGACTCCTTTCAGGAATCTTCTCCAAAGGATCCAGCTGTCCCGTATGACATTTCTCCCCCAAGACTGAACTAATCAATGTCTGCTACCAGTTATCATGGTGGGAAGTGGAACAACGCATACTGGGAAGCTGCTGTACATCAACCACTCTGTTATAAATATGCTGGAGATACAGCTATACACAGTACTTTATTCCACCACTTATCTTCATGCAAGCAGAAAGGCTGCAAGCGATGAATGCCTGCTGCAGAGAGCTCTCCTAAGTGAGGTTACTGCATTCTTGACTTAAGCCCATTTTTCTGGTTTCCATGCAAACACCAATGAATCTTAAATGGGAGCATTCAGCCAGGGCCTTCCCGTTCAGACAAAGGCAGCATCTCTCCACATGGGGGTTACACCCATACATGGCAGAGGGATGAGCCCAATGGGTTTCCTCTGTCTCTCACATAGGACATCCCCCACTCACTGGAAGCTCACAACCCAGGTACACATGTCAGTCAGCACAGCCACAGGGCAGTTTCTGAATGCAGGACTATGAATGCCTGCACCTCTACACACACATACAGGTGTGTGCCCGCAACCAAAGACAACAGGAATGCAAATATGTTTTACGCCTAATTATGGAAAGTACTTTGGCAGGAGGACTGGAGGCACAAAGAGCTACTATTTGGGTTCCTCAGGCTGCCGCCTCTGTTCGGTACACAATCGACAATATTTAGACAGAACGGGCCAGTTCCTTCCTCACAAGGTAGCTTCCTGTGCCTGGCAGCCCTCGAGCAGGCTATAAAATGACCTTATGTTTAAGGACAGACTCAGATTAAATAAGCAAAGGGAAAATGCGCCCACTCGCTCTGCCGGCGGCTCTGCTGTTGTTTCACGGCGTGTTGGGGAGAAAAGGGAAGAAAACAGCAGTGCACAAAATAGAAGTTAGCATTAATCCCACGAGACTTTTCATTTGGGTTCTGCTTTCCTCACACCCTGCCCTGATCTGCTGCCCTTGGTCCAGCCTTTGTCACACATCACTTCAGAACGTCTGGCTCTGCAGTCAAATAGAGCTTTTCATTGACACTCAGATGCATGTGCAGTGATTCAAAAGCCTTCTTTTTACGTTTTATAGTGCTCCCGTCTGAATAAATTCATTTTAAGTGCCACTTTTTCATCCGTGGATTATGAAATGTTGGGACATCTGGATGCCACAGCCAGGTGCCAAAAGGTAACGCATTACCTGCTGCATGGGTCTGCCAAACACAGCAACCATCATAGAATCACTGAGGTTGGAAAAGGCCTCAAAGACTCCCAAGTCCAACCCCAGCCCACCTCTCCATGCCCACTGACCATGTTTCCCAGTGTTTCCACGCTCTGGAACACCTCCTGGGACAGGGACCCCCCCACACCCCTTGGCAGCTGTGCCAGTGCTGACTGCTGTTTGGAGGAGAAATTGTTCCTAATATCCAACTTGACCCTTCCCTGGTGCAACATGAGGCCATCGCCTCTCATCCTGTCGCTAATAATGACAACAAGGCTCTGCAGAGTTCCCAACCCCACAGCCCCCCAAGCACAAGCAGAGAGCAGCCCTGCACTCACAGCCACAGGCAGATGGGCAGCAGTGGGCTCTGCTCACGGGGCACTGGGCAAGAAGCCTGGAAAGCTGAGAGGCCATTGGTGCCAAAAAGTGGGACAGGGTTCAGTGGAAAAAAAAAAAATCACTAATATATTTTTCCTAGTCCACCCACCTTCCTGCTCCCCTCCAGAGCAGAACAACTGCATTACAGCAGGGGTTTGTCAAGCCAAGGCTGGAACTGCGTGGGGAAGGGAGAGCTCCTAACGCTCATCAGCTCAGAGCTGCTCCCATTGGGGCTGGTGCTCCACAGCACCACAGTGGGACACAAACAGCACGCTGCTGGGTCTCTGCCTCTTCTCTGCAAGAGTCTTTCAATACTGGTAAATGTGGATAGTGTTGCAAGCTAAACAAAAGCCATAAATGTGAATCTGGTAAGAGCAAGGACCATCAAAAAGTGGTTAACCCCACAGCTTATCCCCCCCTCCCCCCAGTTAAAATGGCAAGTACTTCCATCCTTAGAAGCAGTGGTCACAGAAGTGACTATCTTATCACAGAAGTGATTACTACCGTGTCTCAGAGCATGGAAGGCTGCAGGCCCAGAGCACAAAATGCTCCATGTGCAGCTAGCAGATCAGCAGCTCTGCCTGCAGTGTGACCACGCATCACCCTGTGCAACGTATCAGCAAGTTCAGCACCTTTGTAAAGGATGTGCCGGGCTTAAATTCTTGGTCACATACAGCCCCAGATCCAAAGGTATTGGTGTAAGCTTACTTCTTCCCATTCAGCATGCCTCAGGTTTGCTGCCTTGCTCTGTACCTCCTTAGCAGAATAGAGCAGGGCTCGGTTCATTCCATTCCCACAAGGCACCTCTGACAAACCACAAACTCCTGGCTGGGGAGGCGGCAGTGTGGGGCTCCTTCCTGCACAGCCCAACCCCTCACAGTAATGCAGGGACAGAAGCACTAGGTGGCAAAAAAAGCCAACAGGTCCTCGTTAGTCACACTCAGAAAGTGAGCGTTAAGGCATCCCCAAATCAACGGGTTGTTCAGCTCCAGCAGTGATGGACATCAGCAGCACTGCGCAGCTCTATGGGGTTCTGCTCCCCTTGGAAGAACTGAACCAAGAGCTCACAAATATAGAAAGCAGAGGGGGCAAAAGGGGTTAACCCCCCTGGCTGTTACTGAAAGATACACGTTCCTGCACATTACTTCCTTCCTGGTAATTGCAGTATAATAAAGCATCAAAATAAACAGTAATCCCCAAAAATGGCTAAAATGGGTCTGTATTCCAGATGAGAAACATCTGCAGCAGCAGATCAGCACATCTTCTCTTTTCCTGGGCAATTACTTGGACAGAACCATGCTCTCATAGGTAAAATTATTCTCCTGGCCTCTTTTATCACTTCATAAATCAGATCAGCATTTTTGGAGGGGAAGTAAGAATCAATGAAGCCCTTTGGATAAATGAGAGCAGAGGATCCCACAGTGCTGCTCAGGTGCTCGGTGTGGCCACTCCCATTCCTGGCTGTGTTCACTCAAATGGATGGGGGAGAAAATCCCTCAAAGCCTTTAAACTTTAAAACAAGAGCATAATTTTTCCCTGTACCCAAAGGAGTAGGAGAAGGGTAAGATTAGAGCAGTGCATTAACTGTCTGACTGTTACCAGAGAATAAACAAAGACCGTCTCGTTAATTTTGGAACCGCTACTGCCAATTACGAAGGCATTGTGTTTGCCATACACATTGATTAGAAAAGCTGTTTATTTGAACTAATAAGCAGAAAATGAGCTGAAATTGTCTTTTCTTTATTTTTAATATGATAAATGGAATCGGCTACAAGTACATCTGTTCTGAGCCTCTTTCCCACAATATGTTCTGCCTGAAAAACGCTCCCCTCTATACCAACATCTCAAATGAATAATTGTCCCCAAAGTATCACCTACAAAGCATACAGTGGTGTGTGGTTCGATCCTTCTTCTGCATTTAATCCATCATCTGAACCAAACCACTCTGCAGAGAGGAGAAAACAGGCTGCCATATCTACCAGCCAATGGTGGGACCTGAACCCAGCCTTGGAGACACCCCTTGGCACACTGGCATGGCCCAGGCAGGTGGGCTCATGCTGTCCAGGGCTGTCCAGGGCTGCTGGGCTGGTAGCGACCCACAGACCCCCACCTCCCAAGGGCTGCGTCACTGCATCACGGCAGCTCAGAACTCTCAGATTCAGCAGCTGGTGTCAGAAACCATCCCATGCACCAGCAGGGAGGAGCCAGAGGTCCACACTCAGTGCTTTATTTTAACCTCAGAACTATTTTTCCTCTCCTTCAAAGATTTTTTTCAGAGAATTTTGTTGTTGAGCAGCTTTAACTCTCAGAGCTTCCTCCCAGCAGGAGAAGCCCCAGGACATTCTAAGCAGCAATACACATACAGACTGCTTCTGGTTTAGAAAAGATCTCCAAAAGGTAAGAAACAAAACAAAACAGCAACAGACAAATGAGAGGCCATGCACCCACCTGCGCCGTGCAGCAGCCCCATCCAGCAGTGATGCCTCATCACTCCAGGCTCTCCTGCTGTGCTCAGCCAGGGCAGCTGCAAGCAGAGGGGGAGAAATGCCAGCAGATATCCAGCATCTTACTTTAGGCTGTGGGAAATCATTCTTGATTGTGTTTGGTGGTGTTTTTAGGGCAGCTGCGGTAAAGTTTCTGCATAAAGGAAAAGCAAAGAGCTGAAGGGTCCTCCCCGGGCTTTGATCCTCCCTGCGGAGAGCAAACCATGAAGTGTTTGTTAAAATCCTAATCCGATTTAAAGCTGCTTTTGACAGTGTTGGGGAAGGAAGTGGCTGCTGCCGGTGCCCTGCCAGCCGGGGCTGCTACAGCCACGCTGCACTGCCTGCAAAAAGCAGCGGCCCCTGCACAGCTCAGGATAAAATCCCCACCAGAGACAGCTCGTCCAAATGGGCTGCAAATGGGGGTCTTTCTTTAGAGGCACTCTTTTTCTCCCTGCAGCATAGATTCCTTTCCCAACAGAGGCAGTGCCCCAGACTCCGACCAATTACCAGCTCAGGAGGTATCAGAGCTCTGTGCAGCCCCCTTGGTACCAAAGCTCCCACCTGCAGGTTTCATGGGAGCAAGGAGGCTGCATGTAAATCCATTTATTTCTACTTTATTTTTAAAATATTGTTTCAAAGGGAATCAGCATCAACAAATCCACGTAGAAGTGGTACAGCTACATACTGATATTCTGAGTGAATAGCCCATTATTTGGGCACAACAAAATCCTCTGACAGCCCCCCATGTCCCTCCCTCACACAGCAGGAAAAGGCAGCAGTGACATCACATTCTGGCTGCAGAGGTGTTCCACAGAGTTGATGAAGGAGCAGCCACGGGCCCAGCTGCACCTGTCCCTTGCTGAACCATAGAATCATTCAGGTTGGAAAAGACCTCTCAGATGCCCAGCCTCAGCCCCAGCCCACCATGCCCCCTGACCACATCCCCCAGTGCCACATCTCCACAGTTCTGGAACACCTCCCAGGATGGCAACATCCCCTGGGGGCAGACCTGTGCCAGTGCTGACCACTCTTTAGAGAATGTATTCAACCTGAACATCCCCTGGTGCAACTTAGGGCTGTTATCACTCATACTACTGCTGTTACCTGAGAGAAGAAGCTGATCCCCACCATGCTAGAGTAATTTAAATGTACAACAACAACAACAACAAAAGCATCAAAACAGGTACATACTGCCCTGGCAGCCCATGCTGCTCCCATCCATCTGAGGTAGCCAGGACAGTCACCCATGGTCTCTCTCCACAGATTGTTACACATCACCCATAACTTCCTTATGTCAGTACCTCAGCACTCACTGGCCTTGTTTTACTGTCAGTAAAGAGCATCAGTCTTTGTTGGGGGATGACACAGAAGCACAGCAAGCACAGGCCAACCTGCAGCCCAGAGGGCAGCCCCAACTGCAGCACCCACAGCAGGGCAGCCCCGACTGCATAGCATTCCAAGGGGAAAACACAGGAACTCAAGAGATTTAAGCTCTTGACATCTGGATTCTGTCACTGTAACAGAATAAAACAAAGCCGAGATCCAACCTTCTTTGGTCAAGCGTGGATCAGAAGATGAACTCGCACATTTCCACTTGGTGGGCCATTATTTTCAATACATACAATCCCCCAAGCGATTCTCAGGAGCATAGACTGCAGCATGAAAACCAAGGCCAAGCAGATTGGGATGGGGAACATGTTGGTAATAGGGAGGATTTCGGAAGAGCTTCCTTGGCTGGAGCCGATAAGCAGAAGTTTTGCCTTGGAAACGCTCATAAATCCCAGATCCAGGAAAGCTTAAGAGAATCAATGTGGTCATTCACACAGCAAGAGCAGACTGCGTGCTTTGGGACGCAGGTGTCAGCGCTGGGGAGATCGGATAGCACAGCTCTTCGGGGAAAAAATGCTCCTCTGTGAGCCAGCGTACATTCAGCCATGGCTGCTGCCCTCCTGTTATTGGATCCCAGCATCAAATGTGGTCTGAGGGAAAGTTTCAGCCCAACAATTAATGACTTCATATTTTGCAGAAAATTTCAGGAGGCGGCAGGAAAGACAACACGAGGAACTCCCCAGCTGTTCCAAGAGCAACTTTCAAAGAGCAAAATGACCTTTACTTCAGTAGAATGTGCTTATGTAGCAAGAATGTTACATTTTTTCAAGTGATCCCTTTTCAAACAATTAAAATTCACACCCACAGCACATGCAAGTACGCAAGTCAAAAGTCTCTGCTTTACATCATACGCAGCACTTTTAAATGACATCTCCTTTTTCCAGGGTGGAAAATCACAGTCAGCATTTGTATATAAATATTATTACACAGCTTGAATGTACAAGCCAGGAAACAGAGTGCTGCATGACAACGTGCTAAAAATTCCTCACTGCATTTTTTTATGTTAAGAAACCAGCAGTGTTTGTACAGTAATTCCATTGTCACGCACAGCCTTCTGCTCACAGCCACAGAACCAACACCCCGTCCTGAAGGTGAATCCACCTTTATATAAGGGCACGTAGGAAATCCTCTCCTCCTCCTGTGGCAGTGATGCACTGCTCCCCCAAAGCGTACAGTAAACCCCTGACTATTCGCTCTGACTGTCTCCAAACAGGACTGCTTGGGGTGTTGTTGACATGCATTCTCTTTGAAGTAAACCACCTTAATAACAAAAGTGGGTTTTATTGGGCTTTCAACAACCACAATATTCTTTCACAGCCTATGAGTGACTGATGGGGTCAGTGGCCAGGACTTGGCTTTTATTTGGACTAAGATGAAGCATGGGATTGGTTGACCATGCAGTAACTTGTTCCAGTCCACTGGGTTTCCTTCTGGGAGATTTTACCTTCATATTCAAAGAGACAGAAGTGTAACAGTCCTGGGCCTTTGCATCTCCAGCCAACAAAGGGAATAATCCAAAACTGAAGTCTCCAGCCATCAATTCTTTGAATCCTAATCCTCCCATATCAAGCGGTGAACTCTTTGCTACTTTGCTGAACACTGAAAGGTTGGAGCTAACTCAATAGCCTTGGAAGTAGACTTAGCTTCTCTGCTGAAAAGCAGTGGTCTCAGATTGAACCGAACTTCCACAGCTCCTGTAACCCAGAGCCAACAAGACCTTACTTTGTATATCAGCTTTTCTTCTTGTTCCCCACTCCTCAAGCATTT
Organism: Excalfactoria chinensis; assembly: GCF_039878825.1. Taxonomy (NCBI): domain Eukaryota; kingdom Metazoa; phylum Chordata; class Aves; order Galliformes; family Phasianidae; genus Excalfactoria; species Excalfactoria chinensis. The sequence continues at coordinate 1,192,384 of NC_092837.1, forward strand.
TCCGTCTGTCACGCAGATCTGAAAAGCTCTTATAGCTCGCTGTGCACCAAAGCTCATGTTGTGAGACATGCATCAGGACTTCAGTGTACTTTCCCTCAGAGGAGCTTCACCATTACGTTCCATCACTCTTGAAATTCAGCCTATTTTTTTGTCCACACACATTATTAAGTTTTTGTGTCCTTATTGGGTTTTCCTGTAGGGTCAGTGAATGAATTTCTCCTTAATTTGTTCCCTCCACTCCCGTGGACACCTCAGCCCAACAAAGTCCCTCACAACAGATGTGTGTCAGCTCACCGGGGCACAGCAGCAGCACAGTAAGACTGGCACACCTCCACAGCCCCACAGAACAGAAGGCTAAGGGGGGACAGAAGCAAAGGCTGCCGCAGCTGAGATGAATCCATCACATGCATTAGACAGTGGGAGCTAAATGAGATGCAGCAGTGCAGAGCTGCAGCAGAGGACAGGTTTGAGATATAGGGAAATGTTTGTACCTGCTAAGAATGATTTGGCATTGAGCTCAGGTTGGATATTAAGAAACATTTCTTCCCCAAAAGAGTGGTCAGCACAGGCACAGCTGCCCAGGGGGTGGGCAGTCACCATCCTGGAGCTGCTTCAGAACATGGGGATGTGGCACTGGGGGACAGTGGGGTCAGTGGGCACAGTGGGGTGGGCTGGGGTTGGTCCTGGGGATCTGAGGGGTCTTTTCCAACCTGAATGATTCTGTGGTTCTATGAACAGAAACAAAATTATCAGGGACCGCCACCAATAGGGCACCAAAGGCTGCTCTAGAAGCACAGATGCTCATAATGGCTTCAAAAGACAGCAGCATGAAGGGACATGTGCGGATGCAGCACTCAGCAAACCATGGCTTCAGCATCTGCCTGCTCACCTCATCACACCAACAGCCCCAAGCCTTCTCCTTTCTGCACATCCTCCTCCAAACCTTAATGTCAATATAACATTCAAAGAGTCAGCAGTTTTCTTTGGCAAGGAGGTACAAGGCTGACCACTTCCTACCTCCAAATGGCCCCAGCTTCTACCACAGCTCCACGCGGCGCGCTCCGTTCGCATTTCTCAGAGCACAAAGGAGCTCCTGAGCCCCATTCCTTCCCCAGTCCACCACAGATCTACATGGTGCTGCCCAGCCTCTGCTCCTCAAGGTCAGGAAAACAGGGCATGCAAAAAGTGAGCTAATATTCATTTCCAGTGCTTATCTGCCTCTGTTTGTGAGCAAGGAGGACTGATTGCTGCACACAGGAAATGCATCACCTGACACCCCAATGCCCAGACTGCCCATCCTGAGGCTCCAGCATCAGCAACATTACTGCTCTCAAGGAAAAGAACTCTGAGGAAAGCCAGGAATGGGGAGAAAAAAGAGCACAAAGGCATCCAAAAAATCTCATAAGCAGCAAAGCATGAATGAAAAGCTTCCTGAAATCTCTTAAAGGCAAATCATTAAACACTTACTTTTCTTCCTGTTGTTAAGGTTCCATGTTACCGCACCATCCACCGGGCAGAGCTGCAGCAGCTGGGGGTATTCACAGCATTAGGGCTGCTTGCTTAAAAGGGGGGAAAAAGTAAATGAATGTAAATCCTGCAAAAGGTAACAGGTTAAGCCCATGGAGAAATGTCAGTTTTTTAGCATTAAACAAATCCTTGAAGCCATGCACTTTTCCAGTCTGTAAGTTTTTAATAAGCTGGGTATTTTCAAAGCTGGAAAAGGAAGAAATTAGTCTAGGAAATACTAAAGTGATAGAATATGGTAATTACATACAAGGATGCTACTCTGTAATGCCCAGCAGCACTCCAGAGTGGGACAGGTGGGCTCCATCACTCCCATTGCAGTGCCCAGCACAGAATGGGCAGTGATGGAGCAGTGCAGGGGACACAGAGCTACCCCATAGCACAGCTGCTTTAGGAGCTGCACACTTCAGCTGCTTCCTTCCACAATGAGGGCAGCTTTGGAAAAATCACACCTGGAGTTCAGTCAGGGCTGTAAATCATTAACAGCTGCTATGAGATATCTGCATGCATCGAGTCAGAAAGTGGAAAATGATGACATAGGGATGTAAATAGGGGCCATATCAAACTGCGTCCATGTCAGAGGGAGGAAGGAGCTGTGGTTAAGATACGCAGTTATCACTGACCCCATGAATACAGCTAAGAGCTTTTACTCTACAGTAAAAGTACAGTAAAAGCTTTTACTGTACAATAAATTTTAAACTTTAACCTTAGAAACAACAGGAACTGCTTAGCAGAAACACTGTTACTACCACAGCAGTTAAGTTGTAGCTAAAAGGCTATAATGTTTACGCCTCTGAATGATCAGCACCCTGGTCTGTATCAGGTAGGATGCATTAACCTTTTTCCTGTCAAAATAAAGGTGAATTTGCTGCTTGCTTTTGATCCATCCATTGTAATATATGTGTAAAAACTGGGCAATATTGAAGTGCTTGCTTTGCTGCTCATTAACGGCATCATTTCTAAACGGAGCCTCGTGGGGAAAGTTGTGCATGATTTGAGGAAGGAGGGACAGCTTTCTGCTCCATGTGGGTCCAAGCACAGCACGGGGCACAGGCAGGAGGAAGCAAGCTGTCAGGGTACCCACTAACAAGGGGCTCTCCTCAGGGACCAGTGCTGGAGAGCTGCAAACAATCCCAGTACTGGATTTTCCAGGATAACAGTGCCCTGCTATAGCACAAAGGACACCACAAGGTTCTGTAGCACTGCTCTATAGTCACAGCAGCTTTTAATGCCAGTATTTTTCCACAATGTTGCTTTGTTTGTCAGGTAACACAGTTTCCTCTGTATGAAAATTCATTTTCTTAGTCATGAATAAACAGCCAGGTTTTGGAGAAAGAGACGCCTGCAGGTAACAGGCAGAGAGCTGCAGGTGTTCCCTTCCTTGCACTTACACACTCAGATAGCCCAGCTGTCCCAGGGACACTGCCCCACTCAGCTCAGCCCTCAGCACAGTGCCACAGCTCCTGGGAGTACAGGGACGATGGGAACAGCAATGCTTCCACTGCCCTGAACATAGGTTTGCATTTGTTCATTCTGTTGCTAAAAAAGCTCCAGTCACATGGGAACGCCTGGGAATGCAGCCCAGGAATTTTGTTTGTAAGCAGAACTGTATTTCTGGAGATTACTGACCTGAACTGTAAATAAATATTCTGAAAAATATTAGAAAGGTTCACAATTCTCAGTCCTTGAGATCATCTATTCAATCCCAAACAGTTGGCAGCGCTCCCCATGGGCCCTCATCCATCTCCCTGCAGGTAAATAGCCTCAGCCCCCAGCACTGCTACTGAGCAGATCCAGTATTGTGTCCAGAGCCTGTGATGGGAAAAATCCATACCTAAGATTTCCAGAGTCTCTGCCTGATAATGCACTTTGTTGCTCTGCCAGTTGGACAGTGGCAAAGATCACAGCAGCTTCAGCAGAGGATCCTGTTTGTTCATTACTGCCAGCCCCTACCTTCCTCTCCACCTCTACCCGTGCAAACTACATCTATGCACGGTCACGAATCTAAAAACCTTTATTCCTGTAAGGCACCAACCTCTGCATTTGCATTTACCTCAATGGAACTTTTCTTCTCAGTGAATTACAAATGCCTCTGCTCCACTGAGGTCAGATCTTGAGACCGAGAGAAAGCATCACCCAGGCTGCCATCCTCCAGGAAAGGAAACGAATCAGCAAACATTTTCAAACCGGCAACGTTTTGAAAAGCAAATGCAAAGACAGCATGCTCAGCTGGAATGGAGGATGCCAGGCAAGTCAGGTACAAGTGCAAAAACTAAAGGATTGTAATACCTGATCCTGCAGAAAACATGCATACGTCAGGCTTGCAACCCAATAATCCTGGTGCTGCAACTGGGAAGTGTACTGCAGCACTGGCAGCTAACTGCACGTCTGTAGATTGGAGTTCTGTCGCTTGAATGCTGGGCAGTTACATGTTTTGAGGCTTACAGGTCACACAACACCTGCTCAGCTCCATGGAGACTCATAGCTCTCATTTTATGTTTTATGAATTTTTATCCTATTTTGCTGAGCTCATGGTTTAGTTAATGGCACAGCTTCTGTTACTACAATTGTTCATAAACACTAAATTATTCATGTGCAACCAGGTCAATAGATATTAAAAGCTGAAGCAAATTACAAAACAGAAGTCAATGGTGAACTACTGCAGAAAGCAAAGTGCTGGTGCAGTGTTTCCATCCCAAAGACAGCTCTCATAGGCTGCCACAAGCCAGCTGCCAGCAGTGGGAACCACCTGAAAGCACCAGCAAGAGGACATGCCTTGGAAATACAGAGTGCCTCAGGAGCCCCCCAGTGTCCCCAGCCTGGCCTGTGGCTTTCTGTCCCTTTGTCTCAGATGGTGCCTTCCTCTTCTGAGCACAACCTCCCAGCTCACCCTACAGGTGTGTGCTGCACAGAACTTTGTCTGGGTTTGCTTCTTGTTTGTTTGCTTGCAAACTTCTCCTGAGGAATTGGCACAAAAGTGCACACAACAGACTGTGGCTGCAGCACTGGTTCAGGACTGAAGAGCATCCCCAGACCAGACTGGGACATCCTCATTGGTTGTGAGCCCATGCCATGCAGCAGCAGTTACTTTCATTCCTTGTTCTAGAGCTCAGAAATAAAACCCAGTGCCTCCACAGCCAGGTAAAGCCACAGAGCAAAACTGCCAGGGAAGGAAGGAAGCAGAGCACAGTCAGTGTTAATTATGCAAAATAAGATACGACTTCAAGGATGTGAGTAATGTCTGGGTACAGACAACAGGTGCCTGATAGGGCAGCAGGAAGCACGGAGCTTTCATCTGCGCTGCAGCAGCGGACAGCTGAGATAGCAGCTCATGTCACTGAGATAATGACATTTAGTCACCTCCGGGGCGGACTGCAAAGTCTGTGGAGGAGTTTGGAGCAGGGGGGACACTGCTGCCTCATATCAGCAAGTCAGACTTTGGGCAGCAGCTGTACAAAGAGGTGTTTTAAAGCAAGATAGAGCCCAGCACCACTCCTCCCTATTGTATTATTGTGAGAATGGGTCTGGCACCGCCCCTCACCCACAGCAATACAAGGTCTGCTCCAACCATTCCTTCCTGGGTTGCACAGGGGAGCTCATAGAAGCAGTAACTCCCAATGGAGCAGCTCCACACCAGCAGTGCTCAGCCCACACTCTTCTGCCACCTGCTTTGTGGCACTTGGGTTCAGCATCTCAGCACAGCCCCAGTTCAGGCTACAGCAAGCAGGGTCACATGCTAACTGTCAACACAGCAGTCACCATTTTGCCAACATAGTTACCATTCCCATTTATCTCCAGGTATCACAGACCAGGCCTGTAACTGCTGTCAGCAATGCAATAGAGGAGTGCTCTCATAGTAACCATCACACAAATTATCTGACATAACAAATACTTGACACAACACATCAGCAAACACATCCCAGTTTTTTCCTACTCTCCCTACAGCTAAGATCCTCGCAGGATCAAACCCATCAGAAACACATTGTGCTGCCCTGGATGGAATTTGCAGTAGTGCATTTCTATGCTTGGGAAACACCATCTCAGTGGATTAAAAGACAAATGGCATCATCTGGGTTCTCCAAACCATTTCTAGGAGCCAGGTGATAAAGAACTGAAATTCCCTTTTCTCCCTGTAGTAGGAAATTTTAATCAACAGTTTCCATTCTTAGAACATACACAAAAGTGGTTAAGTGAATAATGAGAAGGGGAAAATTCTCCTCCCTGTGTTACCAACAGGTGGCAAAACCACCCATTAGGGCACCCTCTGCTTTCAAGAGGAGGAGCCAGATTTAAAATCTTCTCTTTGGGAATGATTTGAATCCAATTCTGTAAGCAAATTAAAACTTAAAAGTATCAGTATGGATAAAGAATTAACTCCTTCTGCACACAGGAGCACAGCTGGTGTGCTACCTTCCCATTAGGGAGCCTCTCCAAGGTTAGCATGAAGAGCACAGCCTTAAAAACAGGGTGGTTGCGTGCACACGGGCAGACTGCAGCGTGTAAAGGTATCACAAGGCTGTAGTTCTACTGCTGGGGCTTCTGTCAAGAGCTTACAGGGCTCTGCCTATAATCACTGTGCAATTACAGCACTGCCTGCTTTGCTGCTATGTAGTGGTTTACAGTTGGCATCTATGCAGTTTGAGTCTCACGGGGAAATGATTACTGCAACGGAGATCTTCCCTCACATTCACTGTACTAATCCCTCTGCAACAGAGAAATCAGCATTCATACAAAAAAGCTTCCAGTTCAGGGATGTTTGGCTCTCACATTGCTACAGCATTACTGCACATCTGCAGAATTCAGTTCGATACTCACACAGATACAAGTGCTGAAAAGCACAGTGAGAAATCAGGGCAGATTGTTGCTTAGGCATTTGGGCCTCTCATCTTTGAGCTGGCTTCATTCAGCAAAAGGTTTATTGAGGGAATTCTAACTCCCTCCAATTATATTTTGAAGGTTCCCCCCTCCAAAAAGTGTATTTCCTTGCTAATTTTCAAAACCAGACAGAATTCCTGTCTGCACATTGTAAGGCCTACCAATAACAAAATAACATCACGAACAACCATATTCTCTTACTCTTAAGAGAAAGAATCAATCGTGTGTGTTTGAAGTCAGTAGTATTTTGAGGATGGCTCAGATAATTCTTTAGAGATTCTCTTTCTTCTGTCCTTTCCTTGTCAAACTGCATCTGCTCACGACCCACAGCTGCTGCTCCCACTCGGAATGATCTCTGCCCTCAGAGACAAACACGTACGCAATCAAACGATTGGTCTTTGAGAGCACACTTCCGTAGGGAGAAACCTTCCCAGGAGGCGTATCTGCAGTAAGGGGCAGAGCTCACACCGGCAGCGGCTGAACGCGGACCTTCCCTCACTGCTGCGTGAGCTATTAAATGTATGCTGTAAAATGACAGAGGTTTGTATGTTGAATTTTACTCTTCCCACATATTAAAAGTACGTCATTATTCCTCGTGCCTTTTCCCTGTAAAAGCAATGTGCTCCTGAGGGAACAAAACCCAGCTCGGGGCCATTCTGCACCACCTGAGTATTGAAGGGGGTCTCCATTTGCTAAACAGGGTCTGAAGCACATAAGAGCAGAGAGCGCAGAGTCAGGGCCAGTTTTGCAGGGGAGCCCCACACCTACCAGCAAGCAGCTATTGTTTGTTGAAGACCATTTGAAAACCTGAACCGGGGGCTGCCTTATGCTGCACCCAGCGGGGCTGACAGCGGCCTCGGCAAGGAAACAGCTGCAGAGCTGAGAGCAGCACCGTAACGCCTGCCTCTCTTCCATCGGGCTGCACCTCATCTCGGCGGCTCGGTGCGAACCGCACAGCTCTACACTTCACTTTCTCAAAGGGGAAGATCTATGAAATTAATCCACACGCCACATACGTAACGCAAACGTAGCTTCAGCTTTTTCTTGCTTTTGCACATCGATGTTGCCAGCACAGCACGCAAGCTGCTATGCGTGAGCAGAAGGAGGTGCGTGCGGAGCACCACCGCAATGGGCCCGCAGCCCCGGCTGCTCCAGCCCCGCTCCATGCCCAGAGGTACGGGGGTGCCGGGGACGCCACCGCTCCACCGCTCCACCCCCCCCTTCCCCTCCGTGAGCCGCCGTTACCTTCAGGCCGGGCGGAGGGCGCGGTACGTGCGCAGCTGTCACCGCCTGCCCTCCATTCACAGAAATAAATAAACAAAGCGGGGGAGGGGGACACGCAAACAGCGAGCGAGAGCCGGATCCGTCCTCCGCGGCTCGCAGCCAGTCTTTCTCCAGCCCCCCATTCATAAAAGAGAGCCGAGCATGCGCCGTGGCGCCTCGGTGCCCACCCATTCATAGAGTAGGGAGGCTGCGCCTGCGCAGTGAGGGCCGCTGCCCTCCCATTCATAAAATAGCCATTTTCCCAGGCAGCGGCTTTGCAGCATCGCGGCGGAGCGGGGGCAGCGGAGCCGCTGTCAGAGCCGCGCTCGCAGCTTCGCGCCCTCCAGCCCGGTCCCGGAGGGCTCCGCTCGCGTTGCAGAGATGCTCCTGGCCGGGATCCCTCGGGTAAGTGCAGGATCTGCGCTCGGGGGAAATGTTACGTGGATTAAACGGGGAAAAAAATCAAGCTTGTTCCCCGAGGGAAAATCTCGCACTCCTTCTAGATGGATTTGTCCGTCCCCTTAGAGATCGCTGATCGCAAGCGTATTCTGCACCGTGACTTTTCTAACAGCAATTATCTATAATTATATACAGTAGGGAGCTGCCCGGTGCTCCCCGATCCAGAGGAGACTTTACAGTCTGAAGAAATCTCTCTTTTCCTGCAGAATTTACATTTCTGTTCCCGTATTTCTTATTTATGCCTCTCTTCTACGTTCTCCCAACATCTGCATTCAGGGGATGGCAGTGGCAGGCAGCGCTGGCCCTACTTGCGGCAGGGTGATTCGCAGGGCTTTCCTACCAAAGCAACACTTCTCTCCCTGGTGATGAGGTGTCCTCTTCTCCTTTCTCTCCAGCAAAACGGTCATAAATGTGTGGTTGCTTGGGCTGATAAATAAGAATTGGGTATTTCTTGCTTTGGGATATGAATGCTGTTTTTATGTATATTTCCTTTTTCCCCAAGCCCTCTGCCTTGGTGGTGTCATGGAGTTCCGAGCTGTCTCCATGACAGGACACTCCAGAGATCAGGCTTTGGTGTGTCAGGTCTCTCCTGTCTGACCTTTGCTCTTCAGTATTTTATTTCATACAGCTGTCTTTCTGGTTTGGTGTTTTTTTTTCCTGGCCTTCATGCCTTATTCCATCATCGTTCTGTTCCCTGTTTTGCTGCACATTTGGCTACTTCAGTGTTAAATCTGGATGGATTCTATATTTTAAAGGCTAAATAAGCAATAAAAATGTGTGTATAGAATCATTTCATAAAGGTAAATGGAATGTGTTATAGATGGAGGGGAAATGTGTTTAGGCTGCTCTTCTCTACCAACTGCGTAGCAGAGATAAGCCAGGATTTTATTTTCTGGTACCAGTCCCGGCATCACAGGAGAAAGGCAAGGCTGGAGACGACATGTTCTGAAAATTCATTATCAGAAGGGGAATGGAAAAAGCAGACGGGGCACATAAAAGGCACGGAGGTCTTGGAGGAAAGCGGGACTGGAAATGCAGACCTTGGAAATGACAGTGCAAATGAATATCAGCATTAATCAGCAGAAGGAAAAAGCGTCATGATTTTTCCTCAAGTGACCAAGAGATGGGTCTCATTTTTGGATTGATATCTTTTATGGATTCAACTTCTGCTTTAAAGGGTGTAGGAAAGAAAGGCGGAGAAATGGAGACATCACTGATTAATCCAGAGCACAAAAGGCACGTTCTAGATTCTTTAAAACTTCTCCAGCTGCTGCCTTTCTTCCAAACCACGCTAAGGGTGCAGGGTATCAAAAAAGTCAGCTTAGGAATGGTGGTTTAATTAGGTAAAGGGAAACGCAGCTTTCCCAACATCGAGGCTTCCCCCCCTTTGCTCTTTATTTTGTGTTAAAGAATAAAGTTACAATTTGTGCACTGAATCACAATGATCTTGATGACTGGCTTCCCCCTTCTCCATATAAAAATGACTGATAGCAGGAAGAGGAGTTGTTCTCAGTTATTGGAACCCCACTGGGGATGTCTCATTGATAAATGTGCCGTTTTCCACGGGCTACTGTGTTTCTGTTGCTAGAAAGGACTCTGTGTTGGTATTGTAAAATCAAATGGACTATTTCTGAGCACTGCAGTCCTTTTGAAATTCTGTGTGAGGTTTGTGCATGGGAGAAATTATTTGCTCTCCTCCTGGAACAGCAAAACAAAAGCTGTTTTAATGGAATCGTGACTAATTCGTGGGTCACGCTGGGAAATGCTGCATCTCCAAAAGCAGCGCCCCCCCCCCCCCCCCCCCCCCCCCCCCCGACCACCTCCCAAACCAAACTGCAATCTCTCTCCAGTGAAATGAAATCTACCACCTTTGCAACACTACAGCAATAATTAATTCACAGCTCTGATGGTTTTCCAAATACTGGCCATAAAAGCCTAACATTCATTAATCACATTGCTATGCGATTTTCCAGATTCAGCCCTATCCTTAAACTTGCCTTTTTATAGGCAAGCAGTCGCACAAGTGTTGCTTGTTTATTCCTTTTCAACGCAATAGAACATAATTCCATCGGATAATAAAATCCTTATAATATGGCCATCATTTGGTACCATTAGCTTAATAGATCACATCTGAGCTCAGTTTTCTGGCCTTAAAATAAATGTTCTTATCCAATAAAAGGCCTTTACTGAGAAATTTGAGTCCCTGGAGATCTGAATGTTCACGGGCCAAAATGTGCTTCATTCACTCACACCACAGGAACAGACTGGAGCTGGACAGAGACAGCTTCTTGGAAGTCTCCGGCTCTCATTTCCCAGCTCCTGAATCTCCCAGCTCTGGCGTGAGTGCAGTGCAGTGCGGTGCCTCCTTTGAAAAATGGCAGATTTCCCCAAAAAGCTTTCTAATTTTTTTTCCCTCCTTACTAGTAGAGAAAATTCGAGCTGTCCTCAGGTAGGTAAGGCTGTTCAGTGGGGGGAAAAAAAGAATCAATACAAATATTGCGTTAATGTCAATGCCCACTTCGTGGGAAAGAGCTTGTTTGTTGTTGTTGTTTTATCTGATTTTAAAGAATTCACTGCTTAACTCAAAATGTGGGCAGAATAAGTCAGTCCCAATGAACTCCAATATCACATATTGCTCCAAATTGCACATTTACAGCGTGCTTACTGAGGGGCCTCCTCTAGCTTCATGCCTAGCCCTCCCCCAATAAAAGCTTTTATTGAACCTTTTCACTTGGGGCAGCAGCAGCACGTCCTTCATCACTGCAGAGGGCTGGGGGAAGAGATGTCCTTAATGCCACCCAAAGGCCAAGACACAGCTGTCCCCTTGCAGCTCCCTGTGCTGGTGCTTGGGCCATGGGTCTCTCTGCCCTATCCACAGCACAGATGCTCCTCTGTCACCTACCAGGACTGGGCTCTGCCTGCACCATATTGTGCTGCGCCCTGTGGATCCCCCTCCTCTCTCTGCAAGTCCTGCTTTGTGGCAAGGACAGCTTTTGGCCCGGGTCCCCTGGCTCTGCCTGCAGCACATCCCATGTGCTCTCTCTGCCCACAGCCTCAGCCAGAAGCTGCCAATGGAAGAGCTGGCAGATGCAGAAGGCAGCACCTTTGTGCTTGCCCAAAAGCGCTGTGGCTGTAGCAGTGATGAACCCGTTCTGGATAAGATTTTCTAGGCTATCCAAACCACCCTAGAAAGAGAATGCAGGCATGATCATTCTAAAAGTAGCAATAAATTAGAGGAAGGACCATTCACACAGGTTGCCATTGATTCTGAACGGTGCCAACTTGCACAGGCCTTGGAGTATATATGGCCTCCCTTGACAGCAAGCTGCTCAAGTATATTGTTTTCAATTATGACAGTTTCTTTGTATTCAGATGTATCTATGAAGATATTATTGTTGTGGGTTTTTTTTTTGATTCTCTTCCATTTTGAGACATTTCTGTCTCAAAATATCATCTATTCCATTAGAGTAAAGAAAACAAGCAGACTTCCACAATGCATTTACTGCCACTGTTGCTACAAATATTTTCATCTCCATTAGATGGCTGTCACTTTTCTCTGAGAGAATGGAATTCAGAATGTGTGTGGACAACAGTGGGACTAATGACAATAGCCAGGAGGAGGTGCAGTCCAGCTGTTGGGCAATAAGATGCCAGGGTTTCTGTGCCATCACTGAGCCACAACAATGCTCCAGGACCCTGGAAGGCTCTCCTCAACAGCAGTCAGGATTTGCCCTTTGATTTCTCTGCAGTAATTTCCCCATCCCTTCTTCACAAAAGCTTGCGATGCTTCACAGCTTGGAAACATCTTGGAAGATAGTGATAAAGGTCTTACTGAAAACTCACATTTGGTTTACTCTGCTGGAAATGCTTCTCCAGCTGCATGGAAGAAGAGGACTCTCCTGACCCTGTTAACTTTCTTCCCACCCCATGTCATTATGGCAAGGTGCCTTGGGCCCAGCAGCTCCAGCCCTACAGGACAGGTCTGGGCTCAGCAGAGGTGCACAAGCTGAAGGGCAGCCCAGTGCCAGCCGTCCCAGTGGAAATCTTGCTTAGGAAGAAGTCACGTGACCCCTGAACTTCTGCCCTTCATAAACTATGAGTGCTGGGAATTTTGGTGGCTACGCTGCTCCTGTGCTCACAACAGACCCCAAGCAGCCCATCTGGGCTCTTCTATTGCATTTAAGACTGAGCCCAGATGTGAGCACATCTGCATCTACATGCTGAAAATCTCTTGTTCTCCAGCAATGGCTGGAGCAAAGCAACGTGTCCTGTGTGGCACCAGCCAGCTCACAGAGCACATTTTCCTCTTTCCCTGCAGACTTCAGTGGATGGAGCACTGAGGGGCTTCAGGTTCTCATCAGTGCTTCCCAGAGTCCAACCTGGCAGCATTGCTTCCACTCAGGACCTGATTCTGGACACCAGAATTCCTTTATTCTCGTTATTTGTTTGTTACCACACATCTACAAAGTTGTTAAACATACGAGGCCATATTAAAGCCATGAACTAAGATATAATTGAGACAGTTATGAACAGCATGCACATCTGCATTCATTAAATATGTACTTGGGGATCCTTTTTGTTTTCAGTAACTGGAAGACAAGTTATCCCACATCACTTTGAAAATAAAAATGCCGGAACCTTATTGCTTTCAATTGCAGAAATGGCTCTGAATACATTAATAGGAATGAGCTTTCCTGTGGGTTATTGTGGCTCTCTCACAGAATTGCCCACAAGGATGTCGCTTTCCATAATATTATGGAGGCAAGTCCAAAATCCTATTAAAACATAAGAACACTTTTGTTTCAACTTCATTTGACAAAAGAAAGAATCTTACGAAACTTCTGAATCTGAAAACAACCACCAAAAGACTTCAAAACACCCACTGGTTTCCTACAACACGAGGATTTGTAATTATCTTGTACAATAGGCATTTTAAATGGGCAATACCCAGGCGGAGAGACAAAACGAGAACTGCAGCACATTTACGGAGCTGACCCTCCGAATCCAACATAGATCCTATGAAAGGGAATATATTTTGACTTCAGAATGGTATGTGGTGAGCAGCTCCACGGCTCCTGGATGGCACAGGGGGAGAGATTTTCTCTGCATGGGACTGTGTTGACGTTTCTGCTTTGAAAAGAGCTTCATTGTTTTACCTAGCTCTGAAGAATGAACAAATCCCAATGTAAGAACATACGCATGAATTGCCCTTCCTGTTGCCTGCTTACAGAAAATTGCCTGTACAATTGCATCCAGTGAATTTGTGCCCACGTTAATGTTATAATATGTTTGCAATTACTGATGATCAAAGGTTAACCAATTTTGTTTACAAGTATTGTGTATGGCATTTTTCCTCAGAATTAAAATGCTATTTCCAGCCAGACTGAATTAGTGCAATGGATTACAAGGACACTGCAGCAAGTTTCATAGCTTTTATGAAGTTATAGTGCTGAAGTATCTTGGATCTCCTATTCTACTTGGTTATTTCTTCTATTTTTCTTTTTTTGCTCTCCTCAATCTACACTTTTCTCTAAATGCAACATCTCCTTACACTAAATAAATCCATTCAATCCGAGCAATTAATTCAGTATCTCTGAACGTTACCAAACTGATGCTGCCAGAAGGAGCTCTGTTCCCAGTGCCAGCAGCACAAACTGCAGAGCCCAGCAGGCTGCTCTGAGCAGGTGGGCCCAGGTCTTTGGGCCGAGGTACCCATCAGCTCTGTGTCAAGGGCTTAAGTTCAGCCTGGTCACCCTGAGCACCACTTGGGTGGGAGATGCAACGCAGCAGGAGCAGCAGGTTTTGGTACCACTGTGTGCAGCAGTGCCATCCTCACTGGTGAATGCCCATACACAGAATGATCCTGGTGGGGAGCAAGGAAGGGCACAGCATCCCCCTCATGGAACAGGAATAAGTAAACATCACATTCCTGCCTCCCCAGGAGCTACCTGGTGTCCCCATAGTTCCCTGCAGGCTGACTGCCTTTCACAAGCCTGTTTGTTCCAGCCATCCTGGCACATCCTGCCACACTTTTCCCCCAAGGAACACAATAACCAGCAGGTACACCTCAGCCTGCAAGAATTCATGGGAGCAGAATGACTCTCAACTTGCTCCTGCTCCAACACAAGCTCATAATGAGAGATCCCTGGGATCCCTCTTCTGCTTGAGGGAAGGGCCCATCTCCTGCAAGTCAGCTCCAGCAGCCCTGTACCCCTCACAGTGCCACACATTTCCCTGAGTTCGACCTGCTAACAGCTGGCAGTAGGACTGACTGATGCCTGCCACTACATCCAAAATCTCTTTTCCTAGGATGCAGGCATCAGACTGAAAGCAGCTCAAGGAAAGACGTAGCTTTAGGGATGTGCCTGTGGGAGCATGCAGAAGCTGAAATGAGTGCACCATAAGCTGTCATCCTTATTCCCATAGGCAGACCCCATAGGCAGGCCCAACACCCATCTCAGCTCCAGAGATGTGCGACCTGGATCTGTCACCAGCAATCTCACTGCACTGCTGAGACCTCTGGCAACAAGGCCACAGCAGCAGCATAGTCACCGTCCTTGGAAAATCCCATAAATACCAGTGATGTGCATTGTTGACACGTAACTCATGAAGTGAGAGCAGCTAACTGCAGAACGCTTTGCTCGGCAACGAGGACAGGGCAGAAAGGAGGGACTGAGTGGGGTCAAACTGGTGGGCGTGAAAGCACATGGAGTCTGAAAGCTGAGCTGCTGTAAGACAGACATAGTCTGGAGCAGGGGTTAAGAGAACTGGGAGAGCTGGATCTCGTTTGGATCCAGAGGCTTTACCTGAAAGCATCCCAAGCCCAAATACATGTGGGCTCTGCCCTACAGGCATTTTGTTCTCTTAGAAGAACAATTTGAAGCAGAATTGTAATGAAAAGAAAGAAAAGAAAAAAAAAAAAGATGACATTTTCAGCATGAACTATCCTAAGGTGGGTACTCTGTGCAGGGTTCATCTCCGTCCTGTGATAATTAACTCTGAAATCCCGATTAGCATTATCTTTCGAAGTCTTTCTGCACGTAGCTGTGTCTGAGCACACAGCACTGCTTGTCTGGGGGGGTTGGAAATGATATTCTTGCTACCTATGGCCACCAATTAACACGATGATGTAATTTCATGAGACAGTGTGGGCCACTGCTGGCCACCTCCAAAGCTGATGGAAACCAACCTGTCTGGTTACAATCAGTAGCACAGAGCACTGTTAGCATTGTGGGCCAGAGCCTCAGTCCGGGGGCAGTCAGCCTCAGGTCTGTCCACACGGCCAGAAGAGTGGGACAAACTGCGCTGCTCTGCACAGCACACCTCGAAGTAAATGATCTACAGATCCAGTCTGAACCTACAGCACAAGGACCAAACTCCAGAGACCACAGCAAGCGGGGCTGAATCCAACCAGAGCACAGAGCCACATGTGAGGGGTTATTCTGGAGTTATAGAGAGCTGGAAGGCAGCAGGAAGGACAGACAGACAGAGCAGCACGGCACACCTCCGCTCACCACTTCCTTCCATTACCTCCCGTCTCTCAGCAGCTCGGCTGCACAGACTGCCCCGGCCAGCACAGCTGCCTCTCTTCAGAGGAAAGAAACAGCTGTGAAACCGCGGCCTTCCTGTGAGCACAGCACCCAGGGACGGAACGCACCGTTTTGCTGAGCTCAGACTTGCTGCAAGTGTTTGTTATGTGACGTGGGGTTCTGATGCCCAGAAGAATGTTGCATTTTTTTCCCCCCTCCACGATCCCCACAGTTGTCAGAATGGTCGCTGATCTTTAGTTCTGAAATGCAGCAATTAAGAAATAGATGTTTCAAAAGCTCTCATTGCCAAAGCGTCAGTGAATAATGAAATGAAAAAGCCCAGATGAATGACTGAGGCCCAGCAGAGAGTGTTAACCAGCAAAGAGGAGCAGCACCATTGCTGCATGGCAGTAACCACTGCTGGCAGAGGAGCACTCTGCCTCCTCGTGCTGTGCCATGCGCTGCCCACACATCGGAGCTCCTCCTGCAGGAGCCCATCTCCCATTGATCACAGCTGCACTGACGTGCTTGCGGCCCCTCCAATATCAAAACAACTATTTGCAAAGATAACAGCAGGCTCTAGTAATATTTTTCCCTTTCTCTTTCCGAAACTGTGTAGCTGCCCATGCTCCAATTGTTGCAGTTGTTTTACATTTGGAGGGGAGGTCATACTTTTACAGGAGCACATACACATTTACTCTCAGTCATGCACTTCTCATATACCAGCTGATTGCTGTCCTGGCTCCCTCCTGACTTGTTTCAGCCCATACAGACTGCTGTAGCATGGAGGCATTTTAGTGCTGTTGGAAAAGGTTAATTTATTTGCCTGAACGCAAACAACTGGAAATGCCTTTGGCAGTTCCCCATTTCCTTCTTCTTGATACCAAAGCCTTTCCCCTCCTGTAACTCGCTCCGAAGCTTTACTCACCAGTTCTTTAAACCGATCTCCAACATGATATTATTTATGAATAAAGGTCACCCAGCAAGGAAATGGCACATCTACCAGAAAACAATGTGCACTTTCTAAATTTGAACCGAGTAGTTTCCGCTCTTTGATTTAAGTTTAGTTACTTCCTGTGGTTTCTTGTCCTACGCTGCTGTTGAATCTTTGGATCTCCTCCAGGATAAATTGCACTCTTTCAATGAAATTAGAAACTGTAGCAACAGAGGGCTCAGCTCGCAGAGCTGGTAAACAGCCCTGGAGCCAAATATTAATGTGCTCCGTGGTTTGAAGAAGAGCCCAAGACCTGCAGGAGGTGATGCAGCTCAGCCCCACCTGGCTGCATGCTCCCCAGCCCCCCACTCAATCTAGTGCTGTTGTACAACCAGAGAGCTGCTGAGCGAGAGTTGCCTCCTCCTGCAAAAAGTAGCCTTAAACCAACAGCTCCTGGTGGGGATGGATGCTTCCTGAGGCTGAGCCATCCTCCCACAGCTGATGAAGAGCCTGGGCTGCAGGGCAAACGTTACATCCCATGCTCCAACGAGGTTTTGTGCCTATGAGCCGCTCTCTTGCATCATTTGTTAGCGGTCATTGTCAGCTGAGAGAAGTTCCCAGACACAGATAAGTCATTTCAAGCAGTTTGCCAACAAAATACATGTGAATATACACAGTAACCCTGAGGTCCCAGCAGAAAAAATGAGAAACAACCATTGGAGAGCACGCAGTGATCGTGCCCTACCGAGACCGGTGTCACTTACAGTCAAGGGTACGGAGTGGGAAAGAATAGCCAAGAAAGCAATGCACTTCACACCTGGGTAGGCTCTGTGACTTCCCTCTCCATGACTTACAGGCTTTCTAAGAGCTTTTGCATGACAAGTCACTGCACTGAGCCCTGTTCGGGCTGGGGTCGGAGGATAACTCAATAACAACATGCTCTTTCTCTCCCCCATCCCTTTTCTCTCTCTTCTCCTCCCCACAGGACACCTAAGAACATATTCCTCACCAGTGCTCAGGCTGCTTTATCAATGGAGCCCCGGATTCCCCACAACATCACCGTCGTCCCCAACTCTGTGATGGTCCAGCCCCTGCTGGACAGCCGGATCCCCTATGGGAGGCTGCAGCATCCTCTTACCATCCTGCCCATTGACCAGATGAAGACAACCCACATAGAGAACGACTATACTGACAACCCCACCGCTCCTCTGCCAGCAGCCCCCAAGAGGCCCCGGGGTCCCCATGAAGCAGCCCCGAGCCACACACAGCGCTGCGAACAGGATGTCACCCACCCCTGGATCTCATTTAATGGGCGCCCCAGCTCCATCAGCAGCAGCAGCAGCACCTCATCTGACCAAAGGCTCTTGGACCACATGGCTCCAGCACCCGTGGCTGAGCAGTCCTCGCCCAGGGCGGTGCGCATCCAGCCCAAAGCAATCCACTGCAAACCCCTGGACCTGAAGGAACCCGTGTCTCAGGAACTGGATAAGCACTTTCTGCTGTGCGAAGCCTGTGGGAAATGCAAGTGCAAGGAGTGCGCACTGCCCCGGACTCTGCCATCATGCTGGGTGTGCAACCAGGCATGCCTGTGCTCGGCACAGAGCCTGGTCAACTACTCCACCTGCATGTGTCTGGTCAAGGGAGTCTTCTACCACTGCACCAATGAGGATGACGAAGGCACGTGTGCCGACCACCCCTGCTCCTGCTCCCAGTCCAACTGCTGCGCCCGCTGGGCCTTCATGAGCGCCGTGTCCCTGGTGCTGCCCTGCCTGCTCTGCTACCTGCCAGCCACCGGCTGTGTTAAGCTGTCCCAGCGCTGCTACGACCACCTGCGCCGACCTGGCTGCAGGTGCAAGAACACAAACAGTGTCATGTGCAAGGCATTGCCCGAGAGCAAAGCCAGCAGGGCTGAGAAGCCCTTTTGATAGTTGGGGAAGGAGGGAGGGGGCAGATGCTCCCCAAGGGGGTGGAATTGTGTTTTTTCATAACCTGTGTTCTGAGGATAACACGAGCCTTTCTCCTTCAGAGAAAGCAGAAGCAACTGTTTCTACAAACTGAAGCACTTCGGGTCATTCAGGGTTTTGGAACTGGTCAACATTTGACTTCATAGGGCCAAAGGAGGAATCTCAGCCACTCAGAGCAAAGCCTGCAAACCCACATACAACATGATGCACACAACACACAGCTGCTCCCTGTGCCTACCATGAGGACCCGTAGCCGTTCACTTACCAGTGCACCAGCACACACAGTTCCCACCACTCCTTGCAGAAAGCTGCCTTGGGCTGACATCCATTCTGGGGCTCCTGTTTTCTCCCCTCCTAAGCCACGTTCACTTCCAGCTGCAGGTGGAAGCAGTGCTCTCTCTCCTCCCTGCCCTCCTACTCCCTTATCAAGGCCACCTGTGTGCAGTAAGCTGTTCCCTCAAGCTTTCTGCCTCCCTCAGAGGGTCTGAACCAGAAGTAGACACAAAGCACAGTGCTGTGGGGGTCTCAGCATTTAGGCACAGTGCTCTGTTGTGTGCCCACCTGCTCACGTTGCTTTGGAGCCTTCAGCAGAATGGGGCACAGGTCCAAGCCATGTCCCAGCACTGCACTGTTCTGGCCAATCTGCAGGCCAGCTTTCATCCCACCTAAAGCTGATTTTACACTAACAGCACACAGCTGGCCCAAATCCCATTTCCCTGCCATGTGCTCACTCCCAGGCACCGGAGCAAAGACAGAGTTAATGCAGTCTGCGAAGTTCAGATGTTCCATATTTGTTTCTCTAAAACTCTCAACCCACAAAGACTGAAGCGCAGGATACACATAGGTGCATTTGTATGAGGCCGTCACCCCGTATCTCCTCTCCTGGGACACACTCTTTGCTCTTTAGATACTGTTCTTTTTTTCACGCAGGAGGAGAACAGCACTTGCGTGCATCGCATCCCATTCCCCCAATTCTATTGCTGCTGTTCAGCTTTTGCATCCTCTGTACAAAGGCAGAGAATGCTTGTAACATTTATTTTAGCACGAGCAAATGCTAAGGAAATCCAGGGAGGGACAGGAGTGCCTGTAAAGGATTTGCCTGTGATGCTCAGAGAGAGAAGTGCTCACACTGGGATGCTGTGCTCCCCTGGAGTGGCAGTGACTCCATTGCTCTGACAGCTGTAAGGTGCCAATGAACCACCTCTGCCCCAGCACACAACACTGTCCTAAATGGGTAGGCACTAATAGCATGCTGAAAAGGGATCCAGTCTATCTTTTCTCTTTATTTTTTTAACTAGAAGAAATTTCCTCAGTAAATGCACAGCAGTGACAGTGAAATGTCATTCCTAATTAGCAAAGCAATAGGCAGAGCTTGGGCACCGTTTCCAGGAGTGTCATTTGCTGGGCTGCAATGCAGTTGCTGCATAGGGGTTGGCAGGAGTGTGCTGATGGGAGGTCTGGTGTCTTTTGTTTTGGGAATCCATTTACCTTGGATGACTTGGGGTTTGGTTATGTTTAATTGTGGATATTTAATGAATGGTGAGATAAAAACAAAAAACAAAAAAAACAAAGTTTTTATATTTATAGTGTTTGCTAGCTTGTATGTGATAAATTGTAGGAAAAGGGACACGTCTGTTACCAGATACCAGCTCCTATGGTTTAGCCTTGTGTTGAACATATGGGGACACCAGAAAGAAGGAAGCAGGTGGGGCTGTAGCTATTACCTTGCACAACTGAGAGGGGAAAATGTAAGAGGCAAACCAGCCCCTGACCAGCTGAGATGTTGGTTGAATGTATAAAGTATTTAATAATAGAAATAATTTCCCCAAGATACAATCTGGCCAGAAAATGCAGCAGGAGGGGCAGCTGCTATGGGAGTAGCCATGGCAGTAGTCAAATGGCCTCAACTTACACGTCTCCCCTTTTTGACCCTCTGTCCTTGGCTGTTCCTGAGGGGTTCCATACTGAAAATCTGCAATAGCAAATCCCATTGATAGCTGCAGGGTTCCTGCCAGGAAATGCAATGTCAGAGTGGTGACCACGGTGCCAACCCCGTGCCATGCACGTGCCCGCCCCGTTCCCCAGCACAACGAGGCTTCTGCTCCTTCTACCTTCATTGTACATAGCTGTAAACTACTTCTCTGTTGGTTTCTTTTAATATATAAATCCCGCTGTGATGTAAGCCCACCACTTGCTGGAAGACTGTAATGTGTTTGTGGATGTGTTAGAGCAGTGGTTGATGTAGCAGTGCTCCCCTGCCCCAGGACCCTGCCAGCTCTGCAGCTCAGAGCAGCTCAGGCTCAGAGGCAATAAGGTCCTGCTTTCCCCTCCCACCCTATCCCAATGCCTCCATTCCCCTTCTGATGGTACTTGGGTCTTGTGCCACCCCCAGGTCTTGCAGGCACAGGCCGCAGACCATTACCCAGAATTACTGCCTGGTGCCATGCGACCCATGGGGAGGGCTGCAGCAGCGGCCTCAGCAATTGGCACTCACAACCCCCAGTGCCCCCCCACCCCAGCCCCTCTGCCCCCCACACTGAGGCCCCCCCCACCCCGGTAGCATCCTGCCACACGTGCACCCCGAGGAGTCACCACAGAAGGTATTTCTTTGTATAGAATATTTATTTTGAAGCTCTATTTTAATAGTATTTATTTTAGAAAGTCTACTATTGTAAGAGTTCTTCTGTTTGTGAAGAAAAGCAAGTACTGATGAATGTACTGATCTAGAAATTATATATATATATATAAATATATATTGTTAAATATATAAGTGGCTGTTGTGGTTTATCTATTAAAAAACAAAAAAATCCTGAAGAATGTTTGTAGCGATTATCCTAAATTAGGAGCGCAGTTGTTGGCTTTCTTTCCCTGACTGGAGCTGGCCCAGTGGTCGAAGCACTGGTCAGTGCATACAACCAGGAGAGAAATGTCACGGCACACAGGAGAGGGCTGCAGTGCAGCCTGCCAGTCCCCATCAGCAGAGATTGGGGTTGCTGCAGAGAAATCCCAATTGTCTGCATGAAGCTTCTGCTCCCCATCATCTTCCAGAACACCCCAGGCTTTTCCATCCTGTCTGCAGGGATCCACAGGCAAATGCTCTCCCACCACCAACTCTGTGACACGGATATTTCCTTTGGTAGATACCCAACAGGGAGCAAAGTTCCACCAGGAGCAGCAGCAGAATGGGTTCCAGCTCCAGGCAGCACAGCACCCAGTACCAGCTCAGCGAACCCAGCCTGTGCCCTGTTCCCAGCAGCACTCCAGGCTGCTAAAAATAAGGGCCCACTCAGTTTGTACCCATTCCTGTATTTGTTTGCTTGAGCTCCACAGCTCAGCCGTGACTCACAGCCAGAAACGCTGCAGTCCGTGTCATCCTCAGCAGCAACCTGAGTGCTGCACCCAGCCCAAAGTGCTGCTGAAAAACAACAGAGAGTCACTGCTGTGCTGCACGGGTCCTGACACTGATGCCAACAAGTCTGCTATGGGGAAAAGATGCTGAATTTATGTTGTTTTTATTTAAAGCAGACTTAGCCAGGATGTATAAATTTAAACTCGAGTTTGGCAGCACCGGCTGATGTCTTGCACATCAAGCTTTGCAATATCAGCTCAGTGCTCACGTCTCTCTGCTGGAAGCACACCAGCACTGCCTTGTTGATTGGACAGGAGATGTTAAAGTAATAACTTCTCACTCAAAATCATCCCCTTTTTCTCACATTAATTTTGCTGCCGTGTTCAATAACTGACCACCGAACTGAACATCAGAGGATGGAGCCCGTGCAGCTCCAGCACAGCCCCAGCTTCAGCAGTTCAGGCCATAAAGGGAATTCCTGGTGAATGAGAACACCCAAACCCCATTCAGCGGTGCTCTGCCTCCGAGGGGATGGGCTGAAATTCATGAATGGGTGATAAAAACTGATTCTGAAATTTCCTGTGAAAGGATCCATTTGAACACATATTTAATCAACACTTGGAGATCTTTCCAAGGGTTAAACAAACCCTGACAATGTGTGGCAGTTTGGAATGGCTCCAAAGCAGGAGGGTGGGACAGGGAGAGCATCCAGCATTCCTCCAGCGTGGGGACTTTTCTTTCTTTCCCCTTACACAGTGATTGTGTCACTGAGCACACACGCCAGCAGGTACGCAGTGCACATCCATCCAAAATCACAGGGGGATTGCTGGGAGCAGTTCCCCTTAATGAGCATCCCCGCTCTGCTGACGTGGAATTGAGATGGCAGACAGAAGCTTTGGTTGGTCTGCCCTTAAAACAGAAGAAAACCAGCTGTGTTAAGGCAGGATTCAAGGCCTGGTGGGTGTTACACACGTCCGAGTTTTGGCCCTCTGTGAGCAGCAGACAAATGGTTGGGATAAAGGTAGATTGCTTTTGTGTTTGGTTTTGCTTCCTGATGCCAACAGCACCCAGAACAGTGGAAGCTGTGCTCCAAACAGAGCCTGGGGACCCCCTGGGGAACGGAGGGTGGCTGCTCAGGTCAGGGCAGAGTGCTATGAGGAGAACCCTGGGGGTCTGCATTTCGTTGGGTGCCCGTAAACAGCCAACCAGCAAACCAAGGAATAGCAGCCACACCTATTTGTGGAAGTCTTCCTCTCCAACATGTTCTCTGAAGGGCACAAAGCTGGGGGCAGCACCTCAATGCATGGAGCCCCCTCCACTCACATCACCTTGCAGTGGGAACAGGAAACAAATAGAGAGTTATGCATGAATAAATCTTTATGAATAAATCATAACATCGAGTCCTGCTGCACTCCAGGTATGCTTGTGATTATGTTATGCTATTATGTAACTGGATTTTCCTAATCAGAAACGTTATATTCTTGGAGCATGAAACTGGGACGCTCTGCAGCACATCACCATGCATTGGTTACAGTACTGGTGTGAGCCAGATCCCACTGCTCCTCTCCATGGAGGAAACAGCCAGCTCCTTCTTTCCTTACATGGATGTCTGCCTCTGCTTCCAGGGAGCCCCCAGATGTGCTTCTGAATGATCAAAACCTGGGGGAGGACTTGTGCCCACCCCAGCAGACACTGGTAGCTTTTCCATGCAGGTACTCAACAACGCGCTTTAACTTCTGGTTAGCCCTGCCAGACAGGCAGTTGCAGTAGATGGTTTTTGGAAGACCCTTCCAACTCAATTCTTCCATTCCATTCCATCCTATTCCATTCCTTCCCACTCCACTGAAAGCCCTGGGCAGGACAGAGCCCAGCTATGGAGCAGAAGTATTCCCTTTGGAGCAGCACCAAGTCAACATGAGCAGGACATTCACGTGCCCGCTTGTCCAAGCCAGGAGAGAGGGCTTTGGCTGTGTGGCTTCTGGGAGCTCATGAGGTGGGGATGTGAAATATGGACAGAGAGCACTCATCGGGTCCTGAGACAAAAGATGGGTTGGAGAGACCCCACGATGCTGGGAAGTGAAGGGCTTTTCTTTCGGTATCCAAAAAAGTAAGGGAAAAATGCAAGTTAGGACTCCAGAGAGGCAGCAATGTACCTTGGCAGCCCTTTGGCCAGCTCCGTTCAAGGGTTAGCCCAGCTTAAACGCTGTAAACTGCAAAGGAAACCCAGAATGACAAACAATTGTAGGAACCTGAAAAACCAAGTTCCTCTGGATTTCATGGGAAGTGTGGTTTTAAATATTCCAACCTGTCTGTCTGAGGGGAAGTGGGCAATAAATAGCAGCCCGGTTGTTATCAAGAGGATGTGAGCTATTTATAAAAAAATTCTTGGGCTTTTTGAACTCTGTTTAAAGAGGCAATATCCTTCACTTGGGTAATTGGGGGACTAAAATGCTAAAGCAAACAAGATTACTCAACCACCTTGGGAAAGTTTAGTGCTTGCCTGTGTGTTTCCCAAATTTCCAGCGTATTTAAACAGCTGCTCCATTATTGTCCCCACATCCAGAGAAGAGCATGAAAAGCTCTTTCAGACCTCCCCTCGCTCAGAGATGCGACTGTGTGCTGCTCCTCCACGCATCCAACCGGCAACCCAAGAAAGCAGCTGAGAGCTGTGCTGCTTCGTTCAATTATATCTCACTGAAATGAAGTGAAAAAGGCTCCTCTGGGCCTTACAACGCCTCCAGCTCCAACATAGCACGGGGACTGCTGCAAGGATGAGGAAGAGCAGCCACTGCCCTCCTCCTCCTCCTCCTTCTGCTCTCCTCCCGCTGCTGCCCCACGTCAGGATGCAGCCCGACCCGCAGCCCTGAATGCACCCCATTGACAGCTCGTTTTATTTTTCTGAGCACGGCCGTAAGGCAGACAGCACTGCTCCTGTGTGGGAACCACACACAAAGTGTCCTGACAAAATGATGGCATCGTATAAAATACACAAACACGCTCAAAAGAAGGAAAACCATGAAATTAAGGATAACAAACAACAAAGAGAAGCTCATACACAAAATCTGTTGGTGTTTATGAGTCACTGAGGCCTTCCTGTCCCATCTCAGAAGTTGTGGGAATGCACTGCAGCCCATCCTCTCCCTGCAATCCGCTGGGGGCTGTTTCCCTCCCAGCACCAGGGCAGCCCCTGCACAAACCAATGATTATTTTTTCCTTTCTTTTTTTTCTCTTGTCCTTCAAAGTAGGAAACCAAATCTGAGGAGCGAATGCTGCATTCTGTGTGAGCAGAGAGTGCAGCTTGGGGATGGGATTGTGCTGTGTTCCTGCATGGCTGTCTGACATCGGGGGCTTTACAATGGAATGGATGGGAAATGCCAGGAGAAGCTGAAGTGCTCCAGATATGAGGTCTTTGTAGGAGCTCATTCTTCACCGTTAACAAAGAATTTTACCCCCTTTCCCTGCCTTTCTCCCTTCAGCAAATGAGGATTTTATTTCTCCAATGTATTATTTTTGACCACTCCACGCTGGGTCTCTGAGGAGCTGAGCACCACATCCCAGCTCTGCACTTGTCCACACCACCCAGACCCCTGGCAGAGCTGCAACCCCCCGTGTTGGTTGGGATGTGTGGGACAGGCACTGCCCCAACGCTGCCATCACACCATGCAGCCACTTCCCAACTCTGAGCAGAGGCTGCTCTGCCTGAATGTTGCTCAGGGTTTGCAGCTTCTGCACAGAAAAAGATGGAATACATACATGAGGGGTGGGTGCCCAGCAGGACAGGCAGTGCTGCTGGGTGCCATGTGACAGCTTCACCTGTGCATCCCATGGGAAGGCACCAGGGCTCACCCACTAGGGCCAGCCTTCAGCTTCTCACTAGGCTGCACATGAAGAGCACTCCTGCAATGCTAAGGGACTTTCATTGCCAGCACTCTGAGTAGAGATAATAATACAAATAAAAAGCATAAGATGCTCTACGGTGTCACTGGATACCACAGTGCTCAGGCTGTGTGAGAGCAACACACAAGTGCCTGGATGTGATGGCACTGAGCACTCCCAAAAGCTCCAGGGAAGTTGAATCCTGTGTGCTCATGGCACACATTGGGGGATGCAGTGCTGGGTGCAGGAACCTGCAGGAACCAGCAGCTCTCTGCTGCTCTGCCCAGCCTCAGTCTCACTCCCCTCACTCCATCAGCTCACACTGCTCTTCAGCTCCCTCTGGATTTCTCCATTTCTACCCCACCAGCACTGGAAATGACATTATTATAATAACCATTGCACTACAAGAAAAGCTACCCTCAGAATTACAGGCGCTGGAAGAAACAAGGGAGTTTCAAAACCCTGAAATGTCAGCCATAGGTGTTACAGTGGCACATCCACACCAGGGCAGGACAGCCTCAGCTGTCCCATCCAGCCCAGGGCTGCGTCCCCTGCAGGGAATGGGGCTCAGCAGGGTGGGATGCTGATGGCTGAGCTGTGCACCCCACAGCAGCACTGAGCGGTGTCTGCAGTGCCAGCAGCCTTCCTATGATTCTGTGGTCTGGGGATCTGGTGACTTGATGACACAGAGACTGGATGTTTAGTGTGAATTTCCTCATGAATTCCCATTAATGGGTGCAGTATTCAACAGAAAGGCTTTCAAGCTGAAGGAGAAAACACAGAACCATAGAATCATTCAGATTGGAAAAGACCTCTCAGGTCCCCAGGACCAACCCCAGCCCACCCCACGGTGCCCACTGACCGTGTCCCCCAGTGCCACATCCCACATTGTGGAGCACCTCCAGGATGGTGACTGCCCACCCCCTGGGCAGCTGTGCCTGCGCTGACTGCTCTTTGGAGTTCCTAATACCCAACCTGAGCCTCCCCATATGAAACACGAGGCCATCACCTCTCGTCCTATGGGAGGGCATGGCTAAAACAATGACGGCTTCCTCATACAGGGCTTAATTCCCCTGGAAAGTAAGGAACAATCCCTGTGTCGTGTATGGATGCATTTGGGTATGGCCCTCAGTATGAACACACAGGCATTATTTTTTCTTTAACATTTTTGCCCGATGACTTGCATGACAAGCCTAATAAAAGCTGAGACAAATAACCCAAAACACACAAAAATGTAATACTGTTTTATATTAACTGCCAAAGCGCTTCAGTAACTGTAGGAAGAAACTGCATTGAAACATTAGAATCAAAATCAGCCAAGTATGGAGGAAAAAAAAAAAAAAAAAAAAAAGAAAGAAAGAAAGAAAAAGAAAAGAAAGAAAAAACACAGTTAAAAATCCTCAGCTGGTGTTGAGCTGCCATGAGCCAATGCAGCACTGTGGGCAGCGCTCTCTGCTCGCAGGCACCTCTGTGCAGCTGTGCTCTTGCACTGCCCGCCTGGAGGGGAGTAAATGGCCCCCAGGCACCACATCCCAGCCCCATCCCTGCTCCATTTCCTGCTCCCAGCCCTGCTCAGCTCCGGCCCAGCTTGCCAAAAAATAAAAGACAACAGCAGCCCTCTATTGCAACGTGTTTTAAACCAGAATCCCTCTTCTCTCCCTCCTGCAATGTATCAGCAGTCTACCTGAGGGACTTGTTGGCTTTTAGGTACTGGTGACCCCACAGCAATTGAAAACAGGCAGAGAAGGCTCAGAAGTGTGATCGATACCCCAGGGTCACATTAACAGCGCTGCATGGAAATGGAAACAGTTCTAGAAGCTGATAGCACACTGAGAACACCCGACTCCAGCTCCGATTGTGCCAAGCAGCTGTGAGAAAGCAATACCAGCAGAAAGGGAAGAATGTTTCCCTGTATTTTCCTAGGCTCTGTGCCACCACGCCAGCCTGGCAGGGCAGGGCAGCCCTCAACGCTGCACTTGGTCAGCAGGCACAGGATGCAGCGTCGTGCTGCTGGCAGAGTGGGGTCGGCTCCAGCAGCACCCAGCCCAGATCTGATCCTACAGCACCCAGCCCAGCAGCCATGAGGAACCACTTCCTCAGCCCCATAACAATGCACGAAGGAATTTCCTCATATCCCAAGGCTGCCCCGACTTCCACTTCTAAACTTGGAGAAAGAAACACCAGGACATTCCTCTGTAGCTCCAGCTCATTGGCTGTTTGATCTGTTAGGTTGCTTTTTTTTTTTCTCTCCAGCTGAGTCAATTAAAGAATCCCAATTTTCCCTGGAAAAAAAAGCATAAAGTTGTCACAAACAATGCATTTGCCTCTATGATTTTTAACTAATTGCTTCCAAGTTGGGCCAAAACCTGTCACCCTGTGCTGGTTGGTGTGGTTTAATGCTTAAGCAGCACTTCAGCCAGAGAGCAGAAAGCGATGGGTGCATTTACACCACATTCCTTCATTGCAGGAAAGAAGTACAGTAAGGCTGCACCTCCCTGGCAGCGGCAGTGGCTGCTTGGCTCAAGGAAGCAGCTGGTGTGTGTTTTGCTCATCAGCAACCCTAAAACAAAAAGTAATGTAAGAGCAGCCCCACCACAGCGCAACAGCAAAGCCAGTAGGGTGGTGATCTCCTCCAGAGGGAGAAAACAACCATTCTTCCCATTCTTCTGCCAGAAAAAGGAGTGACAGGAACCTTGGACATGGGGAGGAGCAGCTGGGTTCTCGTTGCTCAGGGTAATCTGTGTCGTGGCTATTGAGGGGCAAAGGGGAGCCATGAGCAGCCATGGCCAGGGAGCCCTTCTTCTTTCGTCTGTCAAAGAGCCCTCAGTGTTTGGATGGAAAAGACCTCCAGCCTCTCTCCTGCAAAGACACAAACCTACTTACTTCATCCTCTAGTTCCAATGGAAGATACAATTCAGTGGAGGAGATATCACCACTCTCCAGGTCCCATCTGTGCCCTCCCAGGCAAAGTTCTGCCATGAGGATTTGGAAGCCCAGAAGCAGACTTGGTGGCTGCTGCCACGGCCTGATGGGAGATGTGAGCCCTGCATGACTCCTGCCAGCCCTGCAGCACTGCTCCAGTGCAGGCAAAGAGCAGCGGAGTCCTCAGCACCTGAGCACAGCTTGAGGGATACAGCGCAGCCTCAAAGTGCTGCTGGGTGCCATCAGCAAAGGCCTCTTCTCAAGGCATGACAGAGCTGAAGCTTAGACCTCTTTTCTCCTTCTTTTTTTTTTTTTTTTTTTTTTTTTTTTTTTTTTTTTTTTTTTTTTTTTTTTTTTTTTTTTTTTTTTTTTTTGTGGTATCTTATCATTCAAGAGCTCATTAGCCAGGAATTCCTCATGATGTTTATTTTCCATTTGTCCATATGTTCCCCGCAAACTCAGCTCCGTCTCTGTTTCAAGTTTATACTTAGAAGCAGTAATTGGAAGGGATGAATAAAGGCACGAGGGAAGGGAACGCAAACGCAAACAAACTCAGCAGATGTTTCAGATTCCTGCATGTCCCCAAGAAGCAGCATCCATCCGAGGGGCAGCATCCATCCAAGGGGCAGCATCCATCCAAGGGGCAGCATCCATCCGAGGGGCAGCATCCATCTGAGGGGCAGCATCCATCCGAGGGGCAGCATCCATCTGAGGGGCAGCATCCATCCGAGGGGCAGCATCCATCCGAGGGGCAGCATCCATCCAAGGGGCAGCATCCATCTGAGGGGCAGCATCCATCTGAGGGGCAGCACCCGTACTGTTTTGATCACACCATGACAGTGCAGAGCCGCTGCTGCCCAAGACACAGCTTGCCCCTTGGTTTGGACTGCTGTCCATAGAGGCAGCAATTCCAATCACCACGTGCACAAAGCAAAACCTGGAGATGCATCCATGCAGCACCACTGCCTGCCCAGGCAGCCCCATGCCACTATGGGTCCTCTCTGTCTTCTCCCATTTCAGTTCAATAGCGTTTGCTTCCTTTTTCTATGTCAATTCAGAATCAATTTTGGCTTGACTGAAATAAAAGAGTATTAATCTGAAATGGGATTACGCTGGTTAAATCAAAATGGTGCATGTTTACTTATAGATAAAGCCTTATTTTTCAACACGGCTATTGCAAAACACTGCTGATAACATCCGGACACTATAGAATGGAAAGAAGGAAAAAGATAGGAATAGCAGTGACTGTGCAGAGTGCAAACAGCAGATGGGGGGGCACTGGTCAGCAGTTCTCCCCCCCTTCAGTGTGTAGCTGTGAAAATAGGCCATAAGATTAATGAGAGGAGAGATTGTGACTGCAGCAGACAGCAGCCACTCGTGCCTCCTCCACGCTCTTCATTTCTGATAGGAAATAGTGATTTTCTGCCAGACCAGATTAAAGTCTCTCTCTTGCTGCCAAGGGCAGAACCCACAGACCCCCAGGAGCACCCAGCATGGGGGGAGCTGCCAAGCCCTGCACAACCCAGTGCAGCCTGGGCAATGCACCACAGCGCATGGGGGATGTGGAGTAGGGCAAGGAAACCCTCCCTGTGGGAGCTCCAGTGGCTCAGAGCCATTCAGACCACAGCCCCGCAGGCTCAGCAACTGGCTGGATACATGACATTAATTAGGGGGAGAACTTAAGGCAGACTAAATACTGAAATTCACAAACTAAAGTGCAGCTCACATCATGATCGGAAGGGGAACTTCCCAGTTTGATTGCAGAAAGCAATTTACTTCAATTAGCAGGGACATAAACAGAGCCCTTGCTTAACTGAAGCTGCGCCTCTCCAAAAAGCCAGCTCCTGATGGCAGCTCTCTGCAGAGCTGTCAGATGGGTTTTGTGAGAGGGGTGGGAGCTGTGCCCACCAGGAAGGCACCCACACGGTCCCATGGCAGTACGGGAACCATTCCCTGGGGTGCTGGGATGGGGAGGGTATGGGCAGAGCTGCCCCTGCCCCAAGCTGTCCCCTGCCCTGCTGCTGCGCAGAGTGTTCCTGGGGCCATTTGCAGCAGCTTCAGGAAATGTGGGCCCATAAAGTACTTCCTCCTCCTCCCCGCTTCCAGCTGGAGATGCTCGGACTAATTGATCTGCATGGTCTGGTGAAAGCCCTTCTAGAAAACTGGCAATAAGATGGAGCTGAAGGGAGGCAGATGGTGCCCTGTTTGCTGCCTCCCTGTCCCACTCCAGCATCCAGTGGTTTGTCTTGGAAGGTTAAGAGCCACTCAGCATCCATCAAGCTGCAGATTTAGCACTCAAGATGGGTGCTGCCTGGGGGCTGAGAGCAGGGCTGGGTGCAGGGGGTGCCTCAGGGGCTGGTGGCACATTGGAGACCCCTCCAAGCAGAAGGTAGAGTTCAGTGCAGCACTGCACCATGAGCTGCCTTCAGTGCAATGCATGCAAGGGCTGGCAGAGAGGGAGCAGCTGCAAAGAGCCCTGTAACACTACATGCAATCTATAGGCAGAAGTGACTGGAAGCAACCCAGCGAGGCTGGGCAGAGCCACTAGCAGGGAAGAGCGGCCCCATGTGCCACATGTACCAAACCACGCATCCTGGGGCAGGAGGATGCTGTGCTGGCCCCCGGCAGCCCACACATCTGCAACTCCTTTCCTTTATTCTCTCTTCTTTCCCAACTCTCAGACCACTTTAAAGGCCCCGATGAGGCCCTAATTAGGAGCGCAGTTACAGCAGCGACCTGGCAGGGCAGTGACCTCTGGCCGCCGGCAGGAAGCTCAGCTGTGGGTGGGCTGGGGTGAGTCCTGCATAGCCCCAAAACCCATGCTCATGTACAACGCTCTTCCTCCAACCCCACCATGGCTTCAGCTCCTCCATCTGTGCCTACCAAATGAGAACATTGTTGACAATCATGCCCTGCACTGCACCAGTACTGCTCTGGCACACAGTGCCCATCCATGCTGCCCCATGTCCCTGACAGTGCTCAGTGTCACCCCACTCCCCAGCACAGCTCCACATGTGTTCATAAGCAGCACTGCCTGCGGCCGCCCCGCTCCCTTATCACCGCCACGACCTTTGCTTGTTGCAGATTAGTGGCTGGAGCCAGTTGGATTTGTTTGATTTCTGTTGATGGTTATTAGGTAAAGGAAGTGCCAGAAGGGATTTTGACCTCGAGTTTAAACCTATTCCAATTAGAGCCACTGAGCCTTTAATTACTGCACTCCAATCGCTTTGGTTAAAGCAACAACACAAACAAACACAAACTGGGTCGGAGATGGGCTTCCTTCCCACCAGCCCACAGCTCTGCTGCAGCTGGCTCCTGCCCCTACCCTGCACAGAGCAGGGGCACGTGCTGGTGTGCAGGGCTGGAATGCAGGCAACGGGAACACCGAGAGCTGAAGAGAGCTTTGGAAGCATCGGTTTCTTCCTCAGTATTGAGCAATGCAATTAAACCCCCACAAAAAGTCAGCCCAGAGCTCTCTGGTTCCTGGCCTGCACCTGCAGCAGGAGTGGCTGGAACACGATGGGCAGCAGCAGCCCCAGGAACAGCCCTGTAGATGCTCTGCACTCAAGGAGTTTCTAAAAGCACTCCTTAATCCAACCGCTACCAGTTGGGGTTTATCAGATGTATTTTTGACAACAGTTTTGCAATGTTTATCTTTCCTCCCAATTAAACCTACACTGTGTTTTATACGTGACACAATGAAAACAGCAGTAGGTCCTGTGAAAACTTCATTCATTAAGGCTGGGAAAGACCTCTGAGCTCCCCACATCCAACCCCAGCCCACCCCACTGTGCTCACTGACCACATCCTGCAGTGCCACATCCCCACTGCTCTGAACAGCCCTTGGGATGGTGACCCCCCCACCTTCCTGCTCTGATGCCCTCCAGCAAACACCAACATCTATTGCCACCAAAGAAGCCACCAAACATGAGTCAGCCATGGGCTTTGCGTGGCCAAAACACAAAGCAATGAACTCATCACAGCATTCTTCATGTGAGAAAGGATCCCTGCAGTACAGCAGAGCTTTATAGAAGCCTTTTCTCAATCTAGCTGTACCAATCAGCTCAGCAGAATGATCTCAGACAGCTTTCAAATGACAGCAAAAGAAGAAAAAAAAAAGGTTGTGGAAACAATTTTGGGCCAAAAAAAAGCAGTTTGTAACACAGCCAGGCTCTTCCACACAACACATGCTGATGTCAGAGGGCTGAAGACACCGACAGGCCCAGCAGCTCCCAGCACCACCGCATTCCTCCTTGCTCAGAGTGGGCTGTGCAGGACAGTGCAGGTGCTGCCCTGCATCACTCCCAGCAATGGGAGCGGGCAGCCCGGCCCAGCAGCTCAAGGCTGGATGTGTTAATGAGCAGAGATTGGAAGAATTTCCCAATGGAAACATCACAACAAGACAAAGAGCATTTTAACCACGGCACGCCGGGCTCAAAGCATTCTGTGAGACAAGGGCTCTGCGCAATTCCTCTTCCACAAACCCCTGGCAATAGTTCCAGTTTAAAAACAGACGCAAGACTACTGCCTGGAAGTTACTTTACAACAGACCCAAGGAGACTTCAGGTCCCAGGAGCCACAGAGGCAGACACATCACTGCTACAGACATGGGCTTTGCAGGTGTTGGGTCAGAGTTACAGAATGTCCTGTGCCAGAGAAGCTCAGCTGGAAGTATGCTTCCTACCAACAGCAATGGGGTCCCTAACACCACAGCACCTCTGAGTCCAATCTGAACCACACAGAGGCTAATGCTGCTGGGAAGACAGCCTGGCTGCCACAGGGCAGGAGGGACAAAGGGGTCCAGCAACCACACAGAGCCATAGTTGTGGCACAGTGTCTGCGCTGTCAGACCCAAGGCAGCTATCTGAGCTCTGAGTCTGTCAGCCCTCACTGAAAACAGTTGTGGGCTTCTTCAAACCCTGCTGCCCACCCGCTTCCACAGAGCATCCCTCCCTGCCCATGGTCCTTGAAAAGAATGTCTGGAAGTGTTTGTATAGGACAGCTGAGCTCTAGGTGTCTGCAGCGCCAGGCCACCAAGTGAAGAGAGACAGGAATGCCAAATATTCCAGTTCCCCAAATGCACAAGACCAAATAAGGCCCATATGCCAAGAGAGTAAACAGAAGGCTGATCTACCAAGTTTGGGCAAATGTGATGCAGAGTTCCTCAGTGCTCCAGATTTTGTGCTGCACGATGAACTCAGTAACTCACCCCGCACACACTTACTTACAAAGGAAGTTCCCATTAACCCCCATCTATCTTCGTCCACTCAACTGCCTGGATGTCAGGAGCACACATCTGTGAAGTTCAGCCTTGAAACAGAACTATGGTCAAACCACTTCAGAAAGCAGACAGCTTACGTGAGACCGAGAAAAACCCAGCACTCCCCAGGATCGATGGAATCGCTGCCTCCTGAACTGACAGAGAAAGAGGCCATTGCTGGACACCGCCCTGGGGATGGCAAACCTGGATACAAAAAGGAAGAAAGAGACCCTGGAGTGGAGGAGTCACATCTGCATCACACCTTCCCTGCAGCTGCAATGAAATTCCTGCAGAAAACCTGCACTGGGGATCAGGAACCAGATGGAACCGAGCACTGAAACTAAATTAAACACCGATCTACAGCACAAATTGCTACATAAGTGACATTTATTAATGTTCTGCTATATTTACAGTTTTAACATAGTAAAACTCCAAAGTGAATCACCACTTGGCAGAAAGCACAAAAGTGGACATTAAATCTACATTTATAAAGCATCAGAATCTCTGCTAACACAAATTATAAAGGCAAGAGTTACAGGATGTTAGGAATCGTCTCAAAAGTCCCAAGCCAAAGAAAAAAAAACGGCCTTTATTTTGCAAGATATTCTTTATACAAAGTTGCAATGTGACCTTTCATCTTTACACTACCAACGTGTACTGTGAAAATTCCTATTTAGTCCAAAAAGTAGGTAGTACGAAAGTATACTACAACACTGAGAGTGTCATCGGCTGTTAAAAAATTAACACTTGTGCCACCTTCAAAAATCAGACTCCCTCCCCATTAATTACACCTCACTACTCCGTGCTGCAGAGCCCAGTTTCCCCTCTCAGACAGACAGCACAGGTGGCTGGTATGAAGCAGCAGAAAGGTGTGTAACCGTAGCGATGCCATCGCTTCAACTTTTGAGGTCATCCCTTCGGGGCAGTCAGTATCACACACACTGTACACCACAGACCAGAGTCCCAACCTGCCGCTAGGATGCAGAACGAAACAAAGCAAGCCTGTCCCCTGCTGGCTACGGGGCACAGCTCATGCTACCCAAATGACTACAGATACTAGATAAGGCCTTATTAGCACATCACAGACTCGACTGCAATAGCTTTTGCAAACATTAGCCACTAACGATTTAATGATTACAGAATTCCGCATTAATTATTAAAATTTTACACCTAGAAACAAATAGAAAGAAATGCTTCTCTTTTTTTTGTTTTCCAACAGTACTTTATTTATTTCTTTTAAAGCAGGTGACTATTTTTTTTCTTCTGTTTCAGAGTCTTGATTCACTTCCTGCAGGTGTCCTGTTACTTCTTGAGGGAGAATTCACTCACACAGGAAGACATTTGCCAGAAAACATCTGTTGGAGAAGGATATCAAATATTGAACCTATAGTTAGATCGCTATTTTAGATGGCAGTAGGATGTCGCTCACAAAGAGTGCAGGATATTGAGAGGCTTATAAAGAATCCCAGTACACAATGACATGGTCAAGACAAAAATGCCCATTCACTGCACCCTCCTCATCACGGCCTACAGCGGAAAGTTAACCTTAAAAACAACCAGATAGTGAAAATGCAGGTCTTCTGTGGTTTCCTTTCTCAGATGTCTGGATTAAAGATCTCCAGTGAAAGCACTTCCAGAAGGTGAGGGAGGCCATGTACCTCAGCATACCCAAAAGAGTGCTTTTTGAAAGCTCTCAGGTACCCAAAAGTAAATAAACAAAGATTTACAACAGAAGGCACCACAACTCCATCCTTACAAGCAAGGAGTTCAGAACAGTCTCCAAAATTATTTCAAATTCCGAATCATAGAATGACAGAATCGAGGACAAGGCCTCTGAAGCAAGAAGCCAGCTGGTTCCTATAATAAATGAACAAGTTTCATATAGAAGTAAAATCAAATTCAGTGAGGACAAACTACAGGTGACATGGCTGATGCTTAATGCTGGCACTGTGAGCACTCAACGAAGGGAAGTGATCCTCCTGGTGACTCAGCAGGAATTCCAGAGGATATTACAAAGCCTGGAGGTCAGCAGAAAAGCCCACTGGAACCCAGTCACTTTGTTAAACAGAACAGGAATACAAATAAATTGGCTGAAGATCTATTTTTATGCACTATCATCACCACACAAAGCTGCAAAGCACTGCACAATGCTTGTTCCATGTAGCGTGCTGCAGAACAGAAATTAAGCAGTCTTAAGCAGTTTGCAGCTTCTAATAAAAGGAAAGTGCATTTGGAAAATTAAGCCTTGGTTTCAAAATCTGAACAATGTAATGAGCCCAACTTAAAGCTGGGCTTTGTTTGGTCTCTTTATACTACAGTCCCAGCTGCAACTGCTTCAACCTTGTCTTGGGGAAATACGGTGTTATTACATATTTCTAAAGGGAGCATCATGTTGCACCCACCATCTGGGAAGCAAACTATTCCAGGATTTCCGTCCCCTCAGGGAGGGACAGTTAATGCAAGGCCATTATCTGCTGTAAGCAGGAAGTTATGCTATAAGGGTTTGACTTCTTAAGCCTTTCTTTAAAGTCCCATTAGGAAGGGAGCAACGTCAAAGTTCAGCCTTAAAGAAAAGACTTTCAGGCATTCAGGCTTTTGGAAAATGCTCAGGTAGGGCAGCATGCTCAAGTACACAGGAGTGATTTTCAAAGAGAAATGGTGTGTGAGGATTGAATTTCTTCAAGAACTTGGCACAAAATTCAGAGGGCACACAAAACTCAGACACGCTGTTCTTTTTGGTACACAAGCCAGACTGGCACAGGGTTTTTTTAACCACATTTTGAGACCCCTGTTCATGTGCAGAACATACCATGTGTAGAACATACCATGTGTTTCAGGCACGTCACTCATTCAGAAAGACACGCCTGTCAAACACAGCACAAGGCCAGGATGCTGTTTGTACAACTCAAATCTAATGAATTCAAAAATTCTTCTAAGGAAAAACTCGAGAAGAAATGCCAAATATTCCTCTGTTCCCCACCAAGACAGTCTGGATGCTGTCCCTCTGTAGAAACAGGGGCTGTGTGTGGGATACCAAGAAACAACTGTTTGCTGCTGCCTTGCATTCTAAGAATTCTGATGCAAAGGAAAGTCACTAAATTAAGTTTAAAATGAAACAGAACAAATCCACAAAAGCAGAAAGTTTACCTTTAGTAAATAAAGAGAACTCTGGTTCTGGGGAGAGTGGAAAAAGTATCAGGCATCTTCCTAACTTTTGCATAATTAATAAATCCTCTGAGAAACAGCAGAAAACCTAGATGGAAGAAACACATTTGTGCAGTTAATAAAGATTTTGCTTCTGCAATTAGAGAAGGAGCAGATCAACTCACTGTTAATAGCAGAGAATCACCTGAGTTGCTGGGATACACAACAGCTGTCTGAATACAAGAACTTTTCCTGTATCACCTCATCTTTCAAGACTGCACAGTCTCAAAAATCAAACCTTCCTTAGCCCATCACAAAACCTCTTGCCCAAAATTAGACCTAGCGCTTAGATTAGATCTAGTCACTTCCATTGGAGAAAAAAAAATGGAAGAAAGGTCACAACTCACTCAACAACTGATACAACATCAGTTACTACAAATACAAACATTTTTCTCTTCTTTTTTCTTTCCAATTGATAAACAGGGCACCACTACCCAGAATTACAACAAAAAAACAGTGCTTGTGTATACCTCTAACATCTAGAATGCATGCAGGAAAAGTACCCTGAGGGTTTCACATCTACATGTACATATTTTAGTAGCCAGTACTGTTGTGCTTGTAAAGTGCAGTAAGGCCTTTGTAGAGTTCTAAGTACACACTCCTTCACCCCAGAACAAAACACTTACCTAGTACAAGGAACACCCACCAAAGCCAATACTGACCATCAAAGTAACCAGGAAAATAGGTGGAGAACTGGAAAGAAAAAAAACAACAAAAAAGCCCACACAAATTAGAGCACGCAACAGTGTCTTTACCTAATGTATTTTCAAGCTGCCTGCATATGCAGTCTCTAGTAAGGAAAATAAAAGAGTAAGGAAAATAAAAGCTTCTTGTCACCTGCTGCCTGTGTCACATGCATGTCACACCAGAGGGCACCCGCGAGCCGCTCCAGACATGTGACTGTGCCACTGCCTCTTCCTCCAGCAAAAAAACAAACCTCAGACTCCCACATCTCCAAATCCCTGTCTCTCTCTTCTCATCGGTTATGCTCACACTTTAGAGATCATTACATTTTCAAAGCAGCACCTAAAGAACATCATACAAGCAAGATGCATCGCTAAACTGACTGTAGGGCATGCTTTATCCAGATAACTATTTTATGAAGATCCGATCACTGTCAACGCCCAACACACACAAACACAATCTGATGTGGCTCTGCCTGACAGATATACTTGATGTGCAATTTGTGATCTCCTTTATTATAATAATAATCCCATCATCTGAGCACGTGAACAGGACAGAATGACAATAAAGCTCTGTCCTCAGTGAACAAGAAGCTCAAAATCCATTTCAGCTTAAAAAAAGCTAAATTTGCCACAAATAACATTTATAAAAGTAAAATAAAAGTGAGTCAGGAAAGAAAACAGTACCAGTACGTGTTTCTGCACAACACAACTTACCCTGACAATAAGGATCCACTTGATAAGAGACAGACCAAATCCAGAAATGGCCCCATACCGTCCTGCAGCTGAAGTAGTCAGACAGAAAGACAGGAAAAATCCAATCCAGTTGAAGAGGAATGCCACTAAGAAAGGAAGAGAAGCAGATCAAGTCCTCTTTATATATCAAGAAGGTGGGGGGAGGGAAAAAAGCATAAAAACCTTAAAATTGGCACACACCATTTTTTTTGGTGCCTCATAAACTTAAGTGTGAAAATAACTGCAGCTATTTTAGGTTGCTGACTTACAAAAGGAAGCTGCACCGTGTACTTACTGAAGAAAGTTAGCATAAAAATGCCATCATTTCCTATCCTCAGCTGGTCGCTGTCATCAAAGTCATCCCGTGTCACAAAGTCCTCCTCCTGCAAATCAAAGGGAAAGGCAACACAAACGCATTTAAGTCAGTCCAATCCATACAGCAAACCCACATCTGCTGCTGCTTCTTCAAGACAGGGTCAGCAAAGCACACAGCCCTCAAGAAGCAGCATGCAATAGAGGGATACAGAATGCTCAGTTTACACTCAAAGAAACTCCTTTTGGGGAAAATATTCCTAAATCTCAGAACGCTACAAAAGCAAGCAGAGAAAAACCCCAAGGCACGCTATATTAAATCTTAGCAGTGTTTTTTATTTCTTAATACAGGCACGTTCTTCTTCTCACTAAAAGAACTCCCCTACTCATTAGGAAAATGACACTCCTCACCTGAACCAAGTAATTTGGCTTCCATAAAGAACTATCAGGAAATGTGGGCATTTCATGCTATTGGGGTGGGGGACCATGCTGAACAAAATGTAGTGTTGACAAAGGAAATTTTAAATGAAATGTATTCTGACAGAGGGAATGGTCTTCTCATCCTTGCATCAGCTGAACTGCTGTCTCTGAAGTCAGCTAAGCAAGCAGCAGGAGCATTGAGAGTAGATACATGAGATGGCTGAATAATTAATCCTAAATCCCTTTTTAAAAGAACAAAACAAACAAAAAAAACAACCCAACCCAGTACGCAGAGATACAGCACACCACCTCTGTCAGCTTGCCAAACTAATCTGGATAGCATTACTTCAGAGCTGCCCAGAGGAAAATTTAAAACCTCACACCTCAGAACTCTTGGGAGTGTGTGGTACCACTGCCCCAAAAGGCTGAAAAACAAAAGGCGGGACACTTGATAAGCAGGACTTGAAAGAGAAATCCTACACAGGAGATGTGAAGGACATACAGGCAGCCAAGTGTACTCACTCTTCCAGGAACCAAGGGAATTGTGGCTTCAGCCTTGGTTCTCTCTGCCTCATCATAACTAGGAAGTGTTGTGGCCACGTTGTAAGATGGAGGCTTCGGAAATCCTGATTCATCCTTGTAGTCAAAATAAGCTGCAAAGCAAAAGTTATACAGCAGGTAACCTGTCTGCTCAATAACTCAATGCTGGGAACAAGAAGCATTTCAGAAGCCCTCAAAAAACCTCAGTATCCCAACTGTTAAGCTCCCATCTCCTCCCCACCCTTTTAGCCTCCTGCCATCCCAGAATAAAAAGTGAAAAACACAGGAACATCTTATCTCATACAAAGTCATACTTTAACAAGCCCAGCTCTACTTATTTTTGAAGCAATGACACACACGTCTGTCCTTCAATAAAACAGAAGTAGTTTTATTTATGAATCCCAACAGTCTGAATGAGTCAAAAGAAGAATCACTCTGAGCCTCAGACTGCTGGCAAGAAATGTTTCCAGAGAAAGACTCCTAATAGTTTGGGGTTTTTTGATGCAGGACTGGGACAAAAAAAAAATCAAAGCACATTTTTGAGCCCCAATCTCTTAGGCACACCAAGGAATCAGACTGATAGAGGCATCTTTACAATGAGTGTGCTGAGGCAGGATATCCAACAGTCAGCTTTAGAAACACAGCCATACAACTTCTAGCCAAAGCTGGCTATTGGAGATACTGACTCACATTTGATTCGCAAATCTTCATTAAAGTTGACTACAGAAGTTGTGGAGGGGAAAAATGAAAAGATTTACCTAGGCTAAAGCTCACCAATACAGAACCAGCACATAACGAGAATCTCTTCTGCTCAAAGCTATCAGTGAGTTATATGACAGTATGATGATTCAGAAGAAGTGTAACCTTATGACCAAGTTCTTAGTTACTGAAAACTGCAGAAATCGTGAATTCTTTAATCCCTTTTAAGTAACAAGTTCTTTTTGGAAGGAGTACAGTAGACAAATAACAAGAGGGAACCACAAAGCCTCACAGCACTTTGACTTTAACTGCCTTCAATCAACCCAGAACACTGTGCAATGTAACTGAACAGCACTTTACAGGATGACATCAGACGAATGCAGCCAAAATGCATATTCTAAACCACAAGCAACAATAGCATCTCTAGATCAATTGTGATCCTTTGTCGCCTTGGTAAGGATAATGCAATGCCATCTGTCAATATGGAGAACAATTAAGGAGGTAAGAAAGAACAACAGAGTAAACCCAGCTCTTTCCCTTCTGCTGCACTTACCTGTATTCTCTGCAGAAATGCTGCTGTAGGGCGGAGGGGCATCACTGACCACTGGTGCAGCCTCACCGGGCTCCTCTTCGTTCTGCAGCTGAACAGACCACACACAAGAGGTTAATTGGGTGCCCCACAATCTGTGGAGCTGCCCCCTGAATTTTTAACTGCAGTGGCTCTCTTCTGGAACAAAACAGATCTGTGGCAATGTGGAGCAACTCAAGCAGTTGCTCGCTTTGCTCCAAAGAGCTCCCATTTGACTTAAAAGCACAGTAAAATGAAGCCATGATTTCATACCCTCACACATCCGGCCTTCAGCCTAGTACAGCATACACCTTCTCAGTACCTCTCAATTTCCCCAGCACCTCCCAAGGATCCTCAGCTCACACAAGTTAAGAGCTGCAATTGCATCTGCTGAGGAAATAGCAGGAGACATCAACAAAAGATTGCACTGCTGCCTCTGGTTTCGCAGCAGACACATGACACAAGTAAATATGACTCTTGCAATTTCCCCTCACCTTTTCACACCGTATGACTTCACAGAAGACTGTGTGCTTTATGCACTGTGCTTCCCACATTCACACAGCTTGGAAAAAAAAACCCTGCAGCTTATCAGCAATAACACAGCATCCCCTGCATGAACCAGGTATGCCAACTGCAGCTTTGATCAGAGAAGATGACAAAGGCAAACCAGACAGGCTGAAAGCAGAACACACCAGAACAGAGTTTACAAATCAGCCGCTACCTAATTTATTTTCTTGTTCCACTTCTCATCAAAAAAGAAATTAACTTTTTACACAGAAAGAAGATTCATTTCAGAAAAGCATGTTGGGACTGAGCCTTCACAAGGAGATGCCATGCTCCTCTGTAACCAGCACTATGCAACAGCACTCCTGCAGCTCCTCCAGTAACATCTTCAGCCACTCCTCCTGCACATTGGCTCTAATGTACTTGGAGCCATTTGCTTCCTTCTCTTTGGAGAGATGCTTCTGGCATCTTCTGAAGTTGGCACTCAAATCCTTGCCAAGCATTTATCGCTCAGGGAGCTGGCAGCACTGTTTTGCCTGTACAGCTTACCAGGAAAACTAAAAACCAACCCACATGCGTAAAAGAAGGTCTCACTCTACACCTAACTGCGCCGCACATTCTTCTATTTTTTTCCTTTTGATAGTTCAGATCAAAGGCTCAGACTACATCCACATCCACGGTGAAAGTCAAAGCCCAAACCTCTTCAGTTAGACACAATTCATTGGACACCTGCTTGAACTGCATGACACTCCATTCCAGTGAGCTGAAGAGCATCCACTGCTCGTTTTCCCATCCACCAACTGGACAGCTGCACACCCTGGCCGGCTGCACACTCGTGTGCACATGGAACACTTAACCAAGGGTCCAAGGGCCGCTGCCACCTCCCTGCTGACTGCTGCGTCATGCAGGAGGAGGCAAGCTGGACTTACTGCTAGCTCCAAACCACCACAGTTCAAGTAATGGCATAAAACACGCAGTTACTGTTACTTTGTAAAACTGAGCTAGAGGCTCTAGAAGGTACGCAGTTATAGGAAACAGATTTTCCTTTTAATGGACAAGGTACACAAATGCCTTCCAGCCTTTTTAATGATTCCAGGCATCTAAAATTCAACTAAGTGCTTATTAGCAAAACAGTGAGGGTTCATGTGACAGGAAGAATGAATCATCAGGTCTCACGTGGCACAACACGGCAGTGCTGCACTTGCCTTGCATTTTCCACCCAGGCCAAGGCGGGCACCCAGCATGCACAGCACAGTGCCGTGGGGGGGCTGCAGGCAACCTCCCTCTGCACTGCTGCTGGAAGCCTTCGGATCCCAGAGAATCTGACTGAAGCTGGGTTTGACTACAGTCTGTTTTGCTGAAGCTGACAGGTGTTCTTTCTCTGCTTCTCAGATGGAGCTTAGCTTTGAAAGTGTGAATCTCCTATTTGCTGCACCAAAAGTAGGCCGTATTTACAGCAGTGTATGCACTTATTAAAACAAGAGCTCGGCTGAGATTAATTTTTCATCTGATTACCAAACATCAGGAAGTTGTCTGATGGAACAGGGTAAGACTCAGGGACATTTACTTCCCAACCAACAACAGCCAGCAGCAGTGCAGCTCTGAGCAGGGTGCTGCTGCTGTGCCACTTTCCCAGTGTAGGCACATCACGTGCACATACAACAGCACTAAAGCTCTAAACTTACAAAACGTTTTCAAATGTTTCCATGCAAATTTGTTCCCTCTTCCAAACTGTGTACGCTCAGCACGCTGCCTGCTGGCATTGCTTTGCATCTTGTTATTAAACCTCCCCT
Source organism: Excalfactoria chinensis (assembly GCF_039878825.1). Taxonomy (NCBI): domain Eukaryota; kingdom Metazoa; phylum Chordata; class Aves; order Galliformes; family Phasianidae; genus Excalfactoria; species Excalfactoria chinensis. Next base: position 1,235,797 of record NC_092837.1, read on the forward strand.
CCGCCCAAGTCCTCAGGAGGAATGTCTGCACGTAGCCCATCACCAGCTTCATCTCAGCCATGAGTGCCAGCAATGCATCAGCTCAGCGGTGTTCCCTGCGTTTCAGTTCTGATCTCACGTGCTGGCACACAAGGTAGTGCTGCACAAAATCCTACTGAGGAAGCTGAGCGAAGGCAGCCCCGATCCGGTCTCATTTTTGTTGTTACTATGGTTTCTGTGGGATTTCAGAAAGGCGGCTGATTAGGTTAATAGCAACAAAGGAATCAATATAGATACACTTATTTTTTAAAAGGTGGCAGGGCTGATTTTTCAGAACAATGGGATCACAACATCTGCAAATGAATACAAATGAATACAGTACTAAATGCTAACTAGATCATCTTTAAGACCCCTTCCAACTTAAGGCAAAAAAAACACCCCAAACCTATGTCATCACTAAAATAGGGAGTACTCCAGCAAGTCAACTTTCTAATCTGATTTCAACTCCCCTTACGTTTCTCCTTTTGTATCTTTAGCCTTTGGGATACAAATAAAAGCCTCTGCTCAGTCCAAAGATACCTCCTTTTACTCAGCTACATTTCCCCAACACTGATTTGAAATCCTGACTTTTACCCAGTCCTGTCTCAAATTCCTCTAACTTAATATCAGCTTAGTAATCAGCGGGAGTAACAATAAGCTACGAGACAAGCCAACCCACACACACCAGCCCTTGGCAGCCCCTCTCCTCGAGGAGCAAGTAACTCTTTTCTCCCTGAAGCTCTCACAGGTCATTGAACTGCATTACAGTGGCAGCATGGATCTCCTCATCATACTTACACCTGGAGGTGCACACCACAAGGACAGAAGGCCCTTCCCTTGTGCTACACGTTTGGGCTGCGGAGCCGTGCCTTGCACCAAGCTGCATGCATCAAGCACTGCTCAGCACAGCTGCAGCCCTCCAAAATACCATCCATGGCCACCAACGCGCTGCTCCTCACCGACTTACCAGAGAAACACCCCCAGAGCTGCAAAGCACGGCTCCCGTTCCCCCACCCCTGCTCACCCAGAGCACTGTGCTGCCTTGCCTGAGCTACCAAGAAGCACGCCTGCCAGAACACACCTCTGTTGGGACTGTCCTTATGCCTACATATTCAGTGGCTCAGTACAAAAGAAGCTGGTTTCCATATTAGGGAGCTGGAATTACCTTTCATGCACCTAACAAAGCACAAAGCCTCGCTGCAATACTTAGGACCGTATTACCATCTTTCTGGACACTAATGCATCACAGAAAGAATTCAGCCCAACTAAGAGTCCAGCACAATCCTGATACCTGAGATAACAGTTAAAACAGACATTTGCCTGCAAGGCTGTGTTCTACTGTCACACAAGCTTTGCAATGATGCTGGACTGCAGCTGTAGCACTGTCTGTCCCAAATCCTTTAACCTTTACAGAATGAATTTATTTTAATTCCATAACTACCTTTTTACACAGAATCACCAAAACCTTCCAAACCCACCTGGGAGGTATGGCTGCCTGCAGAAGCTGCTGTTTCAGAACAAAGCAGTATCTATCTACCAAGAGCCAGCTGGAATGACTGCCGTGTTGCACAGAGGCAGCACAGCTTCACCCCAAATCCTGGCTCCCACCAGGTGCAGAGCAACAGGAGCAGTGGTGTGGGAAAACTCCGTGACTTATTTCTGTAAGTCCCTACTATTCTTATGTCAAAGGACACCACTGTTCTACTCATCTGGGTGCACAAAAGAGAAAAGAAGAAAACAACCTGCCCTTTCTTTATCTCCCTATCATTCTTACCAATTGCAGCTATCTTCAGGCAGCACATCTTCTGCAAGCAACAAACGGCTCACCAAAGAAATGAAAAGCCACTAACATCACTAATTCTATCTGCTAACGTTACCAGATATGGGATATTCTGCACACCCACTGCAACTGAAAAATTAAAGACGAGCTTAATGCAAGCACAAGCTGGTAACTGACGTCTCCTTCCCTATTTCACCTCAGCCTTCCCAGGCAGAACGCAAGCACTGCAGTCCTCTGTGGATTCCAAATGTACTCACTCTCCTATCTTAGGCAGCATATTTCTTCTGCAGTTCCACCAAAAGAAAACCAAACAAACGGAGAAATCTTTCTTCTTTACATTTCCCATAGACGCCTCCCATAACGAAATGATTCATGATCCATGTAAGCCTTCAACAAGTGGAACTGGAAGAAATACCACTTAAAAAGGAATCTGTTTGTATTATTTAACACACCCACCATTTTCTAGGTGGGTTTACATTACTCATATACATCACATATATCTTCAAATGCTTCCAGTAAAAAGCAGTTAACACGGAGTGTAAATAAACCTATTAAAAGCCTAAGTATTTTTTCCAGAACAGAGGCTACTTTCAGCTCTAAGCACAAAATACAGCTCTGCCACTGAGCTCCCAGTCCAGGGGATGCGCTCAAAAGGATTTAGGCCACCTAAACCCAGCAACATCCTGCATAGCCTTCCCAAAAGCAAGTCCAAACAGCAACGGCATCAGCCACAGTCCTTCTGGGACATGGACTGCTGCATGCTGCAGCCTGCCCTGCTCCCCAGCACCCCATCCCGCCTCTCACAGCCTGCACCAAGGGACAGAACCAGCCGCCCCGCCGCTCCCAGCTCACACCCCCAGCACAGCAGGGCACACATCCTTCCATGGGTTTTGCCTTAGCTCCATTTGTGCTTCCTCAGTGCGTTCAGCCAAACCGCCATAGCGTTCAGAAGCATAATCGCAAGCTATTTTCTGTTAGATTACCTAATGCCTGAATAAAGCACGAGGGCTGAAGATTATAGAAAACAAATCACGTGCCATAAGCACCCCTTTAACACAGCACATACAGAGGAACAGACACAGGTGGTGGAACAGGCTGCTGGGGGATGCACAGCCCATGCGCCCACATAGGCCTGCAAGGAAGAAACACTCGGGTTTTGAACTCAGCTGCTTATTTATTTCTGTTGTCCTCTGTGCTCAGCTTCTTCTGTTCTTTGAGAACACACACACAGGGGATCCCACCTCGCACGCTCTGTTCCCACGCACACAGCTCTGTGCACAAAACCCCACGGGGATGGATGTCAAACTGCCACACAGACAGGGCAGCACATTCAGCCCAATTGTGGGATAATTCAGCCACCAGTGACACATCACCCCCTCCCAAAAATAAATGTTCTCCAGATTTATAATGTTCGGTTCTATTTCACTGCTTCATACTCCAGTAACTTAAAAGATTAAATGGGCGTATTGGTAATTTCCACACACTGCCTACACTTACAGATCTGCATCCAACTCCAGCCCTTACAGCTGCCAATTCTTTAGACGCTCCACTGGCAGAAATTACATTTGTGAGTTGGACATCAGTATCTAAAAACCCTGACATGTTCACGTTGGAGAGGTTCCCCCACCCTCTCATCTCCCCTTCATACAAACATCAGCTCTGTATCTCCAGTTTCACAGCTCGCAGGGATTTTCCAGAGCAGTGCAAGCATTAGAAACCAATAACGTGCTTTACAACAACACGAATACCAGAGTTCTGACAGAGGGCAAGGGGGAGGAAAAGCAACTTTTAAGCAGCCCAACAAAGTAATTCCATCTGTATGTTTCTCATCCTGCACTCAATTACAGCTGTCTTTCCCTGGGACCTCATCTTTAGCAGAACGAATCCTCTGGGGCACAGACTGCCTCTCTAATCTCTGCTGTACCACGCAGTGCTGCGCTCTACAGCAGTAACAGCGTCTGTTATGTGTCTGCCCCACGTGTGAGTGAGACCTGGTGAAATGACAGCTTCCCATATTTCTCTCTAAGGCAATCAGCGGTGTTCTTATCACTCAGGCCTGGAGTGCCACCAAGAACAAGGCGGGAGCATCCTTCAGCGCTTGCTGTCACATATCTTCATGTGCTCAAAACGACAGGACACAAAACCAGATCCCTCTGTAAATGACATTTATGAGGAGGATTCTCAGGGCTGACAGACAGGCAATTAGCAAAGAAACCTGCTTATTTGTAGCCAACATGATTGAGAAAAGCAACAAAGAGATTTGTCTTCACTAGTGAAGACATTTGTGTTCCACAGGAAAAAAAATAGCAAGTTTGACTCAACTTTTACAAACCTAGTGTGTCAAAACCAGTGACATCCAGCCACAAGGATGAGACCAACGCTCTGTCCTAAGAGAAGCTGCACCTGGTATTGTGAGGAGAACGGCACCAAACTGCCACCACAACAAAGCCACCGCACAGCGGTATCTCCGAGGAGCACCAACAGCAGGCCACGCTTATGGGGAGTTTCTCTCCCTCACCGTTAGCAGCGAGCTCTCCACTCCGCAGGCCGGAGCAGCTCACACCGCCCGCTGCTTCTTGGTGGCCGGGATGGGTTCCTGTCCTTCGGGAGGCAGGGAAGGAAGAACGCACCGAGCGCACCTGGGAGCTGTGTAAGCACACAGCCCGGCCTGGAGGGATTTCGACCTGAGCCGGAGAGCGCCGCGCTGAACGCACGGAACAAAATTAACGCTCGTTTCAACACGACACGAGTTCGCTGCTGGGAAGAATCAGCGCGGAGCCGGCCGAGCCGCAGAGCGCAGCCCCGCGGGGCACGGCGGGCCGCGGCGGAAGGACGGCATCCCGGCAAGGTCACCGCGCGGCCCCGGGGAGGGGCGGGGCTCCTCCGCCAGCAGCCCGGCCGTGCCCGCGCCTCGCCCCGCCGACCCTCGTCCCGCAGCGTCCCGCGGCCTCCGGAGCCCGGATCGACGCCGAGGCCCCGCGGCCTCCGAACGGACCCCCCCGCCGCCGCTCCCGCACGGCCTAAGGAGCCCCTCCGCCCCTCACCTGCTGGTAGCGGCCGCTGCTAGGCTCGGCGGCCGCCATGGCGCTGGGAGGGCGAGTGCTGAGCAGGCGGCGGGGGCTCGGCGCTGCCCGGCCGCCTCCCGACGGAAGCTGCTGAGGCGGAGGCCGCGCAGCCGAGGCCTCTTCGCTTGCGACTCCGCTCCCGCCCTCCCTCTGCCCGTCACGCTCGGTCGCGCCCTCCTCCCGCCCCGCCCCGCCCCGCCCCGCCGGCAGCCGGAGGCCTCGGGCCCGAGCGGAGCGGGCTGGGCTGCTGGGCCGGGTGGAGCTGGGAGTGCTGTGCAGGGGAGATTTGTCACTAGCAATCCGAAAATTCATGGCACCCCGTGCTGGAGATGGGGGCCGCCTTCACAGCCCGCTGGGACCAGGATGTGCGGATTGCCGCTGCCCTGGAGCTGGTCACAGAATCACAGAGCAGAGAGAGTTGGAACAGACCCACAAGGATCGCCGAGACCGGCCCCTGGGTCCACACAGGGCCACCCAAAGCCGAACCCGTGTCTGAGAGCACTGTCCGAACTCTTCCTGAGCTCGGCAGCCCCGATGCCATCACCATGCCATGTCCCAGGGCTGTACCACCCTCTCTGTTAACCCATCCACGTCAGTTCCAAACGTGATGCCCTCTCAGCTGCTCCCAGCACACGCACACAAAGCACTGCAGCCAAAGCAACCCTGAAATGCTGGCCAACTGCTCAGGGGGTGCTGAGAAATCCTGAATATCCACGTCAAGCAAATGGTGCTGCAAACCCAAAGCTCTCTGGGGTAAGCACTCATCAGAAATCACTGGGTTATACACTTGTTTATTCTGAATTATTTTGCATTTGGTGTTACACGGGTTGAGGGATTTTCCAGCTTGTCTAACCCTTGTTTTGTGCTTGTGCGGTTCATCTACGGCTGGACTTGTGCAAAACCGCCCACATCAGTCCCTAAGGTTGATAAGACTTAAATATATCTGCTTTAGGATGAGGAGGGCTGAATCAGCCCCAATGGGATTCTGAGCTGTCAATTCAGAGAAAGAGTTTAAATCTGAGGACGTAGCCCTGAACTACAAACTCTGTCATAAATGTGTGATTACAGCTCTGCGTTCAGCACCATGACCAGCCTGGGATCTGTTCTGTATTCCTCACAGGACTGCATAGCTCACCCAAGCCCTAAAGAGATGGGTAAACTCTACAGTTCTCCTGCTAAGAGACAGGCAGGAACTGTAAAGGACTCTAGCCAAGAGCCTCCAAAAGAGGCTCCTGAGAAATGCTGTAGGCACAAGAATGCAAGTTTCTTGCAAGAAAAATAGCTCTGAAGGAGTTGGAGTGAGAGCTGAAGGCGCTGTCACACTGTTCATTTCCCCTTTCTACAAGATTCACAGTTTGCACTGAGAATCTCCTTTGCAGTAAGAAGCTGCCCTGATGACGTGAGCGGATTTGCTGTTGAGGTAGGATTATATCCCTAAGTATAGCTACAGCCACAGCGGTAATTAGCTGTACACTGATTGATTTGGACATCTGAAAGACTAAAACCAGACACAACCTGTGCATAACCTCAGAAAAGATGCTGGACACTATCCCAAAGAGAGGGTGAAACAGTTTGTGCCACAATCATTAGCTGGAGGCGTATCACCACCTAATTAGGCTAACTAGCCTGAACACGGCTGACACGGGGAGCTGACAGCAATTTCTTCCAGCTGCTCTCTGGGTATTTGTCTTATTTTATGAGGGACAGCAGCTAAGATGATTCTGTGGTCACAGCACATGACTGGTTCTGCTTTCATTTCCTGCATGCTTTTATCAAATCACTTCATACCTCTGCATTTTCTAAATCTTCCAATACAAAATGTCTTTTCTCCCAAGAGATGCTCTGAAGCTTGAAGTCATTGCTTGTCTGTGACTTCCCCGTGGGATACGCTGCGGAAGTGTTCGAAAGCAATTGAAAATGTTAGAGGGCCTCATTACGGGCCAGTCCCCTGGAACCCCTACCTCCACAAGTGTTACTTTGATTACAATGTACGACTGAAAAACAGAGGGCACTTTTAATCTGTGCTTTGTAACAGGATTGAACTCTACACGATAAAGCTGGGGGGGGGAGGGGGGGAGGGGTTTGTTAAAGCTAGACTTGTTTAAACAAGGAATAATCAAGACATTAAAACTTAGCTCTTACTTGCTGTCTTTAGAGCAGTAAATAATTCGTCCAAGGAAAAATTGAAGACAAATGTTTGCATGAGTTAATGGATCAAATGAAGCCTCTGAAGCTCTCCACTGTAATAGCTCAGTCTGCAAGCAGGCTGAGAAAAAATGGTGGCAGAATGTTGTTCATGTAGAGCCTGCATTGTCTGCCATTACAGAGCTGGCCTCAAAGAAGATGGAAACTTCACCAGGAGTCTCATCCGGAGACTGCTGGCATCAGCAGAATTTCACTGTGCTGCCCAAAGAAACGCAGTGAAGAGCTATGAGCCGCGTTCTTCAGTGCCAGCAGCTGTTGGTAGCGCTCATTGGTTCACTGGGACTTGGCCACTGATGGGAGGAGCTGGGCAGTGAGCAGGGCTTGTGGTGAACGGCAGCTCCATCCACCCAGGAACCCGGTTTCTCCTTTCCTTATAAACATGAGAGTGAAGGCAGGTGGGACATGCAGGAGCAGGAAATGCTGGCAGATGGTGGGCATTTAAGAGCCGCTTTAATGATGGGAATTGGAGAGAGGGCCCTTTATGCACATAAAATTTTAACTGTTGCTTTTTTTAGAAGGAAAAAAAAAAAAAATAGAATCAGTGCTCAAAAGCAGCTCCTGGAAGCAAAAGCTCCGCTCTGTGCAAACTGCTGACTCCGATCTCTTCAAGGCAGAGAGAAAGAAAATGCTGCGCTTGTTAGAACCCCCTGGTTAAACTTCAGCTCCTTCTGCAGGGAAGTGTTTGTTTCCTTCCATCTGCTGCTTTTGCTGGGAAGAAAAATCAGCTTGTTCAGACACCAGAAAGTTCTTCAACATTTCAACAGCGAGCTGAGAATGCAGAAACAGCAACATGCATCAATAATCAGACCTAAAAATATCCTGCATAGCAGTCACACGTATAACCCAGCCCTGGAGCCATTCCTCGGCAGCAGCAGGCTGCCTGAAGCATGCAGATCCATGGGCAGCTGTGGCTGCAGATGCACGTGCCTGCCTCTCTCACACTGCTGCAGTTTTTTTTCCTCCCATCAAAACATGTTTCTTTTTAATTAATTATTACTATTTTTTCTGGGAGCTGCTGACTGACTCTGATGTCTTTGTGCACTGCTCCTGCCAAAGCTGCTTGCACAGGAGGTGAAAGCAAGAGTGAGGACTGTTTGCAGTGCACAGAGACACACCGCACCTGAATTTCAGCTGAACACCTTTGTGAAGTTCAGCGCTGGCCCCGGGGCTCTGTTAGCAGCACAGTGTGGTGCAGCTTCACCCAGCTCTGACTTGTGCTGCTGAAACCACCAGGGCTGTAATTGCTACCAGTACCCATGGGACCAATGGGTGTCACACAGACCAGCAGGAACAGTGGGAAAGCTGCCTCACTCAGAGCCATAGGGCGGGCAACAGCCCGTAGCCTGTTCTGCGTGGCTCTCAGCTCTTTGCCCAGCGCTGTAGCCACGGAAATACTTCCGTGCGTGCTGGATAACTGCTGCTGATGGAAACACACCACACTTTCCATTCTTTTTTTGTCTCTGCGGCCCCAAACTCTTCCCGAGCCCAACCACAGCCATCTGTGGCCCATCACAGCCGTCACTCTCCAGCCGAGCGCAAACCAAGCCAGCAGCTCTCAGCACTCGGATGAGGCAGCATGGGGAGCACTCAGCTTTAACAGGTCATTTAAATTATTTAAATCAGCAGGAGCTGCGTGGGATGGGTGCTAGAAAGCAATTTCTCCCTTTCTAATGAAAGCAAAAGGCCGTCTGACTTCGAAAGAGCTTTTGCATCTCAACAACAAACCTCGCACCGCTGAGCAAGGCTGCGGGGCAGGGCCGGGCACCTTCCTGCCACGGCGTGAGGAGAGCCGGAGCGGAGGGAGGGAGGGAGGGAGGTCATTTTGGGGGGGCGGTCGGCAGGAGCAGCCGGCCGCCGATCCGACTGCGGGAGCCGTGGGAGCCCTTAGCAGCCCTTAGCAGCCCTTAGCAGCCCTTAGCAGCCCTTAGCAGCCCTTAGCAGCCCTTAGCAGCCCTTAGCAGCCGCAGTGCCCGCCTTCGGGGACTCGGGCGGAGCGCTGACCCCGCCGTGCTGCCCGCGGACCCGGCGCTCACCGCCCACCGCGGGGCGGGACGCGACCGGCGCTAAAATGGCGGCGTGAGAGCAGCGCTCCGTCCGGCCCCGCCATGAAGCTCATCATCCAGGAGACGTACGCGCAGGCCAGCGAGTGGGCCGCCAAGTACATCCGCAACCGCATCGTCCACTTCGCGCCCGGCCCCGGCCGCTTCTTCACTCTGGGGCTGCCCACAGGTGGGTGGCGGCGGGATCGGGCGGGCTGCGAGGGCTGCGAGGGCCGGGCTGACGGCGTGCCGTGTGTCCGCAGGCAGCACGCCGCTGGGCTGCTACAGAAAGCTGGTGGAGTACTACAAAAATGGGGACCTGTCCTTTAAGTACGTGAAAACCTTCAACATGGATGAGTACGTAGGTGAGTGGCGCTGGGAAGAGCCGCGCGTGCCCCCATTGCTTTGGGGATGTAGCCGAGCGCTCCGCCTTGTGCGCGGTGGGTTCGGCGGACCGAGGGTGGGATACGACGTGCATCGCCAGAGGGAGGCGATGGGCGCCGTGTGAGCCCCGTGTGAGCAGCAGGCGCTGCCTGTCGTACCCGATCTCCGTGCTGACCCGCCGCGGATCCTCGTTATCGCCGTGAGCCGAGATAACGGGTGCTGTGAGCTGCACCTTTGCACCCAGGTGGTGGAGCCTTAACAGCGGGCGGCCCCGCTGTGCGCTGCTGAGATAGCGGAGGGGCGGCTCGCTCTCGGGGCTGTGATGAAATGGGCTCTGGAGAAGAACGGCTGGAGGAGGCCGAGAGCTCCAAAGGTGAAGAACTTGCAGGGTAATTATTTGCTAGTGATAACTTTATACTGAGCAGGAAGTTTTTCCATAAGCAAATGAGAAGTGCCAGGAAATGGGCAGTTATGTGGGTTTGTAGCATTCAAGGAGAAATCTGAATGCAGGAGATTATTTCCCAGATTTCTATGCTGGTTTTGATTTGTTTTTGCTAATGCCAACTGGGAGGCAGGCTGAAAAGGCAGTAAGAGATGAGGCACAGTGCATGCCTGCTCTCCTGGAGCATCCACTGCATGTCAATACGAGGACACAGAGTCACAGAATCACAGTGACATCTAGTTTCAGTCTCCCTGCAATGTGCAGTCACCAACCACCAGACACGACTGGTTTAATTTTGCTTATTTGAGGAAGCAAAACTTGTTAAAGTCGAGGGAGTTCTATAAGACAGATGGAGAAAACAGGGCTCTATTGCCAGAGCCACTGCAAGCCTGTGTAGGTGTTCTGTGTTACAGGTGATGTCTTTCTGTCCAGTCCCAGCCCTGTGCGTGCTCTGTTAACAGGTCTCCCGAGGGACCATCCGGAAAGTTACCACTCCTTCATGTGGAATAACTTCTTCAAGCACGTCGATATCTCGGCAGAAAACGTTCACATTTTGGATGGAAATGCAGCTGATCTACAGGCAGAGTGTGACGCGTTTGAGGATAAAATCAAAGCAGCTGGAGGAATCGAACTCTTTGTTGGAGGTGAAAACATGAAGGACTGGCAGTCTCTAAGCACTGTCTTTGCTCCATCTATCTTATTTATTAGCTGGAGATGACAAATAAGTCCAGGGGATGTGCAGTGAAGGGCACCCCGTACACTTCTGCTGAGTGCTTGTGCGTGCTGGTAGCCTTGTGGTCTGACATCTCATTCCCCAGTTTAAATATCTGAATCCAGGAAGTGAATTGCCCAGGAGGTGGTTAGCAGGCAGGGCTTGAATTTTATCAAATACAAAATGCATTGCAATCGTTAGGATAACAAGAAGCTGCTAGAAATAGTCATAGCCAACAGGAGCAAGCTTTTCCCACCAGTTTGCCTTTAGATTCTGCTGTCTGCTTTGTTTTAGTGTTGTCCCAGTGCAGCTGAGAAGTCTCTAACTTCAGAAGGAGCTTCTGATATCATTCTTACCAGAAGCAAAGTTGAGCTTAAACAGGCAAACTGCAAGCATATTTCTCAGACCTGTGTCTGTTCCTGGGAGTGCTGAATGTCCCCATAACAGGAGCACTGCAGGTTCTGTTTCCTACAAAAACCATTTCAGCCAGTGACCTGCTTCTCAAACTGTCTCTGTCACAGGTATTGGCCCTGATGGTCACATTGCCTTCAATGAGCCTGGATCAAGTTTGGTGTCTAGGACGCGAGTGAAGACCTTGGCTATGGACACTATACTGGCTAATGCCAGGTTTTTTGATGGTGACCTCTCCAAAGTCCCCACGATGGCTTTGACAGTTGGCGTAGGCACTGTCATGGATGCCAGAGAGGTTAGGAAACAATGGACTACATATCTCAGAAAGCCCTGCTCTAGAGCGACTGTAACTAAAGGTCATCTCATCTTGGAGCAGTTATGCACCCTGCTGGTGTAAGCCAGCCCATGCTTTTCCTGCCACAGACAGCTGAACACAATCTTCCTTTCTTGTGTCTTGTACCACTACAGAAGGGCTCTTGATCTGTTTTCCAGTTGTGTTTTTTGTTTTTTCGCTCTACTAACCCTAACATTTATGTAACCCTGCAGTGCAGTTGTGATTGCAGGGAGCTAGAAAGGCTTTTGGAGAATGGCTTTGGATAAGGAGCTCATCTAGTAAAATAGATGCAAGAATCCCTGGCTGACTCAATCTTAGACCAGATCATGAAAGATCACAAAAGCTTTTAACTGCACCTACACCTTGATTTGTGATTAAGTCTCTTTATTGGTGCCTAATGAGAGCTCAAAGTGTTCAAATCACTGAAGTAAGCCTCCGGGCTTACTCCATTGATAAATAAAATGTAGCTAAAGCAAACACAATTTGCTGGGGGGATGACAGCCCTTACTCCCCAGTGGGGATTGGGGCAGCGCTCTATTAGTTGGTGGGTTTGGCTTTGCCCTCGCTAAATCTTCTAGACTCTAATTGCTGTTGTCTTGTCTTGGAGTCCAGGTGATGATTCTCATCACGGGAGCCCACAAAGCCTTTGCTTTGTACAAAGCTATTGAGGAAGGTGTCAACCACATGTGGACAGTATCTGCTTTCCAGCAGCACCCCAAGACCGTGTTTGTGTGCGATGAGGATGCTACGCTGGAACTGAAAGTTAAGACAGTGAAGTACTTTAAAGGTGAGTGTGTGACCAGGGCAGGCAGCAGTTGGACTTGGTTTTTCAATGGCAGAAGCCATGATTTTTGTTAGATGCTTGTTTAGTCACTCCCAAAACAGAATGCTCTATTGAGACAACAGCTGAAATGTAGAGTACGAAGTCTGTCAGGCTTATCTTTGTGGCTGTGGGACAAAGGAACACTGATTTGACTAACCTAATTTCATGAGCATCCAATGAATGAAAATTTTGCTTTATTATGTCTACTGAAGTCATCTTTTTACCTGCTACATCAGGTTTAATGCTGGTTCATAACAAGCTCGTGGAACCCTTATACAGCATGAAGGAGACAGAAGCAGAAAGAAGCCAGTCTAAGAAGCCTTACAGTGATTAATCTCTCACTGTCTAGAGTAACACTGAGTCATCTTTTTATATTGAAAACCAGCTGCAAAGAAAGGGAATTCCTGCAGAAATTCATCTTGTCTTTGTTCTTAAATTAGCAAATGCCTGCTTTAATTAACCAAATGAGGATGTGATCACTGTGCTGTGTTCCACAAATCTCTTCCAACGTCTTCTCTGAAGGTAAAACCAGTAGGGAATTAGTTCTCTAAGCAAAGAAGCAATTTTAATTGTATGGACTGAAGACTCCAAAACAAATGTGAAAACACAATGGGTGATCACTTTGGAATGCATTCTTTGCAGTTCTGTCAAACACATCTGTGGATCACTGCCCCTCTGGAAAATACTCCAAAGTTGTACTCACATAAAATGGGAATGGATCTTGTTCAGCCCAGAGCAGGGGAAGTGTCAGCACAACTTAACAGTAGCCTGCTTCATAACTATGAGTAAGCCATCTAGAAATAGAAACAAAGCGCTCCACTGCAGTGTGCAGGGAGGAGAGATAAGGAACAGTGGGGCACGAACTGAAGCAAGACATTCACCTTGGATATAATGAAGACGTTTCCCCTTGAGGACAGTCCAGGCAGAGGAGACAGTTACACGGAGGTGTGCAGTCTCGATCTGATAGAGGCGTTCAGGACCAAACTGCATACAGCCCAGGCTGCACCCGGTGTGGAGCCAGATGTAAGAAGGTCCTAGCAGAAGGCATGCCTCAAGCAGCAGTTCCCATTGCAGTGCCATTAATGCAGGTGAATGGTTGGCTCAGAAAATCACAAATTCATTTGTTGCCATATTTTTAAGAGGCCTTATATGTTCAGTTACGAGGTATAACTTTATATGCAGTGGTGCTTTATGATCTACAGCAGGGTAGATTTCTTCACAGCAAGCATAAATTACTTCTGTTTGTGCTCCTCTGTGCTCTGTCACTTGTGTTGGGGCAGAGCCTAAAGCAGCGTGTTCTTTCTCTTTCCATTTCCTGTGCTTCCAGGAAATGTCAGATAATCCTCAAAGGAAACACTCTTTCCTGAGCTCAGCGTGTGCTTAATTACAAAGCCCCATAGAGGCGGGCAAGAGCCCACTTGGTCCTTCTATGGTAAGATCAATACAAGATCAGTGCAAGCCAAACTGGGAAGTATGTGTTGTCTTTGTCCAAGAACTTTGTGAGCTGTTAATCTGTAACATTCTACAGTAAAAGCGTTATTTTTCTCTAATCACTTTGACTTTACATGCTGCTTGGTTTCTCTGTGCTAGTGAAACGTGGAACAATTCATGTGTCTGATGGGAGCTGTAATGGCATATTTGAGTAGCATCAACAAAAGCTTCAAAGCTTAAGAAAGGTGTGTTATTCTGAACAAGGCCAAGAACTGAAAGCAGCGTGGGAGAAGTAGCTGCTGTGGCTCCATACCTTACGGGCCCAATTCCTTGTCCAGTATCTACTGGTAGGCATTCCATGCAGCTAGCCTGCCAGGCAGTGGCTGTCTCCTTTGGGGAGGTGGGGGGGGGAGGGGGGGGAGTGGGAATTTCTCAAGGAAAAAGGAGGTTTCAGCTCTCTACCAATGCTATAAAATTGCAATTGAGCACAGAGTCATTGTGTGTGTGCACAGGAATGAAGGGAATGAGGAGGTAGCTGTCAATGAAAAAACTGTGCTGTGTTAGCAGAGTTGCTTGCCTTGCCCTGTTTGATGAAGACAGGATGAGGTTTGAGCTGTTCTGCCTCTGCACTCCCAGCTGTTTGTCCTGTGCGCACACTCACCTGCTCAGCTGTTCTGGAGACAGTCTGTCCTTCTCTGCCTCGCTGTTAAGTACAGGAGCTCCAGCCGAGGGCAGCTGAGTGCCCAGCAGCCAGGGGCACGTTGGCCACTGCTTTGCACCTCTGTCCTTGGAGAAGGGGCCTCCGCTACTTCCATACACCTGAGATCCAGCAGCATTGCCTCCAGGCAGAAGAATGGTAGGCACACACTTCGCCCTGGGCCAAACACTCCTTGGCCATCCACATACACTGCATAGCAGGAAGAAAGTGCTTTCCAAAAGCAGGTTTCCGGTCACAGAGTTCAGGTTGTGTTGTCAAACAAATGGGGCAGAGTACAAACTACTGTTGTTTCCATGGCAGCTTTATGACTGCCCCCACATATATCACTTACAGGCTTGGATGTCCCACAAAAAAAACAAGGTAACTTTGCTCTGAGGGCACTTAGCTTACATAAACGTGCAAACTTCTATCAGCAGGAAACCCCTTGCATAAACCTCACATGACGTTCTGAACTCAAGAGGCTGTGTGAGTGTGACTCAGCCCTGCAGTGTAAGAGCACCAGGGCCCAGCACCACAGCAGAGCTGTACCACAGACCAACCTCTGCTTCGATGTGAGTGCCATAATGAAGACAAACAGGAAGACAACTATATTTGCTGTCTTAAAGTGAATTTAGTGCATGTGAAAGGTGCAGGAAATACAAGTAAACCGTACACAACGTAAACCTCCACACACCATCCTATAGCCTAAACCAAGGCAGGAGATCCACCCTTACTATTTTAATCGCTGCCAATTCTAAGAGACTTCTCTCCTCTGCAAAAGGAACTAAATCAACACTCATTTTGGCCATGTATTTAACTAAAATTTATTTACTACCAATCAAAACTGACTTTCTGAACAGGTTTCGAGCTCCTGAGCTACCCATCCCAACCCTGCGGTTTGTTTTACACAGAGCTGGAATTCCAAATGACATTTCTAGATCATTCTGTAAGTGAAAAGAATAAAATAAATCAGTGTTTCTCTCCAGCAATTACCTCCATGTTCCCAAAACAGCTCATTGAACTTTGAGGGGAAACAATGTCTTCAGAAATACTTAGAGGGCAAGAACAGCAGAAATAAGGCAGCAACTAATCAAATTCCTTACAAGATTTTGTAAACAAGTTAACGTCTGGTGGGAAAGAAACACGAATTCCTTAAGATACTACAAATCTCCATTAATGCAGACTGGGTATCCATAGAAAACTGCTTCAGTATTTGATGTTATTTTCATCCTCTCACTGGCCAGACTCAGATCATTGCTTCGGCACTCAAAGCAGGGACTGGCAGCAAGGCACAGAACTGAACCACGTCAGTCTGCAAGGTGACAGCAATTCAAGAAATAGCTGTCAGTCATTTCCTGCCAGTGTGTTCAGGAAGGAACAGGACACTACAGCCAATAAAAGGAGGTGGGAGGGACCGTCACCTTCACTGCCGTTGTCAGCGACAGAGCAACGAACTGCTTCCAAAGAAACTGGCCAGGAAATGCAATAGAGGCAATGGGCTCAGTCCCTGAATACAGCCCCGTGCTGCTTCAGAACACTTTCCCTTTCCAAGCCGTGTAACCGAACAGCTCCAGAACGAGCACTGCACCTGTAATAAAACTGCCCCAAAACCACGGTGGGAACTAGCTGACACCCCTGAAAGGTAAACCTCCTTAGAAGGACACTCCAAAACCATCTCTGCGGTTTGGGAGCTGTAAGGGGCACCTCTTGGTACAGACTTTCCATTATTTTCTAACTTCTTGGTGGCTGCACTTCTCTTTATCACTGGATGTTACTATCAGGACTCTCGACAGGAATCTTGACCACAGGGTGGGTAAAATGGTCTCCTTTGGTTCTGGCAACAGAAGGGTTGTGCAAGAATCCTGCAGTGCAAAGTAGTGTTGTTCTTCTGTGGCATCAGAGCACTGACAATCAAACAGCTTTGACAAGAAAAGCATCTGCCTCTGGTTTCTTCAGCCTTTGTTGCTAGGGAAGGTTACTAGTTTTCGTCTTCCCAGAACTCACCATCAATTTGCATAGCATGAAACAATCTGCAAGACAGCCAAAAATTTGCATCAGAATAGAAAATAAAGTAAAAAAAAAAAAAGAATAAGCAAGAGCAGGTCTCATATTTTTTATCATGGGACACTCGTGCTGCAGCCCTCAAGGTCAGCTAACAGAAGCTCCTTTGCATTGGTGCAGCATTTCACAGCAGAGTCTTACAACGCCTTACAGACACCAAGTGTCAAGAAATCTTTGAGCATATAAATCCAAACTGCAGTAGAAGTTACCCAGCGTGCTGCAATTCCTGCTTGGTCTTTAACAGCATATAACCAGCAGCCAAGCCTGCCTGCTCCCAACAGCTGACGGCTTTACCTGACAAGACAGAGCTGGGCAAACTACTGCAACAGAACAGGGGGAACAATGAAAGAAAATGGGTTTTCCTTGTAAAACAGTTCATCTTTGTCAAGAGAGGTAAAAGTTAAGCTCCAAGAATAGCAGAAGACCAGGGGGAAAAGAAAAATAGAGGAAAGTGGGTTGAAAAAATTGTTGGGAGAGGAAGAAGTGCTGAAAAACAAGGTCCAAGAGCAAGAGAAAATCCTGTCAGCCACATTGATGGCCAAAAGCAGAGCAAGCGGTGCAGTTCTGAAGAACATGATGCTGTTCTGGGATAGGCATCTGACAGCTCCCAAACCCAACACCCAAGCAGTACAGCACTGGATGTAACACACATAAACACGTACCGATCAAAGCACGGGGAAGATGGATCATTGAAGTGCTTGTATGGGTCTGCCCTTGACAAGGAAGCCATACAAAGCCAGCAGAAGTACTGCATGCAGCCAGTACACATCATCTTGTTACAGCCATCTAGTTTCTGGCAGGGAAAAGAAAAGAAACAAGGAGGTATTTCCACATCAGGCCTCGGGTCCCAAAACCACAACGCCTAAGAATGCACTGTACCCCAAATCCATCACAATGCTGGTGTTTTTCCACGGCTGGGAGAACTAGGAGCCAGAATTGCAGAGCTGCGACTCAGTTATGTCACCAGCACCACTGGAAATTACTATTTACCTGAAGTTATTTGTTTACCTACCACCTGCAGTCTGAAAAGGTCTAAAACACATGGAAAGGGATTCACATGTACTGGAGTCTGAACACTATCAACTGCTGCATTCACTCATACCCCTCAGCTATAAACTACAACCTCCTTTTCTGAATACTGCAGACAGAAGTGCGAAGATCTCTTTGCTGGTTGCTAGAACTGCACTTTCACTGGTGAGCTGGGAGTGAATCTCTGAGCTGATGTAAATACCGAATGACTTCACCTCTTGCATTCGTTTCCATTAGGAGCTAATGTGACTCCTCAGCCTTTCCCCACCACGCTCACCTCTATAGGAGTACTACAGCAAGGGCAAGACTTGGAGTTCTTTTCCAGCCATTGTTTGCTCTCCATCTCCTCGAGGGCTTTCTGAATCACTCGTTTGCCATAGCGCTGTTCCATAAATCTTTTGGTTGCCTCATCAGCTTCTAAATATTCATTGCGCAAATCCATCAATTTCTCTGCAGAGTGAAATGGAGAAACAGCTTTTGTACTGCATTACAGAGGGAAGTTCAGTTAACGACAGTATAAAGCATTCTCACAGGAAACCAGCATCGCTAATTAAAGAGTAAAGCATAAGGATACGTAAGAAAATGAATATTAAGGCCTCTGTGTCTCATTCGACAGCTTTACAGTGCTGGATCCTAAAAGAGAACGTAAATTACAACAGGTCTAAAATGTAAATTGAACTGAAAACCAGCAGTATCTTTCTGAACACAAACTGAACGCTTTGTCAAGTGATTCCAAGGCTGGACAGCCAGCGAAGGGTGCAGCTGAGCACACAGCAACGCTGATGGCAGAAAGAAGTGGATTCGTGGGAAAGGGTAACAAAGGGCACATCTAAATGAAGGTTTTCTTCCCCTGCTGTGGCCTCTCCGAATTTGGCAGTCAGTGGTTTAGGGACTTCCTGATCCGCACAGTGCCATACAAGTGGAATCTTTTAGTTGCTAGCAACAGACCTATCAAAAGAATCTGTCTTAGCTGACATGCTGCCCAGCCTGCTTGGTGAAATTCCGACTTCCAGTCTTTTTCACACAGCTCCTAACTCCTAATTAATAATGAGGCTTCTCGATCCATTTCCGACATGCGACGACTCACCCGCAGTTAATTTACATGGTGAGACCCCGTGGTAAGTCATCTTACACACAGTACAGAACGCATAGTTGCAGCAGGAGCAGATGCCCATGGTGCCGCCTGGCTCCTGCATGACGGGTGTCTGGCAGCGCGGCCGAGGGCAGTACACAACATCTGCCATCAGGTCCAGGGTGGACTGCAGAAGCAGGCGGTCATAGCGTGCAAACAGCTGCTCTCCAACCAACTCCTTCACCTAACAAAGACCAAGGAAAGATTATCTGCATTTGGAATTCTGAGTCTGTTACCTTTGACAAGAAACGTATGTAGATGAAGAAGTACAGCTGGCATGAATTCACTCTGTATCCTCCCAGTGAGGCCACAAAATTGCACCTAGAAATGCTATTTTGATGACAGTTAAATAATAGGAAGAACAAACACGCAGCACCAAATGTAACAGGACATCAGTTCAGTGCCATAACTTTGCCAGTAGGCAAAATATGTACCCCACGATCCGGTTTTAACCTGGAGGAATCTGTGTGGCTCAGAGAAAGAATTTCCCCGTGTGTGTTCGCCATGCTAACCATGAAAAGCCAGACTGCGTCCTCCACAGTGAGGGGTTAAGCACAGCCCTTACCTGGCCAGGAGTAGCAACAGAAGAACAGTTGGGTTCTGGACAGTTGAGGCAGTGGACCTGACCATCCCTGATCTGAATTTCAAAGTAGTCCTTCAGGCAGGCCTTGCAGTACACGTGGCTGCACTCGGTGAAGTACATACATTCCCTGCCCAGCTTCTCACAGAAGCAAATATTGCACAAGTACATCTTACTGTTAAAGCACTTCCTTCTCTGAGCCTGATCGAAGTCCAGGATCTCCCGAATCAGGCTGGACAAAGATTCCACGTCCTGTACAGCTCTCTTATCAATTCCTTCTTCAGCTGCAGCGCAGCCCACTGCACCGCCACAGTCCTCGGCATCCTGAGGCACCGAAGGCGTCCTGCCCCACGTATTCCCTTGTTGGCGCATTTTTAGCTCGTATGGGGATGAAATATTCAGGTAACTCAATGTTTCTTCCTTCAGAAACTGCATCCAGGCAAACAGGACCACACAGCCTCGGTTCTCTTCCCATAAGTTGTCTAAATGCTCGCAAAGAGCGCTGAGCTGGGAAAGAGAAACCATTGCAGACTGCAGTGAGTCCTGGGGACTCGTGACAGCTCCCAGGTCCTTCAGTGCAAATCTACACCTCAAAGTGTGGAACTGTCAGGTAACACATAAAAGACATAGGAATAATGCCTTGTAAGGCACACACTGTGAGCTCTCAGAAGGGTAACCAAGTAAGAGCAGGTAGGAAACAAAAGAGCCAACTGAAAGAGACGTCACCGTGTACATCATAACTGCATCTACTACACTGACATCCACCACAGCTAATGGTGTTAATTATGCACTCACAACCACAAAAGCTCTGCTAGAACGTTAGAACTGATTCGCAAACCTGTGCTGGGGAGAGCCATTTGCTACTGAGAGTGAAGGCAGGCGGGGATGCTGATGGGTAGTCCGGTGGGAGCTCAAAATTCAGCACGAGTGGAGGCAGAAAGTGAACGGTGTATTCAAAGCTCTGCGGACTCTCTGCAGAAATGCCTGAGCCAAAGCCAATGGAGACAGGGTGAGACACAACAAAAAGGTGAGAACCAAAGGCCGGCACACGCGACCCCTCTGTGTGTTTGACAGACTTCTATATTAAAGTGATTCATTCAACACCAAATAACGGTGCAGTAAAGTGCCACAAGGTCGTATGGGGTTAAACCAACACACAGGAGTGCTGTGAAATAGCAGATCCTGCAGGAACTGAGCGCAAGGAAAACTCCCCCAGGGGAATAATAAATACACTGACTTAATTACCCCAGAGAAACACCACGACTAAGCTCTGACTTTGAAGCTCACTGGAGAGGCTGCATCCAAAGGGCTGAGTGCCCTCCCTGACACCAACCCCAGCGGTGCCACCAACACAAAGGGGTCCCATGCGGCTCTGGCTCTGGCTCCTACAGCTCATGGGAGCAGCTGGGGAGGCCCCAGAAAATCACCTGGTAACGACCTGGTGAACGTAAAGACAAGAGAAGCCATCGCAACTCACCGCTCACAACAACTGTGAAGTTTTGGGGCAGTTCCAAACAAATTCGGGTCTCTCCTCCCTGGGCCGACTCGGCTCTCTTAAACTCATCTTCGTCGTAGATGCTGGCCAGCGCCAACAGCTCGTCCTCCTGAGCTTCTCTGTCCTCTGAAGACATTTAAATGGTCTGTGGAATTAACAGCACTCTACAGCATCAACCCAGTTAACGCATCCCATCCAAACTACGCGTCTGGGGTCCGTCTTACACCTCCACAGGAAGAGTCAGAACCCAAAGTAACCAATGGGAACACAGGACATGGTCAGGCGTTTTCTACGAGCTGAGAAGTGCTGGTAGCTTTACAGCATGAGGAACACCGACTGGACGTGGAGGGGGTAAAAAGCAAACAGCGCCCAGATGCTGAGAGCAGCTGCAGGAACAGCAGTGAAACACAGCGAAGGGGAAAGTGACAGCGGGACAGCACGGCGGCTGGAAGGGAGGACGGAGCAGGAAAGAACAGAACCGGATTAGTGACAGCACGGCTGAGGCGGCGTTCTAAAAGGCACGTCGATGAGTTACAAGCGTTGGAGAGCTCAGCTACAAACCCCAAACCCCGCAGCCGCGCTCCGGCCGGCAGGAGGCGCCGCAGTTCCCAGCACAGCGGCACCGTCCCGCAGCTCGGAGCGCTCCGCCGGCGCGCACAGAAACACGGAGCTGTCAGAGCGCACAGCGCTGCGGCACCAACCGGCTGCGGCACGGAGCTCAAAGTCCGCCCGCACAGCTCCGCCACGCGCCGCACCTGGGCGGGTTCCCGACCCGCTGCGCCCCGGCACCGCTCCCACCGAGCGGAACCGAAGCCAGCCGGGAACACAGAGCCTCCCGGCCGCGCTCCCGCACGGGCAGGGCCGGGCTCGGAGGCCGCAGTGACGGCGCCGGGCGGAGCCGAGGCCAACGGGGCGCCCCGCAGCTCCCGGATCCCGGCGGAGCCTCCGCCCCGCGGCACGGCCCGGCCCGGCACAGCACGGCACGGCACGGCACAGCACGGCCCGCTCTTCCGGCACGGCCGCCCCCACTTACCTCAGTCGCGTGGCGGCCGCGCGGCCCGAGGGACGCGGAACGAGGCGCTGCCGGCACCGCGGCGGACGGGAAGGACGGACCGGGAAGGAGCGGCGGAGGGCGGAGGCCGCGACCCGGCCAGGCCCGGCCGCGCTGCTGACAGCGCAGAGCGCCCGGCTCCGCCCGCCCCGCTCCGCCTCCCCACAGCGCCCCCCTACGGCCGGGAGGAACGCGGGGCCCCTCGGAGGCGCCGCAGCCGAGCCGGGCAGCGCCGGTACCGCCCCACGCAGTAACACATCCGCGGCATGAATGAAGTCACACCCCCATTGAGTGCTGCCGTACCAGACATGCTAGAGCTCCAGTATGGACTGGAGTCAGAGGAAGCCAGGTGGTGTGCCACCACTGACACTGCTAAGGCCTTCTTTTCCATCCCAGTGGCTGCAGAATGTAGGGCACAGTTTGCTTTTACCTGGAGGGGTGTTCAGTACACCTGGAACCGTCTACCCCAGGGGTGGAAACAGCCCAACCATTTGCCATGGGTTGATCCAAGTGTTTTGGAGCAGGGTGATGCTCCCAAACACCTGCAGTACATTGATGATATTGTCGTGTGGGGCGATACAGCAGCGGAAGTTTTGAAGAAAGGAAAGCAGGTAACTCAAATTCTTTTGCAAGCTGGTTTTGCTATTAAGCGCAGCAAAGTGAAGGAGCCTGCTCAGGAAATTCAGTTCCTAGGTATCAAATGGCAAAATGGGCGTCTCACATCCCAGCAGATGTGACTGACAAAATCACTGCCATGTTTCCCCCACCAACAAGACAGACCCAACCTTTCCTGGGAGCAGTGGGCTTTTGGACAATGCATGTCCCACGCTACGTACACACTGTGAGCCCCCTCTGCCAGGTGACACGGAAGAAGAATAATTTCTCATGGGGTCCTGAGCAGCAGCAGGCTTTGGGGCAGGTAAAGCAAGAGAGAGCCCGTGGCCTTGGGGCCAGTACGGACGGGACAGGATGTAAAGAACATCCTCTACGCTGCTGCTGGAGAGAAAGGTGCCACCTGGAGTTTGTGGCAAAGAGTCTCAGGAGAGACCCGAGGCCGACCCCTGGGATTTGGGAGTCGAGCCTATAAGGGATCTGAAGAGCGCTACACTACAACTGAGAAGGAGATCTTAGCCGTGTATGAGGGGTTCGGGCTGCTTCTGAAGTAGTTGGTACCGAAGTACAGCTCCTTCTTACAGCTCCTTCTGGCACCTTCTGCTTGCCAGTGTTTAAACTGGATGTTTAAAGGACAGGTTCCCTCCACACATCACGCTACTGATGCCACTTGGAGTAAGTGGATTACATTAATTACACAACCAGCTCGAGTGGGGAAACTCAGCCATCCTGGAATCCTGGAGGTGATCATGGACTGGCCCGAGGGTAAAAAGTTTGAGACATCACCTGCAAAGGAGCTGTCACCTGCTAAAGAGCCCCCACCATCCAATGAGCTTCCAGAACACGAAGTTTGCCCTGTTCACAGATGGATCGTGTCATACTGTAGGGAAACATCGCAGATGGAAAGCTGCTGTGTGGAGCCCCATGCAACAAGTTGCAGAGGCCACTGAAGGTAAAGGAGAGTCAAGGCAATTTGCAGAGGTAAAAGCTGTTCAGCTGGCTTTAGAGAAGTGGCCAATGCTTCATCTTTATACTGATTCATGGATAGTGGCAAATTGCAGCAGTGGGAACAAAACAACTGGCAACAAAGGGGTAAACCTATTTTGTCATGTGGGGCTCCATACAGCAGCTCTCCATGATGCTGATGTAACCCATCCCCACCTTCTGGCAATAAGGAGACCGCAGTCACACCCGCCCTGACACCATCACTCCTCCTCACAATCAACGGCTTCAGAAATCAGCAAGTAATCCAGTAGAATCCAGTGCATTTATTTCTTCCAACAAGCTGAACTGTGTTTCAACTTCAGCTTTAACACATACAAATTCATGTTTGCAAGTTTAATGACAATCAGTACTAGAAGCAAATTACTGCAGAAAACTCATAGAAAAAAAAATGCTTTGTTCCTGAAAGAGAAGAAAAACAAGCATTCCAAATGAAGGCCTCATAGAAGCAAGCACACCCCTGCAAAGAGTTAGGAAGGCGTCAGTCAGCGCTCAGTGAGGGCAGCTGGGCTACAGCCCTCCTTCCTACAAGCACCTACCGAGCTGCAGGCAGGGCTCACAGTGTAACTAACCAGGGAATCTACTTCATGGTTAAGGGCACATCCATCCTGATCTGTTAGGAGTGCACAGCTGCTATTCTACAGCACAGGTCAATGAGTTTGATTTGGGGTTACCGGTGATGTGATGATGCCCACTAAGGAATAAAGGTACTGGGAACACTAACCCACTGCTTCGCATACCTCGTGGCAGTATGAGTTGTTCAGGTGCAGGTAAAGATAAACCTAGAGGTGTGTTAATGCTTAAACGCAGGCTAGGCTAAGGTAAGCAGATAGAGGATGCTGCAGGCCCTGAGGAGCAGCCTCCCTCCCCCATCCCTGTCTCACTGTCCTAGCGTTAGTGGGCACTTCCTGATGAACACTGCTATGCCTCACAAGAGAATGTGAACAGTATGGAGAACTGGACTACAGCGTTTGCAGTCCCCCTTCTCAAAACAAGACTGACTCAGCATGAACATGCTTTAACATGGAGACAGCTCGTGGCTGCTTCTGCAGGTGCAGTAACAATATCGGAAGCCTCTAGCTACAATCACTATGGCAAGAAACACTGCTCGTCTGACCGAGCAGTTGGCTACCTAAGCATTCTGACTTCAGGCACTGACCAAACCTCTCTGAAGATTACCAAGAGTGCTGTGGTATTCACTTGCTTCAATCTGTATTCAGAACATACAAAGTTGACAACTTAAAGCTTTATTGTCTGTTGCAGTAATATAAACAAGTACTGACATTCAGTCAATGTCCATCTCGGGAAGCTTCTTTTCCGCAGCTGTTGGGGCGGGCGCAGCATTGGGGTCAGCGCTTTGGGCCCCGCTGCTGCCATCTCCCTGCCCTTCTACTGGTCCGTTGGGTTCGGTTGGTTTCTGCTCCTCCTTCGGGAGTTCGACTTTGGGTTTTGGTTTTGTAACTATGGGATTGCAAACACTCGTCAATTCCTGTAAAACAGGGATTAAGAACTGTTAGAGATGTCTCTCAAGTGTATTTAGTAACCTGCTCACCCAGTCAACTTTCAATACCGACTGGATACCCAAAGTACAGGCAGATGTTCCCCAGCACACACAGCAGGTCAACACCCAACCACTGTCTTTTTCTACAGCTGATCTCACCTCAGCCTCTATCAAGCACACAACCTCATCAAGAAACGAGACCTGTGGAAATAGTTGCCTAGAAAGACTCACTTTAGTTTTAGCTTGTATGTCTTTAGCTTTTATAACTGGGTCCAAAGTAAGACTTCTCTTGTTCTGGAGATTGAGTTTGTTATTCATCCATTCCATCGCTTCATTTGCGCTTTTCTCCACTTTTGCAACATCTGCTTCATCCAGGTGGTCATATTGCTCGTCCTGAAACAGATTCATGGTAACTGCACAGATAATGACCTTCAACATCCAAATTCACACACTCTGAGCACCTCATTGCACAGCTGAACTTGCTGCAGATCACCAGACTAATTAGCTAAAGGCTGTTCTGATTAGCAGAGCAATCAACCCAGCCACACACAACTCTAATCAGACAGAACTCAAGTTGTGCTGCTGCTACCTCCCCCTCCATAAGGAAAATCAAGATTGACTCAAAGACTCATTTTTCAAGCCAAAATCCCACTTCTGAACGCACAGCAGGCCCTGGGAACTCAGAAGCTTAACCAGGACACTGCATGAACTTTCCATATAACTCACTTAAAATTCAAAACAGGCCAACATCACTTCTGTGCACTTGCCAGAAATCAGGTGCAGAAATACCTTTGCTTTGAAGGCATGAACAGTTTTCATGTACTGTTGGATTTGCTTCCCTAATTCCTCAAATGCTTTTGGCCTTTCCTCCGATTCTTGAAATCTCGCCTGAATAGGCTGACCCAAGGCCTGAAAAATAAAACACACCATGAACAGCCTGTGTCACCACTTGGCAGGGCACAGCAACATCCCAAACTCCTTCCACTGTTTCCCTTCACATACAGGAAGGGCAGATCCTCCTTTGTGCTGCTACAGACCCGATGGATGCCTGCTCCTTACACAGTTAGTGAATAAATCCGTTTGTTGCAAGCATTAATCTGTGGGTTAGCAGTGCTAAGCTAGCTCACTCCCCACAGGAATGAAGTTCCCTGGATTCATTAAGTTCTGACTGAAATGCAAGAGCCACTTACCTTCAGCTCTGTTAACTTATCAATGTAAATTTGTTTGGGCTGGTCTTCACCATCTTCATAAAGCCAATTTTCAGTATCTTCCAGCTTCAACGTGAAGCTATTTCGATCCTGAAGCAATCCATACAGAACAGTTAGGTGAAGTAATCCTACTAAATGGCATTAAAGTGATATTTGGAATCTTTCTGGAGGGGTTACACTTTTAGAACGTAAAGAACTTAAAAATGATTTTTAATCTTAAACCATCCCTAAAAATGGACAAAGAGCTGAAGTAGGTCAGGTTGCTTTCAAACATCTGCCAAGGGCTCCTTGGTTCAGGCTGAGAATGGATCATCAGGCAGTAACTTCAACTGCTGCAAATGTTCTGGGAAAGAACAGCACAGCCTGAGTGCCGGTACCTGCTTGACCTGAATGCAGGCCAAGTGCATCTAGACAAAAAGGCTGGAAATGTTTCACATTCAAAATCAAATCTGAAAACTCACGTGCAGTCTAAGTAAGCACACAATACGATACAGCCAAAGGTTATTAAAATATAGCCATTCATTGCAACAAAACACAGAATGAGGCCAGAAACACTCACATCTTCACTAACAAACTTCTCATAAATACTGCAGAGTTTGTCTCTCATATCATACACGTATTCTTCTACTGCATTCTTAGCATCATTCCTCTCCTTCTCCAGCTTATCCTGCATTATCATTTTACCCTGTGAACAAATTGACACATTAGTTGGCTACAAAGCTAATCAGCTGACAAGGCCTCCTCAAATACTTCTTAACTAAAAGTTCAGTTTGATTAAAGATCTTGAAATGACGTGGACGACTCTAAGACAAAGTACACGATAAAAAGGAGTTACAATTTGCTGCTGGTGGCACATCCAGTACAGTAAGGACCAGCCAGCCTCAGCTGAGCAGCCCCCCACCCAATGGCAACAGCCACACAGCTGCAGCTGAGTCCCCTAAGCCAGCTCCCCTATAAAACACCTTCATTAGGAACAATACATTCTGGCTCCATGGGCCACTGCTGTTCACCACAAAAAACTATGCTGAACCTTTCCCTGCCCACCATTAACATTTAACCACACTTAATGAACAGCAGGATTCCCCGCATAGGTGAGACTCTTTTCAAGCTCAGACAAGTATGAGTTTACCTCATTCTCAATGAATAAGTTCAGCATATCTTTCCCTATCTGCCACACCAACTGGTTCTCAATAGGAAGGTCCACTGTAGTAGTCTTTACTTTAGCCTTCTTGGCTTGAGGTGGCTGATCCACTTTCTTGTCTTTAGAGTCACCTTGAGAAGTCTATATTGAAGGAATAAAAGTAAAAAAAACATTACTAGTTCAAATTAAGCAATGAAGGCTGATAATAGAAAAAGGTTGGAGTAAACGTACTTCTGACACTGACATGCACCTGTAATTCTCACACTTGGCTGCCAAAGGAGTCAGGAACAGTGCAGCTGTTCACCTTTACGAGCCACTCAATACATTCATGGAAATTATGTCCCCCAGTGCTTCCAGAAACCCCATTCTAGTTTCTGAGTTACTGAAATCTATGAACTTCTCCTATGAAGAGTTCTCATTTCATCAGTACCAGCTCACCTGACAGGCTATTTTATGTTTAAAATGTCACTCACAATGCAGACTACAAATATTTCACATACAAGTTTAGCTTCCACAGCCACAGCAAAGCTAGTGGATGGCAGGCTCAGATATTACACATGCTTCTGAACCTCCTACAAGAATCCTGTAAGAAAACAATTCTCACTTTACCTCCATTTCTTCTGACTCTGCCTTATTTTCAGCTTGAACCTGCTGCTGTTCTTCAGTCTTTTGCTGCTCCTCCTGGTCTACCTGCATCTTCTGAAATTAATAGAAAGATTCAGTTTAGCATATTAAACAATGCTTCAATTCTTACCTTGAACATTCTACATGCATCCAGTGTTCTTTGGATCAAGGAAAGAAGTATAGCCTCAAGAGCCAAATTACATTCTTTTAGCCTTTGCTCTGCCAATTAATTGTTCTAGGAGTGATCTGTTAAGTATTTCACCTATACCTCAGTTCTGGTCTCAAGACATCTGTCACAGCTGTGACATACCAGA
This sequence comes from Excalfactoria chinensis, assembly GCF_039878825.1. Lineage (NCBI taxonomy): Eukaryota > Metazoa > Chordata > Aves > Galliformes > Phasianidae > Excalfactoria > Excalfactoria chinensis. Next base: position 1,263,888 of record NC_092837.1, read on the forward strand.
ATTAGTTCTTAATTGCTGAACACATCTAAATCCTTTCACAGATCCTAGAACCTTTCCAAACCTGGTCAAATGAGCTTCATAAAAATGCCTCAAAGCAGCCAACAGCAAAGTCCATTACCTCTTCCTCTTTTGCATGCTGATCTGTTTCCATAGGCTCTTCATTCTCATCAGATTTATGAACCTCCACCAAAGAAGCACTTGAAACACTGAAGATACCGTGGATATTTACTCTAACTTTGACTTTCACTTTCGAACTGGATCCATCTGTTTGAGGGGTGACCTTCTGAACCAAGAAGTGAGCTAAACAATTCCAAAAAGAACAGCAATCAATCACTGAATGGGAAGTAAATCCTGACTATTGCTGGCAACAGATCACTGCAATGCACTCACTAAATCCTACTCAAGCCAAGCAGCCTGACTTTAAGTCAATAACGCTAGAATACACACCATTAGGAATCACGTTTGGTACGTCATGAGAGTGGAATTACTTTTTATCAGAGTAAAAGTTTGTACCATTCTGAGTATCCCTTTTACAGGCATACTTCATACTTCATCACCAGCATTTTCTACATTTAGAATATCAGCCCATAAAATTCACAGTATGGATCTACAGGGAAAATGAGTGGATTGACTTTTGAAATCTGTCCCTGCATAATTTGCAGCAAGCTACAGGGTCCAGACTAATGTCATCAGAAAGTAGCCTGGAAAGCTGTACAAGACAAATCACATTTCAAACCACAAAATGGCCTTAAATACCAATAGCAGGATCTGGGTAAGGCAGCTCCTTGGGAGAACTGTAGTATGCCTCGAGAGTGAACGGTTCTTTTCTGTAGAATGTGAGGACCTTAGAAAATGGAGCAGCGTGGTTCTTGGGAAAGACCTCACAGTCACTGCAAAAGAAAATGGCACATATTTAGCACGCAAGATGAACCTTCTGATACTATGAAACATCTCTAGATATCCTTCACATACTAAGGAAAACATTGTTTAAAAAAGACAATCTATTTATATGAAGAGCAACAGTAGTGTAGGACGTGTTTAACTTGGCCTTTTTTCTGTCAACAATTTCAAATTATTCAAACTAGAGTCGTTAGATGGGTGTTGTTCCAAACATACTACATTCTAATTGTTATCAGTTAGTTTTGAACTGTATGCGATCATACAGGAAAACTGAACTTTCTTACCTTAACCCTTCTTCTGCTGGTGAATTCCATCGCAAAGAAATAGGGTACGGAATCAAGTCTGTGATAGAAAATTCTCTCACTTTGAATGCTGGTGACAAAATAGCACACTGAAAGAGCAAAGGAGTTCTGTTACAAAAATCCAGGCTTCAGACAAATAGTAATTTAATTCAGCAAGTAGCTATTTAAGCTACTTAACATGTAGGATTACTAATACTGATGGAGATCAGAACTGCACAGTAAGTACCAAAAGGGCATGTGTGCTTCTTTTTGGGAAGCTGTCATATTTGTTCACTCTGAAAATGGAAACATACAAGTTTTACCTTAGAACGAATCACATGTAGTTTGTTATGCTCAGGCTACTCAGTCATTTTTAGTGCCAGTGAAAGAAATTCAGACATTACAGTTTTAGTGTGACATTACCACTTGTTTCCTTAAAGGATTTTTGTTTTGTTTCAAAGTACACCATAACCCAATCCTTTAAACAGATTCCATTCCAACAGCTGGCTTACACCACTGTTGAACAGATGAGCATCTATTAAGCATGTAAAGAGGAAAATAAGGTGATCAGAGCAAGACTAAGGTGCAAAAGGTAGCACTGGTAACTACAGAGTATTTACTACTGCTTAAGCGCATTGGGCAATTCCAGTCCAAGCTCAGGACAGATTTTGTGTTTATCAGCAGTGCTGTAAAGCGGCTTTTGCTTAACTTAGGCTCCCCTGAAGGAGCCTAGAGAAGTGAAAGTCATCATACGACAATTATCATACTACCAGCTTCCAGCTAGAGCAGAAGCAAAGCATGTTTCACTTCAGTCTGTACTGGCCCACTGACCTGGCTCAGACAGCACAAAGAAACACTTAAAGCCACCGTTCTCATTCTTCCAGCCACCTTCCTGATGCTTCTTTTATTCCATTTCCATACACATGAGCATTTTTCATGCTACCTATCAATTTCAGCTCAAGTACTTGTGAATATTTTTATTGCTATCATAGCTAAAAAACATGCACTATTTACCTGCAGTGCACAACCTCGTGCAACAGCCTCATCTGCATTCAGAGTTGTACTGACTTCTTTGCCAAAAAATTTACTGATCTTCTCTTTAACAGCAGGGATTCTGGTTGTGCCACCAACTATTTCTACTGCATAAATATCCTCCTTCTTTAACTCTGGAAAGGAGTCAGGCATTAGTTTTTATTGATTCAACTGCTGTATTTGAAGTCAATACACTAACATTGCAAACTGAGTTATGCTAAACCAACTATTAATTTAAGCAGTAAGACTTTAGATCTCGCTTGTAAGGAAGGACTTCAGAAAGCTTAAAACTGTTCAGCCAAAGCATGTTAATTGCACTGATCAATCTGCCCGAGTTCTGTCAGCAGCCAAAGATGTCTGTACTAGGAACAGCATCTTTCTGCACAGAGAACACAGAACGCACACACACTTACTGGCTTGTTCCAGCACACTACGAAGGGGGGCTTCTACTCTTGCAAGAAGTCCATCACACATCTCTAAAAATTTACTTCTGTTGAAAGACACCATAAATAAGATGTTACCATAAGCAAGCTACAACTGCAAATACAACAGGTTACCCAAACAAAGAATTCCATTTTCAAGTGCTGCATGCAGTACATGCTTCTCCTCAGTCTCTGTTCTGCACTTGAGTACATTACAGTCAAGTCTGGGATAGTGATCTAGGGATGCCTGTGAACTTCACAGCCCTTCCTCCTATCTCAAGACCACTGACCAGTCTCTGACAACCTCTTTGAGCAGCACCCCAGCATACACTCCCTCCAGTCCTAGCACTTCATAAGCTGTTTCCTTCCCAAAAGCAGCAAAGCTGAGTACACTACACAGCATACCCTCATAAAAGCACATACATTACCTGTTCATCGTTCCAGAAACATCTATGTCATTCATGAAACATTCAATGTTCATTGGGAGATCAGAGGCATTGGCACTCATCAGTTTTTTCAGCTTTTCACATTCCTGATACAGCCTCAGCAACGCACGAATCTTCGACTTGATGTCTAGTTTATATTTCTTCCCAAATTCTTCACAGAAGTATTCAACTAACACTTCATCGAATTTCCTGCCCCCAAGTGTTGTGTCAAACGCTGTAGCAAGAACCTTCACAAAATAAAGAACTCATCAGTAACAGTACAATTAAGTTATTACTTCAGCAAAATCAGTTCATAGTTAATGCCAAAACATCTCCATCTAAAGCACCTCACTAACATCTGACACTTAATTGCTGACAGCAGTTACAGAAGTAGTTGCACACATCCTAGAAGATGTGAATGTGTTTTTGTTTTGGGTTTTTTGTTTTTTAAGCCTACAAAATCTACACCATGGTTTATGTACTGACTTCTATAGCTGGTATTAAACATTTGTTCTAAATGCTACTGGAGAAAAGACAACTTCTAGAAGCACCACAAGTATTTCATCTCTAAGTGATATTCTCTCAAAAAGCTGTACAGCATACATGAGCTCCAAGAAAAAATATATATCCACTACACTACATGCCTAGTACAGAAGCAGCCTAGCCCTTCTTGTAATAAAGTAGCAACTTCTCTAGTTAAGATGATTTGGTAATGCTTCAGTACACAATCAGTTCAGTACCCTGTACCATAAGCAGATTGTAAGTCTCCAAACCCTGCTTCACCACTGTCACACTTTGAATACATCCCCACTTATTATTTCATGCCTAAGGGTGGAACATGCTTATACCAGGCTAAAAACAAAGCAAGAAAATAAGTGCAACTCTTGAAAAAACAGAACTCATTTTTGATGAGGAAATTACCTAAAGAAAACCCAGAGCCCATCCACCTTTGCTAATCCTACTCTTCGAACACTGAGTTTGATACCTTTCCTGATTAGGGTCAGTTGCTGCACTGTTTTTAATTGCCTTGCAATCCATCACTGTTCACACTCAAGTGTGCCTTCAGTACTTCTATAATTTCAAAGAACTTAAACTAGGTTACATTTCTTCATAAGAGGAAACAGAACTACAAGAAAAATAATACTTTTCTAAGTTGCACCTTCTCATTTTACATCTCCATGCTTCACATTTCTGTGTTTCTTCAGGCCAGGAAAAACTACTGGAGCTACAGACATACAGATTGTAAAAGCCTAATTAAGAAATATCAGCATTTGCTGCAAGACAGTAACGCTTCAGCAACTTGCACTGAGAAGCACACTGACTTGCTTGCTTCATTTGCAGCTTCAAGTTGTTAATAGCAATTACTCTTTTATGTGAGCACCGCAGTGACTTAATGTTTGAACTTGCATCCTTCTAGGAATGTGTTTTAATACCACACCTCATGACTGGGTTGCATTTTTGAAAGCAGCATCTGCTCAAATCAGTTACTGAACAAATATAATCAAGCCTTCCCCTTTGCTAAAGGTCACCAATTAACACAGGTTTGCATCCTTTTTGTATCATCCAAAAAGCTCTATATCCTTTTCCTACTTTAAACTCCAAATTTTGAACTTCTAATGCAACTTCAGAAGTATAAAAAGGTGCTTGTGTAAAGATAGGCAGGCTCGACTGTCACAGTTCTTGCATGTGAATACTGAAATTGGTACTTAGAACAGACACATAATAGATTGCTTACTTTCAGTTTCCCTTTATTGAATGCACAAATAGAAACTTGATATGCAGAATGCCCCATATCCACAAAAACAACATTCCGTGGCTTCTCTTCTAGGGCAGGCAGGTCTTGCTTATAGATCCCATATGCAAGGGCAACTATACAGAAGTGAGAATCAGCAGAATTAGGATTTAAGAAACTGAATGCTCTTTCTCAAGCATTAACTGGTATAACAATAAACAACATTAGCATTTCATCTTATTTTTCAAGCTGCAGAAGTTTCTTGTTAAATTAAATACCAATGCTAAAGCAACATGGAACAACAGCAAACAGTTATTAGCCCCTCCCAGAAGAGATCACGTGCACTAAGCAGGTATCCCAAGAACATTCTTATGCCACTGACATAATGAAAAATGGGCATAGGAAACTTAACTGTCAGCTGTAATTGCAGAAGTTATGGATCACTGACAAATTACAAGTCTTTTTATCTAATAAAACAAAAACATCAAGTGATTCAAGAAGAAAGTAAGGCATTACCTGCAGTTGATTCATTTATTAGCCTCAGGCAGTTGAGACCAGCAATTTGTGTGGCATCCATCACAGATCTCCTCTCTGCATCTGTGTAGAAACATGGAACCTGCAAGAAGATCAGATGGCCACCATTTGAAAGAGTCACCCACAGCAAGCCATTACACAGAAGTGTAGAGAGACACTACAGAACACAACTGCTCCCTTCACGGGGAACCTTCCAGTCATTTCAGATGCAACAGAGAGAAAATACAAAATGTTATGTGAAAACAAAACACTGAACGCCTGTGCCCTCTCAAACTGCTTATTTTACTAGCGGAGAAACAGTAAGAGATAGCAACTATTTATTCTACTGGACAAAGAACCTGAAGATACTTTGTCATCAGTGAAGTAAGTCTGAATTCAGGATGTAAGACTGAGTCTTAAGTAGAGAATACAGACCTGACTATTTGGGTGCGACAGGCAATGCAATGCTATTACCAACCGCCATTTTAGTTCATGATATTTTGTCCAAGAGAAACTTCTCACATACTTACAGAAACAACACAGTCAACTACAGGCTTCTTAAGCGCATTCTCAGCAGTCTCTTTTAATTTGGTAAGAAGCATTCCAGTCATCTGTTCAATAGTAAAGTTTCTCTCTTCTTCCATATACATAACCTTAAAAAAAGAAAGTACACTACAGCAAGAACCATGTACTGCAAGCACAGAACACATGCAAGAAGCTGCCTTACTGAAAGTAAGCTCCAAAAGTAACACAGCTCTGTGCCACCTTCTCCGATAGCCTAACTTATAGGCAGCAAATTGCAAGTGCTACATATGAATACTAGAATATGCATTTGAGAACTCACACACAGAGCTGCTCTGGACAGTTTTGTACATCTTGGTTGCTACATAATGCCCGATACACCTTCCTCCCACTGCTTTGGAGAATTAAATCAGTTACTGCTAAAATCTGTTAGGCACCTTTTAAAAAGATCATTTATTTTTACCATTTCACTGACATGCCATGCTCACATCCTACACTCGTAGAATGAGCAACAGTTAAAGAAGCACACCAGTCAAAGAGCTGCCTTCCAAAAGTCACCATGGAAAAAAAAAGCAGCACTGGTAAAATAGTTTGCATGGGACTGTTTGCAAGGAAGAATAAGGTGGAACTGCAAAACCAGTTTCATGGAACACCTGGAAAGACCATCAGCACTATTAACCTTTTATTTAGCATTCACTAGTCACAAGAGAACAGAAACCTCAGCAAGCAGATTCAAAATAAAGAGATAAAAGGAAACCATCATTGCTTTTCTCCTCTGGCACCTTTACAAACACTCCAGACTTACCTTGATGCCAGTTGAACCTGTTGGCAGCTGGACAAGTTCATAGGCAAGGCTTGTTTTTTCAGCTTGAACAAACGGATCTGAGAATGCACGACCATGAAATCTTTTAAAACTTTGTACTGTATTCTTTGCATTTGAAATAACCTAGAGGAAAAGAAACCTTTAATACAATTTGTCAGGGGAACAACTGAATTTTAAACAGAAAAACCATACAGAGCCTTATTCCTGGACTTCTCTTGCTTACAATTAGTCATTCACATCTTAAACAGTACAAGGGCAGATGCTAGAATGCAATTCCTCTCTGATCTCTCAGGCAACCTACAGGAGTTGGAGATTCAATATAAAATGTATGCCTGAAACCTGAGCCATGTAGTTAGCATTAAATTCCCATACCATACGCTTAGGATACCAGTATCCTCTTCCATTTACCTGCTTCCTACCACCCTCCTGTTATACAGCCAGTAAGTTAACAAGTACAACACAAGTGCAGTGAGGTATACTTCACATCAGGCCCCTCACATGCAAGTGACATTCAACATATGGATATTCTCACAAAACAGCTCAAAAACCTTGTTGTGAAGCTTTAAAAAGTCAGCACAGCCCCCAGAGCAATACTGCCAATTTGACAGTATCTGACAAAAGGCAGACTGTCACTAAAAGATAGTGAAATGAAATGTCATTATAGCCTGTTTCTACCTAGTACAACACAATGGAAAGCACAGCAATGACAGCAAAGCAGCAAGTACCTGGGCTGCAGCAAGTGAGGATTTGCTCAAATGCAACAGCCATGGGTAAAGAAACAAAGAAGCTACTTACCTTTGGAAGGCCTCAGGTATGCAGGGATCTCCAGCGAGATCCCCTTGCCTCCACTGCCAACACTTAAATGAGGTCTTGGAAGGGATGGATCCTGGCTCCAACCCTTCCATCACTCAGGTACACTACATGTACCTGAGCTCCTCTGGGTTGGCCCTGCCTTCCCACCAAGTGCTCCATCACTGCTTCAGGCCCTGACTTAACATTTCCACTACAACAAGTAATCCTGTTTAATCCTTTCACTTATATTAGAGCATGACACACCATGGAAAAAAAACCCACAGTAGCCAAACAAGCAAACAAGCACTGCACCAATCTGTTTTCCTAGTAAAATTTCCTAATAACCTGGTTTTGGTCTCCTGTAAGTTCAGTTTCTGCAGGACCTACCCTACCTCCACTGGATCAGTTATCAATGGATCTCTTTAAGTTTAGCAGACACTCAATTCCAGAAAACCATCTGCATTTAGTTCTAGTACAGTTCTTCTGTCTTGAATAACAGCTGTGTCCAGTCACTTTTGTATCCTACATACTGAATCATCACACATCTCTAGGTATTTTACGCTAAGAAAAACCAACTGTAGAACTTCAAGAAGAATCCTGTTTTACTGGTGTATCACAGCAGCACAAGAGATAACATAGCAGGACTCGGGTGTCATGGAGCAGGATAAAAATCAACTAAACCTCTTCCTGATCCTTTCAGCATATTTGCCTACCTACACCAAACACAGAAGTATGTGCAAGAAAGCCTAAAGACATTTAGGTTGTAATTCAATCATGAAAAGAAGCTACACATATTTATACTCAAGTTTTCCCCTTTCTACCAAAGGGACGCACTTAATAGAATTGTATGGAATAGAATCACAATGAAAAAAGCTACCCCATGAACACAGCAGAAGAGGCAAAAGAGTGAGGCAAGACACTATAACTTCTCTTTAGAGCTTACATTTGTAACTTAAAAAACATTTCAAATTTCCTTGTGATCAAGATTTTTTTTCCCCCCAGTTTTATTATGTACAACCTTATATCCCCATCCAACATGGCAATGCAGCATTACAGGCCAAACAACTAATTAAGCTCACCTGTTATGGTTAGGCCCTTATGAAGCCAGTTCAGAGACATTCTAAGCTTCACTGATAAAAATAAGTTCTGCTAATCTGATTATTGGCTACTGAAGTTGCTTTTACCCCAACTGTACCTGGCTTTTAGCTGCAGCACCAATAGAGCGGTTCTTGGGTCCAAAGGCTATGCATGACCTAGAACAAGAAGAAGGATCCTGTTAGCGGTTGGTAGAACTGCATTCAACATCAGCAGTCACAGTGGTGGTGGTTTTTGTTAGAGATCTTGATAATGTACTGCAAATAATCAACATTTGGCTCATTAGGAAAGTCAGTTACTCATTCTAATGTACACATGCAATCCAGTTCTGAACACAGGAAAGATGCAGGCATTCTGAGATTCCCACAAATACTGAACAGCACTAAAACCACCAGATATAAAACCTGAAATAGTGTAAGTAATGGACAGTTCATCTTGGTGATCAGCAGTGCACCCAGGCCAGCCAAAGAAACGGACAGCTGACAGAACAGAAAGCATCCAAATGGTCTGAGGAAGCACATGGGTAAGTTAGTATTGTAACAAATTACTCCTACATATCTGTACCAAATGCTAATCAAGATTCTCATTTTTAAGTGAAACCCTTCAACAACATAAATTAAAACTGGAGAGAAAGTCTGCTGCTGCTGCTGGGTTTCACCTGCACTCATGATATAAAAGCACAGATTATCAAATGAAAAATTATCATTTACCCCAAGCTCTACACAGAGCCCACAGATAAGACGATCGATTAGAACATTCAGTGAAGTGTATAGGCTTGAAAGTTAAGGTAAACTCTTTCCCACCTTGCCCTCTTGTCCCAGTCCCTCATACCGAGTAAGAAAAGTTACTGAGGAAGAGCCCTCATCAGTCAATTAGTCAGGCCGTTGTTACTATTAACAAGACGTTAACAACATAATGAAGCTGATCTCCATGTTAGGAGACTACCTTAGAGCAGGGTTATACCATAGGGCTGCCCCACATAAACGAGACTTCAGCTCATCCTGAGGTTTAGAATTGGTCCTTTGAACTGAAAGTGCCAAAACCAGAATGGATGGCTGCACTGAGATAAAACTACTTCTTAAAAAAGGTACCTCAAATTAGTAATGGCTTAGCAACTGAAACAAGGCCCACCCCTTAAAGCATATGTTGCAACCAAATTAACATTCCAGGAGTAAATCTTCTGAAACAATTATTAAGGAATTAGTTAATGAAAAGCGAGTCACTCCAGTGCCATGCAAACATTAAGGCCTGTGCTGAGCTGCAGAGCTCACAGCCAGAAGCCGAACAGCACGCAGCAGGGAGCTGGTTATTCATTTACTTTGCTCTCCTGAAGGAAATTAAGGCACAAGCATGGATTTATGTTTTTCTGCTGCAAGAAAAAAATATTCTGCTACTAAATCCACAGGCCACGTGGTGTGCATTCACCATACAGCACTCATTTATTCAGACCTCTTCAGATCTGCCAGAGTTAAACTTCAATGCAGAAGCTTGGCTCAAGAAGAGAATACAACAGTAACTATGTACTCAGACTTCATTATAACATCAAGAATAAGAACTTCAGCACCAATAGCCTTGGTATCCACACCCACCACCTGCTTGGTGCTGGACACCGGAGCAGGGCAGCCCCCCATTGGGCAATGTGGGACTGTGGCAGCCACAGCAGAGACTGCTGCCAGCTTCACTCCTCAGTCAGCCCAAAGGAGCTTGAGCTTGTTAAATACAAATTATGCTAGTAATTGCATGCAATTCACTGAAAGCTGAATAACTAACCATAGCATTTTAAATAGAAACAATTACAGCAGAGGTCAGATCTAGCAGAGCAGCTCCAGCAGAACTCTGCCCTGCCTTACACCTGAGAAGGCCCCTGTAGGCACAGCCCCAATCCCACCTCACCCACTTCCCTGGAAGACACCCACAGTCAGACAGCACATTTCCTCCCTGCTGAAACCCAGCACCGCTTCCTCAGATCACTTACAACTATTTCATGTAATTCAAGCACCCTCATCCCCACGTGGAGCAGGAAACAGTCTTAATCCTCCCCCATTCCATTTATTTCCAGCTCGCTCTCTACTCCAGTCCACTTCAAGACCACCATATTCAAATACAACTGTTCCACACCAATTTCACATACACAGCTTCAAAATGCACAGCATTCTGAAAGAAGATTCAATGAAAACGTCATCTGTGCCACTGAGCAACAAGCACAGCACTAGGATCTGCTTATTGACACTCAACTGCTATAAACTCTGCCCGCTAATCCCTCCCAAAGCTCCCTGCAGAAAGCACAGAACACCATCTAAGTCTGACTAGGAATTGGTTCCTGAGGAAAGGTCCCAGCAGCTCACATGACAACCCCAGAGCTCACTGAAGAGACACTGAGCTCCGACGCTTTGAACCAGGCCTTCGTTTACAAGTTGGACGTTTAAAGCCATTAAGAACATTTTAATACAGACACATACGCTTACAGAATTGTTTCCCACACTCCCTCAGCACTGTGTACAGGCTTTCAGAACAGCACTTGAGAATTAAGCCCAGTTGAAAATTGTCCCTTTCAATCTATCAATATCTCCAATCGCACACTTTGACTTTCCACGACTATTTCCTGGAAGGCATGTTGTTGGACAACTTTCCAGCACTCATCTCCCTTCAATGACAGAGATCCGTGCTCTGATCTCAGACATATCTAAGCAGCATCTCAACAACCTGAAGACTCAATAAGCAGCTCCTGTCCTGAAAAGCTTTATGTGAAACACTACCTTAGTCCATCTGCACTTACATACCATATTATGGAAAAAGCCTAAGAGAGCAGCCCTTCCTCTGGCACACATAGCCAAACAGAAGCACTATTCTCCTTTTACTCATTATTTTCAGGCAAAAAGAGGCAAACAGACGAGGCATCTAATGAAACACAAGGTCATCCCACACTCCTCATCTTTTTAAGGTGATACGAGGGGAAGAAAACCAAGACAAGGCAATTTTCTTACCAAGACAGACATAAATTTCAGCAAGCTTAAAACAAAGCAACGCTACAGCACAGAGGGAGCAGCAAAAGCATTTGTAAGAGAGCTTTCCAGAGAGCTGCCCTCCGGGTCTAGCGCCCTACCAGCCCCACTTCCAGCTTCACAACTCTACTTTAAACATTCTTACTCCCTACCCTTCCCTTGGGTTAAAACACCCCCCAACGTTCAAAACGGTAAAGTCTTTAAGAGGCACAGGAGCACGCGGGACACAGCGGAGGCGGCCGGCGAGGCCCGGAGCTCCGCCCGGCGCAGCGCAGCGAGCAGCCCGCGGGGCCGGGCGGCAGAGCAGCGCTCGGGCTACAGACGCTGCCCTCGGCGTTACGGACCGAGGCTTCCGCTGCGCCGCCGGATCCCGCCTCGAGCCGGGCAGCCTCGAGTAAACGCCTCTTGAAAAGAATAACGTAAAAAGCACAGCCGAAGGGCCACCAATAGCGGCGGCGAACCTACGCCACGCTCCCGCCCATGACGGCCGCTTCGTCCCGGCCCGCAGCCCCCGCACGGCCAGGCCCCGCCAGCCCCGAGCCCCACTCACGGCGTGCTGCGGTCGCTGTATTCGTTGGCGATGGTCTCGATGCCGCCGGCGCGGGCCACGGCCACGTAGCAGCTCTGAAAGCCCAGGTCGATGCCCACCACCGACATGGCGCGGCCGGGCGCGGAGGCTGATCCGGACGGAGCGCTGAGGAGCGGCGCGGCGCGGCCCGGCCCGTTTAAATGCGCGGCGGCGGCGCTGTGGGAGAGGGGGGGGCGGGGCCCGGCACTTCTCGAAGGATCCCGTCGGGCCGCAGCGCCGCGCCGAGCGGGACGCGAGGGGACCGGCTGTTCTCGCGAGACCTCCGCCTGGCGCGCGGAGCGCAGCGTTGCCGCGCAGCCGCAGAAGGGCACTATGGCGGGGAGGGGCGCGCCGTGGGCTGTCCCGCCCCCCGCGCTGGGTGCGGCCGGCTCCTCGCAGGGCCGCGCTGCCGGCCTTTCCTGCTTACACCGCCTCAGTGCCAAAATGTCAGCGGTGGTTTGTAGGCAGCTCTATGGCGTAGGGACGCTTCCGTGGATCCGCCGGGTTTTAGGGTACCAGTGGCAGCAGTTGGCTGCTGTTTGCTGCTTTTTTCCTAGGCCTCCTCTGCAACACAAAGCAAAAGGAGCGCTGAGGAAAACACTGCGTCTAAAGCATGAGTGGGCACGGCAGCATCCACCGGCACTGCACGGCACGGCACTGCACGGCACTGCACGGCACTGCACGGCACTGCACTGCCTGCTGCGGGAACTGCCACACAGAACAGATGTCTGCAGTCAGCACAGCTGGGCACAGCATCAACTGAGATCCCTAGTTTCACTATTGCAGAACGTGGTTACAATGCAGTTTGTTTCTGCCTATCCTGCAGATATAATCTGGGTTGTGATCGCTTGATATCCAGAGGGAATAACAGAACAGCAGAGCTCTAATTAACACACAGAACTTCAGTGTAAGGATAACCATCTTCAATGTAAGGATAACCATCTTCAGTGTAAGGATAACCATCTTCAGAGCTCACGCTGCTGTTGCTGTGTTATGGACTTGGATATCTGCATGGTGTTTTCCAGGGCAGTGTTTGGCCAGTGAATGCTTTGTGAGTATGCAAGAGAAAAATCCTCTTTAGGGCTGGGCAATCACTGAGCTCCAGCACGTTCCGCAGCGTCAGTGCTGGGGGAGCTGTCAGCTGGGCATCGCTGCAGGGCCGTGCTGATGCAGCGAGGGCTGTCCAGTATAACAGAACTACGGAGAGGAGCAGGGGAAGGTGGATGGTGTTCCGCACTTCAGAAACAGAAGCCAAGGATGCTGTGTAACGTGGTGTCACCCGGTGAGACTGTATGGAGGAAGAAGGCTGTGTTGGACCAAGATGGGACAACAGCAGAGGTGATGGAGAGGGAAAAGGGCAAGGGAGAAAGCGGCACAGAGTGGCTGATTCACCCTGATGCAATTCAGATGCTTCGTGAATGTTGTGGAACTTAATGTTTGGGAATGTATTAAATTCTGAGATAAAATGTGCTTAAGATACAGAAATGCAATGTGTCAAAAACAGGATGTTTCCAAATTCCCCATCTTTTATTTACATCTCCGCTCTTTGTTTTAATGATACAGAAAACACATGGTAGAGAAACTCAATATTTCATCCAGGAAGGACTCCTGCCCCAAAGACAGCTCCGAGTGCCTGTAATTCCTTGCAGCACCTCGGTGACACCACTTTGGCAGCTGCACGTGGGCTGGGAATTGCATCATGGTGCTAATGACAGAATAATAATGAAGTTTTAACCTCCGACGTCCTTGAGCTTACGGGGAAGGGCCAATGAATAAAACAAGCCTGCCGTTCTGTGTGGAGAATACTGCACAACACGTACTCGAGAACCAGAATATCACTGCGTTTCCTCTTTTTTTTTTTCTTTTTACTTTCATTTTCAAACCGAGCAAAGCTGCCAGCACAGGGGCTGCGGCAATGACGGACTGGCGTCACCGGGCAGTCGGCATTGAGGGACGCACGCCTCGAGGCGCTCAGCGACTCGGGCCGCTCCTCCGTGCAGCTGAGCCTGCTGGCCCCGGGACACCGCCAGCAGCGAGCAGCTGGAGCAGCAGAGCTGCCTGAGGAGTGCAAGGGGGGAGGGAGCTCCACAGCCCCAGACAGGGTGTTCTGGGGGGGAAACGCATGTATCAGTTCAAAATCTGAGCTGCCAGTATGTTGGGGTCTCAAACTGAAAAGATTCTGTGTCCCTCCCCACTCTCCTTTATTTACTCAATGTTTTTCTTTTTAAAAAACTCGGATTCCTATTTAAAAGAATGTGAAAATGCCTATAATAAGTACTGCTAAGAATTAAGCAGTGTTTGGTGATGGCTGAAAGACACAGCTTACTCTGAACTCTTGCAGAATGTATTCTTTATCAAGGCTTTATTATTTCTTACCTGATGAAGGCTGTTCTGCAGTACGCTTCAAGATGGAAGGGCACAGCAGTGGTAGGATAACACCTCACCGGATTTTCCCTACAGTTGTTCAGTGCTTGACTTTTGAACAATAAGCAAGACTTAAATTCAGGAGAGCTGAAAAGAGAATAAGCCAAAAAGTGCTGTTAAAGACGCTGTCTGACTCTCCTAAAATAGATGTCAGTTATTCCAAGAACAAAATGTCTCAGAAATTTGTAGACTTTTGAAGATAATGTTAACAAAACAGCAAACACAGGACAGCTTCATAACCAGGTGATCGACTTTCTCTTGGGAACTTCACAGATAAAGCCCTGCCTGGCAGATTAAACACCCTCCTTTTTTCCTGTTATCTCTGTGCTACGCAGCAGTGCTTACAAACTGCAGATCTGCCACTACTGAGCATCTGGGTGTAAATCCAGTGTTTTCAGACTTTGTTTACAGTGGCATATCTTGCAATTCATTAACAAAAGCTAATCGGGAAAATGCACATGGGTTTAAAATAAGCTCTCGCTGGTATCTGTCACAGGCTATTCTTTGGTCTGCTGTAAATAGCCACTGCATGTCATCTAACGTATGGTTCATAGTGCTATTCTGGGATACCCAGATACAAATGGGCTTTGCCATCTCCTGAACGGAGGGTAGCTGCAGTATCGTGTTGCCATGAACTCTAATATGAATCATACTGCATGTCATGCAGTTCTCAGAAAATCCTAACTCTCTACCCTATGAAAAGTTACCCTGGGACCATTTTCTCCAGTGCAGTTTTCTCAAGAATCTGCAGTGAAATAGATGTTGAAAAGAAAACTTTCCCTCTTATAAGGATTTCCACAGTTTTCCTTCAAGCTGAATAATCAGATTTCACATGCTTACTAATTAAGCTGTTGTGTATCAGAGCGAGGTAACCGCCCACCAAACCTCAAGCAATCAACTGGAAATGTCCCAAAGGAGCATAACAGAAGCAAATAGGAAAAAAAGACCAAAAATGGACACAAATAATAATGGAAAGTGGTGGGCAATATAGCAACAAACGCCGCATAAGTCTAAAGAATACACAAGTGTTTCCCAAGGCAATTATTTGCTCCCAGATATTGCCTGCTATGCAGATATCACAGTTGTATAATTAAGGCTAGGTCAGAGCTTTGCATGTATTTCTTAACACTAGAAATGTGTACATCGGGGCAGCCTGCATTACAGCATTACAGATGGAGACTGACCTTGCGCTGTAAAATGAACACAAGAGGCGATGCGGTCACTGCCCATCAATATACTGGAGATGGAAAATTATTAATTTGAAGAACAGCTGACAGTAGCAGATGGACAAACAGATCACTAGCAAATTTAACTCAGAAATTATCTTCTTCCATAGCTCCTGTGCTTGGGCTGCCCACAAAGCTGGGGCTTGGCCCCGTGTGCTCCCCATTGACATATGAAGGACAGTGGCTGGGCAGCAGCTCAGCCCCTATTTCTCCATGAGGATCTTCAACAAGCTGAACTCAAAGTTCCCTAATTCATGTCTCACTCAGGCACCAGCCCTTCCCTTCTTGCCATTCTAGCTCCCTCGCATGCTATGGCTTGTTGGCAGAGTTCCCAGGAAAGAAAAAACATCTGAATTTGCTGTATATCAAACACATTCCAGTGATAGATTTAATGACGTAAGCTTCCACGAACTGCCCAGATTACGTCCCTGCTACGTCGACGTGCTTCACGCTCCACTGGGAGACATTTTGGGTCTGTTGACACACAAAGATACTTCATGTTCACTGAAATGTGAGCTGAGGATCTAAAAATATGGCACCATGCTATGGGCTGGAGCAGCCCCACTGCTCATGCTTACAGAGGTGCTGTGAGGACAAAACTGCCCCACAGCAATACTGCACTGGCTCAGGGAAAGGGGTGAGCCGCAAGTCCCACACAGAATGGATTGGGAGCATTAAAAACATAGAAAGTGTTTTGAAAATGGCAAGTGCCCAATATCCACCGTGTTACAGGATTTTCTAAATGGGAATACTGTTTTTCTCTGCTTTAAGTATTTTATCTGAAGCTAGCCAGTACTTCCTCCTGTTCCAATCTACAGTTAAGATCAGAAAGTAAGCTCATTTAAGAGCCTTGTAACAAGAAAGCCAATTTTGAATTTTTCTTTCAGTGGGAAGTGTGGCAGGACTTCCATTTAGATGAGAGATTTTTGGGGCGCATTACTCCTTCCAACGTATCCTTACAATAGCAGACCCAATGAAAACCAACTTGATGGGAGGCTTGGTAGGAGTGATCTCTGATGCCATGAAAAGGCAGCTCAGTTTCTGCGCCGCAGAAGCTTCAGCACCATCCCCAGCTTTTTCTCCTGTACAGAGGGGCACATTTTGGAAAGTAATTTCCCTGATGAGTGATACTGACACTTTAAATAGCAACCCAGCGTGCAAAGCAGAATTTATGGTCACAGTCAGTTCATTGAGCAGCAGGGAACCGTCCCACTTGCCAGGGAGCCGAGTGCCATGCAATGACTCTGCACATTTGGTCTGGAGGGAGCTGGGTGTGTTAGTGGGTGCTGCGGTGGGTTCCCTCTGAGTGACAGGAATGACCCTGAAGCATTGCTCCAAGATTTCAGGCTCTGAAAGTCACAAATACTCTTCCAAGATCCTACAGCAGAAGGATTTTTAGTGGATTGCTTTAGTAAGTAAAAGTAATCCACGTTTCCTGTGTAAGGAAAAGCCCGTATGTTCATTGAGTCTTCTGGCATATGACATCAGAAACCTTGCTGTGCTGGCAAACTTAGGGAAGTATAGTTTTGCTGCAGCAACACTTAGGAAAGATCCACAGCACAGTGCCAGGAGCACCCCATGTTGTTAAGCAGAAAGCAGATAGCGTTATCAGTGTGTAATATACTCCAAGATTTTAAGTGATACTGAAATAAAAAACGACCGGGAATTTATTATAAAGCATGGATTATTAAAAATAGATCGGTCCTAAAATAGGAAATGCTTCTGTCTGACTTTCTCCATTGAAAGTGAGATGCCAGACACGAAGGTTCCAGTACTCTGCCACACTCTGCCACATTTATAATGTACCAGACATAATACCAACATTTTAGCCACTACTAGCCTACTAAGAATCCATAAGAGTTCATGTACTCAGATAAACGTAAAAGTATAGTGGAATATCTGCTTATTGCCCACTAGTTGCCCCTGTGACGGGGCACTTCAGAGTAATACTGAGAACAGCTGGATAGAAAGTACTGCCAGCAGGACTAATATGTAGCCAGCATTAAAAAGTGTATTTTCTTGAGGGCTTTTGTAGTGAGACTTAAGATATTTTAAAACCAATCCCATGAGAGAGCTATGGCTTTTATAAGGCAAACAGATGAAGCCGCACTGCTTCCCTATGCTCAGCGTAAGGGTTGCTGTACTCGTGCCAGCAGGCAGAGCTGCCTGTGCTGACAGAAGGCTGCTGCTCTCCTCTCTCTGTGCTTTGACCTCTCCTGTGCCACAGCCTGTGAGGTGATGGAGGGCTGAAAACACGAGGAGCTGCTGGCATCGCTGTGGGACTTCTGGTCTTGGGCTTAGTGACGTGGAGGAAAGGATGTGCCTTTGGGTTCCTACGTCTATCTGAACTGCGTCTCCTCACAATCTGGCACAGAACGCGTTGGGTCCACACTCAGTGCCTGCACAGCCGGTGGTGGTTCATGGATTACTGAGCTGTGGTCGCACAATGTACCTGCAGCAGAAACGAGCCTTTCAGGTGCTGAGAAGTTACACTTTTTTGATAGTGTGGGGCAAATGAAGCATTAAAACTAACAAGGCAGTAGATGTCTGCAACACTGGAGGAGTGACAACCGGTTCACTTCTTCTTTTCTGAAATCCAGCCCTTTCCAGCACTTCTTTGTAGCGTTCACACTATGACCAAAGAGACATTCTGCCCTCCTCACAACTCGCGACGTACCTTCGTGCTGACGAGAAGCTGCAGCAGCTGGCTGCGTTGGCTTATTCACTTGAACGAGTTAAAGCGAAGCTCCGCACCCGCCGCCTCCAACGGCACCAACGGCCTCCCGCGCATGGCCGCCATGGCAACGGCGGAGCAGGAGAGACGTGCCGCGTAGCGCCTCCTTACCGCAGGGCGCCCCCTCTGCTGGCGGGAGGACTCTTCCTCTCCGTGGCGGCCGCTCTTCCTCCCTCATCGGGAAGCGGCGGCCCGGCATGCAGTGCGGCGCGCCTCACTTCCCGGCCGCGAAGATGGCGACTCCCATGCACCGCCTCATCGCTCGGAGACAGGCGTGAGTGCGGCGGGCGGCCGCGCCGAGCCGGGCCGGGGGGCGCTTCTCTGGGCGGGACGGGGCGGGGGAAGGGTTGGACCGAGGGAGCCGAGCGAGCGGGAGGAGAGCGGCTGAGGCCCGGTTGTCCGCGCCTGTCGGGTGCAGCTCCGCCGTGCGGGGCGGCGGTCTGTGAGGAGAGCGGCCCGGGCTGAAGGCCGCGGGGTTCTGCGCGGGGAGCTGCTGCGGCTCGGAGCTGTTGTGTTACGGGCCCTCGGGGCTGTGCGGGGACCGGAGAGAGCAGAAATGAGCTCGCACGCTGCTCTCGGTAAAAACTTGCTCGTTCTGTCCAGCAGAACTATTTCTGGTTGAATCTTGAGAGAATCACGGTGTCGGCAGGATTAATGACATCGTTGCTTTCCTGTTTGCCGCTCCGCTGTCGGGGCGCTGTGGGAGGAGGAGCCGCTGCTCCCGGTGCTGTGCCGCGTGTGTTCACCGAGCTCCGCACCGCTTCCAGCTCGCTGTCACACCGCTGGCATCATCGCCTTCGGACGGGTGCTGCGATACGTCTGCAGCCGGGGGGGTGGGGGGCTGTTCTGCACTCGTAAATGGGTGCTGCTTTCAAGCAGTTCTCAAACCTGAAGGGGTCTAGTTGCCAAAGCCTGCACTGATGAGACCCCAACACTTTGATATGTTGATAGTAGGTAAAGTAGGTTGAAAGTGTTGAAAAGTAGGTAAATGCCTGCCTTCCTCTCACACATTATGTGTGCTGTGTGGGGATTTTTGTTTGCTGCCCTCTCCCTAGAACAGTTTATTTGCTTTTTTAAAATTATTTTTTTTAATTTTTTTTTTTACAGTTTTTTCTGCTATTGTTGTCCATTTATAAGAGTCTGCGCTCCCATTCCTGTGTCATTGTGTACCATAACTTATTCCCTATTTTCCACAGGAAAGTAACTGGAAATTTGAAAGCAATTGTGCAATACTGCTCTTTTAAGTTGTAAGAAATCATTCCTTGATTTTAACACTTCTGAAGTCTTCATATGCTTGATAGGTTTGTTCTGATCTGTATATCTGCCAGTCCTTGCTTTTAGGCAGTGGTCGTCGATCTGTGTTAAATGATTACCCTAATCTCATGCTTTTCATTAACATTAAATGCGTTGGTGTTGAGCTGGTATTTATAGCTCTGTAGCTGCTGGGCTCTTTTGATCTGTTTCCTGGTAATTACATTTCTTTTAGGGCTTGATCTTATTTTAGCTTGCATAGGATTCTCTGCCCTAGTCATGTGAGCCTTATTAAAGCCCTAGAAGTAAGGAGATGTGTTACTGTTGCTTTGAACTTCTCTTCCCATGAAGACAGGTCTGAGCTGGCTTGTGACACCATCTTTGTTGAAACAGAGAGTGATTCCTTGTTCTGCTTATGTGTGACTGTGGTGGCAGAGCCAGAAGTCTCAGGCAGGACAAAGCTGACCATTCTGCAGACCTTGTTTTAGGTGTCCTGGCCTTAAAAAACAAGTAATTTCATGTTGAAAACATGATACAAGGGCAGAAGTTCCAGCAGTTCTCATGAAGTTCACTGGCTCTAGAAGTAATTTGTGATATGGCCTTGAGTGAGTCACTTGAGTGCTCTGTGAGCCTCCTTACTTGTAAAGTAGGAGTGTATCTGTGAGGAGATACAGAAGCAGCTGTTCTTATAAATAAATAAAACAGCTTCAGAATCATGGAGCGAGTGCTAAAGTCTTGAATACGTAAGTTTTTCTCATTTTTCTGCTAAAAGTGATGAAATTTACGTCTATAGATTGAAATGCAAGTGTAAAATGCTCACTTATAGTTCTGATGTTTTATTCTGGTTAGTTCTGGTTGATTTATGCTGCAGAAATTGAACAAGAATCCAGTCATTGTTACAATAAACCTGCTGCCAGGCTCAATAGATCTTAGGGCAATTCAGATAAGCTGCAGCTGGGAGCAGCTCCATTTTGCTTGCTCACATCCTGGGTGCTCTGAGTGAGTTTGGAAGTGTGTGACAGTCGGGTGGTAATTACAAGGGTGTGAAACTGAAGAGTGCAGGCTGGACTTCCAGAAGTGTGTACCAGTGAGAAATGTGGGTGCAGCTGATCACTGTACTGACAGCCAGGGTCATAGTTCAGCATCTGCTGCTTTGTCCAGAAGTCTTAAGCTGGAACAGAGGAAAAGCATTGTTCTTTTTCCCTAAATAGTTGGTGTGAGAATAGCTCGGTATCTGCAATAGCATGTTTGCCAGAGTTCTGTGTGTGTTTGATGTTACTGTTCTTGTTCTGATCCAAGTTTTATAAGCTAAAGCACTCGTGGACATCAGTGTGCTTTAACCGTAATGATGTGTATTGTGAAGACTCTGTATGCTAAAGAAAATTCATATTCTTTCAATAGGTAGAACAGACAGACATGGGATCGGTCACTTAAGCAATTCTGCATTTTTATAGGGAGGCAAACAAGCAGCACGTAAGATGTCAGAAATGTTTAGAGTTTGGACATTGGACGTATGAATGCAAAGGGAAGAGAAAATACCTGCACAGACCTTCAAGGACAGCTCAATTAGCAAAAATTCTCAAAGAAAAAGAGAAGCAACTACTGCTGCAACAAAGGTAAGACTGGCAGAATGTTCAGCTTACTGATGAAGCGGTAATTTGGTGTGAGAGTGGGAAAGGTGGTGCCCTAGATTGTTTTCTTTTGTTGTTTCTTCTCTGTGATACTTGTTCACTTTTAAAACCATTGTGTGAGCTGGGTGGGGTACGTACATCAGATTCCACAGATGCATCTGAAGCAAAAAATGAAGCATGCTAAGCTGATGTTAAAATAGTTGGAGACATTTTGTAGTGAAATGCTGATTCCTGAGTAGCTCAATTACTAGGTTTGCATGGAGCTAAATAGAAGCAGTTCTTTAAAGGTCCACTGTTAAGTACACAATGGTTCAAACAGAGCGTTAGATTATTGGGTGTTCTCAGCTTTGTGTTCCTCCCACTAAGTTGGGTATTGACCCTGAGAACCTGAAAGTGCACCTCTTGTAGCTCAGTGTTTTGGCCATAAGTCATCAGTGCTACCAGGATGTGAGTTATGGAAGAGCGCTGTTATCTTGTGAAGAACATAGGTGCTGACCTCTGTCACAGTGATTTGATTTGACCCCATGGGCTGTTTCAGCTGGAACAGGAACATAAACTGGAGTGCTGAAACACTGACTGAAGTGGGAGTTGTCTTGTGTTAAGAGTACTGTAAAACATTTGATTTTTGACATAAATTCTGATCCAGTGAGTAACCACAAAACAATTCTAATCCTCTAACAGTGTAGACCAGCACTCCTAGAGCCTAAGAGCTTAGGATCGAAAACTTACTTCCTTTTGAGGTGTTTTGGAGGACTGCTGCCACTTTGAACTGAAACCAGAATTGCTGCAGTTTTATTTATGGCTCTGCAAACATGGTGTGGTGCCTCCAGGAAAACAGCCAAGTGTGGTGGAGCAGCTTTGTTTGATCTGCAGGGGATAAACTCCTCTCGGTTGTGTAGTTTCATAGAGAAGCACACTCCTGGATTAATGCGGGTATTAAAGCACTGGAGGGAAGCACAGAGCTGTGCCACAGCAGCCTGGCTCAGTCACAGGCCTTCCTAAAGGTGCTGCAGAGTGTAACTGTGTGCTCACGTTGGCTCTGGTACCTGGCTGCCTGTGTAGAGTTCTACAGCCTTAACAGTGGGAATGTTAATAACATGCAGAGATACAGGAGATATTCAAACTTGGTTGAGAGTTTGGAGTTTAATGAATTGTCCTCTTGCCTGCAGGATTTTGTGAGGGTGTGGAAAACTCCTCTATGTAATAACTGTGATATTTTCATAATGGTTGTATGAAAATACAAATGTGCAAAATCTCATTTTGCCAGCATGCAAATGCTACTGAATACTTCTATTGAAATAGTGTAGCTTATGCTTAACATTTTGATGCTCTTACCTTTTTCTGGAGTCTTTCTCAACACATACTGCTTTCTGATTTCTAAATGTAAAGTATTAGCAGCTCTTCCAATTTACGTGCTTTCTGTTCTGTATGCTTCAGATGGTTTTTGGTAATAATTTCAGCTGAGAAAAAGGTATCCTGCATAACCTGCATAACCTCCTCACAAATCAGAGGTGCATTTAGTACCTTGTAAATATGCGATGAGAATGACTTTAATACTGATTAAAATCATTAATTAAATATGTGAAATAAATTAATTAAAAGTTCATTGCGCACTCAGTTACGTGCTGTATTCTGACAGGCAATTGTGAAAAGGATGCAACTGCTGAACTTAACTGAAATATTTGGCAGGGAGGGGGAAAAAGATATCCCAAATTGATGACTGGTAAAAATCCCTTGAGAGAAGAAACTTCATTCTGTGGTATTTACCACTAAAACCTTCTGTGGGTGTATGAATACATGGGAATATGACAGACAGATAGCTGGTGGGGTCAATATAAATAGATTGTTCAGTGCATTTTGTGCCTGTGAGAAATGTGAGGAAAGCTACAGAATAAGTTCATGCTCTAATTTGTCTCAATCAAGTTATTGTGAAATGTGGGTGCACAAGACTTCTCTGTATCCTTATCCTCCCTGCTTTTCCTATCCCAAGATGTTGTCTGTAAAAGTAAAGAATAAAGCATACTTAACATGGAAAATTAGAGATGAATTGCTATTTTCTTCTATTTTTTTCTTTCCTGGATTTGTAGATAATTCTTGTAGTTTGAAAAATGACTGAAAATACATATTGAATGAGTTTTGGGCAGCACAACTCTCTGCCAGTGGGATACCAGTTTATTGACATTGAACTCAGCTCCACTGTGCTGCTACGTATTTACTTTTCCTATGCATTAACCAAAGGCATTGTTTTTTCCCTCTAATTAGCACTGGAGAAAGTACTGCAGAAAGGAAGACGAAGAAAAAAAGGTATGTGAGCAATGTTGGCAAGATGTGCAACTATTTCAGTGCGTGATCTTGTATTTGGATGTTGCAGCAGGCAGTTTGGAAGGGGTGTATTTAGAAAGTGCAAGGATGAATTGTGAATGCTGACTTTGATGCTACGGCTTTTAGCCTCCTTACAGACGTTTGTGTAGCAGATATTTGGGAGAATTCCTGCTCTTCCATGTCCAGAAACTCTTAAATTCTTTGTCCTCTGTTGTTTCTTGTTTCCTTTTTTTCATTCTTATTCTTCTCTTTGTGGTGTTGCCTTAGTAGTAATCTTCCTGTTTCTGCCTCAAAGTTCATCAAGTAGTTAAATGAGCGAGAATAGCATGTTGTTTCTAGTATGTACTTGTTCCACCTATCTGTCTTGCTTTTCTTTTTGTTGCTTGCATCCCCTTTTCTTAACAGCTGTCTCTCTGAAGCTTTGTTTATAGAATGAAGGAATTATCTTGAAAATAATAATAATAAAAAATCTGGGAGGTAAATATTCTGTTCCCACCTCGCCTCCCATTCCTCTTCACTCCTGGAAAAGAAATAATGGCTCAAATTACTAGGACAGTCTTCCTCCTTTAAATCTGTAGTACTGCTAGCTTGGGAATCCACTTCGATCTCTATTAGCAGAACCCTTTCAGGAGCAGCTGGAGCCCTGGCTGTAGTGCTCCTGCTGAGCATTAGTTTTGACACATGAAGCATGTCTGTACGTTAATCACCTCGTTGTCTCTTTGCATTTAGTAGACTGTCCTCTGTCTCTAAATCTGATCTAAAAATAATTCCAGGAGGTTTTTAAGATAAAGGCTTCTGCTTTGTGTGTCAGTCATTCAGTGAGCCACAGCAGTTTGTTAAAAACATGCATTTATATGAAGCTGTTGTTACATTTGGCTTTATTGGAATGCTTGATAGCAGAACTAAGAGGCTGATCAGGATTACTGGAGGGCTCTTTATCAGCAGTGTCCATTTGTTGTTGGCATTACCTGGAAGTGGTGAGGCCAGAAATCCAACTGATTTCCAAACCACGGAGTTCAGATTTTTTCCTTCCTCAGCTTTCTCGTGTGCTGCAGTCTTCTCTTTGGCATTCTGTACTTCAGAGGATTTGAGCTCTGAACTGCTGCCAGGTTTGAAAAAGAGCAGAAGGATTTGTGGTAGGAAGTTGTTCAGCCATATTTTCCCCCCCTAAAACTTCTATGCTCTCCAAATTGGTATTCTTCCTTTTGAGATAATGTGGGATTTATGTCTCCTTATTGTGATCCAGGAAAAATTAAATGCAGAAAATTGAGCAAAGCGTTACTGTTCAATATGCAGGTTCCAGGTTTAAAAAAACAAGAGCCAAAGTTTTGGGTTCTGGAGGAGAACACAAACCTTTTACATAGTGTGTGTTTGTTTTGATATCAGCAGTAACATACAGGCTTAACCAGAAAAACAGGAACAGGCAAAACTGCTGTTGTACAATGCTGTAACCTTAGGTGGTGCACAGCTGGCTTCTTGTGTGTATGTTGGCTTCATCATTCCTGTGTGCATCCTTCATTTGCTGATTGAAAGCCCCCCTTTTCTTTTATGAATCACGTACAACTTTACCTCTCTAAAGGGTAAAATTGTGTCCTAATTCACTTGTTCCTTCAGACCACACAGCACATAAACATCCAGGTAATTGTATCCAACGCTGTAGATCTGATTTAAATAGTGTGTTAAAATCAGTGGAGGTTTTTAGATGATTTAAATTGAGTTAGAAAGGATAAAATCTGAGAAGAAAAATAGCACGCATTACAAAATGCAGCAGTTGTTCCATGATTTGTGCATGGAAACTCATGAGTTTATTAATACTTGTGAGCTTGTTGTGAGGCAAATAAATGCTTATCTGCTGGAGAAATGTGCTTTTCCAGTGGTGTTCCTGCTAATCTGGAATCTACCAACTGTTAGCATCTAGGATGTCACATTGCCTAATTAGAACAAGATAAAATAGGTGAATTTTACTTGATCCTGTGACTGTCTTGCTTCTGTAACTGACAGCAGACCACACATTGCATCATCTGCCAACAAGTATCTGCTTGCTGCTTTTCTCATAGATGTAGCTATTGCTTTCCTCTAGGTGGAAGTACGAAGTGTTATAGCTGATCTTTGTATGAGTAGGTTTCAGGGTGTGGTGTAAATGTTGAAGGTCCAAGAACTGCTTCTATGGATTCTTTGGTGTGCAGGATGACTGGGACAGGACGAAGATTAAAGTCTCCATTTGGGGTATCCTTTGTCAGATTCTTGTCCATATAAATGGGTCTGAAATGCAGTGAAGCTGTTTAGATAGAAACAGTTTGCCCGGAAAATGCCAAGTGCCAGTTTAAAATTGTCCCTTTTTCTCTCATTTTGTGACTAGTTTTACGTCATCAAAAAGTCTGTATTTAACCAGTCACTATATCTACACAGAGGGAGGGAGAGAACTGATGGCAGATGTATTACAAAAACTTCAGTGGTTCATTTGTATTATGCTAAAGACCTTGACCTTGAAAACAGCTGTCTCACTATAAGGGCTAGAAGTGGAGAACTAAATGAAGTTGCAGAGCATGCACAAATCCACTTTCCAGTGTTCTTAATGTCTTTATCCTGGACTGTTTCCACACTTTCTCTCCTACCCTGAAAACATAAGCACCGTGTAATTGCAGAAAGTTTGGCTCCTTTTGTCAGGAGTAATCTAAGAACGGTTTCCATTGAGCACAATTCTAACGTTTGTTAAATCATTGATGACATTTCCACCAACACTTACACTGCCCAAATTTCACTTGTTACAGCTCTAGGCATCCAGGCTTTGTTAATTTCTGCCTGAAGCTTTAGCAGTAGAGCACATTCATGCTTTTTCTGTGACTTTATTCTTCTGTTGAGGTAGGCCAATGAAGTTGCTAGTTGTTCCTATGAGCTTTGCCAACTTTCACACTTACCTTTTTCCCCTGTAGGTCTGCATTCATTTTGATGTTGTACGGGACAGCTTACTTCACATGCACGGTGTCATTCTGCTGTTGCTCGAATAGCCAAAATTTGTTCTTTCAGAATGAGGAGGGGGAACTGAGAGCTGGGAGGAGAATAAGGAAGGAGGGAAGATTCCTAAGTTGTCAAGCCCAGAAATGTTCAGACCAATTAACTGATTTTTGCATTACATCAGAGTATAAAGAGCGCTCTGTCTGTAGAAGACTGTTCTCATCTGTGTATTTGTTTTCTTTCAGATCTAAAAGTGTAACAAGTTCCAGCAGCAGCAGCAGTGACAGTTCGGCTAGTGATTCCTCATCTGACAGTGATGACTCTTCTACCTCCTCTTCTTCTGATAGTGACAGTGATGAGAGCTCCTCTACATCCTCATCTTCTCCATCCTCGAGTAGTACTTCCTCATCTTCGGAGTTTGAATCTGATTCCAGTTCGTCCAGCAGTAGCAGTAGCAGCACAGACAGTAGTTCTGATGATGAGCCACCAAAGAAAAAGAAGAAGAAATAATGTGTTACAGGGAAGAACTGTTCCTGAGTGAATTATAGAGGTTTTGAGCACGTGGTTGCC
Source organism: Excalfactoria chinensis (assembly GCF_039878825.1). Taxonomy (NCBI): domain Eukaryota; kingdom Metazoa; phylum Chordata; class Aves; order Galliformes; family Phasianidae; genus Excalfactoria; species Excalfactoria chinensis. The sequence continues at coordinate 1,291,108 of NC_092837.1, forward strand.
AAACAGTTTAACTGGTCAACATTTCTACTGCTAAAACTTTCTAAATGTTCTGTGTAGTTCATAGGACATGAAAGATAGTAAATGGCACATGAAAGTTACTGAAAGAGTATTTTTGAGGTTTATTGTTTTATGGGAAATCTTACTTTTTTAGTTTAGAAGTCTATCATCAGATTTGTTTATATGAGCTAAGGCCCAGTAACCTGGATGTTTACATGCTGGAAAGCAAAATCTTTTTATTGCAGATCATGCCATGTGTCGTATACTACTAGTCTGTTTATGGCAACTTCACTTACATTTAGAAAATTCTCTGAACTATTAGAAGCAACTGCAGCACTGCTGCCTGTAGTGCACTGTCACTGTTGAACTGGAACTCGTGGTGTTGCACACAGAGGACCTTCCATCTCACTGCTAACCTATATGTGCTGCTGAGCTTTTTTTCTGGTGGTTTTTCCTGATGCTTCCAGGTTGAGTCTTAATTGCAACACAAAACTTTCAACAGCATTCATTTGTTAATGATGAATATACTACTTGTACTGTACAGAGGCTTTGCCTGCTTCCACAGTTCATGTATTTGTAGTACTTTCCTGAGACAGTGTCTCTTGCAGCAATGGCTGTGTAAGAAAGAGTAGCAGTGCACGATGGAAGGATTGACTGGCGCTGCTTTAGGAGTTTCATCTTTGTGCCTTTTTTTGTAAAACACATGTATCCTATTGAAAGAAGGGCTTGAATAGGTGTGTTTCAGAACACACAGCTTTCAATATAGAATAGTCAGTAAAAATGGTAGTAGCAAACAAAAATGGCACTATTTTTTCGGAGAGAGGAAGGCTATTTTCACTGACCGATCAGTGAGGAGAAGAGTCGTCTTTAAATGGAATTCCCAAAGGAGGGAGTTTCCTTTTTGATATTTTTGCAAAAAAAAACCCAAAAGTTGTGTAATGCAAGACTACCAATCTGTGTTGTTGGCACGTGGTGACTGGCATTATGGTCTGCAGTATGATCAGTCTGTGTCCATCGTCTGTATGAGTGCGTACCTGTCTGTGAAAATCTGCAATGGGGGATGTGAGCCGATGCAAAGATCCCAGGTTTACTGCAGAACAGTTACTGCCAGTTACAGAGTGAAACTTTGGTGTTCTGGTGGGCTTGAGCAGCTGGCGTTCACGTTCTGATTTGTGATGTTGTCTCCTGCGTTTCTTATTGTTGGAGTTCCCTTTTTTTGGGGGAGGGGACATCACACGTGGAAGAATTCTTAAATATCTTGGTTTAGGTAAAATATAGTAACTAAACTATTTTTTATATTTTTATGGAAAATGTAGTGTGTAGTATTACTTTTGAATAAACTGTGCTTCTATTTAAATGGTTGAAAATATGTATGTTGTGTGTTTTAGTCTGTAATCATTACTGTGTTTTACAGAACGCCGCAGACCTGTAAATAAAATGACCAGAAAATTGTTTGAAGTCTTCCTTAGTGAATGTACTATTTAATGAGAAAAAGTTAATAAATTATTAAACAGTGTTTTCTAAGCTCATGCTTAATGGCAGTCAGAATGTGATGCAGTAGGAAAGTGTGGAAGAGGTGGTGGTGGTGGTGGTAGGGGGAAGGCATTTGGAGAGTTGTATTCTTAGAGATGACCCTAATCCAGCCCTGTGACAGCTTTGGCAAACTGTGATGACTGAAGCAGGTTGTTAGGACGCTTGCAGCCCTGACTTCCACTGTAAGGGCACAGCAGGAATGGGGGACCGCTGGAAGAGGGATGTGATGCCCATTTTCACGGAGATGATGTGCAGGGAATGAAGGCTTTTCATTTTGGGTGGCGCTGAGGAGCTGAGCAACAGTAGCAGCAGTTTGGATGTGAAGGGGGACTGTGATGAGGAACAGCAGTTAATTAGGAGGGAGGGGACAAGGGATCAAGTCTGAATTATCTTTGCCACCCTATTAAGACCGTGTTGTATGTTTGTTTGTTTCTGTAATCTGTAGTGCTGCTAGTATTTGTGTAGGTGGTTCATCAGAAGTGTATTGATACTCCTCATTAACTCACTTCTGCCAAGAAAGGAAAGTTGATGATTGTCAAACAGCTTGCTAAGCGCTAAAACAAGTCGCTGAGTTCAGGGGATTGGTCTCTTCCTACTTCTATTTACATTGTCAGTAGCCAGCTAAATTGGGTCTATTCATAAAGGCAAAAGGAAATCCTTGTGTGTGTTAGGTTCTGTTAGCAGGAGGTATGGAAAGGTAATGTAATTACAGATAATATTAAGGAAACCTTAATTTAATTTCTAGTCCACTGTTGGGTGATGAGTGGGGACACTGAGATGTCTTACTGCTTTAACTGCATATCAAATACTGCCTTGAGCTGATAGAGTCCCAGACCAGCCATAAAGCTACCTGCCCTCATGTTGGATACTTCCTTTGAAGTACAGTGTTTTATTTTTGTGAATTAATGCTTTCGTATCTTGTTTTACAGATTAAAACCCACCAATGTACGAAGAGCCTTCCTTACCAGTTCACCTTTCAGCACACTGCATCCTGATACCTTGTCATAAGATGCCTCCATTCCAGTTCTTTTCCACAGGTATTTCTTTAATTACCGTCTTTCAGAACTCTAGGTTAAGTACAAAAAGGCATTAATTAAAAGCAAACAAAGCAACCCTCCCCCCCCCCCCTTTGAAATTATTTACTGAGCACATACATTTTTATATGAGGGTTGTGTATCTTGGAACAGGTTCAGTTTAATCCTTCCTATTTCAAGCAAAGCTGCCATCGCTAACTGAAGTAATTGATGCAGTCTGGTAGAAAAACAGCCCCAGGAAAAACACTGCTGAGTGATAGGAGAGCAAAAGAAGGGGGGGGGGACAGCCTGATGTTCTAGTGTAAAGTTATGGAGTTTGCTTTATACAGAAATCATTCCAGCAGAGCCCCGTGGATGTCATCTGTTTTATGAGGTCACACTGATCCAAGATGTGGGGGCAGAGGTGTGAGGAATAATGCAAAACAACGCAGACATTGGCCTGGCTTCCGAGGAGTGAAAACACTAAAAATGCCACTGTCAGAATATTGCTTCAAAAACGTGATTGAGATGTAACAGGGATGAAGCTGTTTGATCAGTTTCTGCTCCTCTGTTCACAGCGCAGTGTTACTTTCCTGCCTGTGCCCTCCCCGCCCCCATCGAGCAGGGAAGCTGTTTGCACTTAACGTTGACACGGGGCAGAGTTCACCTCATATTTCATAGTAACGTTGGTAACCTCGTGGTTTGTACCTGAGCTCACATTTAACTGCTAGTAACAACTGCCGATGTATTTCAGATGGCGCCAGGCTTGAACCCCATTGGGCGCTGCAGGAAGGTTCCCTGCAGTCGGGGTGTCAGAGCAGCCACTCGGATGTGATGCCCAGGGCCGTGATTGAGCAGGTTGTTGTTGGGGTCAGGATGCTGTGGGTAGGTTGTGGTTGGACGTGATGATCTTGAAGGTCTTTCCCAACCTGAACGATCTATGGCTGTTTAAACGCTGGTACCCCGCCGTGCTGCGGGGGCCGAGAGCCCGACCCGAGAGCCGTCCGTGCCCGCGCGTGGCGATGTGCCGAGAGAAGAACTGCGTTCCGCCTTACGAGAATCCGCGCTCGGGCCGCAATGGACGCGCGCTCCCGAGCGGTGACGTGCACGTGACGTGAAGTTGCGCGGCTCCCGGCACGTCGCGCGGGGCGGTCGCAGTGACGTGGAGCAAACCGGCCGCGCGCTTCAGCCCCGCTCAACGGGTGCGGCGCGGCCCGGCGCGTGACGTCACGTGACGCGATGTGACGTAACGCCGCCCGGCGTGGTCACGTGCCCTCGAAGTTCCCCCCCCCTCCCCCCCCAACCGTCGGTGGGTCACGTGAGCGGCGCGGGGCTGCGGCGGCGCGGGGGCTGCCGGGAAGCGCGAGTGCCCGGCTGCGGGAGGAGCCGCGGCCCGGCAGGACGGGCGCAGGGCGGGCGGCAGCCGGAGCCGGGCCCAGGGCCGCCCAGGCCGACGTTCGCTCAGCCCACCCCGACCTCGTCTCGCCGCCAGCCCGGCCCCGGACCCCGCGATGGAGCGGCGGGAGCCCTGGGGAGCCGCCGTCGCCTCCCGCCTGTGAGCCGTTCCTCCCGCCCCGGGCCTCGTCCTGCGCCGGCGGCCGGGCCTGCCCCTCACCCTCTGCTCCCTCGGGGCTCCTCGCACCCCTCCTCTTCCTCCTCCTCCTCCTCCTCTCCGCCCGGCGGGCCGGTGGCGGCAGCCAGGAAATGGTCCGGGCCTAGCGGAGCGGCGAACGGAGGTGAGACGCGGCCGGGGGTGGGGACGGGCCGGGCAGCGCCTCCCGCAGGGATCGGAGCCCCGGCGGGGCGGGCCGGGATCCCGTCGGCGGCCCGACGCCCCGGGCGGCCCCTGCCCGGCGCTGCCCTCCTCCCGGCCCCGCCGCCCCCATTTGTGCCCGCCTCGGGCAGCCCCGGCCCCGCCGGCACGGGGCGAGCGGGCGATCCCCGGCCCCTCCGGGAGCGAAGCCCCGCGGGCCGCCGCTAAAATGTCTGCTCTGAGTGCTGCTGGGCGCTCCTGGTGCGAATGGGGCCGCACGGCCTCCTCAACGGGCCCCGGGCTTTAATCCTTTCTCTAATTCGACGTCAGGGCTTTGTTCGTTCCCCTTCGCTCTCTGTTTTCGGCACCCAGCGGCTCTGGGGAAGGGGCAGGCCGGGGGGCTCGGTGTGCTGCTGCGGTGGTGGCAGATCGCTTGGTGTAGGGACTAACGTAGGTCAGAAGGGGCTGCGGGTCGTTGTTGTGCCGGCACATCCTCCTGGTATAGCTGTTATGTAAAGCATCGCCCGCGATGAGGATCGCATTATGCTCTGTAATCAGGAGAGCTGTCACCTAACATTCCTGAACCCGGGTTGACAAGGTGGTTTTTTTTCTGTCAGCGCTGTTGGGTGCTTACTGCGGAGCTCAGTGCTTGCAGCTGCTGACTGTTCGGTTTGCATCTTTCAACGGAAAAGTGGTAAACTTCATAACTTCCTCTCACCTGAGTGCTTACAGCCATGCCTCGAGCTTGATGTGGAATGCTGATACCCCAATGAGAGCAGTGCCTCCCGTGGGCCCCTCTCACAGCCCATCTCCAGTGCGCTCTAGAGGGATCATTTCCTTACGAAGGCGCTGACGGAGCTGTGCTCCCACTGATGTCAGTCAGCCCTCCCACTTGCCTCCCGAGAGCAGAGCAGGCACTTACTCAGCACTGACACTCTTGGAAATTAACTTGTTCTCCTCGAGTGTCTGCCTTTATTTTCACCACGCTGCCGACTCTCCTCGTTACTGAACTTCTCAGAAGTGCTTCTCCAGCTCCTTGCCTTTCTTTAGAACTTCTGAATGCTTCTGTGAGAGGGAGTGCTGTGCGGCCTGAGGCGTTATTGTGAAATAGGGCCCAGTCAAGTGATGGAAGGAGTGGCATTCAGTATCTCCTCTAATGAGGGAACCACCATTAAAATCACAGCGCTGCTGTTGTGTCTTGTGCCACAGCAGGTGTGCGATGTACGGCCTTAGTCACATCGGGACTGTGTGGGTATGGTACGTGGGTTATACAACAGCTCGTGATGGTCGTTGTGGAGTTCTTGCTGTCAGTAGCAGGAAGGGAAACTTTCCCATTGGGCATTGTGAATATTTTGGCTTTCTTAATGTATCAATATTATCTTCTATGATTTCCCAATGGCGCTGTATATGTTTCATAGCACTGTATAAGAGCCAGTTCTGTGCTGAACACTGTTCTGAGTTGTGAAAGAACACAGTAAAGTTCAGCTCTAGCTTCAAAAACGGGTTAAAGTCCCTGCTATTCTCTGTAAGCTTCTTCCCAGTTCTCAGTTACTGCTTTTCCCAAACGTTGTGAGAGGGAATGGGCGCACCTGCCTTTGGTTTTCTTCATCAGTTTTGTCCAGGAAGCCACACAGCAACCAAAAAGGAAAATACTTATATTTGTGTGTTACACATTCTTCCCAGTTATCATGATGCGAACCTGATAAAACTTCAGTCAAATATTTCTTGGTTGTCTTTTTAGTGATGTGGAATGTGTTCTTCCCTGGCTATAACCCAGCTATGTAATGAACGCTTGCCACATTTTTTTTCTTCTTTTTTTATCTGCAAACACCATAGAGTTTGCATTGTTCAGGTTTTGTAAATAAATACTTTCAGCAGAAGTCTGCCCCGACCTCACAGTTGGTAGATAATAAGCTGGCAAACACACTTCAGTTCCTCCTTCCTTTTCTAGCTCCCAGCTGCTGCCAAGGGTGCTCTGCTGCACTTTGTTTTCCACAGTGGTCACTCCTGGATGTCAGATGTGAACGAAGACACACAGCTTGTGTGCTGCTTGCTGAGAGAACAGCGCCCTGTGTCTGTTGGAGTGATCAGGTGGTGGATGGGGAAGCCCAGTGCTGTCTGTGCTTGTGAGAGTGGCCATAACTGCTCATCACCGCTCCAGTACCGCTCTTCTTTTTCCTTCTGTTCATTCTCTTGTTTGGAGAGTTCATTGTAGTTGTTACGATTCTTTTTCTTTGCTCTAGATCACCAGAAGGCTGTATTGGGGGGCAGAAACAGCAGCAAGTGATACCCATGTTTGAGGCTGAACATTAAGTGCTGGGAGGTGAAATGGGTGTCTGTCCTGCAGGCAGATTTGTCCTTGTTAGGAAGTGGGGGAAGAGTGCTAGGATCTTCCAGGAGGCCACATTAATTGTCAGCAATGCGCTTGCAGAGCTGGGGGGAAGTTAGTGACACAGCGTCGTGTGGGGGGGCTGGGGGTGTCGGAATAGGTTTGAGATTTTAGTGACCATGAGGTTTATTCTCTGCTGCTGTAATTGCTGTCAGCCGTGTAATTTCAGATGGTTACACGCGTGCGCTTTGTTCTGTGGCAGACCTCTCTGCTGTTACTGTAAGCTCACAGTTACCTTCAGACCGGGCCTGAGAAGTAACGAAACCCGAGTCTGCTGCCTCACAGGTCATTTGTTTTCAGTGCCTCTCTTGGAGTTTGTGTCATGGAAGAGCTGATGCTGGTGCTGTTGTCTGTAAAGCAGAAAGCCTCCAAGTTGTGAGGAGATGGAGGGGCCATAGCATGAAGAGTCTGAAAACAAGTCAGGAAACTTTTAAGAGTTTGTGCTCTGGTAGAGCAGCGTTAGATGTATGTAAAATATATTGCTGGCTGTATTAAAAGAAGGAAATAAGAAATGGAATTGGTGGAACTGCAACAGCGAAGATGAAATGACTTAATCTAGCAATTACTCTTCTCTTGCAGGGTTGTTCCTTTTCTGCAGTTACTCAGGACTGACAAAGATGACTTTTACCTTGTGAAATGTTAGGGGCTCTGTCGCAGCTCAGGAAATAGAGCTGCAGAGGCTCCGGCTCCTTCCTGTCATAAAACTTTTCTCCTGAGTTTAGTCAGCCAGTATTTTTACAGCAGTGCTGTTCTTACGCTTCTTTTTTTTTCTTTCTTTTTTCTCTGGAAATCCAGGTGGATTTTCTCTTGTGGTCGCTCTATGGCTGGATGTCCTTAGCCCTGTTGTGGGGTTTCTCACCTCCGCAGTGCTGGGAAGGGGAGGGTGGTGGCTGTGACCCCACGGAGGTGCCGTGCAGCGCAGTGCTGTGGGAGCAGGGCTCACTTCCTCGCCTGGTGTGGTGCCAGCTTTGTACGTGCAGTTCTGAATCCCATTTTCCCGTTTAGCTGCAGAACTGTTTGCGTCATGTGCTCGTGTCTCCTTTGCTGCCTGCCATCTCCCCAGGCTCTGCAATCCTTACTGCTTTCCAGGTTTCTTTCTCCAACTTTGTTTCAGACCTCCTTTTTTCCCTAATGTGGTGAACTGCATTTGCTTCCCAAGTGCATTAGGGTTGTAGTGCTTCAAGTTGTCCTGTCTCTTGTTCTTACTTGATTTGTTAATTCTTCCTGCTGACAAATGTGAAACCCAGTTTATTAATAGCACCAGGTACCAACAGGTGAAAGAAACTCTCGTGTGCTTGTGCTGTACAAACAGAATAAGAGAAGTTCTTGCCCTGAAGTCTTGAACTAATTTTCTTCTGTTAACAGCTCATTACTAACGTTTGCCTGCACTTGGTTCTGTTGAGGTGTGGTACCAGCCCCATCCCTGCCTCGCTGAACAGCTCACAAACCCCATTTATTGATCTCTCTTCATCGAGTCAATCTTCCTTTTTATTTATGATTACTGATATTAAACAATTACTGTTAACTCAAACATTTTAGTTGCCCAAGTTTTAAAACTAAACAAATTGACAGTGTATTTTTACTGATGTTGCTATCCTGTAATGATCATATTTTTCAGTACAGACTTATTCCAGATCTCTTCCTGCTGATAATTCTGCTCCTCTGCAACCCAGAGCAGCCTCTTGCTTTGTATTTCCTTACAATTACAGGGCAGAATAAAGACTACGTGTAGCAGCCAGCCAGCTGGCATAATGCTGCAGCTCTTAAAGCTGGTATTGTGGTTATTTTCATGTAAAAGACCAGTGATTCCCTCCTTATCTGCAGTTTCTGAAAGTGGCTTTAAGATGTGTATCCTTTGGGCCGGAATTGAAACTGTCCTCAGCTGCTACGTTTGGTGACTCTTTAGTGGAGGAGCAGAAGGGAATTGTGTGTTCCTCTTCAGAGCACATTCCTTGTGGCTGGGAGATGTCAGAGCACCTGTGTTAAACCACAGGGAATTCCAGACTCGGTGCTTTCAAAGCTTTTTCTACATGTGGTGCTAAAATGAGGAGGCACCCAGGTTCTGGTACCCCATAACTTTGTAGTCTTCAAGAAACAAAGGTGGATGCTTGGTGTAATTGGATTGGATAGTGCATTGCTTGATGTTGTTTGCCAGATGGTGGTGGTCGCTGCTGGCCTTCCCTACAGGTGATGGTGTGTTTAACTTCATTAAAGCACCACCTGCTGCATTTCCAGAGTGGCCTCTTCAGGCAGTCATTGTTGGGGCAGAGCTGGGCTTTTCCTAAGTTGATACAAGGCAACAGTAGAGACCTGAGTGTGCGTTCCTTGGTGTTCTGTGGCTTCTTTTTAGTATGCCGTATCTGCATTTTTTAACTATTAGCGATACAAACAGTGCTGTTTTATATCTCTCACAATTAGGACCTGGCCAACAGTGATGTCATAGGCTTCCATCTCCAAACCTCACTTCTTCCTCCAACCCTGACCTGCCTGTGTTTTTCCATCGCCCTCCCCATGCAACCCCCCATGGCAGCTCCTGCCTTGGCCACCTGGTTGTGCCTCCGTATTTCCCCTCTTTGGGTCTTTAGGAGATTGTTGGCATGGGGACTGTGTGCAGTGCAGCGCTGTGCTGCTCTTCTGATTCCTGCCTGAGTTAGCTTTTCTAAATGAACCTTTACCTTTTTTAAGAAAAATGGAAAGTGTATTAGAACTAAATGCTGAGAACGCAGTGTGTCTAACCAGTGACCAGTTACAGAGTGCTCTTCAGACACAAAGAGTTGTTTGAGCTTGCCCTTAGCTCTGTAAGATTTCAGCGGGGTGAAATGGGATGTGCTCCATTCAAGGTTCTTGCCTTAACAGCTTTGGTTCTCCAACACACTGAATTCTCACGCTGCTGAACACCGACTCTCTCCTGCCATCTCACCGTGGTGCTACAGTACATAGGAATCTTTTCAAGAGCCGAACTGTGACAGAACCGTAGTGTGAATAATAGAAGGGTGTTTCAGGCACAGAGACCATGGATATGAGAACAGAGGAGCTGTTCTGCTGCTCTTCCAGCATGCATCCCTGGGGTGGCAGGCCCCAAACCGCAGGCAGGCACAGGCTCCCAGATAAGCGCACAGCCACCCTGAAGCCATGTAAGGCAATGTGAGCATAACTGGTCCTCCAGCAGCAGAAATCTGGAGACGAGCTCTGACAGCGTTATTTACTGCAGCTGACATTTATAGTGGGTGCTGCTCTGTTGCTGTAGGGCTGCATGGAGCTGTCAGATGCAGAGTGCCCTTTTCCTTGCCTTACTGAGGTCCTGCTGCAGGTGGCCTGTTTGAAATGACTGCTGCAAATGACCAGTGTAAATATTAAATGCTTCTATATAAATTATGCTTCAGAATGCTGATGTATGCTTCCACGTATGTCACTAGCTATTCAAATGTCATAAAAGCTCAGTAGCTGGTAAAAGCTGTGCGCTTTTATATATTCACATATATCTCCTTGTTTCTGCATTTAATTTAATTTCCTGAAGACGTTAAAGAGGTTTTGTTGATGGAAGTGCTTAACTGGTTTTAATCAGACTTTGATGTGCACAAATCATTAAAGCAAGTTGGATGAGGAGATAAGAGTCCACAATTCTCTTTGTATAGTTTGGCTGCAGAGCAACTAATAGAATATTTTTCCTGTATGGGAGGGTAGAATGAAATCCAGAGAAGCCACATCAAAATGCTTTGGTGTAATGTTATGTCTCTGTGGGCAGAGGAATATAAACCATAGTTTTCTGACAAAATCTGAAGATGTCATTATCAGTTTTCCATTGCTAGTAGCCTAAACATTTCCTTATTCAAAGATAATTAAGAATTGCTTGGTGGAAGTCCAAATGTGAAAAAGTGAGCCTTTAAGTTGAAAATTTTGGAAGAAATGAGTAAAGATGCGTTCAAGGAGTCTGAAAGGAGGAAAGATTGGCAAAGTTTGTGTAGCAGGTGGGACTGCTTTGGCCTAAGTGGAAAACAGTGGCTTTGGTGGAAGCTGTTTTAATGGAAAATGCTTGATTTCATACAGATACAGTTATTTTACTTGCCTGACTTTGGAGGGGCCTTCAGGCATGAAGATTGGACAAGATGAGATACAATGAGCACGATATTTGTACTATCTTACATCTCTTTTTGATGTGCTGGGTGGTCCCGTATGGCAGAGAGCTTACTGATAGATTTGTTTGTTTGGAGCAGGTTTTGTTTGCGTATTTGGGTGTGTGGGTGCCTGCTGATGTTAGCTGGTTTGTTTTGTTCTCTGCTGCTTTTTTGAGACTGACACTGAGCCTTCCAGCACAGAGGTGGTTGATGTGCTGGTGGTGGGATGGTGCATCGCTGCTCTGGTCTGTGTTGGCTGCAGGTGTGAGGTCATGGGGCTGCTGCTCCTGTTCAGTATTGCTTCCAAGCGCCTGGTGAAGTTTTGGAATGGTTGCATTTCAGTTTGTTCTTACGATGCAGACGGGTTGGCATAGTGAACATGGTAATCCCCACTGGTGCAAGTGATAGTTGTAGGTAGCTTGCAGAAGGTGGAGTGAAAGGTTTCTTCCTGGATTACCTCTGCTGAAATATCTGTACCAATTATATTTAATGAGGAAGAAATACAAGTGAGGAGTTTGTGCTGTGATGCATTCTTAGCCAGTAATTAGCAGAAATGCTTTTTGCTGGGAGTTCAAGCAGGATTCATCTTAAGTTTGTTAATTGCTAATAAGCTCCTAGAGAAAGACTTTTCTTGGTTCCTTTATCTCTCCTTTCTGGTTCCTCTAATTGTTTTTGTGATTGTAAGAAAAAAGCCTCACGTTCTGTTATGGCCACATGAAGCAGGAGCTGCACCGAGGTGACACGTACGAGGTGACATGTACCGATGTTCCCTGGTGTCATTTCCTGCAGCTGATCAGCCCAGGTGCTGTTGGTGCTGCCCTGGGCACACCACATTGTGCTGGGTCAGAGCGGAGGGCTGTGGGCACCCAGCAGCACACGTTCCTTTAGAATAGCAGTAGGGTGCTGCTGGGGATGGTTTACTGTCAAACAGAAAAGCTAAAGGTGGACAAAAAAAGTGCGTTTTCATCTTGGTTTCTGTTTAAGAGAACTACAATGTTTGAATCTCATTGGTTGGTGTAATGGGGTGATTTCTTGCTAAGTACAAACACAGAACACACAATCTGTTTTAACCCAGTGTGCACCTCAGTACTTTTAAAATGATGATGTGTAAGAAAACAGTGAGTCATACATTCAAAAATTGTTCTTTGCTCTTACCGTGCTGATTTTGAATGGATGATAGATCCAGTTAATTGACAAAACCAGTAAAGAATGTGCCTCCTGTGCCAGACAGGGGAGGAAGGCCGAGCTGCTGGGCTGAGCTGCTTTGCCTCCCCTCTGCCCTCCATGGCTGTGGGGCTGCAGAGGGTGCAGCATGCTGTGTGATTCCTGTCACACCTGGGAGCAGTTGTACTGTTAGCTGAGGCTCTGTGGATGGGTTTTTGCCTTGTAACACACTGACACAGCTGCAGGGCTCTGGCCTAACCCGGCCTGTTGCTTTAAGGGTTTCGAAATTCCGCTGAGTTCTGGCAGGAGTTTTGCAAGGCCGCTTGTCTTTTTCCTTAATTTCATACTAGAAGAAGTGTTAACGTTCTCTCTCGTGGCAAGATTCATTGGGTCTCACTGATTTTAATTTATGCATGTCGTTAGGATTCTACGTTCTGCAGTTTTGTTTGTTGGGCTGTTCAACTCTAATTAGAAATACGTTAAGAGTGGCAGCCCTGAAGCAGCATACACAATGCCTGTGCTGCTTTATCACACAAAGGAGTCAAGTTTGCATCTCAGTAGACAAAGACTGTACGTATCTTCTGTGGAAGACACCTTGTGACAGCTGTTACCCTCTGAAGAAGCCCCTCAGGGGCAGGGGCCTGCAGCCACCGACTGCACAGGAGCGGGACCTGCGTTGGGCTTCATCAACACCGCCTGGATATGGTAACACTGCACAGCATGGCTGCTGCAATAGGGCCCTGTGTAAAAAGAACTTTGAAAGAAGTATGAAATAAAACCTGGAAACGCATTGAAGGGAACGCAGTGCCAGCGGTGGGCAGGATGGCAAAGTGGACCTGGGGGCGTGGGGTGGGAGGGCGGCTGCCCCACGGCATGGGCAGCTCTACAGGAGAGACGTGCTCTCATTAACTGCCTTGCACGGCTCAGTTACTGCTTGTGAGCTGCTTCCTGAGCCACTTGTGAATCCTAAAGATGGCGTCATAAGTGAAAAATCCACTTTTTGTGCAAAGTCCTCAGTAAGGTTAGGCACAGGGTGGGTTAATAGCCCCAAGGATTTCGTTACGGATGCTTATGCTGTGAAGATGTATCAAATAAAAGTGGTGTTTAGAAAGTGAGCTGTGCTTGAAGGAGCCCTGAGCAGGGGCAGAGATGCTCTCAGTATTTGTGCAGTGTGTGGAGCAGGGCATACAGCTGGGAACAGTTACACAGGGCCTCGGTGCTTAATGCAGTGGCCGAATTTATCATCTCAAAACTGTGTTTGTTTTAGTGTGTTCTGCAGCAGAATTCTCGAGTCTTGGTTATGATAGGAAGATAAATGTCTTGCGAAAAAGCACAGACAGATGATCTTTCAGTAGGACTGGAGGAAATGGCAGTTAAACCTGTGTAATGTATGTGATAATGTTTTCACTCCTGCCGCTTCTGTAGTTCTGTTAAACAGAAGGAGGAGGTGAACCTTGTAATGAACGTGATGCTCCCCTTCTGCCCTAACACTCTCTTTGTTTGGGTGGCATTTTGTTCAAACGTTCTGTACTGCTTCAAATCTTAAACAGAACATATTTATCAGAGGATTTCTGCTAAGATCCTTTCTTAATCCTTATGTTGTAGAGTTCATAATACTCAAATGTAATGAGACCTTATAAGACAGTAAATTAATGTGAGGAAGTCAGAACTCTTAATAACCAGATTAATGCTGGATTTCTGAATAGGTATTGCTTAATAAAATTTGAACACCAATTCTCATTGTTTCAAAGTTTAAACAGAAGAGCAAGTAGGCACAGGAATTCTGTTATTAAGTTTCTGTCCAATTAAACCGTAGAATATTGTTGGGAAACTATTATAATGCGCTTGGTTGGCCTGTGTGGACATGAAGAAATTGCACGTAGAAGTTTTGTGTTCACGGTGCTCCATCTTTGCATCGTGCAGAGGTAAAATCTGCTTGTGAATGAGCACTGCAAAGATAAGAAGAACGTTGTTTGAATGGAAGATCAAATGGGGTGCAAGTATGCTGAATTGAGTCTTGTGTGAGAAACAAAATTGTGTTCTCAGCAGAAGGCAAAATCCTGCTGCAGTGGATCCTCACCACAGTGCTTGCTTTCCTGTTATCTTCTGAACGTAAGACATCAGAACTGGATTTCATTGGCTTGGTTGAGAAAGTGTTTTATCCCTGAATGTGGTTTTGTTATAGCAAGACAAAACAAACAAATGAAACTACAAGAGAGATTGAAGTTAAAATTCTGCTTCGTTTTACAGTAGAAATGAACTTTGCTCGGCTTGCAAGAGTTTATTGAGTCTGGCTTTTCCTATCTGCCTAGGAACGCTGGCTTGGAGTTGTGGTAAATGCAGAACTTGGTATTTTTGGTAGATGATGGCTTTGTAGTATTGCAGTTTTCAATCTTTGCCTTCAGGAGTAACATCCCTCTTGCTGAGCTTTTCCTCCCCGGGGTCTGCGCCCTCCGTGCGTGTGGTCGCTTGGTGTCTGAATGACCCCTTCCTCTGCTGTTTGCATTCCCCGGAAGAGAAGGGGGGAGCAGGGCATTGTGCTGTCGGTTGTTGGATTTCCCTCTTTCTGTACCCTTTTCAGTAGTAACAGGACAAAAAGGAGCGACTGACGCTGGTGGCCTGTGAGCATCTCTACTGTCTGGGAAGAAAAGAAAGCTGGGAGAGCCAGGCAGCTGCTGCCTCATCCTGTCCATAAAAGGAATAGAAAAAAGAAAGCCAAGCAAAACTGATCGCTTCAGATCTGCTTTTTTTTTTTTTCTCCCCCCTCTCCCAATAGGAGATAGGGCACGTTTCTTTCTAGCACTGCTTTGGACGCTGGCTGCCAGCCTTGTGCAGGAGTCTGGCTGGTGATGTGCAGTCCCTTGGTGGGTGCCTTGCTGAGCTGAGAATGAGCTGCAATCACTGCTTTGTTCTTAGATCTCCTCCTCGACAGTGACACAAAATAACCCTGACGCCTGTGTGAGGTTAATCTAGGGGAAGGAGTGGTAGTGGATTCTGATGTTCTTGCTGCCCAGTAATATTGTTGCACAGAATATGGAGTTGTTGTAAAGAAGGAGTGGTTTGGGTTCTCTTAGCCCTTCAGTAAATTCAGCATTTTTAGGCTATTTCAATAGTGTGTTTCAGAGAATGACTTAAAACTTCATTTTAAATCAGCTTTGCTGCTGAAATTAGAATTTTCTTATTTTATTTAGGTTCTAAAATTTGCTTACAGGGTGCTTACCTTAATCTAAATATTATCTTAGCATCTATGTGCTGGATCTTGGGTGTGATGGATAATACATCCGTCTCTCACCTGAGCTTGTCTAATAAAATATGTTGTGCTTACAGAGCCTTTTCAGTTCATGAAGGATCCCAAGTCCTTTTTTTTTTTAATAGTCAGTGCTGAGTTAAATCATCATGATAGTTCTTTTATCCATTGCTGAAGGGTGGTACTTTCTCTAATAGAACATGCTAGCTATTTGATACTTGGGTAATCCAGTACAACATTATGGACTGGAGGGAGGAATCTGGCAGCCAGAACTAAAGGAGCAGGATGTAATTACCTGCATCTTCACTTGGCTGGGACACTGGAATTAATGAGCTGCTCTTATTGAAGTACAGAGTTTTTCCTCAGCTAAGAGTGGTGAAGGATTTGTGTTCTCTGTCTGAGAAGCAGTGGCAAGCCCAGGCATATAGTGCTTTCTTGGGGATTTCTGCACTTTCAGAGCTGATCAGGAAGGAGCAGCGCCCTGTAGCAAACTGCTCTTCCCTCCCTGGTAGTTCTCATCAAACATTAACCTCACCTAAGGCAACTTTTTCCTTTCTCTTTTTTTTTTTTTTTTTTTTTTTAAAGCTGCCACCCTGACTATATGTACAAAGGTGCAGGTACAGCTCTGACAGTACTTTGCCATCTCACTGTTGTAGGGTATGGGATAGTTAAACGTTAGAAACATTTGAATTTATCTAAATGGTGAAAGTCTGGTTGGTATTTGTATTGTATTACTACTACAGTTGTATTTGTATGTTTTTTTTATCAGTTACACAGACCTGCTGACAAAACTTTGGAAGAAGGGATATCTCTGTTAGAAACGGGGTTATGTTTTAAAAACAAACAAGGCAATCTTCATTCTCATCAAAATACCCAAACGAGGTTATGGTTCAGGCACATTGGTGCCCTCACTGTGTGTGCCTATCACAAACGCATAGATGCTGAGCTCTAACTTCAGAGCACTTCGGGTTTAGCCAACCTTTCCTCTTGTAGAGCAGATAACATTTGCAGTTGGAGCCATCCCAAACTAAATACCCCTCCCTTGCGGCAGAATACCAGTGCTGTATTAACTAGAGCTGATGGAAAACTTCAGCCATTGTGTTGAAAGGTGGAAGGGAGAGAAGTAAAATGGAACCCTTCATTCCTTTCAAAGCTTTTTTTTCCTTTCTTACTGCTTCTTAACACATGAATATCACTTAAAGTCTCTGTCACTTCTTGTTTTAGTGTTACAAAACTCTGTGAAGGCTGCTTGGGTGGTTGTGGTGCTTCTGTATTTGTGAGATTGTGGTTATCCTTAAACTTCACCTGGAGTTTGTGCTGCTCTGTGCAGGGCTGGAGCACTTCTGTACAAAATGGTTTGTGGATTTTCTCAGCAGTTCTCTTTCTCATGACTGTAGTGTAGAAAGCTGTAAGTTAAGGCTGTTCACTTTTATTTGGTAAGTATTACAGTGTTAGTGACAGCTTCTGAGTGTTTCACTGTTCTGCGTGTCAGTGTTTCTGTGTTTGCTGTTGTTGTGGAGCAATGTTGTTCTTTTTGTTTATTGTTTGCCTTATTAAACTTCTTCCTTTCTTACTGCTCCTATTTCAATACCTTCATACTGAACTGACAGAGTAGCATTGTTTGTGTGGGATTGCTTGTGTGATGGCTGGCTCAATAACAGTGCTGTAGGGGGTGCGGGAGTTGGGAGAATGGACAAATCCTGAGATATTAACTGTCATACAAGCACAGAAATACATGAAATAAGCAGCAGGTATCTCTTGGGGGGAGCGGCACTGATGCAGTTTCTGGCATTTTTAAAATGCTTTGTGAAAACACAGCATTCCTTGTTATAAACAGGATTTCCATCTCTGTTTCTTTGAAGAGCCGTGTTGGGAGCTGTGTGCACGTCGTGTCTCTGGCTGTGTCCTGTAGAAGTGCTGCACGTCGTCTGTTTGTTCCCTGTTCTCTCTGAACACTTTATCGTTAATGGGCAGATGTTGTCAAACAGAATTGGTGTTCGGCACAGCCCATTGGCCGCTATGGGATACGTGAGCTGTTTGATTTCTATTGTGGTCAATTCAGACAGGGGGAAAGAAATGATATGAATGAGGATGTCTCAAAGGAGGTCTTGGTGCTGTAAACATGCTTTGAAGGCCCACCAGAGCTGCACTGGAGAGCTGTGGGTTTGGGACTGTTGTTGTGTGGTGTGCAGGGAGGGCTCCCAGCAGGCACTGCCCTGCAGTGGCTGCCACGCGCAGTGCAGGAGGATGGGGAGATGCTGCTGTTGGGGCGTTGCAGATGAACTTGTGCAAGGACAGCTCTTTGATGCCTGAGGCGGTTCGGGGGGATGAGAGGGCAGGCTGCTAGTCCTACACCTTACCCAGCGCTTGGCCGAGCGCTCTGCTCTGTAACAGCACTGCTGGTAAAACTCCAGGGATGCGTGGGTGGCTTTTTCGTTTTTTTTTCCTGAACTGGGAACATGATCCAAAATTCCCATACATGGGCTTGGTCCTGACACCCTGGAGCTGGAGTGGTGGGCAGGGCAGAGCAGAAGTTCCATAATGCTGCTTGGAACACCTAAGGTTGCAATTGCTTGAGTAAGCCATTGCCAAGGCCACGGCCTTCGTGGGCTGTGGTGAGCAGCAGCACCAAAATGCCTTTATAAGAAATGAAGATGACATTTCTAGTATAGGCGATGTGAATTACACTCTGCTCAGTCCATTTAGATCAGCAGTTAACGGTGTGTAAAGAATAAACATAAATGTGTTTGGTATCAAATGTTTCTGTGAATTTCCTGCTTGAAGTGCTCGATCTCTTTCAGCTCTTCAAATTGAGCTGGAGAAGAGAGGCACAGAATTTGGATGCATTCAGTTCCATGCTGAGATCACATTCTTGAGTGCACTGTGCAGGGTGCAGCATGGCTACCTGTGTGCAGAAATAATGAGTAAAGCATGTGGAGCTAGACACTGAATATGGAAATACTGTGCTGTGCTTTAGGCCTGTTCTCTAATTTCTTTTAATTTTTGCACTTTTCTTTCTCCAGATGTGGAAATTAAGGTGATTTTGGTCCTTGCAGCGGGGCGTTAGTTTTGCCTCCTTTAGCCTGGCTCTGATCCTGCTAGGAGTTCTCACATTCGCTCAGGCCTCCCAGGAAGAGGGAAAGGGAAATTATAGCAGGATCCTGTTTATAGCAGCAGGTACAAACCAACAAGTTCTTGTTTTCTGCTTCCAGGCCTGGCATGCAGGGAGGGAGGAGCAGAGAACTGCGATCCCATTGCTGGGGGTGGGTTGGGGAGGTGGGGGTTTGGCAGCTGTTATCCCCCTCCAGGAGAAGCCTGAGCCCCAGAGGTGGGTGCAGGCTGGCCACCCCCCAGCTCAGGCTGCCCTGGACCCAGCCAGCCAGCCCTGGGCAGCACTGCCAGGGCCTCACTGTTCCTCAGTGACAACAATGTATTTTTGGATAGCAGACTGCAAAAGGTGGACATAATTACATGTGTTCTGAAGAGTAACTTTTGCAATTCATTTAGGCTGAAGTTAATTGCTAGCAGTATTGGTTTACTAGGCAGGCTGTAGTTGTTTGTTTTTCAGTGTCCCACTACTGCTTATTTTTCCTGAACAAAGGCAGAGTTATCTGCTGTTTCATGGCTGTGTAAGAGAATCATAGAATCACAGGGTTGGAAAAGACCTACGAGATCATCCAGCCCAACCAAGAAATAAATGTGTCCAAAAATTGTCCCAGATGCAGCGTTAGAGCCCAATCAACATGAGCTGAATTCAGTTATTTACATATTCTCTACTGGTTTGGTTTTAATAGCTCAGTACACATCGTAGGTGCTTAAAATATCTCTGTGTAGAGATCTGGAAGAGTAGATCAAGAAGTCTAATTTGGATCCCATTCAAATCACTGATTCTCCTCCCTTCCTCCATAACAAAATAAAAAGTAAACATACCCCCAGTGCCCATACAGCCCAAGTGACAGCTCATGAAGATGCTTTTCACTTGCTGTGTGCTACAGAAGGCTGGGCATGAGTGCTAAGAGCAGCACTCTGCTGATGAGTATTTGGGATAACTCATTTTGCAGAGTCAGATTAGTTCTGGTTTTGCTCCAGCTCTGAACTGGGCGAGTTCCTGCTTCAGTGTTCCGGTTGTGTGACACTGTTACAAATGCTGAGTGTCAGCTAAAGAGTTGCAACAGATGTTGATACAGTTTTGAAAGGTGATGCTTGCCACTGAAAGAGCTAGTGAAGATCCTCGTGTTAAAATGTAACTCTCTACTTGTAAAGTGTAATTATTTTCTTCTAAAGGGATAGCTGCGTATGATTCACTATCTTAGTGCTTTTATTGAATGAACTACCCGAGGGTGGGTATAGATACTCTGTTCCCTGCCGAACATTTTGCCTTCTGTAGTTAAACGTCATAGATCCTAAGGGTTGGCTTTAACAGGTCACTATCTATGATTAAATCTGACATTTGTTTCTGCTTAAGTCTTGGATATACAAGAAATCTGAAGGAGGAAAAAAGGAAAAGCTGTTTATACCTCCAACTTTCAAAGCAGGTTTACATTCTGCCATTACTGTGAAAACTATTTTGGTAGTCTGGCTGCATTGCAGTGTGCAGGGCCTTCCCTCCGCTGTCAGACTTGCATTCACTTGCACGAGTTCAGCTGATTTTAGCACAATTAGAGAAGAAGTGATTTTCATACGTATGTTAAAAGTTAGCATATTCCTAGGTTTGATGTCAGTGTCACGTTGGATTATGCTGATGCTTTTAGCTTGCTTACAGTGCAGGTATTTCAGGGAAATGAAACAAACTCGCACCCTAAAGCATCACACATTTAAACTTACACCGGGGATTTCTTCTGGTTTTGATGTCCCTGGGGGCAGAGCAGTAGAAAAAAAAAATGAAACCAAGTGAGTAAGAAATTGCAGTGAAAGCTCAAATGATTTCAAGGTGAAAAGCACAAATAATGGTTTTTTAAAAGCTGAGTGGTAGGTGGAAGTTCCGCCTAGAATGGAGAGCTGGTTTTGTAGAGCTTTCAGATGAGCTCTGTGACAGGCTTATCACAGAATGACCTGTGTTGGAAGGGACCTCAAGGATCATGGAGCTCCAACCCTCCAGCTTATGATGCTGTATTTTTAATAATCAGGCAGCTGTCTGAAAGCATGAAATAATGATTTTCTGAGCAGGCACCTTTTTCATTTTACACTTACATTGGAACAGTATTTATGTTCTGGATGCATCTACCATCATTTTGTAGATCAAAAAGGCACTTTTATAAATCTCTTAAGGCAAAGTACGGCATGGCACATACAAAAATGAGTTAGAGACCTTATTTATACCTTATTTTGTTTACTCCTGTAAGTCCTGGTGCTTTATGAACCTTAAAGGAAATCATTGCTGACTTGTTTGTGGATTTTGCATTGCTGTGATTTGACACATTGCTATTAACGCAAGCAGCAACACCAGGCTTCCAAGGAAGATTTGTAATACAGAGATTTCTATTCTTTTAATCTGCATTTTTGCAGTGAGAGAACACTGTAAAGTGATGCGTGCAGCCTGTTGGGCTACCAGAGGGGCTGATCCTTCTGGATTTCCTGGAGCCTGGACAACTTCTGGCCGCTGCATCGCAGTGCCAACAGAGCTGAAGGCTCCAACTTCCAGTTGTTTGCCTGAGGACTCTGTGATTTATTTATTTAACTGCATAAACTGTCCCTGTCAGGAACAGATTGTAGGTTATAGCTGCTCCAAGTGTGAAATGTTTTAAGCTGGACAAACTTCTTTTCAGTTTTGAGGAGCTGCAGTCAGCAGGGGGTTCTTACCTGGGATCTCGTAGCAGAACAGGGTGTGCTTCCATCCTCCTCTTTCCTTCTGTGACCAGGGAATTGTTGGTTGTTTTTTTTCAGCAACATGAACCGTGAAGACCGAAATGTGCTGCGTATGAAAGAAAGGGAAAGGCGAAATCAAGAAATCCAGCAGGGTGAAGAAGCCTTTCCACCCAACTCTCCTCTCTTTGCTGAACCATACAAAGTTGTGAGTTTATGCCATTTGTACAAATGTGTTTTGTTTTTTTTTGTTCTGTAGCAGAAATTGTATGGAAATATGTGCTACAAATCTGTTTTTGTCTGAAATCTTTTTAGGTCCCAGTTGTCACCTTAACCAGCATTTAAGCAAGTATTGAAACTAAGGATGAAGAGTTAGTTACTAACTAGCACCATAGGCAGATTTATGCTAATACTTATGAAGCAGGGACTATTTTCAAAGGAGGAAAGGGATAATGAGACAAGATTATTTATTTTTTAAAGAAACCCTTTATTCTGCTTCTGCTGCAGTGATCATTAAGTGGTACCATTTAAGGTTTTTATTATACAGTTCAAAACTCACTTCGAAAACAAAACCATTCCCTTATCTCTGTTTTGTTTGCGGGAGATCAAGCATTGAAACTGAAGACTTTTCTCCCTCAGGAGGGAAGTTGTGAGTTGTTTGATTCCTGTCTTCCTTTCTGTTTGCTGTGCCTGATAACTAAACCCTACAAGTATGAAGCTAACTAAAGCTGGTTGGGATACAGTAAAACTGATTTGGAGGGCAAAAAAGAAACAACACAAAAAACCCCAACTGGTTTTTCAGGAAAGAACCCCTATAACTGTGTTGGCAACAAGTTATTCCAGTATAAATACCAATTAAAAATTACATAACATCAGCTTAACCTCACCACTCAGTTATTTTACTGCTAAGTAAAGCTTTGTCTGACCAATGCATTATAGACTTTAAGGTGACAGTGTTTGCAGTTCTTAAAATCTTGCATGCTGCTCACCTATACGTTCTTTGAAGCACTGGTTAGTGTTTCAACTATTCTTGGTCAACTTAAGTGGTGCTGTATGGAACTACTACTTAAAATCCCTGTTGAAACTTGGCTGGAGGCCTAGAATTTGGCTGCAGATTAAATAAATCCACTTTCTTTGCCCAGAATAAGAGTTGGAATATAAGAAAATAACAGAACTGAGTTTGTGAAGTGATTTATCCATTTATTTGAAGTCAGCTGTAATTCATCTGCCTCTCAGGGGAAAGTGGAACTTTTGAGGGAGAAGAAGATGAACAGAGAGAGGGAAAGAATTGCATTACTGTGGTTGGTTGGGGAGAATTGGGTCACTGTGACTCTTTGTCTGTAGGGATTTAAGATACAGGGATCTTCAGGCCATTTAATTAGTATTTTTCACTTGTGTGGCTGCTTGCCTGTTTCCTTTACCTTCTAATGCATGGGACTAAGAACTGTTGACTCTGTAGATTTTAAAAGCAGCTTCATTTTTTAGAGAATAAGTATGAATTGGGCATCAGTAAAAACACTTTTCATTTGGCTTTCTTTCTATCAAAATAAGTATAAACTGTCAAAATAAGTATGAGGTATTTCAAAGTATTTTGTTCTTTTTCCTTCCCTTCTATGCCTGTAGGGATTTTGTCATTATTTTCTATGAACAGGTGTCTTCTCAGCCTCTGCTAAGACAGTGGTAATCTCCTCTGTATAGGAGACCCTATTTGATGTGCAATCCAAGAGAGCAGTTTTAAAGGGGCATGTATGCAGAAGAACACATAGAAGTGACGTTTTATTTGCTAATAGCAGTTCTTTCATTCAGCCCTTGGTAGTCTTTGATAAATAGATATGGTTGACATTTTATTTTGCTTCCTTTCTCCCGCCTCCCTAAAAAACAATGCTTTAAATAATGCTTTTCTTTGAGTTCTGTGTCCTGGGTGTTTTCGTGTCTTCCCAGGCTGAAGGATAAATCTTCTTCACAGGTACTTTGTAGGCCATATGAAATAAAATGAGAAAATGATAACTGGGCAAAGTTGCATTTAGTGTTAAACTTGATCAAAGATTTTAATAGAGTTTTTAGTTACTTCTTTGTTAGAAGCAGACAGGCAGATGTTTGCTACTTTTTAAGTTAGCCGGCTTTTCAACGTTTAAGAATTCAACATGAAGAGGAGAGAATAAGGATTAATGAAAAAAATAAAGATCAGAAACAGACTTTGAAAATAAATACCTTCCAATTTTCAGACAGTCAAGTAGAGAAATAACTCAGTAGTACTGTTGACCCTTATGGTGAGTTTCTGTCAGCAGAGGAAGTTGGGCAGCTTATCTGCTGTTTTTCTGAGCTGGTGTTGGTGTACACTGGTGCTGTTTTTATAATACTAAAAGGTTTTAGAACGTGGGACATACTCTGTTCCTTACATGGCTCTGTTATTATGGATAACTGTGGGCAGTCAGTTCATACTGGGAGCAACAACTTCCCCCCATGAAAAGGGTGGGGAAGGTGGAAAATGCCAGTGTGATTTTTCAGTAATTAGAGATCAGCATAAGAAAAGGATAAGTGCTGCTGAAGTACATCTTTTCTTCATGCCACAGGGGGTGAAATTACTGCTTAAAGAACAAAACCTGGGAACTGGGAACAATAACAAAAAAAGACTTGGATGTTAGCCATGATTTTAGCCTTAAAGTTTAGATTAGCTGCAATAGTTGTCAAGTCAATTAACTGAAAATGAAATTGTGAATTTTAAAGCTGTGTTTTGCATTTTCTTTAATGTTTTTCACAGACCAGCAAAGAAGACAAATTATCTAGTCGCATTCAGAGCATGCTTGGTAATTATGATGAAATGGATGATCTTATAGGAGATAGATCTCTACCAAAGCTTGTTGGAATACCCAAACCTACTGTACCATCAACGGCAGATGAAAAATCAAACCAAAGTTTCTTTGGTGATCAGAGACATAATACTAGTTCGCATCAGAGTAGCAAATGGACTCCTGTAGGACCAGCACCTAGCACTTCCTCGCAATCTCAGAAACGGTCCTCGGGTTTACAGAGCAGCCACAGCAGTCAGCGTGGCAGTGGCAATAACACTAGCAGTAGTGGCCAGAGGCACGACCGTGACTCGTACAGTAGCAGCAGCAGTCGCAAAAAAAGCCAGCATGGATCGGAACACTCCAAATCCCGTTCTTCCAGCCCTGGGAAACCACCTGCTGTTTCTTCATTAAGCTCCAACCATTCGAGATCTCATGGAAGTGATCATCACAGCAAAGAACATCAACGCTCAAAATCTCCCCGGGATCCGGATGCCAACTGGGACTCTCCTTCACGTGTACCCTCATTTTCAAGTGGACAGCACTCTAACCAGTCTTTTCCACCTTCACTCATGTCCAAGTCCAGTTCAATGTTACAGAAACCCACTGCTTATGTAAGGCCAATGGATGGACAGGAATCCATGGAACCAAAGTTATCCTCTGAACACTACAGTAGTCAGACTCACAGCAGCGGTGTGAATGAGCTGAAGCCGAGCAGCAAGGCACATCTAACCAAGCTGAAAATACCTTCTCAACCGCTCGATGTAAGTTGTTATCTATTTACTGGATTCTTAAATGTCAATCCCTTTGGGCTGGGATTTTCCAGCTTCTTTAAAATCTCAATAAACTTACTTTATAGTAAATTTTATATTTTGTTAAGTAAAGTATCGTAACCTTTCACAGTGAAGGCCTGTACTTTCACTGGGAAATGCACAAATGTTTCTTCCATACAGAGATTGTGGCTTTTGTTAAGCAAAGCCGATGAGATGTAGTGAGAAAGGCTAACCTAACCAAGACTAACAAGTATTCCTAGAGTACTTTAAATTATAGTCAGAAGTTAGTAAAATAGTAGGATACTCACAACTATTTTGACAACCTGTATGCACGTATTGTCTTTTCTGGGGGCCATGTTGTCCTAGACAAGAGATGCTCTCTGCCTACCTCAGGATTTCATTTGAAGAATGTAATAATTTACAGAAAGCTTTGCCTAAGCAAACTAAGGTAACTCCAAAGCACACCAAACTGAAAAAGGTTCAGTCTTCTCGTCAGGTGTGCTGAATACAGTATACTGTTGGGCACAGAAATTGCCTGTAGCTCACATACAAGGAGAGTGCCTTAATAATAAAATGTCATTGCATCTTGTACTGTTTGAATTGTGGCTAGAAGAAGAAAATAAAACACAACCATTTGTTCCTGGAATTTCAATAAAGAGCAAAATAAGATCCAGGAAACAGGTAAGGAGAACTGAAAAATAAATTATTTCCATATTCTGGAAGACTTCACGTGCTAACATTAGTGCAGTAAAACATGCAGTAACTTTGCTTCCTTTCTGTTTGTAGTGTTAGGGATGCAAATGATTTACAGTTTCAGCGTTATTGCTGTTTCTAGTTTCATGCTGTCATCTGTGTTTTACTTGATAATGCAGTTTGCCATTACTGCATATTCATGGTCATCCATCTGAGTTCAGATATTAGTTGTGTCTTAGCAGGAATGACTGAAAGCTATGATTTTTTTTTCCCCTCTCTCAGAAGGTTTTAATATCTCTGACTGCTTAAGATCACTTTAACTGTCAAATGAAAAGTAAGAGATTATTGTGGCAGTTTTATAGATCTGATGTATTTGCTTTTCATAACTGGATGTGACTCATCCTGTAAAAATCTGAATCTATCTGATATTAAAATTAATGTTGCTGAAAAGAATTAGCAAGATCTGTTTGTATCTGTGTAGAGTCTAGATGAATCATGATAAGGACTGAAGTTTATTTTTAACTGCTTCCTACCCCTGGGATCTTTTAAAGAAAGTCTGCTATAGGAGACATTAATCTTGAGTTTTGATTTCTAGGCGTCAGCATCTGGTGATGTGAGCTGCGTGGATGAAATTCTAAAAGTAAGTTTTCTGGGCTTTGTTCATAACTTATTTGTTGAATGCACAAACGTTACTAAGGAGGTGGAAAGTGCTATGCAGTGGATTAGTACCTTTCAAATTGGTTTGACTGCAAGTCATTACAGGAGGACTCCTCAATCAATCCTCGAAAGCAGGTAGACTGGGGAACACTGGAAGCAGAACTGTGTGTGCTGGACATACTCATATCCTGGATATCCACGTTGAATTGCATTTCTTCTATCCCAGCCCTCTGCTATTATACCCAGAGTTAACCATTTCTTCCACCAAAGTAGAGTCCTTATATTCCAGTATCAGTTTATATTATAATATTTTTTTCCTATCCAGCAGCAGACCCTTCTTTTTCTACCTGTGATATTTTCTCAAATCTTTATATCCCTCATGTGACCCTTGTTCATGTCTGCTGTCACAAAGGTGTCACTGGATGCCCCGTGAGCATTTGCATCACTTACTTGCTCTGATCTTCAGTACTCCACGGTTATTGCAGATGCTCTGAGTGAACACAAGACACTTTCTTTCTGACTTCAAGCTTTTGATTTATCACTTTTCTCTTCAAACTTTCTGTGCTTCCCTTTTCCAGGTTTCTTCTTTTTACCCTTTGTCTCACATATGTTCTTCACAGCCTGAAGTAATCGGACTTTAGTTTCAGTTCAGGCAAACCAATTCCATTGATTTGTGCCTTTCTTGTTTTGTTGCTGTGTCTTAACTATCTGTTCTCATGGGTAGAATTTTTTTCTGTGCAAAATCTACATTATGCATTTGGGAAATGAAGATTTGAATATAAAGTTTAGTGAAGTATGAACAATGAACTGAGAACTGAGAGGTAGTTGTTGTTCAGAACAGGATTGTAACTTGTGATCTTTGTGCTTTTGCTTTGTGAATAGCTGTTCTTTTTTGTTCTGGTTACAGGAGATGACCCATTCTTGGCCTCCTCCACTGACTGCTATTCATACACCATGCAAAACTGAACCATCAAAATTTCCTTTTCCGACAAAGGTCAGTGTTGTGATCACATACTGAATGCTGTTATAAGAGTAGATCCTGTTAGAGGTCAGGATTTTGGAACTCTTTTAAATTGAGTTCTGTATAGGTCTGTGTTTGTTTCCATACCTTGAATCTTTTTATCTTCACAACATTGTCGTTCTTACAAAGAATGTTGTTTTGTTTCCTCTGGTTTGCACACACAAAGTGGTTTGCAAAGGCACATATGAGGTAGCTTTCCTTTTTGTATTAAATTCTGTTTCATAAATTCAAGCCTTTTTTTAAGGTAATTGTGAAATTTTACAATGCCATGGAGCCTTTTTCTCTGTAGGGGGAATACTTTGCACCATTGTGTGCAGAAGCAAGCATTGCTTACCTCTACCTGGCAAGCAGTGGTAAATACTAAGAAATCTAAATGTACTTTTCTGCTTAAAATGAATTTTCCTCATAATTTTGAAGTCCTCCCAGGGCTGGGTTTTGCACCCTCAGCAGCAGTGCTTTCAGTCAGACTGGCACTGGTGATTGTTTGCCTTGAAATGCTGCTCTGTAATCTGAAGTATTTTGTAGGCTGATGAGTGTGCAGGGGAGATAGTTGTGGGTAGCAACTTTAGCAAGTACATTTTGGTTTGAGGCAGCTGACTAATACATGAAATCATGTTTTACTTCCTGTATCTACTGATTATCAGCAGTTGATTTAAGTTGAGAATAGAATTCTTCTCAAGACTCAACATATCTCTGAAATGGGTTGCTATTGTGGCCTAGTGCTATATTGCAGAAGTTATGGATGCCTTCTAAAACTTGCCTTCTTAATCATGAAGACTCCACTTTTCCTGATCAGATCGGAGTTTTGAAGCACCATTTCACTGCTCTTTGTTTCCTGTTTGATCCAAGTTATTCCCCAAACCATTCAGTGAAGTACAGTGAAGATTTTCTCCCTGAGGTCTCTAATGAAATGTCTTAACAGTTTTTGCTGTTACATAAATGCTTTGTTGTCAACTTTCTAGTCCTCTTAACATGGGGATGTTTTTGAATTTACTTTCCCATTTGAAAATCAGCTTTAAACCCCCAAATAAGCAAGTTGAATTACTCTCTAATAACAATCCAGTTTGAAAAGAAAGTTGTTCTGTAATTTTGATTGATTGGCCACAAGTAAATGTTCTCGTGAGTGCCTTGTAGCAGTTATCTCAGGGTGGGAGAGATGTTGGAGCTGTACCCAGGAGATCAGTGGGTGAATGGAGCTTCCCAAAAGGCTCTGACTGCAGCTCATGGTTGCTTTTTGGCCAAAGGTTCCAGGCTGCAAGTTGTAAGTGCACATCCATCAAAGTGCCACAGTCTGACAGAAGGTTAGATGGTTCCGGTACTGTCACTGCCTGGGTAGCCCAGAGCTATGGGCAGCTTTGGTGTCAGCAGCCTGTGTTGCCTGCGTTCTTCTCTCAGTGCCTGTTTGACGTAGGGGGGGAAGGAAAGTGTGCAGAAATACAGAGGCCTTTGTGCTGCAGATAGGAACTGCATAAGATTGCACAGCCTTGCTGACGTCTGAACACAAAAGGGAGGCTGTGTTTTTCTTTTTGGATCTGTCAACCTTGGATTCTGTTTCTTCACAAAGTTTGCGAAAAATTCCATGTATGGCTGCCCCGAGTCTTTCGACTTTTTGCCAGCCTTTTTATTTTGTGTCCGTACATCGTAGCCATGGAACTTTGTCAAATTCTCTGTTTCCAAAGTCTGTAATTTCCTCTGCCTTCTCCCTTCTGTCATTCTTGGCAGTGGGATTTCTCAACATTCCAGCAAGTTAGTGAGCCGTAGGCTTGTACAGTCCAGACCCGGAACAGAATTCAGAGAGCTGAACACAGTGCTGGTTTACTTTAATCAAGCCACGCTGTTCTAGAAAATCTCATTCTCCTTAACTTCCTGTTTATTTACAAGTTATATGCTGCAGCATCTCACAGCATTTCTCTTGTGTGCAGAAGTCTGGTACGCTTTGCCTGCATGTAGAAAATTAGTCTCATTTTGGTGGATGGGTGGATTTTATGTCTAAGATTGCTGGCATAAGATCATTTTCCCTGTGTGCAGCAAGTGTTTGCAGGGACCCAAAATCCTGACTGGGGCCTGTCTGCATTACTATAAATATATCTTATAATTATCAGGAAGTCTTTGAATCAGAAGATAAAACTTCATGAAAAATAGGTCATAAAAAGTTTTATGGGTGCTGTGAAAAACGGATTCCTGACTCTTGATAAAAATGTTATCCCATGACCTAACGCTCTGTAATTGTGTAAGTCTTTTTAAAGCCATGGGTTCACAGTCAAAAACTGCAGAGCAGGAGGACTGGTGTGTTTGTAAAATCTGTTCACAAATGCAGCTGTTTCTTAATGGGTGGAAGCTTTCCATCATAGAGCAGGGAGTGTGACGTCACTGACAGCTGTTGTGGCTGTGTACCTGAGCGGTGACCTGCCGACATCTCTGAAGAGGTGCCTCGGTCTCTGGGTTTACTCACAGTGCCCCTTGCTGTAGTAATTGTGAAGGCAGCAGTCAGTTGTGTCGATCCCTTGTGATCCTTGTGATCCAGAAACTTTCTTCTGAGAAATAAAAGTGAGGTCTGACCTGGGTTGTCAGACATCAAATGGAAATGGGTCCTATTCACCACAGCCATAGCAAAAATGTGCAGGTAAGAATTAAATACCTGACTACCATTCTGATCACCATTTTGTGTCAGTCCAAGCAGTGATTTTGTTACCTGGTGAAGTGTCTTCCACTTCACCTCAGCGGTCTGCTGTGCTTTTGTGAAAAGCATTTCCATCCTTTAAAATGTTCTTAATTTCTTCTTTCTCAAGAAATTGAACTTGAAAAAAATATATATTTCTGTTTGTTTCTTTATTAATCTTTGAGTTTCTGAGAGACGTATATTCAAAGGCAAAGTAGAGGGTGAGTTATTTGGAAGAAGTTGCACATTTAAGCAAACACCTCGTTAAAGTGCACTTAACTGGAATACTGCCTTAGAAATAGGAAGCTGGCTGAGGTAAGCAGTGAGGCAGACATTTTCTGCAGAATTTATGGTATGTATATTGGTGAGAACAGTCCCAGTTACTCATCCTGTGCTCAGCACAGCGCAGTCGTTCTGCATATGTGGTATTTTGATTACTGTAGGGTCTTTTTTTTTGTTTTTACCTACATTTTATCAGTCTTGTCTACTTGTCTAAGTTGACAGGAAAAAGGAAACTGAGGAATCATGCTTGCACTCATTGAACTTGTGTGAAAGATAAGAATCAGTTTGTATTCTGAAGAGAATACAGCTTTTGCTTTCTCTTGAAGTTGAAGACTTCTGCAACTTGATCTTGACTTTGCAGTTTAACCATAGGTTGACTTTAATGTCTCTTCTTTCAGTTAGTAAAGATGAGGGGCATTTGGAACATCTTAAAGTTCCCTAAAAGGTTTTGTTTTTGAGAAAATTGCACTCTTTCTCCATACCACTGACAATACTCATTCAGGTCATGATTTCAACTGCTGCCACTTTTGAAATAAAAATGTTAAAGGAAGTCAGATGTATGTAAGTATGCCTTGCCATGTAGAGCTTTTGTGTGCTTATAAAGTTACATTTGGAAATTGCATTTATAACTGCATCACATCACTGAGCTGGCTGGCTGTGAAGACTGCTGCACAGCTGTGCCCAAACCCCTGCATCTCACTGTCATAGAGTACATCTATCAGCTCGGTGAATTGACTCAAACATTCTCTGTTTTTATGCATAAGGTCAGCATTTGTCCTCATTTTAAAAGGAGGTCAGGAAGGTCCTATTTTAAAATGGCACACTAGCTTAGAAGTAGGTTTTCAGTAACACAATACTCTCTGATTATTTGTTTGTTTATTTATTTATTTTTAACATTTCAAGTGTTTGATAATGTACTGTGTTTCAGGAGGCAGAATTGGGTTTTCTGGAACAGGAATACAAAGATCACGCCAGTGCTAGAATTGGCGAGGCTCTGTCTTTCAAGGCTAGATTCATAGACAGCAAGTCCATTGTATATCGAGGCAGGTATTTATCACTGTCTGTTGGCTTTCGTACAGCCAGATTGCCCAGTTATATGAGGATTTGGCTGAAGGTGAGAAAGGGAAGATAGGGTTTGCAGAAGTTGCACAGTTTCTGGAGTTTCAGGTACTGTGTATGACAACTGCATGTGGTCCATCTTCCAAGCAAGCAAGCAGAGATAGATGGGTTAATGAGACAGATGCTCTTCCCATGTGCTTGCTGCTCTGTCACTGCTGGGGAAGGCAGCTTGGGCCCAGGTAAAGGCTCCCTGTTTCTGTTTGGTTGTTATTGCTGGGTTTTGTTTTTAGCATGTTGGTTTTCTCTGGGAGTAGGTGTTGGTTTAGTTTTGTTGTGTTGTTGTTTTTTAAAGGATATGTGCCATCCTTTAAAGTCAGAACAATAGCTCGATTATGGCATGGTTTTTGATATGTTAAAATTCCCTTTGAAAAAACTCCTGTGATCTTTTGTTCCCTTAGGAGTCTCAACAGTCCAGTTTTGGCACTGGAGAACAGAGTAAGTATATTAAACTTCCTTTCCTATGTGCAGTGCTTTTGTTACAACTGAGTATTCTTAGTACCCCTTAAGAAGTCAGACTTTTAGAGGATGAGACTCTCCAGGCTGGTGATGGAATGGATTGTACATAAAGATTGTCTGTACTTTCTCAAGACTTATGAAACAAACACTTGATTTTATTTGTGGCTTCTTGCTGAGAACTGGAAAGTTAATAACTGTTGTGTAACTCGCTCATAACTTCTAGAAAAGAGGAAACTAAAAAAAAAAAAAAAAGGGGTTTCTTTAATTTGTTGTTACTTTTTTAATTCCTGAAAAATAG
Source organism: Excalfactoria chinensis (assembly GCF_039878825.1). Lineage (NCBI taxonomy): Eukaryota > Metazoa > Chordata > Aves > Galliformes > Phasianidae > Excalfactoria > Excalfactoria chinensis. Next base: position 1,322,868 of record NC_092837.1, read on the forward strand.
GCTTCCTTGGTTGATATGATTGAAAATAGCTGAGTGTGAAAACAAAACACCCACAGAGGAAACCCCTGGGCAGGCTGGAAAGCAACCAAAGGCTTGTGTTCGTATTTTAATAGAAAAAGCACAATGCATTTTTTTCCTTGTTCACTTTCATATTATGGATATAAAAATCAAAGAGAACTGCTCAAGAATTTAAGTAGTTGTTAATGTTCTTGAGTGTATTATCCCAGAATGTATTTCCAAATTCTAGTCAAATGCACCTTTTATTCCTATTTGACGGTGTCTTCATTTTGAATATTACTGAAATGAAGCATTTAACCAGGTAACATATCTGGCAAAAATGAATTAGATTCGTGCTGTTGCCTTCCAACAGTCTTACCAGTCCCTGTCAAAGTGATTAAACAGATTAAATAGTAAAAGCGGAATGGTTTATTCTTAGGTATTCACAAGCAGCTTAATCTAAACACCTAATACAGTGGGGAATTAAGGAAACAAATTAAAACTTAATTCCATAAGGCTAGCCAATAGGTTAAATTGTGGAAACAGCTGGTCTTTAGGTGTGTCATCAGAGAGACCAGGTAGATAGAAGCACAGAACCATTTCTCAGCTCCATTTTCAGTTTTCTGTGACACTTCTAACAACCTCAGATCTTGTTTCTGTTGTACTGTGTTTAGTAATTTACTAGAACTAAAGAACAGGGAAGGAAAAAGAAGATAAACTGAAAAGCAGATTATATCACTGTGTTCTAACTGTAGGATTTGGTTTATGAGTTTGCTTTTTGGATTTAAAGAATTTTCATTCACTAAAAAGCTGGGTAGGAATGCTGAAACAGATTAAAAACTTGATTTAATTGATCTGCTCAGCATGTAGAAGGTAATAGAATAATTTTCATAGAAGGGTTTGGGCTCTAAGGACCTTTAGATGCCATCCAGTTCCAGGCCTCCCCCCAGACCAGGCTGCCCAGGCCCCATCCAGCCTGGCTTTGGGCACCTCCAGCGATGGAGCACCCACAGCTCTCTGGCAGCAGTGCCAGGGCCTCCCCACGCTCTGACTAAAGAATTTCTTCCTAATATCTAAGCTAGACCTATCCTCTTTTACTTTAGGATAGTCACTTGTATCCTACCTTGATAGAAGCAGAACAGTTTTTCACACCTTCAGAAACAAATTAAGCGTGTGTTGGTTTTAGACAGCAATGATTTAAAAAAGACTTATAGATTTTCTTGATTAAAGTCATTGCTTCTCTTGGCAGTCTGTCTCTGCTCCTCTCTCACTTGGTCAATGTGTGAGAGGCTGCACCTGATGTCAGATGATCCCTCTTTCTCTTGTTCACTCCACCATTCTTGAGTTTGTTTGGCTTAGCCTGTTTAGTTCTGGCCACTTTGAAGTGGCTGTTTTGCTGTCTGAGTTCAAAAGTGTACAGCGTTATTTCTTTTTCCTTCTAGAACGATATAATCCTTCATCGAAAACATCCAATGGCCATCAGTCCAAATCGTAAGTAGCAGCTGAGAAAACATTTCTCACGTAACAGTCAGCTTTGAAAAGATTCTGGAAGTAGCTGTTTCTTTACCAGAATGTGTCAGTTGTTGCACACTCTTTGTCATGCTTACACTTAACTGACAGGAGATTTAAAAAGCTGATTTCAAGCTATTTTCTGGAGAAGTAGGGCAAATAATGGCACACCGGTGTAACAGATGCGCTGTGCCTTCCTTCCATTCCCCTGCTTTCTTCTCAGCTGTAAGATACTGAGCGGGAGTTTGGCCTTAGGAATTGGCTGGTGAGCCAGAGAGGTATCAGCGTGTGAGAATGGGCAGGATGGGACAGGATTTACCAAACGTGCACTGCTAAGCTGTCAGCTGGAAGCAGCTTGTTGCAGTTGCACAAATAGGATGAGGAACTGTTCTGTTATTAGAGGAGACAGTAAATTAAGTTTGAGATCTAGTTAAGTTTGTACGAGTAGTTACTCATTCTCTTCAGTGACTGACAGGCATTTTTATTAGTTGCGTACACAGACCTAACATTATGCTTCATTAATCGTACGTCAGAACAAAAAAATAAAAATCAGCAGGAAGATTCTAACTGTCTTCTGCCCTGTTCATAAATGAAAATTGATTACATTCTGTTTAAATACAATTTCCAAACACAAATGCCCGCACCACCTGATGGAATGTTTACCGAAAGCGATTGCAGATTCTGAAGACCTGGTGTTCTAAGTTAGTACTTGCTGTGATGCAGTTACGAAATGAAGTTTAGTTTTTCTGTGTATGTTTTTCAGTATTAATAAGATTAAAAAACAAGTCATCTGTGAGAAGGAAATGGGAAATAATTGAAGAGTGGCTTGTTTGTTTATTTATTTATTTATTATAGACTATGTCAGTTTCCTGAAAACATGAGGTTTCAAATGTTTATACACAGCCGCTTCAATAAGTGGTAGCAGTAGGAGTTCATCATTTGGCTTTGCTTTTGTTATAGCAGTGTAATCCTCTATGAAAGGGCTGTGCTGGTTCCAGAATGGGGGGATGCAGGAAGATGCAAGAACTGGAGTTAGCACTGCACATTAGTTGAAGTGAGGTGCATGGGAAGAGGGATGAGAAGATGTTTGCTGTGTCAATAGAATTTCCGATAAAGTGATTGTGCTCTGTTCAGAAAGCGTTAAAAAGTGAGATAAATGCATCTTTTGATAAGGGTAGCAGCAGAAAATAGATATGGAAGTAGATTCTCGAGGTTGGTGTTTCTTTTCATATTATAAGTAGAACAGCTGTACTGTGAAATTGGGAAGTATTCTAATCCTTTCTTATCTTCTTTCTCCAGATGTGAATCGAACCAGACAGAGTAAGATGTTTTATTTTCATAACAAAGGTGTTTTTAAATAAGCACAAATACCCCACTATGTTTTCTTTGTGTTCCTGTGCTTTCAGTGTCATGAAATAGTATGTGTATGTATGACTACCATAAATAGAAGCAATTATACCTTTGAAGAATAGTAGAAAATTTACGATGTCGAACAGTTGGGTTTTTGCCACTAGACACGAAGCAGTCACGTTACCTAATTCAATGTGAAGCAGTATTCTTGGCTGTGGTGTGTAAGAGGTTGAACGCAGATGTTTTAGCTCCACCTGCATTAGTAAAACGTGTCAGAATTCCCTTCTAAACTTTAAAGAACGAACAAAGGAATCAAAGCGCTGCAGTCCGTAGTTTTCTTTAAAGAATGACTTAACTTGCCATTCTTAAACATTAAATGTCTTAAATGGTAACTTGTGGGTTTCACCCACACACCCAGCTCTGTAGCATAAACAGTAACTTGTTGGAATATAGAAGAGTGCTTTGAATGTAATTAAAGTACCTGGAAAAACTTGTCTCACTTTCTCCCTTTTACTTACTTAGTATGTTGAAAGATGACTTAAAACTTAGCAGTAGTGAAGACAGCGATGGAGAGCAGGTATGTTCATGAGATACCAAAGATTCTATAAAATAAACTAAGTGCATTGATGGTTTGTTACATCAGCAATGTTCAGTGCTCCAACAGCAAACTGAACAGCTGATGGAGAATTTGCAATTGAGGTACAAAGAACAATTAGCAAGTTTTCAAACAAACTTCAGGTATTCTAAAATGCAAATGTGAGGAAAATGATCCGGTTTTGTGAGAACAGTACTTTTTTTTTTACCTAGGGATTCATGCTTTGATGATTTCAAATGGGCTTTCTCTAAGTATGAAATGGAAACAGAGTCTATTTCCTAACACACACAATGGGCTGCCACCTAAGGGAGAGCCCCTCATGTTCTGTGCTGGCTAAACAGTGCATGGCACACAGATGTCCATGCAGCAACTGTTTGTGATAAGAGCTGCTGGGTGTGTCTCTTACTCCCAAGTTGTTTCTGTAACTATGAGTCTAGCAGCTCCTTTATTTTTATCGTATCTTTTGCTCCTTGGCAATATTAACTCTGTGCATCTCCAGCCAGAAATGGCATTCATCCTGCTGAACTAAACGTAACTCTTGAGTCTGTGCTACCCAGCAGAAGTCCATGCTGCTGCTTTTGCTGTTCTCAGTTCTGCTGTTTGGTATTTTTTCATGTGGAAAACTTGAAGATGGTACATTTAGTTGGTTAACTACTGAGGCACAGAACATTTCTGGAGTAGCACAGTAAAAATTTGTATCATGTGGTACTAGAACATGGCATGGGGGAGTGGAGAAAATAGGAAATCTCAGAACTACTGTCAGGATATGGAGGGTTCTGAGATGACACATTTGTGGTAAAAGCTTGGATAAAAGATCTGTGATTTATTTTTCCTTTTGTACAAGCCAAAGGCAGGCAAATTTAAACCTTTGTATTTCTGAATTAGAGCACTCTTCAGGCTAAGTATTTAGGATCTTTAAGACTTGATATCAATACTATGCAATGTAATTGCATATGCTTCTAGAAGCCTCATGCTCTTCTTCTTAATTGCAGGACTGTGATAAAACAGTTCCAAGGAGCACACCTGGAAGGTAGGCATTCCTTTACTTTCTGTGCTGCAATCCAACGGTAGTGATTTTTGGTCCGGTCAGCTCTCCTGGCTTGATCTCGTTTCTAAAATCAGTGTTAGTTGTTTGTCTTTGATTAGACCAGAAGGTGATTAGAGTTTAATCAGTGACTAACACATATTCTGCAAATATTATACTGACAACATTGTGAAGGGGGGAAGGGAACAAGGTGAATTGTGCTCAGTTGAACTCTTTAGCAAACATTAGTTAAAATACTGCATTTTATTCTTCCTAATGGAAGAACTTCCAGGATGCCTTTGCACTTGAGTAATGTTTGTTTATGTTTCTTCCTTTTTGTTTTCAGTAGTTCTGAACCTTCACAGCATAACAGTGAAGGAGCAGATAACTCAAGGGATGACTCGAGCAGCCACAGTGGGTCTGAAAGCAGTTCAGGATCTGATTCTGAAAGTGAAAGCAGTTCCAGTGATAGTGAAGCTAATGAACCATCACAGAGTGCATCCCCTGAGGTAGGATTTGTCACGCATTTGGGCTGTCCTCGGGCGTTAATCCTGAGTTTTAAAAGCAGAAAAAAATGAACATGTTCTCAGTCTCATTTTTTTTTAACAAAAACTTAATTTGTCAAGTGTAGAATTATTTCCACATATTTCCACATATTCTTTTGCTAAAGTGCCTGTAATTGGACATGGTAATTATGTTTTCTATGAGCACACATTTGTTATTTGAGGTGATTTTTACCAGTTATCTGTTGGAGTGCAGAAGTAAGACATGGGAATGGTAGCTTAAAAACCGGTAGCTTTTGGTCTGGAATGCCATGGCAGCAAGTGCTTCCTGTGGATTGCAGTTCCTCTGGTTGAAGGAAAAAGCAGACCTGCTATTTGTAATTATATGCATTTTTCATTAGTTACTGACCTCAGATACTTGGGTGCACCGCTTGCTTTGGCTTGCAGCACAGTTCGGCTGCAGAAACGATGGAAGCCACGTGAAACACTGCATCTAACAGTGCTTTTTTGAAATTTGCTTTTAGCCAGAGCCACCGCCAACAAACAAGTGGCAACTGGATAACTGGTTGAACAAGGTTAATTCACATAAAGTGTCACCAGCTTCTTCTGTGGACAGCAACATCCCATCCTCACAAGGCTACAAAAAGGAGGGACGGGATCAGGGAACAGGAAGTGGGTACGCTGATCAAAGCGGATCCAAGGACTCGATTTCTTCAACACCAGGGCGAGATTCCAAACCCACCCAAAAGGGCTCAGAGAGCAGTCGTGGCAGGCAGAAATCACCTGCCCAGAGTGACAGCTCAACACAGAGGAGGACCGTGGGTAAAAAGCAGCCCAAGAAAGCTGAAAAGACATCTGTTGAAGAGCCTAGAGGAGGTCTTAAAATAGAAAGTGAAACCCCAGTAGACATGGCAACAAACATACCTTCAAACAGGCATAAGGCAGCCACTAAAGGTTCCAGAAAACCTAATATAAAGAAAGAGCCCAAATCTTCCCCTCGGCCTACAACAGAGAAAAAGAAATACAAGGCTTCAAGCAAATCTGCCCAGAAATCCAGGGAATTCATAGAAACAGATACCTCATCCTCTGATTCAGATGAAAATGAAAGCCTGCCTCCTTCATCACAAACACCCAAATACTCCGAGAGCAATAGGACTCCTGTTAAATCTTCCATGGAGGAGGATGACAGCTTTTTTCGGCAAAGAATGTTCTCTCCTATGGAAGAGAAAGAGCTTCTTTCACCACTCAGCGATCCTGATGAAAGGTACCCACTTATTGTGAAGATTGACCTGAGCCTCTTATCAAGAATACCAGGGAAGCCTTACAAGGATGCTGATGTGCCCAAAGTGGAAAAGAAAAGTGTGCCAGAGAAGCATGCAAGAGAATCCCAGAAGCAGCCTTCTGATAAAAGTTCCACGAAAGGCAAAAGGAAACATAAACAGGTAACAGTATCGTAAATAAAATTGTGCCTGTTTTCTTAGCCTTTTTGTATCTTGCTACAGGGGTTAAGCATATGGCCCAGTATCCTATGTCATACCTCACTGTAGTGGCTCAGTAATTTAGGAGATTACTTTGTCTACCTATGTAGAATAAATTGATCATTCCTGTGCCATTGTAATAGGGAATATTGGAGTTTTCATTTGGAAAGATGTGTGAGAGGGTTGTACCATTAGATGTGTTAGCACTGTAGCTTGCATTCCTGGAGGTATTCTCTTAAACCCTTCGACTTTAGGATTAGGTTTATATAAAAATCTGGTCTTTGACATCTCTTACAGACTCCACGGGTTTTACAGTTTCTGGCATTCATAAGACACCTGTGTTTGACTCCCCAGCTTAAAATCTGATTTCGTACCAAAGCCTTTGGCAGATTTTTCTGTTATTTCATAGTGATATGTGTGTTATAAAATGAACTTGAGACTGCCACTTTTCAAATATTTGGTACAAGCTAGTTGCTCCAGTTAATGTTTCTGTAGCCTGTACAGATATTATTCTGTACGCTGCAAGATGCCCACTGAATTAAATCTGTTAAATGTTAAAAATTACTGTCTCCGTGAAGCTGTAAATGTAGACATTTATTTGGATATGTTTCTTGTTTGCTATGTTCAGAATGAGGATGAAAACAGAGCCAGTGAAAGCAAGAAAACGAAACTGGAAGAAAAAGCTCCATCAGGACACAAGACTTCTAGCAGTAGGGAGTGAGTATCTTGCCTGTTTTTTCAGCACTGAAGGTTCAGGGTGATCAAGGAGAAGACTGATGCCCATATCCATCTCTCCCTTACCTTCTTCCCCTTCCTCCACAACAAAATGTCTCCTTATTAATCAGCAGATAATGTTTCATGGCTTCTGATTCTTCAGACTGATTTAGTTTGAAGTTTCCATTAGTTGTTGTTGGAATTTCATGTCCATAACTGAAAATATTGACCAAGTAAACCCTACAATGAAGGGCTCACCTTTTTCAGATCAAACAACTGACAGCTGGTGTAATTACATCATGGGAAAAAAATTCTCCACAGCGAATATTTGTTGAATTATGAATGTGTGAGAAGCTGCAGCTTCTGGCTGCAGATGCTGGGAGTCTTTCTGAGTTAAATGCCTTCTTTGTTTTTGTTAAGAAATGTAGAAAAAATGGATGCTCGTCTGTCGTGTTTTTTTTTCTTTAGTCCTAATATTTTGTTTCGTTGCTGGTGTGATTTTCTGAAGGGCACTTTGTTAAATGCAACAAGATGGTTTTTTAAAAACTTTGTGTAAATAGTTATTCTGTGTACTGTTCTCTGTGAAAAGGGATGCCAGAATTAGCAACTGGAATCCTCAGCAGCCAAGGTGAGACTGTACCAAAAGGCTAATGGCTTCTAGAGAACAGTTATCTGGGCCATCTTTTTTCTGAGCTGTTAGGCTGACTCGTCTGCAATAGACAGAGTGGCGCTAACGCTGGCATTCATTTCTAACATTACAAGTGTTTAGGGTGTTTTTAAGAACTGTTGAGGGATGTGGTTTTATGGTTAGAACTTGCCTTCTGCGTTTTCAGGTCAGAACAGATAAAGTGGTGAAAACTAGTTTAATCAGGCTTCATAACGTTTAGTTACTGTGGTGATAATTCGCTTCCTCTGAATCCGTCTTTCTATGTTTAACATTAAAAATCTTGTTTCTTTTTTTTTTTGGGGGGGGGGAGGAGGGAAAAGGCTTAAATGGGGGATGGGTGTGGAGAAAAAAAGAAGTGATGCTGGATTTTTGTTTCATTTCTATTTTGAAAAGTAAAAATCAAAACCGAATGTATTTGTTTTGACCAGGTCTTTAAAACCAAGTGCTGTTAAAGAGAAGGATTTACTGCCATCTCCTGCTGCCCCAGTCCTTCAGAAGGATTCCAAACAAGAGCACGGGTCCCGGAAGAGGACAGTCAGTCAGTCATCATCCTTGAAGTCCAGCAGCAATGTTAGTAAGGACAGCAGCAGTGGCAGTAAAAGCAGCTCATCTTCTAAACAGAAGAAGATGGAGGGGAAAGGTTCTGGCAGTGCTAAAGAAGCAAAGGTAAAGGGCTTATTCTGAGTGCCTTGAACTTATTTCTTGGCTTTGCATTTTGACGTGCAGTGTCATCTAAATAATTGGCAGTTGTTGAAATGTAATTAGTTTCAGATTTGCCTTGTTTCATACCATGGTGCTTAGACTCCAAATTGGAAAATAACTTAGGAGAGATTGTTGAATACTAATGTTTATTCCTACCAAATATTTATGTTAATTACTAAAGTGTGTTTAGTCATCTTTTGATGACAGATGCTGCGTATTTGCTGTTGAATTTGTTAATGAGAAATATCACTACAAATCTGTTCACATAGAATGAATAATGAGGTTACTCTTATGTCGCTGGAGCAAGTACAGATCTTGTCCTCATTTTAAGGAGAACAGGAGCTGGGTCTGTGCACAGTGCTGAGATACAAAGCTGTGGCTCTCATTTTTCATCCTAGGATTCTAGAAAGGTTCATCTGATTCCAGCTCAGGATGGTACAGAGGGTTGTCTCTGTGGTTAGAGTAGAGAAAACACTGTGGAAAAGGTGATGCAGAAAATGTTTTTTAAGCAACTTAGATTAAGAACATATGTAGTTGGTGGGTTTCAAAAGCATTATAAGGTGATGATAGTGTAAGGTCATGCTATGTAATGTGCTTTTTCATTGGTATATAAATGGTATATTACTGGAGAGGAGTAAACTTGAGGACATCTGGGTATCTGTGTAGAGCAATTTCTGTTGTATAACCAGATTTGAGTGTAATATGTTTAAGTTGGAGGGATTTCACCTTTATCTTTGGGATTCCAAATGTACCGTTTGTCTTTGAGTGCTCTGAAGTGTTCAGGAAGGGTAATTGATTTGGGGAGGAGTAAAGCAGTAAATTGCCATTAGCAGTGGCAGAAAGTAGCTTAGTCATCAGGGTGGAGTCCATGCAGTATTTAAACTGGGAGACCTGCTGGATTAATTTACATGCCATTACTGTGAAATTTTAGAAACCTGGGAAGGTTGTGTGCATCAGTGTCTGCACTTACAGGAAGCCTGTAGATAACAGATTTGCATCATAGACTGCTGCTCTGGCCTTTCATCAGAGTAGAACTGTCCCTAAACCAGCTGTTAACTTGTTCGATGTTTTTCTTTTCATACTTTGGAAATGCTGCATTTCCCTGCATGTTTTGATGGTGTTTTATGTTACACTGATAGTTAGGGCATTGCTGTGCAAGTGTAGTGCCTCGCAACTTTGAGATCCTTCTGATTAGCAAGGATCTGATAAAGGCAGGTTATTAAATACACTCTGTAATTGGCCTTTGGTCACGATGACTCCAAAGAACTGAAAGCACACTGAAGCTGGGAAGTTGCTTTATGCTGTTGATCTAGTAAGAAGAGATTCACTTAGAAATCACAGGATGTTTTGATGTCCTTTCTTTAGCCTGAAGTGTCACAGTGAGCCATGTAGAATTAAGGGGAGCAAGGACAGCATGTTGTGAGGACAGCTGTTATTTCTCCTTGAAGTTGGTGTTTCTGAAATACTAATCGTTTCTACCCAGAGACATTCAGCAGTTTATTGTTGAGAGACATGAGAAGTCATAGAAGTGTATATAGCCTCTTTGTTCAGCCTGGAAAATCATGATTTAGCAACAAGGGAGATCTCCTAGTGTAGTAGGGCTCAGCTTAATTATAGCCTCTGTGTCATCCCCTGTGCCAGCATGAGATGAAAGCCTCAGGGAAACTGTGTTATTGTATGGTGAATGGCAGCTAAAGCAGCTACTAAACTGAACTTACTGCTTACAGAGTGTGAAATCATGGGAAAAATTTATACAGTAAATGCCTCTTTGTCTTTGAAAATATATATTTAAAAAAAAAATAAAAAAAATCTTGACATGATTCGGTGACCGTTTTCCTTTCAGGAAAAGATTCTGAACAATTCATCGAACTGCCCTCCTGTTTCTGCTCCATCTACAGAGAGCTCAAAGTCCAGAAGAGCAAAACTTGTTTTTGATGACAGGTAAGAAAAGCAGAGGGTGCCTTTCCCTTTTTGGGGGCGCTAATCTTGCAGCACAGGGAGCTCTTCTGTGGAGAAGGGTTGTCTTGTTTGCTTTACAAAAGATGCTGAATACTAGTTTATGCTCTGGAGATCTGCGTGTTGTTCTGCAGCAAGGTGCTTCTCTGCCTGCTCTGTGCACCATATATTTGGCAGATGGTCACTCCTTGAGAAGGAACTCTAGTCTGCCCTGTGTGTTCCTGCAGAGCGTGGATGGACCAGACAGTAGATCTAAATAGTCTGGGGTTGTCCTGTTTTTAAGTGTAGATGTATCCATTGCACCCTTTCAGGATATCAGTGCTGCCTGTCTGCCTGTCCTCTTTTAACAGAGTCTGCTTTGCCCATGGTGAGCAGTTGTTGTCTTTGGTAGCAAGAGAGGAGCCTTCATTTTTTGAACCCCAAATGGGATTGTGATGCAGTACCTCTGTTATTGTAACTTGAGTTAGAGGGGGAAGAAGTTAAAGCTGTAACATTAACAAACTTATGTCATAAAAGGAAGTGCAGAGTAGGTGGTCTGACTCCATAAATGTGTCTTCTGTTGTAGGACTTACTCAGCTGATCATTATTTACAGGAAGCAAAGAAGTTAAAACATAATGCAGATGCATTGGTAAGCAAATCTACAATGTTTATCCAGTGTTTGCACATTATGCTGGGTTTTGTTTACTGCTTTTGCTGTGTTGCTGCCTGTCTGTACTAGAACTTTCTGGTATTTACTTTCAATATTTTCCTTTTATTTTTTATCCAATCTTCTCAGTCCGACAGGTTCGAGAAGGCTGTGTACTACCTAGATGCAGTGGTGTCGTTCATTGAGTGTGGGAATGCATTGGAGAAAAATGCTCAGGAATCCAAGTCCCCGTTCCCTATGTATTCAGAAACTGTGGAATTAATCAAGTAAGCGCTGTAAAGCACACACAAAACTCAAGTGGTTGGGGAAGAGGGCTGGAAATCAGAGCTTCTACATTTTACTGATGTTCTGCCACTAACTTTTGCAGCTCTTTGCTCTGCACTAAGAACGGATCACTTGCCACTTTGTTCCAATTACTGAAACTTCAAGTGTGTTCTTGAGGCTTGAGATTCTTTATTCCAAAGCTCATGATGTCTTAACTATTTGTGACACGTGCAGAGCAGAACTATTCCAATTATTGTCTAGCCACGTTCTGTTTTGGTTCTGAGGGAAAGACCTGAAACAACGAAGGAGTTGAAAGTTGAATTTCATAAGAACTTTGGTGGCTGATAAATGATAGTGTAATATTTTATTTTGTGGTTTACTTGATAGATTGTTTTCTTGTTGGTGATTTGTTTATAGGTATACTATGAAACTGAAGAATTACTTGGCACCAGATGCTACAGCTGCAGACAAAAGGCTAGCAGTGCTTTGGTACGTGTATCCTGAACCTTATATTACACACTGATTAACTGAAAATGCTTTCTGTGTGAAACGCTGTCTTACACTGAGTTTTCAGGTTTTTTGAACCAAATAGGAGTTTTCTGTTTGACTATGCAGTACCATTGATGCTATAGATTGATTACTGTAAGGGCATGTTAACAACAGCAGATAAGTCTTTCAGCTATTAAGGAAATGACTGACTTTCTTCAGCTCTGACTTCCATAATGTTCTGTCAGTTACTCCTTTTATTTTAGACCATGATGTCATTGGTCAGTTGTCTGTTGCATGCAATGAAGTTGTTAATATGGCTAAAAATGATAGAGGTGCCTTTGTGAATTTCATTATCATTGGTGTTTTGATAAAGTTACTGTTTGATGAACTGAGCTCTTCATTTGCTCTCTTTGTAAACTATAGTGTTCCAAAATAACAGACTACTGTTGAGTTGGTTGCATGGTCAGCTGATGTTGGGCTGTGACCTAAATGCTTCGGGAAACTTTGAGATTGCATTAACAAGCAAACTGTTGTCTGGTCTTGGCTTTAATTTTAATAAAATAACATAATCAGAGCACACTGCTTTACTCGTTTGAATGAATTTACAATTCTGTTTTGAAACTTTCTTGGAAAGGAACTTCTCTCTTGGATTCGAGAGGAGTAACAGCAGGAGGGTTTGGGGTCCTTGCTGTGTGTTCACCCAGTGATATGGCAAAACTTGAAATGGCTGTTAAGAATTGTCATTTGCCTTCTGGATTAATTAAATGGCTGCAGCAAGCAGTTGAACAGAGCTGACTGTGTCAGGTGGAAAAGGGAAGGGGGGCTATAGCAGCATGCACTAGGCTCAGTGTGTCTTGATGTGAGAAAAAAATGAAAGAACCCCTTCTGGAGAAAGTAAATTAGTATTGTGTGCTGAGCTCAGAACTGGAGATGACCTGTATCAGTAAAGTCACTGCAACCTAGTTTCAGCTTAAGGCAGAAAACTGTTCTTTACTTTCTTGAGAAGTAAAGGTGGTGTGGGACTTTGTCTAGTTACAGCTTTGACAGTTGGCAGTTTAGTGTTGGGAGAGAAAAGCTTTTAAAAACACAGGTACTCAATTTTTGACTTCTGGCATGTTGTGATATGCTTGACTTTAACTGTAAATGTTTTGCTGTTCTGTCTTTGGTTAGTCTTCGGTGCCAGTCTCTACTATACCTAAGGCTTTTCAAACTGAAAAAGGAAAGTGCATTGAAATATTCTAAAACTCTGACTGAACATCTGAAGGTAATTGGATATATATTTTCTTCCAATATTAAAAAACTAATCAAATTGAAGCTCTACATCACTTAAAATTCCTCTGCCCGGTATTCAGATTGCTGCATGTGAACTTCCAGTATGCCCTAATTTAGGAATGGACCTTGAAAGTATGTTCAAGCTGAGTAGTTTAAAGCTGGGAGGATACAGCATGACTATGATGTCATCAACCCATTGGTCGTAATGATGGCTTCCTATTAATATTTTGGTGCTGCTTTTAGTAAATTTAGTTGGCGTCAAAGAGAATTTCAACATAATTTTTTTGTTGATATAACAAAGCTAAATTTTGCTGATTTGTGTCTTAGTCATCAGTGAAACGGACGTTTTTCCCAGTTTTGAAAGTACTTTGATATTATTTGGGATATTTTGATTATTGCTTAAAAAAAAAGCCATGAGAATTCATGTTCAGAAATGACCAATTAAACAACCAGATAAAATATAATTAGCTGAGGTATAAACGTACATTTATTTTTTCCCAACAGAATTCCTATAATAATTCTCAAGCACCGTCACCTGGTATGGGAAGGTAGGTAGTAAAAGTTTACCTGTATATCTATGTTTATAGCTCATTTTCCACATGAACTGCAAGTTGGAGGTGCTCAAAGAGCAGCTTTTACTTTCTTGAGCCTTGGTTGTTTTTGATCTAATTTCTAATTAATGGTGTGCTGATGGACAGTGGGCTGAATATGAGCCAGCAGTGTGCCCAGGTGGCCAAGAAGGCCAATGGCATCCTGACTTGTATCAGGAATGGTGTGGTGAGCAGGACTAAGGAAGTCATCCTGCCCCTGTACTCAGCATTGGTGAGGCCTCACCTCGAGTACTGTGTCCAGTTTTGGGCACCTCAGCACAAGAAGGACATGGAGGTACTGGAGCAGGTCCAGAGAAGGGCAACGAGGCTTGTTAAGGGCTTGGAGAATCAGCCCTATGAGGAGAGACTAAGGAAGCTGGGGCTGTTTAGTCTGAGGAAGAGGAGGCTGAGGGGAGACCTTATTGCCATCTGCCAGTACCTGAAAGGTTCTTACAGTGAGAGTGGGGCAGGTCTCTTCTCACTACTGACTTGTGACAGGACGAGGGGAAATGGCCTCAAGTTGCGCCAGGGCAAGTTTAGGTTGGATATTAGAAAGAACTTCTTTACAGAAAGGGTGGTTAGGTACTGGAATGGGCTCCCCAAGGAGGTGGTTGAATCGCCATCCCTGGATGTGTTTAAGAGTCGCTTGGATGTGGTACTCAGGGATATGATTTAGCAGAGGTTTGTTGTTGTGGTATTGTTTTGTGGTTGTTTTTTAAGAGATAGGCTACTGGTTAGGCTGCGGTTGGACTTGATGATCTTCAAGGTCTTTTCCAACCTGAGTAATTCTATGATTCTATGATTCTATGATTCTAATTGTTCTAAGGTCTAGATTTTGATCCCGTTGTTCAGGTAAGTGTTCTGATAAGAGGTTGAGAAGTCTGCTATACAGAAATATTCTCAGACAGCTCCTTGTTGGGAGGAATGAACAAAAAACTCCTCAGTGTGTCCTTAACACACAGGTCACTTGTCTCAGTGGTTTGTAGTTTTATGTAATGCTTTTGCTCTCAAAACAATAGCTCTATTAGTGCTGCAGTGATGTGCTTGTAGCCCAGATGGCTACAAGTACTTTCACGATCAGCTCTTCCATGGTACAGCAGTTTACTTCAGTTCTTGAAACATGACAACAGACTTTTTATAGATTAATCTATTAAAACAAACAAACAAACAAAAAAAACCCAGAATTTTAGGAGGGCATTTCACATATGTATCATGTTATTTGAAAATACAACAGCAGTATAATTGCCTTGCTTTAATTTTTTCATTACTGCTTTGTGAGGTTTAATTTATTTAAACAACAGATTTGATTGAAAGATGCTGCATATCGATTTGGCTGTGAGGCTGAAATACAGGAGCTGGAGGAACATGAGAGATTTTCAAAAGCTCGCTTGTTGCAGGGCCAGACCTGAGTTCTTGGTGTGTGAAGTGGGAGTGCTTTAGCATCCCATGTTCTGAGCTGTAGGAAGACATTTGCATGACACGCCTGACATACCTGTGTGTGCGTTTTACAATGTAATGTTTTCCTTTGGATAAGCAGCAAGCCTGTTGGTATGCCATCTCCAGTCTCTCCAAAGCTGTCTCCAGGGAATTCAGGAAATTACTCCTCTGGGGCAGCCAACCCTTCAGGGAGCGGGTCTTCGGTGACGATCCCCCAGAGGATCCATCAGATGGCAGCCAGCTACGTCCAAGTTACATCCAACTTCCTCTATGCCACTGAAATTTGGGACCAAGCTGAACAGCTGTCTAAAGAACAGAAAGGTAAGGATAGGCAAAGGCAAGTTGTAACCTCAGACGTGCAGGTTACAACTCTAACAGGTTTTCAATTTTGGAGTTAAAAGTGCATAATGATACTTAATTGGGTCCTCTGTAAAAGAAAGATGGAAAGTAATTCCTTTGGTGACAGCGATGCTCTGGGCTGGCTGTCCTGGTTGTCAGGTGGTGCTGGAGATGTAACGTTTCCTACCAGCTATGCTTAAAATAAACAAATCTTGCATTTCCTGCAAGTTTTTCTCTTTAGGAAGTAGAACTTGGTGCATTTCCTTTTCTGAAATCCTGGAGTGTATATACACATTTGAGAGAGAAGGCCAAGAATGCTTTGTAACAGTTAAGCCACCATGTAATTATGCTTACCTTCTGCAAAACAGTAAAGAAATGGACTTAGAAAGGACCTCTTTTCTTTCTCTTTCTTCTGCCCTCATTCAGCCATCTTTCATTTCTTTTGCCTTGATCTGGAAGGTTTGTGCTGAGGTGGTGTTCTTTTAGGGAGTGCAGTATTTCCCTTACGGCAGCCAATGAGAAAGACTGCGCCTAATTTGTGTTTCTGTCGTTTTAGAGTTCTTTGCCGAACTGGATAAAGCTATGGGCCCTCTGGTTTTTAACTCAAGCATCATGACAGACCTAGTGCGTTACACCCGTCAGGGACTACACTGGTTGCGCCTGGATGCCAAGTGATACTTCGAACTGAAGGAATGGAAAATAGAACACATTTTTCTCGCTGCCTCTGATTTATCTCCACAACACTGTGTCATGTCAATAAGGAAGACTGCCATAACACATTGCTTAGTTGACACTAAGAGCAAGGAATGCTTTCACATGTCTCCCATCCTGATTTGTGTTTTGTGTTTTAACCCAAAATGATCTTGTTAATGAACTCCTTCAGTATTCCCTTTTTAAGTTATTTAAATATTTTTAAATTTGCGACATATAAAGGTGTAGCTTGGCTAATCTATCATGGATGGATCAGTCATTGGAATTCCCGTCACAATACGTAAATAGTCGGTTTAAATCCTATTTATTTTAATTTTTTTAATTTTAATTTTGAAAAGCCCAATTTTTGGGCAGTTTTTAGCTGTTTCTTCCCTAAATTTACCCTTCCAAGTACTTAGGAAAAATTAAACATAGACACTTTATTTAAGTACTCTGTGAGCTTTGTTACTCTGTAATGTCTTGTGGTGGTAGAACCTGTAAAAGGAATTAGGATTGATAGGTTCTAACGTGTAGAAACACCGTACTTTTCATGCCTAATGCCTATGAATCAACTAATAAATGACAGCTAGAGTTTTATTATTGCAGAATTTGTACTAAATAGAAAAAATTCCAGATATTCTTCTACGTATTAAAATACTTCATTTAAATGAATTTTAAAGAAATTTATATGGAAAAATATTTAGCTGGTTCTGACTTGGGTTGCTTTCAAGGCAGTTTCAAACCATTGGTTAACACTATAGCAAATCATGAAACAATTTGCATTCGATGTAATATCAGAGTAATGATGTAGGAATGAACTTCGGTCTGATAGGTGTGATGCATATAGGAAAGGTTTCTGAAATGGACAATCTTGTGCTTTTTTTTAATCTCTCTTCATTTAAAACGCATTTTGTTTCCTTGCTTGTCATTTTTTTGACACTTGCAAAATCAGCAGTTTTGTGGTGAAAAAAACCAACAGTAGTTAAATTCCTACCAGAACTGCCATTTGCATCTTTCTCATTGACTGGAAAATCAGGAATCTTAAGTAGAGACGGAGGTCCATTTGTTTTCCTTTTAGGGTCTGATGGTTAATGGACACTACAGCATGACAGTGCAACAGCCATTGTGGGGTGGGGGAGCACACCTGCTATTACAGGGAAGTTGTCTAATCGTTTTGATGCAGAATGGATTTAAAACTTGTATTTACCCCATGTTAATGAAGGTCCCATTCGTGTTTGATGCATTTGACGGAGCAGAATATTCATTTGAGAGGAAGCGCGTTGGTGCAACAAAAACAGTTTGTGGAGTTGCAACCGACTGCTCTCAAAACCAAAGTACCTTTCCACGTGAGGTGCTTGTCTGAGTCAAAGGTTTAAAATGCTACTGCTTTCAGTATTGCTTAGTGCCCCTAACATGTCTGGTGTGCCTTATGCCTTACTTTTAGATGAAGATTTTATGAACTGTTTACAAGATGTTTTACAGCAGGACCAGGTGTACTGTATGCAGTGGTCTTCTGCAGTACTTGGGTAAAATTCCATTTCCTTTTCAAAAGTACCAGTGTCTGTCATGCAAACTGACTTCTCATTGCAGTGGTCTCCTTCTAAAGAGTCAAGCTCTGAATACTTTAGAGTGCGATTGTGGAATGCTGCTTTGTTTTATCTCCCATTTAACCCTTAATTCTGTACCAGAGATGAACGTGCACGTTCAGGAAAAAAATATTGCACTAAAGTTTTGTGTCGTTGTGGTTAAGTGCCAAAATCATGGCAACCTCGAAAGAAGGAATAGAATTCTACGCTACTTAGTACTGCAGTATGTCCTATGGGCTTTAAGAGTTTAGAAGTTTTGAAATGAGTAACCTACTAAAAGGTAGCTGCATATTCGTAGAGCTTCCTTTGTGTTCCAGCGTGTTTTGTACTTCCAGAAGAGCTTTGCTACATACGAACCAACATGTGTTTGGTTAGCGGACCTGTGACTTTTCCCGTTAGAGCTGAATCACTGATCAGGTCTGTTGGTTGGAGCATCCTTTATATTGAATCACTGTGCAAGATCTCATTCTTTCGTGTTTGCTGTTAGAGACAGAACTCTGTACCCTCAGACTCTGCATCCTGGTTTATAGGACACTGTCAACTAATTTTTCCTTTAATACTCTAAAGTGCCTAGCACCCTTTTGACGCTATATAAAAAATACCTTTGTAGGAGTTGCATTCATAGTTGATTTTTTTTGTGTAGTGCTGCACCGGCCGGTGCGGCTGCTTCCAGCTTGCTCCTTTGTGCACCGTGACCATGACTGTAAGCAGGAATGGTCTCATCTCTGGGAATTTATTTTCTCTTTTTATTTCCTTAGAGTCCCACAAATACCTTTTGGTGTCACACGCAGTTGTCTCTTACAAAAATGTTTTGCTTGTCCCCAGGTCGGTGGGTCTTAAAAAAGACTGTCTTTGGGTAACTGAAAGACTTCTTACGTTGTGTTAAAATGTGGACCTGAAATGGCTGACAGAATCCGTCGCAGGGAAATGTTCCCTGGAGTGCTGCCCAGGTTTTCTGTCCGTATGGGAGATACACAGTGGTCTTGTTATTGGAAAAGAAATGCCTTACTCATCTGTGGCTATTTCAATCAGAGACACTTAAAGTTCACTCTTCCAAAAGCATATCTGATTTGGGCTTTACCATTGTTTCAAAGACAGAAGTTGTGTACTTTGTCAGATTTCATAGCTATAAAGAAAAATGCAAATACTGAATATGCTTCCATCCCGGTGCCACAGTGCAAACTAACAGCCCAGCTCTGTCCTTTTGTTAACCTCTACACAACAGCAGTGGAAATGCAGACGGCGTCAGCGCTAAGGCAGGCTGCGGTGGTGGCTGAGGAGGGGGTCCCTTGCTCCCAGCTTCCTCAACGATTCCCTAGACGATTGGATCTTAAATACATATCAACACTGAGATCTTAATTCCCTTACCGAACGTGGTCCCAGTTGGTGAATCTTAAAAATGGCTTAATCAGACTAGGCTTGCTCAGATATCACTGTTATTTGGATTTGCTGTGAAACTTGCAGGTTCCTAGATGGTAAGGTGCAAACATTTATATTTATAAACAAATCTTCAGGACACCAGAGTAAAACAGCCCGATACTTTTATTTTGATTTGAAACTATTAGCCATAAAGTAGAGCGTGTGGATGGCTCTTCTTGGCTTTTGATGGCAGTATGCAATTTGTATTGTATGTGTCTTTTAATATATATGTATATATATATGAAATCAGTCTGTCCAAAGTATATGTTATACTTGTTTTTAGATTATGGTGCAACTGACTATATTGATATATTATTTATTGAGTGCTGAGTCACCATCTTACTGGTGATAAATCTTGCATATTATACAGGAGTGCAATGTATATTCCTTTAGATTGCTGAGGCTTGATTGCTGTGATAACAAAAGAAAAGAAGAAAAAAAAAAAAGCCCTGAAATGTATTTATGAATGGCCCCAACATACAGAGTCAGTACTTTATGGGAATGATGTTGTGCTTGCCCGGGGCAAGTAAAATAAAGCCGTAGGCAGATAATGATGTAGTTTTCCAGAATGGGAAACTGTTGGAAAGAGAGACTACCTTTGCTGTATTTAATATTCGGTTACCTAACAGATATTTACTGTCACCGCAGCGTTTATGTTAAGGGCCTGAGCAAGTCAAGTTTGAATTACCCATTGGGGAGTGAGCAACTTCCAAATTTGTAGATTTCTGACAAAAATTTTGGTCAGGGTTTGAATTACTCCATCTAATGAAACAGTGTTATGGAAACCTGTATGTTAATGCTGGATATCTTGAAGTGTGAAGACTAGCCAAAGCTTTTGGTGGCCAACTCAGACAAATACAGAGCTGTTCCAGGAGGCAAATCTCCACAGTGTGAAAGTTACCTAAAAGCAATCAATCAATCAGGGAATCGTGATGTATGTCCAACTCCATTACTTTTCAAGGAATTGGTTTCTGATGCCATGATGCCATTTGAAAGCAGCGGTGTTGGGGGTGGGGGAGGCAGGGAGGGAGGGCTTAGCAACGTGATAAATACATTTTTCTCTCAATACGAGCTCTGTCCTTTGCTAGATCAGCCATGGACAGCATTAGTTCTTTGCTCTCTGCCGATCTCAGCTGAGTTTCAATTGAATACACTATACTGAGCAATTTGAAACGCTGTGTTACAGCTTTAGGGTTTATATAGGCCATCTTTATGTAAATGTTTTAATTTCATCTGGAAACTTAATGGAAATGTACCTACTCCTGTCATACCTCTCTGCGTTTGCTATTGGAGCTGATACGGGCAAATTGGAATGCAGTGTTCCCCGACTTGTTTTTTATATGCAGCCCTGGGAATCGGTGCTGTTGGGTGCACAGTACTTCTGCAGCGCTTCTTTTCGGCTGCATTGATGTTACACATCTGAAAACTCAACTCTAAGGACCAGGCGTGACTTTTGCAAGCACAGTTCCTGACATTTGTATCTGGTCCCCCTTTTAAATTGTTTTAAGAAATTTTGTATATGGAGGATAAAGTGCTTATATATTTATTAAAAATCCTTTATCTTAATTGAAATTATTATTTGATGAAGAAGGGTTTTTTTGGGGGAGGGTTTGTGGGTGAGGGAAGGTAACTTTTCACCTGTCTCTTATAAATGAAGCCCTTGTGAATCATACAGAAAGGTACTGCTAGTAACTAATGGGATGTCTCTGTTTCACACTTTGTACATGACGAGTCCATGTGTTACGTTTTGTTTCTATGGGAATATTTAGGCGTCCGTCTTCAACCAAAACCTAAAGAAACACACCAACTGTGATTTTATTTGTTGCAATACATTTGAAATTTCAAAGGGTACTTTGGGGCTCAAATTAGGATTTCTAAGTCAGTATGTGCATTTCACGTAATAAAGCTGTTAATGGTGAGCAAAGTATTATATACTAACTAGATTTTTTCCACATCTGTATAGTATATTCTATGTATTTTGTGGTATTGAGATTATAGAAAGTTTAGTGTCTGAAACATGCGTTTAATGTGTATTTTTAAACAAATTTATGGCAATTAAAATATTTGGAGAAAAGGGTATCACATTTCAATTTGTAAAGATCTTTTTAACTACTGTGTCATTAAAATGCTTTGTACAATGCAAAACTGTAACTGGAGAAACTAAGTTTAATAAATATCAAATAGATTTTCTGTATTAAACTTCAGAGTGGTCCTGTCTGTTGAATGGGCTGCGTGCTCCCTGCTGCTGTGTTTTTAAGCAGAGGTTTCTTTTTTGGCCCCAGCGCTCTCTGTATAACAAGGGAAGATTCCATCCAGTATGTGTGTGTCTCAGACCTGCTGATATTTGTCAGTCAAAAGTAGCTTTGTTTCTCTCAGCTCTTTGAGTGAACGCATATCTGGTCAAAATCTGACGCTGATAAAAGGTGTGTTGAAATAATGGGATTCTTCAGGCGGGGAGGTCAGCTTGGGACGTAGGCAATTTTGATTAGAAATAATTTAAAAGTAAATACTTCTTCCAGTTATCACCAGATATATTTAGTATATTGAATCTGCTAGCACTATTATTATCAGTTTGTTTGCTCTCTCTTCTAACAGGCCTTTATTTGAAGTCCGGATAAGAGTTCAGCTATTGAGACTGAAATGAGACAGAAGCGTGATCAACTTTGCACACTTGCCAGGTTGAAGGATAAATGTCTAAAGTCCACTGTGAAATAAGCACTTCTGCTTGAAGTGCCTGATGTGCCGTCAGCAGACACTGTGGTCACAGGATACAAGGAAAAACCCAGGTAGTTTGTGGAACATAAACTTTTAATACGCACCTTAAAAAAATATATTTGAACAATTACAAAAAAAAACAAAACAAACATGAGATGCAGAGTCCTTTTATTGAGCGTGGCCATCCTCAGTGCGTGCTGCAGAGGTACAGCCCCGGTGAGCAAATGCTCTCCATCCTTTTGAAGTCCTTTTACCAGTTCTTGTGGCAGGAAAGTCAAATGTACTTGTTGCTGATTTGCTGTCGTAGCTTCTGCGTGGTCAATAAATACGTCACAAGTAGAGCTGAGCCGTGGCAGCAGTAACAGCAGTGGGTGTTCTTAGAGGCAGGTCACTCGGAGGCTGTTCTAAGGAAGCAGCGGTTCTTCCTGGAGGACAAAACATCATCAGGCACTGACAGCTCAGACTGGCGGCCATGTAGGGCTTACACAAGTCTGTCTGGCCCTAGCGGTGCTCATCTTACTCAGCCATCGCAGCAGTGCTGCTGTTATCTCAATGGCTTAATTCAGTTTGACTTTATTCATTTTACGTTCTTTGCTTCCCATGGTAACTGCAAAGTACAGCTTACCCAGGTCTGAGTAGTCAGATAGTGGCGTACAAGTTATACATAAGAGACACCTTTCTGTCTATTTATCTTCCTGTAGCTGCTGTTACAGTTCATTCATGTTAGTTGGTAGAACCACAGGAAGCATTTCAAATGCATGCCTCGTGTGCATGGCAACTGAGGAATTTTTGCTTTAGTATTTTAGCTCTCTTTAAAAAGAGAGCTGAAGTAGTCCCTGTTAATTAATATATGCTTTAAAGTGAACTGTTTTGGCCTTAAGAAGGATTAATTTTTAAGGCCTCAATACCTAAATTCAGTCTAGAACTCTGTGTTCTTTTTTCTCTTTCTAAGATGACTTTTTTGGGGTTGCACTGCAATGGCTGAGGCCTGTCAAAAAGGGCACTTGGACTCTGTTCTGTTTGTACTGCCAACAGCAAGAGATCTCAATCTATTGCTCCATCCTTATTCCTGGCATCTTTTTCTTTTATGCACAGAATTAATCTCATATCTTAATTGATTGAGAAGAAGTAGGAACTTCCTCCACATAACACAGTATCAAACATCTCCGAGCCGCGATGTTGGTTAGGGTTAGTTACCTGCATAGCATTGTGATGCATTCACTGTTATCCCGACATGAGGCTCCAACGGGTCTCAGTGAGACTCCTCTCCAGAAAGGCGTCATCCGCTTCTGTCTCTGGAGGGGCTGTGGTTGGTGCAGGGAAGCACAGTGCACCTGGAACAGAGTTGCAGCCAACTGTCAGGAACATGCGGCAGCAGTAGGCAGGGGGTCATTTTGATGCTCGGGTCAATCATCTTAAGCATTTTTAAGTGAAGGACTTTAAATCTTCCTTGTTTTCAGACATTGCTCTCTTAAAGCATAATTGTTTGTATCCGAGTCCTAAAGAAATAGTTATTAAAAATCAGCATTTTTGTTACTTTAGGAGGGAAAGCACAGTTACTTTGAAAAGTAATTGAGCAAGTAACCCAGCTTCACTAGGCAGACACTACTTCTTTGGGATGCTGAGTCCCCCAAAAGAGCTCTACCCACGCTGCTGACTCCTGCCAGTTTCTCTCGTTCATGCACGTCTTTGCTGCCTGACGTCTGAACTAGCACTTCAAATAGTTATCTGTGCTTACCTGACTGAGCAGCAGTGAGAAGAATAAAAGGAACGCCATCATTTTCCAACAGTGCATCTTCGCAGGATGAGCTGCCACTTCAGCTGTGGGAGCAGCTGTGGGCGGAGGAGGTTGGAAGAGCCCCGAATAGAACTTCCCAAGCCACAGCCAGATTTTTATAGACTTCATTCTCTTATCGTTGCATCAGCTGTCAGTCATTACAGGAACAAAGTTCATTTAGGAGCAAGAGGGAATTACAAAGTTAGCATCTACTGAAGTGATCTGGTTCAAGGCCTATCTATCTAGCTAATAATTTACTCTCCTTCCACTTGTACTTTGTCTGGTCAGCTTACCAGATTTGCCAACTGTTCTTTCTTTAAAGTCTATCTAGCATGTTACCAGAACTCCCTTGTGTGCTTGCAAGTATAAGTGTGGGTGGCCAACAGTCTCATGGTGAAGATCAAAAAGCCATAACCTTATTTGACTTCTGTGACATTCACAGCATGCACAGCTCTGAGTTTGCCAGCTGGGAGGTAAATACTGCTCTCCTGAGAGTATTTTGAGCAGAGAATCGAACTTTTGACTCTGCTTCTCATTCTTGGTGTGTGGAAGAATCACAAGCAAATCATTTAACCTTTCTTTCCACAAAGCAGTACTTGAGAATCAGATGTAATATTTTCCATGCGGGGTCTGGAATGTCAAAATTATGTTATTACGTGGTAGGTAAATCACAGATCTGTTCTTTCAAGGATCCTCACTTGCAGTTAGTCTCTAGATAGCTAAGCACAACAGTAGAAGAGATGGTTACAAGGATTTTATGGAGGTGAGTTGCTCTATGTAGCAAGACTGGTGTATGGAGATGAACGCTCTCTGCTGTACTCTGTATCTCATAGTCTACCTCATGGTTAATCTTCTGAAAGGTGCCAACAAAACTCCCACTGATGTGGACAGGCAGACTGTAATTAAGGGGAATCTTAAACTCTTCTGTGGCGATATAAGATTGCCAACAGCCTAGAGAAAATGATGTTTAAAAAGGGCTACGTACTGCTTCCCATTCCTTCCAAAATATCAAAGTTGAGACACGCTTCCCCCACTTGTCTCCCACTGAGACAAGTAGGAGTAGGTGTGTTTCCAAGATTACTACTCTGTAAATGCACCTTGTCAGCATTTACTCCTTTTTGTCTGTGATTTATGCACCCAGCTACACGTATGTCCACGTATGTCCAGGTATGCTGTATGTGTCAAGGAAACGACTTTTTTCAGTTGCAGAGTAGCAGAACACCGGTGTAGTTGTGTCAAGTTCTGCATGTAGATTTGGAAGCAGTCTGTTTAAAAACAAACATTTCAGGTACTGTACGAAATAATTGTGCTTCAGCTACATTATAAATCCAAATGTGAATGAAGTAGGCTACAGTTTTCTGTGATTGCCTAATATGGAGGCATAAATGCCAGCGTGGAAGGCAAGTTACATAGATTAAGATAATGCCTGCTATGTTGTCAGGTTCCAGCCTATAAATGATTACTGCGAAGCCCCAATTTCACTGGGATTAAATAAAAGCCCTTTGCAGCATATGGCCTCCAACCCACTGCGGGAAGATTTGTTCCTTTCCTGGAGTTCCTCTTGCATTTTCCCACTTCCCCTTATTTGTCTTTCTTCCCAGTATGGAGGAATCAAAACTGGTCTTTATTTTGCATTCTTGGGTCTCACATAATCACTGCAGATCCAATAGCTGAACTTCAGCGTTGGTTGGTTGGTTGTTTTTTTACGTTTTGCTGTGAATTTCTCAGTTGTTTCTTTTACTGAATCCTTTTTTTACATACATCTGAGTTTTAATTACTGACTTCACCTGTGGAACACAAGTTTGAACGGCATCTCAACTCTAAGAGCAGTGCCTCCAGCATGTTGTTGTTTCTCAGCATTTTTGGCTAGCTAAATCTAGTAATGTGTGATGTCAGAATTGTGTATCCTGAGTTCTTTATAGTGTCTTTGTAGTTGCAGATCCCTTCGAGCTGCAAGAAAAAAAAAGGGACTGATTGTTTCCATGTATGCAAATGCAGCTCAGTCTGTCTGCTGCTGGCCAGCAGATAGCCACTGCAATCGTTTAAACAACTGAAAAAGAATGTAAAACGTTGCTGTGTTGCCACTTTTAACATCCAGTGAAGGAACATCAGAAATAAATGAGGGGACAGATTGATTTTCAACTGCATTGTTCAGACTGAAATGCTGCTCAGCTGAACTCCCACGTACCACCTGGCAGGTGGGAGCCATCACTGCAGCAGCGTGCTGATGTGCCGGGTTTGCTTCTTGCTCCCTGCTGCACGGCCGGGCCTGCAGGCAACTGCAGAGATGAGAACAGTTCAGCGGGACTGCAGCAGGCGCTGCCAGCAGCAGGAACTGACAGGGAGCAG
The DNA here is from genome assembly GCF_039878825.1 of Excalfactoria chinensis. Classification (NCBI taxonomy): domain Eukaryota; kingdom Metazoa; phylum Chordata; class Aves; order Galliformes; family Phasianidae; genus Excalfactoria; species Excalfactoria chinensis. The sequence goes on from NC_092837.1 coordinate 1,348,937, forward strand.
CTCCAGCCCACCTGCTGACCCTGCAGCATGAAGGTTAAAAGCCAGGGCCTGGCAGCGGTGCTGTCGCTTGAGGCTCACAGGGCTGCTGGGTTGTAGGTAAACTCACCAGTGGCAGCTGAACTTGCCACCTGTTTACAGCAGTCTAGCAGCTGGTCTGGACATAGTTCAGCTGTCTGTGAATGGGGGCAGAGACCTCATGAGAGGCTGGGCCCTGTTCTGAGCTGCTCGTGCTCAACAGAACTGCTGAGAGGCACTGAAAAGGAAGTATTGACTCCCACAGTAAACCCTTAGATGTCCTGTTATTCAGGCTACGAATCAACTGCTGTTGCTGTTTGAGGGTAAGTAAATAGGACCCAAATAAGAGTTCTGAATGAAGTACGCCTGCCGACATCTTTGGCTGCTCAGAATTGGAGAACCCAGTTCATTCATCCCTTGCTTAAGTAGAAGATAGGATTGAACTGAACTTATTTTTAGCAGAATTTACAGCACTAAGTAGCTTGTTTTACTTGTTTCTGCCAACCTCAGACTGCACTTGGAACAAGAAAGCCTTCCGCTATAGAAACTGTGTACCCCCCAGCTTGCTGAAGTGAGAGACTGAGCATCTTTGTCTTCCAGACAGCTCAGCCCTTAACCCACAAAGGATCTATCACAGAACAACGTCACGCTCTGCAGATTAGATAAATTTTCAGTACCAGCTACAGGAATAGCGTGGCAGGGAGATAAAGGTGTTACTTTGCTTGTGCTCGAGTTTGAGACAGATAGCTCAACACTAAGAAAAATAAAAGATAAAGGAATGAGCCAAATGTTCTGGACTTTGGAGAGGGAAGCGTGTCGTGTACGTAAGAGCCCCGGGGTGAATTTTGTAGTCATGTGCTTGAAAATTTAATGGTAGTAATAGAGCTCCTTAAATCATCTTTGGGTGTTAAAATAATCCTTTTACTTCCTTGTAGTTCCCTAGGAACTGCTTTTAATTCAGCCAATTAACGCTAACCAAACATCAGAATTGCAGTTTATCATCTGATTATTATTAATAAATATGATAACCCGGTAACTGTATAGAGGGTCAAAGCTCATATTCAATTCTGAACCATCAGTCAGGCTGGGCAATTTTTGCCAGTATCATATCAGACTGTTTGTTCTTCACAGGTACGGAGATGGGAATATATTCTAATTCAAGCAAAAAGTGGTTAGTGAGGGAAAGATAACGGATCAAAGAGCTCAGCTCTGCACTGCTATTTCTCATCACCCGCACTGTAGCCAGGGCTGCCTTCAGCTACCTACACTGAGAAACACTGCTAGGAAATAAAGAGCCTGGAAACGTGAAATAAAGCAATTTGAGCTTAGAGGATTTTAATACCGTTATCTCTCTGTATGGAATTCACCTGACAGATAACGTGGTACAATTCACCTTAAACGCCGTAAGACACGGACTTCATATAAAGATATGGGCCGAAGTTAAGGTTTATTAGCCATTATTATATATTATCTCCCTGTCCCTCTGGTTACGTGAACAAGCATCACAACAAGTAATGCAGCGCGGTGCCACGGAGCGGCGCAGTCACTCGTCGTTCTCGTAGTCAGCGGGATTCTTCCTCTTCAGCCTCTCGAACTCCTGCATGCCCCACGAGTACAGCAGGTAGGCGCCCACGAAGGCTGCAAACGGAAAGGAGCGCTGACACACGGCACGGCAAACAGCAGCACGGGCTGCCCGCTGTGCAACAACGCAACAACGCCACGACGCCCCGCTGCAAAACCTACTGCCGTTATAAAGCCCCACTGCCGTTATAAAGCCCCATTGCCGCCATAAGGCCCCACTGCCGCCATAAGGCCCCATTGCCGCCCTGTGCCCCCCTCAGCCCCGCCGCCTACTCACGGGGCGCAACCTTGAAGATCTGCGAGCTGAAGCGCCGCCACACGTTGGGCAGCCCGTCCGAGAAGACGTTGGGCATGGCGCGCTGCTCGAAGGGCGACAGGCTGTACGTGATGATGTGGCGGACCCGGGCCAGGTTCCCGAAGTGGATCCCCATGGCGGCACCGTGTCACCTTCGCAGCCGCCCAGCCGCCGCGCGCCCCGGAGGCGGAACCTCACATGCTGCTTCCGCTTCCGGGCAGCGAGGCGGTCACTGGTTGCCATGGGTTACTCTGGGTGCACGTCGGGAGGCCCCGGCGGTCGGCGCTCCCCTCAGGGCTGCGGGCGCTGTGAGTCTCGCCTCGCTGTCCCCTCGGGTTTAACAGCCCTACACACGCTAATTAGCCGCGTTATAGATGCAGCTTCTGCTGGCTTTGCAGGGAAGGGGGGGAAGAAAGGAGCAGGGCGTGTGTGAAGCTGCTAAGGAGTGGGAAGAGCCGCAGCGCCATGGCGGAGCGCTGCTGAGGGGCGGCTCACAGCGCTGCGCCTCCACAGGCAGAGATCCGCGCTGGTACAGCCTGTAAGTATTGCTGCAAAGCGTGTGTGATCAGCACAGCGCACAGCACGGCCCTGGAATCCAGCCCGTGTTTCTGGTAATGCTTCTGCTGTACGTTTATGTAACCGTAACTGTGCAGCTTCCACTGCCTCAGTGCTTCTCCATGAACTGACTCTTCACGCTCCTGCTGAAGACCGAATAACATCCGCCTCCATGTTCGCTTCTGAACCAGCTGCAGGCTGCGCAGCCTCTTCAACCCCCAAAAAACGCCGTGAGAAAAACTCCCCACAGGGCACTGCCGGGATTTGGCACCATGGGAAGAACCGCAGATAGTCCGAAAGCGTTAAACAAACAGGCGTTTGGCAGCGCTGAGTTCCCACGTTTGAAATGGATGGTGGGAGTGGCGCGTGTTCTGCAAGGAGCCCTTTTCCCGAGCCAATCGGCTGCAGCGCTGAGCTGAGGCAGCAGTTTGTTTGACTTGGAGCCATTTCGCCTTCAGCCCTTGGTGAGATGCTCCCTCACACAGCGCCAAAGTAAGCACTAGTTTTAGTCGAGCAGCTTCAGGCCGACACAATCAGCAGCAGCTGGTTGTGTCGGGCAGCACCGCAGCTCCACGCCGCACTCCAGGCTCACACGGAGGCAGTGAAGCACACCTGCTGCCCTGCCAGCGCACTGCGAGCCACGCGCAGCCCCTTTGGGCTCCGTGCTTTCCCCACCAGGCTGCGTGAGTCATGATCTAACATTAGGGACTGGGAGAGAATGGAGGAGTTTATGCAACAACGTATTCACAAATCGTTTTAAAAGCTATCCTTAGCAACTCAAAGAAAAACCACACTCAGAACAGCACTGCATGCCATTAAAAAATCTCTACCAAAAGCAGCCCCCTTTGTGTGAGCTGCAGCCAAAGCTCCCTTCGCTTCAGTTGTTCTCACCCTGATAGAAGCATTTCCTGCAACATTCCTGCAAGAAAAATGCTGGGGGGGACTGGAAGTTTGGAAAGGAAAAAGAATGAAATACTGAGAATGATTTTAACATTAGCCTTTCCTCTTTCCCTAGAATCTTAGCAAAAGTGCCATTCCAAAGGATTTCTTTATATAAAGTAAGACTAGCAGACACTGAATTCAAGTGATGTGTGATAGGCATTCATTTTATTTATTATTAAATCTGTACCAAAACAGCTTAAAATAGGCATCTGGTAGTTGAAACCACTTCTGTTCAAATACAACATTATTCCAATAAAAAGATATTTACATTTATTTCCACATTCTAGAAAGGCTGAGTGGCTACAAAAACAGTGCTATTATATAAACACCCACTAATTAACTCCATGCTAAACCCTATTCAGTTTGAAAGAGCTGTCAGAATTACACAAACCCCACAAATATTTCGAGAATACAAAACACCCAAAGCAAGTGTAAAGCAGGTTAAGGCACACCCCACTACCGACAAGTGCACTTGGTAGCTATCATGTCCTCGTATTCTTTGTAGACTATGGAGCCATCGGGCTCTATTGTCAGGACGCTCAGAGGGCTGTACTCAGCTGGAACGCAGGAGGGCCTGGGAACAGAGGAGTCCAGTTTCTCATATATGATGTTCTGCACCATTGTATGCACAGGAGAGCCGTAACGGTGCCCAACCACCCTGGGACAGTCACCCTTGCAGTACTGAGGGCTGTATCTATGCGGTGCTATTATCCATTTGTCCCATTTTAACTGGCTGAAGCTTAAACGGAAGCTGTGAAGCTCACACTCGTTTTGAGGAAACAGAAATTGTTTGAAATATTCACTCAAGTTTTGGGGCGGAGTTGCTGGAGTTTCCTTCAGATTCTCTTCTCTTCGATGCCTGGATGCCCTTTTACCCTGCGTGTTCTCTCCTCCTTTGTCACCCGTCACATCAGCAAACAGGCTGTTCCTCTGCCTGGGCCGTGCCGGGCTTTTCCTTCTGTGTCTAAGTGAGTTCCACCTGTGATAAGCTTGCTCACTGGTGTCATTTAGGTAAAGAAGAAGAGAAGGGGGGACCAGAGCCGTATTAATGAGATTATCCTGTTCAGTGTTATGCTGTGGGTTACCCATCAGACAAGTGAAGTTCACAGCCATATGAATATTCCTCCTGTTAGTAGCAATGAGAGGCTGTAGAAAAGAAGTCACATCGACCTCAATCCACTTGCGTTTTCTAACTTCATAGTGCAGGCTAAAAGCTACAGAGTGTGAAACGCTGGGACAAACTTGGCTAGAAAAATCATGCTCCTTAACAGACAAATGGCACGTGCACGTAAAGGAAGAAGTGGGAACGGAGGTGTCAAATGAGTAGAGCAAGACAGACTTGAGTAAGTGCTCAAGAGCAGTAACACGGTCCAGGTTGAAGAGCAAATCCACTGAGTGAAGGTCTCCTGGGAAGAGAAACAAAGATCTTGCACAGTTAATGCATCTTGATTTGCCACCGGTACATAAATGCTCTGACATAGCAGATCATCAGAAATCGGTAAGCAGCAGAAGAAACCAATTTAGATGCTCATATTTTTATTATATGGAATGTCTACTTCAGTCAGAACCAAAACTTATCAACAAAACCAACAAGGCCCAAGGCTTCTAAGAGGCATTAGAGTGCAGTTAAATAACAGCACGCAAAGTTGGCAGTGCCTTTCAGTGCTGGTATGGGGAAAAAGGAACCAGAGCCTTTGGACTGTACAGGATACCATGAAATGGTGTAAGTTTAAAGGGTGTGCTGCCAGGTTCCCTTTAAAACTTCAGTTTTTTAGCATTAGCTGCAGTTATAACAATAACTGCTCACACATTCCTGACCAACAGCTGCCAGTGATTCTAACAGCAATGCAGAAAGTCATTTTTGTCAGTTTGCTTCTCTCTCATGAAACAGAGATACAGCTTCCGAGCTATTTCAAACGCATATTTCTGTCTCATTTGTCCCTACTGTAGGACACGCTGTTTGTTGTCTCTCCCCATGATGTTATTTGTATTTACTGCAATTTCTGTCCCATTCTGAGGTTGGTGAAGCCCCGTGTTGGCCTTCTCTCCAGGTGTGGAGCTGAATGCTCAGCACACCGCTTCTCTTACTGCTCAGCATTGTCTCTTTTCTGAGCTAGAGATCGTTCTTTGTCAGCACATAAGTGCGTTAAGTGATCTTCAAACACAGAGAAGCAAAGGATTAAGAGCCAGATGTGGTCTCTGTGGATCTTAATAAACTTACAACTTTGTTTATGTTCATGATTTTTTTTTTCATCTGAAGTTATGAATTTCAACAGCAGCCTCCAAATTTGCTTTAGGAAGTTGGTTCGGGTTCAGACCGCTGCTTTAACTGCTGCTGTATTTAGGAGACATTGGCACGAGACTGCCTGTTAAAAACCAAAACGCCTCCAGCAGTCTGTGCTGTAAATTACCTACCTGATCACCTACCTGTAATCAGGTCCCTGTGGCAGTGCTGGCACTCAGAACACGGGGTGAAAAGTCGAACAGTGTTATAGAGGTGGCTCTTGTGGGCCTTTGGGATTCCCTCCTTGGTGGCGTACATCTTATACAGCCTCTTCATGTACCGCAGGGCTCGGGAGTCCGGCTGGAGCCTGGGGGTCCCGCTTTCCCAGCTCTGACGTCCCTGGTCGGACAGCACTTTGAGCAGGGGGGGCAGGAGCGCACAGCCTCGGCTCGAGCCCTTGGGCAGCCGCAGCAGCGGGTAGAGCTCGTTGAGCTCAGGAGCTCCCAGAAGCGCGGAGATCTTGTTAGGGGCTGCGTGATCCCTGGAGCGGGGGGAGCACTGGATGCTGAAAGAAAGCCAGTGAATGCAGCAATAGAAACAAACGCAGACCCTCCAGGTACCTTCCATGCTCTCCAGAGCTGCAGCCTAACAGCACCTCCCCCAAAATATTCAAGAAAAAACGAACGCACACGAGCGCGAGCCCTTATATATGCTTCAGCTGTGGCTCAGGAGGGAGGTTTCTTTGTGATTAGAAACCAAAGGGAAAGATCCGCAGCTGGCTGTGGAATCCACGTGTGTGTGCACGGCCGGGCCGAGTCTCTGCACGTGGAAGCATCTCACCAACAAACGCTGCTTCTCAAGGTTAAACTTCTCCACCTGGTAAACTGCAGCGCACGATGTTCGTGGATCAGCCCCCAGGGGGAGCCGGGAGGCGAAGCGATGCCGCCGGTCCGGCTGAGAGAGCGCGATCTGCAGGCGTTCCGGTATCGGTGAGTTAGCTATTAAAGGAAGTTCAGCAACAGCGCCAGTTATCATTGCTAAATATATATAAGATGCTAAATATTGTTGCTCCTGAAGACTCCATCTGGAGTAGTAGTCAGTGCTTGGAGTGCTTAGAAACTCGCTGCATGATGTAAGGAAAGGGATGGATTTTTGTTTTACTTAGTAAGGAAAATGTGTTTTCATGCCAGATGTTTTTAATTAGAGCTGTGCTATCGGTGGTGTCACCTGCAATCTGGCTTTTGCATCTTAGGGCTTCTAAATAAGGTGTGCTTGTTCAGAAGATGCTTAATTAACTTACAGAATTCTTCCATTGGAGTGGAAGGTTAATTCAGATCCCAATCTCTAATGTAAAACAATATAACCATTTTGCTCAGGTCTCGTAGAGCTGTTCTGACTGTGATGAGAAGGGGATACCATCAGATCTAAGGCCATCTGTGTAACAGCGCTTTGGATGAGGTCGGTACTTTTGTTCGTTTTAAAAATGCATCCTTCAGTGACACCTGATGAGCTGATCTGCTGCTCTCTTGTGCATGTAAACCATTGTGTTAACATCAGACAAACGTGATGATGGTTTCTGCTATTCCATGACTATTAAAGCTGCTCTTCAACATCTTTTCTTTCTTCTTCCCTGGGAAACACCAAGTACCTCACTTGTACTATCACAAACGAATGGCAATCTTTAATTTCTATGTAGCAGAGAAGAAGGCTTGGCGCTTTGCCCTTTAGCTAGATAATTACATTTGTTTCCACGAGAGAGCAGAAGCATTAATTGCAGGTGCAGCTGTTCTGCCCCAACCAAGTGCTTTACTTGGGCTTGCTGAGCTGATTCAGAGTACTGTGAAATACAAGAAGCAACAGGTGCTCTCTGTAAGGTCCTTGATAATGCTGCAGGTCCATAGCTAACTAATCCCACACTGTAACTCTGAGCTCAGTGCCTGCTGTGGAGCTGTGTCCTGCTCTGAGTATGAAGCTCGCTGCATGTAGTGCTGCGGTGAGCTGTGTTCTCTGTGCCAGGAGCAGGGTGTGCTGCAGGGGTGCACTGTTGCTCCTTTGGATGCACTACCAGCAGGAAGCTGAGCGTGTAGCACAGCGCTGAGAGAGTGGGCACTTTGTACCACTGGAATTAATAACTGTTCTTGGCAGGGTAGTCAGTCAGTTGGTTCATTTAGTGCACAAGTTCAGTGACTGAATAGGCAGCAATGTGAGAAAAGCTGTACTTCACCCTTGGTGAAAACAACTGCCTGGCACAGCACAGCCCTGCTTTGGACACTGGAATGGAGTCTGGCCCTCCTCTGCTTGTGGGCTGCTGGGGCTGCTTGGCTTTGTCCAGTCCCTTCGGTCCAGCTGCAGTGAAGGTACGTGCTTGTGGAGTGCTCACTTAGAGCTCTTCTGTACTGAAATCTTGGTTTACAACTCATCCACGCATTGCTCCCATCAGCCATGTTACGTGAGGTGATAAATGTTGATACGTAGTGTTCAAACACAGCACTCACAGCCTCACCTGCTCAGCCTGTACTGCACAGAAGCTGGTGGGTCTCTCCTTGTTGTAATCAGGTGTTCATTAAAAAAGAATGATGAGAGCTCGTTCCTTTGCTGCTCAATCTGTGTGCTCTGGGCTGTGGGGCAGCTCAGGCTGTGCCCTTTGTTAAGGAGGAAGGTAGGAGATGAGGTGGTGGCTTTGCAGTGCTGCTCGGGATGCTGCTGTTAGTGTGGTTTCTTTGTAGAGCGATACCGTGCAGTGCTGTCATCAGCTGCATGTTCTGGGGAAAAGCACGTGTGGTTACAGTGTGCTGGTTGGTCATTAAATCAACCAAAGTGCTCATAATAAGTGCAGAGACAGGTTGGCAGAAGACCTTCCCCTTTCTGTTTTACTTTTTCTATACAAACCCAAATGAACCCCATCCTGACAAGCCAGGAGGTGGGTGCTGATGCTTGACTCCTCCTGTCTTTGTGTGCTGCTACAGAGCTGAGATCTGCCATGTCCTCAGGTTGGAAGGCTCCTACAAGCAGCAGCACGGCAATGATCCTGATGGGGCAGGTAAATAACAGTACCCACGTGTGACATTTTTCAGATGTTTTAATAGTTTTTAAATCAAATAGCAATTCCAGCCGTTCTGGCGGCCACCGGCTGGTGCCTGTAAGCTACGAAACAAGGAATCGTTCGTTTTGTTGTGCTGCCGTGCGTGTCCTTGTGTGACCCTCAGCGAGAAAAGCACTGCGTTGTGAAGCAGCCCATCGCGGCCGCTCCGAACTCCACGGCAGGGAGCCCACGCCGTTACTCCGCCCAGCGCTGCCCGTTCCCGCGGCTTCGTGGCGGCCGCTTCGCCCTTTCCCCGTGTCCGTGTGTACCCGGGGTTCTCCTCCTTCCGCACCAGCAGCTCCCGCTCCCAGCCGCACGTGCCTCCCCGTAACCCCACCTCCGTGCCTCCCCGGGGCCGGGCCGGGAGAGCGCAGCGCTGCGGGGATTGGGCCGAGCGGGGTCGGCTCTACTCCGTGAGTCGCGCTGCTCGGGTCCAATAGCCGAGAGAGCGTGTACCCATCTGGAAGCGATTTGGGACTGACGGAGGTAGACGGGTTTGGGAAGGGCGGAGGGGGAGGCATCGCTTATGCAGGGTCGCTGAGCCCCTGCGGTGCTTGGGGAAGTTCTGAAGTTGTGCTCTCGAGAGCTGCCCTGTGGGTGTTACTGCGGGGAGCCGATGCCGGCAGCGCAGGGCGCGCTGATTCCTGCCTGAAGCGGTCCCGGCTGGAAAGGGACTCTCGGAAATCCTTCCTGGGGATGCTGCTCTCATCTGTACAGCACTAAAGGTACGCCGTCCTGTTGTCTGCTAAAAATGGTCTTAACGATGATTGTATCTCATGTGATGTTACTCCGCGGCGAAAAGAGCCCTTCTGTAGGTTGAATAAGCGGCGTTACATGGCTAAGGCGGCTCTGCCGTGCATCAGCGTGCCGTCCTCAGGGCTTTCAAATCTGTGTGGTCGCGGTCTGAGCCGCATCGCTAATTCCTGCGGACATCCCGGGCGGTCACTGCGGGGTCTCCTCTGAGCGGCAAAGGTCTAATGAGAGCCGGGACTGGGCAGAGAGAGATTGCACTGCGCTGCTGAGATCGGGGCAGTTCTGAGCGCTGTGCTGTGAGATGTTCGGAAGTGTTGTGTTTCAGAAGTGTTGTGTTTCAGAAGTGTCTCTTAGCAATGTGTGTGTGCTTCGGTGTGAAAGTCCAAGGGAAAATGTTAAAACTCGTGAAACGATTTGAGCATACAGCTGGAAAACAGGAATCCAAAGTGAATGAATCGGGCAGAGGTGTGGCTGGGAAGGAGAGGTGTTTGCAGGGGAGGGGGAGAAAATCCCAGGAGACTTTCCAGTGATTTGTGAGAGCAGATGCAAATGATTTACTTATGAATCTGCCTGGGAGGTTTTGTGTGCTCTGATGCTGCCTCTTGTCTGCTGTGTTTGGTGCTGAGCTGCGAGTCTGAGCACGCGCAGGGCCGGGGATGTGGGAGTGCTGCCGTGCTTCTGAGCCACCACTGCGCTTTGGATTTGAACTCTCCTGTTCAACTTTGAACAGCAAAGTCAGCTTTGGAGTTGAACTCGCTTGCTGCCTTGTTCTGACTTTGCTGGAGTTTGTTTCAGCTGATAATTTGCACTCTGGTTGTTTACTCGGTCTGGGTTTCTGGGGCAAAGTGAGCAGAACAAACCCTGTGTCCCTAACGATGATCTTAAGGGATCAAATGCTGTCTTCCCTATTTTCAGTAGTTCTGAGCTGTCACTGAACAGCTGCATTTCCCATGATTTGGAGAAAGGAACTAAGTTTTGTTTTGCATGGATTTGCATTAGGGATGCACCTTTTGTTCTTCCCTCTGAAGATCCTCCCAAGTCTGGACAATTAATAATCAACAAAAAATGCACTCGCTTTGATTTTCATACCTTAAATGTCTGAAGACTGTCCTTATCCTACTGGAATCTCCAGGAGCTCCCAGACATGGCTGGGCTGACTCTGGGCTCATCCCAAGGGATAAATGACCCGGCTGCCTCCAACCCGTGCCTTCAGGTGCAGGGCCTGACTGCCACTGTCACTGTGGGTTCCTGGTGGGCACTGGCCACACTGGAACTGGGGACTCTGCCACTGATTGTGCCCCAGGACCTGGCAGAGCTGAGCAGGTGGGAATGGGGCTGGGAGGGGTGGGGAGGACACAAATGGAGTAGGAGTTCTGTGAATGTTCTTTAAACGTAATTATAGACATGTATAGTTTTCATACAGACAGCTAAAAGCAATGAGAAAGGGAGGGGGAAAGAACTAATTACAGTAAGTTCCTTTTTGTTTGTGATGTTTTCCTAACCTTAGTTATTAAAATCAAGTTTTAATTTCTTTGAAAGTTATCTGCAAAGGAAAGACTGTGCTAGAAATATGGTTGGTGCCAAGTCTCAAACGCGCTCCAGTTTCTATCACCTTCCTCTTCATCATCTGCTCTTGTGACATCAGCTCGCCATTACTGCAGGTGTGTGTGGCAGACCTGGAGATCCACCTGAACTTAATGCTCCTCTGGAACTTAATTTTGTACATTTTCAAAAGTGAACAAATGTGTTTAAATATTTCATGACCTGACAGAAACATTTCCATATGGACTTTTTGCTGTCAGGAGGGTGATGGTTCTGTGTCTCAGAGTGGCTGAGGATTCAGGCACTGAATAGGGTGCTGAGGTGTCAATGAATGGGCTGAGCTGGGGGTGAAGCTGGTCACAGCGCTCCTGGGGATGTCCTGATATGGTAAGCTCAGGTTCCTCTGGCTGTGCAGTGCACACCAAGCTGGAGTGGAGGTTGGGTGGCTGGGTAACGAGAAAATGATGCCCAAATACAGTCCTGTGTGCTGCCACACGTAATACAGGATTTACAGTTTTTGTTCTGTGTGTATGCATGAGCATAGGCCTCATGTTTGAGAATGAGATGTGTGTGACTTTTTGATGTGCAGATGATCACAGTGCCTGTACTCGCTGTCAGGGGTGCGCAGTGTTACGGCAGTGCAGTGCTTGAGCTTTTAGACTCTTCATGAGGTGAATGAAAAACAGGATAAATGTAAAGTGAATGAATGTAAATAATCAGAGTAAACAAGCAACTATAAGTCACTACGACTATTAACAACTATGGACTTGTCAACAATAGATACGGTCACTTTCTTAGTTCCAAGTGCTGATCTCTTTGCCCAGCCAAGCTTCACTCTTCTGGTTTCCATATGATCTTTGTCCTCCACTCCATTCTATTTCAGAACAGCACTTCTGTTGATTAATTTTCTCCTCTGCTCACACCTCATTGAAGCTTCCTTGCCGTGGTGGCCTTTTCTGCTGTTTCCCTGGCCTGCCGCTCTCTTCTCAGTGCTCTCCTATTCTGTTGCGTTCCACTTAGTGCTGCTTCTTCTCACCTGTTCATGGGGAGTCCTTTGCTCCACCCACATGTGGTGGTGGTGGCACAGAGATGGAGCACAGCTGAGAGCTGCTCCGTTGTCATCAGCTGCAGACAGTGCTGTGCTTCCAAGGGGAATTCCAGGGACGGCCTTGGGAGCTGTGGATGGTCAGTATGCAAAGCTCCATGTTACATCTCTAGTGATGTGATGTCTGTTTGGAGACCTCTGACACTCTTTAGAGTTTGGTTGGTAGACTAATAGAACTTTTACGTCTGGAAATGTGCTCGAGCTGCCTTGCATGATGGATAGATAGATGGATGGATTTTCTTCAAAAGCCACGTCCAACGGCCTTTGGTTCCAATCCTATTGGGTTCATGTGCTCATCGATTCCAGTGCAGTAAATTAAAGCACAATGAAAATAAATACATGTTATCAGAAGTCATCCAGAGCTAAACTGTACTTAATACCCAAGGATCTTCATGTCGTGTCTCTCTATGCCCCCTGGGCACTTTTTGCCTTAAAGAACAGCAAGCTGCCAGCTCATGCTGCTGTTTGTTTACCTGTGAGGGTGGCAGAGCTGCCCCAGCCAGCATTTGGAACTTAATCAGGTAACGCTCCTTTTCTTTATGTCATCTGCTGGCTGCATTATTTATTTAGCCTCCCCACAACAAAGACACCATTGTTTTTGAGTGTTGCAAGAGAAAGCAGCATGCCTGCCTCTGTCTGTGACCATACTGACACCCCTGAGCCCCTCATTTCTTCATTTCACTAATGCAGGGGAGGAGCGTGTCCTGATGGCAGAACAGGCAGCAGCTGGGGTGCTGTTCTGTGGGGATCCTGTCCCAGGTGGACCCCGGTGTCTTTCTCTGTTTACTTCTCTCACATTCTATGGTGCCTGAGAGAGAAACAAATGGGCCACAATTGCCTGGGAGTGGTGGAGCAGCATCCTGCACTGCTCCTCAGTGCTGCCACTGTGTGATCCCCGTGTTTCTTTAAATGTAGTGACAAGCTTCTTTTATATTCCGGCTCAGTAGTTACCTGTGGAAAAAAGGAAGTGTAGAACTTGTGAGCAGCAATACTTTTGTTGGACAGAATGTCCCATTGCTTGTTTGAATGCCCTTCTACTTTGCCAGTCAGTGGAGCTCATGGTTTTGCAGCACCAGTGCCAAGGTGGGCATGCAGCACGGTTGTGGCTGCCTGTGCTGGGCACAGGTTGGTACCTTTGGTACCCACAGGGAGGATTCACCCTCTGCTGTTAGCACATGTGGTCACAGATTAGAGGAAGGGCTGCAGCTCTTGGTCTGCTCAGCACCAGACTGCTGTGGAGCAGAAGGGAGCTCAGCGGTGCTGCTGCTGCAGCAGTTGTCTCGGGGTGGATTTCTGCTCAGTGCTGCTCTGACCCAGCAGTGAGATCTTCTCCTTTGCTCTCTGCTCACATTGACTCTGCCATTTGTGCCACCCTGAGCTGATCCAGCTCAATAAAACAGCAGCAATCCTGAATCAATTTCTGAGCAGCTTCAAATGAGCAAACCAGTTCAGACCAGTGCAGGACCCAAGGGATGCTAGAGCTGCAGCTGGGAGGGATGGGCTGGTGCTGGGGATGGCACAGCAGACAATGGAACATGAGGGGTGGGAATGGTGCCTGCCCTTCCAGCAGCAGCACGCTGAGGGAGTGACTGCAGTGTGGGTCTCTGGGATCTACTGGAGTTGCACGAGCTGCAGCTATGGCAGGGAAAGGTCTGTGGCTCCGAAAGTTCTGTCCTCTTCTCCCAATACCTTTAATTGTGCAAGAGCTCCCGTATCCATTGCTTCTCTGCACAAATAGAGATACTGAGGTATTTGCACAGAATGTTCTGTGTTTAAAAAGGTACAAAAAAAGGTAAAACACATACAGTTTATTAAATCGATGTATACCGTGTTCAGTATAATCTTATTAAAATGAGGTTTAGACAATGGAAAACTGAATGTGTTTTACTTTAGGGGATGTTAAATGCTATCTTCTTCAATCCAGCCCCTGACAGTGGCGAGGTGCCTGCTATTTCCATTGGTATGGTTTGCACTTCAGTGACTGGAGCAGCTTCCAGGCTGTGGCTCAGGGGTCTCTGGCAGTGTGTGACAGCTGTACCCAGCTGTAGGTAACCCGTGACACCAAGGAAGTTCACTTAGTTTAATAAAATATGAAATGGTAGCATTGAGCCCACTGTATGCCTATCCAGGCCACTGCAGCTCTTTGGTTAAGACACTAAACTGTCCCTGTTAGGGGTGATACAATGTTCGATGCTCCCCAGGAGTCCTTCCATAGGTTCAAAGAGATTGGGCACTGGATGTATAGCATTTAAACATGCTTACAGTGTGCTTTCAGTTGAGAAACTTGTTCAGCTAAACATTGTTTTATTGTTCTAATGAGTCCTTCAAATATAATTTGATTGTTCTGACTCAAAGACCCACAATTACATATTTACTGGGAAGAAGTCCCATAACCTGACCCAGTCAAAGCGCACAGTGGAGGTTTCTATGGCTGTAAGCGTGGCTGTGCTTACACAACACAAAGCCTTTGGCCTCAATACCAATATTATTTCAGGTAACTGCTGGCGTTGGTGCTCGCACACAGCTGTTTGCTGCTGCCCCACACTGCGGCTGGAAGCCCTGTGTGCTGTAACTGCCTGTACTGCTGGGATCGGGAAACCATCCCCATGGGAACAAGGGCAGGGGAAGCCTGGCTGCAGAATGTTTTGTATGAAACTGGGGACTGGAGGAGCACAGGGGCATTGGTCTTTGATCTGGGACATTTCTGCATGAATTAGAACAGTGCTAGTGCCCTTTGTATTGCCTTTTGTGTATAACCAACCTGCTAACAAAAAATTAACTATGTCTTAGGAAATGCTGGAGAGCTGCTGATTGTGTTTGCTGTGAGGTTATGCAGCAGGATTAACTCCTGTAGGAATTACTGAGCTATGCTAAAAGGTACTGAGTGTGCATCTGCAGCTCCACAGTCCTCTGCCCCACTCACTGCTCTGATCGCTCAGCAGTGCAGCTGCCAGGCCTGGGGTTAATGAGGACTCTCAGGGAAATTATCTTCTCTGTTAGGCTGCTGTTATTTGGATGGTTTGGGTTGGTAAAGCCCAGGACTGTTACGTTTCTTTCCTCTCTCTGATACCATTGACCTAGTTTTTGTAGCCGGTAACTCTGAGCAGCCATCTGTAACACAGCTGATACCAAGTAATGAAAATAACATAGGTAACAGCCCGCTGGGTGGATTGCAGCTTTATGGGGAGCATTTGCTGTTTGTATTTCCACTGCTCCCCCTCTGAGTTTTGCTTTCTGACCTGCGGTGCGAGGCAGAGGGGGGGGGGTCCAGGAGCAGCATGGGCTTACAGCAGCACTGCTGCTTTGGTGGTGTTGGTACTGCATGGCTTGTGCTAAAAGAGAGTAGCAGAGCATGAGGTGCTGGCCAGGTGAGCTGTTGCTGTTTAGTGCATTTTAACCAGAAATACAGCTCAGTTTCTTCAGGAGCTGTGTGCATGTGCAGAACTCACCCCCGCAGTGGGAGCCTGAGGCAGGAGCTCTGTAGAGCAGTATTCAGAGGTGAGGCTTGGCCCCAAAGCTGGATTACTGCTTTTCTGCTTCTAAGCACTTTTGTGCTGTGCCTGTGGCAGAGCAGCAGGTGGGAGGTGTGTTGGTGGCCACTGCTGAGCTCTGTGCCCTGAATGTTATGAGGTCAGATGCAACTCTGAGAACACAGGCTGTCAGTCCAGGGGCTCCCGGGTGCTCAGCTTCCAGTTTGGAAATGCACTGTGTGACACCATTTCTGACAGCGGGGGAGAGTCTGGAGACACACTGTAAGCGTTCAAGAACTTGAGGACAAATACAATGAATCTCAGCTCAGTTGTATCTACAAAACCCTTCAATGATCTTTAATGATCTCCTGACCCTGTTTGTTGTTATTGCCGTGGAAGTTTGTGGATGACAAACCTGAGGGTGCATTCTGGTGGTGTGATGATCTCCCAGGGGTGCGGCTGTTCCCTGCTGGTGATGGAGGAGCAGCTGTTGTGTGCGTGGCTGCATGGCACAGGAGGAGCTCTCTGTCTTGTTTCCCACACATTGCAGTGTTCCTGATTGCCAAAAGCAGCTGTAAGCCTTCTCTTTTGGGGTCTCCCCGCTGTGTATCACTTGATGGCTGTGAGCAGCGTTATCGCACTGAGGTGAATGTGGGGATACGGCTAAGAGTGTTCAGCCCAACCTGCAGCATTTGGAGCACAGTCTGGGAGAAGGGTTAATATAATAGTTAATATCTGTACAACGGGGATTTACTGTGACAGTTGGGTGCCCTGAAGGAGCTATAGTGCCTGTTGGCTCTGCTTGGCATTCTGTGCTCCTGGTTCCAGCAGGCCCTTGCAGCACCCACCTCCAGGCAGTCCTGCTAGGAGATGCATGACTTCGTGGGCTGTGTCTGTAGCTTAACAGCTTCCTTACAAGGCACCAGGTTGGTCATCTTGGAGGAGCATTAGGAGGCATGTGATTTATGGTTTGGAATAACTGGTGAATGTGATTATTGTATACATAATACCACATTATTCTAAGTTACCAGTAAGGGTTGTGCTGGTTTGGGGCTGGGGCTGTGGGTCCCTCACTTCTTAATGGATTTATCTCCTCAGCACGGTGGGAAGAATAGCATTACTTGTCTCCAGCCTGCACACAGGAGGTGCCTGCCAACATGTATCATTTAAGGATGCTTGAATATCATAGAACTTCAGTGTGTGAAACTTTTATCCAGAGCTATGAGGAGATGGAATGTGGGCTCTGCTGTATCTAGAAAAGGTTTAGCTGCTCTCTCAATACTGGTGCCTTCTGAGGGCTTAGCAATTCTCCTGATTTAAGTCCCAAAGCTCACAAAGATCTCTGGCAAATCCAGGAGCGGAACTGAACTCACTGAAGCCAACAGGTTAACTGCTGAACTTTGTTGTCCTCACAGTGCCTGGCAGAGGCAGGGATCAGCGCCTGAGCCTAAGGCGTAGAGTGATAGAATGACAGCTTTGGCTTTCTGTGTGTTCTCTTTTCCATGCTCATTACAATCTGTTATGCATGTAGGGCTGAGCTCAGCTCTATCTGCAGTCCTCTCACCATTCGGACATCGCTGGTCTGGCTGTGCAGACCTGAGGTGTGAAGGAAGGGCACTCTGCCTCAGCACAGAGCTGTGTCATGGGGGCTGCTCCGTTCTCTGTCCTTCCTCCAGCTGGGCATCGCACAATGCAGCATGTAACCCCCACATCTCAGACCCTTTGAAGCCATCCCCTCACCTCCTGTTTGTGGCTTCCCTCCCTCAGATACTGAGTCACTGCATTCAGAAAATGTTCTTAAAGGCAGTGACTGACCAGGAGCTGGTTACTCAGTAACTTGCTGGGAGCTGCTCTCTGTTCTCAGTCACCATCAGCAAATGTGCAGCTCGTGTTCTCTGCTGGAGCACAGGGGTGGGGGGGCTGAACCTGGATCCGGAGCCTGCTCCTGCTGGAGAGCACTTAGCTGCTTCTCACCACCTAAAACTGAACACAGCCACAGCACGTAGAGTGCTGGGGATTCATTTTTGGTAGAAATCTGAGGAATTTCCCTGTTTGTTCCCCTGGGAGGCCATACATGAGAACAAATGGGAGAGCTGCTGCCTGTGTGCCATCGCCCAGTTGGCGGCTTAGTTTGAGGAAAAAATAGTGGCATAAAATCGGCTTATTTTTTAAGCTGAGCTGGAAACAATTCAGAATTCATCTCACCAGATGAGGATGTTATAAAATGCAATATCAGGCTCCAGCAAATAGGTTTGAAGGCAGGAAGGAATTTATTGCAGAGGCTTGAATTGATTCACTTGCACAAAACAGATGAAGGCCGCGGTCTGTGTCTTTGGGGCTGCTTTTATGAGGGGAAAAAAAAAAAAATTACACTTTGAAAAAAAGAAAGTGCAAACCTTCAGCACATAAAACAGCCTCAGTGTTTCCCTGAACTGCCTCAGTGTTTATTGTGCCACCCTTTTTCAGTTCATCCTCTGAAAGCAGCGCACAGTTCCTTAGGGAAGGCTGGCAGTGGTGGCTCAGTGGCATCTTGTGGCTTTTGTGCTGCTGTTGAGCCGGGCTGTGCTCACAGAGAGGGTGCTGGGCACGGGGGTGGGCGCCCACCTGGCACGGCGCAGTGCTGGTGCTGGGTTGGGGTGGGCAGTGTTTGCCCTGCTATGGCCTCGGCAGCATTAGTATGGAATGTTTCGATTCCACCCACGTGGGAGCCACGGCCCAAAGGCTCGGGCAGAAAAAGGGCTGTTGTTAATAATTGACTGGTGAGATAATGAAATAGCTGCGCCTGCTGTTTGCCTTTCTTTCTTTTCCACTGTGACTGTAGGTCTCTGCGCTATGGAACGTAATAAACCAAAGGGTGATTTCCACAGGTGAGGCCTTGGGGCTGTATGTGGATGCAGCCACAGAGCCTGCCATGTGTGTGGAGCCGCCCACCAACCCCGAGGGACCGCAGCACGTGGCTCTGCAGGTAAGGGACAGCTGAGCCACCTCTTGGGCACTTTGCCAGCTGAACTTGTTAATTGCTCCTTAATTGATGGATGAATGTGTGTGTTTGGGAACGAGAAGGGTTCTGTAAAACCCCACGGGCAGATCTTGAAGGGCTGCAGGGTGTGTGTTCATGCTGTCTGCTCAGTGTCCTCAGGCTCTCAGCACAAACAGATATCTCTTCCCCTGCACAGTGACCATAGCAGCATGTCTCAGAGCATCTGCAGGACCCAGGTGAGAGGACCTGAGCGTGGCTTGGTGCAGTCTGTGTGATGTCACACGGTTTTGGTCCTGCCGGGTGTACCTGACTGTGCCCTGGCAGCAGGTTCCCTCCAGGAGTGCTGTGCTGCCTGCATGCAGCTCCTTGCAGTTGGGGTGTGGAGCGTTGCCTGTTGGTCGGGGCACAACAAGCTGCTGGCTGTGTGTGGGGAGAGCAGCTGGGGGCACGCTGCATACCCAGACGTGAGCTCGTGGGAGCTGGCAAGGGCAATGCTGGAAAATGGAGTGTCAGTGTTGTGCTTTATTTGGATCCTTCTCACCAAGCACTAACTCTGCCCTTGGTTGCTTCCAGAGCATCTGCTGCCAAAGTCCATCTGCTCCCATCCGAAGGCATCTTTTCTGCAGCAGTCAGCAGCAAAGCAGATGAAGGAGCAGGAAGTGTCCTGGAAAACATTAAAACCACATTTTGCAATGTTTAACCTGGGTTTGGAGCAGCCTTAGGGATGTGTGATGATGTGAGGCCTCCCACTTGCCAGGGCTTATCCTGTGCACGTCTGAGTAGGAAAGATGAGGCCTTTCTTGGCTAAACATGGAATGGAACAAAATAACTGGATTTCTACCAGGAGTAAAACCTCTCAGTGTAAGGGACAAGTTGTGGACAGACAGCCCAATATGAGCGTGGGAGCACTGCTCAGCCCTGAGAAGTTTCTTTGCTGAGTAAAGTCTGTCTCTGTGTGAGGTAGAGGAGGGAGGAGATGGGGCAGCTTTACCTAGAAAATAGTTAGCGCAGTGTGAGTGTGCTTAATGATCTTCAGCCACAGCAGTGCTCAGGTGATGGGGCTGCTGGTGAGATGCAAGGTGTGGGCACTTTGTTAGGGAACGCGATGGGGAAGTTTCTGCAGAATGGATTAAATGCAGAAGGCTGTACCTGAAGGAACTCCTACTGCCTTTATCCTCAGAATGAATTCCATTTTACTTTCCCCAGTCCTTTCTCTCCA
The DNA here is from genome assembly GCF_039878825.1 of Excalfactoria chinensis. Classification (NCBI taxonomy): domain Eukaryota; kingdom Metazoa; phylum Chordata; class Aves; order Galliformes; family Phasianidae; genus Excalfactoria; species Excalfactoria chinensis. The sequence goes on from NC_092837.1 coordinate 1,368,700, forward strand.
TCTCTTTCCCGTTTTGTAGCACGTCTGAGAGCTGGTTGCTGTGGCACACAGGCAGTTAATTGCTGCCCTTGCAGCCCACTATTAAACTTGTGCTAATACACTGCTGTGTATTTCCAGTTCAGTTTGAACTATCAGTTTCTCATTGCTATGGAAAGTGGTGATAACAGTGTTTAGTGTGAGTAAGAATAAGTGCCTATGAGCTTTGCCCAAATGAAAGATATGGGAAAATACCTGAATGCAATGCTTGCCAAAGAAAGGGCTGGTCTAATATATTCCTTGTATATACTTGGTGTTTTCTCCAATGGAATGCTCTGTTGCAACTGGATATTATGTTACTGCCTCCCTTGGTCCAACGGCAGGCACAGTCATGGATAAATGAGACTGAGAATAGACATCTTTTGGTAAGGAATGGCTTCTGGTTCTTGTGTCAGAATAAGAAGATGGGAGCAGGGCATCTTCCCAGCCCAGCATTGGGTCACGCTGGTTGGAGCAGAGAGCAGTGCTTGCTTTGTCTGTGGAAAACATAATTACAGCACAGAGAAACTGAAGTTGCAGACATTTTCAATCTGGGCCTCTTGGGTTGCAATGTCAGAGCCATCCATTAAGCTTCTGAGGGCAGAAGAAAGAATATGCCAGAAAACCACTGTTCTGAAGATGACTTGATGGCATTTCTTAGCCAGCCAACTCTCCCTGAAGTCTGAGTGCATGGGAGCTCTCCTGGAGCTCTCAAGGAAGTCTGGGGATGTTTGGCTCTGATCTGTGGGTGCTGTTGTTTTGGACTGTCCACTAAAATATGTGGGAACTGCTGATCCATCAAGGAGGAAGGTCCTCCGAACGTCCTGATGCATTCAAGATTTGTTGTCTCCCTCTTTGTACTCAGCCAAATAGGGGAGGAAAATGTGGTTCTGTGGCCTTAATTGTCTTAGGCTTACTGGGAGGGTATGTGTGTGAAGGGAATGAGAGCTTTGCATTTGGTTTGAATTCTCTTTTATGTTCTCTTGGATGTTAGCTGGTCTGGTCCATGCACACGTGTAAGCATCTACAATTTTTAGGTTATTATCTCTCTGAAATTCTGAGGTCATTAGAGTTTCTGGTTGTTTAATGCTGTTGAATGTTTTGTGTTCTGTCCTTGGATAATACGTTTTGGGGATTAAGTGAGCTCGATCAAGCTATAAAAATGGAGGAAAACTGTGGTGAAGGAAGAAGAGCTGGAATGGGAAAGTTTGGAAAGACGTTTGGGGATGAAGCAGCAATTTCTGACAAGCAGTTTCTGTGGAGTGCACTCAGAGTTAGAAAGGAAAAGAAGTGTTTGGTGCTCAGTCGATTGGGGTGATGGAAGCCAAGATACGTTTCTGAGGCTGAATGAGGAAAGTCAGTGAATTGAGGACAATGGAGAAGTATGTGGAGGGTGACTGCTCTGATTAAAAGGTCAGACTCTGTTGGGTGCTCAGAAAAGGTCTCTCACAGGGCTGTGAAGAATTGCCAAACCTGATCTTCCTCATTAAATCACTGGTTGGAGATCAGGCTGTGGCTCTTGGGTCCAGAAACATTTTATTTGGGCTGCAGTCTTCTGTCAGCCAAATTCAGGTGTGAGTCAAGTGTCAAATGCTCCTGTCCAGAGTAATGGCGCTGGGAAGGGCTGTGCCAGCCCAGTGCTGCCATCACAGCTCGAGAAGCAGCTATCAAAATATGTTATTTTCATCTCCTTCTGAATGACTCAGGATGCTTCTCAAAGCCCCAGAAAGCCAAAGGTCTGTGCCTGTGGTTTTTACCCAGAACACTCACATTTCTCAAGTGATGCCGTTTATTTCTGTGCACTTGAGAGGCATCAGCCACATCCAGTTCCCATGTCGGCTCTCAATAATACCCAATCCTTTGACTTTCTTTGGCTCTCGGTAGCAGGGAAGGTTGCCCTGTGGGCCAGGTATAATGCAGCTTTGTCCTCTGGTTGGGGTATATGATCTTCCCAGTAACCACCAGGCAGCAGCCTGTGATGATCCTGGGCATGGCACTAGATGGGGGATGTGGTATTTTAAAATACACCTATTAGTGGGTGTGTTTTCCAGTTGCCTGCTGAGAACGTAGCAGGTGGTACCTTCATGCGTTGCTCTCCTGCAAGGCAAATTGGAAACCTGAAGTTGAAAGTTCTGCATTATAAACTAGAGGGGCAAAAGAAAGGCAGTGTGTCTATTTACAAAGAAGGAAAGCTGAGAGAGAGAGCAGCTTGCAGAGCTGCTGACACAAGGATGGTTGCACGGCTGTGCTGCTGTGGCTGTACTGTCCTCCTTCCCTCACCCTTCTGACAGTCGTGTGAAAGTGGTGGAATCTGAAGACTGCAGACATCTGTCTGGAATTTCTGGATCTATTACAGAGTCTGGTCAGAGGAACAGCTCCTGCTGAGACGTGACATGTCTGGAAAGCAGAGATACGGTCAGTGGGAATCTGTGGCTCACCCATGTTGTGTGCATGTGGGTTTCTGTGCAGGAAGTCCTGGATGGAGCAGTGGGAGCCCTCAGGGAGCTGCTGCACAGTGCTGCCCATGGAGCCAGGAGTCATTAAATCTGGTGTCCCACAGAACAGCTGGATCAGGTGCTGCAGACTGTGCAAGTGATTGGAATCTGAAGAATTTTGGCTAATATTTACATGAAGCGTTTACTCTTTGATAAGAAGCAGGTCATTCACAAGCATGTACATGACATAATGCTGAGAGGTTGGTCACAGTGTTTGCTTTGTGTTCTTCAGAGAACAGTTGCATGTTGTAGTTTGATATGGATTAATCTGTATCAAAAGCTGTGGGCTTTTTTACCTTTGTTTCCACAGACCTGTCTGTTCAAAAGGGGCAGTTTTACAGCAGTAGGACTGTGAAGCTTTGTGCAGGTCAGCCTCTTTGTAGTGTGTCACCTTGATATCCAGAATCAGAGAGGAAATCCTCTTTGATTTCCCAAAATGTGGTACCGGGTATGATTTCTCATCCACTAACACTGGTAGGTCAGTACCAAATGAAGGTTTGAGCTCTGCTTGTGTTTATTAAGTAAAGTTGTCATTCCTGCTTCTCTGATGGAAAGATTACCTTGGTAAACTGTAAACTTCAGTGGAAATCAATGCGTGAGCAAGCATCCTGCATGGCTGCGTTCCATGCCAGGGTCTGCTCCTCAGGGCTTGCTGAGATTAATGGAGATTTGATACAGAAAATAGTTCTGCGTCAGATGCAGAGGGGTGGCACTGTTGGGGCAAGCACTGTGTGCACCTGCAAGTGAGTTACAGGTTAATTAGCAGCACCTGATGTGATCTAAACAAGGTCAAACAAGAACAGGCTGTAACTAGAAGAAAGCTCACCCTTAAAGGAGCAGTAAGTTGCTCACTGATTGCAGCAGGTTGCTGACTCTTTTCTGCACAGAACCCACAGTGACACGAGGTTCTCACCTGTCAGTTAGTTGCAAGGACCTCAGGGTTGTGCAACACAAAGCCTTCACCTGCTGTGATGGAGTCCTGCTGGCAGCCTGCAAGCACCATGACCATCAGCAGGACCACAGCCTTGGGGCTGCCTTGGATAAGCATTTGGCTGAAGGAGGAATCTCAGTGCACAGCTCTTGTGTAGAGCTGAATAAACCAACAGCATGGACAGCAACATGAACCTGCAGGCACGGCTGTGCCAGTACTGTTCTTTTTGTCTGCTACTGTCATGGCAGAAACTTGGAACAAATCTTCTAATGTACCTTTATTGGGGCCCAGAGGGCGCCCAGCCTGGGGCACAAAGCATGTCTCCATCATGTTCTGCCCTGGCCTCCTGCCTGCTGTGCAGCTGAGGGCTCCTTGCTGTCCCTGCTGAGATCCTGTTGCTCATATTCATGCTTTCATTCACCTAATTTCTTTATCAAATGTATAGACCAGAGGCTACAATGTTTTGTGTTTGCAGACTGCTTTCCATAGAGGGCTGTGCTCCATGTGTAGTTTCCTGGGCAGAACTGGAGTAAATACAAGAAGAAAGTCAACAGAAATGAAACAAGCTGTTTTATTTTTGTTCATAGTTTTTAAAAGGAACGCTTCTGCCTGGCTCTTAGCAGTAGTTACTGGGCTTAGTCCCTGCTTGGGCTGCAGGCAGCTTCATGAGGGAGCAGGAGAGACAGCAGTGGTGGAAGGAACGTCTCATGATGTCCTATGAGCCTCCATGCCCTCCTGCAAACAGTGGGTCAGTGGTTGCAGCTCCTATTTCCAGTCAGATGGTCTTATTTTCACCTTCAAAGGAGCTGAAGTTATGTATTTCCTGTTATTTATGGTGCTACATAAGCTTGAGACATGAATTGTTTTTGTTACTGACTTCACTGTAAATGACAAACAGAGGTAGCCTGAAATAATGGGGAGAAAGAGATCTTGGGAAACGTTGGCATAGGAAACCACAAGAGCTGTTTCACTGATGTACATCAAACCGAAGCACGACTGTTATTTATATTCTACACGTAGCTGTGGAAAGCGAGCGCCAAATTCATGTTGTAAATCAGGGTAGCACCACTGACTTCCATGGAGCTGTGCCAGCACGTCCCAGACAAAGACTTGGCTCAGTCTGTTAGTAGCGGTGGGGATGTAAGAAAGCTGCCTGGAGAAGCTCCACTGGAACACAGGTTTGATTAGAAAATGAAGATCAGGATGATGGAGGAATCTGGCTGGTGGTTCTCTCATGGCTCCCACAGGCTTCATCCTGGGCACCTCTGGGTATGCTGGCACTCACAGAGCTGCATGGGAGCACACGGCTGAGGATGGTGCTGTTCTGAGGGCTGTCTGCTCTGCAGGTGGTGCGGTTTGACTGCGTTCTGTGCCAGCACCGCCACTCCATTGCCTGCTTTTCTCCTTCTGTGGCTTCAGGAAACCCACGGGTTTTGTCTCACCAGATTTCTAAGGTTTTTATTTCTTGAAATAATTCAATGTGTTGTGATGAAAAGGATGGGAAACTTCAGCAGCAGCTGTTGATGTTTGTTGTGTGACCCCTTTATCAAGGAGATGCAAATACGTTTCACAGCTGCATGTTAGATGATGTTAGGGGAGGGAGAGAGAACCTCTCCGAGTGTCCTTGGGTCAATTTCTGACTGAAATTTCTGGAAGAATGCAGCAGAAATTCCAGCTTTGTGGCGTTATGCTCCTTTCATTTCTCAGAAACTCGTTAATTTATTTACTGTGCCCCACAAGTCCGAGTTCCCTTTATAGATTAACTGGCGTATTTTGGCTTCCATCCATCTCTTCCTTTGGTGGAAGATGAATGATACCATGACTGTCTTTGAAACAGGGCAGGAATGTGCTGGTTTTTTGATTAAACAGCAGCATCAGCCCTGGGATCTGTCTGTCTGCCAGCCCTGCGAGGCCCCTTGCACTGTGTGCTGGGAATCAAGGAATCAAGGATGGAAATCTGAGTCCAATCTTTGTGATGAAGATAGACATGCAGTACTGCGGTAGGATCTGGAAACTGTTTGCCCTTCTCCAGGAGGTGCATCGCTATGGAGGAGCTCATTTCTGAAGGTGCTTGGAGCTAATGATTTGTTTGCCTTCTTTTGATAACTAATTGATCTTTACACCTGATTTAAATGGGAGTTCCTAAATGTGGCCACTACCTGTGACCTGTTGGGCTCACCAGGTTGGGTTTCCATTGGGACTTGCATTGCCTGTGTGTACATCAAGGGGTTGTGAAGCTGTAGAAGCAGCCGGGGGGTCACACACAACATGACCACCTCCTGCTCGTGCCCCATATGTGGCTGCCTGTGGAGATCCTGTTTCTCAGAGTAAACCTGTGTGCACTGTGTAAGACTCAGAGTAAATGTCAAGTGCTGCTAATGAACATGAGCTGCTTTCTCGACTCCACAAGGGTTCTGTATTTGTTGAATGTGAACTTTATTCTGGTGCCTCTGGAATGTTGGCAGAGCAGTTCCTAACATCAGGCATAAAAGCATTTGCCTGTTGTTTGAAAGCTGTGATTTGTTACTGACACAAAACCCCTCACCTGGGTACCACTGGGCTCCTCAAGGCACTTGCTGTAAGGCTCTGGGAAGGCTCTTCCAGGATAGGTATTTTTAAGCATGGATTGACATGGCACAGAAGTTCACTTCAACAGTGCACCATTTATATCCTGCTTGTTTGGTTCTCACACCCCTGAGAAACAATGGAAGGCTTAACAGAGCAGGGCTCTGGGGGGGGCTGATAGAGCTGATTGTAATCACAGTTTCTTCCCTTTTGATAATCCTTCTGGGCTAATCTCTGCGCTACTCGCTCAGTGCAACTGCCCTGTATTTCTGTTCAGAATCTCTCATACAGAATACATGAGGTGCTGGCAGGGTTAGGAGCACTCTGCATGTCGTAATTGCAGCAACATGTTTGCAAAACCTCCTGCTGTTCAGAGGAGGGCTGCGTTCATCCAGCTGAGAGCTGGGCACCGACCCGTGGCTGCAAGCAGCTTCCAAAGCACAGCTCTGCATCCCTCGGGCATTTCATGGAGCCCCGTCTGTGCTGTGTTTGGTACCTCTGGGATCAGGGAGCATCTGAGCTGAAATTTCAACCTGTCCGATTTATTTTTAGGCAGATTCAGAATCTAGCTCTGATTTTGTCCCTTGGTATTTTGCAGCCCTAATGCAAAGGGAGGGCGTCTTTTAGTTTTATGCAGTCTTACATTTAATGAAGATCTAGAGAACTCTTGTTATTAAAAGCTTAGTTGCTGTGCTAGTGATAATGGAATTGATAGTTCCAAGATCCCTGTAACTACTGAAGCTACGTAGCTTCTCTGAATATTGTTTTTTAGTTCTCATCTTCAACAGATATGGGATGCTCACTGCCTGCTCTCCCAGAGTGCCCCACCATCCAGCCTCCAGCTCTCTTTCACTTGTTTGTTTGTTTGTTCTTCCCCATGTTAGGATCCTCTAAATATTGTTGAAATGTGGATGCAGTGCAAAATAGACCTTTCCAACAACTTGGTTGTGGAGATCTAATCAGACCATTTCCTGCAAAGTCTTCACCATGGCTGTATCTGAGAATGAGAAAGAGAGATGGCCTTACAGGCACGGTGGCAGAACAGGAGCACTGGTGGAGCCCATGACCGCTCCTGACAGCAGCTGTCTGTCCCCAGTGCCATCCCTTGGTAGCACAGACCATGTCCTGCACCTCCCTGGGCGAGCAGACTCTGCGTACAGCTCTTTTTCAGGGAGTTCAAATGTTCCAGAGTATCACCCCCCTTCGTGCTTTGAAGCAGACTGCTGTTCAGCTACAGAGCAGGTACCGTACATGGACTCAGAATATGTAAGAGGCATTTACAACCTTAGTGCAGCAAGTTCTGCTCTCAGATGCCTGCAGCCGTGCCAGGCGCCATCCCAGAGCATCTCTGGTGCCTCTCACAGCCCTACTCCTGCTGAGTGCAGCAGAGGCTCTCCTTCCCACAGGATGCTGGACCAGGGACTGCCGCCTCCAGCTGCACCTCCGCCCTCTCCTCCCACGCGACTCGACAGCTACAGAGTCACCAGGCACCTGGAAAGCACAAAGGGAAGAGGGAGGCAGAACTCCGGAGGTCTCAGCGAGTGCAGTGCGCAGTCAGCTCCTTGCATGGACAGCTGGCCTGTGGGTGTACCACATGGCCAAACGGGGGCTGGAAGCAGCAAGCCAGCTATGGTGGCAGCTAGGCAAAGGGCTCTGGAAAAGAAGGGTCCTTCTTCTGGTTCTGCAGATGGAGTATCTGTATCAAAACTTCAGGGGTTAAGGACAGAAGAAAATGGAGAGTGGAGCCCATCTCAAAAGCCTGTGAGGAGAAGTAATCCCCACATTTACAGCAGGCCATCTTCCTTCATTTTTCAAGAATATTTGAAGACCGACTCCATGGCTAACATCCCTAAAATTCTGTCTGCTTGCCGTCCAGCTGACACACACAGTGTTTCTGGAGAGGTGAAGCCCAAGCCCTACACACCTGCACACAGCAGCCTCGGTGATGCACAAGGGGACAAGCTGTGCCCATGCTGCAAACAGCAGGCAGTGCTCAGGGGTGCAGAGCTGCGAAGCGCCGTGCTGGGGCATGGCCAATGGAAGGGATCCCCACTGTGTGCTCAGTGCCTGCTCCGTGCTGAGCTGCCTCCGGACGTGGGTCAGGAGGTCTCTGAGGGCATTTGTGACTTGAAAAGTATGGAGAATGCTTTACTTATAAAGAATGCATCCAGGAAGTCCAGAATCTGCACAGATAAAAATGAATGCTATGACTACAAAGGAGATATTGGAAATGTTGTTAGAGAACCACTTCTGAATCCACAAGGCAAAATGCAGAAATCACTGCTGTCCTGCAGCTGTGATGCTGTAGAATTGGAGCAGCCTCCTTCCGGGGAGTTGGATCACAGCAATAAACAATGCTGTGATAATACTGAGCAAATGGCTTTTCATAGATCAAAGGAAGATTCCTCATCACAACCTTTAAATGAAGGTTGTGCCAATAGCAGCAGTCCTGGCCTTAACATGCATCTAGAGCAAGAGCAACCTCCTGTTCCTTATCAGAAATGTCAGCCTGAAATTCAGCAAGAGCTCTTAAGGCAGGCACGGGATGATCCTGCTGGTGAACAAATAACCAGACAGACAACTCCGATGCTTTACTACCTGTCTGGAGGAAGGGCTGCCAACACCACACACCACAACAAGCTCACGCAATGTCTGGAGGGTGCGAGGAACTCACCAAAGGGATTTGCAACAAGCAGCCACACTGCCTCAGCATGGAGCACAGAGATGCAGAGGGAAAGCAGTCAGCCCCAAAAGGCAGAGCATTGCCATCATTGTGCCAATGGGGATCCCCTGAACGAGGCTGAAGATGTTGCTCTTGGGAGTCCTGCTTCATCCGTGGAGGAGAGCTCTAAGAATGACTACAGAGAGAAACTTAAAGTGGCTCAGAAAAAGGTTCTGAGAGAAACTTCTTTTAAAAGAAAAGACTTGCAGATGAGTTTGCCTGTTAGACTGAGACAGAAGCCCTCCAAAAGGCCTTCAATTGAGCACCTTCGATCTTTCTCATTGTCCAGTGCGCACGAGGATTCCAAACCTGCTCCTTGTTCTGCTTCTCACCTAGAATCCTTGGAAGGTTTCAAACAAGATGCAGAAATTAAGAGGCCACAAGCAGGTCGAATAGGGGGAAGGAAGAGGGTGACAAAAGAGGAAAAGAAACTGTGTTATTCTGAACCTGAGAAACTCAATCAGCTGGCAGACAAGGAAGCCCAGGGGAACAGAGGCAGTGATGAGAGCACTGAGCAGGATATGGCCACAGCCAGGAGAAGGACTCCAGAGAGAAGAGGGAGGGCGCTTTCCAGTTCGAACATCTCCAGGATGGAGCTGAAGCAAATCCAGCACACTGCACTGATGGAGTACATGGAACGGAAGATCAGTCAGAGACCAGGCAGCGTGCAGCACATCCCACCACATAAACCACCCCTGCAGACGGGGCCTTCACATCCTAAATGGCCTCCTGGCAGGAGCTCCAACCCCAGTGAGAGCAGAAAGTCACCAAGCAATGAGGCTTCCTGCCAGGTGTTCTCTGAAGAAGCAGCACCAGATGTTTTCCCTCCTTCTTCACCTGCCCCCCCACCAAATGCAGATGGTGGATGCAGGACGGTGCCAGCAAAGCCCAGCCTGCATCCTGCTGCACCAGATCACAGCTGCAGCCCCGAGTGTGTGTCTGTGCAGACCATCCCTCTGTCAGGTGCTGCTGCCCTGGGGCAAGAAGTGGAGTGTCCTTCCATGCAGGTGAGTGGTGTTGGGATGGTGGGGTGCAGCCTTGTGCTTCAGAGGGAGCAGCTGGACTGATCACTGGGAAACCTGCTCCTTATCAGGGGTGAGAGACCAGTGCCTGGCTTCTGGCAGGGGGTGAAAGAAGTTGGGGTGAAGGCGTTTGCTTAACCCCTAGAAAATGCCACATTGTTGTTTGAAAGCAAAGCCTATGCTCTGCTTTTGCAGAAGTAATTGGGGGTGGGGTGGGGGGGTGGTTTGAAGGGAAGCGCTGGCAATTTTAATGTATTATGTATTTATGATTAACAATAACAATATTATTCTCAAATATATTTTGTAAGGATGTACTGCAGACTAACAAGGTGTCCCTTAATGCAAAGAGCTGCAACACAAATGAATAAAGGTAGAATTTTTTTGTGCCTGAAGCGTGCTTGGTCTGGGCAGAAGCACCTGCACAATTAGTGCACAGCTATTACAAAGGGAGAGGGGCAGGGGGTGGAAGGAAAGCTTCCTTCCAAAGGTAACCCTTTGGGAAATTCCCCAGACAACTGCAATCCAAGGGAAGGACCCATTAATACATCTGTATGGTCTGAGCTCTGCCCGTACCATGTGCTGCTCTCACTTCCAGGCTGCAGACAGATGTGCCAGCTGTGCGGTGCCACCAGCCCGGCCTTGTGGAAACCACATCAGCACCCCCAGGTAAGGCTGCAGCAGCATTGCTGTGGGGCACATCGCTGTCTTCTTCTGCCTGCAGGGGGACACAAAACCCCGACCTGAGCTCATGGGGTAGAGGGGAGCTCAAGGGAAGCACAAGAGCCCCTCTCGCACCCAGAGCCCCTCCAGCCTCATCACTGCTCTGTGTCGGGGTATTCCAGACAGAGCCCATCTTCTGGGGATGCGTTTATCTGTATTCTGCTCCTAAAGTGTAGCAAAGCCCTTGTTTAAGCAGCGACAGCTTAGTGCTGGGTGTGGCCGCCTGCTTCCATCTTCCTTTCTTAGCATCCTTCATTGGCCATACGAAAGTATTCATGTACTGCTCTTTAAAAACAAAAAACCTGTTCTCATCCTGGGGTGATCTTCAACATCATTTCTCCTGAGCAGAGAAGTGTGTCAGCACTGAGTGCCTGAGCTGCTCCTCCAGGAGCGCAGCACCCCCGTGTGACCACTGGAGATGGCCGCAGCTGCGCTGCAGTGCTGCAGGACGTGTGTGTGTGTGTGTGTGTGTGTGTCTTGGTACCTGTTTTCCTTGCTTTAGCAGCATCAGGGGTGAAAAGAACCTGAACTTTTGTCTCGACACAGAAATGAAGCTGTCACCTGTGTAATAACGTCTATAAATAGAATTTTAGCTGTTTCAGTCTCTTGAGCAGCCCCAGATGGATCCTGGAGGCCTGCTCCTCTTTGCAAAAGCCATTCACATCTTCCTCAGATTTGGGGTTTAGTTTAAATGCCCCCTTTTAGCTTGGCAGCTCAGTGGGTTTTGCTCGGCGTTTAAGACGGAGCAGTGGAAGGGCAGAGAAGTGTTTGATCAAGGTTCTGTAATACATGCTGAGTAACGGAGATGAAAAGCCAGTAGCTGGTTTAATTAGTAACAAGAACTTGAAGTATGGATTTCACTGTAGCATTTGTATCTTATTTGTTCTCTTGGTTTTCCTCCCAAGAAAGCACTGTTGAGCTGTGGTGGGAAACCCAGAGCAGGCAGGTCATGTTTGTGCTGTTAATTATTCCAAAGGTTGTTCCATGTAAGAGCTGCAGGGAGAGTGACTTTGGTCACTGTGTGCATCTCTTCCCAAGGCACGCTGCCATCTCCATGGCACCTGTAGCTGCTTAAAAGTATGCCAAAGTGTCTGCTGTACAGGAAGCATCTCCACTAAAGGGAACATCTATCTTTATTCTTACAGCTCCTGTGATCTCAGGGAAGATGGATGCCAGAACCATGAACATCAAGACAGCACTGTTGGAAGCTCTCTGTGTCAGCACAGTGCAGAGCTAGCTGCCAGCACCTCGATCCCCAGCCCAAGGAACAGAAGCAGGGAAGATGCTCAAGAGGAAAAGGAAAGCAGAAGGGGATCTCAGACTGGCAATACTTTAATGATGTGCCTCGAGCTACAGCCAAAGGCAAGCAGTGCTGCAGCTGCTCAGGGCAATGTGGCAAACTGCCTTGTGCTTAATGCTCAGCCTCAGCCAGGAGATGGAGGTACAGCCCCAGGTCGGGGTGTAAAGGAAGCAGCTGCATGCAATGGCCAAGGTGATGATCTGCAGGAGGGAGAGATGGACCTGCCCCAAAGGAGGCTGTGGTGTCCTGAGGACCAGCGTTACGAGGAACTTGTGATGGATCTCATTGCCAAAGACAGCTCTCTGGTTGATGTCCTCACGCCTTATCCTGTAAGAAAAACTACTCTGGACTTGATGGAGGGTCTTTTCCCTGTTAATGTTTCCATGTTGGAGATGCACAGAAGAAAGGCAGGTGTGAGACGTGCACGGGAGAATGAGTAAGTAGACAAAACCCATTAACTACAGTTTTAAGGCAGAGTAGCATGTGAATGTTATGCGTACACCAGCACTGAGATGTGCTTTTCTAATGTTTGTTTCATTAGCAAAATATTATAGTTTTCTGGTTTAGCTGTCCAAAAATATCTGAGGATAAGGGTGCATGAGGGAAGAAAGCTAGAGTAGGGCACAATGTGACAGCTGCAAGCAAATGTGCTGTGTGCATTGAAAGCATGAGTAATAAGTAGGCTGAACACTGGTGGATGAGCATCTGAGGCGTGACAAATTTAGTCCCTTCTCCCTGGGGGATTTTGGTGCTGCTCAGCTGAACTGCATGGTTTCTACACAATGACAGCTTTTGCAGATCAGAGCTCCGAGTGTGCTGCCTGTGTGAGATGGAGATGGGCTGTGCAGGGACAGGAGGTGCCCTGGTGGCTGTGCTGCTGCACTGAGTGCATGGAAGCAGTGTGCTGAGCTGCCTGCACTGGAGCAGCATGAGACCTGTCTGAAAGGGGCTGAAAATCCTTGTCTGAAAAACTGCTCTGCAGCCTTTAAGTCTCTGCTGTGAGATGAGGGAAAAGTGATTCTGAAGCCCAAAAACAAGAACACTGTGTCTGTGAACAGTACTCGGTGTTTGTCACAGGTGTTTATTTTCTGTTTGAACAGCAGGAAAAGCAGCAGAGATGTGACAGAAGAATGTCCTGAATCTGAATTCACCACCAAGCAAAGGGGTGAAGATCCCACTGGGAAGGGAAACCATGCACTGAGCAGGAGTGGAGATGACACAAAGAACCTAGACGACATCACGTGTAAGAAGGTAGGTGACCATCAGATGAACTGTTGTTCCTTCACAATGACACAAAGTTATTTGCGTTGCATTATTGTGGATGCTTTTGTTCATACCTTATATCCCAGTAATTATGTTTGTCTGAAAACTTTGAGTCAGTCCTTTTTTCCAGTAGGTAATGCCCTAGGAATGGGCAAGGTGATCACAAATGGTGGGGTTTGAATTCTGCCTGATTTCATTCTGGTCTCTCCTTCCACACGCTGACCTTCAGCAGGCCGTGGGGGCAGTGTGTGCAGCACACCATTGGGCTGCTTGGGATTGTTTGCTTCCTTGTTCCTGCACAGCTACTGGATCATGAACTAACATTCAAACGTGGTCTCCATATCTGTAACATTCATTACAATTGGCAGCCTAAACAATGTTTTTAACACAGAGAAATGGTAGCATTTTACACTAGTGGCCTATTAATTTCCATATGTGCAGAGAATAAAGGTGGGCACGGCTGGATGCCAGTTCTGTGAATAGGAATATGGCATCTTAGAAGGGTAACACACAGCTTTGAGGAACTGCATTATTTTTTTCCTGTAGCAACTTGGCTGTACTCCATCTCAGGTAATTACGATCTGCCCTCTTGAAATTCCTCCTGCTGAGGGTGTAGGGATATTTTCTGCTACCTGCTGTTGATCTGCTGCTGCTCTTTATGATGCCATCGGCCTATTTCCAAACAAACTGAAGCAGTTCTTATCCCTCTCTGATCTTGGAGCCTTTTTCTATATCATCATTTCAGTATTTGACAGCCTCCTGCACCTGCTCTGCCACCAGGCCCTCGGGCTCAATTGAATCACCTGCACAATTGCCTTTCTCTGTGAAATGAAATTCCAGGCTGTTCTCGTGCAGCAAAGTAATAGAGCTGAGGCTTCACAGTCTCATATCTGAGCATAACTGTGTTTAAACGTATGGAAATCCTTGCAGTCGCTCACTGCTGACTGTGGTTGGGAGCTCTGAGTGAGGAGCTCTGCCACCAGTTGAGGCGACAATCAGTTGTTTGCTTTTCAGGGTCTGAGAATTGTATACCATGGGTAATCTTCCTTTTCTTTTTTTTTTTCTTTTTTTTCCCAGAGCTTGAAATTAATTTTAGTTTTAAGTCTGGCAAAGATGGCATGAGAAGAATCCATTCTTTGTAAGCGATACGGCTTATCTTCAGCAGTCCATCTTTTTGTTTGTTTTTTTCCCTTTGCAGCTGGAGCTCATCTCCAGCCTCAGGGCCAAAGTGCAGGTGCTGGAGGAGGACAGGGAGCTCGTCCTCGCCGAGGCCAAGGAGTGCTCAGTGCGTGGTGAGGAGCTGGAGGCTGCCGTGCGTGCTGCCTGCAAGCCCAATGAGTTTGAGCGCTACATGATGTTCATCGGAGACCTGGAGAAGGTGGTGAGCCTGCTGCTCTGCTTGTCCAGCCGCCTCGCCCGTGTCCAGAATGCCATGAGGAAGGTTGATGGCAACACTGATGCTGAAGAGAAGGTGAGTGTTGAGAGCACCAAGTCCTTAATTAGTTCTGTCCACATCTGTCCCACGGGGCTGCACTCGCCTCGCTTCCCACAAGCCATGCATGCTGGTGAGCTGCACACCTGGGGCTGAGCTGCAGGGACCATCCAGCCTTGTGGCTGCTCTTCAGGGTCAGATCACAGCCTGTACATCTGGAGTGGGTTTCTGCCCACTGGTAACTGCAGAGTGGTAATTGCTGCCTTAGAAGTCTTATCTCACTTAGTGAGCTTGTCTTATAGGGAGGAGGAAGTGGTTGTACCTTCAGGTAAAGTTCCCCGTAGTTTAACTTGACCAGCAGGTTCTAGTGGAAAACTGGGAACTGTGCTACCAGGAAATCTTACCAAGTCTGAAATATGCTTTCTTTTCTAGAGAAGTCAAGCAGAGTTTAGCCTAGGGACAATGATGTCGGGCTGTCCTTACTGCTTCTAGGCATGCGTTTGTCAAAACAACACCTGCAGCTGTTATTTCTTAATGGGAAACAAGAAAGCATAGCATTACTGCTGGGGTTTCCCAGAGCTGTGCTGCTCCTGACCTTTACTGTGTGCTCTAGAGGTTTGCTATTATTTAGATGTAAATGTGGAGAAGCAGGTTCTACCAGCTCTAAAAATGTCCATCACGTTAACATAAAGAATTCTGGGTGGCATTTCATACCAAACAGCCTTTGTGTTTCCTGGCTGGTGGCAAGCTGTTTTCTTTAGTGCTACATCTGTCATCTGTACTCTTCATAGCAAATGCATTAAAATAATTAGTTGGGGACTTGGAATAATGTGTTCTATAAAGACTAGATTATGTGCCAATACTGTCACAAGTATCTTCCAGTCACTACAATTGCCCCGGCAGCCTTGAATTCCAGCTGTTGTGCTTGGGATGCAGGTGCCAACAGTTGCTCTGTGCTGTATTTATGGGCATAGTCCTGAAACTGGGGGTTTTCCAGCATTGCCATCCCTGTGCCAATCATCACAGCAGAAGGAAAATTGGTTAAAATGTGGAGAGTATTAAAATCCCATGGAACAGACGAGGCTTGATTCTCATGCATTTTGATGAGCATTTACTGCTTGCATCAAAGTCACTTTCTTGTCTACGCATTTTAAATCACAGTATATTTTTCACTTGGCATTCTGGCCATGTGCAACTCATAAAATACAAAGATGCATGCCTTAAAGAGCATCTAATTGAAACGACATGGACACAGAATACTCAAAACTATGAGAATATAAAGTATGTTGAGTTTTGTCCTGAGGGCTCTGTGGAAGGAGTGAGCCTTGATGGGATTCACTGAGTGTCTTTACCTTGCAAGCCACAAGAATGAGTCATTTAATCTAGAAAAAACTCATGTGGAACACAAAGCCCACAAGAGGAAGCAATTAAACTAAATTGACCATGGCTTCCAAATGAAGATCTGCAGTCTGCCAGGAATTACGAGGTTTCATAGTGTGCTGCTTTGTTTTTTCACCCTATTAGCAATCGCTGAATGAACGGCACAAGCTCTTGTCTAGACAACGGGAGGATGCAAAGGACCTGAAAGAAAACCTGGATCGTAGGGAGCGGGTGGTGGCTGGGATCCTTGCCAAATACCTGACCGACCAGCAGCTCCAGGCCTACAGGCACTTTGTGCAACTGAAGACCTCTTTGTTGATTGAACAGAAGGACCTCGAAGAGCAGATCAAATTTTTCGAGGAGCAATTAGAAAATCTTGAGAAAAGCATCCCCCTCCAATAGCAACGGGCTGCCCATTTTTAAATGTGGTAACTTGTGATGTTTCCCTGGGAATCCATAGGCGCTCACTGCACTGAGTTTGATGAACTCTTGCAGTCCTGTTAGTGCCACAGTACTGACGGGTGCTTAGATGCTCTAGGCACAACTGGATGTGCTTTCCCCTTGGATAAGCCAGGTGACAAAATCCCGCGGTGTAGCAGACTGCACTTTGGGAATGGCTGCTGGGACATCTTGCTCCCATTAATCTGGCGTGTATTTCCCCTTCTTCTTGCCTGTCCATCTGTTTCCAGATTGACATAATCTCAATAAAAGAACGGCATAAATATTTTCCTTTTGTGGGTGGGTTGAGTGTTTGAAATGAAAAATGATGTGGGTGTTCAGATTTGGAGATTGAACGAAGCCATAGGGATTGCTATGGATCATTTCAGCGGGACTCTTGTGCTCATTTCTGCTGTTTACATGTACGTACAACGGAGCAAAAATACATTGCAATGGAAGAGCATAATTATTACCTTTCCCAGCAGTTGCCACCTGCACATCTCCTGGCTCCGTGTGGTCCAGGTGGGTGCTGATCAGATGGAGCCAGCTGAAATGGACACTTCTCACAACGATAACCTCTGAATTCATTCCTGCATGCTGTGTTCACAAAGTCCTCACAGTGCTTCTGAAGTGTTTATTTTTCACACAGCGCGTTCTGGGGCTGATTTTAAGTACTTTCCAATTGTCGGCGTGAGCAAGAAGTGCTGAACGTGGGCAGAAAGGTCTGCTGTGGGAAAAGGTATGTGGAGAAAGTGGAGGAAATCGTTCAATTTCATGAGCTTTTATATGAATCCCTTGGCAAAAATCTTTCAAACTGACGTTGTGTGCTGAGCCAAACCAGTGATGTTGCCATATTTATGACACGGATGATTGTTTTTCTTAAAGTATTCAATGACAGGAATATTTAGGCTGGGCTGCGTGCCTAGATCACGAATAAGGTGACTGCATATCAACCTGGGGATTATGCCCCTGGCAAAACAGATTTCCATTGTTCCATGGTGCTAAGTGTTACCTTTTGCTGTCTGTGCATGTGCTGACTGTTCTCCTGCTGCCTGTGGCAATTCTGCTCTTTCCAGAGGCATCTGCATCCTCTGGGCTTGTACAAGCTTTAAATGAACTCACAACCACCCAGAATGGAACACTGACCTGAGTATGAATTAATGGTTTCAGCTTTACATCAGATCACATTTTCCATTTGAGTTTACCCACTGTGCAGCATGAACTCAAGAGGTAACACTATCCAGAAGGATGACCACTGCGTGTTCTGTACAAGTAAAGCTCTCTGAAGGTAACGTGGCAGCTCTCCCACCTGCAGAAAGAGGGCACCTGGAGTGGTTCCATGTGCTGCACCTGCCCACAGCTCACTCGGGAGCAGCACTGCAGGCAGTGCAGGTTGCAGCTGCTCTGCCTTCATTATCAGTGAGTGCAGTGTTAGGTGCTATCCAGGCTCTGACAAACAAGCATTTGTTCTGTGGCTGTGGACCTCAGTTTGCATATTTATGCAGGAGTATCAGTAGCCCTGCTCATGTTTCCAGAGAAACGGTGTGGTGTGGTGTGCCCAGAAAGCTGGGAAGGGCTCACCTCAGGAGCCTGTTCTGTGATGTGTACCAAGTATCAGTAAATGTATTTGTAATCATGCATGCAGGTGGGTGGTGTGTAAGGCAAAGAGAAGCTTTGTGGATATGAACGTTTAGTTCCATTGATCTGAACAAAACAAGTCGTGTTTAATGTCTAATGCACCATTTTGTTGGGCTCTGGACTCCAGCATGCAGTGACTGTGGTGCTTCACTGAATGGCTGCTTTACCCTCATTAGATTAAATCAGTATTTGAAGTCTCGGAGGTGGGTGAAGAATGGGAGCAATGTGTCAGTCAGTACCAGCTGATGCTGCTGCAAAATCTGCAGTCTCTCCTAGGAGACCAATTAGAAATGTGGTTCTTTTGCTAGTTGAGCTAAAGGAACTGGATGGAAACAAACTGAAGCTAATTCTTGCCTTGAAGGGAAAGGATGGGTCCACACGGCCCAGTTTCTCTTGCCTTTCTGGTCTTTTGTGTCATGCTGAAGATGTCTGGATATTACATGGGTCTTGATTGTGATGCTGATCATCTGTAATTGGTTTCTTAGTGGTGGCAGAGCCTGAGGCAGCTGCTGGTCCTGGAGTTATGTCATGGGCAGCATTCCTGGCACATCTGCATACAGAGATGTTGACTTTTACAATCACAGTCTGATGTACCAATACAAACAATGATTTAACCTGTCCCCAGATTAAGAGCTTCACAGAGCATCTCTCTTAATGCATAGGAGCAGCCCTGTGTACTTTGGATAATGGTCGGACTATAGTGGCTCACAACCTGCTCCATTACCTGCAAGAGAAAGGTGTACTTTGGGCAATGCCACTGCATCTCCCTTTGGCAGCATGGAGTGGCTCTGAGGTGCTGGGTATGAATGAGCTCCCTCTCAGGCAGCCAGTGTTGCTTATTCTTAGCTGCTGGGATGGAGCACAGCATCAGGCCACTGGCCTCAGCAGCTGAGCTCGGGTCTCTGGGTTTCTTTCCTTCCTTGCCTCCCTGTGGCATGGAAGCTAAGATGGCCACAGGTTACTCCAGCAGTGACACAGGGCCAACCTGAGTGAGGCCATGGAAGCACTGATGCTCTGATCTCTGCCCAGCAGTTGTACAGACCCCTGGAGAGCTGTTGGCATGGGGCT
Source organism: Excalfactoria chinensis (assembly GCF_039878825.1). NCBI lineage: Eukaryota > Metazoa > Chordata > Aves > Galliformes > Phasianidae > Excalfactoria > Excalfactoria chinensis. Next base: position 1,387,689 of record NC_092837.1, read on the forward strand.
GCTGAGCCTATGGGTGAGCAAGAAAGCCAGAGCTGCATGTGTGCCTTGGGAGGACAGAAGGAGCTCAGCAGCTCCCTGCTTCTGGGGTCTCCGAGGGAGCAAAGCCTCATGTTGCAGCCCACAGCCTGGTGCTGGAGGTAATCTGACCACTCCCTGGGAGAGGACAGTGACCCAGAACCTGCAGGAGCTTCTGTATGAATTAGATACAGCTAAATCCAGGTGAATGCAAAATAACTGCCTAGGGGAAGGACAGGGGTGTGACAGGCAAATCACCGGAGCCTCAATCTTCTCTTTGAGGGTGCAGGCTGCTAACAGGGCCTGGGAGTTGTATCCTAAGTCATTTGGCCACCCGTGCACAAAAGGCGTGGGGGAAGAAACTGCAGTAGTTTGTGTTCTGCTCAGCAAAAGCAAGCAGGCCTGATTTCAGGATAAAAAAGACAACTTGTATTGCCTAGAGCCAGATTGATGAGCAAATATAGCAGGTGTGGGTGAGAGCAAGAGGCCAGAGGAAGAACATGCATTCTGCCTGTGTGGCAGCGCCTTGGCAGCAGCCGTGGGGATTAAAGAAGTAGTGGCTCACTTAGGATTTGATTTAACGCCCACTGCGATGTGTAGGAATCACTGCTGGATCAGGAGCTGCTGCTTCAGCTTCTCAGGCACTAAATTGAGAGCATTTTTTAATTTCTTTTCTTACCCTCATTTTCTTCACAGGGTCATTGTGCTGTGGCCCTTGTGCCTGCTGAGCTGATTAAGGAAGGGAGGGTGCTGAGCTTGATGCAAATGTGCTCTGCTAAAGATGTACTTGGTGCTGGTGAGAGCTGCGTTTAATAAACAGAAGGATGCGCTCTCTGCTTTGGGAATTCATGGCAACCATCTGAATAAAACCTTAAAACTAAGTTCAGAGCAGCACTGCAAAGCTCATCTCCTGCACCCTGAGGGAGCCCACGGGTACATTACAGAGTAATCAGGCAGTAGGAATCATGTAACCTCTGGGTTTAACAAAATGCACTCAAGAAGCAGCTCATGAATTTCACTGTTAAACAGCCAGAGGCATTAAAGGCTTTATGAAATTCTAAGATGCCAGATGAGCCGTGGAGCTGAGTCATCCCACAGACACCTCCGGGGAGAAAAAGCATGGGCTGAGTTGGTAGTCTTCTTCTGGAGAATAAAAGACGCTTCTGAAGATGCTCTGGTGAGCAGCCAGGTACCTGCAAAGGGCCTTTAGCCCATCGTGCAAGAACATCTCACAGCACCTGGAGAAGTATCCCCATGTGGAATGATCTCTTATGGCATCCCTGGCCCCGCAGCAGCTCCTGCAGCTCTGGCACCATGAGGTAAGGGCTGCCCAGTGTCACAGCATGAGCTGACAGCAGCACAGTGGGGCTGAGTGGGTTCCTTGGATGGGCAGAGCTGCTTAGAGAGCCCTGTGCTCAGCTGCCCTGCTTTGCTCTGCTGCAGTTGCAGGAAATGGGTGGAGGAAAACACATGGTCAGAAGTCTGCTTGTTCTGCTGGGATGTTGTTAGCAGTGTGACTGTGCTGAGCCTGTCTGTGTCCCACAGGAGACACTGCCAGCAGTGCTGCTGCTCAGAGGAAGCGCAGTGCCATGCACACACATAACATGTAAGCACAGCACCTGAATGGCCAGGGATTTCTATGCCACAGTTTGCCTTCCATGTGCTCTATTCTGTAAACATGGTTTTTACGGGGCAGATGCTTGCCAGCCATGGTGCCTGCATATGTGCAGGACAGCAAAGATCTGCTGTGCTCAGCACTTGAAGCTTTTGCCAAGTATTGTACCTTTGGGTGCTGCATTGTGCCCAGTGAAAATGGAAGTTCCGTGGCTCCTCTGCAGTGAGGTCTCCTATCTCCTCTGGGGAGTTTAAAGGTGAGGGGGATGGAGGTGGAGGGGAGAAGGAAGGGCAGGAGGAAAGGAATTCTTCCTGTTACAGCATCTTCTGCTGTAACCCTTCTGGCAAACTGGCCCAAGGACCAGCAGTGAGTGGCTGCTGCCACTTGGAGCAAGCAGTGCTCAGCAGTGGCTGGATCCTGGGGCTGCACACCCGTCCCTGCTGCTCAGTGCTGTGACTGCAGCAGTTGTGATGTGCCCTGCCAGCTGCTGAGGGGTTTCCTCAGGCAGGGAAGGTGAGAAGGGAGGTAGGGAAGGGAAAGCATCACTTTGGCCACAGTTCTTCCCTCTGGAGATGAAAAACAGTCCCTGGCTGTGATGTGCTGTTTTCCTGATAGTGCACAAATATAAAGACACTGCAGTTGGTGACAAGCTGAGCTCAGCAAGAGGTGCTTAATGATTTGCCTTATAAATTAGTGAAATAAATCTTGGGACTGGAATGGCAAATGAACACTCCTCATTACACTGCAGAGCTTTTATATTTGTTCTGAGAGCGGACAACAAAGACAAACAAGGTGTTGTTTGTGCCCATACTACATGGAGCCAAGTCTGTGTCAGTGACCTCTTCACCAATTTGTAGGGTCCCCCATTAGCACCAATCATCAGAAATAACAAAAAAGGCCATGTTGTCATTTTGCTCAGACTAATGTGTAAATCGGGAGGTGAATGCATCCAAGGAATGTAGGGCACAATGGAAGCTGCAGAGCAGGACAGTGAGATGGGAGCTTCTGGGGGCTGTTCCCTGGGCCCCCTGCTCCCTCTGGGTCTGCAGTGACTGAGCTGCTGCTCTTCTGCTGGACCTCAGTCTTGTGAAGAAGCTGAAATCTTGTAAATTCTCCTTGGTAGGACAGGGCCAGACCCTTCGTTGTGATGGCACTGCAGGCAGCTCACCAGGCTGGCCTGTGGCTGGTGGTTAAGCTTCCCAGCTGCCATTCACTTGTGCAAAAGTCCTACAGCCTTCTGCTGGATTTGGGCTTGAAACAGCAGAATGCACGGAGAATCCGTTCAGCTGATGGGTTCATACAGCAGCACTAGGCTCAGTCTCTGCCATAAAACTACTCCCATTGGTTGGTGAGAATTCTGTACCACATTGCCTCCCTTGTCAAGAGCAACATAGAAAACCAAGACCTGGAGAAGCCGAAGGACTGGTTTTACTGCAAGCTGAACCTAAGATCTATATTTGTCAAATTGCAGTGGTGCGATCTCGGTACTTCTGAGGATTTGTTTGTACCTGAAGTCCTACAGCACCGCATGTACTCATCACAGCCTGCCCTAACACCAGCTCTTCCCCCATCTGTCAGCAAGGAGAGAGAGCTGCGTCACAGCACAAAGGTGCTGGCAGCACCCAGCCCTGTGAGCTCTGTGTGTTGCAACCTCTGTCAGGCACGCTGCAGGGTCAGGGGTTTGGGTGCAGCACCAGCTAATTGCAGCACCTCCCAGCAAAGAGTACTGCAGAGCTTCCTGGGTGGCACATGATGCAGTGAAGTCAGCTCTCTCAGCTGTGACTTCTTGCTTTGAAGCATGGCCCCTGCTTTCCTCATGGTGCAGCCACAACCAAGCTGTAGAGGTTGATGGCTTTTTAAACAGGAAACGCTCCATCCTCGTGCCTTGCTTGTGCTGCAGGTTGGATTTACTCCAAAGAAGTGCTAAAAGTTCAGTGGTGTGATCTGAAGAGGTTCAGTCAGGCTTGTAGGCACAACTAGTGGACAAGCTTCCAAATAAGACCAAGTCAAACTGGAGCCATTTCCCAGCTGCCACAGGATGCTGTCTCCCCGGGCAGCCCCAGCTCTGCCAGCAGTAACACAAACACACACAAATGCCTCTGTGGTTTCAAGAGCTACAGCAAAAGTGTTTAATGTCACTAAAACGGAGTGACTGACATTTTCCTGCAGCTCCAAGAGCCAATGTTGAAGCACAAATCAAGGCTTCAAATGACCACACTGGCCAGCAGCCACACCAACAGATACGGAGCAAATAGGATCATTATTATTGTTTTTACCCATCTCCAGATGTATAAGTCACAAGGTGCTTGATCATTAACATTCTCTTAATGAGTTAATTAGTTCCACACAAAAGCAGAGCCACAAAATAAAAAGGCATCCCTGTCTGTGAGAGCAGCAGCTCAGCCCCTCTGGCAGGCAGCACCACATCAGGGCAGGGGCACCAAGGAGATGGTGTCACCTTCAACGTGGTGCTACAGCACTAGGCTTAATTCAAGGCTGAAAGACACATTCCTGAAGTTGCTGGCTTGGAAAGAAAGGCAAGGCATGCAAACAAGTGTTGCAAGGAAACCGAAACACCTGACTGGGGCTGAGAGCAGAGCACGCGCAGAGCTGCTGCCACCTCTGATCACACAGCTCTGCGGTTGCGTTGTGAGCACAGAAGCACAGCAGGCAGCTCCTGATCTGAGCTCTGCCTCTTCATTTCAAGGCAGCTTTAAATGAGTAATTTTAAAGACGATAATCTCACTGCAAACAGCATGGCCAGATGCAAGTAATGCATACAGCTCTACTTCAGAAAAGCAATTATGTCTACAATACAGAAGAAAAAGCAAAGTGAGTGTTAGATCAACAACTCATGCTGCTGAGATGCACGCTGCTTTCAGAGGCCATGCACAAATTCTGCCATGAAACACCCAACAGAACAAAACCTGTTGTTTTTCAAATAAATATTGTTTCCAAATAGCTCAGAACCAAAGTTTAAATAACAGAATCTGCCAAAGCAGCCTCAGTGCTGCTCAGATACCCTGCAGGATCCGATTCCTACTTTCTCACTTCACTCTATTACACCATCCGATACAAAAAATGTGTTCATTCAGGTGGTCATTCACATCTGAAGTGATTGAACCACAGCCAAATGCTCACGGTATCGAGGCATGGTCGGCACCACCTGGGCAAAGTCCTCTGGGAAGGGAACACAAGGAGAAATGCAAACCGAGCTTCCAACTGAGGTAGACAGATCATGGAGAGAGAGCAACAAGGGTTGGGGTGGGGCTTTGTTTCCCTTTTAACCTCGTCAAGGAAAATGCTTTAGGCAACAATAAAGGCAGGTCAGTATTTCTGACAGCGAGAAATTCCGCTCTGAAAAAACTAAATGCACAATTTTAAAATAGAAATATTCCTCTTCTGTTACCAAAACAAGCAGAATCATCATAGAAAACTTTCTCCTAATGATTTCAGCCTGCTGTAGAACAAGCCACGTTAAAGCAGCCAGCTACCAGCGTGCTGTTCACAGTGTAAAACATGCAGCTCTTCAGCTGAGGAACACAGAACAAAAAGCTGTGCCTGAAGCATTTATAGCCTGTCTGACACAGAGAGGTTATTCCAGCTTTTCAGACATGAAGTGCAATGTTTGTGGCCTTCATTGGTGTGCTGGTACCTACGGCACTGCAGTGCTCGTAGGGCAGCTCCCTCTCCTCAGGCTTCTGAGAGCTGGGCTTCATCCAGTGACCTGTAGAGCCAGAAACCCATCACCCATTCAGTTAAACTTCCAGAAAGAAAGACATGGGGAGAGGAAATCCAACTTACTTCTGTGAGAGAAAAAAAAACAAGCTCCCCAGTCATGCTACTGAACGATTCTGACCCCAGGAAGGCAGAGCTTAATGGCCAAAGAACAGCTCAGAAACCGGCCTGCGCTTCATGACAGCCTCCTCGTGCTCCTCCTCCTCCGCCACCTCAGAGAGTGAGCAGTACGAAGGGAATCCCCCTCTGGTTTTTGGCTTCCTCCTGGGGCCTGTGGTGGCAGTCAGCAGCTTGTTCAAGGACGAAGGCTTCCTCAAACCTTTGGTGAGATCATAGAAAGCCATGTCATCAGATATGACCCCCAGGAAGGTGCTGGTGGAGCTCAGGATGGATGCAGCGATCTTGGTGCTCTTCTTGATGGGCACCGTGGGTCCTGTGGAGTGTTGGAGTGTGGGGTCCCCCAGTAAGCGCCTCACCGCCACAGAGGTCCCATCCTTCAAGTATTGGTGTGGCTTCTTCCCGCTGTAGTCCCTCAGGTCGATCTTGGCATGGTAGCTGCGGACCAGCATGGAGATGACAGCATCCCGGCCGTGCATGGCAGCGAGGTGCAGCGCCGTGTAACCACCGTGCGACCTGGCATCCACGTTGATTTGGGCCCCTTCCTTCTCTGCTACATCGATGATGTTCCTCACCATGTCGCAGTTGCCATTCTTGGCAGCCCAGTGCAGGGCGGTGAAGCCCGAGATGAAATCCCTCCGGGCTGCCAGGCTGGCATCACCCAACAGCAGCCCGTGGAGCTGCTGGGACCACTGCCCCTCAGCCGCCATCAGCAGCCAGCGGTGCTCAGCCTCCTCCAGCGGCACTTCTTGCTCCTCGCTGGCCCGTTGGCTCTTGGGGACCCGGCGCAGACTGGGCGAGTGGCACCCGCCGTCCTCCTCCTCAGCTACGGGCGATACAGCGCTATCCGGCTCTTCGGACGGCCCCGGGGCCGTAGTGGAGTTGGGGGCAGCCGGGGCCGGCACGCAGCGCACCGGCAGCATGCAGGGCTTGGGGAGCGGCTCCTTGCGGGCATTGGCCCCGCCGGCGGGCAGCGGCACTCCGCCGCCTCCAGCCTGGAAGATCCCGCGGAGCTCGGACACGGCCCGAGGCGACGGCAGCTCCTCGGGGACCGGCGGGGACAGCCGACCTTCGCACGTGGGCTCGGAACCTCCATCCCCGCGCCGCTCCGGGGCCGGCCCGGGCCGCAGGTGTCTCCGTAGCACTACGAACTTGGTGCCCTGCCGCTCCTTCACCACCGCCACGGCGTTCACCGCCTCCTTGAAGCGCTCCCGCCGCTCCGCTCGCTCCGACGCGTCCCCGCCGGCCTCCAGCAGCGGCCGGAAAGCGCCCAGCAGCTCCGCGTTGCTCGCCCACCCGCCGCGCTCCCGCAGGAAGCCCAGCACGGCGGCGGGGCTGAGTGCGAGCTCCGCCATCCCGCAGCCACAGGTGGGGCCGCCGCAGTCGCTCCGCCGCCCGAACCCCCCGAGGCGGAGCTGCCGGGACTGGCGGGCAGCGCGCACCTGCGGGCCGCTCCCGCGGAGGTGATGGAGCCGCCCGCGCTGCCGCCTCCGTCGATGAGAGCAGAGCGGGGCGGTCCGGCCGCGCCTCTCTCCTTTCTCCTCCCCGCGGGGCGGTGCTGCGCTGCGGGCGCTCCCCGGGCAGGTGCGGGGTGAGGGGCAGGTGACGGCCCGGCTCCTTCCGCCGCTCTCCTGCCCCCCGAGGGCGGATGGGAAGCGGCAGCCGGGCCAACTTTTGTTTGCTACAGTATTTCAGTGCAAAGTTTCCGGAGCCGTGTGTTCGGCTGGGGGGGATGGGGGAGAAAGGAGCCTCTGCTGCTCGGGGAAGCAGTGCGTACACCCGTCGGTGCCCCCCGGGCTGTGACAGACGTCACCTCTCCGCAGCAGCGCAGCGCAGCCGTGTGTCCCGCTGCGTTTGTTATGTCGCAGCCTGGCTAACGGAGGAGGTGCGCTCGGGCTGATTCTTCTTCCAGCTCTTTATAACGATGATCTGGGGCTCTGAGTTGTCTCTTAGTGCAGCTTTGAGCAGCGGCTGGAGCTCTGCTCTCCAAAGATTCTGCCAGAGCTCATCAGTGGCTCCGTGACAGCACCTGGCCCCAATGGGGGCAAAAAAATGGGCGGATGGCTCTGCGCTCTGAAATACATTCTGTTGTAGGTGCTGCTATGTGTATGAATGTATCCCTGCTGTGTGTTTATCTTTTGGCTACATTGTAACTACTATGAGCTGCATCTGTATAAATGATGAAACCTTCACAGTGTGACTGCATGTGAGAGAGGTGTTCTCTTTTCATACAGAGAACTGCCTGACTGTGCTGCCGTATCAATTACTTCTGCTCAAGCACTTCTCTTAATGTAATTATTGTTCTCAGCTCTACAGAAGAAAGAAGCCTCGGAGAAACGCCTTTCCCCAGGAGGAGGTGGAGGATTGGAGCCCTGCTGCAGGGGTGACACTCATCCACAAACTTGTTTTCCCCTCTGCTGAGTGTTGCAATTGAGATCAGTGAATTGATTCCTGAGTGACTGAACAGTTTGTCTAGGAAAACAGCAAGAGAGAGAACACAAAGCAAGCAGAGTCAGCGCGGCACAAAGACAGATTAAAGTAACTGCATGAGGATGGATGAGAAAAAAAACAGGGTTTTGTTCTCACTGTCTTAGAGCTTGACTGACATGGAATATCAGCCTGGCCCCAAATCTCCATTTTGAAGGCGGTTCGAGGTGCAGCAGCCCCCACGCAGCACACCTCTCTCCTTTCTGCCTCTCCACACCCATCTGTGGCGGTGGAAGGGATTGCTCAGCCCTCCCCTTGGCTCCCCTTCCCCTCCCGGTTCCATCATTGTGCAGAAAAGCTGGAAAAGCTATTTTGTCTCTTGCTCACAAGCTGGCACTGAGCCAGCTCCTCGGAATCGTTTTGCAGCTCTAGTGTTCTTTCACACAATAATAGCACACAGTCTTTATGCTGCTCATAGCAATTCAGTGTTTCCATGGGCATCGCACACCTCTCATTACTGCCTTTAGAGGTGGCTGTACATTAACCTCGCCCTCTGCTGAGGGAGCTGCTCGTGTGTGGGGTGTCGGTGTATTAGCAATGCCTTCCAGCTTACGGCATCCCTGCAGATCTGCCTTGCCTACTGCAGGGAGCTAATAATGAACAAGCATCCAAAAATGAGCTGCTATGCCTTGGTTTCAATGTTAATTTCTCTTCCTTACTGGAATCTATTGCAGGCATAAAAGAATCTCAGCAGTCCCTGATGTTGGCATTGCAAACCTTCGGCTATGCACTAGGAGTATAGATCATACCTGACAATGAACAAGAGGAGGGGAGAAAACAGTTCCAAAGGATAGGCTTTTTTTGTAAAGCATGTCTTTAACTTACCAATGCTGGGGAAGAAGTGGATCCCACTGCTGGGATTGGCTCCATCACAACAGGGTATGTATGTCCTGGGGCTGACAGCCATGACTGTGCATCTCCAGCAGAGTTCCTGGGGGTGTTTGCAGGAGTGTGTGCCCCCTGCACAGGGGTATCCCCTGAGAGCTGGGGGGTGCTGTCAGATCTCACTGCTTTATGCCCACCCCAGCCAAGCTCCTATTGCTGACTGTCCCCTCAGCTCTCAGGGTTCCCCAAAGAGCAGTATTACAGAGGCTGTTCCCCATGGCAGGAGCTGGCATTTCACATGGCCACAAGATGAGAAGCCCATCCCCAGAAGGCTGCCGAAGAGGAAAAGTCTGCTGACAAGTGCTCCTCACACCATGCCAAGTGAGAGACGGCTGCTCTCATCTAACTGCTGTGTTGCAAGGAGCTCTTTCCCCAGGTATTCTCCACATCCAACCACCTGTCCCATTCATTCTTTGTGTGCAGCCTGAGCTGTGCCATCACAGTCAGTGGGTGTCAAGTTGGTCCTAGACTTCCTGCAATAGAGAACAAACTGTGGGAGAACACTCCATGTATATTCCAGAGTGCAGTGCTGTGTGTGTCCTCTTTGCCAACATTTCCCTTTATCTGCTGATGTCTTTGGGTTACTCACCTTCCAGGCTCAGCACAGCAGGATCAGATCCCAGTGATCTCCGCCTCCTTTACTCAGTGCTGGGTGTACTCAGGTCACACCGTGCAGCAGAAGTTAAGCTGTTTGAATGAGTGTTATTAATACAGATAATAAATGAGCCCAGAGCATTACGGGCATTGCTTGCCCATCATCTGGAACTTCCAGCCTTAAGAAGTTCTGCTGCTTTTTTTGTGTCACCAAAAACCTATCAAGCAAATATTTTGTGTGAGGCTATTTAGGGAGCTCCGTGGGCTGCTCCTGGGAGATTTCAAGCCAACTGCTACATGTCTCGATGTTTCTGATTTACTGCCTGGGATAAAATCAATGTACAGAAACCCACGATTCATTTCATTTGCTGCTACTTTTCAAATCACCAGTATTGCAGCTCACTGCTTCCGTGCCGTGAGCCCCGGCAGCACCTCTGATTTGGATTAAAAAGTGCTGTCTTTTCTGTGAAGAAATATCAGCAACTTTGAAACTGTGGCATTGCAGTGTAGTAACATGCATTGAGAGGCTGAACACTCTGCCATCCCCTCAGGTGAGGAAGGTGATGGCCTCATGGCCAGAATTATTCACACCACACAGATCCAGGATGTAAACTGGGAGATAAAGCACTGTGTTGCAGCAGAGGAATGCCTGTTGGTGCTTCAGAACTGAAGGAGGCAGCATCTCAGGTCCTGCTCCTTCCTGCCAGGAGGGTGAAGTGCTATGGGAGGAGGAGGAAGAAATGGGGGATGTGTGGGGACAGCTGCAGTTGGATGTGGCTCTGCTGCTTTGCAGGAAGGTGAAGTTTGGCTGTGCTGGCTGCCAATGGCATTTCTACCTCCAGGAGAGCTGACTTTCCCAGAAATGAAGTCAGAGCAAGCAGAATGACAGCGCTCACCATTTTTCAGTTTCACTGTTGATATTTCCATGTGAAACAAAGAGCGTGCATTGTGAGGGGGAAACAGCTCCTCCTTTGTGCCATGGAGAAATGCAGTAACCTTCAATGGATAAACAAGTGAGCAAAGGTCTGGGAAGGGGTGGGGGTGAGGGCTGTTTGTGGATAGAAGACAGCAAGGTTCAGCTGTAACTCCAGGATCTCAGCCATCAGATGCAGCCATCCACATGTCTTGGAGTTTGTGGTTATGAAACACTGCTTGTTCCACACAGATGGTGGTACGACCTCCCCCTACCATCCCATTTTTCAGGTGGTGCCCATAAACCTGGTGGGCTTCTGCCAGAAGCGATGCAGACCTGCACTGTCATTCCAGCAGAGCTTTGCGAACCCAGCAGGAGGTGCAGGGTGGGAGTGCTGCCCTTCAGTGCAAGGAAGGAAAATACAGGGTCTGTTTCCAGCCATCCCAACCAAACTGCTGGGACCACTCGGAAAATGGACCACAACTCCCAGTGGCTCCACTTGCAGCTGAGGAAGATGGCACTTGTGTAGAAAAGCCTTCTAAGTCCCATATGTTGTCAGTGTAACCAAAGAAAGTTGATAAAAGTTCTTGGTGGTTGTGCTGCTAAAAACAAACTGAAACCTTTTGATTTCTAACTCTACCCAGGGGGAAGTACTGCATGAAACAAACAGTTACCAAGAAGCTGCTTCCTCTGGCCTGCGTTGCAGAATGTGAGAAGGTTTTGTTTATCTGCACCACCTGGACTGGAGGATGAAGGATTTTCTGCAGCCCTGACAGAAGAGCCGTCCCCTGGAAGCTGTTCCTTCCCTGGGACAGAGGGCTGCCAGGGTCGTGTGCACCCACAGAATCATAGAATAGCCCGGGTTGAAAAGGACCTCAAAGATCATCCAGTTCCCCCCCCCCCCCCCACTACAGGCAGGGTCAGCAGCTACTGGACCAGGCTGCTCAGAGCCACATCCAGCCTGGTCTTGAAATAGCCTTGGGACAGAACACCCAGACTCTGACCTAAATTCGCCATGGATTTAGCAGGTACAAATACTCCTCCAAATGTAGAATCCTTGCAGGAGCATCCAGCTCCACTGCAATAAAATTAATTTCCTGAGTCATTAGGAATGATTTGCATAATAACAGATGCCTTAGCAGTTAAAGGAGATACCAAATCCAATTCTCTCCTCTTGAACCAGTTCTTATGCACCTGAAATGACTGTGAGCCTTTACAGCATGCTCACCTTTATGCTGTGCCCCACACTGACAGCACTACTAATGGACAAAGGTGAGGGGAGCGATGGCACTGCAGGTCTCAGCAGCACAGCTGAAAGCCAGAGCCAAGCACCAGCACTGCCCTGTGCTCTGCTGCAGTGCCTTGGAATTTCCTTCATGTCCTGGAATTTCCTTTCAGCAGTAGATCTTTGCGTCTGACCTGAGGCTCAGTGATACCAGCAGCTGGTGCAGGTCAGCCTGTGTGAGCCTCCTATGATGTTCTGTGCTGTGTGGTCAGGGAAAAGGGCTCTTAATGAATGGAACTCAACAAACCTGGCATAATGGGATTTAAGCAAGTGTCACACAAGAGCATTATGTTGTGCTAAATCAGGACTGCAAAGGCTGCTTGTAATATACAAAAAAAGAAGAGTAGTTTTTAAACATCAAGTCTGTTAGTCCTTGCTTCTTTGTAATGCTTAAAAACTTCTGTCTGTCTCTATGTGAGCAGTTCTAGTTGCATCTGAACACCAGAAATATCAGATTTTGGCTTTTTTATTTTTCCTAAAGGACTCTTGAGAACCTTCAGGAACTGGTCACAGCAGCAACAAGACTGCGGAGTGAGTGCCTGTTCTGGATGAACATCTCCTTTGGCAGGACTAAGTGAGCAGCACAGCTTTGCTACCCTTGGCAGCTGCAGCACAAGGCAGCACAAACCACGAGCTGTTTGTGACTGCAAGATACATTTCTTGTTGCTTTTTCTTTTTTGGTCATTTTTGGAGTTCAGAGAAAGTGAATTAATGGATGGTGGTCAGCAACGCCCTTTTTAGAGACATGCAGCGCTTTTGCAGCCTGTCTTCAGCCAGAGCAAATGCACGGACTATCAGAAGTCATTCAGCTGCAGGTAATTCACTCAGGAAGGACAAGAAAACTCTTCTTAACTGCACTGGATTGATTGTATTTCAAAAAGTAAATAACGGAGCCCAGAAAATGCCTTGGAATCGCTTCAGTGACAAACACAACCTGCTTCCTGATCTCCAGTCCCCTGAGCACGAACACTTGACGACCTTTGCCTCCTCCATTCATTAATCTACACCTAATTTTCATATCCTGTTTTATTCCTCCAGGGCAGCACAGCCACCTTCTGGGATGAGCAGAGCTGTGCAGAGCTCCTGCACTGTGATTCAGGTGGGTCCCCAGGGGAGCTGGGATGAATTGGGAACATGTCAGGGTGTAACACAGGATCTTGCACTGCTGGAAATGCAGCAACTCTGTGCCTGCTAGGACAGTGAGGTCTCATTAGTTTATATTGTGGTGGAAGCAAGAGACCTTCGGAAAGATCACAAATAGCTGCTAAGGGAGAAGATGGAAGTTAATATGGAGTATTATAATGAAGTATAAGTTCTGCTTTAAATTGGTTGCTTGAGGTCTGTTTGCCTTTGAATGTGCTTTAGAGCACTCCAGGGGCTGGAGCTTTTATGGATGATGAATATAAAGGTACTGACATACTGGCTGTCTCCCCTTTGCTTTCTCTTACCAAGAGGTTGAAATGTGGCAAAGCTTTTTAAAAGGCAAAGCAAGGTTGTTCATTACTTCCTAATAACTGGAGCTTTATAACTACATCATCATCATTAGGTTACAACACTATTTGAGGCCTTCCTTTGTGCAGGACACTGGAGCTCAAGCTGTGGTGGTGTAGGAGCCCCTGAGTTAATAATGATGAGTCCTGCAGACAGAACCACCCCAGGTAAGCTCTGCCTGGTCTGTTCCTTGACGGGTGGCTGCATGCCTTCACCTCCACTTCCTCCTGTGCTGCAGAGCATGCCTTCCTCTTCTTCCCGGGGGTTCACACTGGCTGCTTGTTCCTCCTCACTCCTGAGCAGCACCAGTTAGGGCTGAGGTTGATAAAGAACACTTAGAAAATAGGTCTGAGTGTGTGTCCAAAGGCACTGAAGGGATTCCTGCTGTGCTCACAGGAACTGCCGTCTTTTTGTTCAGACAGAAGCTTTTCACTGACCCTCACGTGTATCAAGTTGTAAGCAGACCTGAGCTGCTCACGTTCCATTTGGAGGCGCACGTTGCTCCAATAGAGGGCGAGGAGGAAAAAACGAGGACATCGGGGCTAAACTGATGTAAAGAGCGGGAAAAGCTGAGGCGTGCCGCACGACAAGGATGCAGGTGCGCTGTGGTGACCAGCGGTGCGACAGCAGCTGGTCCCGGTAGGAACACTGCAGCAGAGGGCACCACGAAGCAAGCGCATCTCCGCTGTGAGCGAACAGCTGGTGGAGCGCTGCAGAGGTGAGGCGCTGGGACGGGGCTGGCCGCGTGCTGCAAGGAAGCCCTCCCCAACTTCAGCCCCCACCGCAGACAGCTCGCAGCCCGCCGTCCCTACGATGAGCGTCCGCCGTGGTTGCAGCGCGGGGCCCGGCGACACGCGGAGCATCGCTGCGGTAACGGCCGCGCTCTCGTAGCTCCGGGCTGCGCCCCGCGCGGTGCCGACAGCGGAACGGAACGCGCCGCCCGGACCTCCCGCAGCGCAGGCGGCAACGCGGGGCACCCCCGGCCCTGAGCGCAGCGGCCGCCCCCCGGAGGGGACCGTGACGGCGCGGCGGCCGCTCCCGCCCCTCCCCGCCCCTCGACCGGTGCCGGCGGAGGGGAGTTTCCAGGAAGTGGCCATATTGGATCCATTCAGCCGCAGCCACTCGGGGCGGGCAGAGCCCCGCGCCGCGCTCAGCTCCGGCCATGGCCGCCACCGACCTGGAGCGCTTCTCGGTGAGGAGCGGGGCGGGCTGGGATGGGATGGGCGGCTCCGGGGTCTTCGGTGCGAGGACGAGGTGCGGGGCGAGGAGCGCTGCCCGGCGTTGTGTAACGGCGGTGGGACGCGGGCTGCCCGCATCAGCGCGGCGGGCTGTGCTTGCTGCGGAAAGGCTGCGTGAGCTCCGCAGCCCGGTGGTGCTTCTTGGAACGCTCATAGCTATAAGCGCCTCTTTTCCGAAGCGGGGACTGCTGAGCGTGATGCTGCTGAATCAGTGGGAGCAGAGGCGGTTCCCGGATCGCCGGCGTGCTGCCCGGGCACGGCCCTGCCGCCCTTCCCTCTATAGCTGCTGCTTGCCAACAGTCTCCAACTGCTGCGTTCCTCCCGGCCCCGAAGTTTCCATCTCAGGATTGAATTTGCAGGAGTGGAGCCGACCCGCGTTGTGGGCTCGTGTCTGAGGCAGGGAATGCTGCTGAGCCCCGGGGCGGGCGCTTGGTGCAGAGCTCCGGCGGCAGAGCGCGGAGAAGGGCTGCGTTTGTTCGGTGTATAAATACCCGTAAGGCCGCCTCGCTGTGCCAGCTGGTGCTGCTCGGCTTTTCCTAGGTGTTACAGAGCCCTGAATGCTGCCGAGCCTGGGAGCGAGCCAGTTTAATTTTGGAAACTTTGGTGTGGGTACTTGGGTGCTCGGTGTGCTCACATCCATGTGTGGGTACTTGGGTGCTCCGTGTGCTCACATCCATGTGTGGGTACTTGGGTGCTCGGCGTGCTCACATCCATGTGCTGTTGCTTGCTTTTTTTTGTTGTTGCTGTTTTTTTCTTAAATAGAAGTTCCCAAACGCGTTTGGCTCCCACTGGAGCAGAGTGAGATGGCTGAACTGCAGCGTGAATTCAGCACCCAACTCCATTAAGGGAAGACTGTACGGGAGCAAAGATAGGCTTTGGGGGACGGGGGTGCAGTGGGGGTCCTTCAGCCCGTGGGTTCCTCAGCTGCCCTTTGCCTTTGGGCTCGCTGGTCTGGGGAGCCAGGGCTGTGGCACAGCACGGTGGGTGAGCAGCATCTCCTCTCAGTCTGACGCAGGGCTGAGTGCTGCCCTGCTCGTTCTGCTCCCTCCATCCTCAGTGCATGTTCTGGTTCTGCTGCTGCTCCCCCAGCAGAATCGTGGGCACTTCCCTGTGGGGATGTTCCAGGTGTTTGTTGTGGTCTTCAGGCCTTTCTGGGTGTCACTCTGTGACTTTGTGCCTCAGTTTCCTGAGTGTAATTTTGAATGGGAATTATTTGCTACTGCCAAGAAGAAGTGATGATGTTTATTTTCACCATCTGTTTTTATTTGCAGGGGGAAATAACGTATATCAGAACCTCCTCCAGAGGCTTTTTTAACAATAACTCCTGTTTTTTGGGTTGGTGAGGCTATTTTTAACTGTCCAGCTGTCAGTGACCTCCTGGAATGCAGTGATCCTTAGGTTTGGGTAATGTGTTCAGAAAACTCCCCTTGCACAGTCCTCCTGAGTGCCTCTGCCCCAGCACAGCGCAGTTCCCTTGAAGTGCAGCTGTTGGAAATGACCAATAAAAGCCAATGAAAGGAAGCTGGGCTCTGAGCAGCAGGATCACACCAGCTGAGCTCAAGTCAGCCTTTGTTTTTGGTGAATGTCGTGCCTTTGTTTTAGTCAATGCCGAGTTTGTGAGAGGTTGGCTGGGCTGCCCTGGGAATGTGCCACTGCCCTGCTGGGGACCTGGGCTGCAGGCGTGGTGCTGAGCACCTGCTGTGCTATACGGTACTGCTGCAGCAGAAAGAAAGCTGGTGAGTAGCTGGGGATGTTGCCTCAGCCACACTCAGATTCACCAGCTGCTCACTTTGAACAGAAAGTGATGTCTTTATGTAATCTGGGCTCTGTATATGGGAGTTTGGGTCAGCTGTGAAACACTTCATCGTCAGAACTTCCCCATTCAGGACCATGCACTGCCACGTGTCGTGGTGCTGGAGTTGATGCTGATGGTTTTAGCAAAGGTATGGAGAGCAGAAGGCAGAATGTGCTTGAAATTCAGCAGGGAGATCCAGAAGCTACGGAGGAAGCTGGCAAAGCTGGAAGGAGAAGTGAAGGAAAAGGAGATGCGTGGGAGAGTAAATGGGATGAGATGTGAGACCCAGGCTGGTAGATGGCTTTGCTTCAGTGGTGCTTTTGCTACCACCAAATGTGTTACTTTCTCTTTTTTCAAGCCAAACCCTTCAGCCTCCTGAAATGCTGTCTCTGAGGTCTGAATTAAGCATCTCATGGAGGTGCAGAGGCTGTTCTTTGGGATTGAGACTGAGCTGTGTGTATGTGAGGAGGGGTAGATGCACTCAGCCTTCACTTTGGGCTGAGAATAAGGACTTAGCGTTACACTGTAAGTTGTGGGAGCATCACAACTGATTGCTTTGTGTGCCCACTGTGGCTCTGAGTGTGGAGAAGGGCTCTGTGGGCATTAGTGCTCAGTGAAGAGAGTTCTGGATGTGCACACTGTGAGCTGTGCCACAGGACTGTGTTCTTCATGTGGCCCTGAGTTGCTCCTTCATGTTGGCAGCTGACGGCTGGACTCTTATTGGTAACTTTACTACAAATAGGTGATTCTTAGAAGGTCTTGTCAGAAAAACCACTGGGAATCTGCACTGTGCCTGTTCCTGCCATAGCTGCCTGAATTGTGGTAAATTTCATGCGCTGCTGCTGTTTTCTGTGACCTCGTGTTTTTCCCTACTGCCTGCATGGCTGAAACCTCCTCTGTGTGAGGGTCAGCATTACGTACCTTTGCCCATGGAAGGAGTGGGCTGAGGACAGCTCTGTGTGCTGTGGCTATGGCAGTGCAGTTGCCAGAGGCCATATGACAGCTGATCCTAAACATAGGCTTACGATCAAATGCTCAAGGAAGATATTTCCATCGCTCAATCACAATGGAAATTGAGGTTTGCTTGGACTTGAACAACCCCCTCCTTCTCCCCACCTTGTTATTTGCCCAATCAGAGCCACTATTTGGGAGTTCTGGGGTCAAACTTTCCTGGGCTGTGTTCCGTGGGTGTCTGCTTTCTTTTTTTTTAAGATTCGTGATGAGTTTTCATTTGGAAGGGTTCATTCAGGTGATCCCCCACGCAGCGCTGCACAGAAGGGACAGCTTTTTCTCTCAGCTGCTAACCATGTGCCCCAGGAAGCCCCGGTCCCTCTGTGCCCTGGCAGCCATTCTGCTGCTTTGGGAAGGAGGGTGGGAAGTGCTGTTGCACAGGAGCAGGCAGATTGGTAGCTGCCTCTCCTCTCCTGCAGTCCCTCGTGGGGAGGATTGCCTGTCCTCATGCAGGAAGCCAGCTCTGACTGTTTCAACCGCAGGGCCGATTTAGCAGACCACAGTCCGCTGCAGTTAAACACTTATTTGGAATGTATGTGCTGGGAACAAATGTTGCCCAGAAAAAGGTTTTTGTATGTTTTTTTCCTACCCCGCTGCGGTGCTGTTGGCGAATCCAGAGCATCTCTTCCTCTTGCAAAAGAGATGCAACATGTTGTTCTGCGTGGGAGCTCCGGAGCTGCTCCTACCCGCTCGTAATCACAGCGAGCGCCGAGGCGGTGGGTGGAAGGACGTGAGCTGGCAAATGCAGGAGCTGTGTGTGCCCTCTGCGTCGGCAAAACAAATGAAGCCTGAAGAATAACTCTTTCAGGAGGCCGGCACAGCATCAGGACTGGCTGTCAGTGCTGTGGTGGCAGCTGTCAGCCCGTCCCCAGTGTTGCTGGAAGGCCAAAAGCTCCCTAAATGCTGCCTTCTGTAGGAGAATGCCAGCGCTGTCGCCAGCTGCGGTGAGAGATGCAGCCCCGTCTCCGGGTGCCCCCGCTGTCCCTGCCCATGCGGTGCCCTCAGATGTCTGCAGGAGCTGCTGCCATGCTTGTCTCCCTCCTCCTCGTGCTCCTCTGGCTCAGAGGCTGGGAGGGGAAGAAATGCTGCGATGCTGAATCGGCCTCTGCTGGGTTGTGCAACGAGGGGGAGGCAATGGGAGGGGTGCAGGTGGGGGTGTGTATCTGGAACGTGTCCTGGGCACGTTGGGGCTGTGGGCAGGAGGGGTGCCCTGCTTGTTTTGGATTAGTTGCAGTATTTATGAATATTGTTGCCCCGTCCCATGCTTAGTTTTGATGGGGGGGAGGGCTGTGTACACACACACAGCCTGCCTGTTCCTCACCTTCTCCACATGTGTGCATGCTGTGAGCTCTGGGTTGATACCTGAAGCTTGTCATTCAGATATTTGAGTATTGCAAATGTCAAGGCAGTGGATGGATTGGGGAGCTCCATTCAGCTCCCAGAGCAGCTGAAGTGAGAAGAAGAATCCCAGGGCTTTTCCTCAGACCCGGCCAGCTAAGACTTTCCTTCCAGAGCCTCACCTCTGGTGTGGGACCTCTGCATGCAGAGGTGGATCCAGGCTGGGGGTCAGCTCTGAAATGGTGTGACAGCATCCAGAGGGCTGTGGCAATGGGAGCTGTGTGCTTCATCCCCAGCCATCACCTCTGACCTGCGGGCAGAACGTGGGGTCAAGGCTTTGGAGGCACCACTGCATTTAGATGTCCAGATTCCTTTGTGAAGCCAAAAAGAGTCTGTCTCCCACACACATGAAATTCCAGAGATGTCAAACAGCTGGAGAGAGGTTCCCATGGAGCACCCTGCCTCAGGGCCAGAAATGGAAAGCTGTTGCTCTCTTTGCCTCGTGCGGTTTCAGAACCAGATGATGGCAGGGAGCTGCAGGGCTGCAGCCCGTGCTGCATTTCTGCTGAGCTCTCTGGGCTGTTCCATCCTCCTGGCTGCTGTGTGAGGTGCTGTGCTGAGCCCGTGCCACCTCTGCATGACGTGTGCAGGGAAACACGTGGGGAATGTCTGCAGAGCTCTCCCCAGGCAAGGAGCATTCCGGCCGGTTCCTGCTGTAACTGGAGGCAGGATGCAGCCCTTGGCTTCCACGTGCCTGCCTGCAGCGGGCTGCACGGGCATGCCTGGAGCTGGGGGTTGGTGCAAAGTGTGTTCCCAGAGCTCACGCTGGAAATCAAACCACTGTGCAGTGGCACATAGAGCTGCCCAGCTGTGCTGTGCTAAGCAGTGTGCATTGCTGCAGGCACAGAGCTGCTTGGGTCAGAGGGGCATCTCTGGTCCCTTGTCCGTAACTTGCTCACAGCAAGCTGCTCCAGGCCTTGGATCCTAATCTGATTTGAAACTGTTGGTCAGCTCTGTCATGGTAAGAGCATTGCCCAAGGAAGGGCTGCCAGAGCTGGGCCTCCCAGGAGCTCTCTCCTTCCCTATCTGTTCTGACCTGTGGTGGTGGGTGTAGGTTTGTGCCATCATTTCAGAAACGCAAGAGTCCTTTCAGCTTATCCTTTGCTATACATTTCATTTTATTTTTCCATTGTTGAGTCTTCCAGTTAAAGGCATCATGTGCTAATATGCTCTGATGCCTTCTGGAGGCACTTGTAAATGGAGGATCTAGCAGTCAGCTCTTGTGGACTGCTTGTGGAGATGCTGGAGGGTGGTTGCATGAGGCAGCTGGAAGAAAGCTTGCATCAATGCCCAGAACTCTTGGGTTCCCACTAGAATATCTCTGTTCTCTTGTCTAACAATATAAGGAATCGTTATTATGGGCAATACGTTCTGGAAACGTATGTGGGAATGTGACATGTTTATTTTAAGTGGTAACTAAAACAAATAGTTTTGGTGGCTGATATCCAGCGTGGCTGGGTAATTACATGGTGGGGATTCAGATCCTTCTTTCCTTGTGAACGCGTCTCTTAAACAGCCCCAACCCCTTCCTGTGCCGCTCCTTACAGGTAGGCTCCATTTCTTGGCATTGTCCCATATGTGTTTGCATGTGCCCAGCTGGGAGCAGGAAGGATGTCCCTGTGGTCAGAAGGAGGGGAGAGCTCAGATGGGTGAGTGGGAGCTGAGGATGCATCTGCTGCCTGTGGTGAGCTTGGGAAAGTCCCACACTAGATAACTCAGTGTTCTGCTGGCCTCGGTTGACTGAGCAGTTCCATTGCATTGGAAGGCTGAGCACATTGTGGGTGAATAACCCTGGGAAGGAGCAGGCTGGGGGAGGTTGGTGTGTGCTTGTTTGCCTGCCATGGGGTTCTTTGTAAACAGAGTGAAGGGAAAGCTGTGTTTGTGTTCTGGACTCGGCTTTCTTGGTTTTGAATAGCTCTTGGGGGATGGAATTCTCGGGCTGCTGAAAAGCTGAACTTTCTCATCCTTTAAGGTCATTTTGGAGGAAATGTCTCTCATTTTTGGTCCCGCAGTCGTCACTGTTGTAACTGACTCTCCTCGTTCTCCAGGCAGTGTTTGTGTTTGCAAAACACTGTGTACATAATGCCCGGCAAATCCTGTTTTGCTTCATTGTAAACTCCCCATCCAGGACTTACGTGACAGGGACAAAACGTGTGTTAATCCACTCTTAATTAAGAAAGACCTCGCAATTAATTAGTAAGACTTCACAGCAGTCTTAGGGAAATGATAAAAGAACAGATTACGAAAAGGAAACATGTGGAATTCTGTTTTTAGCAGGAAAAGCTCTGAGGGAAGTTAGAGCCAGAAGCAGTCTGTTTGTTTGCAGAACATTAGAACTGATGTTGAATTCACAGGTTGGGAATGTATCATCTTAGTGTGTGCTGTGCAAGGAAGATGAGAAGCGCTGTGCTCCCTTCAGACTCAGCTCTGGAAGTCAGTGGGGAGTGATGTTTTAGGCCCATGCCAGCTCGTTTCTGTTCAAGATGTGTGGGATTCCTGTTTTACCTCTCAGAGGAAGGAAGGCTGTGAGGCTGTGCTACAGCTCAGCTGTTGGCTGCTGCAGTGAGCAGAAGGCTCACTTACCTGCCCAATGCTGTGCGGAGCTCTTCTGCTTCCCTGGGAGCTGCCGGGGCACAGGGCGTGCTGTGAAGCACCGCCGTGCTTTGCTGTTGTGCTTTAATTGTGGGTATGTCTCTTTGTTTTGCTTTTCCATGATGCCAAGTGTGGCTGCTCTCCATGCCCTCATTGCTCTTGTGCTTTTTTGAATCTCTCTTCAGAATGGGACCAAAACCATTCAAAGAAAACATCACTTCAGGCAATGTAACCTTCAGCCCTGAAGGGGAGAAGCTCAGTTTTGTGTCTTCTGCCTCCGTGATGCTGAGCAGCTTTCATTTCTGTTTGACACATCTTGGTGGTGACTCCATCCCTGCTTCTCCTGCAAAGTTTTGCCTGCCTGGAGCACAGCTGGGAGGAGTGTGAATAAAGGCTGGAGTGTCTGGGAAAATTCTTGGCATTCTTTGCAGAGCAGTTTAAAGGGGAGCTGGCAACTGCTGGTTGTTTTCTTTTCTTCCAGTGTGAGGTTTTCACTGGGGTAGACTTCAGCGTGGGCTGGGACAGTGCAGTGGGAAGCCTGCAGCAGCTGGAGGTGTCTGTCTGCAATGCTCCATCCAGGGAGGGATGGCTCAGGCGTGGTCCAGCATGCAGTGTGATGGAAAAGAGGTGGAACTGAGGGCCACTGGGGTTGTCCCAGCTGTTGCTGGAGTGCTGGGCATCACAGCATTGCGGTTGACGACTCTTAGGGCTGCCATGCCACAGCAAGGAAAACACTTCTGCCTTCCCTGCAAAGACTCTGCTCACTGTCTGAGCTGCATCCTGTCTGACCAGCAGAATGGATCAGTGAGAGGTAGCAGAGAAAGTGAAGCAGACAGCTGTTCTGAGAGAAGCAGTAAATCGGCATAAACCCCACATTTAAAGTTCTCTTACTGTTTTTCTTTCCCCAGCCCTGCCCGGCTTCTTACAAAGCGGTAAGGATCTGGAATTTTAAGCAATGCTTAAGATTAACTGGGAATGTTCAGGCTTGAGTATGTACTTGCACTCAGCAAATCTGCTTGAGATTAGGTGGCATTTCAATGCAAGGACTTTAGCTGAAGTGATGCTGAGGTCTCCCACCATTAGCCCTGGCTGAAAGCGTGCTTCCTTCCATCCCCAGCACTGCAGGAGACCTACCTGAGCCCTCTGCCCACACCAGCATCCTTGAGCTTGGCCAAAAGAACAATTTCCTTCTGAAAATTTGAGTCCTTCCTGCTTGAGCGTGTGCTGGCCCTTGTAGATGTGAAGTGTCTGTCATTGGGAGTGTCCAGAGATGAGGGGGAGCTTCAGAAAACCTGATTTGTCATCGCTGTCAGCACTGATCCAGAAACTGAGCCATGTCCCAGGGAGTGCCTGCTGGGACAGAGCAGCTGAATTTGGCATCTGACGTTGTTTGCCCACTAGGCTCAGGGCAGGTGCTTAAGTGCTCCGTGACTCAGTTTCCTTGTGAAATGGGGATAGAGCAGCAGTGTGTGTGAGCAGGACCTTGCAGTGAGGTGTGTCTTCGTTACCACCTGGCCCTGCTGTGCAGTGCTGCTGGGGCCCTCAGCGCTCAGGTGCCAGCATGGCAGTGTGTGGGGCCAGCAGCCATGTGGGTTTGATAAGCAGCCACGTCTCCCTTAGCCCTCCCTCAGCTCAGCTGTAACTGAGGCTCCCAGCGTCACAGCTGGATAATTTCCTGGTTCCATGCATTTCCACTGAGGAAACAAGGGAAGAGCATTTCATAAACCCCATCGGTATTTGTATTAATCCATGTGTTTCACGCCCTGTTGTGCATTGTGGACTAGGAAGCAGGAAACCAAAGGCACTGCACTGTGCCTACCAGCGATCCCCAGCTGCGCTGGGTGCAGGGTGGGCTCCTGCAGCGCTGACTGCTGCATCCATGCTCTTCCTCTCCTTGATCTGAGTCATTCCCATCGGGGAGCTGCAATCTGTCTGCTAGCACTGCCTTCTCTTTGCATTTTGATTTGATTGTAAATTGCAGGGTGCCTGGTGCGCTGCTCCGTGACTACGGTCTGCCCATGGCTGTATCTAGTGCTGCAGAGCTGGTGGGGTGGGGGGGGGTTGGGATGCCCGGCTGTGCCTGGGTTGGAGTGGAGCCATGCTGAGGGGTCCTGCAGGATTTGGGGTTATTTAATTTCCAGATGTCAGCCTGGCTGGAGGAGATGACGATCAGGTGTCCCCAGAAGTGGGAACTGAAGCACTATGGAAAATAATGTGCAGAGATTGTTGCCTCTTATTGATTTACATGTACACGTGTGGGCAAAATGTGAATGGAAAAAGCTCAAGGAGAGAGGAACGTGAAGCCCTGCTGGCTGTGAGCTCCTGGGACATGAAACATTCCCCCCAGTGGCTGCGGCTCTGCCTGCAGCCCAGCAAGCTGCTTTCTGGCTGTCCCTGGGCTGGAGCTCATTGCTTGGGTGGCAGCCCGTGTTGCTTACAAGAAGAAAGGCGTTTGCTGCTTTGCCTTGGAGGTTGTCAGCTGTTTGTCTTTCTTGTGTTTGGTTGGGCCTTGGAAAAGGACAAAGGCACCATCAGCACAGGAAAGTGCTGTGTTACCTCATCTGTTGCAGCCTGAAGCCAGGACTCTGCACTCAGGTCAGGGTTTGGCTGAGAAGCAGCAGTGTGATTTTTCTGGGGGGGTTTCACTCTTGGTTTTACAGGGCAGTTCACACATTGTCCATATGCTGCTGTGCCTGCTGCGGTGAGGGAGTCGGCTTTGTCTCAAGCAGAGAACACAGGCGTGTTCCATGTCAAGATTGATTGAAGAATGATACCACTCTACTGTTGCGTTTTTTGAGCAGTTGGAGTCAGAATGGTCTTTCAGAGCCCAGTCCCAGTCAGTTCATACTGCTCCCAGCATGACAGCAAGGAGGATGAGGGCAGTGCATGGAAGGCGGAGCTCGCTGGTGCCATCCCCGTGGGTTGCACAGGCAGAAGCCGCTTCTCCTGGGAGCAGCCATCGGACCATGTAATGATGCAAATTGAAACTGATGCAAACTGGGAGGTGAAGCAAGAAGAGACTGGGAAGCAGGAAAGCCAAAATCAGTTTTTTTCTATTTTTAAAGGATTGTGGGCGCCTTGGTTGCCGCTGTAGCTCGTGTTCCTTCTCCTCGTGTTCCTTAATTCCTGTTTCTTCTAATTGGCATGTGGGTACTGTAGTGACTCTTTATAGGGACCTGGATTTAGAATCAGAGAACTCAGTCTCTCTGATTGTGTTTCTCCACTGCCTTTTCTGTCTCCCTCGCAATAAGAGGGCAAATGACATTATCTTCCAAGGAAGTGGTTTGTGGGCAGCTGCCTTGTTCCTGCTGTGGGACTGTGCTGTGGATGGGCTTAGGAAGCCAATGTGGGTTTGAAATGCTGCTTTCAGTTCCCTGGTGCAGCTGCAGGAGCGGACCAGTGGGTCATGTGTCCTCCAGCAGGGCCAGACGTGCCTGGTGCTGTACAGCAGGATCCAAGTGCTGTGATTTGATGTTTGCATTTGGTTTCTGAGGTGCTTGGTGAAGCACAGCCACTGCCTGTCTGTCCAATGGCAGCAGAGGATCCTGTGATGTTGTTGGACCAGAGCTGGGAATCGATTCCCTCTGGGATGGCTACTGTTCCCATCATGAAAGTGCCCCCAGGTGCTGTTTGTGTGTGTGTTGCCAGGATGGATGCAGGATGGAGCATCCATTGTAGGCTTAACATGTTCCAAGGACTTTTCATTTCAAAGTGATCCAATTCTGCTTTGACCTTTGCTGACTCCTCTGTTTCCCACCAAATTCCAGATTCAAAATACAGCTCATCTCTGTGTTTCAAGCCCTTCCTGTCAGTGCAGGGCACACAACATCTTCAAAGAGTGCGTTCCTTTAAAGTCTCTGCATAGAGCCCTGGCAGCTGCCTATGGTGAGATGTTGCTGGAGCAATGTCAGGGCTGCTTTGGCAGTTCGTGCTCAGAGCCGTCGTGAACCCCTAAGTACCACAGTGCAAAGTGACCACATGGGCTTCAGGGATGCTCAGCTGCCTCTCTGCTCTTGTCAGCCTGGGGAGGGGTGTCCCACCCAGTGAGCAGCAGTGCAGTGGTCTCTCCAGGCTGTGAATGTGGGACCTGGGTCTCACTGCATGTTGTGAAGGGAGTGCTGCAGGAGCAGAATGAGCAGCAGTGGGTGCTAAGACTGTCAGACACCTGTGGTTGTTGGATTGGAGGGGAAGAATAAAACGAAGAGAACCTCTAGTTACTATTGTCACTACTGTTTTCCCCTGCTCTTACTGACCACGTTGCAGCAGTTGCTGTGCCAACAACAGGGCTGCCCTGGAGCTGGGATGGAGCTGAGCGTGCTGTGTGCAGAGCCAATGGTCTCTGTGCTTTGGTATCAGCAGCATTTTGGACCCCATCCAGGTTATTATCACTGCTTACAGAAGGAAAAGCAAACTGTGCACTTCAAGGTCACAGACAAAAATACTTCCACAAAGTTTGGCTTGTTGGCTTGGGGCTGCTGGGAGATGATGAGCAGTTTGGGGGAAGAGTATTTTTGTCCTGTAACCAACTGCTGACCAGAGGAGCGGACAGCCCTGCTCAGATGCACTCTTCTCTCTGTCTGAAGCACGACTGAGTTCTCAATGTCTCCTCACTGGAGCCTATTTTAAACCCAGGCAGCGGTGCTGCCTGTTGCCTGGAAACCTCCTCTGAGCCCAACCGTAGCCATCAGCAGCTCCATTTATTTCCTTTCCAAAGCACCATCCCAGGCTTTTGCTTTGTGCTTTTTGTTTGCTTGGTTTGTTTATTATCTAAACCAAAAGGGAACAAAACTCACCGACTGTGTGGGAATGTTTTTTTTTTTGCTTGTCAGCACATTGTGGTGATGGCAGCTGGAGTTTGGCACCACGTAGGGTGGCTGGGTAGAGCAGGGCTGGGAGCAGCCAGAGCTGGGAGGGTGGGTGAGACCTGAAGGGACCCCCAGCTCTACCATTCCTGGGTCTGGGGGTTCTTATGCTGCACCAGGACCATCTACTTGAAAGGGAAGAAATATCTTGGAGCCCTTTCTCAGCACGTCTGCTTCCAGTTCCTGCAGCTGCCGTACTGAGCACGGCCTGGTGTCCGTCCCACAAGCTGGGGGCTCACCCTGTGATCAGCAGCCCTCCTGCAGAGCTGTTGGTTGGAACTTTGTTGTCACTACACTCTGACAGATGAATGGAGGGAAGCACAACCTGCAGGTTTCTGCATCTACGCAGCCCTTTTTTAATTCACTTAGCATTAAACGATTGGCCACCTTGGAGCCTTAATTGCTGCAGCCTCTCCCATGGGAAGGGTTGAAACAATTGCTGTTTCTGCTTGGTTAGAGAGCGCCATTGAGCCCAGTGGGATGAAACAGTGCTGATTGCAGGAGCCCAACTGCAGTCCTCTGTGGTTCTGCCCAGGGAGCCCAAAGGGGAGCACTGTCCCGGAGTCACAGTGAGCTGGTGGCAAACCAGTGGGCAGCAGAGAGTTGGAAGGTGAGGTGTAGCTGCTGAAAGCAAACTGCTTGTTTGCAAGCAGTCCTTGTGATATAAATGATGTATTTTACAAAGCAGAGAATGTTGCTTTGTTCTCCCAAAGGCGGCACTGAAGGAGGCTTTGAGTCGAGTTGCAGTTGAAAGGTTCATGGTTTACTGTGGGTTGTTTGTGTTGTTTGTTTTAAAGAAATCATGTTGCAGAGCACAGGGGTGCATGAGGCTCATTGAGTCACTGCTTGAATTCATCCAGTGCCAGTTCAGCCTCTTCTCCGGGCACTCTGCAGCCTCCTGGATGAGGTGCTGCGCTGTTGAGGCTGAGGTGTGGGGGATGGATGCTTCTTCCATCCCCATCTTTCACTGAGTGCTGATGACTGAGAACAAACAGACCTATATACCAAAGAAATGGGGAGCGAATGAGTCATGCGCTGATGTACGGATCTTTGCTTCTTTAGGGGAGGAGAAGAGTGCTTCAGAGGCTGCAGATAGTGGCATGGTCACTGGGTTCAGGCACTGTTATTTAGTTGGGCAGAAGGTTGGCAATGTGATGAAATATTTCTGCATATTTGAACTCTGTTAGCTGTTAGGAATGGAGGGACCTTCTGTTAGCTCCTCTCTTCTGGACCAGCTCTGCCTTTCCATACAGCAGGTGCACAACCCACCCGCAGACCCCCCCATGTGTCACCTGAGATGGGTTTGCTCCATGGCCGCCATGGTGCCCAGTGCAGGGCAGTGGTGTTGCAAACAGAACTTGTTTAGATCTGTAGTGCTTTGCACGTGGGCCATCTGTGGCTTTGCTGTGGAGGAGTCTTGGACTCTGCCAGACGATCCGTGGACATTTATTGCCTTTGTTTCTAAGCAGCACTTCCCGTACAGGTGACCAGCTTTGTCCCCCTCCGGGGGAGGGAGGAGACAGAAGGAAGAACAACGTGTGTATGGGGGAGGCAGGAACGGGAACTGCAGAGAAACAGTGGAAGCTGCGTGGTCACAGATGGTAAAGCGAGAGGGTTCCTCATCCTGACCGGGCTGGAAGCGTGAGCAAACAAAACCACGCTGCTCATGGCACAGCAAGGGAAACAGATCGAGTGCTTGGGGAGAACACAGAGCTTATCTGCCTGGATTCAGTGCTGGAGGAGTTGAGAAAATAAAATGGAGGAGGCAAAATGAGGGATAAAATGCACATAATGGGTTTTCCTTTGTTAACCTTTCCCAGCTGCATGCAGTTGGAATTCATGCTGGAGTTTCCCTGCTTTGTAGCCCATAGCTTAGCTCTCTCAGAGGCAGTTTCCCATTAGGACTGTTGTCTGTCTGTCTTTTTTCTGCTGTTGGTTTGAGATGAGGCACACAGATCCTCAGGTGTTGTGGCAGTGCTGGGCTCTGAGCAGTGGTTCTGTGGTGCCGCAGGAGGTGGCTGCTACTTGGCTCTCTGACCTATTGCTTCTCTGCAGCTCTGCTCATCTGTCTGTTTTCTCCCTCCCAGAATGAAGAGAAGAGGAACCTTTCCCTTGGGGGCCATGTTGGCTTTGACAGTCTCCCGGATCAGCTGGTCAGCAAGTCTGTCACACAGGGCTTCAGCTTCAACATCCTCTGTGTGGGTGAGCACAGTCCCGCAAGCAGATGGGAGTGGAATGGGTGGTGATGGGGTTGGGACCGTGTTTCCCTTTGAGTCCTGCTGGGAAATGGCCCCAGCTGTGACCTTGAGCATGTTAGAGATGCCTGGCTTTGAGAGAACAGCAACCCATTTCCCACAAAAAGAGCAACCAATTACATTCCATCCCCCCCAAGACAGCACCCATCCTCCTCATCCTCCTGCTTGGAGTTGAGTGAATCAAAGGGCTTGAAAGGTGACCATCTCTGTGCTAGGAAAGGGGAATGGTCTTTATGGTTTGTAAAGTATATATCGTGAGGACTGCGAGAAAGTGCAAGAAGTTGACTTAAAAATAACCTCATTATACTCTTGGTTTTTTTTTTTAGTTTTGGTATTTTTGTGATTTATCAGGTCGTGCTGATATCAGAGTGCTAGAAATGAACTGCTTCAATGATGAGAGCTTTCCTAGGAGCCCAGAGAGAGTGGGAGCAGAAATAGCAGCCGTGTGTGCTGAAGGTGTAGCCTGATGGTCTGATGGGCTGCCTGCAGAGCAAGTAGGGCACAGAGGGCTGTTTCCTTGGAAATCTGCCTGTGCTCTCCTGGCCAACAACAGAGCTGTGTTTCAAGAATGAGGAGTTTAAATAGGGCCCCTCGTGGGTCAGTTTGGAAAAGGTCAGTCTCATACAGTTACCTGGAGCAGCGGTTCAAAGTCCTTCTGGTTCACGGTCAGTCGTGAGCCAAATACTCTGGCTGGAGCTGGGTTTGTCATGCATGCCAAATATCCTTCGATGGCTGCTGGAAATAGGGCTTACAGGTGGGAATCTTCTGTACATCTGGCCTCTACTTGTTCTTCAGGAACTTCTCCATTCTTGCTGAGTTTCTCAGTCATCCCCATTTGCCTCCAAGAGCTCTCCCCCTGTTCATCTCAAGTTTGACTCTGCAGAAACGTTTCTGCTGTTGGAAAGATGAAGATATCCTACTTTGGTCTTCCAACACCACGCTCTGCTGAAGTCTGTAGTGAAGATTCACTATGGAACATGGTCTCTGATCACACTGTCCTGCTTTGGCTTTCATGTTTCACTTACGTAGCATTTTTTGGTATTATTTTCACTGTGTTTTCCGCTAAACTTTGTTCAGCTCCTTGGCTGGTCTGGCATAGAGAATCGTGGGGCAATAGGGCAGCCCTGAAAGAAACAGGAATTATAAGGAGAAACTCCAGTTATCAGAAGTCATGTGAGGTGAAACCAGCTGAGTTGCAGACACCATCTCTGGGCTGGGTTGCAACGTCTCCTTGTGCAGCCAGTGCTCTTCAAGCAGAGCAGCACCTCATGCTCCATAAGACAGCTGTAGTGCTGCTGGGGTTATCTGTACGCATGGACTCCTGTACCTGTGTTGTTATTTCTTCTAGTTCAGCTGGTGCTGTTTGCTGCACAGGTGTCACCAAGCAGAGATGTGCTGTCTGTGACCTCACTGAGAGCTTGTGTGGAGCTTCCTTTGTGCTCAAAGTGAAGAAGACTTCCACCCGCTGCCCCCTGATGTGTTTCTTTAGCTAGCTTCCCACCAAAGAAGGCTGTTTTTCTGCCTGGGACTTGCAGGCTGTGTGATAAAATCAGTATGCACTCGTGCCTCTGCCTTCTGGTTTGAATGTGCTGCATGCTTTTCCCCGAGTGATCCAATCCACATTGTTTCTAAACTTTATCATCTGACAGGGCCCAGATTTCCCCTAGCAGAATAGTGAGCAGGCAGTGGGACAGCCCCAGCGCTGCCAGCTAAGGGCAGAGCTGTGCCTTCAGAGGGGAGAGCTGCAGAGCTGGTTTTGGTGCAGCTGCTGCATGGATGGAGGGAGAAAAGGTTACAGCAGAATGGGCTTTAGTTCTTTGACACACTAACTGTACGTGTGGGACCTCGGCAGTAGGGCTGTGGAAGAGGGACAGGCTGCTGTAAGGCTTCCAGACCAAAGTTGAGCTGCACAGTGAAATCACAGAACTTCCATCTGAATTTTTATTCTGCTGTGAAAGAAGATTTTCAGTCTGATAGCAAGTGGTCCTGGCAGATCAGAGCTGCCTGCCTGTTTCTCTGCACTGAAGTATGCACATATGCACGCTGACTTCCTTCCATATATCTCTTAGATATATGGACAGGTCCCCAAGAGACTCTAATGGTGAGACGGAGCAAGGAGAGAAAGCAGTTAAAAAGCCTGCTGGGGTTGGAAATTCCACAGAAAGGGGGGAGAGGAAACCTCATTGTCAGACTTGCCTGTCCCTTCTGCAGTACAGCAGCACCCGTTGCTGTGCACTGAGTGCCCTGGGACCGTTGCTGTGTTTGGGATTGGCAACATCTGAGCCAGATCATTCTTAGCAATAGGAACAGCTGAGTTTTACTCCAGCTCAGTTGAAGACTCAAAGACATTGTACTAAAACTCTTGTTCCCAGCTTCTCTGCTGCAGGTCCCAGGCAAAGTCAGTATTTGCTCTCTCTAATTTGCTGAATGTCCCCTGCTGTGGGGGATGAGAGCTGCATGCTGGATTTGCCTGAAGCACGGGAAGCTTTCAAGGGTGCTGTTACCTTTGTGACAATTACGTCTCTGACCACAATCTGTAGTAACCGTTCACATTATAATTTAGTTGTGCTCTGTAGTTAATACCCTTTGAAGTGATAAATTCATGCTGCAGTGAACTGATGGCTTCTTGTTCCTAGGTGAGACTGGCATTGGGAAATCCACGCTAATGAACACACTTTTCAATACCACATTCGAGACTGAAGAAGCCAGCCACTATGAGAGCACGGTTCGCTTGCGGCCACGGACCTATGACCTGCAGGAGAGCAACGTCCACCTGAAACTGACCATCGTGGACGCGGTTGGATTTGGGGATCAGATAAACAAAGACGAAAGGCAGGTCTCGTGCCATCTGCTCGGCCTTTCTGGGCTCCTCTCTGACATTTTGAGACAAACTGCCCACGATGCTGCTTGCAGTATTGCAGGGGTGGTGCCCACATATCTGTGAATGCAGAAGCTCCCTGCAGTGCCTCTGGTTTTGGGGACTGGATGCAAGGGGAGCTGGGCGAGGAGCCAAAGGGGAATGGGAGAGGTCACACGAGGTCTTTCCCAAGCAATGCAGGCAGTGAACAAGCTGTCCTCAGCACGGGGTTGGGAATTAGCTGCTCTGGCCATGATTGGTGTCTCTTGGCCTGTCTCATTTAATTACATCTTGTTCAAGCCCTAGGTAGAGGCTTTCAGGGACTCCAAGGTCTCTCCTTGTCATCTGGCATTGCTGCAGCCAGATGGCTCAGCCCTGCGGTCTCTGCAGTGTGTTCTGTGGAGGTGGTTATCTTCTGTGCTCCACTGTCATTAGGCTTTGCAGTGCAGCCTTGGGAGGTTCCAGAAACCTTTGGATTAAAAGGTCTGTGTGTAAAGGCCACACTTTTCCCGTTGTAAGGATAAATTACTTCAGTCTTAATCAGTGTCATGATACGTCTAGGAGAGTTCCTTAAGCCTTCCTTCAAGCTGTGTAATTTTGGTCTCCAGTCTTTGGGTTGCTAATGGTATGGTTTTAGTTACAGGCCGATAGTTGAGTACATTGATACGCAGTTTGAAAATTATTTGCAAGAAGAGCTGAAAATCCGCCGTTCTCTGTTCAACTATCATGACACGAGGATCCACGTCTGCCTCTACTTCATCACTCCCACTGGGCACTCCCTCAAGTCCTTGGACCTGGTGACAATGAAGAAGCTGGACAGCAAGGTAAAAGGTTGGAGACTGTGGGTGTCCCTTTCTGGAAGGGGTGATACTTGTGCTAATGTTGTCAACAGGAAGGCTCTGTGCCATCTGTGTACCAGTGCTGGACACTTCTGCCTGTTAGCTGAGCACTTTTGAGGACTTTGGTGGAACTTGGTGGTTGATGAGGTCTTGTGCTGCTTTCCTGAGAAACAGGTGACAAAACTGCAAGCTGTGTGGAGTGTTCATTGCTATAACAGTCTTATCCAGATTTGTTCATTTTTACGATGGCCGATAACTGCATCTCTTTCAGCTCTTCTTTAAGAGTGCAGGTGAGGATCATTCGAGATGCTGCAGTTCCTGTGGCAGAGCCCCCTGTGCTGCCCTGGCCAGCAGGGAGAGGGACTGAGTGCAACTGTGTAGTGAACTTCCCAAGAGAGGGGCTGGTGCAGGGGAGACAAGGGCCAAAGAGAAGTGCTGTCTGTGCCCAAAGGTGTGCGTGAGCTGCACTGCTGGCAGTGCCTGGCGGTATGCATAGGAATTCACAGTACCTTATGACAGTGTAAACCTGCTAAGAAACTCTCAAGATTAGGAAACCTAGAAGTGGGTCACGAGAGGGTCTGGCTGGGGGCTGTTTGTTTGCACACGAGCTATTGCTGCCTTAGCGGACAGTGGGTTACTTAACCAGCTAACCTCTGGTGTTCTTGCAGCTCAAAGGAATTTTCTGACACACTTTTGATTGTTCTTACTGGCTTCTAGAGAGCTGCAGGGATGCTTCAAAGGTCACAAGTGACAGCAGCATCTCTTCCTATCTTTGCAAGAATTTCCTGCCTTTCAGAGCAGTTGTTTTGCAGCAAGGTGGTTCCTCTCAGATGGCAGATGCTAATCCACTTATGCAGAGGGCAGATGAGGCAACTGGGACCCTGCAGTAACCTGGGTTTGCCCTGAATTATACATAGGGAACATGCTCTTCTCTGGCTGTTGTCCACATGCAGCACTATTGGACTTTCCTGGTGGGCAGTACTCCCCTGGCAGTCCCTGCTGCTCACCCTCACCACCCGGGGCTGCTGCCCTACTTTTCCTTGGCCCTGCTCCACAGTAGGCACTGGCTTCCCATTGCAGAGGCCTGTTGGTAACCATGGGGGCTGCTACACTGACTTCATCAAGAATCTGCAAACTTTCCCTTAATAAACTCTGTCTCTTGGTGTGGTGCCAGCATGACATGTTCCCAGAAATATGTTTGGAAGAAAGCTGTTGCACAATTCCCCTTGGTGCTGGTGGTCCCACAAAGCCTTTCTCTGCCTTTGGTTCTGCATTCCCTCCTTTTCACATCTCTCTGTGGCTGCTTTTAATGTGGTCCTTGCATAGTACCAAAATAAATCCTTTGTGCTTGTGCAGAGATGGGAACTTTGTGTGCACACAGGCTTTTTATATTCCTAAACTTCCACTTAAATGGTTGTCTCTGAAGTCATGTTATCCATTTGCTCTCATCTCCCTTACCATGGTAAGAACTTCTTGGATTTCCTGGAGTGTTGGCCTTGCATAAATGCACACAAGATAAGAATAAGCAAATTGGGACTATTGGTCTTTTGTGCTTGTCAGGGCTGTGTGTTATGTTAATCCATCAGTGTCATCCCCAGGGCTTTTAGATGCGTTCCAGGCATTCCCTAAAGCACTGACAGTGCCGTGCCCCTTGCCCGAGCACCTGAAATGTTTGCTCTTAGAGGCTGACACATGTGCAGGGTGGAGCTGAGTGTAAGCAAACCCCAGACAGCTTTGTTTTTGCTCCAGAGCAGTAACAGCAGTGCTTACTGTGTTGGAGCAGAGAGGTGAGGCACGCTGACTCACATCCACAGTGGTGTGAGCAACCTGAACCTGCTTTCCTGGGGAGCTTTGCATGGCTGTGGCCTTTGTTTTACAGTGGAAGAGTGGGGAACGCAGCGGCAAAAGGTATAGCAGAGGCACTGCTTTGCAGCATGGTCTGCTGGCTTGTTTTCTTAGATTGGTTTAACAAGGATTGCACAGGGCCCTGCTTCAGTTACACCTTTGCTCTAGCACACCAGTGGCATGGCAGCAGGTGTTGGGCAGGCTGCTGAATCTGTCACAATTTCAGTAGTGCATCTTGCTTTGAGCTTACAAAATCCCTTCTGGGCAAAGCTGTTCTGTAAACAGAATCTTCCATTGTACAGTAATACAATATTCAATTGGCTGTGCTCATGGCCAGCTGTTATCTGGGGTATTTAATTACATCCAGAGAACTGGAAGCATCTTCAGCATGGTTCGAGGTAGATGGAGTGTAGCTGGCTGGTTGCTACATAGGAAGCAGGTACGCCCTGGCAGGGGTTGGCTTCCCTTTGTATTTTCCAAATACATCCCTATCCTGAAAAGGGCTGGCATAACAGTGTGCTGCCCTGGGCATCCCTGTTTGCTGTCCCTGGATGGTTTCCATCTGCATATGTTGTAATGAGCTGTGGCTAATTGCCCTTCGTGAGCTGACATGTCCTGGGTGGGTCACCAGCCAGCAATGATGCTCCAGGCCACTTTGTGTATCTACTGCTTGGTTTCCAAGGCAGGATTTGACTGCTGGTTTAGTTGGGACTTGCATTTAGGAACACTTTAGAGATGGGGGGGGAGCTCTGTATTTTGTATTTCACAGTGTAAAAATGCACGCAGTCATACTATATTAGGGAAAAAAATATTCTCAGTGTTCTTATTTGGTTGCATTCTTGTAAGTTTTATTTTTGGAGATGAGGAAAGGCTCTGTGGTCAGAGAGACACGAGAAGGAGGTGATATGTGAGGGGGAGGTCACCGTCTCATCTAAAACACACTTCATGGATTCCATCTGCAGTGAAGACTGTGAGCACCTGCACTGCTGTTCACGCAGCCACTGCATGCCTGTGTGATTCAGCTGGCTGACATTCCAGTAATTAACATATTGATTTTGAAATTAGATGTTAAAATGGAGGGTAGCATCCTTCCACCAGGAGATATGAGGATGTTGCTCTGGGGTTTTGCTTGCAACCCAAAGGCGATCCAGCTTGTGGATTCCCAAGATGTGCATGAAATCAAAATCCAGTAATTTTACGCTTACATATAAAATTAATGAACTTGCTAGGGAAGGAGAGGAGCACTCCAGTGCCCTGGAAGTCTCAACAGCCCTGGGAAGGTGGAGTTGAGCTGGAAGGAGGTGGTGTAGTCAGTGTAGCTGTCGTCCTGGTAGGTTCCTGCTGGTTGTCTTCTTACTGAAGGGCAGTTGCACATATTTGTGTCAGGAAGAGATGGAATGATCCAGGACAAATGTAGCTGAAAAATATCAGAGCCTACTGAGGTTCTTTTGCTGTTAATTAATTGTTGGCATTTGCATTGGTTGTTGGCTATTGATTACTGGAAATGCAGCAGCTTGCAGAGCTCTTTTGGGTTTTGAACTCAGTGATGAACTTCCCTTTTTGGAGCTTGGTTAGAAGAGAGTTGATCCATCCTTGGGTTACAGCTTTCCTGAGTTGTGCTTGCTGCTGGGAAGGACGCACTGAGCTGCAAGCAGTGCTGAGCTGGTGCCTTGTGGAAGGAGAGGGAGCAATGGGTTAGGCCAGCTGAGAACAAACTAAAATTGCCTGTGGTGCTCATTTGTCAGTGTGCCAGGCTGGAAACACTGCAGAGCACAAAGCCCTGCGTGTGGCCGTGTCTTTCTGTTCCTGCATGGGAGCTGATGAGCCCTGAGCTGAGCCTGCTGTGTAGGATGTGCTAGCAGGTCAGTGAGGCACCAGCTGTGGGCACGGCCCCTTTACCTTTGTAATGGGGACATCTTCCCGCTGAGGAGTGGAGTGAGGCCAGCAGACCTCATTGTGTGCTTGTCAGGTCTTTGGTAAAGGAGGCCAGAGCAGTAGCTGGGGGGAAAGAAGGATTTCATCTTCTCGGTGCCCTGCTCCCAGGCAGGTATCTGAACTTTTAACACAGCTGCTGACTCCAGGGCATCCCGAAACTGCCCAAAGGAGGATGTGGGCCTCCTCCTGCCAGCTGCAGGCATGATGTGGGCAGGAAATAGTTTGGGGGCAACCAGCAAGTTAAGGAGATTTTCTTTTGGAACGAGTAAAAACATTTAAATTTGGTGAGTGCTAAACCAGAGCCGGGAGGAAGGATGTGAGGAAGAGCACTGAACTACAGAGAGAACTCAAGCTGGAAAGCAAGGCCGTTTATTTTAGTGGGCACTCACTGGAGAGCAGATGGCTGCTGTGGATTTCTGCAGGACTAAGCGCTGGCTGTGGGGAAACGTGAAATGGCAAATCTGGCTTTCTTCTCATTTCATTTCTCTGCATTCCTGAGCTGTGCTGCTCTTAGTCTGGCTGCCATTCAGGCAGACTCGTGGTGCCGTTCAGGCAGGGTTTGCAGTGCTGTGAGTGGTTCTTCAAGACTCAGCAGTGCTCTGGTAGAGGCTCTGTGCGTGCTCCTGATGCTGCTGGAAAGCATCTGCGGACTTCTTGCTCTTTCTGCTTAAGCACAGGAAGGTTTCACACCTTCTTGCTGTAGCTTTTCATCTTTGCGCTTGTCTTCTAAAACAGCTGTTCAGCACAGCCAGCACTGACAGGGTGGCAGCTGCAGATGTGACAGCAATAATGGCTCTGTCTGCTGAAGCATGTAACAAAATGCATAGGCAGGAGCAGAGGCTTTGATCTGCTCATTGGGTGCATTTATTGCTGTTTGTCTTCGGTTTGTCTGCAAGGCTTCTGTAGGCAAACGAGCTGTGGAAAACTCTTCCCTCTAGTGTTCAGTGCTGCTGCAGCTCGCAGGCACAACCTCAGCTCCCCCCACTGCCCTGCTCCGCTGCTCACCCTGTATGTCCTTCCTTTTGCTTCAGGTGAACATTATCCCTATCATTGCCAAAGCAGACACCATCTCCAAGAGCGAGCTGCACAAGTTTAAGATAAAGATCATGAGCGAACTGGTCAGCAATGGTGTGCAGATCTACCAGTTCCCCACGGACGACGAAGCAGTAGCTGAGATCAACTCTGTGATGAATGTGAGTAACGCTGCCAATCGCGGGGCTCCCAGAAGTTGTGACAAATTGAATTGCTGTGCAAAAACCCATCCGAAAGGCAAGCTTCCTTGTCCGGATGCTAAACCTATTTCAGAGTTGAGCTGTGGATCTGACAGATGCCTGAGGCTGTTGCATACAGAATTAATTAAAGCGTGCCTCTTATTTAATTTCTGTGTGCTCTCTGGAGATGCTCATCTCAGCTCTAGAATTGGGTTTATTGGATTTCTGAAAAATACTTCCTTCAAAATTCATTTTATCTGTTTTTAGCCTGCTTATCATTTGAGGAGGGAGGAACTTTGAATAAGAAATAGGCAGTTAAGATCTACGTTAGCCTTCTACTTAAGGATGCTAAGCAGAGGGAACCCAATTTGAAGAAGAAAAAACTGTTAGACTCTATTTTGCCTTATTTTAAATTCGAAGATCAAACTCAGATGCGGTGGAAGAATATGGAAAAACAATGTCAAGTTTTGGAATTTGGCTTTACTCCCAGTTCAGAGTTTACCTTTTGTGGAACAGAGACAGCTGACATGTTTGCATGTTTGTTTGTTTGTTTCCTAAGTAAAACATTCTGGAGGGATGAATGTGCTGCAGCACTGAGCCCTGTGGGTGTACCACAGAGCAGTGTGCTTGGCTCTGGCTCCCTGCAGGGCTGTGCGTGTTGCCTTGAGGACAGTGCCCCATTCCTTGCAGCCTTTGGTGCTTTGCAGCCTCAGAGAGCACGTGTTGCATCCTGCACGTGGTGCAGCAGTTGTGTGTGGGCACTG
Source organism: Excalfactoria chinensis (assembly GCF_039878825.1). Lineage (NCBI taxonomy): Eukaryota > Metazoa > Chordata > Aves > Galliformes > Phasianidae > Excalfactoria > Excalfactoria chinensis. Next base: position 1,425,431 of record NC_092837.1, read on the forward strand.
GAAGGGACACGGCCTGTGTGTGGATGTCTTTGCTTGTGCTTTCTGTGAGGCAGGGAGCGCCCTGCTCTTGGCACACAGAGAGACGGCGGCTGCGGGAGCAACCTGACAAATGGAGAGAGGCAGATCAGCAGTGATCGTGGTGTTCCCATAATATTTCCTCATTAAGTTCAGTCCAGCCAGCATTGCTAGTAAGCTGCTCTGCTGTGCTGTGGCACAGAGGAAACTGCTTTGAGCGTTGGAGGTGGAGGGCTTCAACAGAAAGGTTTTTGGGTAGGTTTTGGGTTGGGATGAAGGCGATCTGGACGTCAGGCCGGCCTCTGCAAGGTTGGCCCATGGACTGAGCCCTGGAGTCACTGAGGCTGGAAAAGACCTCTGAGATCCCCAACTGCTGCCCACCCCACTGTGCCCACTGACCATGTCCCCCAGTGCCACATCCGCACGGTTCTGAACACTCCCAGAGATGGTGACTCCCCACTCCCTGGGCAGCTGTGCCAATGCCGACCAGTTCCTCTCTTTGGAGAAGAAATTATTCCCAATATCCAACTGACCTTCCCCACATGCAGCTTGGAGCCATTCTGTCTTGTCCTATTGTTATCCAGGAGCAGAGCCTGACCTCCTATTGCTACCACCTCCTTTCAGGGGTTGTAGGGTGTGATGAAGTCTACCCTGAGCCACTTTTTCTCCAGACAGAACCACTCCAATTCCCTCAGCTGCTCCCCATAGGATGTGTGCTCCAGACCCATCACAGCTCCGTTGCCCTGAGTCTCTGCTGTTGCTTCGGTTTCAGGCTCATCTGCCCTTTGCTGTGGTTGGCAGCACAGAGGAGGTGAAGGTGGGGAACAAGCTGGTGAGAGCTCGGCAGTACCCGTGGGGAGTGGTGCAAGGTAAGCTGCTGCCACCTCCATGGTCTCATGCATGCACCCTGCAGCTCTGCCCTTCCCAGTGTGTGCAGGAAGGTACGCTGTGCTGAGTGGTGTGGATGTGTCCCATGCAGCCTTGTGTGGGTTGGCCAGTATTGCCTTCGAATTCCCATTACTACCAACATCTGAAATAAGTTGTCTGAGCAATGCTGGGACTCACACCCACTCTGACATGGTCAAAATGAATCACTGCATTCAGAAAGCTTGGTTACCCCATGGGGGATGGCAGTGAGAGGTCCACGGGAGGGGAATCTCTGGAGTTGGGCTGAATGTGCATTAGTGCTCCTCCATCTCGTGTGCATTTTGCTGACTTCTCACTTGGCTTCAATCAGTTGAGAATGAAAGTCACTGTGACTTTGTGAAACTGCGAGAAATGCTGATCCGGGTCAACATGGAGGACCTTCGGGAGCAGACCCACACCCGCCACTATGAGCTGTACCGGAGGTGCAAACTGGAGGAGATGGGCTTCAAGGACACGGACCCAGACAGCCAGCCCTTCAGGTGAGGTCCTTCACATCTACCATCAGATTAGAGCAATATTTGGGCACCAGAGCCCCAAAGCAAAGAAGAGGTTTATGGGTGATATCTGCCATGCTGGGCTGGAAAATACTAACCCTGCAATTGAACGTGTGACTGATTTTGATGCTGTTCCCTTCCCTGCTTCTTTGTCCTTAATGAAGCAGGTAGGCATGCCTTTTTCCCATTCCTAACTCACTGTTGTCTAGAAAACCTGGATTCTGTTTGCTTTCTTACCCAGCCTGCAAGAAACATACGAGACCAAAAGAAAAGAATTCTTGGGTGAGCTCCAGAAGAAAGAGGAAGAAATGAGACAAATGTTTGTTAACAAAGTCAAGGAGACGGAGGCAGAGCTGAAGGAGAAGGAGAGAGAGGTGAGTGTGCCAGAAACCCCTGAGAGGAGCCCAGAGTACACACAGCCATAGGATCTGTTCTCGGCAGCACACAAATCCTGACATCTTTAGCAGACCTTGCCAGCCAAAGCAGTGCACTCACACACACAGACACACACAGACACACACACACACACACACACACACACGCACGCACACACACACGCACACACTTTCCCTGCTCAGGGCAGGGGGCATGGTAGTGTTTTCAGAGCAGCATCACTGGTTTAAGTGCTTCAGAAACAGAAATCTTGTCCTCCCTATGCCATGTGTAGGAGACAAGGCTGCTGCTTGGTGAGCAAAGGGCAGTGCAGAATGGTTTGCTGAGCACTGGGTTGTGCTGGCATAGCCCTTGTGGAGGTGTACAGTCCCAAGGGGTCAGTGGTAGGAGGCCGTGGGCAGCTGCTGTGCTGCAAGAGGAAACAGATGGACCATCTTCCAAGGAGTGAGGAATCATTATATCATAGAATGGTCTGGGTTGAAAAGGACCTCAAAGATGGGGGATGTGGGATTCCACTGTGCCCTCGGTCCCTGAACTGAGATATGTTAGGGGGTTTGTGGGGATGTGGGATCATGGGGCTGGTGGTCATGCCAGTTGCAGTACTCACAGTGCCTGTGTCCTACAGCTGCATGAGAAGTTTGAGCACCTGAAAAGGATACACCAGGAAGAGAAAAGGAAGGTGGAGGAGAAGAGGAGAGAGCTGGAGGAAGAGATGAATGCCTTCAACAGGCGGAAAGTAGCAGTGGAAACCTTGCAGTCCCAATCCTTGCAGGCTACCTCACAGCAGCCGCTGAAGAAGGACAAAGACAGGAAAAAGTAAGTGACCAAACTCGAGTGTCCCCTTTGCCTCTGGGAGGGGGCAAGTTCTCACAGTGTAGTGTTTTGCCTGTTACTGAGATAAGGAAAAAAGGGTTTTGGAACCTGGATTTTACCCTTCAGGCTTTGTGTAAAGCACAGGAGAAAAGGGGCCTCCTGTGCAAGGTGCTGCCCTGGGGAAGCCCTGCTGGCTGCAGGTGGACTCCTTGATTCTGGGCTGTTCTCTAAAGGCCTGGAGCCCTGCAGGGCACACAGTGATGGGAGCACTTTGATGCAGGAAGAGAGCTGGAAATTGCTGCGCTGTCTCCCCAGCAGAGAGAAGCAGGGACAGCCTTGGCACCGCTGTGATGTCCTGGAGGCGTGGTGCTCCACCCTGCACTGCTCTGTGGGTTTAGGTCCTCATTTTGTGGAGTGCTGTTTATTTTTAGAGACAGAGCTGTGGAAAATGAAACAAAGCAGCTTAGAATGAAGCAGCACAGGGAATTCATTAGGGCTCCATGTGAAGCAGGGCTCCGAGATAGAGTTCTGCTTGTACTGAATTGCTGAGAAAGCCCTTTTCCCCTAAAGGCAGAATTCTTATCTTAGCTGCAGGTTAATTGACATTGCTGAAGCCAGCAGGAGTGTGGAGAAGGGGCATGCATATAATGCTCTCTCAGCTGCCTGGTTATAAAGATAGAGCAAGAAGGGGGAAACAGGTCTATTTAGAGAAGATATATCTTTAAAACTACAAGTGGGGGTGGTGCAGATCCTGCCCCCAGCCACGTTGGTTCCCAAGGAGTGCTGTGCAGGACCAAGACGAGGTAAGCCAGCATGCAAGGCGCTCAGCCTGTCTCTCCAGCACTTACTGCTAATTTGCTGTCGGAGCTGCATGTGGTCCCAGCAGGGCGGTGCAGTCTCAGCCTGGGCATGTTGAGAGGAAAGAGATGGCTGGGAGGTGATGCCATGGTTAGCTGCTGGTGGCAGTTCAGTGCTGGGGCTCTGAGCCATTTGTTTCTTCCTAGGAAGGCAACAGCACGTGTTATTTAACTTATTTGCTTGGAATGTAAGTATGTTGGTGTTAATACGGGTCTCCAGACCTGTCAGTGTGCTCTCTGTGTGCATCCAGCCTCACACACAGCACCCAAAAGAGTTTGCAAAACATTCTGCTGGAAGTAGGGTTGCATTTCAATGACTTCCAAAAGGGCTGATGGGCTGTGAGCACTCCAAGCACGCGCTGCTCTTTGTGCTGCTTGGCGGAAGTGCAGCAGCTTCCTGCCTGCAACAGAAATAGGCTTCCTGCTGTGCACAGCACACTGCAGGTACTGCTCTGCTCCCTGCCTGCCCCTGTGATGGGGCTTGGGGCAGTGGGGCTGCCAGGAGAGAGGGCACCCCGTGCTCTGCTCTGCGCCTGTCCCTGGGGTCTCTGCAGGTCTGGGGCCCAGCTGTGGGACTGCACTGTTAGTGGGGGGAAAAAGCTTAGAAGTTTCGGGGAGGAAGTGGTTTGGGATAGGAGATATATTGTTCAAGAGTCTGCAGTCTGGTTCCAAATGTTGGGGTCTGTGCTCCAGCAGGATGACAACATTCATAGAATGGTTGGGTTGGAAGGGACTGTGAAGACTGTAGAACCATGGAATCTCAGAATGGTTGGGTTGGAAGCGACCCAAAGCCCCCACCCCAGCTGCCCCCAGTTCAGGCTGTTCTGGACACGTACAGCTCTGGGCAGGCTCCTCCCCAGTGCTTTGCCTTGCTGGTGCCCCCCTTCTCAGTCCCCACTCCATGTGGCCATGTGTCTGGGGCAGCATGGTTAGCAGCACATCAAGGAGTGCAGCCCCAGCCCAGGAGTTGGGCTGATGTGAACCACAGGAGTTCATGTGCTGCGATGGGGTCCATGCACTCCTTGGTGAGCAGCACTCATGTGCTGGCTGCTTTCCTTACTGGCGTGTTGCTCATCTGTGAGCAGAGGCACGTCCCAGTGCTGCTGGTGGGACTGCTGGGACTGGGATTGTGAGCTCTGGGGAGGAAGAGGCATTTTCAGGGCTTTTTATTATTATTATTTTGCTTTGTTTTATGGCTTGATTGATTGATTATTTTTTTAATTTTTTTTTTAAGGAAAGCTGGTTGAGCCTCTTGTCCTCTGGTGCTTTAACACAGGGCTCGAGTAGCTTTAATAAGTGAGAAACAGAGACAGCAGAACCGCCAGTGGGGAGAGGAAACAAACGTGTTTGTGCTGAGATTCCTCTGTGCACGCACAGCTGAACAGATGGTGCTTTGTGGTGTTATTCGTGGCAGCCTTGGTGTGATGCCAGAGCACTGCTTGGCCTTCCCTCTCTTTTTTTTTTTTCCCTCTTTTAATCATTTCACTACATTTTGCTTTTGCTTAATTTTCCTAATTTTAATTCATGCTTACTTTTTTTCTTTATGTTTTGTTTCTTTCAGTTAATCACACACAGACTTTCAGGCCAAGAGTGGACTTGGTGCTTTCATGTGTTAAGTTGCTTGAGTTCCCCACCCTGTGACCCTTCTCATAACATTGTGTGCGTGGACCAAAGCGAAAGAGACCACGAGCATCTCCGGTTGTTGCTGTGTCACGACTTGCTGTGATCTGTGCTGTGTTTGAGGACGTAACCTTACTGTGTAAATGCTTCTAAACAACATCAACTCATCCCCAAAGTGAGATGTCCTGTCCCAAGCCCAGCAGCTGTATGTCAGGTGTCCGCAGCAGCTGGCCTGAGCTCCCCTTACCCAGCAGCTGAATGCTTGCTTCCTGGATTCCATATGATTGTCATTGGTTACGGGGACTGTTTGAGCCATTGCTTCACCGTTTTCTCTCCCTCTGAAGGTGCTCGGATGTGAGGAGTGGTGTGAAGGATGCCGAAACGTTTATTTTTCTAACAAAATCCTTGATTTGAATGAGTTTAGAACAGGAGCAAAGCCCAGAGCTCAGAACCTCTGCAATGGGAACCATGTCCAAGTCACCCCTTTTCCCCTAATTATATATTTTAATCCTGAATTTCTCTATAAACATATTCTTCATCATTTATAATATATATACATATATATATAGATATATATATATATATAGAAAGAGAGAGTGGTTAATAAAACTCACGGGACAACGTTTTGAATTTTTCTTTACCGCTGAAGTTAGAATTTCTATGTAGAAGGGTTTTCCATACGAGTGTGGTGTGTCCTGGAGCTACAGGAGCTGTGTCACTTCTCACTTAGCACAATTCACTGCCATGTAAAAGCTATTGAAGCAGTCATCTTTACTTTGAGGCTGTTAAAGAGGAAATAGCCATAAGCACACACGTGCTGAGGAGGTCCCTGACCGTGAGCTGTGCTGCATTTATGCCACTCTGCTCCATCTCATTGCTTTGTGATAGGCAGAGCGCAGCTGCACAGAGGCACACAGCAGTGTTCTCATGGAAAAAGGGTCGGGCCCAATTCCATCAGACAGCAGGTGGGACAGCTATTAAATGTCAGCCCTGCCGTGTCCTTGGAGTTCCAGCAAACACTGGCTGTGGCTGAGCATTAGGTGGGAGTGTGTGCATTGCTGTTTAGGCATGAATGTTCAAGGATTTCTCTTGCTGTTTTTCCTTAGAGCTCCATCCTTACACTGAGCTTTAACTCGGAGGTGCAGGTCTGTCTGTAGGGCACGGTGCTGGATGAGGTTCTTTGTGTATCCCACTGAAGCAGCTCTTTCATCTTTCTAAATACAAACTCAGGTGTGAAGCTGTTTTCATACAGCCGTTGTCCCTCTCTGTGGGTGCGCTGCTGTCCTGTTAGTGTGACTTGATCTGAAGGAACCTCACACAGTGCCCCGCTCCCTCTGGAATGGACCACGTGCAGAGATGCACACAGGCTGCATCAGCTGGCGGCTGAGTGCGGGGCTGCCCAGGCTGCTCCTCTGAGCTGTACTTTGTAGGGTAACCATCATATTAAGAGAGGTGATGTGTTTTTTTCCTAAGGGAACATACAAAGAACACAACCGATGGTTGCATACAGGAAGACAGCTCCAGCTCACTGTTGACTCAGTTCAGTTGTGCAGCGAATTAGGGGCACAATTTGATTATTGCTGATGAGAGAAGTGTGCTAATTGCCTATGTGAGCAGGGCCGTGCTGGAGCAGTTCTGCTTCTTGGGGCCAATGCTCCTGAGAGCTGGAACAGAGCTCTGACTACACTGCAAACCTCGCCATGGCTTTTCCACCCAATATTGTTTTCCTATCTCGTGCTGCAGCCAATAAGATGTATGCAAATGATTTCTTTCTGCCCTGGCTCAGCAGGAATCCATCTTTGCTCCCAGGATAAGGGATAGTTAGGGAAATGACAATAGCGATAGAAGAGTTGGAGCCTGCGGACCCATGGCAGTGTGGAGAAATCCCAGCTTTCCCTGCAGAAGACATTCAGAATGTACATAGTGATATGTTGATGATGATTCTGTATACACTGACATTACTGTGACAGACATCCCTTTCCTCACAGCTGTCTGTTGACCTCAGGTCCATCTGCTCTTTGGGGCAGTCACCATCAGAGTCTTGCCGCAGAGCTCGGTTTTTGCTCTCTCGCTCTCAAAGTGCATGGTTTTCCCTTTTTGGCTGAGACAGGATTTAAACACACGGCATATAGAGTGGTTCTGTGTCTTATTTTTATTTAACGAGTTGTACATTGCGATGCTGATCTCACAGCAGCCCGAAGCCTCCCCTCCTGCAGCAGAGAATGTGGCAGGACCACCCTTCAGGACTGGAACCATTCAGTTATGCTTCTTTCAGCCATCTCATACATCAGTCCCTACCACGTTGGCATTAATGGGGTAAAAAATGTGTCTGTTATTGTTAAAACATTCACCATCGTCCATATCGTGTACTTCCTAAGCTGAGAGGTGCCTGTAGGGCTCTGAGCCCTGCAGGCTCCATGTCTGCTCACAGTGCAGGAGGGCTGAGCTCAGAGCAGGGAGGGGACTCAGTGCACTCCGAGCCCTGCATCCATTTGCTTTGCCATTCCAAATGTGTTGGGTGATTTTGCCATTTTTTGGTTGTTTTTTTTTTTCAGTTCTTTCCGCTCACTTTGTAATTTTTTTTTCTTTTCCTTTATTAAATCTCACATGTATTTTGAGTTGTTTTTGTGGTGTCGTTTATTGAGCAGTGCGTTTCCTGTGCTGTCTGGTGGATCTCTGTTCAATGGTGATGTGTAAGCATGGAAGGTGCTCCCAGATCTCAGGTCTTCTGGACATTGGGACCACTCAGAAATACAATGAGCCAACTTCTGCATCCCACACCAACCATAATCCAAGGGGTAGGCCTAATGTATCGATCCAGATGTGTCCCTGCTTGAGCCAAAGCTGTCTTTAAGTTCTCCTCTGTAGGATTTGTGTACCTACCGGTGGATTCAGGGATGTTACTGATGCTGAGGAGCTGATCAAAGAACAGCACACTGATGATTTCTGGATGGTATCTCCCCTTAACAGAACAGGAGCAGGATGGGCCACATCATCATCCTCTTAGATTATGGCCAGGAGAAGTGCGCAGCTTCAGCCTGGGGTTCTCTTTGGGGATGGTGGCTGATGGAGCTCTAACCACAGCCCCATTCAGTGTCAGCTCTGTGGGGCATTGCTGCCTGAGGAGCTCAGTTCAGTCTCTCTGGGTTTTATTTGCTGCTGCACTGAAGGCCAACCCCAACCATGCAGCTTGGCTGGTGCAGTGCTGCTCAGGTGGTGCTTCTGATGGAGGTTTGTCTGACAGTGTGCATCAGATTTGTACTTCAGCCTGCCTGTCCTTAATGAGATGATCTGACGTTTAAATATGATTCTCTTTTGTTCTTTCTGTAGCTTTTTTAGTCTTCCCAGCGCATACTCCATAACAACAGGAAGATATGTTAATTAGAAGATTTATTAAGGCCAAAACATCTCATGCAGAAGAAATTAATTGGTGCTTTCACCTTTAAGCTTGCGATATGTTGCACAGAAGAGATTGTGTAGCAAGGACTAAGATGCACTGATTGATTGGGAAAAGTTTGCTTGATCAGGTCTCTTGATAACGTTGAAATCCAAGGTATTTGCCAAAAGATAACCTGCTAATAATGGCTGATGCATGGCTTACACTGACACCAAACACTAATCTCTGGGTGAGGACCCAGCTGTAGCATTTAACACTGTGACTGAACTTCCCAGGGGAGAGGAACAAAGTTGGGTTGGTGGAGAAGCGCTCAGTGTGCTGCTTGAGCTGCTGCTGCAGTGGGATTTGGTTTGTTCCTCTCCTTGTCTGGGCTGGGATGTCAACCCAGAGCCTCTGACCATCCTTAGCACTACTGCTGGCGTCTAACATTTCTTAGCAACAAGCAGTAACTTTTCTGTAGCTTTGTTCTGTACTTACAGGTGTTATAACCCAAATCCCTGACCCCCAGTTTCCATGTTACCGGGGCTGTGCCCCCCATGCCTCAGTGTCAGCCCTTCCCAGCACTCCATGCTGCAGGCACCTGCCCTTGGTCTGGGGGGTGCTGGGTGAGCACAGAGCCATCTTAAAGGACAGCTCAATGTGACCTCCTAACAAAGGGGAAGCAGTTCAAAGCTGGAGCCTGGGCTGGCTGCGACTTCTGTGTTTATGACGCACCGAGTTCCCTTTTTACACAAACACTTGTTGAAACAAACAAAGAGGTGCAGCGCTCGTGCCCCAGTCTGACGTCACGCAGGACCAGGGTGGCCCCAGTTCATCTTCCTTTTAAACAAACCTGTAAATGAATCTCAGGACTGACCTGCTTGTACCGAGGTTGGGTTTAATAAAAACAGAACTGACTTGTTTAACAAACATCTGTTAAACATGTTTTGTGCGCTGCTTATGTTCACTGGATGAGCACCGTGCTATGTCTGTATGTTCAGCCTTCACCGCTGCCCCTTTTCCAGCCACTGCCGCCTTGTGCCTGGACAGGCTGCAGGACTGGCCATAACCTGGTCCTTTGCAGGCCAGAAGATGTTCCCAGCCCTCACCACTGCCACCACACCGGGCAATGCCACCCGAGGGCTGGTCGCTCTGCCTCTGGTGTGACAGGAGCCCAGCAAGACTTCACTGGAGCTGGCTTCATCACCACCTGTGTTTGCTGGGACGGGCTGATGAGCAGGACTGAACTCCTGCCCTCAGCACACCCTGTGCATGGCAGTCACTCCAGATGCCCTTGCAGTGGCTGCAGATCCAGAGCTAGGAGAGCTTTTCTGCTGGCTGAACTCAGCATCAGGTCTGTGCCTGTGCTGGGCAGGAGGAAAGCTGGAGCAGTTTGTGACCACTGGGCCAAGCTGTGCAGTGCAATGCTCTTATCGCAGTGACTGTAGCTTGGCCACAAATTGATTAATGTCGCATAAGGAGGGGGAGTTGCAGAGACCCGCCAGGACTTAAAGCATCACTTGATTTAAGTGTACTTTTCTGCATTCTTAAGGAATTAAACCATAAGTACTGTTTAAACGGAATTTAAAGCAGTAGAGCTAATCAGCAACAAACACAGCCTACACACAGACGCTGCAGAGGCAATCTCTATGCTGTTTTCCTTTATCTTGATCTGTTCTGCCACCATAGGAGTTGTTTTCGTTTGTGCAGCTGTAATAAATGAACACTTAGATTGTTACCCACCCACTGTAAGTAGCGATAACAAGTCAGGTTTGTCATCTGAGGCACTCTGGTGCTGCTGCTCTGAAGTAAGGCAGCTTTATTCCTAAATGCAGCTGTTCTGGCACGGCTCGCTTCAGCTGTGACATGGCTTCTTCTGTGGTGTTTTATGAAGGAGAGATGTGGCAGAGGCTGGGGATGACTCTGAATTGCTTCACTGTTTCTGATTTAATGTTTGGTTCATATTTATGTTTTGGTTCTAATTCTGAACTGAGCACTCATGGCCAGCACTGGTATCTATCAGGAAACTTCTTGTAGGACCAAACGGTTCCTTGGGCTCTTGCTGCAGGTGCTCTCAGATGCAATCACAGCTTTGCAAGGTATGGTTAATGTCAGGCATTTGGAAATCTGGCCTAAATAAAGGCAACAACAACAGACATCTGTTCCTGAATTGTTCCTCACCTGGGATGCTAACCCACTCTTAGCAGTGCACTGTCCAAGCTCCCGTTGGTTAAATCAGGTTAGGAAGGCCACAAGGTTTTACTGCCTGAATGCATGCTGTGTTGTCTTGTTACCAATAACTTGTGCAGAAGGACCGTGGGGAGGTGCTCACAGCCTTGGACTTGGCTTTCCCAGCAAGAAGGGTACGTGCTCTCTTTCTGTAGCAAGAACGATCCTGTTGCAATTGCAGCTTGTTCCTGAGGTTTGTAGTTTCTTCGAAGCAGGAGGTTCAGTTCTGAACAATGTCAGCAACACAAAGGTAAGAGGCATGGCGAGTCACCATGCAATGCTTTCAACCTGCTGAGGCCAAACTGTGAGTATAAGTTCCCTTACTGTAACTCAGCGCTGGCAGAGGAGTGCAGAAAGGATCTGTGCTTCCAGAGGGGTGGTGCATGTTGCAGAGCAGGCAGGCTCCAGCTTTACTGTTCCCATTCTGGTGTGGCATCTTGCATCCCAGCAGGGAACATGGGTCTCTGCTGCACGGCTCAGCGCTGCCTTCATCTTTCAGGTTTAGTCCTGTTACCTCGTCCTTTTGAATGCTGCTCGTTATTGATTGTAGAGGTTTTGAGAAACATGTTTGTTGATGGTTTGTAATGTCATTCACCTTACAGGTGAGAAACTAGACAGATGCTCAATGCTGGGGAGGCAAAACATTAGGTAGGAGCTGTTGTGGTATGGAGGCACAGCATGGAAATCACTGCGTGCAGAATTCTTCTGCTAACATTTCCACTGGTTAATGCAGCTGGTGAAGATTCATGAGATAGGGCAGAAAAAGAGATAGGAGGAAAAGCAGAACGAGGCACACAGCCCCACTTCCTGCCAGACCTTTGTGGGCATCAGCTTTGGCTGGGCTCATCATGGAGCACACTGAGAACGTGAGATTGAAACTGTATTTTATTGGGAGTAACTACAAAAGACAACTTGCCTCCTTCCACAGTCAGGCATTTCAGTCACAGCTTGTGATAGAAAAGGAAGGTGGCACAGTGCCAGAGGGAAGAGCCCTGCCACAAAAAGAAAACCTTCCCTGTGGTCCATAGGTAGGTTTAATAAATGACGTATCCTAATAGTGCCTCTGGGTCTGCCCCAGGACACCTTGTAAACTGTCTGGGCTGCACAGCTGAGCTGAGCCCTCCTGTGAGCTGCACAGGGCCGTGCTCCACCTGCAGCTCAGCACACTCCATCAGCAATACCTGCAACTCGCCTCGTGGGATCTCCTTTGCTTTCGGCACTGATCTGAGTGCCATCTGCTCATACATCGTTTGCACCACATCTCTAACACTAGATATTTATTTCTAGAACATTTATGCTCTGCTTTTTTTGCAGTTTAGAAGGAAAACTTGACTTTCACCCTGCACACACAGTTTATTCATTTCCTAGTGCTAACTGGCAAAATTCAAACATAAAACTTTGGAAAGCTTCATTTGTTAACAGAGATGCTCAGGACATCACTCCTGCAACGCTCGTGGTTCAGGAATCCCTCTCCTACAAGGTAAGATGAGGAGCAAGGGAAAGAAACTTTGTTCCTGCACTGAAGAGTGCAGCTGTAAAGCAGCATAAGGATTTCCCTGCTCCTATCTTATCCCTGTTCCCTGTTTATCCTGTATCATTAACTAAGACACCTGCTCAGCATTTAGCCTGTGCTGCTCTACCTGAAGACTTTCCCTGTTCCGTGGCAGGACTTGCAGGTATGGTATTGCTATTCATACAGTACTGTCTGGATTGTACTTTCAAACTAGTGAAAATGCTGGCCCTACTGTTTAAAACAAACAGCAAAAAAATAATTCTCACATATTTCCAAAGGATGCTTAAGGCTGGTTTTAAAGGTGCAATGGAGGCTTAAACTGGCCTATGCAGTTTGTAAAACTGCTTGGCCTTGGAGATTAGCAGCTAATAAAAACTATTATCAGAGTGGTGAGAAAATAATTGAAGGCATTTTGTATTGTCCAGTCAGTTAAGGCAGAAGAAACAGCACCTTGAGTGGCCCAAACTGGTCAGTGAGGGCCTAAGGCAGCGCTGACTGCAGACAAGAAGCAATTTCCCACAGCTTGTAGGAACCTGGAATGAGTCTTTAGTTGCTTACCCAGAATGGAGCCCAAAACTCAGATCCATGGGAAGGCCTTAACAAAAACTAGATAGTTTGGCTCATGGCCTTTTCACCATTAAATCAAATAAACCCTCCCATCTGAGGACTAATAAGTGGAGACATTTGGTGCTCTGTGGCACAGCTCTTAGCCTTCTGCCACACTAATCCCTGAGTTGTAGGATTGTGACTGAGTCCCTCCCCAGCTTTCTGCATTTACATGGTGTCAGAAGTGGAGCAAACTACTTAAAAAAGACAAAGCGTAGGAAAATAACACCATTTTGTCATTGTCCTTGAAAAAAACACAGCAGCACTCTTGCTCTGTTGCGTTCACTGTCCTGTTTGCTGGAACCTACCAGTACTGAAATACTGCTTCTAAGGCAGGATGGTCTCCACTACTCACTTCCAGGTGGCTGTAGTGGAGGACATGGGGAGCTGCCTCCTCCAGACTTCAGCTGAGGGCATAAGCCACTCTTGTGCACCCTCCCACCATCTGCTCCCCTGTCCTCACTGTACAGGTATCTCAATCCATCGTAGTATTCATCTGTCTCCATGGTGCCTTCAGGAATTTGGGCTGTAGCAGATGTGACAGCTGCTAAAACTGGCTGGCTTACAGCAACTTGAAGCTTCACTTGAGAACTCTTAAATTCAGAAGGGTAATGGCAGGGAAACTTTGCCTTAGCATCATCCTGGATGGCTTGACTGATGGGGCAAAAAATATAAATGGCGTTGGACGGCTGCAAGTGCATTAGCTCTTGATCCACAAGCTCTTTGCAGTGCATGAATTCAGTGCTAGTAATCTGTAAGGAAAGAAAGAATTTAATTATCTTTTTGTAAGTTCATAAGAGATTAGTCTCTCCTCTGATTTCTGTTCTAGTAACTGTGTAATTAGGGGGATCATAGGGAGAGGCTATTCCAGATACCTCAGCTGATGCATAACAGCAATGCACACATTAGCCCTGATGCAAAACATTTAATCAGGAGCTCCTAAACTACTACACAAAAGGTAGGCAAGCGCTCCCTCTCTTTTTAGGAGGCCACAACAGGCAGGAGGGACAGCAGATAGCTAGGTTACATCAAGTAAAGCTAATGAGTTGATGGTAAGCTGCCAACCTGGGTCATTTGCCTTCTAAGTATACTTTTGTAAAAGACAAGTGTTTTATGAAACTGGAGAAAAGTTTTAATAAGGCAGAGCTTGCCTCTTGTATGTATCATTAAAGGTGAAATTGATTATACTTAAAGAAACTGCTCTTAGAAGTCCTCAGTCTTCAGTGGGAGGAATCTCCTTGGTTGGGAGGCAGGGAGCTGAGCTATCTGAGGTGAGGCTCTTTTGGAAGCCTCTAATAAGTCAGTCAGAATTAGAACTAACAAAGGTAGAACAGACAGAGGCTTCTCAGAAATCTGCTAAAGTGCAATGTGGGTTGCAAATACATATGTGCTTTATTAATTTGCCAGTGTCTCGGCCTCAGGATATTGTGACCAAAGGCCATTTTGACTCCTACCTGTGCTTTTTTTAGCAGATCAGTAATAACAGGAAACCAATCAGGAGTCTGCCTCTCCAGCTCTAAGGTGATGATCACCAAAGCCAATGTGGAGCCCTTAAACTGCACTAGTTGGTGGCAAGCCATACAGTGCTGTAGCTGTTTGGTCAAGAGTGCAACGTGGCGGGAAGGATTCGTCTGAGGCAGCCCGTTTAGTAGATGGGGCCAGTTGGACACCACCATGGCATGGAACTGGGGAGAAGAAAAAAATATATATACATATATATATATTAGGAAAAAAAAGAAAAAAAAAAAAAAAAGAGAAAAAAAAAGCAGAGGTCAGTGAACTTTGTATGTTTTCATATGTTATCAACCAGACGTACAGACTAAATTTCATCTCATATCAGGAGGCCTAGAGGGTGTCCCTGCCCTTCTTTCCTTTGTTTTGTGTTTGTACTTGCCAACCACCGAACTGTTTTTTGAGCTTATAATGAATGTAAAGGTCTGTGTTTCCTAATAATTTCTGGGGTTTCTACATTATCCAGATTGCTATCTAGGAGATTCAGTTCAGACCAGCACATATGAAGAGAGTAAAACCAGTAATAATGACTGTACTCTGAATTTACTAAGGAAACGAGAAGGTAGTTTTTACAATCAGCAGCCTAAGATGGCTTAATATTTGCACATAACCTTGTGAAAGGGTTCCAGGATGTTTGTATCATATGATTTTTGCCTTACTAGCACATGATCGTTTCTTGAAGACAGTTTAATCATTTCTATTGAGTATTTAGTAACTGCAATGTGAACTAAGTGCCAGAGTGGGATCTAATTGCATAAAACCAGGGTGAAGTGGGATGAAAAGGAAAGTGGTTTAAAAAAAACCTGTATATGAAATGTAGCAAAACTGATAGCTTTCTATGTACAGTATTAATAGAATGGAAATAGTTAGACATATTTTTGCAGTGTGTATTTAAAAAAAAATAAAAATGGCGTACAGTTGTGCATTATGAGAATCTTTTTAATATCCATTTGAGTTGTCCTTTAAAGATGGGAGTAAATTTTTTTGGAGCAAAACGAAAGGTTTTAAATAGCAGTAAATTAAGAAATGCATAATCACCATTACCATCTTCAAAAGACTTGCAGACAGCTAAGAACTGGTCGTCTACAAAGCATCTTGGGAAGGATGTGTGGATGTGTGCACATCTGTGTTTTCTAGTCTTATTTGATAAGAAGTTGTTTCTTTAAATAAAAAAGAATTGCAAAACGTAGTGCTTACAATGCTTAAGAAATCCATTGGTGTTGCTGTGTAAAGATCCCAGTGAAGCTTATCTAGTATAATTCTTTCCATTCTCAAGATCTCAGCTGGAGAGCGTTTACAGCCGCTCTGCTCTGCAAGCATCTTCACCGATGGTATTACCTGTTAAAAAGAAATAAAGAAAGGAATTAAAAAATAATAAAGAAGCCAATTTCTTACACGGTGCTGCGTGCGTTTCTCTGTACTGTGATCTAAAAACTTTGTGCTCGTCCCAAAGCACAGAGCAGGATGCTCGTTCAGGAGACCGTTTGCTTAGGAAATTCGCATGCTAAACACAGGCAGGGTGTACTCCTCACAGGGCAGCCGGCAGTGAACCCAGCCCTACAGCAGGAGCAGAGCTGTGAGCCACCTGAACGCTGCACTGTGAGGCATGTTCCCTGCTACCACTCTCATTAGCTTTGCTCCCCTGACAAGCAAGGTTTCCAGTTTACAGAGACTTTTGTGGTTGTTTCCTGTGGTCATTGACTTGCTTCTCCTTTTTAGCTGAGGGGAAAAGAAGAATAACCTCAGCATGATACACCATAAGAAGGCTTATGAAAAGCATTTCACTCCAGGAGCAGTTCTTTAAAAGAAAGGTATGCCTGACTGCAACTCCTAAGTTTCCTGTTCCTTTTCAAAACAGAATGAAGATGAGAAACAGAATCTGAAATGCTTTTCAAGGTCTGTTTGGCTCATGTCTGTAAATGTCTGGAGAAGTCTGTGCCATGACAGATTTCAGCTATATGCACTGGATAATTATCCCTTCTAATCTCATACTTACATGGGTACTCACTGATTTTACATGCTCACCTTGAGGTGCAGACCTGAGTCATTTCCTCACCCAGTTCAGTAACTGGTTTTGAATTCAAGCAAACTCATCTATCTGAATTTCCTCTAAAGAATCTCTGCTCTGTCTTGCCTACCGTATCCTCCCAGGACCCATCACAACAGAATTACAGCACTTTGACGTGCATGTGTGTCCTGGCTGTCACTAGATCAAGCTTTACTGCGAGCTGTGGATTCTGATGAGGAGAGGTTTAAGTGCAGGAGGGGAAGACGTTCATTACTTTCCTGTGGCCTTCACGGATGAAGAACCGACTCTTACTCATGCTGAAGAAACAGGAATGAAAATGTTACTGCCACCCCTTTGGGCTTATGTAGGGTAAACAAATCTACACTTCCTCATGCCAAAGCTGAGGAAAGACCTCAAAATGCAAACAACTTGAAAAGATGAATTTAGTGTCTTTAAAACGACAGGCATACAGACCTCATCTTCCTCGTTGGTTTTTGCTGCAAGGACAAGGCAGGAAATTGCTATGCACTGAAGATATTTTAATCGGGCCTGAAAGGAAAAGACAACACTGAATAAAGAAGATAACATCTTGGGGGGAATAACTGTCATTCTACTGCATGTGCACAAGTTTCAAGTTTTCATTTAGGTTGCAGCTGCTTTGGAATTAGTTCAGCTGTGGCAGGATTCACTTGAAGCCAGAAACAGCAAGGAAATCTACAGTGAAACAAGTCCTCTCTTTGGTCTCATTTTTATGCAGGTATCTCAGAGTCTCAGACTACACGATGTCACAGGATCTACAACGTAGTGTTCTTGCACTTCTTAACTGAGATATTACCGTGCTTTTGCCAAACAGAATTAAGAGTTGCAAGGCTCATAACTTTATTGTTGCTTCAGTGTCAGAAGTTAGCCTCACAGTTTTGTTAAAAGTAATAATTTCAAGACTACAATACTTAATGTGATCATGCAAATGTCTTCTGTTTAGCAGAGGCAAACAGATGATGATGAACTCTTTATGCTTATCACCATGTTTGGTCTCCAAGTCACACACACTATTGTGGACTGTGAATCAGCAAAACCTCAGCAAACACTCCAGTTCATCGCTGTATGGGAACTGTTGAGTCACGGCCTGCACTGATTGAGCACCTGGGGAAAGGACCCGGTCAGCCCTGGGAGCACAGGTGAAGGCAATTCAGCTGTGTGAATGGAAGGGCTGCAGCCTGGCTGCACCTCTCTTAGACCTCATTTAAGGGCTGACTGCCACTGCGGAAGAATCTTTGGAGATTCCTCCTCTGTGGTTTCCCAGTGAGCCTCAATCTTCAGAGACAGGTGAGCAGTCCTTTTTCCTTCCTTTATGACACCGTTCTATTGCGTTAGTCCCTCTATCATTATACCTTTTGTATCACCTTTGTTGATCTTTCTGATGGTTACAATAGGTGTGCATTCCCCAGAGAAGACCCTGACTGCTTCCTAAATCTGCTGCCAGACATAGTACTTGTTTTGCGTACAACCTGATTACACTCTCTTTACATCTGCAATCAGTAATATAACCAGATAAAAAGCCGGAGATTCTTTACCTTTACTGATGCCAACAGCCGGTTAAGGATGCTGATAGATAAAGCAAAAGTTTCAGAGTGAAACTGGAATTGAGAGCTTATTTCTGCGATCCAGAGAATCGTTTTCTCATAGCACAAGGGAGAGATATCTGTACCCTGAGGGGAAGAAGTTAGGAGGGAAAAAAAGTACACTTAGCACTTTGATTTCGTTAACGTATCTTCAAAGGAAAACACTAATTATTCTAAGTACTCTAATTAACATTTCAGATGTCTCTGGGCGTGAAATGAAGACACTGCTGTTGGCTGTGTCTATAGAGCACAGAAAAGGGCAAACTGTTGGAGCAGTTTAAAGCACTTAAACACATTGCCCAGCTCTCGCCTGCTCCATCAAAATTCCTCAAACTACCCGAGTCAAAACAAAATGCAAAGCAACTCTAAACTCATTTTATGTGGGGAATTAATACGGTGTCAGATGAAACAAACACAGACCCTCCTCCCCCCCTCCCTTCCTTACGATTCATCCATGCAGGATGACTTGCATTCAGGTGGGTCAGATGGCGAGACCAGCACTGCATGCCTGCAGTGAGATATCTTAAGTGCTTCCAAATTGAACAGGGGAGAATACCTTCAGGGTAAGATTCTGGAAAACCGGTGCTTTCCAAATCCTAGCCTCTCTGACTAAGGCATTTTCCAGGAAGCAGTCAAGCCTTGAGCTCTCTGGAGGTCCAGGACACTTCATAGCAACTCCTTGAGCCAGTTTCCCAGGTGGGAGCTGCTGCCAAAACCAAGAGAAGAATTACAAAGCATTGTACCAGCTCCTTGCACTATGTATGGTTTCCTCTCATGCCGCCTTTCTATGTTGAGAATTAAATCGGGGCAGCCATACAACTTGTTTGTTTGCTGATGAGCAAAAACAGTTCCATCACCTATTTTCCCAGGGAAAGCTGACGATGGAAGAAAACATCTGAGAGCTAAACTGTGCAGCTTGGCTTTTTCACCCCTGGGCTGTACAAAGGTTTCCTCTGCTTACCTTGAGTTGGGAGGACATAGCACTGCATTCAGTTGTCCCTTTGTAGAGCTATTAAGTTGCAACCCACTATCAACTGATTTCAAGTTTCTGGTGAATAGAGCTCTATTGTTTCTGCAAAATAAAGCTCCCAAGGTTGTTGTTCTTAGGACTGAACTCCCAATGAGCAGTTTGCCTTAAAACAATTCAATCTTTCTGTTGCTGTTGAAGACATGCAACAGCATTGCTATAGATACAGCACTCTCCAGACTATGTGTGTATGCATGAAATAAAGCTATCTGAATGCTCCTGTCTAAAGGGCAGCAAGAACCTGAGATGAAGTATTTCAACACTTCTGAGTGTCTCTTTAACAGCAGAAAAAAAAGATGCCCGATCTAGAACTTGTGCTTTATTCGATCTATGGGAGTGGTGGATGAGGGCTTTGTGCCATCGATTCGTGCCATCAATCGCCCTAAACTGAGGGAATCCTCTGGAAACTGTTGCTGGTTTCTAAAGCTGCAGATCAGCGATGCGAGCGTTTCAGTGCACGTCGGGAAGCACGCACGGCTTCAACTGCATCTCACAGAGCACCCGAGCCTGACAGCCCGGAGCGCTGCAGCGAAGGGATAAACCGCGTCAGATTTATCCGAGCGGGTGTGAAAAAGTTTCTCTTTTTGTAGCTGGAGGAGAAATCATTCATTCAAGGCTCCCCTACGACTTAACCGCGACCGTCCCATGCAACTACACTGACCCCGCGCGGTTCCTGCCCAGCCCGGGGCTGCCCCTCTTTCCCCGCAGCGCGGAGCCCCGGCCCGGCAGGAGCCCCCCGCCCGCTCCGCCGTCCTTACCCGTCCGGCTGGGCCCCGCCGCGCTCCGTCACTGGGGGCGGCCGGGCGCAGGGCCGAGAGCGGCAGCAGCTCCGCGGGACTCCGCCGGGCGGGGCCGCACCGCCCTCAGCCTCCGCGGCTGCGCACAGCCGGGCCCGGCCCACGGAGCTGCGGGGCGGTCGGTGCCGCGTAACGGGAGGGAGCGCGCCGGTCCCGCTCCGGGGTTACGGCTCCGTTCTGGGGGCGGCGCTGCGGCCCGCACAGAGGCGGGGCGGCTCCGGGCGGCGTTCTGCCGCGGGGTGACTGTCCCCGCCATCGTCGGCACGGCTCCGCCCGGAGCGCCCCGCTGCTGCAGCCCGGGGCAAGTCGTGGCGCTGTCGGTCCGATCCGCCTGGCAGCCCCGAGCCTTGGGCCGCGCTCTGCTCCTCACGGGCGGCCCGTGCTTTAGTTCGGGGAGAAATAACCGTGTGTGAGGAACGCGTGGAGAAAGGGATGATCTATGAGTGAACCAGTGACGTTGCGGCCCTGCCGGCCCGGCTCCCGGACAGACCCCGCGGGGCGATCGGAGCTCGGATCCCGTCACACCCGGCCCCACACCCGGTACCGCCCGGCGCTCCGCCGCATCCCCGCGGTTCCCATGGCGACGCCCTGCCCCGGCCTCGCCCCGCCCACCTCCCCCTTTCCGCTCACTCCATTGGCTGCGGCCCGGCCCCCGTGGTTGCAGGGGGCGGGACGAGCCCCTCCTTTCCTTGCGAGCCATTGGCTGCGCGGCATCCGCAGCGCGCGGGGATTGGCCGCGACCCGGGACGGCGGGGGGCGGGCGCAGGCGCGGTGCTGTTATTGTTCCGTTGTGCGGCCCCGCGGCTCCTGCGACCGGCGCCGATCTCTGCCCGTGCGGCGCCGCCATGCCGGTGAGTACCGCCGGGGCACGGGCTCGTGGGGAGGGATGGGGGCTGGATGGGGGCTGGGGGCGCCGCGGGCCGCTTCCCTCCCTCTTTCACTGACGGGAGCCGCGGCCCGTGCGGATCTCAGGGGCGGGCCCGGCTCGGGGCCTGAGGATGACGGCGCGATGCTCGGTGTCGCCTCACTGCAGCGTCTGTCCCGTCCCGGGTGCAGCAGGACGCTGCGTCTGTCAGAGCCTGTGCTGAGGGCACTGCGGGATCCGGTGGTCAGGAGCTCGGGGGGCGGTTTGTGCCTTGCTGACAGCCGAGGTGTGGGTTTAGACACAGCTGAGTGCTCCGTGGCGTCAGTCAGTGGGGCGGCACCTCGGGCTGTGCACAGAGGCTTTTGGAGCTCCGCTGTCAGGAGAAGCACTGACAGCGTTGTAAGTCAGTTTGGTGTCAAAATCCACATCTATAACAGGGAGAGAAAGGTTACGTGAAGTCCTGCGAGCCAACCTTTGAGTTTTCAAAGCAGTTAACGTTCAGCAGACGCACTGAAGCCTGTCTGAATTCCCTTCAGCCAATGCTCGCTGCTGTCTGCTGATGTCATCGGCGAGGTTTGAGGCAGTTTCCTTGCGCTCTCTATTCAGACAACAAGCTCCATGAATTTAAAGGAGCGGCACAAAAGCCTCTGCTTCCAGCAAGCTGTTTGCAGGCACAAAGCTGTTTGCTGGAGTATTGCACAGATGAATGAAATTCTCAGGTTTTACTCGATTGGTTTCCACATCTGCAAACAGAAGATTGCTTTGACTGAATAAGTGCAGGGTATTCCCTTAGCTTTAATTATATACCAGTTCTGGTCTAAGTGTGGCTTTTATGATTCTGCTGAGAAGTATGCATCTACAGCTTAAGCACATGGGGTTGTTACAGTAATGCTGCAGCCTGTGAGTGTTTTGCCTTTTCATAATTGCAGATCAACAAGCCTGAGAAGCTGGACAGGCCGGAGAGCTGCGATAATGTCAAGGTGGTTGTTCGATGTCGGCCCCTTAATGAGCGAGAGAAGGCGACAGGGTACAAAATGGCAGTCAGCGTGGATGAGATGAGAGGGACCATCACAGTCCACAAAACAGACTCGTCCAATGAACCTCCCAAGACATTTACATTTGACACTGTTTTTGGACCAGAGAGTAAGCAGCTGGATGTCTATAACCTAACTGCGAGACCTATTATTGACTCCGTCCTGGAAGGCTACAATGGTAAATTCCTGGTTTATTTCAGTGTTCCCATCTGTGTTCCTTGTGTTGCTGGTGTCCCTGATGACCTAGCAGGGAGTCTTCTCTTATGAGGGCCACATCTCTCTGTTGTTTCTATTCTGGCCTCTGACCTACAGCAACCAAAAGGTACTGCTTACTGAGTACCCACCGTGTTGGTACATGCTGAGATTGCTAACAGTGGGAGATAGTAGTGAGCAGTCTTGGCTGAGGTTGGTGAGCTGTGTGTTTTCATTCTCTGTCTTCTGTCTGCAAAAGAAAAAAAGCTTTATTTCATTATCAGAATTCTCAGCGACTCTTCGCTATGCAGTTTCAGTAACGCAGCAGCTGCCATGGTCCTGCAGTATCTAGGTATGAGTGTTCTTCTTGTGCATCTAAGTGCTGCATTTTCATCTCTAAAACTTGCTGTTACAAACTAAGATGACTAGTTACCCACATCAGCCCTGCCTGGCAGATAATTGGTTGCTTCCTGCAGCTGGAAAGAATATGTCTGTGGTTTTGTGTTTGTTATGCATGTAAATACTACATGTAGAAGAAAGAATACACCAGTAAGGTAACAAATTACTGCTTTCTGTAACTGCTTTTCATCTGTGCTGTAAGCGGCAGATTAAGAAGGTTTTTAAAGGTTTTGCAAAATACTTAATAATCTTTTGTGCTAACACACCCATCTTCAGCTGATTAAAATTCATTTCCTCCCAACAGTAATGCCAGTGACTTGGCAATGAAAGTAGAAGCTTAATTTGAGTTGAGTTTAATTTGTGCTGGGGCAAAATTAGTTAACCTGTGTGTTTCTGGAATGTCTGAGCTGAGATCTTAGTAAACCTTCTCATTGGCTTCCTTGGGGATGGTTGTCTAGTCCAAATTGTGGCTGTATTTGCAGGCTCAGAACTGGACACTTGTACTGTGGCCTGCATTGTAGGAGCCTCATGTTTCTGCTGTGGCTTAAAGTGCTGGCTGTCATTGGTTTTGTGGTTGGTATGTAATGATCTTTCTCTAATTGACAATGCTGTTAATTAGTCTGGTTTTAATTATTTGTGAGCCCAAAGTGTACCAGTTCTCTATCCTTTAATTGCTCTATAAAGCTAAAACAAGCTGACTTTTTCTTAAATATTTTGCAGGCTGGATAAAGCAGTGGCTTGAGCATTTTTTGCTATGGTTGTCCAGCATTTCTGTTTCTCATAGCATTGAATATTACATACTGTAGAGGGTGAAAAGTTTCAAGTTCATAAAAATGTGTTCAGTGCTATCAGGCTTAGAATTATGAGGTAAAATTGCAGTTATAGCAGCTTTGTTGCTCTCATTAATATGTTCTTGTTCTTCAGGCACCATTTTTGCATATGGGCAGACTGGAACAGGAAAAACTTTTACCATGGAAGGGGTCAGAGCAGTTCCTGAGCTTAGAGGCATCATTCCAAATTCCTTCGCCCATATATTTGGTCACATTGCCAAAGCAGAGGGGGATACAAGGTAAACAGCTTCCCTTTACTGCTCCTGTCTTTTGTTTGTCCATCTGTAGAAGTCTGACCTCAGCAATGACTTAGGCCATTCTTGATGGGGTGGCTGTAATGTATTTACATATGGGAGCTTTTTCTTTGCATTTTGTGTCTCCTGGACTTATACTTAAAATTATCTTTTTAAGAAAGCTTCCCAACTGTTTGCTTTCAGGTTTTTAGTTCGTGTGTCTTACCTGGAAATTTACAATGAAGAAGTGCGGGACCTGCTAGGAAAAGACCAGTCACAGAGGTTAGAGGTGAGCCTACTGTTCTGACTCTGATGCTTATTCCACATCCTCAAGCAATATTATTGTAAAGACTAGAGAGCATCTGAAGGGAGCTGGGAGGTTGGACTCCTCAGCATTTAAGATACAGTAGCAGTTAGATATCACCACTGTTTTCTGAGTCTTTTCAATTTGTTTTGTTGTACAGTGAGAAACTGACTTTCTGCTGAGTCAGTTTTGTCCATGCAGTTCTACTGTGAAGGCCTCTTGGCAATCATTCTAGGAGTTAGCGACTGAGATTTGAAATCTGTTTGCCTCTAGGGAGTACCGGTGAAGTATTATTGTGTATGAGTCTTGATTCTTGAGCTACTATTTTGGAATACTGCAGTGTTCTCTTTTCAAACTAGAATATGGGGGAATAAATAACTATACTAATACAGTGCCACTGAGAATTGCTGTGTGGGCTCTAAGGATGCTCTCTCTAAACTGTTTCTCTCTTAGGTTAAAGAGAGACCTGATGTGGGAGTTTATATCAAAGACCTTTCAGCTTATGTCGTAAACAATGCAGATGATATGGACAGAATCATGACTCTGGGCCACAAGAACCGTACGTAGTCCCACAGTGGGCAGGCTGACAGCTCTGTCAGACAGAGTGAGGGTCTGATTTTGAGGCTTTAAGAGATCTTGCTTCTAGACATAATGCTGGAGAGCTTGACTTGTTCAACTGAGCAGAGCAAAATGGATGTCCCCTCCCTAATGCCTCCTGTGCAGGGACAGGTGACGAAGACTGTGCCTTGGTCATCCTGTCAGGGAGGAAACATTGAAGGCAGTCAGCATTGTCAGGGCTACTAGTGCTTATCATGGTTCTTTCCTCCTGTTATAATCTGGATGAGCAAAAACCAGCCCTGTGCTGTGAATAGGAGGTTGTTGATGCTTTCTGGAAGACTTAATTAAGGCCTTTTATGAATTAAAATTCTGACTTACTATTGCTGCTCACATGGATCGCTTTACTCTTATTTATTAAAAAGAAACAATGCAGCTTTTTGCAGCTGTGAAAGTGCTAGGCTAGTGATTTATTTATTTATGTTTTATTTATTGCAACTTTTAAACAGAAACAAATGAGAGCTACTGCTACTCTTGAGATGGGACCCTGTGGTCAGCTTGAGCCTAATGAAGGCAGCAACACTTCTAGTCTAGGCTGTAGGTGTGCTACAGCTTCAGTATCCAGCACAGTTTCCTGAGTCTGAGCAGCTTTTCCATCTTCTGAAAAAATGGGTTGAATGTAGAGTTGGGAATAAATCTCCTTTGGAGCATGAAGAATGTTACAGGAGTGTGACTCATTAATCTGTTTCTCAATTAAAAGGTTCTGTTGGTGCCACAAACATGAATGAGCACAGCTCTCGCTCACACGCCATCTTCACTATCACCATTGAGTGCAGTGAGAAGGGTGTTGATGGAAACATGCACGTGCGCATGGGCAAACTGCACCTTGTGGATCTTGCTGTAAGTAGAACCAGCAGCATCTGCCATGAAATGTGGTGGGCATGGCTCCTCAGTACTGTAAAAGGCTTTGAAGCCCACAGTTCTGTCTGACTGTTGACTTCTGTGAAGTATTCACTCAAGGCTTTAAGCCAGATGTGTACCAGAAAGAGCCTCTAGTGTATATGACCTTGTATTGGTAAAAGGGCTCTGTTCTTCCTGTGAAGTAATTGTAAGTAATATAGGCTACTCTGAAAAGAGCACGCTGCATATCAGAACTGGATCTTTACAGTCTTTTCCAATGTAACCACTGTAGGGGATTGTGACCATGCAGTTGTGCAAGCTCCCACCCTCTGTTGCTCACTTTGAACCAATGTAGTTGTGCTGGTAAAAAGGCTTTGTAGCCCAGATTTTACACTGGGGTATCTTTGCTTGGAGAAGAGGCAGGGAAGGGGACACTCAAGGCCCTGGATGCCTGTGTGTTATCTGTTACTTCATTTACATAAGGCATGTTTAGGTCATGCTATGAAACTACCTGTAAAACAATTGCAGTGACACTTTATTCCCTTCACCTCCTGGCAGAGAAAACAGGAGCTGAGGTGCCTTGTAACTTCTGACTTGTTTCTAGCAATATTTTCATGCACAGGGACAAAACCGTAGTTTTTTCAGTTGTGTTACTTCCAACAGTTTGCTGGCACTGAAAGCTTCAGTTGATACCTGTTGTTTGTCTTGTTAATGATGTTTGAAATGCATTGCTAGGTCTTCTAGTAATGATTGAGGTGCTTAGTGATTTGACCATTAGCAATGCTTTAGGGGGTAGCTGTGCTATTTGCAGGGAGATCACATAACAGATTTTGCTGCAATTCCTTTTGCTTCCTGTTCCCTTTCCAGGGTTCTGAAAGACAAGCGAAAACTGGAGCAACGGGGCAGCGACTGAAGGAAGCTACCAAGATCAACCTCTCTCTTTCTACACTGGGGAATGTCATTTCAGCGCTGGTGGATGGCAAAAGCACTCATGTGCCCTACCGTAACTCCAAACTTACGCGACTCCTTCAGGATTCGTTGGGGGGCAACTCCAAAACCATGATGGTAAGCTCCAGGATGCTTTCATAAATTCCAGCTGTTGATCTCTGTTTCTACAGGGATAGTATAGAGACTTTACCACAGGAAGAGCCTGCCAGTTACCTGTTCTTTTCAGAGCATTGCAGTTGAGAAAACTTTTTTCATGCTTTTGCTGTCTCTTCTCTACACAGGCAAGGATCTAAGCAAGGTGTAAATACACGTGTGAGAACAAGTAACAGCTGTGCTTAGGTAGACAAAAGCAACCATGATGCAGAAGCAACAGGAAAGCTTGGGAAAGGGTGGCAGTACCATATTGTTGGAGCTGGGGCTGGGTCCACATGAAATCATTTGTCATGGACTCTGATTTGTTATGCTCCATTAACTTGTTCTTCCATGTGTTAGTGTGCAAACATTGGTCCAGCAGACTACAATTACGATGAGACTATCAGCACTCTCAGATATGCGAACCGAGCCAAGAACATTAAGAACAAGGCCAGGATTAATGAAGACCCCAAGGATGCTTTGCTTCGTCAGTTTCAGAAAGAAATTGAAGAGCTTAAGAAAAAACTGGAAGAAGGTGAGATTCCCCTTCCCCCAGATATTTCTCTCTAGACTCATTCTGCTTGTGTGAGAAGTCTACACTGTTTGAAAATGTCATATGAATTCAGTAGCTGATTGCAAGTCATTATTCTGGCTGTGATGACCCAGCAGGATGCTCTCAGTGCAGGGCCTGGCTTTGCCCGCCAGGTGGCACTTGGCACTAGCATAAGGTGATGGACTGTAGACTGAATTTAGCGTGCTGAGAACCTAGGGGGTCTCTGGGTATGACTGGTGTAGGGATTTAAAGTGCATGATAACAAAAGCTAAATGTTTTCTTTGCTTGAGGAAAGATGCAATTAGGACTAAAATGAAATGAATTTGTATGGCTGGAACTGAGACTCACTATCTAATCAGTGCATAGAAGAAACAAGAAGCTTCTTTAAGCTTTGGAACTTGTGATAGTGGGCTTTCGTGGGCTTGTGATAGTTATTACCAGCATTCAAGGATTTTTCAAAAGGATTCTTCCTGAATAGTGCCCTTGGTATAACATCCATCTCCAAAGATGCTCACAGTACAAAATAGCTCTATCGGTATCTTCAGCAAGGCTTACTGCTTGGAATCTATACCATTAAGGAGAAGCAGGAAATAGTAATACTTTCTTCAGGGACTGGAATCTAGACATAGCCATTTCATCCCTAGCATGCTGAGGGTGACTTCTTAAAGCTGTAGGTACTAAACTGTGAAACAGATAGCTTAGTTTATTTGACCATTTTCTGTCTCTGATAGAACTGAAGGTACTGTGAATTTTTTCTTAGACAACATAATGTAGCATTACAAGGATCTGAGAATACTTACCATAGTGTTATACACACTGACTTGGCAGCATTATATGGTTTACAATAATCTTCCTTAATTTTCCAAAGCTATTGCAAACTATCTCCTCAGGAGTTACTGATTTCTGCAGCTACTCATAAACTGGTATCAGATACTGCTGGCTTCAGATAAGTGCTGCTGTCACAATAACAAGTTGATGTTATTGGAAGGCTCCGATCAAGGAAAGTGCATCACAAAGCATACTTTTTGTTTCTAGGAGAAGAGATATCTGGTTCTGAGACAAGTTCTTCATCTGAAGAAGATGAAGAGGACGATGGGGAGATTGGAGAAGATGGGGAGAAGCGGAAGAAACGTCGGGGTAAGGCAGCAGAGAATCCTGTCAGTGCCACCAATTTCCTTTTGCCCAGCAGCTAGAGTCAGGAACTATAGAGCCAGGCAGGGAGAAGTGGAGTTGTAGGGTTGCCCTACTGCCGCTGCAATTATCATGCCTCCCTAGAAACATAGCTATTTGGTGCTGTCTCTGTAGATGGACAGCTCCAATCCTGTGTGGTATTTGCTTCCACTTGGGTAGTTGTGCTTGTGGTAACATCATCTTCTGTGGTGGTTCCCTGGTTGCCGCAAGGTGGCTGCGTATGGCTTGTGACTCATGTTGTGGAACTTCCCCTGCTCACTGAAATGGGAGGAGGAAGACACCAAAAATCAGTGGTAGACAGATGTATTCTTTTATAGCCATTCTCATGGCTAGATGGGGATTTTGGCTGTGGTTTAGGCAAAGGATTCATCTGTCCTGTGGATGTTCAGTAACTGGCTTCATTCTGGCATCCTGTTTTATGCTGGTACAGGAAAAACTTGACCTTTGGGGGTGTCTGTGTGCTAGCTGAAAAGCTGAATGGGAGCTACTCATCCCTTATTTGGGAGCACTCTGGAAATCCCGTGACAAAGTCTACTTTGTCCTACACTGTGATAAACTAGCCCGTGGTGTCTAAGCCACAGAGAATGCTGCTGAGCCTAGACTTATAGGTCATGGTGTACCATGGAGAACTGTGGTTTGTAGGGAGCCTGCTATGCCCCTGGGAACTTAGTTTATCTGTGGGGAGTAGGGAAGTCAAGCCCAGTGCTATGCTTCAATTTCCAATTTGTCCAGCAAGTGCTGTCATTCAAACTGCCTTCCTGTCTTAAAGTACTCACATCTGTTTAAACAGCATTCCTGCATTAAATAGATTACCCTTCATTCTGATATCTGTCCAAGCAGAATCATAAATGACACCTTCCGAACCTTGTGTTGGTTGTAATACACCTTTTTACTACATTTTTCCCCATTGGTTCTTTCTAGAAGCAGGAATCCATCAAGAAATAATTTCTACCCAAATCCACCACAAGAGAAAGCCATCTTTAAAACACTGCTTGAAAAGAATAGGGGAGAAATAGCTGTCACTTAGCTAGAGCAGCCTGTTTGGAAGTTAAGTTCCCTAAGTAAGGCTGTGCTCAGCAGGAGCTTGCATAGTAACTGTCCCTGTGTAAGCTGATTCTCTCTTCTAGACTGATAAATGTACATTGCCGTGTACATAACAGTGGAAAAGACTCCTGGTCACCAAATCTTCTATTAATGTAGATATCCACAGCCACCTTCACTGTGATCTGTTTTTCTGTGCTATTGCTTGAAATAGAAGCAGCCTTGGCATGAGATTTTAAGCTGTAGGCTTGTTAAGATGGGTTTTAACTGAACTGTCTCTCTGAGCATGCCGTTCTGTGCTTGGAAGCGATGGCTTTGCAAGCTGAATCTGGGAGGGATTCTAGCAAATGCTTCCTAATGAGAACTCTGTGCCTTTTAAAACTATTTTGCCATTTCTTCTGGGTTTCTTTTCCTTAGAACTAACTTCCCATCTGCATGTTTCTTCCTCTCTGGTTTTTCTGTGGGACTCATTTCTGTTTTCCAGGCAGTAGCAGCAGCAGTAGTTCAGACTCCACATGCTCTGTCATAGAGAAACCTCTGGATAAGTCCTTCACTAGTGAGTGGGCGCTCTTAAGTCCTTTAAGCTTTGGCCTTTCCATGATCTGTGCATTTCATTTTGCGATGCTGCACTCTTCCCTGCTATGTCTATTGGAAGATAAATAAATCTGAACTTATAACTTGGCTAAAGCATGCCTTTCCTTTGTTGCTTTCACGCTTGTGATGGTGGTTTGATGTGCACGTTGTCAGCAAGACATGAGAATGGAGAGCAATTCAGTAGGCTTATTTAACAAGATTTAAAGACATTTGGGAAACATTAGGTTGAAAGTTTGCAATTCCCGTTTTTAAACAATCCCTCTAAAATGTCAGAAAAAAGTCTGAGCATCTTTCTTCTTGGAAGGTGTTACATTGCATTGGATCTTGCCTTCCTAAAGCTAAGTTTGGAGTGAATGAATGAACAGTACACAGTTAAGCTACACTAGTTTTGTGCTTGCAAGGAAAACTTGGTAACACTTTGGTTTTATTTTGGCAGACCTTCAAAAAACAAACCAAAACCTGGGCAGTGGTTGCTGCTTTTTCTCCAGACCGCCTCATGACATTAAGCTTTTGGTCACCACAGGAGGGCATAGTTGAGAAGAACAAAGGGTCTTGATTTCTAGCAGCGAGAAAAGTTTGGTCTGCTGCTGGTCAAAGAAAGGAACCTGTTTCTTTGAACAACTTACAATCACTATATGCTTTTATACAAACAAACAAATCATATTTTGGACCTTGACTTGACCAGTTGTTCTGGTTACACTGTGTAGATGTAATCCTCACTTCTGCGTGTGGAGAACCTGGGAAGTCCTGCTGTATAGTTAGACCTAAGTAAATTTTTCTAGTTGTTTTGGTATAAAGCATCAGCTCAGGGGAAGCGTGGTCACAGGTAAGAGGACTTATAGCTTAAGTGTGACCTATGGATAATGGTGTTACACCTGGAAACCTGCTTGCTTCAAACTTGCTCTTTCAAAGCTTGCTTGAAACCTGGATGTTTCTCTTTGGATGAGGACAGTTAACAGCAAACCACTGATGTGGTGCTGGATGGATCAGTCCATCTCCTTCAAGTCTGAAGATGCTGTAGAAGTTGCACTGAGCTTTTGTGGTTCATCTGTGTGGTTTGGGATATTAACTGTCCTCACGTGTAGCCCTTTTGCATGTGGTGCCTTTCATCTTTTCCCTGACCTGCTTTTTTTACTGCATTTGCTTAAATAACCAAAACTGGCTCTATACCTCTATGGAAGCATCAGTTACTGCCAATTAACCTACTAATACGTTATGTGCAATTGTCAATATCTTGCAAAAAATTGGCTTGGTTTAACTTGGTTAAAACTTAAGTCTTCTGTATGCTAAGATTTTGCAGGTAATTTAAGAGAATTGGCTGCCTTCAGGAAGGGGAAAAAACACTAGGTCTGTTAATCAAGAAGAAATCTACGATCTGTTTCTTAGGGCATGATCTTTGCGGCAGGCTCGTAATGTTACACTTAAGTTCTGCATTGAATTGGATGGGCAGGAGAATGCAGGAGTGAGCTGAAACTATCCTGGATGTGCAAAGGACGTTACAGAAACATTCTGTGCTTTAGCACAAGATCACGATTCGTTAATATTCACTCTAATGGAGTTTCATTTTTTAGTGATGATTATCCTGTTTTCTACTCTAGAAACATGCATGTAAAATCAGTGCTCTGTTCTGATGCTGATAAACTTTGTTCCAAACGATCATGCAATAATATATTTTGTTTCCTCCTTTTTATGTGTACGCTGCCTCTCTGCGATGTGCTTTCTCCTTCCTCTTAATACAAGATCAAGCAGGTTGGTGTAATTTTGATTTTTCACTAATAGATTTTTCAGCTCCTTGAAATACAATTGCAGAGCTCATTAAAGGGTCCTCCAGCTCAGCGTGGTTCACTCTTCTCCAAAACTGAGAATACACAGGGCTGTGTAATAATATGTTAGAAACCTTTATCTGGTTCACTTCTTCATTTGATGATCTCTGCGTAGCACTTGGAAAATAAAACTTTGAGTTTGGGTTACTTGAAAACTAACTAGTTTCTGCAGATCCAGAAATGAGTATTAAGTATCTAGTTCCTAAATTTAGCAGGTGGAAACCAAGATATTTTCTGCTGTAGCGCTGAAGTCCTTACAGTGCTCTTGTGTGCATGCATGCTTACAGGTACCAGTGTATCTTTACCTCTGCTGGAGGATACAAGTGAATATAAACAAAAGTGCATGGTATGAGGACTGGAGGAAATGAGGCCTTTTAGTGAGCAACAACATCTTCAAGTGTGTTTTGACCATATGCATTACATCACTGTGAAAGTCCCTTAATTCTAGATAGCTTCTATTAGTTTCTAGCCATCTGGATTCTGTGGATAATTCTCTCATGTCCAGAGAAGAGCAAAACAAAGTGAAGGGTTTGTCATTTTGTAATGATTAAAGGGGGATGTAAAACTTGTGAGAGACTTATGGATTTGGGGAGATCTGTACAGGCTGGATTCATAGTATCATCATAGTATCGTGCGAGTTGGAAGGGACCTTAGAGATCATCGAGTCCAACTCCCGGGTTTCAAGCCCTCTGTGTAGCGAAGCGGCACTTCTACCCCCTGCTCCACAGGGGGGATTCGAACCCGGGCCCTTCGGTGCCGCAAGCAGCACTTTATACCACTGCGCAGTCTTTTGTTTTCCTTCTACTACGTAATTAAGGTATCCAAGATTCCAACTCAGGCTTCTCCTTAGCCAGTGTTTCTTTTCCACAAGTATTCTTCATGCGTTTTGTTCAGGTTTTTATGTTCTAGTGCATAGTTCTATAGTACTCCTTCATTGTCAGTACTGGAGGCAAATAAGCAGGCATTAAAATGGAATTTTAAAGACTGAGATGTGCTCATCTCAGAATCCGTGAGTTCTGACGTTGATAACTGCACTTAAACATTTAATTTGTGATACAGAGACTGTATTATTTTTTTGATATTTTTTTCCCCTTTCTTTGAAAGGCAAAAAGAAAGTTTCCCCTGATAAGATGGTAGAGATGCAAGCAAAGATTGAAGAGGAGAGAAAAGCTCTTGAAACTAAACTTGATATGGAAGAAGAGGAAAGAAATAAAGCCAGAGCTGAACTGGAGAAGAGAGAAAAAGATTTGCTTAAAGCTCAGTGAGTGCCCTGCTCTGAGTAGTTTTTGTGGTGTTGTGGGTTTTTCCTCCCTTAATCTACAAGTCAGATACCAATATGTGGAGATGCATAGTGAGATGCTAGTCGAGCTTTGTGTAAGCTGAACATCAGCTCTTGCTGTTATCAGAGTGAAAGAGGAGCTTCCTCTCTGCTTGCAGATTAGAGCAGGTAGCAAAAAGGAACATTCTTCTTCCACCACTCTTCTCTTAGCCTTATCTAGTTGAGATGGCCTAGAAACTTAAAATGAATACTCTGAACTCTAAAGACCAGTGAAGAGCAGCAGGACTGCTGTATTGCTTGCCAGTGGGCAGTAGCTGTATAGCAAAGTGAATTTCATACAGCTTGTGCCCATGTTGTGGGCATGCTACTGTGTGTAGATGTTCTCCATGATGGAGCTGAGAAGCTGCTGAGATCACACTTGCTTATACAGGTCGGACAGTCTCTCCCTCAGCAGAGGCTGCTCAACAGCTGCTGGCATTCCTGGCTTACCTCTCAGCTGCACTGCTGAGACCTTATTTTACTTGCTTCTGTTCCATTACAACCTGTTGCAGTATGTCTGAATCCCAGCATCATTGTGCTGGGCCCTTGGAGAGGGAGGGAGCACCCTGCGTATCCTGGTAGCACCACTGGCGCCTGGCAGCCCCTGACAGAGGGAAACTGCAGCAGGAGAGACTTGTTTGCTGAGTTGGTTTTGTTTGCATGAAAGTGATGGGAGCTGGAGTTAAGGAAATCTCTGCACACTGCCTCACCCCTACTTTGAACCTTTGGCAGCTGGGCAAGTTTTTCGAGCCCTATGAGTGCTGTCTGGGCTGTAAAAACTGAGCTAAACCTGCTGCCTTGTAAGCACCGTAAGACAGGAAGTTCCCAGCTTTACCTGTCTCTGTCTCTAGACAAGAGCACCAGTCCCTTCTGGAGAAACTGTCTGCGCTGGAGAAGAAGGTGATTGTAGGAGGAGTGGACTTGCTGGCAAAAGCAGAAGAACAAGAGAAGCTTCTAGAAGAATCTAATATGGAGCTGGAAGAACGAAGGAAGAGAGCAGAGCAGCTTCGCAAGGAACTTGAGGAGAAGGAGGTGAGTTATACTCCCAGCTATCTGGAAGTGGTAGACACTGTGTTACTTGTCTTTGCCTCTTTGTGTGGATGAAATGTAGCACTACTCTGAAGTACAGTAGAAATCAAACATTTTAGAGGCATGTATCACCTGCAGGACAGTGCAGTCATCGTGAGTGTCAGCCAGTCTGGCTAAGCCAGGTGTCTGTGCCCTTGGCAAATGCTTTGTTTTGTCCAGGTAGCTTCCCTTCCTGTTCATACTGCTGCAAATATTTTCTTTGATTATGCTAATGTGTGGATGTGTGTTAAATATTGCTTACAGCAAGAACGCTTGGACATTGAGGAGAAGTATACCAGCCTCCAGGAAGAAGCACAGGGAAAAACAAAAAAGCTGAAGAAAGTTTGGACCATGCTTATGGCTGCAAAATCAGAGGTCAGTGTTCTGAAGCATTCGGCTTGTGGTGGAGTAACTGTAGGTGGAAAGAGCAAGCCATCAACTTTGTCGCTCTGGCTTGAGTGCTACTGGTTTAGAAATACTCGTGTGCTGTCTGCTCGGTTTATGCAACTTTAAAGAACAAATCAAGCTTCGTGTCAGATCTGCATGGGGATACATTGTGTAGAGCTTTTCCATAAGGAAAACCAGTGGTTGTTTCAGAGCAAAGTTAAAGTTGTTTGGCAGTCCAGTCTCCTGCTTTGCAGCTGCTCAAATCCACATCTTCTCTTAGCTTGCTGCTCTTTGTGCATGTTGCTCTTATTCTCTCTCAGTCACATTCCATCAGTGTGCCACTTGGCTGGTATCTAGACTCCCTGATTCATGAAAAGCACGTTTTTGTCTTTCGGAGCTGAGATTTTCCTTGGGATCTTGCCAGATACAGAATTTGTTTGCACACTTTGCCTGCTTTTGATGTAGAACTTGGACTGACAGAGGGCTAATTTCATCTTTTTTGAAGCCAAGAACTTAATACTTTTAAGTTCTTTTAAGCTTTTAACCATCTCTGAGCTAAAATGTTTGAGAGGGTTTGTTCTTGAGAGAAATATTCTGGTACTTCTAACTAGAGTTTGCTTTCATTTCTCAAAAACATACAGGCAGAAAACAGTTCTTTTAAGTTGTTACCGTGTCTTATATTAAATCTGACCTCTCAAATGCTTTGTCCACAGATGGCAGATCTGCAACAAGAGCATCAGAGAGAGATTGAAGGTTTACTGGAGAATATTCGGCAGCTGAGCAGGGAACTTCGTCTTCAGATGCTTATCATAGACAACTTCATTCCTCAGGACTACCAGGTACAGATGAAGAGCTGAAGCCTTTGATGTGGTCGTGTACAGTATTCAGTTAGTCCTCTAGCATTATTTAGTCCATCAACAAATGGAATGAGTTGGCTTCCAAAAGGCATTGACAGGCAACTTGTCTGACACTTCCCTGTTTAGATGTAGTACAAATGGGCATATGTGTAATGTTCTTACTGCTATTATGATTGCATTGACATATGGTAAATCCATGCTTTAGTGGGAACTTCATTGTGCACAGCTTGGGAGTGATGTTTTTCTGTAGTTTCTGTAGTCTTCAGGTTATAAAATAGGGGTTTTGAATGTGGTGTGGCTGTCTGGATTAAAAATACCTTGGAGTGGTCAAGGCTGTTCTTAAGCAACCTGTCTACACATCTGGAGTGTAGGTTGTGCAGTTCTGTAACCATAACTCTAACTTCTTTCTAGGAAATGATTGAGAACTACGTTCATTGGAATGAAGACATTGGAGAATGGCAGCTGGTAAGCTAGTTTATATACAAGCTAACGTTAGCATAAGCTCTTGAGGAATTTAACCTAGCCCAGAAGTAAACTGATAAAGCTGTACAGTGCTCAGTAAAACTGACTGCATTTCACTAACGGACCTTTCTTGTTTTTAAGAAATGTGTTGCATATACAGGAAACAATATGAGGAAACAGACTCCTGTCCTGGACAAGAAAGAAAAAGATGTGAGTAACTCTTAATAAGACTGTATTGAACTCTGTAGGTCTAAGTTCTGCTTTCTGTGTCTACCACTTTGTATTCATGGGAAAACTGTCCAATTTCAGTTTTCTTGTTGGAAGTCTTTCTACAAAAGTGTAGCTGATCAATGTACCAAACAGTTCTGATATTTTGCTGTTTTTCCTTAGCCCTTTGAGGTGGACCTTTCCCACGTTTACTTAGCTTACACTGAAGAAAGCTTGAGGCAATCTCTGATGAAGCTTGAGAGGCCGAGGACTTCAAAGGGAAGATCCAGGCCCAAGACTGGTCGAAGGTGAAGAACTTTGGAGTATCTGTATGTAATGGGGAGTTTTCCCAGGGGAAGGCTTAAGCTGGTGCCTGCAAACTTGAAACAAATGTTTGTAGACTTATGGCTAAGACAAAATGCTAAAATTCTGCATGATAGAAGGGTTACTGATGTCAGGTGTAGTAGAACCAGGCTGAAATCTTTCACTGTGGTAAAATATTGTCCAGAAAGTTTGGTCTGTGGGGGGGTGGTTTGATTTCCTGATTTCGCATTCCCCTCTTCTGGCTGCTTGTTTTTATTTCACTGATTGCTGGTTCAGTTTAACCAGTGACACGCTGATAGCACATACACTTTCATTACTGGGAAGTTATGTCTGTCAGGGAAGATTTCAGCATGGGTGTTTCTGATCCTTTGTGAAAACAGTGTATGGTTTTGACCTGAGAAGTGTCTGGTCCCTGTCTTTCCTGGACAGTATAATGATGTGTGTGGTATTATTTCTCTTTTCCTTTCTGCTCTCCAAACAGAAAACGTTCTGCAAAGCCAGGCGCTGTCATTGACTCCCTGCTGCAGTAGGTGTGACGTGTTCAGAATTGCCGTAAAAATCAGTGAGTGTGAAAGGTTTGGCCAGAATATGGAATTTGAGATGGCACAGTTTGAAGTGGCTGTGAAATCCATGCCTTGCTGGTATGGAGCTTTAATTAAAATATGTATTTTTCCTTAGTTGCCTGTAAACTGTATGTTATATTAACATAATATTAAACTGGTATATTTTATGGTTGTGAAATTCCATGTGTTAAACAATGTGTTGTGCAGGGAACTGTTGTTGGTAATCTTTCTTGAAATGTATAGAAAATAAGGATTCTAGATGTGTTCAAGTACTAGACATAATAGCTCAAAACGGTTGCTGGAATCCTGAAACTTAATGCTGGTAAATCTGTGTCCTGCTTTGCACATAACTGGCAGCTTTCACTGTTGTCTTCTGTTGCACTGATCTGTTTGGATGCAGTTGCTGCGAACCTTTGAGTTAAGAGCATCAAGCCCTTTTATTTGAATATTTCACTGTAGTTATTAAGCTGATCATATTGTGTATTTGAGATGCAACTCTCTTTATTTGCAGTCTGCTGTACAAAAAGTAGAAGAGTACTTAGAACTACATAAGTCTGAGGTTTGTGGGAAGGGACCATGCTCTGTTTGAGTGCGACACTAGTAGTCTAATGCTTTGATTTTTGTCTATTTGTGTGATCTGCTGGCAACGTGGAGAGTGAGGGCTGATGCACAGATAAGAGAACTCTTCCTCCTCTTAAGGCTGCGTTGCTGCATTGCTTTGGCTGCTTTTTATGCTTCTGAGCTGGAAGCTGTTTTAGTTGGTGTGCATTGTTTTGTTGTAGTCTGGACAGCACGCATTATTTGAGGGGAAGGCTTTAATACTGGAGGGACTGAGCACTATGGCTCCATTGTCTCACCCCTGGCCACAGCTGAGGATGAATTTCTGTGTTGGAACAGGCATGAATCTCCCAGTTTTCCCAGTGCAGTAACATCCCCTGAAATAGCTGATGCTGTTCATGTCTGTGTGCACCACCTCCTGTTTCTGACTATGCTTTGAGGGGAAAGAAATCTGGTCTCTACCGATAACCATTTGTGGTGGCTGCTCTTTTTCTTTCCTTTTTGTGCTGCTAATAAGACACGGAACGCCTCAATACATTGCTTTTGTGTCACAAAAATGCATCTGCTTTGGGCTGTGTGCTGTATTAATACCTGCTGGAGTGCAGCAGCTGCAGGTACCTTAGCAGTTCCCATGTCACCGTGGTGTTAATTAGGTATTCTCTTTCACATAATCTTTGTGTGTTACCTAGAGTTACAAAAAAAGCTGTGATTAATAACACAGACTGGATACTTAAGCTTGTCGTAAGGAGCAAGACATCTTCTTGGGCGTCTCATTCCTGCTGGTAACCATGTCTGCAATTAACAGAACATTCCTGTGAAGTGTTTACTGCCCTTAGAAGCAGACTGCCCTTTCTTATTGTCACAGTGTTGAACTGGATGCACCTTGTGAGTCTGTAACTAAGCTCCAGATGTAACAGTTAAAATTGGTCTTGCAGGGGCATATTTTGATCTGGTGATGCATTCAGTGCAATTCACAATGAGTTCTAAGCTTTCCCTCGTGCTTTTTCTGGAGTGTTTCTCAGGATCATGGCCAGGGAGGAGGAGGTAGGCTTCTTCCTTGGGGGAGCAGTGAGAAGGCCTGGCTTTGTCACCCAAATGCATGAAAGCTGCAAAGACAAGCAGCGGCAGCTTTTTCTAGTCCAGAATTTGGAAAGAGGTCAAGAGTCAGGAGTTTGGTAGGTTCAAAACTAGTTAGATTTCATCTTGAAGAGTTCATCTTGTCTTAGAAACAGGCACGGATGTTCTGGTCTGAGCAGGCTTCCGTCCATTCTCAGAACAAGGGCAAACTTTATTTCCTCTTTTTAATGTCTTGCTGCGCTCCATTCTGTTGCATGGTCTGTTCTTAGGAGTGTTTCTCCTGAACTGTACTCTCAGTTCTCTGAATCCTTCACTCAGCAGACCAGCAGCAGACGAAAACTGGGACTGTGAGTCCTGACTCTGCATTTACAACGTATACAGTTTAATCACAAAGGTGTATGCTTGGCTTGAACTCCTGTTATTTCTGCCGAAAACAAAAGTGCTCTGCATATTTTATAGATCCACGAGGCAGAGAAAAACATCAAATGAATAATTGCACAGCTTTGTAATTAGATGAGAGGAACTGGTTGTGATTTCCTGTTACAGGGGCTTGTTTTGGAGAACAAATTTTCTGCTCTTTCCATAGGGCTTTGTTTTGGCATAGAGCACAGTCTTCATGATGATCTGTCGGCTTACCTTTTCACTGTGCTGTTTTGCTTAAGTTTTGGAAACTTCCTTTCAAAACAGAGCCCTGCTTGCAGGTTTGATGTATCAGCCCTCACTGCAGCTCTGGACAGTCTGCAATGTCAGATGTCCCTTTACCATGTCTTAAAGGGAAAGGACTTAAGTTCATGTAGGTTTTTGATGGCTCAGTCGATGGAGCCATCTCCATCCCAGGCCAGTACATGCCATTTAACTGCAACACGTGTATTATGTGTATTCATTTTTTGCATCTTGTCACCAGAAGCTTCCCCTCATTCCAGCAAATCGCGCAGAGTTTCTCTGGCTGTATGTTGTTGAATGCTGTGTAAATGAATCATTTCAGAATTCACTTGTTATGGAACCTTTCATCGGGTTCAAGGGAAGTGAAAATGGTCCTTAGTGCCTTTCAGTAACTAACTCAGTCTGCACACCCAGCTCTCACCTTTCTCAGCAGTTCTGCTTAGCCAGTTCTGTACATAGGAAAAACTGCTTATCTGTATAACTTGTCTGCCTATTTATTGGTTTTCCAACTGTTTATTTGAATATTCTTTGTTTTATGGTTAAATTTTATTCCCTACACTGTACATATCAGTATTGTGTCCCCGGAGTATGTTCATACCGTGAAATAAAACTCTTGATTCCTAGTTCTACCTCTTTGTTTCTTCAAACAACATTATCCATACAAACTCTTTGTAAATTCCCATGGAGGCAGAAGTGACGTCAGGGAGGAGCAGCTGGAACAGTGTGCGTAGCTGTAAGAGGGTTTGGGGTGTTGGAAGGATGCTGCTGCCAAGCCCCAGGGCAGTGGGCAGCAGTCTCTCATTTGAGCTGCAGGCAGGACAGCATGAGAATGGGTTCAGCAGGGCTGCAGAAAAGATCAGGACTGGGAGATGTGCCCCATGAACCAGCACCACTGCTGGGAGATGCCTGAGTTGCTCTGGGGATGGGAGAGTCTGAGCAGGAGCCACTTCACTGAACTGCAGGCAGTGCTGTGTATGGTCCTGCCTTGTGTGCATGCACCAAACAGCTGCTACTGCTGAGCAGAAGACTTTTCACCCTGACTGCTGTCCTTGAGTTACAGCTCAGGCCTGGTGCACTCTCCATAGCATGAAGGTGTTACCTGCAGTAATGGGAAATGAGCAGCTCTGTTCCCTTTGTGTTGCATTTCTCCTGGAAGATGTCTCAGCCTGCGCATGCAGCAGGTAACAGGTTTTCTGTGGTCTGCTAACTCTGCAGCTTCCCTGAGTATTCTGACTCAGCTGATGCACAAACCAAACCCTTCGGTCCTGGGACTTTCCAAAGCACTCTTCTATGCACTGCCAAAGTTGCAGACTCCTAAATACTTGTGAGGCTGTTCCCTGCAATCAGGGAAAGCCTGACCACTACCCCACAGCTTGGAGTCATCCCTTCCATGGGGTGCTTTTGCTGTGTTCTTTCCCTCTTCTTTTAGCTGGAGCCTCTTTACTCCTTGGCCAGCAAGGCTATGCCAGAGCATAAAGTGAGGGGGGAAATCAAATATATACACTTAACTAATGGCTCCCTCAACCCCATACTCATTACAGCCCTCCCATCTCTAGCTTTAACACACGCTGCTGAGTTTATGCCACATGACCCTGTGAAGTGCAGGCACTTCTCCTGGGCTATTTCCACTCCTTGCAGAGCCCTCCCCTTGTGCCAGTGCAGTCTGAACTCCCTTCATCACACCATCACTGTTTTCTTGCAACTTACATCACTAATCTTTCCTATGCTCTACTTAAGAACTGTAGCACAAAGTCAGCAAATGTACTCAAAATATATATATATTTATTT
Source organism: Excalfactoria chinensis (assembly GCF_039878825.1). Lineage (NCBI taxonomy): Eukaryota > Metazoa > Chordata > Aves > Galliformes > Phasianidae > Excalfactoria > Excalfactoria chinensis. The sequence goes on from NC_092837.1 coordinate 1,466,106, forward strand.
AAAGAATCTTTATAAATAATTTTGGAAATAGAGTGTCAATATTAATAATTACAAAGAAAACAATAAATTCTCTTTTACTAGTTGTTGGAGGAATCCATGTAGGTGCCCTAGGAACTTCTTCATTGAAGTAGTGTTGCCGGCTGCCACAGGACACGGTGCCTGCAATGGAAGATAGAATGTTAAGGTGTTGGCCCAGCCCCTTGGCTGTTTGAGGGGAGAACTGGGCAGCGCATGGCTGCAAAGTGCTGAGCAATGTGCCCAGAGTGTGTCTTCAAACAGTGCAGAACCCCAGAGTGCAGCACAGCATCCACCTGCACGTGGTGCCGGTGGGGCTGAGGGCAGTGGGCTGCCTTGGGGACAGGCAGAGCCTTACCTTGAGAGAGGTGCTGCTGGCATTCAGCAGCTGACACAAGTTGAGGAAGAGGCCCTGCAGGTTCTTGTGGCAGTGCTGGTTCTCCCAAACAATTGCGGTGGCTTCGCATAAGAGCTCAGTTCTGTTATTTGTCTGCAAGAAAACACGTGGCTGTTTAAGAGACTGCTTTGTTCAGCTTCTTGAGTGGGTTAGAACAGCACAAACAATGCATTTCTAAGGGGCGGGTGGCTCAGCCTCCCCACACTCCTCTCTCCCCAGGTGCAGCTGGATCAGCTCAGCCAGGGTGGCTCTGGGCCTGGGCTTTGTGTAACTGCAGCTCTGCAAATCCTTAGCCCCCATGAGGCGAGAAGAAAAGCGCGCACAGTGGTGAGGAAATCAGTCAGTTGCTTTCCTGGTAGAGTGGTGCCTTCCTGATGCTGCCTGTCTTGGGAAACGTGCAGGGTAGGTGGGAGCTGTGCCTGCTTGCTCCTGTTCCTTCACCTTCCACCCTAAATGCCTCCAGTAAGCAGCTGGTCCAGGCCTGCAGCTGTTGGACGCTCTCCCAAGCCCTGCTCCCTTCTCCCTCTGCCCAGGGACCCAACTCTGTTCCCTGCTTTGTGTCTGCAGGGGGCCCTTTCTGTGAAAACAGGAACTCTGGGGCTGGGCTCTCACCTTAGGCAGCAATTCTGAGAGCAGAAAGAGGCTTTACTATCTGCCATTGAATCTTCTGCTAACTGAAGAGCCTCCTTCCAGATACGGGGCTAAAGAGGGATAGCGCACCTAAGGGTGCCTGAGACACAGCACAATCGGTGTGCGTGGGTGTCTGAGAGTGACACGGGGCTCCAAGGCAAAGGAAGAAGTTCCTCTCTTCCTTTCTGAAAACCCCACACAAACAAGCCTTGTGCTGCTGAAGCACGCGCTCAGCACTGACCTCCCTATGGCCCTTATGGCTTAGGCAGAACCCAGTGGGTGATGGTGGTACCCCACAGCGTGGCACTGGAGGGCTCCTCACCCCATGCAGTGCCCACTTCAGGCTCTTTGCTGCTCTCCCAGCACCTCCCACAGCCCTCTCCCAGCCCTTGTGCTGGCTTTCCTCTTACCTTATTGTCTACAAAGATATCTGTCACATTCATCTTGTCACAGGAAACCTTGAAAGAAAACAGAAGAGAGGAGCAATTTAAGGAGATTGATACCAGTCTGAACACCCGCAGATGGACACAAGGACCGTGCAGGCATCTCAGTGCAGCTCAGCCCTCCCCCCCAGCCCACTGCTGTGCTCCCTACCTCTTTCTGCACGTTCTTCACTATCCGGATGCTCTCCTTCAGCAGCAGTGGGGGTGATGAGCGCAGCACGCATGCAGCCCCGGGGCCGACCAGCAGCACCAGCAGCGCCAGCAGGGTGGGCAGTGAGGAGCTCATGGCCTCTGGGACACACCTGTCTGTGCTTTTCTGGGTGCAACATCTCAATTTATGGCTTTAAAATTGCTGAAACGGAGGGAAAAAACTGATTTTTTTTTCCCTTATCTGCATTTTCCAAAGTTGCTCACATCCATTTAGGAGAACAGGTCTTTTGTGTAAAAGTCAAGGTTTTCTTCTGATCTCGCATTACGTTTCAACGTAGGAAATTTCCACCGTTCAGATAACGGAGGTAGGAGGCAGATGGTGCAAAAAGAAAAGTCCGTGCAGCTTTTTGCTTCTTCATTTCTCCGTATCCCAGAACTTTCTCTCCCCGTGAGGTTCGGGCGCTGTGAGCTGCGCTGAGGACCGCAGAGATGCGACCGCGTGCAGATAACAGAGCAGCGCTGCTTTTTTTCCTCTAAATATCCTCTAAGTGCTTCCACCGCTCGCCTCTCCTGTCATTTGAATATCTCCAAATCATGCAAAGCACCCTTGATGTGCACACAAGTTGGTCGTTATCTCCACCTGCGCAGGGAGAAACAGAAAGCGCTGGGTCAGCGTGGGGCACCGGGACCTCCTGACCTGCAGAGAGCCGCGATGGAGCTGAGAGTCATAGAATCATAGTTTGGTTTGGGTTGGAAAGGACACGTAAAGGCCACTTGGTCCCTCTCTCCACAGTGAGCAGCCGCATTCCCAGCTCTGCCAGTGCTCAGAGCCCCCCAGCCCGACCTGCGCTGTCTGCAGGGACGGGCAGTGCTGCTTCTCTGGGCAGCCAGTGCCTCACCACCTTTAGCATGGACAACTTCATCCTTCTGTTCAGTCTAAATCTCCCCTCTTTGATGGGAAACCGTTTCCCCTTGTCCTGTCCCAACAGACCCTTCCAATGGAGCCCGTCTCCTCCCTTCCCACAGTCTCTTTAGATCCTGACAGGCCACACGGTGAGCTCACCCCAGAGCCTTCTCTTCCCCAGCTCTCCCTGTGACACCCACCAGGACGTGGGGACACGTGGCTGCATGGCTCTGCCCCAACAACACTGAGAGCTGGGGATGCCACGTCCTGCCCTGGCACTGCCCTGGGAGGTGACAACACCAGCACTGATGGCATCACTGCAGGAAATAATGCTGAGAAATTAGCTGAGCTGGGAAACTTTGGGGTTTTGTAATAACTAATAGGTATTTTTCTAACTCAAATAGCAACTTGCCATCAGATGCTTGATAAGAGTCTGCGAGCTCTCCATTAATTTAGGAGCAGCCCGACTAAGTTTGTTTGTCTAATGATGCCCCGGCTGAAGGCAGTGCTGCTGACTCAGAAGGAACCTCTGTGAGGAATCAGCAAGGGGAGCTCCGTGCTGCTCCCTGTGGGCAGACAGCTCAGCTGCCCGCAGTGCAGAGGAGAAGGGGTGGCACAGGGTGGGCATCCCAAGGGCTGCTCGATGGGCAGCAGCAGCAGACAAAGTGTTTTCTGCAGTGCTCGTGGTGGGAAGCTCTAAACCAGAAGCCGATTAGAAGAAAAAAAGCCAGATTAACAGAAAAATATAACCTTTGAGATACTCGGGCTGGAAAACCACATCAGTGAGTGACAGGCAAGGTGCAGGGCAGGCCAGACTCCTGTACCCCTTCCCAAGGGTGGGATGCAGCAGTGATGCTGCTGCTGCCCATGGCCACAGTGTGGCCCCATCGTGCCCTGCAGATCTGGAGCTCCCGGAACCCAGCTGTGCTCCTGGGGAGCTCCCCAAGCTCAGCCCCCCTCATTGTCAGAACCCCCTGCTTCAGGCCTTGGCTCCAGCCCTTCCCCATCCCACCCACCTGCCTTGCCCTCAGTGCTTTGGGGACCTGCCCCTAATAATCTCTACTTACAGGTCTGTGTGAATTGATGGCCAGCTTGCACACACCTGTGTGCTGTTGCTCCTCTCTCCTCCCGCACTGCTCTCATCCTGCAGGGATGAAGCCACTGCCAATCCCATGGAAGCACTTCCAGCTGCTCCTCCACCCACACTGTGGCTGGAAGCATCCCATGCTGTGGAGGCTGTGGTTACCAGGGGTGCCAACACTGGTGTCCCCGTGGCCTCACAAGGTGGCAGAGCCACCAGCCCAGAGTCACTGAAGTGTAGGAGCTGGAAGAGAACTCTGGAGATCACCTCTCAGGTCCCCAACAGCAGCTGGGCAGGACAGGTGTGAGTAACCCCAGAGAAGGGGAGCCGTCACCCCAGTCCCCCTCTCTGGGCTCTGCTCCAGGCCTCTGCCACCCTCATAGTATGGAAGTTCTTCCTCACATGTAGATCACAGAATCACAGAATTGTAGGGGTTGGAAGGGACCTCTAGAGATCATCGAGTCCAACCCCCTGCCAAAGCAGGCTCCCTACACCACGATGGAGCTCTCCAGGTTCCAGTTTGTTCCCACTGCGCCTTGTTCTGTCACTGGGTACCACCAAACACAGCTCAGCCCCATCCTTCTAACACCCTTCAGATACTGAGCAGATCCCCTCTTGGTTTTCTCTCCCCAAGGCAAACATCCCCGGGGCTCTCAGCCTGTCCCCATCAGGAGGTGCTCCAGGTCCCCATCTCTGCACCCTCCTCTGGGCTCTCTCCAGCACTTCCCCATCTGCCTGCAGCTGAGAGCCTCACACTGAGTGCAGAGCTCCAGGTATGCCCTCCCCAGTGCAGAGCAGGGGGGAGGAGACCCTCCACTGCCTGCTGGCCACACAGTTCATGATGCACCTCAGGGCACCACTGACCTTCTTGGCCACCAGGACACACTGCTGGTTCATGATCCACCATTCACCAAATGTTTGTTAACGTTTGATCAGCCAGGACACTGGTGACCTTCTTGGCCATGAGAGCACGCTGCTGCTTCACTATTGGCTGCCAGGGTGCTCAGGTCCTTCTCCACAGAGCTTAACCTTTCCCTTTAATCTTTGGCCCAAAGGAAGGGCTGTGGTTTATCCAAAAAAATCAATGCCAAGGCTGCAGCTGACCCCCATCACACACATGCATCAGTGGTTGGCCTGCTCCCTACCAGCACCCAACCATCCCCAAAATGTGCCAACAATACCTGAAAGGCAACACGAGATGATGGAGCAGCAGCATTCAGTGAGATCCTGGAGATCCTGCAATGCCACAATGGAAAGCTCTCCAACAAGAGATGCTTCCTCAGTGGCAGCCTAATGAGGTCTGAGGGGGGCAGAGGCAGGCTGCTCCCTTTCTGGTCTTGCAGCCGAATTGCCTCCAGCTGTGCTCCCAGGGCTGACCCGGCCTCTTCTCCAGGTGCTCAATCAGTGGCTCAGGCCGGGACTCAGCAGTTCCCATACAAGTGCTTTATTGCATAACATTGCTACAACATCAGTGCAAAGTCACAGACAAAAAAACAGAACACTGACTTCCAAAGGTGGGATAATTTGAATATATTAACTCTGACATCATACAAATACTTTTAAATACAGAGAAGAAGAATAAATTATCCATCGGCATACATTCATTTGTTGTCGTGGAAAGGCAATTAATCAGGCACTAACAGTTCCCTGGGGATGAGGTAGCAGTATGTTAAATATGACTGTTTTCCACAGCACTACTAACATATAAGTTAAAAACAAAGCATCTGAACATTGCCTGTTCCATTTCGATTGGGCCAGAGCTGAAGAAAAGCACACAACAGCTGCTTCCACCAGCCCGGATTTCTTGACTCTTTAGATTGTGCAGCATAAAAATAAGTTATTTAAATAAAACATAATAAATAATCTCTAGAAGTATGATGCCCATCAGCACCCATCGGATCCAGTTACCCTGCAGACTCTCCTAATATTGCTATCAATAACTTAGAAGCACACAGACAGTACGAAGGACACAAAGTTAAAGCACCGCGCCGGCCGTGCTGCCTCCCCGCTCGCTGCTGCTGCTGCTGCGATCTGGTGAGCTCTGCAGTGGGGCCTCCGTGCAGTGCTGTGCCTCAGCCCAGATCTTGATCTTGTTAGGATGAGAAGCCTCCCCTCATTAGAGGAACAGGAAGCAGATAATTTGGTTTTGGTTTTGTTTGTCTCTGCACTGGGAGGTGAATGAGTTAAAGAACTGTGTTGATGGCTGCTTTGGGAATACCCAGCACTGGGGATAGGGGACACGTGTCCCCGGTGTCCCCCCACACATGGGATCCACTGCAGCACTCGGTTATGGGACGCAGAGAGCTTGGCCTCAGCCAGAGAGGTGCTGGGGTGGGATGGGGATGAAGATAGGGATGGGGATGGATATGGAAATGGGGATGGAGATGGAGATGGGGATGGATATGGAAGTGGGGATGGAGATGAGTATGGGGATGCAGATGGAGATGATGGAGATGGAGAGATAGCGATGGGAATGTGGATGGGGATAAGGATGAGCATGGGGATGGAGTTTGGAATGGGATAGGATGAGAGCGGGATGGAGATGGGGATGGGGACGTTCCCCTTTGCCAAAGAGGACAGCCTGGGCTGGGGTGCTCCCAAGCATTTAGGACTGAGTTGGGTTTGGGTTCAGAGCTGGGGATGTGCACGCAGTGAAGAGCTCAGGACTGTGAAGAGCTGTAGAACCAATCTGAGGAGCTCCCAGCGCAGGGGCTGCAGGGTGGAGGCGGTGGGGCCAGGCTTCAGTTTGCAGCTGTGGCCGAGATCCTCCGATACAGCGCCTGGGTGTAGTTCCCCAGCGCCGGCAAGAAGTTTCGCAGGTAGATCTCATTGTCGGTGTTCAGTGAGCAGCTCTGGGGAAGGAGAAACGTAAATATGAGCACACAGCAGGGCTCAGCAGGTTGTAGCCAACAGAGCAGCAAAAGCAAGAGGTCCCATTGCATCTGCCCCCCTGGGTCTCGTGGCCACAGAGAGAGGTAAGGAGCTATACTGGGGGGGCTGGGGGCAAACACACAGCTATGCTTCTGCAAGCATAGAAATGTGGAGATGTGGCACCTGGGGACGTGGGCATGGTGGGGAGGGGCTGGGGTTGGACTTGATGATCGTTTATTTTTAACCTTAATGAGTCAATGATTAATTGAGCATCTTCTCCTCATGATGAACCATCCTGCAGCTTGGGAATGGCTGCAGCCCCCAGGATGAGATGCAGGGATGGCTGTGGTGCCGCTGTGCAGGGTGCAGTGCTCAGGGGATGCTGAAGCTGCTGGGGATGAAGGCATCGCCCTGCCCCGTGCTTACCGTCATGCCGTGCAGGCTCTGCAGATTGGTGATGAGGGGCTCGTAGTCCTTCTTGCAGCGGGTCACCTTGGCCAGCACCGTGGCAGCCTGGCACAGCAGTTCGTGCTCCGACAGCTGTGAACAAGAACACGAGTGTCAGCACCACAGCACTGGCTTCAAGCCGAGCTGCCCACCTGAATGCTCGGGGCTGGTGGGAGTTCTCCCAGGGACCTCCTAAACCCTCAGCTGCACTGTGCTATGTAGGCAGCAGTGGCACCCATGGGTGCTGGGCAACAGCCCAGCCCATTTGGTTATAGGGCAGGGAGATGCACCCAGCTGGGTGTGCTTGCACCGCACCCGCTCTGTGAGTACCAAACCGAGCTCTGTGTTCTGTGCACAGTTTTGGCAAGTACTCTGGTCATGGTTATATCAATTAAAAGTGTGTTTTCCACATATCTCTAAATTTTCTTTTACCTTCCGATCCTTGAAAGCCACCTGTGCCACTCTGGTGTCATTGCAAGGGACCTGGGGAGGTGATACAAGCAAGAGCTGTAGTTAGCAGACTGCACCCCCACGATGGCACCACCCACAGCCAACCAGCAGTGGACGAAGAGCAGCTGTCAATTGCAGAGCCGTGCCATCCCACAGTGCAGGGACACGGCATCAATGGGCCCCAGCTGCTGCCATTGTAACCAGCAGCAAGGAAACCCAGCCTTGTTTCCATGTCCCTGCCACCAGCTGCCTATGGTCACCCCAAGCAGCACTCCACGTGGGCCGTAGCATTTTGCAGCATTTCTCAGCACTGCCCACGTCAGCTGCCCTGCTCCAGCTGAGCAGCAAGGGGAAGAGCTGCGCCCTCCAGATGTCACCCCATGGGGAGAGGGGATGCCAGAAAACAATCAGGGTTGTGCAATGTGCTGGCCGGCCAACAGCTAGAAATGCTCAGTCAGTAGTGCCAACTGATGGCCATTGGTGAGGAAAAGCCATGAGCCGTCTGGTCCTTACCTGCACTCCTCTGTTGAGCAGCTGGATGCCCTGGGTGATGTCTGACAGCTTCAGCTGGTATGAGCTCGTCACCAGCGGTGTGGAGGCAACGAGCTCTGCCAGACAGAGGAGAACAAGGGCAGCCTTCAGTGTGCGGTGCATCCTGGATCTGCCACCTGGCTCGCTCTGAGGGCTTCAGTGCTTCACTGCTGGCAGGACGTGATTTTATAGCATGGCCCAGCAGCGTCATCCCATCCGATACCAAATATAGGTTCTTCCTGTGCTGCTGAGGGGGCAGCAGGGCCCTGCTCCCCAAAGAAGGGATTATGTAATGGGGACAGCAAAGACTTTTCGCCCTTAACCAACTTTATGTGCTATTCCCCTACCGTGCAGATTTTAATCACCTTATTGATAGCATCAGAGATACCGAAATGGGAAGTCTAGAATTTCTGCTTGGCGCCGCAGGATGCCGGTGCAGCCCCACACCGTGTGCCATGCATGGAATGCCACAAACGAGAGCAACAGCCGAATGCTGTGAGGTGAAACAAAGCTGGGCAATGGGATCATGACCCAAAACTCTCCTCTTGTTCACAGAAGAGACGAGAAGCACAGGAGGACCCACTGTGGATACGTGCACTGGTGGGCTCTCCTGCCATGGGATTCAGCACAACCCTGTGTGGTTGCTTGAATGCTAATGCATTTCCCTCTCATGCGCTCAGGAATGGGGCAGTGAAGGGCACTGCTTCTATGGGCACTCCAACCACTGGCACAGGGACATCACAGCCACATGGGTCCCCAGGGGTGACCCCATGGATGAGTCCACCATTGCTGGTGGCAGTGGGCACCGTGGGGATCATCACAGCACTTCGGAGAAGGGGCAATGAACAGCTGCAGATGGAGGGAGTGGGTGAATCCAGAGCCAGGAAGAATTCACAGTGCTTGGCCATAAAGGCAGCAGAGCCCTGAGCTGAAGTAGCCCAAATCAGATTTGCAAGGAAAGAAAACCTCAAGACTTTTATCAAGATGTTAAATATCTGCCAAGAAACAAAAAAATTGCTCTTGCATGTAAAGGAAGAGGCAGCGGAGGGAGTTTTGTGGCGTGTGGGTGTTGGGGTTTCAGCGAGGTCTGGCTCAGCTCTGCACCACGTACCCCGTCTTGTGGGGACAGCTCTGCAGTGCCCGGGGGCCATGTGTCAAACATTTCCTTTTTCACAAGGTTTTATTCATAGCTTTTTTAATGCTCACTCCAGTTGGTCCATCCCAATGCTGAGTTTCAAACTGTTCCCATCCCATTGTATTGCCTTGCTTCTATACTGGATGTCCAGACACTGCAGTGGCAGAGCAGAGATGGAGAAGTCCATCACTGTGAGAGCCTGCAATTGCTGCTTGCTCTCCTGGCAGATGATGGAAGCAGGACATCATTCCCAGCCATTGAATTTCCCACAAAATAGGGAGGGTTGGGCACAACCACTGCGGGAGTTGAGAGGGAACAGAGCTAGGGTGCATGCGGAGCTATGAGTGTCTATCTGTCCATCCACCCCAAAGCCATTTCCTGCAGGAGAAGCTCTCAGCTCCCTCGAGCAGGTGCAGGAGCCAGCATCCCAGCAGATGGGGTCGGCTGTTGGGGTCCAGGTGCCTCGGGGATGTGGCGTCATGGGGCATGGATGTCTCTGCACCCACAGACCTGCGTGGGGGGCATGTGTCACCCCACCCCGGGGCAGATAAAATCATTCCTTCAAATATTGATATGGTAACGTGAACTCAATGATGGGAAGAAGGTTGATGTACCGATTGGGCTCGTGTGGGTGGCTCAGAACCACAGCCCGGTTCTGAGAAATGGAGCAGAGCTGGGGGACTCCTGGGCCGGGGAGTGTGAGGGATGGGAGCTTAGAGCTTTGTGAGTGGCGGTCTGGGAGCAAAGGAGAACACGTGGAGCATCCTTGGCTGCACCAGGCATTAACTCGCAGTGGTCACGCAGTGCTGAAGGAAGTGTTTGGATGTGCAGCACCTGGTGCTGGCAGTCCTCCCTCTGCTCATCCCCAGGGCTAGGGGCACACAGGGCCACATCAGGCTGTGACCTGATCATGGCATCCCCAGTGTCATGAGGGTGCAAACAGAGCGGGTCAGAGCTGAGCTGCATCTCCTTATGATGAGGGCTGTGTCCCAGCTGTGGATGCATCCCAACTGCTGGGGAGCTGCTGCTGCCAGGGCAGAGTGGAAATGAGCCCAGGGCCAAGCAGGCATTGGAAAACATCCTGAAATGGAAAGCATGCAAAATGCTGCTGCTTCCATAATTCAACCATGTTATTTTAGGTTGATTTGGGTGGTGTTTAATCCCTGCCTTGCCCGATGTATTGGAAAGATGGGCAGTGACAGCAATCTCTGGGTGGCACAGTTGAACCTTTCCATAATGGTATCTCTGGATGGTGCTAACAGGGCACAGCAGGATGGCTGGATGCCCAATGCAACCCTCAGGGCAGCCCAAACCTGACATCCTGTGTCCTGCTTCTTTCTCCTTTTCAGCAGTGAAGCTGGGGCTGGTGATCCACAGCTATCCCAGGCAGAACTGGAGCACTTGCATGGCCAGGCAGGGCAGGGCTGCAGGCATAGAGCAGCATTGGTGGCAGTGGATGGGTTTGAGGACACAATGGAAGGAGTTAGGAACTGCCAGACGCTAAGCCTGATTTTAGAGAGTGCATCTCCCTTGGGGGCATCCCCTGCTTGCTCCTGTCTCTGGCATTGTGATTTCAGGTGGGCTGAGTCCACATCCTCCTGGTCAGAGCAGCAGCCTTGTGCCATCTGCCAGTGCTGGCAGTGGTGGCGCTGGCCCAGGCTCAGGATGCAGCCAAACTCATCTCTATGTCAGTCCCACCTGCACTGAGCAATAGCTGTTCTGGAGGAGCAGGATGAGTTGTGTCATTAAGATGTGGGGTTGCAGGAACAGCAGCCTGTCTCTTCTGTGATTTAGAGGCCTCGATTTTGGACAGCATCGATCATCATCTTCTCATTTCCAACAACATCCAAACTTTCAAAGAAATCCTCGGAGCAGCCACATTTTTTTTTGAAGCCATTTTCTCCTGCGTGCCGCCCCTTAATTATAGAAAATGATGGAGAACTCAAATAAAACATTCTATAAAGCATAAAAAAAACCAAACCCGAATGTGGGTCACCATATAATATGGAGCATCAGCACATGCGGTATCTCTTCCATCAGTGGTTGAGTTTACAAAGGGAAGATTTCAGGCCGTGTGCTGGGGGTGGCTGCAACTGTCCTGCAGCTGGAAGGTGAGCTGTGCTCCGGGGGCCGCAGTAGCACCGGCTTTCAGCACAAACCAAGTTACTTGGAGCAGGGTGCAGCCAGGGGAAGGAGAGTTTGCAACCTTGCGCCTCATTGCGCAGAGGTGTAATCTTGCAGTGAGCAGAGACAAGAAGCGTTGCCTCCTGGCATGCTGCCAACGTGGTTAGTAAACAAACTGTCATACTGAGATAGATGAGACGTGATATTTGCTGTGACATTTAGCTGCTAACAAAGCTGTACGGTGACATTAAATTATTAAACTTTTGAAAGCATCATCTATTCTTGTTGGGTTCGTCTGTGGTATTTTATTTGTAGACAATCGCATCTTTTCGGCGTTCTAGTTTTTCGCAGTGCACAAAGCACTGTGGGTCCCCAAACACACAACTACTGCACTGGTACCAAAGGAAGTGTTGGAACTCAGGAGCATTGGTTTTCCACTGCTAATATAAACTCCACTCAGAACCAAGGCTGTCCAGACAGGGCTCGCTTTTAAGGCCATTTTTCTCCTAGTGAACGTGTCACCTTGCCATCTAAGCGCTGACAAACTAAAACTAAGCTCTGTTGGTGATGAATGACATGGTACAGAGGTGGTGACGGGGATGGGTTGATGGATGGGTAAGATGATCTTAGCAGCCTTTCCCAACCTTAATCATTCTGTGATTCCCAGTACTTTCCTTGGGTGCTGCACCATGAAGACCTCAATCTGAGGCAGATTCTCAGTCCTAAAAGCATTCCCCACGGTATATGGCAGTGGGAGCAGAACTGCCCCTCCCCCCCAAACCACTGCTGTCCTGCAAGGCTCTGAACCCACCCAACCCTCCTACAGGCTGAGCTGCCAACACCTGTCCGTATGGAAAAAGGGGGCACTTGGTGCTACCAGAGCAGGGCTGTGTGCTGCCATGGGTATGGAGTTATTATCCCAGCAGCTGCAGTGTTCTCTGAGCCCACTGCTCTCCTGCCCACTGACAGTTCTCTGAAAGCAGATGAATTATTTCTGATTTCCTTTTTGATTCTTCAGCCTGTGTACGTCCGCGTGGGGCAGGAAGCACACGCAGCAGGGATGCCCTTGACGTGGTGCCGGGGGCGGCTGACTGCTTCCCCTTGCAGATGAAAGGTGTGAAAAGCATCACTGCGTTTTTTCACTGCTTGTGTACTGACACCCGATAGCAGACAGGCTCATTTCATTTCCCACCCTGTTTTCTGGATTTTTTTTGTCCAAGCCCTGATAAAATTCTTCATCTCTGCATGTGCCTCATACCATCTGCAGCCAAGGGTCAGAGCGGGGCTGGTATAACTAAAACATGCCCATACTGCTTCAGAGAGGATTTGCAAACTTTAACCTGAGGGCAAAAAAGAAAGCACAGAATTCACATAGGTAGGGGAATGCTTCTGAAGATAATGCAGCTCTTCATGAGCTGGGATGTATGTGTCATGCTAAAATAAGCAGGTAGAACAGGAAAATTTGTAAATTCAAAGTCATTTGGTTCTGTTGATTGTATCTTTAAGAAAATTCCCCTTCAGGAAGTAATGTTAGAGTCGGTGAAGCTTCTTAGTTAAAACTGCAAACGCAATGTATGTTAGTAGCATTTTCCTCTGTCTTCTTTCTTCCCCCACCCCAAGTTTGGCGTTAATTGCCTTTTTAGGGGATTGGTGAGAGCGTAATTGATAGGAAGTCCCATTCATCTGTTTATCTTTGAGTGGTTTCTCGAGTGGCTGGGGCACCTGGGCTCTTCAAGCTTGCATTTTCAGAAAATTCAAGTGGAAATAATCCCTGGTTTGAGTGCTCGGTTTCTGGTGCTACTCTTTATGGCAGCTACATCCAAAGCTGCTCAGCTCTGCTCTCATGCAGGGCTCGGTAACATCAGCTACAAACAGTAGACCCAGGATGCCATTAAGTTTTGTCTATCAGTTTTGGTACAGATACTGTCCAGATACTGGTGGTGCAAATGCTGTCCCTTTTGGACTATGCAAGGCCCTGCAGGACTATATATCACAGCACAACCCACAGGGGCTCACAGAGCCTCGTGGGCCATCCCTGCAGCAACGCCTCCGGGGCAGCAGGGCTGCCTCTGTCCGTGGTGCTTAACCCGCCCTGGGGCCGCTCACCCTCTACTCTGCTGCTTTTGGAAACTGCTCTTCATGCGTGGGGAAGCATTGGATAGAGGCATCCCTGCCTCTTGGAGCAGGAAGAAGGCAATGTGCAACATTTCCAGAGTCATTCCTGCATTCTCCAAAGAAAAACATGCTGCTGAAATCAGTTTGTTTCAGTAGTGGTTTATGGATTCTTGCTCTGAAACTGAGTATTGGTCACACACTGGCAGTTATGGTTCAGGCAACATTTGGTGTCTGCAAGGAGAGCTCTAATTCCAGCTTCTGTCAGCAGACTTACCAGTCTGCTGTTCAGTCCAGAACAGATGCTCCCTTATTTGGTTACAGACATCACAACCCTCAGGACTTGCGTGTCTTCACAAACAGCAAGGTCTGCTCCTGAGTTACCTCATCTAAAAGCTCAATACTTCTGATGATCAGGCACAGCTGGTTTTTTGGCTGCCATTCTATTTGAGTGGTAGGTTCCTTTTGGCCATCAGGTGCTGCTGCACCGAGGGAAAGAGAATCAGAAGAGCTCTGAGCAGTGCAGGCGAAGCTCAGCATTCCTGTAGGTTAACTCTTCAAGGCATTTTTGTTATCATTTTCAGAGAACTTGTTTAAATACACCATAAGATAAAACCATGACCGATTAATCCAGATTTTGACATAATTCCTATAAACTTCATCATCTTCAGCTAAATGACAGTAAACGGCAGTTCTGCCCACAGTAAAGAAAGAGAATATGGTTAAAATTTGCTTCTGTCACCCATTCACTCATCTAGTTAGAAGGGATTTTCCTCTATTCTCAAGGGAGGTATTATACTTCGTGAAGATCCCAAGCAAGGATACCTTGCAGAAACAGCAGCAATGTCCTCTGTGAATGCTGTGAGTTTTCTGCAGACCAGGCAGGCAGCTATGAACAAACTTTGACTAGAGATGTGAATCATCTTGACATGATTCAAAATCAAACTTGACATGGGAAAGTGATGGAGAGCAAGCTCTGCTGCACTGACAAAGCTACAGTTGTTCCAAAGACTCTGCAACCAGATCTAGACCAGGACATATACAAAGGCCACCAACACTTTATTTCCACTTTTAAAGCATAAAATGCATCTAAAAGGTAGCTATTTTGTAATCATTACATTCTACCAAATAATGGTGATGCTTAAACCCAGCTGCAGAAAAACATACAACAACACAAAGTTTAAAAGTATAATAGTTTCAGATGCCAGCTAAAATCTTCATGATAGGATATGACATGAAGACAGAGTATTTTCAGATGCCTTACTCTGAGTTCTGTAAGCCAATCTTAACACACAGTTACTTAAAATGTTAATGAACATATGAGCCAAGGGAGCTGACGCTGCACTTCATGATCTCGGAGCACTGGTCAATGTTCTTCTTGATCCTGTAGAAGGTTTCCACGTACTCAGAACGGCCGAGGAGTTCCACAAAATCTTCATCGTGAGTTATTACCAGGAGCTGAAAGTTTCGTTGTCGTGAGCGGCTTTTTATTATCCTGCAGAGATGTGTTAGTCAGTGCACACATACCTCATTCCAGGTTTAGTAGGTGAGCATTTCTTTTTACTCATGTTAAAAATTCCAACATGTAAAAGCAACAAAATCCCCCAAATGACACAAGAAATACTTTTCCTCTTCCAAGTAAAGAAAAGGGAATCTAACGTTACTGCTCTGCCCACAGATTAAAATACAATTTACTTCTGATACTAAAATTTGAAGTGTCCAAGTTTCATGAGAAGCTTGTGAACTACTTACTCCACGAGGGCATGTGCAAGAGATTCTATATTTTCTCGATCGAGGTTGGTAGTGGGCTCATCCAGTGCCAATATGCCACAATTGAGGCAGAACGTTTCTGCCAGAGCGAGACGGATGATAAGAGAAGCGAGTACCTAAGGAACCAAAACATCTCAGTGTTCATAGAGTGACTGTGTGTAACATCATACCATGACACACAGTGACTAAAGCTCACATAACAACGTACTGACAGTTACCATAACTTTGTGAGAGAATTAGTTATTGAGAAACTACGTTAAAACTTGATGTTTGAATCGAAAGGTCCATTCCACAAAGTACTATTGGAAAACAGGAGAGAAATGAAATAATAAAGTCCTGGAGAAACTGGAATGAAGAATTGCAGCCTAAGGATGCTTCAGCTACCATTAGCTCTCTCTCTTCCCTCTGCTGAAGCCTCATCCCAATAGTGCAAGGAAGGTGGAAATCATCATCATTGAGTTTGAACTACTGACCTGACGATTCCTTACTAAAACTAATGACGGTACTATTTAACAACTCACATGTTAGCTTGGTATCATCAGTCCTCACTGTGTTTTTATTAGCTCCCATGAATTAGTGAAAATCATAGAACGCTTGATGGAAACAGCGCTAGCAAAAATACTTTCCAAACATCACGACTGCTGTCATCACTGCTCATGATCAAAGAAAGATTCTCAGAACATCAGCTAAGACACCGTGAACAAGTTTCACTCTCATTTACATAACATTTTAGCATAACTGCTTGAGGAGAAGATGCACTTGTTGCCTACTGCGATGTTTTATAAGAAGCTTTGGATTCCCTCTGACATTAGTATAGAATTTTCAAAACAAATACACTTCTACACACAGGTGAGACCTTGACAGCATTTTTCACATTTGAGCAACACTACCATCACATCTCTTCATGAAATACCTTTTAAATGCTGTATGCATTATAAAATACTGTGCACTTTTGCTGCGTTCCTTGATTTCGTTTTCTATGACTGCTAATGCCATCTGGAGGGGGAAAAGTAAGGAGAGGAGATATCTCAAGGCCTGGCTGCCAAGGAAACTCACACAGACACATTACCTTTTGCCCAGCACTACATCTTCCTCGCATATCCAGCGCCGTATCTCCCTTTATCATCACCACTCTGTAATTGTAACTCCTTCTTTTATCAGATGCTGAAACGTTTTCGTCCGCATCAGAACGAATTTCTATATATTCAATGTCTGAAAATGGAGACAGGTTTTCCATTATTAAAAATCTTTAAAAATGCCAGAGCATTAAAAGACTGTATGACATTCAGTTGAGAGATACATCACAGAGAAGCTATGCAAATCTACTCGCAACTCCCACCAATACATAATACTTTGAAATGGTCTTTGTTTTTAAATTGAGGAAATAAAGGTGAGAATTTGACAGCAGCTTCCCTGGCTCAAAGAAACCTCAACTTTGGAAGACACAGAAAAAGGAAAATTACCTCCATTTATCACAGAATTAACTACAGAATGTGCAATAAAAAGGACACAACAGTGGTGACCAAAAGAAACAGCCTTTTGAATGGAACTAACCATTCCCACACCCTGGATTTTCAATAGTTTGAAGAAACAGTTTTCCCACATGCAGTGCTGAATATAGAAGAGGTGGAATGGACTACACTACGAATACACACCTTGCCCTCTGTAGGTACTTCGCCAAAGGTCGCGGATTATTTTGTTAATTTCTTGCATCTTCATGCTATGAAATGTCATTATTGCTCTAAAAAACAACATAAACCCACAAATTTTTAATACAAGCCATGCAAACCACTACGGACTACAGGAGAAGGGAAAAGCTCCCTTCCCATTCTCTTAATTACTTTTACTAGGAATATACTAACAACTCATTCACTTTGAATGCAGAAACATACAATTAATGACCTAAATAATGTCTTGACTAGGGCAACCTTTCTCTTCAGCAGCAAGAGTAGCACTGGATATAATTTATAATGCTTAATTTCCCTGACTAATATTATCAACAAGTCTTCCGTCCAGCAATAGCTGATTCCTCAGGAAAGCATTCAAAAAAGGACACGATGCTACTTTTCTAACCCAGCTTTTTAAACATAGAGCTCTTAATGAGAAAAAAAAAAAAAAAAAGCTTGCTTGCTTGATGCAAAGTTTCTTTCCAAAAAGAGATCTGCATTCAAAAGTAATTCTGAAATTGACGCGTACTTTTCCCACTTCCCCTCTTACAGGAATCACTTCTACCTGTTCTGAGGAATACTGAAGTCGCGACTCTAAGAGGATTAGTTAAGTCTGAAGAAAGAAAAAGCACGTCCCGCTATTTGCTTGATTAAATCCAAGAATGCATTCTTCATCAGCATCTATCAAAAGCCTCTAAGTATTAAATCAATAAAGATCAATAGATAGCACAGAAGAACACTCAAATGTCATTTTTTCCCAGCTACATACACAGCTTTCAATCTCTGGCCATTAGAGTTAGCATTTTGTCTCACTGATTTTTCAGACGATTACCAATAAGTGATGCTTATCTATTTTTCTTGAAATTACAAGTCTGCTTTCCTGTTTTGCCTTAAATAGAAACAATAGATGGTTTGATACCACACAAAAAGAGTCTGAATTCTAAAAGGGAAATTCTTGGATTGCATTTCCATTTAAAATGAAATGAAGGAATTATAAACACTCTGAACAACTTACATCTTCACAGAACCAATTTCGGACTGGCTTACATTCAAATACTAAATATGTTTATTTTATCATTAATGCTGACTAAAACAGAGCTCCTCTGTATCCCACTGTTCAACAGCCTTCGATACTTTCTGAACTACAATCTCCATGACTGCATTTAGTTTATCCTCCAACTGTACCAGAGAACTCTGAGCTTCAAGGCTTTATTCTGCATGGCCAGAAGATGCTCTACCTTGTATCTCAAACTGCTGCTTGGAACTTTCACAATCATTTCCTTTCCCCCTTCTCTACACTACGCAAGGCTTAAGAAACCTTTATCAACCCTTCTCAGTCACTTCTTTTCAACATGGAAACTTTATAATTTTCAGAGGGCTGTACACTTCACTTTCTATTTGTTTACATTGTTAGAGATGCTATTTTTGGTTGGTTGGTCCAAAAGCATGAAACAAGCTTCCAGGGGAAGCAGGAACAATGACAGAGTTTACTATACTTTCCATCCAAGGCAAGGTGCATTTCTTTTCATCTTTGCTTTCTCTGATAGAAGTACAAAAACACCCACACTGGAAAAGGGTAAAAAACAAAACCAAACCTCACCTCTGTACTGCAATACTCTTTAATGCAAACACAATTGTTTACCTGTGAAGAAGATCATGGGGAACAAGAAATCCACGTGGCAGATCTTATTTATGGTATGGTATGACCAGAATCAACAGTGCTGGGAGACAGACTTAGAAAAGCTTCCTAAAAACGCCTTCAAGTGGGAAAAAGCAACCAGAAAGGAACAGGGACAGAGGAACAGCCTGAAAATTCCTGGCTTTTTCATCAGTTCTCATATTAAAAATGAAGGTGAATGTGTTCATTGCCTAGAAATCCTCTAACCACCAGAAGCAGCAGAGCAAAAGATTATTTCATGCCGGGATTTCAGCACAGAAGGCACAAATGGGTCATGTGTTGAGTTCACTTCCCTACTCTCTTCTCAGCTTGAATTGCTGTATTGCAAATATGAGTCCTAACATGTAAAAGAAGTACTCGGAAAGGCTCCTACAGAGAACTGTGAATAAAACTATAATGATCAGTGAACTTACCTAAATCTATATTAAACTCCAGTTAACATCACCAATGCACTTTTGAACATTACATACATTACGGAGTTCCCAGATTCTACCAATCCTGTGCAGTCTGTAGCAAATTTTCATACACTGACTTTGCTTTCAGGAATCAGTTTTCTTCAGAAGGCAGAAAAAAAAAAGGAAGGCTACAGCGATTGGTTATTTGGGATAAATACAAAAACAGTGGAAGTAACACATCAGTGTACAACGTGCTACCTTCACACAGCAGGGCGGTTGAAACTAGATGATCATTATGGTTCTGTTCAATCCAGGCCATTCTATGATTCTATGATTAAACATATTGATTTATTGATAGAAATAATTATACACCTCAAAGAGTTGCAACAATTTACTATTTCTAAAAGTTCTCCTGGGAAGTTTGATATTGCAATTTGCTTTTGCATCAAGGCTATCAGTGGTAATGAAAACTACACTAAATATAAGAACTAACCTCACACGACAACACTTACTTATCCAGGGCCTTGTAATAAATGTCCAAATCTTTGTTCATCAGCTCCGTTGTTCTCATAACAATCATCATCTCCCTGTGCTTTTCCTCTGCATCCTTGAACTGTGACTCTCGAAGCTCCTTTTTAAACCGAATGATCTCTTCCTCAAATCCACGCTGTCGGCCCAGTGCAACGTGATGGTTTCTTTTCAGAGCTTCTATTTTCTCCTCTAGATGTTTCTGTTCACTGCCAAATCACAACTGATTAACAAGTGTTACATACAAACCACCACACAATATTACAGTAATGGTTCTAGTTTGTAACTTCTTTTAGACAGCAGCTCCTTCTTTTGTACACGTCAAGTTTGTAACAGTTAAAATTACAGTATTAATGCCACTGGAACTAAGGCACAGTTAAAACAGAAACATATTTTAGTTTGCTAAAAACATATTTCAGTCACTATTCTGAATGGGAAAAGCAAATCCAAACAGCTACAACTGACTTAATTGCAGGAATTCCACGAAGATACTGAGAAAAAAAAAAATACAATGAACAGTTGGGTGCCCTGCCAAAGCTAAATGAACAATTTGCACATAAGGAGCTGTATGGGGATAATTCTTTCTCTAAAACGTTTATCGTCTGAATATTAAGCTGCTATTAAACTACAGAAATAAATACAGACTTTCCTGCTGAGATCTATCCAAGTAGATTGAAAATGAACTATTCTCATTCAGAGACACGCTGCTTTCTGAACGTGGACTAAACAGGGGAAACTGTTAAAACTAATGGCTTAGATCAGAAGAGGTTGTGTGCGTATTTGTAGACTGAAGAACTGTGTAATTTCACTAAGTCATCTATGTTGTCATGGGGATCACACGCAAGCATGAGTCTGAAGGAGGAAGCAGTCCACGTGAATGGGGAGAAAGGTACATGCTAAGAACACAGGAAGCACTGAAACACAGTGAATAATGCATTCAATATTCAATGAATTCTTACACAAAACATGCTGCTCTGTTCTGAAGATGCTTACTTTTTCAACTGTGGGACTTTCATTTCTCCCATCTCCTTTACAAGTTGTTTTATATTGTCTTCTACTTCTTTTAACTCTTCATTCCGCTTCCTCAAAGTAAGATTATCCTCCAGCCATCTCTCCTGGATCTGTTTCCACAGAAAGTGAGAAGCTCTATGAAGTTTCTGTATATCAGTTCTCACTTACAAAGTATGAGGGCTGCATGACTCAACAACACGCTTGGACCATATAACAACTGACAGCACTGAAAAGTATCACAGTATGAACTTGTTTTGTACTAGAAATAGGGCATGTGGAAATCAGCATGTTTCACAATATTTATTGTCACAGGTGAACCTAAGTGTGATCCTGCGTGTGAATATTAATCAGTGATACGGGTGGGGAAATCATGTAGTCCCCTAACTCAATGGTACAGGTAAGACGTGAGATGGAGTGGGGGATGCCTCATTCCTATACAGGAGACAAACAGAGTTGGAAATACATACAACAAGAATTTAAAGCGCATGACAAAATCTGGAGTGACAACTCCTGGCACCTGCAATGAGCAACACCTTGCAGCAGCCTTCTTCTAGAAGGCAGGTATTTCCCACACAAAGCTGCTTTTGAAAACGCTGGCTATTATCACAATGGATTTAACTCTCTTTGAGATACCACAAAATGATGGAGATTTTTGTGTGTATACAAATCACAAGTCTTGTTTGTTTGCTTTTTTAAGCCTAGTGCCCCACACAGCAGCCACTCTGACCAACAGATCAGTAATTACCTCAGGAGACAAACTGTGCACCAGCAGACTGAGATCACTTCAACTACGCAAAGTAAACTTCGCTATAAAACTGCACCTACCTTCTGAGTGTCAATATCCTGTCGAATAATTTCCATCTCTTTACTAATCTTTTCCTTCTGCTTCTCACAGGCAACTAACTGGGAATTTACCTCATCAAGTTCACACTCCTTTTGCTAAAGAAATAAAAAAAAGAGGTGTATTATTTACAAACAAAAGTGCTTTTAAAAGCAGATTTTTATTTATTGATGACTTTTTAGGTTACCTTCTTATATTCCTCCTTTCCTTGTTGAATGTAGTTTTCAATTTCTTTCATGTACTTATTGATATCTTTAACTTTCTCTGTTATGCCATTCATCTGCAAGGAAAACACTTCAAATGAATTGCAGACTCACATCCAAGGACTGGTATGGCTTACATCACAGATAACTGGCTAATGCTACTTGCAAGATACAATTCCTTATCCTTATTCCCTTTAATTTACCAACCAAATACTCCAACTTTTGAAGCCCAGATGCTCCTTATTACTGCTTTCCATAATAAATGGGTATGGACTCATTTGTGCTTAGACAAGAGGAATGCTTGCTCTGACAAAGACAGGTTTGCCTCCTACCAAGTACAGCTCGCAGCCATTCTTGATCTACTCATCTGTGGCACTAAAAGCCCTCAACATCGCCAAATGTCCCCAGAAGCCTTTCAATATGACCACCACAGATTACACTACAACTGGTTATGCTCCTTAAAGTTCCACAAAACAAAAGCACTATAAGCCAACTTGTTATCGAGGCTTCCACCCACGCCCCAACACCAGTGCGTAATCCCATCTCCCCACCACGTCAAATGCAAACAAACCTTCTCTTGTATTTCTTTATTACTTGCAGCCCTTTTATTAATTAGATCCTCCTTGTCTTGCTGCAGTTTTTCTAAAGTTGCATCCAGAGGAAATACCTGCTCTTTCGCTTCCTGAAAAGCAGTTTAGGAAAGTCCTTTTTATTTTCACATTCTGTCAACAACCAGCAACGACCCAACAAGGGTTTCTCATTATGCCCTACCTTGATCTCTCTGTATAAGGACTGAACCTCAGTGGTTAATTCCACTGTTTGTTCCTCCAGTTGCTGACGACGCTGCACGCTGCTGGAAATCTGAAGTTTCTCTGCTCTGAGTTCATTCACTGTACTCTTCAGCTCCTGAATTTGATTTTGCTGATCCTGCTTCATTTTCTGGTTTAACTCAATTTTACTCGTAACTGCAGATAAAACCGCGCACTCAGTGAAACGGTCGATACATTATTAACAACATTTTATGTCTTCCTTATATAAGGAACCCAGCTCCAAATTAAGTTATTATGCCTCTCCCAAAAACAACCAACAAAGAAAAACTAATAGAATATGGTTATTTCAGATCATAAAATAAGCAAACTAGAATTTATACTTCAATGACAGCAAGTCAGAATATTATTTTAAAAATAAAAACAAAATATCAGACTTGTGTGACCTACCTGTATCCCACAAGTGTTTTTTCTCTTGTTTCTCTTGGCTTACTTGCAGAACAGTTCTATTTAAATCAACCCCTAGCAACTTAGCCTCCTGCTGAGCAATTTTTCTTTCAACGTCCCTAATATCAGTCTGAAAGTAAGAAGAAAAGTGCTGCTGTTACTATACTAGTGTTTGACAACAGGTTTTTCTTTCTTTTCTTTAATATTTGGCACACAGAAACAGTCTAGGAGCTTGAGGCACATATGACTCAAAGCACCTTCAAATGTAACTCCTTTGCTGAGGCAACATCACATCATTAGCACAAGGCTATGTTAGCCCACAGGCTGCTGGAAGCTGGCATTCCTACTGGTGAGAGGAAATTAGTCAGTATGGGCAGACTTCTGATGCACACAGACTACCTCAAAGGAGTTACACATACAATCTGTCTCTGCAACAAGAGAACTGTTTAGTTTTACATCATCCCTGCCAACACAATAAATGGATTGACGTGATGGGTCAACAATTGGACAATGGGTTTATGGTCGGTCTAGAAGATCATAATGGTCTTTTCCAACCCTAATGCTTCTATGATTCTATGATTAGTATTAAGATCAGCCACATTATGCTGCCTTATAAACTATTCTTACATGTTAATCACCTCAAATTCTTTGTGGTATTGTTGGATAACTACTTAAATACTAGACAGCAAACAAGTGTTACTTTACATATTGACAGAAATTACAAACACATACCTGGTACCTTTCCATGAGAGTTATGTCCTGTAAACAGGCATTGGCACCTTCCTTTTCAGACAGAACTGTTTGCAAAAGTGTTTCCTGTTCTTCTATCTCACCCTTCAGGCGTGCAAAATCCCTGTTCACAGTCTGCAGCCTGTTCCTCAAGTCCGGTATGTCCCTTTCTTGGAGTTCCACTACAGTTTGCCTTAGATATAAAACAAATCCAGCAGTTCAAGATATTCAAGACCACAGAATCTATTAAAAGAATTGAGCCCAAATAGTATCCCCTAAGGCAGGTGAGATTTAAAAACAAAACCAACCAAATAAATTAAAAGCCAGAAGAGATTGATTTAAGTACAGCAAGTGATACGAAAGGGCGTAAAATCCGCTGTACAGGAGTGCCCTCTTGTGAAGGAAAGTTCTCCTCACTAACTAAGTTCTTCAAGCTATTCAAAATAATGGTCTGCATATTTGCAGACCTCAAAATCAGAGCCTCTTATCCACTGGCAAGGAACCCACTTCTACTGTGGTGTGAAAACTTCAGAAACAACAACAACCAACCTGTCCATTTTAAATCGTAATGACAAAAAACAAGGAGGTCAACTGCTCCTGTATAGTGTAAATGATTGGTAGAAAAGGAAACAACCACTTCTTCTGCCTCACTCGCATGAGAAACACCAAAGGATCAGAAGCAACAAAATTATAAGGTAGTTTAATATTGAAGTCCAGGTGAGCAGAGAAGAAATGCTGGAAAAATATTTATCTCTTAAGTGAAATAACTAACCCTAAAATAAAGCATCCCAGACGTCAACACAATTTTCAGTAATCAAAAAACAAGAACTCCAAAGAAAATGGCTTGCAACAACACCATTTGCTAAGGACTTTACCGAATTGGTTTAAGACCCATCATCTCATCACGTTTTTTCTCCCTTTTTTTAAGTTCAGACTCTGTTGATTTCAGTTTGTCTGGGGCGAGGCGCAGCTTTGACTGCAGATCACTGATCACATCTTGCAGTTCAGCCTCTGTTTGAAAAACTCTTTGGCAAACTGGACAACACGACTGGTTCTCCTCTGTCAGCTGCGTAATGAACTGTGAATAAACTGCAGTGGCTCCAGCAAGCACAGCTGGTTTAAAAAGAAACAGAACAGAAGATGTTGAATATACAGTATGTAATAGGTTCAAATTGCGTCCAGATTAACCACAAATAAAATTATAACACATAGATCACTGATAGGAAACTAAAATGGCCCTAAGCAACCTGGGCTGTCCCTGCTTTCAGCACTGTGCCCCAAATCACCACTTCTGAAGTTCTCTCTGACATGAATTACTCTATTAAACCTCAGCCATCCCTCAATAATTATCAGTGAAAATAAGTACTCCCATACTTCCTTCTGGAACTGCTTTCTCCCAGAGAGCGGGTAGGCCTTGCGGATCTAACCTATGTCACACTGCTAGTCCTGTGCTTCTCCTCACACTTGGCAGATTCAAGTGCTCAAACATTTCCTTAGTTTTGATAAGGTCATCATTTACACGCATACTATGTCACAGCAGATACTTAACTCACTCACTACATGTGAATGAACTGGGAGAGCTAAAACAACTGATGCTGATTAAATCTGAAAAGAAGAACCAGTAAAGATATGGAAATGATGTTAAGGGTAGTTAAAAGATTCAGTAATAACTTCACTTAAGTCTGTTTCTATGCTGATTTTTGTCCTGCGAACATAAAACCTCCTAAGCTACAGACTGTCCCAGTATCTCTGGCTTATATTTGAAATGAGCAAAAATGCAGAGCTACAGACAAATGTACCTCGCTGCTTTGAACTTTTTTCAATCTCATCTTGCAGTTTGTTCAGGTTACTGTCAAAATCTTGGCTTCCACAAACATCAAAAAGCTTTGCTTCATAGCTGGACAACTGTTCTTCCTTTTTTCTTAGTTCAGCGCTGATGTAATTTTTCTGCTGCTCTGCTGATGCCAGCTGTTTGCTAAAACATCAATGCAAATTCTTACTTTACAGAAAAACACCCTTATGTTCATGTTTCATACTTCTGAATTATGGACTGTTCTTAGACTACAAATCCTGCCTCTTCGGCTCTGTGGAAATTTCATGTCTATCACTGCACAGTGTGCTGATGTCTCCTTCTGTCAAATTCTTTTATATAATCAAATGAAACCAGGAAGATGCAATCACACTCGGCTCACTATGGTTATTAACCATTCTGCAGCTCATAAGAAAGCCAGAGGGCCACGATTTTATCCCCCAGCACACATTCATTCAGATAAAATAGCATTAAAGGTGTATTAGAATATTGTGTCATCTACTTTTAGTGCTGCCTTTGACGCACTTCTAATGTCATGTCTTGATTTTATTAACCAACACAAACCACGCTGGCTTCACATTATATACATTTTGCAGGCTGCTTTCTTTCATTTGGAGGACATCTCTATAAATAATCATGAATTAAAGTAACAAGTACGTTAATTATATTAAAACTTCCCAACACTGAAATTCCTAATTGCATAAATACTTCTGGAGACATAATCAATTAAACTAATACCTACTTTAGCAGGGCGTATCTGTTCCTTGTCTCGTTAATCTCAGTGCTTTTGCCATGAAGCCAGTCTTCAAGTTGTTTTTTGTTTGGGAAGTATCCCAGCAGTAGGGTCAGTTCTTCTGAATGTCTCGATTTTACTTTTCTAATCTGCTCCTCTTTGTCTGCCTTGAGAAATAAGGCATTTTACATTAATGTTTTCATATGTTTTATGCCACTCAAGTAAATATCTGAAAAAGACACACATATCCTGGAGGAACTGCATTAAAGTCATGCCATTTCCCTTGCTTATGAAACAACAGAAAAATTACCTTGTCTTTCTTCAGCATCTCCATTTGGGTAATAGTTGTGGTGTGTAGATTCAGCTGCTCCATCTCCTGATCCAACCTCCGAAGAACTTTGTCCAGGTTGATTTTCTCCTTCTGCAGAGTTTGCACTTCCTTTTCCAGAGTTTCTACATTGCTGTTCCTCTCAGCTTTCTCCAGCTCATGCTCCTAAATAACAAAACAATAGCCCAGAAGAACTGTAGAATCACAGCAGACAATAAGATTCTAACTGGAAAAAAGCAGAGGAAAGTTCTTCAAACCTGCCCAGCAGCAATACCATTTGCTGTACAGGATCAATACCAGGTTTGCAAAGAACATGTGCAAAATGATAAAGGATGTGATGCTTCCATAGGAAATTGTACAGCAATGTAGGAAATTACAACACTTTCAGAATGCAATGCTTATAACCAACCAGCCTCTTTCATAAGCAAGTTATCTGGAAAAAAGGCATCTACCAGCACTTATTTTTCTGGCCAGTAATTTAAGACTATGAAAATCTTCTGATATCTGCATAATCCAACGATACCACAGCCATGCCTATTACAATATTAACAACTCACTGAGCAGAAGGAATATACTCTAAGCAGGCATTTTCATTTCAATCTTGTATAAAGGTTTCAAGCACAACAACTTACCGTCTTTATGATCTCCTGATCCAACTCCACTATTCTGTCTGAAGAGCCCTCCAACTGACGCAGTTCATACTTCACATTCTTCAGTTCAGCCTCCCTCTTACTTTGAATGTCTGATTTCAGGTCAATGGTTCTCTGTAATCCAGTTTTCCTATCTCTTATTTCATCAATCTGTTTTTGTTTCATTGCTTCTTTCTGTGCGAACTCTCTCTGAAAGTGAGCAGTAATACATTCACTATTCTTTTCCCATGAAAAACACAGCATTCAAACTGCTTCTTCACACTAGTTTGCAAATATTCAGTTACAATGCAAGACAGGGACACATTCAGATATTGAAGCACATTCCCCTTTTCCCCCAGCAACATAAAGACACATATGGACTAATAACACACTGATAACTAATATGGAACAATAACACAACCCCAGAATGACAAAATCCTTACCATTAACTGATTTGCAGCTTCTGTATCACTCTTCTGCCTCTCTTTCAATAACTCATGAAAGACGCCAATCTGTCTGTCATTAAAAGGTGCTTGCTCAAAGCCATCTAATTCCAGCTGTGCTGACAAAGCATGAATTAAGGAATCCCTCACTTTGATGTGCTCTTGGTGCCGATCTGCTTGCAGCTGTAGACGACCTTCATCAGAAAAGGAAACTTACCATGAATGAAGCCCCCTGATTGCCCCCACAGTAAGAACATTACAGATTCAGCATCCATGTGCTTCTTGGTTGGAATAGATGTACACAGTCGTAACTGCATAGCAGTCATCTTCATAACGTAGAGCATGTACAAGCTCAGACAGCGAAAATAAATGTGTTGAAAATCATCCAACTGACTGCTTTATAGCACCAGAAATCATCTGCTTTGAGTACTTCGATAAAAGATGGTCCATTTAAGAGCAAGCATACTGCATGCTGTAATGATGACTCAAAACAAGTGCACATTAAAAATCCCAAAGGAAATGCTGAGGTGTGGTTGCCTGTGAGATTCCCACACCACATCGACCCAGCCCTAACACACACTTCTGGGCTTTGGTCCCATCCAAATACCTTCAATTCTTATCAAATGTATTTCAGATCTTAACGACATCAAAGATAAATACTCGTTTATAGACCAGTGTACCTCGTTCAATAAGTAGTTCTGACTTCTCACTGTTAAACCTCTGGCATTCTTTAGAGGCTCTATCTAATTCCCGCTTACAGTCTGATAACCTCTTCTCCTTTTCCTTCACTGTTCTCTGGTGGTTCTGGTATCTATCCTTGAGCTGTTCATCTGTTCCTTGAAAAACCTGTTCCCCAAACAAAAAATAAAGTTAGCTTCTAAACATGACTTTATAAAGAACACTGTGATGTTCAGATTAACAGAACCCAAGAATTATCATGCGAGCCACTTGGGCTATGGAAGTGTTCTTAACCAGCATCCGATGCGTAGTTAGTTCATTTGGTAGCAAAAGACAAACTGATTTTTCTATGGAAAGCATGGCAGCATGGAATCTAAAGGCAACCTTTTGCATTTTCTGTTGCAGATCTTGATTATCCTTTTCCATCTGCCTCCTCCTGCTTTCCAGGGCTTTCACATCATTGTCCAGCATCATCACTTTCATGAGACTCTTCTCAACTGCTGCCAGAGAACTCTGCAAAGGAAAGAAGGGTGCAAGTAAGAGATCCCATTGGTTTATGAATCCCACAGTCAAACGTTCTATGCAATACAGTACTCTGAAGTATAAAACCTTCAGTTTTACAAAATACTTTGAAACACACACAAAAAAAACCCAGTTCCCATTTACTTTTAGTTACAGTTCACAATAGTTTTATGGGTAACAGATAAATATTTAACAGGGATATTTTAAATGAAGACACAAAAAACCCACCCCAGTGCTGCTACAACAATTTCACAGGCTGCTCTCACGCCTCCAATGGCTGCATAGATTAGAGCAGCATCTGTGGTTTGTTGCTTAATTCTGCTGCAGAATACTGGGTTAGAAAACAATATAAATGTGTGAGGTCTTCATCAGGACATCCCTCTGGCTTTGACATTTTGCTGTGTTCTTTTTCACTTCTGTGTTCTTTTATACTAAAATCTTAATGCAAGTAACACACAAACCACCTTTAAAGGCTCGAGCTGACTCTCAATAGATTTTATATTCTCCTTAGAAGCAGACAGCTGAGCTTCTCTGTTGGCAAGATTGTCCCGGATTTCCTGGGCTTTTTCTTTATTCTGTTTTAGGTATTTCAGTTCTGCCTGACATTCCTTTATTTTCGTGCCTTGTTTCAGCCGGACTTGACGGAGAGTTTCCAGGGCTTTAATATACCTTAAAAAATAAAGATTAAAAAACCAATCACACAACCGTCGGGTCCCGTCAGCAATGCAGCCATCACCACCCATGGATGGAACAACGCCTCAGTAAAGAGAAAAAACCTTGTTGCTGAGAAGATCTCATCAAATTTTTGCTTCAGGGCCTTCCCTTCGCTTAACGGCCAGTTGGATTCTTCTTGGTGGCAGAAAATGACGTTGTTAAGCACCGACTTGGAAACACCGAGGGCACTGATCATCTCTCGATCAATTTCTGCACACTTGGAACTGAGACTCACCTTCTCGCCATGCCTACGTAGCACAGAAAGAGAAGCCGCAGTTAGTAGCAATTATTTTTAAGCTTTAATTAAAATCAAACAACAACAGTACAAGCATTTTCCATTGTACTGGTTACAAATCTTACTCGGAGTAACAATTATTAAAGGATTTACCTTTAAAGGTAATTACCATTTAAATCATTGGCACTTTACAATAAACGTTTTTAGTCAAGAGTACTACGCGATAAAAAGCTCTGCAGAACCACCAGAGGGAGCCAAACCCATTCTGAATAAAGGCAAGTCAATACACCTCTTAAATAGTGGAGACTGGAGTTAAACACGGGCTGACCATGCCCTGAAACTGAAAGTGGTGCTAAAGGAAGTAAAGCTTATGTCCTCCATGCAATGCCACTTCCAATCTATATTATTAGTAACATGAACCTCAAATAAATACAAGTCAATAGATGTGGACAGTTCAGATGGCTTTCAAAGGTGAGATTTTGAATCAGTTAATAGATTACGTGTTGGAACTGCAGACCTTTCATCTAAGAGCACAGGCAGCAACTTCAGAGAACACACTGTGAAGTTTTCTCATTCCATACGAGAAAATACACAGATCTGAAACTGAATTTCACACCGAAGTGAGTGAAAATCTTACTTTGTTCTGGTAATGACCCCTTCAAGTGTTTTAAATTCTGTTTTCTTGCTTTTCTGGGTACAAACCATGGATCGTTGGACAGCTACGAGCTCTCCATTAACATCTCGAAACTGTAATCGAATCTGAGCTCTCACATCTGTTTCGTTGGCAACCTTTGGTAGAAACAATAAGAGAGTGAGTAAGGGAAACTCTTCTCAACATCCAAATGAGTTACAAGCCCTGCCAGCTTCTAGAAACCCCTATTGCTGTTATGGTCAGCTCATGTCTACCAAATCCCTGAGTGCCCCCATTTTCACCACAAGCAGTTGGGGATGTTACTGAGGATTATGCACACACTAAATCTACTAAATCTCATCACTGGGGCTGTTACCTTTGGGTCATGAACAAATGAATTTCCTTTGGTGCCAGGAGGGAAATCACCGGTGGAGATGTATTTAAGGCATTCAATGATGGTCTGAGAGAACAGAAAGAAGCACATAATTAGAACGACAGCTCAGAACTCCAACCTTAATGGCACCATTGGTTTCCTAAGGAAAGCAGCAGGCTTCCTCAGCCCAGCCCAGGGCTGGCAGCAGAGCTCTCACCGTTTTCCCTGCGCCGTTGGGTCCCACCAGGATGGTCAGGGGGTTAAAGAAGGTGATGATCTGTTTGTCTTTGTCCTCCACACCGAAACTCCTCACTCCCAAGATGCTCATTTTCTCAATCTTGGCCATTTCGGCAGTACTTCCCCCCCCCCCCCTTTTCTAAAGTCAGGGATGCAAATGTCACAAAGCTGTACAACGAGGCCTCGGCAAAACGCGAGCGTAACCCTAAAGGAGGACGACACGAGCATGTAAGCATGGCTGGAATAAACACCCCAGTGCTCCTTCCCAACCCCAACGACCCCAACCTTCCACACGCAGCATTAAACACACGGTGAGCTTCCCCACAGCGCAGGGCACACAGCTCAGGGTCCCCGGCGGCCCGGGAGCTCCTCAGCCCCGTCATATATTTGCAGTTTATTATGCTTTTCTACTGCCTGGTCCCTCCGCACGTCACACCCGCCCCGTCCGCGGTGTCTGAGCGCGGCGAGCCGGGCCGGGAAGGGGCATTTCCTGCAGAAAGCCCGCGGGGCAGCGCTGGGCAGCGGGACTTCCCCACCGCGCGGCGGGGGTGGGCACGTTCCAGGGACAGACAACGGCCCCTCCGCTCCGCATCGCACCGCAGAGCCGGGAAACGGCGCTGCAGCCCTGCGCCCTGCCCGCCCCCACCCCGAGCCCGCACCGCCGTCACCTCCGCTCCCCGCCGCGCCGCGAACACCCCGCGCCGCCCCGGCAGCCACCGCGGCCTCCCTCGCTCCGCCCCGGCGCTGGCGGCTCCGCCCTGCCCGTGTTTCACAGCGCCCCCTGGCGGCCAGGCGGAGAGTGTGCGCTGCTGCTCTGCGCTTTTCGTGGCCCCTCTGCACCCCCATCCCCTTCCGCGTGCTTCCCCTCCGCTCCCCACAACCCTTATACTCTTCCCTTTGGCTCCTATCCATTCTCACAGACGCCCTCCTCTTCCCTTTGTCCCCTCTGCTCTCTCCAGAGTCCCGAGGGCCTCCCGGTGGCACATAGCTATTTTATCCCCTGGTGAAAAAGCCATTAACGCTTCTAAAAGAATTAAAAACTAAAAACAGTTCTGAAATAATCCATTTTTAGGGTTTTTATAGTGTTCCCAGCCTTCAGCTGTGGCCCGCACACAAAATGGCATCTCAGTCCAGTACCAACTATCCCTGTGCTGGATCCATCTCCAGCATCACTGAGAGGGCTGAATTGCTCATTCCTGTAATTAAGAGAGCCAAAGGATGATACCTATGTGTGCAGCGGTCCAGCTCAGTGCTTCAAGATGAGGACAGACAATAGAAAACCACATTTCCAGCGCTGGGTTTGATTACTGCTCCCTGCCTGTTACGCACCATTGAATCAAAACCAGCAAAAGATAAAGAACAAAAGGGTGGCACAGCATCACCAGCTCTGAGGCCACCTGGACCCTGTGGCCATGCCCAACCTATCAGTAACCGTGCGTGCTAAAGAGTATTTCCAGTACTGAGCACTCAGGGCTGTGGGTGAGCGGTGGTTCACCATGACGCCGGGTGATGCATCCCTCTCACAGCGACCATAAGAGCCAGGAAATGGTTTACAAGTCTGAGGTGTGGTACAACCCGGTAATTCACCGTGCTTCATGGGAAATCTAGGTTACCAACTGCAAAAATCCCACCCCGACCCCTTTGTGCAGGAAAAAGATGAAGTGTGGTTATCTGTTTTGCTGTAGGATTACTCCATGTAGGTTTATTATTCCTTCAAGTCTCTGTACAAATCCTGTGTTTTTGATGTTTCTGAAGCTGATGTCTCAGCTGGGTTCAAAGGGCATGCAGACAAGCGCTGCTGCATGAAAGGTGCCAGGACCCTGTGGCACAGGGCAGCAAGGTACCAACCATCACACTTTGGCTTTCTCTTTCTGGATTCGTGATGGTGGTGATCATTGACACACCATTCTGACTCATGGAACACGAAACCCAGGCAGATGTCCTCTCATGAAGTGGAAAAGTTGTAATTGTAGGGATGTGATACTTTTTTCCACACTTTACACCTGTAGTTGGAAATAGAATATAAGCTGTTTCTAAAGAGGCTGTGTCACCGCCATTACCAATCCTGCTTTATATCTGCTCAGAATGCCCTGCAAAGCTCTCATGCAGGCTGAGCTGTCTTGTACAAAGATGAGATTTGCTGAGCTACTGAAATGTGGAATTAAATTGCAGCTTCTTTACACAGAGTGAAGAAAACCTGCTGCTGTTCTATGGAGAGCTCAATGGCAGCTGAGCAAAAGTGGCTCCAGGTGACTGGCTGCCACAGTGTACAGCCTGGAAAGAAACCCAAAGACAAACTCTTTCTCCTAGTCTAATTACTCCAAAATTAGAAAAACACACAGGACTGACCTTTGCATGCATCCAATGGGAGACTGCAAAATAAAGTAGTTGGAGATTCATGCAGTTTTCTGCCACTAAGCAGACCTGTTTTGTTTGCTTTGGGTCACAGTGTTAAGCTTCTTCTTCCTAATTTCTGACTTAAGAAAAAAGAGAAAAAAAATGGAAACAGAAGATGCCCATAGCTAGGGTACGTGTTGTGCATTGGCTGGTTGTATGATGTAGGTCTGGTTCTCAAAAGCAACATCAGTTACCAAACTGGTACAAAGCATTGTGGCAGAAACTGCACTTCAAGAGCTGCTATTTCAAATGGTGTTCATTCACTGGGATGAGGAAGCGAAAGTTCAAATCACTTTTAAACACGTGATCTAGTTCTTACTTGGGAAAAGAAGTAGGGAAAGGGAAGGTAACCACTTCCCTGCAATATGAAAAGCTTCAGCTACTCCTGGTTAGCCTCTCAACCACTGTCTGGGTGTTTTTCTGTGTACCCATGAAAATATGAACTCTTCATGTTGTTAATTGTCTGACATTGATCACCTTGGGATAGTTTTTAAAACACTTTCAGCATTCCAGCCTGCCCTGGAAAAGGATCTGAGCAAAAAGCTGTCACAATTTCATATTGCCAAATAAAGCTGTTAATAATGATCACATGCACAACGTGCATAAAAATCACCCAGTGGAGCATCACAAGGATAATACAAGGTATCAAGGTCTGTGTATCCCTGGATCTAGATGTGTCTGTAGGCACAGACAGGGCCACAGGGCACTCACTGGTTTGACCAGTAGTGACTCAGTCGCAGACATCTTGTGTCTGCAGAGGGGTTGGAAAGGAACACGAGAACGTGGAGGTAGGTTTGGGGGCTGTAGAAGTAATTAAGGGTGAGTAAAAACTCTCTCTTGGTGCTCAAGTTGATTTTTTCTAGGGCCCCTTAATACTAGGGAAACAAAGCAGCTCATCTTGCATTGATCAAGTTCAAGGCTAGATAACAGATGCCAACTTTATGAACAGCCCTTTGTACTCAATCCCAACATCACCTGCATTTAAAATGAACAGCAAATTAAAGATGAGGAAGTTAGCCTGGGCCTTATCGTGAACTGGCAGCTAGAAGGTGTTTTTGTAGCCAGCAATTCAAACTTCATCTAAGGTAGCAATCTGGTGATAATCCTGCTATTCATGACTGTGAAAAAGGTTTGTAAATGTGAACTGACCACTACAGATCTTGAGACATGAAGAGGTCAGCGTTCACTTCACTGTTGTGTAACTGGCACAACAGGCCCAAGGAATATTGCCAAAGCCAACAGCAGAAGTCACACCTGTGAGGATATAGGAGAGCATCCACTCCTTAGCAGGTACCTGGCCAAGAACCTGTTCCAAGACAGGGGGGGGTTATAAGAAAGGGAAGCAATGAAAACCAATGTTATCTTCTGTCTGATTGTACCATTAACCCATTTGGTGTTAACATGGCTCAGATCCAAGCCATGCCTGGAGGAGTGCCACAGCCACCAGCAGCTCCCACTCTCCCCCAGAGCTGCCAAATCATTTTGGTTCATCCTCATTTCTCTGCAGTCAGCTCCATTGCTGCAGATGCTATTCTTCACTCACTGTCCAGCTTGCAGCATTTTATAGCTATTTTTCCTTCTGCTGCCCTTCCATCACTGCTAATTTTTTAAATCACTGTGATGTCTTCATTTATCTGGTCTGTGTTCTTTCTATGTGCCACGAGTTCTTATTTCACTCTGCTCTACAGGGCACACACAGGCATACTGATGATATCTCTGTGCTCAGCTGGAAAATGGAACCTTGCATGTGGATCTTAGGTGCTTTTTGCTTCAGTTAGTTGAATGGCATCTTACCGGGAGGCTCTTATCCTATGTTGCCTTCATACATTTTTTCCACTCCACTCCCACGTACCCTCTGTAATGTCACTACTCTTTCTTCACATTCTTCCACAAGACTCATTGATACCGTGATACAAACAACTGCAATGATGATGATGGACTGAAGTCTGCTTCACTGAAGTGATCACTGAAGTGATCACAAGTCCTGTGCATCTTGTTCCTCTGCAGGTTGTATCTATACGCTGTGTCCCTTTGGGCTGTGATCAATTTGGATCAAAACTTTTCAGTATTTCAGAGCCATCTGGAACACTGTTGATGATGCTGTAATTCAGATGCTGGTGACAGCCAGTGAGGATTAGATAACTGCCAATATAGCAACCCAACAAGCATTAATTTTTCTTAGACACAGAAAAACGTAGACCCTTGTATGGGTAGAACATGTAGAACATGTTATAGTAGACATGCTAATGTCTATGCCCATGTTTTTTATAGAACTCTGAATAAGGAGATTTTCCAGTTAGAATCATAAGACCCATTTGAGAGGATTGTACTTATCTTGTTGAATTTTGGGACAAAAGTATGTATTTTAAGATCAAAAATGATGTACAAAGTTTAAATAATTGGAGTGGTATTTTCGATAAGACAAATAGATTTGTTCATCGAATCAGGTACCAATAAATTCCTTGACATTCACAATGTCTCCTTTGGCTGTGACCCCAGGCAGGTGGCGATGGAAAACCAGATGATTCTTCTCACATTTTCAGTGATTAACTTGATTTTGTTGGAAAGTTGTAACCTTTTTGTGACTGATTCTTACCCTCTCACAAACACTTCCCAGCCACCTGGGACTGGTGTTTGGCCGTTTATTCACACATCAAGTTTTTCCACTACCATTGCAGGATGTCTCAAATTCAAGCAAGAATTGCAGTTTATTTTAGACAACCCTATTGAACAAAGGTGGTCGTATTGCTGGGTGGAATGTAAGAACTACTGAGCTTTCTGGATCTCCATCTATCTAATGACAGGATGCAAAAAGAAGAATAGAACCACATAAATGTATGTGTTATACAAGGAATACTCCCATTTCCTGTGATGAGCTTTTGATATAGTGTAAGAAAATGGCATCTCTTATCTACAAAGGTATTTTCCCCTTCTTGATGTCAGAGAGAAGGAAACCCCCAACCTGTCCCCACGGAGGCATCCCACAATGCCTACAATAATTTTCACAGTGCTCTTGTGCCTTCTCTTATACAAGAAAATTTTCCTTTCAATTCAGTATTCAAGGTGTTCTTGGGTATATATAGGCAGCATATGGCATTAAAAAGGCTTAAATCAAACGTAGCTTTCCTGGAAGCAAAAATGCTGCTTTTCTACTTTTTCTTCTTGAGTTGCTGCTTCTCTGTCTCTACGGGCAGTGCAATAGAGGAATTTCAAGAGAACTTCAAGAAACTAGTGGAGCTGGCAAACAAGGAGGTTGGTCATTCTCTTTTCCTCTTTATTTTCTAGATTTCTTGTTGGGGGTATGGAATCGAACAGGTCTAGCAGCAGTTCCAGTCTGCATCTCCTGTGTTTTATTTACTAAACCTGAGATGCTGAACGAGCCCCACGTCAGCCTCCCCTCAGAAGCTGGCATTGCTGTTGTGTCCCCAAAGGAAGTTCAGAAATAGAAAGCCTGATGGAGGAGATAGGTAGATAGAGATGCTGAACGGTACGGCAGTCTCTTAGAAATACCTTCTGACACTGTTCTCTTTCTCTCTCTTTTTTTTTTTTCAACTTTAGCTTTTTCTCCAAGTACCTGCGGGGAGATTTCAGGTAAGACTTCTAAAAGTTCTCTTGTATTGCTGCTAAGCATTTGGAAAATGGGGATGGTTTGTAGCTGGTCTGGAGAAAAAGACCGCTGTGAAAGACCCAGCATCTCAAAAGTGGAATATTTGTGCCAGTGGTGTTTTCATGAACGGCTCAGTGGAGTTCCTCGTGTACAAAAAGTTATACAAAGGAGTAACAGATTTTGAGGCCTGGACCTTTGAACCTTAGTCATAGTCCTGCTGAAGTTAATCTCGTGAGCCCTGTGGAAGAACTGAGCACCAAGGTTGTTCTCAACACCGATGTTTGATCCCGGAGTGGGACCTGCTGTCATCTGGGGCAGGGAGCACCGCTCACACCGACATGCTGCCATGTTCTTACCTCCGGGCAGGTAGAGGAGCAGGGCACTGCAAAGCACTGGAGTTCATCTCTGAAGGATGCGGTATGCAGGCACGAGTTGCTTCACATAGCCCTCCATGCTGATCGGTGGCTTCAGCCCGTGGCCTGCAGGTCTCTCAGGCTCTGTAAATGACAAGAACCTCATGAAGGGTAACCACGAGCAGGTGGTCTGCTGCTGGGAGGCCTTAATTTCAGAGAAAAATAGGTTGTTTGCAATTTTAAAAAGGATGAAGAGCAGCACCTGACAAATGGGTGCCAGCTTCTGTCCTGCTCAGAGAATGCAGCTCTGAGAGGCAATTAGCAGATCTTATCTCCTCAGGCCACTCGCTCTGATCTCGCTAAAATAACAACCCCAACAGCCTCTATTCCTGTTTACCACTGTTGCTGCTGTGTTGGTTTGCATTTCCTTTATAGTGATCTGTTTTGATTGCTCGTTTCTTCCTCTAGCTTCTTTACCTTCCAGTCCCAGAAAATATAGGAAAGCATCATAGAGAAACAGAGCAGGAAACTGATATTTCTCTCTCCAAACAGTTTGTTATTGAATTTAGTGAGATGAACTTTAACTTCTTTGACATAATGTAATTTTGCTGCTGTTTGATTACTTTTTTAGTGCAGCTGTGTTGGCAGCCACCTAAATAGAACCATGGCACAGCTGAATACTAACAGCTACTTGGAGAACGACCAGATGAGAAGCCGTATTTCTCTGATGGGGACAAGTGCACGCCACATAATAGCAACTTTCCAAAGAGAACATACAGTAAGTTCCTTGAGTACTATTGATGCTGATTACATTGGGTAACAATTAGAAATCACTGTGACAGGATTGCTTATTTGTTTTCAAACCATGTGAGATTAACCACCTCTGAACATCTTGGTCCAATAATATTGATGGCAAAATGTTGGCA
The DNA here is from genome assembly GCF_039878825.1 of Excalfactoria chinensis. Taxonomy (NCBI): domain Eukaryota; kingdom Metazoa; phylum Chordata; class Aves; order Galliformes; family Phasianidae; genus Excalfactoria; species Excalfactoria chinensis. The sequence continues at coordinate 1,504,048 of NC_092837.1, forward strand.
TTATCTGTGTAATACTCTTAATTTTGCACTGTTGAGTATTAGGGAATTCAGCAATGGTCATGTAAAACTGCTTGCGTGAAGGCTGTGGAGTTGGGATGCAGTGTACATCTTTTCAAAGAACACACATCCTTCTGTAAATCCTGGGCTTGTCAGTGGCCCGAAGGTAAACGAGAAGGGACCCTAAGCCACAGCTCAGTGAGCAAAGTAACTCAGGAAGAAGTTTTCCTGTTTTTTGCAAGTTTTCTATCAGGTCATTCATTGTGTCTCTCTTCTCATTGAACACTGCCTGAACAACAACTGACAGTCACCACCACTGTGCTCTTTTCATCTACCTCCTTCTCAACCTCATTATCACTATTACCTGTTACCATCATTATTCTAGGAACCTGAGGGAAATCGGCCCTGTAAAACAAAAGAGAAGCTCCTGCAGAGTGCCCTGGAGCACTACAAGAGGTTTTTTCAGCGGCTGCACGAGAGCTGCCAGGTGCCAACACTACAGTGAGGGCTGGCACAGTGCGACACAGCAGCTCCAGGAGGAGGCAGAGCGATGGGAGCGTGGATGTTCTACATAAGGATCGTCAGATATTTATCATTTCTCACTGTGGCTATTAACGTATTTATTTAATTCTTATTTATAGAGAGCTTTTATATTTTGTACGGAGTTCAAATGTTCAAAGTTATAATGAATAAAGTAAGAACTTAAATCAATCCTACTGTGTTTGTATGGGCGATAATGATTGGAATAAAACCATTGATTAAACTGAGTGGAATTATTTTTCCTGAATAAAAACATTTTTCCAGATCCCAAAGCTGTTGTGTGAAAAGAACAGAGAAGATGGGCAGAAAACTCTCCTCCCAGCTTCTCCTCAGAATGATGAGGGGTTGGGGATGGCTGAGATCAGATTCTACGCAATGCCCAATGCAGCACTCTAAGCCTGGTTGCATTTAACAGAATAACTGCCCTGATTATGGGTTCACAGTCAGCACACAGCCCCGTTCATCTAGTCATATTCAGATGGGACCTCATAGCTATTAGTGAATAGTGCCATTTACTAAAGCAGCAGACTACAGATCCTTTTGGCTTGCAGGTGATGAATGTGCTGTCTGCAAAGTATGTGAGGTTAACCGGGATGATGAACAGAACGCCCAACTGCAGTTGTGTTGAATCATGGAACAACTCCAGAGATTTCTGAGTTTCCTGAGTATTTGGGATAACCGAGGGTGTGACTCTTACCCAATAGGTGACCCCGTGGGGGCGGTGAGCAGCTCAGCCCATTGACCGATAATGGAACACAGCGGTGTCCTCCCACCTTGTCTGCAGTCTTATATTCTCCCTTCAGCCACTGTATTCCATTTTCTTAGGTTCACATAGAGCTGCAGCAACCCTACTCAAACACACCTCTGTTTTGTTAAGTTTATATAAATAAAGAAATAAACACTTTTGACAGAAAGATGGAAAATTGCTGGCTCAAGAAAACAAAACAGTTTATCAGCACCAATCGGTCCCTGTCCATGCAGGATGGTCACAGGGTTTGGCCATGGGACCTCCACCCCATTCCTCATTCTATATGTCTTTTCCTTACAGTCACCATTCCAAGCTCCCAGGCGTTTGCTGACAGCTAAGGGTGTGGGTCACCTTGCTCAAGGAACTCTCATGGAATGGATTATCCATTGCATTCCACTCTGGAGGTTTACCTGCCCTCAAGAGGTGGGCCTTTCTGTAAGAAACCTCTGGTAAACATTCCATAGAAGTGTAAGGGGAAAATGTAAGGGGAAAATGGTACATTTGTTATAGTATAGAAGCATTCATTGATTCCCAAATAAATGTAATGGGTTTCTGCTTGTGTATGAAATCACATCTAGCTTTAAGGCATGAAGTAGTGTGAGTAGCTGCTCAGCCCAGTCATTAGTAAGTTTTAAGACAAAGCTACTTGACATATGTATATCTTTGGGAAGCCATAAAGCTCATCAGTGAAATGAAATGCGAAAAGGTAACTGAGCAAAATTACGTTTTTGTGCTGGGGAGGTTCATGTTGGGTATCAGAACTTTCCTCTCCAAAGAGAGGTCAGAATGGGCACAGGTCTGCCCAAGGAGTGGGCAGTCAGCGTCCTGGAGGTGTTCCAGAATGTAGGGATGTGGCACTGTGGGATGTGGGCAGTGGGGTGGGTTGGGCAACTGAGAGGTCTTTCCCAACCAGAATGGTTCTGAGAATGTAAGTTCAAGAAACCAGCAGGCCTTTGTGAAGATAGTAACAGTGAGTGACACATAGAGGATCAGAAGGGTGTCTGAGAGCTGAGGGTGACTTCACAGGTCCTGAGAGCACAGCAAGGGGATTCCCATCTTGGGCTGAGATAAACCAGAACAAAACCAGACATTGTTATTGCTAGTGTGAAGGTGGCTAATGCATCGGACTGATGAATTATAAACTTCAGCAGAAGCTAATAGACACAAAACCAGAGGAAACTTACGAAGCACTGACCTGCCCCACAAGTCACTTGTCTGCTTTATTAGTCATCCTGACAGATGTAGCAGCTGCAGGAGAGCCAAACACTTTCGAAGCATCCTGACACATGGAGGTGCCTCCCGCAGCAGAACTGGGTGACTCAGCACTGGGGAGGTGACTCAGCTTCTGAGGAGTGACTGCATCCCGGAGATGCAACAGCTGGGAAGCCTGATCCATGGAGAGGTCATGAAGCACTTGAACAACTGCTTTCATGCGCAATTTCATGTGATTGAGTCAAGGATGGAGCACTCTGTTACTTTCCCTTGTATTTTATGATTTGTTCTAGTTTTCTGCGTAGAAACATAAAATATGAATGAAGAAAGCACAACGCTGCAGAAACCACACAGTCCTGCTTAAAAAACAAAACTAAACTAAACCTTTCCACCAACCAGTACTGTCTGACTGTAACATCACTACAGGTGACACCTAGACCTCACCTTCCAACATTCGTTCCAAAGCCTGTCAAAACACAAAGAATACATGGTGCCACATGATGGGTGGGACTGATGTCACTCATTGATGCCAGGCCAGAACTCCTGAATCAAGCACAGACAAATACTGCTGACTGCTTGAAGGATGCGCAGAGTAAAGGCAGCTTTACAGCAGAAGGGCTCTGACTGTAGCATATTATCATGCAACTATGTGAAAGCTCAGCTTGTACACAGCAGCGGGCTCTTTCACTCTTCTCTTGTAGCTGGAGGGAAATCAGTTTTCACTTTGCTCTTTTGGAAACACAGAGTCACAGAATCACTCTGAAAGACCTCCAAGATCACCAAGCCCAGTGCCAGCCCATCCCCACCATGCCCACTGAGCATGTCCCCAGGTGCCACATCTCCACCATTCTGGAACACCTTGACACCTTGTAGAGGCCCTATGTGCCCATCCTCAAGGTGCATGCATGCAAAAAGTGACCTCGGCAGAGCCTGGGCTCAGGGGATTCTCACCAGAGGTGAGGAAACATAGCCAGACTGCTTCTGCAGAGCAAGATTTGTGGTGTGGGAACTGAAATCCAGCAAGCTACTTCAATGATAAGAATCAGAAAACAGAACAAAGAGCCAGAGACCAAAGATCTGAGTTGTTTGAGCTGCGAGAATTATAATCGCGGATTTCCAGACTCACACTAAATTCATTTGCTGGCAGAAGTAGCTGAAGGATTTTGGAAATGAGATGTTAAAGCTGCAGGAGGAAATGCAGAAAGCCAAAGGATCCATCTTGCTGCCGCCCCTCTGTGAGGTCACTTCAGGGATCTGTGGGGCCGTGGTTTGGGCTGTTTCTTAACTCTTCTGCTGCCCACATTTCCTGTGACACCCAGGAGTTTTCTGCTTTGAGCTGAGTCTGACAGCGGTCGAGCTACAGAGAGCAGCCAATTTAATCAGCTTTGGCAAGGATCCAAGCAGCAGCCACTTCCTCTGTCATCTTCCATCCCCTACATCCCTCTTTGCTTGCACTTCTTGCCTGCTCCTGGTGCTTTGCAGGTCCCCCCCGGCCCCGGGACCCTGCTTTGTTTCTCACAAGGGATAACTGTAGGCCACAAATAAGCAAGCTAGGGTCATCTGGCAGAGGTTTTCTCTTCTTCCAGAACAATGTCTGTCACACCACACCATGGACTGGCAAAACCCAGCTCTCCTTGCTATGCATCTCTTTGTTTAGAAAGAGAAGAAAACATTTCTTCTCCAACAGAGCAGTCAGGCAGTGGCAAGGGATGCCCACACCCCTGTATCCCGTGCCCTGGTCCCCTCTCTGGCACAGCTGTAGCTGTTCTCAAAAGCTGCTTGGATGCTCTGCAAGGCATTTCTCCAGAAAGCTGTCACTCCCACAAAACGCCATTGAAATGTATCCTTCCTTAGAAGTATTTTTCTCATGTTGTTTGGGCCAATTGTTGTTTTTACAGAATTTCTCAGCTCAACTGGGTCTGAATTCTGAGCTGCTGGTGGGGTGCTGAGAACCATGCAGGGCACAGAGAAAATGCGTTGACATAGCACTCACTGAGGAAGTGTGCTGATAAAATGCAGTTTCCATGCACGAGGTTTTATAAGTCAAACGCTGCCCTGCTATGAATATGGATTTACAAACAAAGATAAGGTCTCTGAAGCCCTGTGATCTTCTCTCACATCTTACTTGCCCTTCCTGACAAGGTAGGGAAGGACCCAGCACAGTTTCTTAGCGATGCCATCACTCTGCCCTAGGGCTCCTCTTAGCCTCCCACGTATCATTATGCAGCAAAACACCCCCAGTGCACTCTCACTGCTCATCCCTCCCAGGGGCTGCCCCATGCCCACAATGTGGGGGGCAAGAAGGGGACACCCCAGGCATATCTCTATTGGGCTTTAGCCAGCTCTGCCACATCACTGTCATCAGCCTCAGCTCCTGCAGGTGGCACCGAGCAGCTGCTGCCATCCTCATTGGGAAGATGATGGAGGAAAGGAGTTGGAGCCTGTCCTGGCTTTTCAGAGATTTCCATTTTCTTGGGCCTGATGGGATGGAGAGGCACAAGCTGCTCACCACATCCATGCTGCATTACTTCTCACATCAGCCAAGAATGCTTATCTGAGCATTGCATCTCCATGCTTATCTAGATGAACAAGCAAAATCCAAAGAGCTACCAGCTAGCAGCACCAGCACACAGATCCTATGGTGAGAGCAGCACACAACAGCACACAGCTCCTGAGCTCAGCAGCCACCTTTCCTGACCAGACAGCACCCAACTGATTATTAATTCACTTTCATAGTCCCTGGTCAATCCAAATATGAACAGAGCCCCTTTAGACCAATCCAAAAGTTTGGATGTGTTATGTCTTTTTCTCCTGCCTACAAAACTTCAGAAATGTCTTCTTTGCTTATTCCTACTCCTACCCATTTTGTTAGTGTTTGTGGTGCCTTCCCTTTGCATTGCAAAGTCTTTCAGTCTTGGACAATGTAACAAAAACATGTGATGGTCATGAAAAAGTGAAGTATAAATCGCATTCCTCTGGGAATTAACCCTGTCAGAGAAACATCGAGAGTTGGAAGAGACCTTTAAAGGCCACCTAGTCCAACTCTGCTGCATCAAACAGGGACACACACAGTCTGATCCAGCTTCACTTTGAAAGTCTCCAGGAATGGGACATCCATCACATCTCTGGGAAACCTCTTCTGGTGCCTCACCACTGTCACTGTAAAAGATCCTTTTTTACACCCAACTTAAGTCTCTTCTCTTTATGGATGAAACCATTTCCCCTGTTCTATCACCATGGACCCTGCTGAAAAGTCTGTTCCCTTCTTTCCTGTTGCTCCCCTTTAGATACTGACAGGCCACTCTCAGGTCACAGACTCCTCTTCTCCATCTGCACAGCCTCAGCTCTTAGCCTGTCCTTGCAGAAAGGGCATTCCATCCCTTGGATTTTTGTGTCTCTCCTCTGGACATGCTCCAGCAGGTCTATGTCTCTGCTGCCTGGGTAGCAGTAGCCACAAGATAAGCCTCATGAACAGCAGCATGGCTGGCAGCCTGACCCTATGGCCCTGAGCCACAGCAATTATAATTGCCTTGATATCTCAATACTTTGAATAGGGGAAGTCAGCAGTTAGCCATGGTTGTGTGGGGTATCTCAGACTAAGCTGCGAGCTGATTGCTGTCAATGCTGCTTTTAAGTTTTAAAATCAGAAAAGTAATTCCCAATGCCCAAGAATTACAGAAGGTGATGGTAAATAGAGACAGATGTAAAAGGGCCCTGAGGTTAACTGCTGAGCAGCCAGAGCACAGCACAGAGCTGTGCCAGATATGAGCTCGGGTACACATGGAACAGAACGAGGTCACTGGGCTTGTCAATTGGCCACAGTGGTCTCAGGCAATGAAATGCAATACTTTCACGCCAACAAACACTTGGATGTGACCCTGACACACCAAGCACATCCCTGTCCCTGCTGCCACACAGGTGCTGGTGCTGGGCACTACCAACCTAGCCTCTCACCAGCCCACCAACATGGCCACCCTCAGACATAACACCATAGAATCATTAAGTTTGGAGAAGACTTTTAAGTCCAACCCCAACCCATCCCTACCGTGATGTCTGGCCGTGCCCTCAAGTGCCACATCTGCACATTTCTTGCACCATGCACCACCACCACCTGCTGATGCAAGCTACTTGATTCTAAAGGAATATCTAAGATTTGATAAAACGTTATCAGAAGTATTACACAAACATGGTTTCCTTTCCAGACATTAGTCCGCATGTTCTCCGCAGTTATTTTTGCTCTGAAACTTCATCTTTCACATTGCCTATCAGATGATCACATGCAGTTATCAGGCTCCCATTTCTAGAGAACAGTGAGGATAAAAGCTGGCTGGCCACACACTGGGTCACCATGTGCGTTGTTGATTGTAGTAGAAAGAGGCCACATCCTTGTCTCCTTACTACCTACATATATGGAAATGCTGACTTGGTAAGGAGTATACCCAAAAATTAATCACAGAATTTCCAGAAAGTCTCAACAAATGGCCTTCTTTTTTTTTTTTTTTTTTTTCTAACATCAGCCCAAACTATTTATTTCCCTGTAGAGGGGCCACACAATGGTAGAGGACAGCTCCAGAAGCACCCTCGGGTTCTCCGAGCACATCAGGACCATGAGGACCCATCTGTACCTTTTGCTTCTCATTGCGGGTGCCTCTGCCATTCCTCTGAGGAACAACCTGGCTGAGCTACGGGAATCTCTACAAGAGATCTATCAGTCAGTGGGCATGCTGGTAAATCCCATTTTCTATTTCTATTCAGAGGTTGGACATGTTGGTATATCGAATAGTTCTCTTGAACATTTACCTTTATTGAAAGCCAAGCAATCATTTTATACCATACCTTATTTTTGTTAGTGTTAATGATGATGGTATTTGAAATGTTTAATTAATATATATATTATATATATGTATATTTTCTCTTCCAGAATCTGAGGATTGAAACTCCAGTTTCTACAGACGTAAGTGGAACTTTATCTTAAGTTTTCTGAATGATCTCCTAAACTATTCCACCTGTATCTAAGAACAAATAGTTGGAAAGTTGAGCTATTATACATTATTAAATGTTATCAATAGGTTATCTCAAATAACCAAGTTTGAGTCAAGCAAAAACATGCTGTGATGCCAAAGTAGCCAAGGGCAGTAATTCAGGAACTGATCTCCTTCTGTGGTTCTATAAAACCTCTGCAGAACACACAGAGCAATGTTCTGCTTTGACTCTGTTAGGAAGGGATGAAGAATGAACTCACGTGTATCGCCTGCTTGTCCTCCTTGCTGCCTGTGTGAGAGCTCTGCTTGTGTCAAACCTCTTTTAGGAACGTCTTTTTCTGCTTTTGCTGTCAGCAAAGGGATTTCAGGGCTGTATTAAGGTGAGCTGCGTTATCGCATCGCATCTGAGCAGTGCTTTCTGCCCTGAGAGAATCACTTGCTGATGAGCGCTAAGAAAGTGGACTGTAAGAACAGGACACCAAATCCCTCTCTGTGCATTTTTCTGGCTCCTTTCGCATCTCCAGAAGTTCCTCAGCAGCTCAGAAAGACCCACGTTCCCACTCTGCAAGCCAACACCACTGAAGAACTTCATTCTACAGCTGGAAATGTGGTTCTAATAGGAAATCACATTCCAGTAGGGAGCTCTTCAGGTCACATCGCAGCCAGATGTGTATTTCTGACAATACAACCCGAGCAATTGACTTCCTATGAGAGCAGAATAATCCACATTCCTGATGTTGGCTAGCTACAGAATTCATTTTTTTTCATTTATTTTTACTGGCAAACTCAACCCATTACTTTGTAAATCAGATGCAAAGCTCCCAGCTCCATCGCTTCTCCCTGTTCTGCTGCATAACCAAAGTGTGCAGCTTCCCCAGTGAGGGCACAAGGAAACGTTCCTCAGGGCTGTGGAGCATCCAGGAGCACACAGCACGAGACCACACCTCAGCAGGCTGTTTTCCTGCACCCAGCGCTGATTTTTTGTTTCATTTTCCTCACCTTCTCTTCCTGTTACACTTATCTCTGATTCCGCTTCTGACAGCAGCCCCTTCTCCTCCTTTTCTCTCCTGTATGTTTCATTGATGTCTCCATACCAGACAGTGCAGACATTGCCTCTCTGTGCTCCACTCGTGCTCCAGCACCTCCCTGGCTGCAGGATGAGCTCCCAGGGACAAGCAGTTCTGCAGCACCACGCAGACACGCTCTCTGCCCTCTGGGCATGCATATATAGCAGGGTTAAAGCTGGGAGAACTCTGGATTCATTTCGCCTCTTTCTTGTGTTCCGAAGTCGCAGCTTCAGGGGCCAGCAGCATGCAAACAGAAAGCTTCGGCCAGAATTATCAGCTGCAGGAGCAGATGTAAGAGCTCAAACTGCTCTTCAGGCTGCAGTAAGAGCAGGGGCTGTGCCGTACACTAATCTCATGCTCCATCCAGGCGTTGCAAAACAAAAGCTATCGCGGAGTAGAGAAAAATGAGCATCATTTGGGTGTGCTTGCCTAAAGGCGTTGGCAAGCAAGAGCATAGAAGTCAGGAATGCCACGTGTTTGTCACCCAGCCAGCTGGATGTCAATGAAATTCAATGCTTCAGCAAACTAGGTGCAATTTACAGTTATGAATTCCTGTTTCTCAGTTTTGGTATTTCTTCCACCCTAGGATGAAAACTGCATCAAAACATTGTTTGAAGGGATGGATCTGTTGAAAAACAATCCTGAGATGAGGAGATTCAGTGCTTTCTTCCAAAGTTTTGAGAAACTGAAGCCATCTCTCACAGCAAACCTGGCAAGAGAGGTAGGAATCCATTTCTTGTCTATCAGAGATCGTGCAGCAGAGATCTGTAAAACACAGTCTGTGGTTTGTAACTGTGCCCTTATGGTTACAGAAAGGGGATTCGCGTTTGGAGTTGATTTGTTCAGTACACAGAAGAAGAAATCCTGGCATTATCCTCCTGGCTCTTCACTTCTGATGTTCTATCCTCTAAAATGAGGATATTCATTGCCACAGTTGGCTTATTTAAAGCTTAAGGAAAACGTTGTTGTTCATGAAATGATAGCAGGGTGAAAAAACGCGGTGGTTAAACACTGAGTAATTTCATTTTCCTTGTTAACTTTGCAGGGAGAATGTGACACAGAAAGAAGAAACGTGAAGAACTTCATAGAAAAACTGAGAACATTCATCCGAAAATTATCAAGAGGTGCAAGAGTGTAATTACAACTTCCCGGACTCACCATAAGCTTAAACAAGCAGCAAAACATGTGTTTGTTTTAAATGTGCTCCTTCTTTGTGCTCAAATTGCAAAGGTTACCTCTTCTTTTCAGTAGTGCTGTGCTGGCTCATGTTCAGAATGGAACCTCAGAAGGTATCAATGACAAGAAGCCATTCATGTTTGTAGATGAAATTGCAACTGCTCAGTGATGAAGCAAACAGAGCAGGGTATGATGGAAATATTGGCTAATCCCAAACCCTTCTGATTGACGTGTTGACTTCAGAACACTCACAGAAAGATGGATGCGGATGGATGCTTGTATTTCACCCCTTGCTTGGGCACTGCTGGGCCATGAGTACCAAGCAGTGCACTGGGACGTGGGATGGCTGTTTCCTTTGCCTTTCTGTAAGACCAGGTCCCTCAGTTTCAGGAGGGAACAGAGCACATTCTAACCACAGGAGCCATGTTTTTCAGGTTTAAGGCCAAATACCTGCTGGAAACATTTGCTGGTAGCACGTAACCTCAGCAGAACCAGGTCCTAGATGGGCATTGCTCTTGATAGCACATTTGGAAGAGCAAGAACCCACATATAGACCAATACACAACCAATGTTGCTGGAATAGTTAATTTTCCTCAGGGAATTGATATTGGCTATACTGGGAAAACTTCAGTGTTATAACAGGCCTGTAATTAAGAGGATTAATCAGTGTAATTATATCAGCAAAACTTTCCAAGCTCAGAATTAGCTTTGTCACTGCTTTGAAGGCAGATGGGGGTGAACTGCAAATTCACCTTCATGTAACGGTTCGGCTTTTCATGCCCTGCACAAGCATTGCTATGCATATATGTACACCCCCCACTGGCAAGCAGTAGGAGAACATCGTGCTGATGCTTTGCAGCCCGGTCACAACCTTTCTTAAGGGCTGAGAAACATAGCCTGGCTCTCTCCTTCACCTGCAGCTTTTGTAGATCAGGGGAGGCTGGGCTACTGAAGGTTAAATGACCCAGGTATGTGCCTCCTCAAGATGTTGTTAGTGAAGCTGGCAGCGATGATGGGAATGCTTTGATTGCTCTGAGTTTATTTGTATGGTGTCAACTAAATCATATCATGTTTTTTTAGATATATGTATTTTGGAGACAATATTTATTGTGTATTTTTGCTACTTTTCATAAAGGGAATAAATGTATCTCCGTATCTCCTCTGCCACCTTCTATTTTCTCCTTCCCCACCCCACAAATACATACACACACACACACACACAAATCCTCTTTGAGCTATTTCCACACTCGGGTAAATCTAAGAGGCACACAGTCCTTGACAACCAAGCAGAGCCCGGCGTTAAGGAGCCATTGATGTGGCACTGAGGGACGCGGCTCAGCGCGCACGGTGGGATGGGGCAGAGTTGGACTTCCCCAGCCGAAGCGATCCCCGGATCCAGGCTGCACAGCGCAGCCCCCAGCGGGCACTGCGGGAGCAAAGCCGGGACCCGCCGAGCGGTGCTTACCGGCTCCCGATGCCGGCCCCGGCTGCGGCCGCTCCGGGCAGCAGATGGCAGCAACGACAAAGGACAGCAGGCGGCCCCGAGCTCCTCCCGGCTAGCTGCGACACTGCAGCCCCAGGGCCGTGGGGTGGAGCTGACAAACGTCTTATCCGCATTATTTTGTCTTAATTCTTATTGTATCGTAGAGCCATTGAGGTTGGAAAAGACCTCTCAGATCCCCGAGCCCAGCCCAGCCCACCACGCTCACTGACCACATCCCCCATCCACACCTCAGTGATGCCGACTCCCCACTCCCTGGGTATCTGTGTCTGATCACTCTTACAGAGAATTTTACCCTAACGTCCAACCTGAACCTCCCAGAGCACAACGCGAATCTATCGCCTCTTGCCCTCGTCACATTCAGAGCTCTCACTGCACCTGGTGCTATGCCAGCACAGAACAGGCACTGCTCATCCACACCCTCATACGGCCAGCCCTTATTCTCCCCACCCCCTCCACATCCCTCACCCCACTGATGCTGCACCAGGAGGAGGGGCTGTCAGCCCCAAACCCAGCAATACAGGGACATGCCCATAGAACACATGTATCTTGGTATAACAAGCACGAGCCTACTGATGCCATCTCAATACAAGAGTTCAGCATACACATATAAATACTTACTGGGGTCAGATGTCACTGAGAGCAGTGTGTGCACTTCAGAAGGGCTCAAGAGGTGAAGAAAAGGCATCAACAGTCTCTTGTTTTATGAAGCCATGAAAAACACCGTGAGGAGACAACCAGGAATAATCAAGCACTGAAGAAGTGAGATAGCTGTGATAGAACTGCCTACAACAAAGAAATTAAACCATCCTCCACCATTTAAACTAGCCCAGCAGCACAACTTCAAGATCACCAAAAAGAGGACTTTTCAATCTTAAATAGCTCCCAGCTTAACCCAGAATCCAGGCTGCAGCTGTGCTGCCCTTAACACATCCCCTCACCCACCTGCATCAGAAGTAAATGGTTCCAGCTGTGCTTTCAATACCTACTTCTAAGACACCTCCAAACCAATCACTTCTCCCAGCACTAAATACAGAAATGTTATTTTACTTATTAAATGGTGAATTGAAGTCATTATTATATTTTAATAGACCCTGGTAACAATATATTACTCATTTTCAGAGTGCAGTGTTATGTTTCTTCATGTCATTATGATTCCCTTGATTATTTCTCCTGCAAATGAGGCAGCTGTCTATGAAATCAGGATTTTAGAAGCTCTGTTATTCTGGAGGGATGGATGGAGATCTCTCTCAGACCTTCTCAATACACAGCCAGGGCTTACAGAATACAGCTAATAAGGTGCAACACTGGTGTGTGTTTTCTTCCCACAAAGCATCCAGACAAATCCTTGCCAAGAGAAGCCAAGGTGCAAAATCTTCTAAGCAAGGGCAGTGGAGCAGTCAGAGCAGAAACCTGTGGGTGGTGGAAGGTTGTGGACAGGCAGAATCATCCCAGCACTGGGCTGGGCCCAGCTCTGATTCAGCAGCACCTGGGCTGCATTTTCTGCATGATACGAGACTAGGAATGTTGGTCTCTCCTTCCCAGTGCACCCCCGCTTATGTCTCTGACTGAAGAGCATGGCTTGTGCCCAGGGCACCATTCACTGACCAACATTAAAGCCATGGCATGTACCCTGTGGGCACTTTGGTGCCTGTAATTAGCACCAAATAGTAATATACTGTATATACTAATAATACCATATACTTAGCAGTGTAATTCAGAGCCGGGCAGCAAACTCAGTGCCAGCTGCCAAGAGGAGCTACTAGCTCAAACAAGAGGCAGGCTGCACAGGGTGGCACTGCTGCCATGGCTCGGGCTGAAGGCACGCAGCGCTTGGTCTATGGAGCTTCACAGCAGCCAGCTTTGAACTTGTTTTGAGTAAGTTGAGACACCCCCCTAGTGTCGATACGCGGGGAGAGCATCTGGCACAGAAGCAGTTCAGAATGAGCAGCTCGTTTTGCTGCGTCAAAGTGCAAACCTCCGCGGGTCTTGGCCCTGCTCCGCTAAACCTGCACGTTTATCGCTGTGAAATAACGGCAGAGATGCACAAGATGTGTGCAGGGTAACAAATACCGTACGCATAGTGTTTGTGGATGATAACGATCAAATCCGTTCCTTATCTGCGCATCCACGGGCAGAATCCTGCACCCTGCGAGCAAAAGGGCTCAGGGTTGGGGGTTTTTTGTGGGGTGTTGCTCCTCGCCCCGGGGCTCCACACCGCCCTCCCGCTGCCCCGGGGCTTTTCCCTCCGCTCGGGTTTTCCCGGCGGGCTCAGTGCAGCCCCGGCCGCTCCCGGCCCCTGACTCACGCCTGGGATTCCCCCCTGGACCGGCTGGCTCCGCCGCGTGTTATAGCGCCCCCATGCGGCCGCGCGTGGTATCGCCGATTCCCGGAAGCGCTCGGAGCCGCTCCCGCGGGGAACCGAAACTCGGCGGCGGGGGCGGAGGGGACGGAGCGGGGCGGCGGTGGGACGGGAGGAGCGGTCCCTCCCCACGGTTGGTTCGGGAGCGAAAGGGAGGATTGGTTCTTCGCCAAAAAAATAAATAAAAAGAAAAGAAAAGAAAAAAAAGAGAGAGAAAATAAGTAACATAATTAATAACATAACGGTGGTACGATACCATTAATAAACTAACAGTCTGGAGGGGGGATGCGCAGCGGAAAGCTCCGCTGGAATGCCTGCCGCCTGGGGTGTGACCGCTGGCCTTCCACTGGGGCTGCAGATGGGACGCACACACACTTGCCCTGAGCGCCCCAAAGTGCTGCCGGTCAAAGGGTGATACATTCCTGCCCCATCCACCAGCGGGTCTGTGCTGAGAACACGCGAACGGCCACGGGCAGATCAGGCATGTCATGCAATGAGGGGTGACTCAGGTGGCAAATATGCACCGGGTTCTTTGTCCTCTGCGAACCCTGAGAGAGGTGGGAGTGACCCCGTGCTGCCTACAGCCGCCATGCTGCTCCCGGACTTTGGCCGAGGAAGGGCTGTTGGTGCACTGGTCTCCATTGGTTACAGAGTAATTGTTAGATACAAATAGACTAATGGATAGATAGATAGATAGATAGATAGATAGATAGATAGATAGATAGATAGATACAGAGGGCTGCTCCAAAAGTAACATTTCCTATTTCATTCTGTTGGCTCGCAATTCGAATGGCAATAGATAGGAGGCATTACTTTCAGAGCAACCTACATCATTACGTCTTTCTCAGAAGAAATCACACCTGCACAACAGAGGAAGGTGAAGCTTTCTGAGCAGAGACCTGCATGGGATGGATGCTCCCTGCACAGTGCCCCCATCCCTGGGTGTCCCTCCGGGTGCTGCCCAGGAGTGCCCCCAGCTCCCTGCGGGGAGAAGCATGTGGATGAGCCCTGCTGCTGTAACACACAGCTGAGCTCTGGTTCGGTGGGTCACTGAGCTCAGCCTTTCCCTTTCTGGCACCCAACTGGATCTGGGCTGGCTCAGTACAGTAGTGTGCAACCAGCAGACCTGGGCTAAGTCCTGCTGCAGCCTCCAAGAGCTCCAGGGATGACTCTTTTCTGCACGACCCATGAGAAATGCACTGTTATCAAGTAAGGCTGCTGGTCTCTCCTATGAACTGTAACTGGACACAAAAGTCTGCATCAAAGTTAACAGCCAACAAATAATTGATCATGAAAAAGAAGGAAGCAAACTCAGATGTCTGAATATCTGATACCAGACACATCTTATTTTCAGACTTCATTATCATTGTCCCCTGAGGTTCCCAGTGCAAACCCGATGCCCCTCAACAGCCTGGCAGTCATGTTGGGGTTTCCACTCTGCAGGAGCTTCTTCCCATGGAGCTGAGTGCAGAGCACTGCCCCAGCACTTCCCAACCTTCACTCCTCTGCCCCACAGCTTACACTGTGCCAACAAGGTGAACCCTGAAAGGCAACAGCAAGTTTATTTTTTGGCAGCCTCTTTGCAATAGGAGAGGATGGAGGTTTGGAAACAAAGCAATAGCCATTCATTCCTTCCCCAGTGCAGAGCAGAGGGTGAAATGCTTACAGGTCCTGCACCACATCTTCCATTTAGTGATGAGTCTTTCTGCAGAGCTGCAGGATTGGATGTGGGTTCGGAACAGGGGGTGGCAGCCGGCATCCCCCAACCAGAGCAGGGGACACAGGTTAGCAGCCCCTGTAGTACAGCTCCCATGTTCTGCTGCTACCAGCCCTGCTTGCACCAGTGCCCTACAAGAAATCACTCCCACACACCCACTACTTGCCCACCTCTGGCAGGGAGGTCTGGGCAGCTGCAGCTCTGTCCCTTGTTAGGCAAATGCACTGCAGCTGTAGCACAGGGGATCCGCTCCACTGCAAACTGAGCTTTGCTCTGCAAACATTTTGTGGAAGCACCGTCTCCTCCTGCGAGGTTCAGAGAAAAGCAGGGTGTGGGAAATTCAGGAGGCATGGCTGAAATTCTCAGAATCTCCTTTTTCTCCCACCAAACTGAGAGCAGAATCTTGTGTTGGTTTGGTCTGAAAATCAGCTGCGTCATCAGCGAGCAGAACTGCACTGATTTCTTGTCCTGAGATTTTGGATTCCAGGAAGCTGCATGCAGCCCATCCCAGGATGTATTCATTGCAGCCCAAGGATCGGAGTGCCTGTGAGTATTACCTCACTGGGCACAGCATCAACATTTTTCACATTTTGCCCTGCATGCGCTTCAGCCAGACTTCCTTTTTGTAAGAGAGCCATTTAGAAGAAATGGAAAGAGCTTGCAGCAAGCGCTGTACTCCCAAGTTTGCAGGCACGGAAGAAGCTGTTTTTTTTTGGTGTTTGCCTTTGTAGCCAGGGCTGAGCCTGCACCCTGCACCCGCTCTGCATTAACCCCTTCCTGCCCAGAGCCACACACAGTGCCCCAGGAGCGGGTGGTTGGGCACTCACTGCTGGGGGCCCCGGGCTTCCCAGGAGATGGGGTGGGCTCTGCAGCTATTCCATGTACCAGGAGATCCAGTGCAAAGCAGAATCCTTGTTTCTGAGTTTGATGGGGAAAGGGAGGAAGGGGAGTGAGGAAGAGAATGAGAAAGGATGTGGATGAGAGCAGAGTTTACAGGCAGTGCAGTGTAATGAGGGGAGGCAGGCAGCAAAGGGAGGAAGTGGGGAAAAGAAGAGGAGGTTTGAAGGACAGCCCCATAGCCTGGCTGAGAGGGCACCAGGAGACATGGGGACAGACTGAAGCCTGGAACTGGTGGCGAGGAGGAACTACCATGTGTGGTGCTCAGCCTGGAGGGGCTGCTGGGTGCTGGTGGGCATGGGGGGTGACAGTGCATCACTGGAAGGAAGCAGGTGGTGCAGAAGAGAAGCAGATAAGAGCTGACTCTCCCCATGTTCCTGCTCTTCCCCACCTTGAAGCCACACTTCCTCCCATCTGCTTTGTACAGTTGTGTTCCCCCAGCAGAGCTGTGATATCCAGACATATGTAGGGATGGGATCCTCTCCTCAAACTCAATTTGCTGTATGCAGTCCAGTGCCAGCCAGAATGCTTTGTTTTACACAGTGCTGGACTGAAACCATCTCAGGCTGCCTTATATGGCTGCTTAACTGACCCTAGGGGCAGAGATGGGGAATTAAGTGCTGCATCAACATCATTTGGCCAAATCCACAATCCTCTACTTCTGTGTTCTCCTGACTGATCCCACACAGTTGGTGCTTTTTGGTGTCACATAGAATACAGAGCTTCCTGAGTGCACCAGTTCACAGGACATCACTGACTGAGACAGAGCTGTGTCCATCTCAGGGTAACACACACCACTCGTGAGGCACCACCTAGGGATTTGGTTTGGTTTTATGTAAAAATATCATGGAAAAATGTCCTCTGAATTAGGGAAACATACCCAGGCTTGGGGTCACCCTGCATTGGGTAGATGTGATGTAATACTTCTGGTGACCTCTTTCCCTATGTCTCAGTTCACTGTTAAGATGGTCAGCAAGTTATGGGGTGATATGAGGAAGAGGGCAGTGGGGGTTGCAAGGCAGGGGCTGGGAACAGCCTGCAGTCAGATGGAGACCAGAGGACCCCAGACCACAGAGCTGGGAGCAGCGGCAGCTCCCTATATGTGACAGCCGGTTGGCAGCTGGGTGGGGCAAACTGCTTTCCTGGTGAGTATTTGCCTCTTGAAGTGCATTATTCCGTGTTCATGTTTTGTATGAGCACACCCCACCTCCACGTGCATGCCTTCCTGCACCAGGCACGCTGCTTGCCAGGCACTGTGAGCAGCTGAGGGCTGTTGGCACGATGGCAAAGATGGGCTCTGCAGCCTTGGTGTGCTGAGAGCCTGACACAGCCCCACTGCGAGAGGTGAGCTGTCAGTTCCTTGTTTCTGCTGAGAGATAAGAAAGCAGCAAACAAGCAGACTGCATCCCAGCCTGGGAAGGGCACTCCCGCTACAACTGGCTGTGCAGATAGGGCATAACCCAGATAGAAAGGTTAATGGGCTTTCGCTGGAAGCGAACTGCATGGGTTTATACCCATGGAAAGCAATGGAGATGTAGAGTTAGCACTGCATTTCTATGCTGGGTGTATTTATTTGATGCCCCGCTGATGCCAGTTGCTGCCACTGATACACTCTAAAAATAGCTGTAGTGACACTGTGGTGCAGAAGTCACTGATCAATCAAGTCACCACTCAAAATGAGGTTGTTGAAGTACCTCTGACACATTTACCATATACAATCATCAGCCTGGGAAGCTCAGATTATTCTGATGTGAAGCCAGCTGAGGGCTGAGCAACAAACCAGGGGAAGCTGGAGCATGAAAGACCCACAGCATGACCTGCCTTGTCAATATTTATGTTGTGTGAGAGATACTGTGCCTCTTTTATTGTGATGTCATTGGGATCTCAGATACCTTCTGCCATCCCTTTTTCAGGTTCCTTTCACTACCCTTCAGCGCTCCTAAATCCAGGGTACTTTGTGCCCAGGGGTCAGCATGAGGCAGATCAGAGCCCAGGAGCTGGGAACATCCTTGTGCTGCCCTGTCTCAGCACCGTGCCTCTCTGCCTCCTCCCGTATTTGATTTACCTGATGCCTTCTATCTTTATTGACACTGAAAGCTCACCAGCAGCCCTGCCTCACCCTGCACAAAGGCAAAACCTGGATGGAAGGAACTACCGAGACAGTGAAAAAATGAGTTGGCAAAAAACATGGGGCACTTTCAGAGGTGAGAGTTCTGCACTAAATCCAAGTTTGGCCTTTTTCCCCACTATTCTTCTTGTTGAAAACAAGCATAGCAGTGGCAGTGGAGGTGGGGGTGCAACAGTGTGACGCTGTTTGCCCAGGCTGCCTCTTCCCATTGTACATGACTCCATCCCTGTCCTGAAAGCATTCCCACATGTCCAGCCCAACTGTTTTGTGGTTCTGTTGTTATCTTTTAGTTAAAAAACAGCAACAACAACAACAACAAACTCAACTAATAAAAAAAAACAAACCTGAGGAGGAAAGAAGAAGAGAATATTTGTTACTTATATACATTAATTGTATATATTTTAGGCACCCCAAAACAATTCTGCTTCACTCAACTTGACCCAGGCAAGCCAAAAGGTGGAACAGCCCTTAAAGTGCTCCAGTATTCTGCTTACGTAAGGCAGCAGGTAGACACCACGACTCCAATCTCACTGTCATCCAAAGGTATTTCAAAGCAGCCCAGCACCTCGCAGCCTTGGCTGGGGAAGGTGGGAGAAGAAAGCATTCCCAGCCTTTACAGAATGTCTCCATTGCCCCAACTTCTTTGGCCATCTACCCAGAAGGCAGATGATCAGAAACATACGACTCGCTGTAAGGTATTGCGCAATGCGTGGCATTTTATGGTGCTGGGAAATCAGGCTGTCTGTGAGAGTCCAGCACCTACAGCCAAGCAAACAGAGCTCAGCTGGTTGCTGCATGAGAGCAGCTCTGCGGGAGGGCTCTACCAGCACTGGGTTGAGCAGCCCTGGTCCAGTACTTGAGATCTGAGACCGATGCATGCAGCAGCACTGCCCAGCAGGATGGTGGGCCCTGGGCTGTTCCAAGGGCCAGCAGCACTGTGCTACACTCAGGGATCTTCTGGGTGCTGCCTGCCTGTGTTCATACTGTGTACTTACTGGGAAGGAGTGCAGCTCTGCACATGTGTATCGCTGGAAGCCAACAGTGGGCACGGAAATATAAACACAGGAACATCACTTATCATTTTCATTTCTTTTATTTCCTTTTCTATTGACATTCCTGCCACCCATCCCTGTGGTTCCTATTCCTCCACATCCTCCAAGTCCCTTTCTGGGAACTACTGGCACAGTACACACAAGGATGCAGCACGGATCCTCCATGCAGCTCTCAGCAGGGCAGTGCCATCACGCTGCTTTGGGGCCCTGTGGTCCTTGTGGTGCTGTGCACGTCGGATAGAGTGACTGATCCTCCCAGCACATTCCCTGAGTGCAGCTGAGCACTGGCCAATTCCCATTGCACTAAAAATAGCCCCATTCTGACCCTTATTTTTTTCCACTTCCTTTCCTCCTTTACGCGTGCTGAACTGGGATGGCGGATCTATGGGTGTGCATTTTGGGCTCGTCGTGCCTTCGCTGTTAGATCACAGGTCCTGTGCTGCAGTGCTGCAGCTCACCTGCACTCTCATGGGGTCAGGGGTGAAAACATAGGACGGGGGGTGGGGAGGGGAGGGGGAGGAGGTCAAACACTGAGTGTTTGTGGGTTGAGCTCCTTTTGTCATCCGGGACAACTCTCTGTGGGGCCGAGAACCGTGCCTGCGGAGCCGCAGGGCGTGCAGAGCCCATCGTTATCCCATCGCTGTCAGTCCCATCGCTGTCCGTCCCATCGTTATCCCATCGCTGACAGTCCCATCGCTGACAGTCCCATCGCTGTCTGTCCCATCGCTGTCCGTCCCATCGATGTCTGTCCCATCGCTGTCTGTCCCATCGCTGTCCGTCCCATCGCTGTCCGTCCCATCGTTATCCCATCGCTGACAGTCTCATCGCTGTCTGTCCCATCGCTGTCCGTCCCATCGCTGACAGTCCCATCGCTGTCTGTCCCATCGCTGACAGTCCCATCGCTGTCTGTCCCATCGCTGACAGTCCCATCGCAGTCCGTCCCATCGCCGTGCCGCTGCCGTGCCGTGCCGGGCGGGGGCGGTGCTCCCCCCGCTCCGCTGGTGCTACAACAGCCTGATTTCCCCGAAATGATGCCGGAAGCAACGGCCAATCAGCGGCCCGACCGTCCCCCAGCGGCTGCGCTGATTGGTGGAGCCGCTGCTGAGCCCGGGCGGCGGGGAATCCCGGCCGCCGCGTTATACCCGAGGGCGCGACCCGCGGGCGGCAGAGGTGGGTCGGCAGCCGTCGGGAACGGACGCTCGGCTCGGCTCGGCTCGGCTCGGCTCGGCTCGTTGCAGCTTACACAGCACAGGATCTCACGGCAAGGTGGGTCCCGGCGCTCATCGCCCCCTGCTTTGGCTGCATGCGTCCACACGGGACACGGCTCGGCTCGGTCCTGTCCGGCTCGGTCCTGTCCGGCTCGGTCCTGTCCGGCTCGGTCCTGTCCGGCTCGGTCCGGTCCGGCTCGGTCCGGTCCGGCTCGGTCCGGTCCGGCTCGGTCCGGTCCGGCTCGGCTCTGCTCGCCAAGCAAGGGTACCGCCATCCTGAATTATGCTGAGGCACTTTTGGGTTGTCTCAGGTGCCACTGCGCCCTTCATGGGCGCACCGGGCATCCTCCGGGGGCTGCGGCCCCGCGCCCGCAGCGCGGACGGGACGGGATGGGACGGGACATTCCCCACGCCGTAAGGGGACGGCGACGTCTGGGCGCCGCTACGGCTTTGGGGCTCAACCGGAGCCAGCGCTGGACTCCGGGGTTGCACCCTGAATGGCCGCACACGGCCCGGCCCGGCCCGGCTCGGCGCCGTCTGCTCTCTCCACCGGCTCCGAGAACTTTGCGGGCCGCTGTCTCGTTGCTTGGGAAAGCCGCAGCCCCATTGTTCGGGAGCGGCTGTCCGCGGGCAGCGCAAACAGGAAGCTCAGAGCGGAGCAGAGCGAAGCGGAGGTGGGGAGGGACGGCCGCCGAGCTCCACTACGGGGCGGGGGGGGGGGGGAGTTGGGGAGGGCAGGGGGAGGTACGGCGGACACACCGCTCCTCTCGGTGCAGGGAGCGAACTTAGAGCGGCCGTGCAGAGAGGTGCCCTGTGGCCGCACAGAGGGGTGGCACGGGGGTCCCCGCTGTCCGCTTTTCTGCCTCCCCCCGCCCTCCTCAGCAGGACCCCGTCACGGAGCAGGACCCAGAGCAGAAATTGCTTTGGTATGGAGCAAAAGGCTCCAAACGCGGCTCTGGTCACTGGGAGAGCTGGGAGAGCTGGGAGAGGGGAGGCACTGCGAGGTGGTTGGGGTAGGAGAGGTGAGGTTTCATCTGACCCCGTGTATCCCCCGCAGGAAACATGCCTGTCTCAAGGATGCGCATGAGACCCTGGTTGGAAATGCAGATTAATTCCAATCAAATACCGGGGCTGATCTGGATCAACAAGGTGAGCCATCTTTTTTACTGTTATCTCTGCATCATTATTATTATTACTGTATCATTAACCACGCTTGTTCTTAGTTGGCATTAAACGTAAGTCAAGATCATAAAGGAAAGAAAAAAATGGAGAAGCATTTATATATATATAAATTTATTTTTAAAAGAGAACTTCATTTTCAGGAAAGATGGCTCTGGTTGGTACAGAATGCAGTATTTCAGTGTTTTTCTAGGCAACAGTAGAGGGTAATGATAAAGTAAATGCAGTTTGAACTTGACTGAGAACCAGGAAAACTCATCTCTTGGTGCTTACTGTAGCCAGGCCACCTTCTGTCCCAGCCCAGCAGCTACTCCTACACCTCCTCCCATAGGACAGAAATCTTTAAGCTCTGACCTAAAATAAACTCTCAGTTCATCTCAGGTTGGTGTTGGGAAGCATATCCCTGTTGCTGTCCCACAGGAGTGGGATCACCAGGCTTACTGAGTCAGATTTCTGTCTCTGAAGCTTCCAATTTATCCCAAGGCGTCATTTAAGCTAGGATATGGTTTTGGTGGGATTCATGCAATATCCTACTGGTAACCCTTCAAGGGATTCTGTATCCAAGTGTACATGGGAAATGTCTTGCAGTTACACTAGCAGATGAGGTATGATGTGTTGCAGTGCTTCTGGGCTTGAGCTGAGGCTGTTGCTCATTGCTGTTGTACCACTGCATGTAGCATTCCCAAACTCAACAGGTGGAACAGCAGTTCAGAAATGAAGATGTGAGGAGGGGGTTTCAAAGTTTCTGTGCTGCTGCTGAGGGAATTGTTTGATTAAAGCCATCATTACAAACTGGCGTGTGATGCTTTTTTGTTAATTCAAATTTCTGTTGGTTTCATTTCAGGATAAAATGATATTTCAGATCCCATGGAAACACGCAGCTAAGCATGGCTGGGACATGGAGAAGGACGCCTGCCTCTTCCGAAGCTGGGCCATCCATACAGGTGTGTGCTGGCTTCAGTCCCTCCAGTCATGTGAATATCACCAGTGTCACCATTTTTGTCTTGGCTTTACACCTCAGGTGTTACATGTCAGAGGAAACGGAGAAAGAACTTTTGTGGGGTGAAGAACTATCAGTGCAATGAAATCACACAACACTGATCCCATCTCTTCTTAACAGGAAGATATAAAGTAGGTGAGAAGGACCCTGACCCAAAAACCTGGAAGGCAAACTTCCGCTGTGCCATGAATTCACTGCCCGACATTGAAGAAGTGAAGGATAAAAGCATCAACAAAGGCTCCAGCGCTGTCCGAGTGTACAGGATGCTCCCCCCCTTGACAAAGGACCAGAAGAAGGGTAAGCCCTCAGCTTAAGCATTGCTTAAATTTCCCACTCTGCTTAGGCAGCGTCCCACAGACCTGCAGGCAGCACTGGGACTGCTGGGCTCGTTGCCATTGGTGGTGGTTTAGACAAGCAGCCCGTTCTGTCCCAAATGAAGGTGCTCAGGGGGTGCCCTGGGGTGAGCCTGGCAGCAGTGGTGGAGCTGCTCAGCAGCCCTGCAGCCGTGCTCACCTTTGTCTTATTTCTATTTAACAGAAAGGAAGTCAAAGTCTTCAAGGGAAGCAAGAAACAAGAGCAAGAGAAAGGTATGCATCTGCAGAGGCAGCTGAAGGAGCTGGAGGTTTTTTTGGTGGTTTTCAAGCTTAATTTCTTTCGTATGGGAACTTGTGAGTTCTTAGACAACCTATCATGCTTTGTTCTTATTTTTGTAGCTGTATGAGGATATGAGGACGGAGGAGTCAGCAGAACGACTAACCAGCACTCCTCTGCCTGATGACCACAGCAGCTACACCGCTCACGACTACACGGGGCAGGAAGTGGAGGTGGAGAACACGTCCATCACCTTAGGTGAGAGCTTCAGCTCCGAGCAGAGAGAAAAGTGCTGCTGGTGCTAAAGCCACAGAGGTGTCACCAAGAGACAGAGCTGCCTGAGGGCTGTGCAGGGGAAGAGGAGGAGGAGGAAGAGGTGGGGGGGGTTCTGTGGTGGGACCTGCTCTGAGCATCCTTCCCCATGCATCCCCCAGACCTCTCGTCCTGTGAGGTGAGCGGCTCCCTGAACGACTGGAGGATGCCGATGGAAATTGCCATGGCTGACAGCACCAACGACATCTACCAGCTCCAGGTGTCCCCTCTGGGGTCGTCCTCAGAAGGTTGGTGTTGCTTCCTTCCCACCTCACTTTCTCAGTGCTCTCCTGGTGCCGGAGGCAAGGGTGCCACAGTGCTAAGAGAAGCTGGAGTTGGTCTGTAGGAAAAGCAGCTTCTATCAAATGGATTTGGGTTTCTAGAGCTACCTCACAGCCAGGGTAGAGAAGAGCTGGGGTGGGCTATTAGAGTTTGGGCTGTGGAGCTGCTTCTGGACCTCAAGCAGCGAGCACCTCCTCGGTAGCACATGTGGGGGCACAGTGGGGTCCTGGCCCCACCACCTGCAGAGAAGAGCTCCCATGTGAGCAAGGGCTGGGGTGGGAAACCTCAACGTGCTTCTGGTGTGAGGCAGGGATGTGAAGCACTGGTGTGGAAGCAAAAGGATGGTGGCTGCCTTGTGAGGAAAACTGACATCTGGATCTTTTTCTTTTTTCTGTGATTACAAAACAATTGTGGATGAAGATGAGGATGAAATGAAGTCAAACATCATAAAGGTAAAAACAGCCCTTCTTTTCAATTGAAATTGCCCAAAGTTGCTGTTTGAACCAAGGAAGGAAGAGCAGTGGCTTCCTAACCCATAGATAACCCTATGTGAGCTGAACACGTACTTCCTGTAATCCAAAACCCTTATGAGGAAGCCTGAAAAAAATGAAATATATAAAAAAAAAAGTGATTCTGCAAGCACGAACTTGAGATGCCGTACATAGAAGTCAGTGAAAGCCGTTGAGTTCTGCTAGAAGCAAAGTTTGCTGTATCGGAGCCCATGAGGCCTTCGAGTTCTCGAGAAAGACTTACTTATTTTGCCCTCTGCCTCGTGTTTGGCTTTTAATCTCTGTTTCCAGACATGGGGCACTCATCCCACTGATAAGGAGATGGGGTTCCTTGATAGAAGGTGCTCCCACCCTCCTTGCTTTGCATTAACTTCCATTAAATAAGGAGTAAAGTGTGTTTTATATCACTATCATTATTTAAGCAAAACCCTTTTTCTTTTGCTGTTTCCCCCCCCCCCCATGAGCTCTTAAAGGTAGATGAGGATTTACTTAGTGTGTGAGGACCCATATTTCCCCTACCCCTGTCACTCTCAGACTTTTTACCATCTTCTTCCTGCCTTACAGATGCTTGAACCCACCCAGGACTGGCACACAACCAGCGTCGAGGGGAAGGGCTTCTTCACCAACGAGCCGGGCACGCAGAACATGTGCAGCGCATTTGGCTACAAGGAGCAGGATGGAGAGATGGACAAGTCTTCGGGTACAAAGCCTTACTGCCATTATGGTCCGGGTGGGAGGCACAGGAGAGGGCTTTCATTAGAGACACTTCTTGAACTGGGAGGGAGAAATAGGAATCTCGTGACACGGGAAACTGTGAATTCCTCTAATTAACCTGTTGGGAGTCCATAAGGAATTTGTTGAGATAAAAAAGAGCCTCCAGTAGAAGTACAATATAGATCTGTGCTTCAGTTTTCCTAGCGACATAACAATATTTTCTACTAGTGATAGCTTAAATTGGAGAGCTTAATTAGGGAGTGTGGAGTATTGCAGCAAAATGCAAATCAAAGGTATTTGCTCACCTCTGGGGGTGGTTTCCTTTGCTGATACATTGCCATCCATTGGTTCTCATGCTCTCACTGCCCCGAGTTCTGTGCTCATTTCTGTGTCCCTCTGTGCAGGGGAGTTGGATTTCCACATTCTGGACCAGAAGAGCAGCCTGGACTTCTCCTGGCTGGACACCGTCAGACCCATGCATGCCATCTCCTGCAGCCTGTAAACCATTGGCTTCCCAGCCTGTGAACTGCATTTCTGTAGAGACTCTTAGAGACCTGAAGGGAATGGCAGAAGTTGCTTGTTACTGACTGGAAGAGGAAAGAAGCCGTCTTATTCCGTTTTACTTTTAGGCCTAAAAAAAGCAAGAAAATCTCCATGAGAAGCAGAGGAGCCCATCTCACACACAGGGCACGAATGCTGTGCTCTTGAGGTGATGCTCATGCTGCAGGCCAGGAGGTCCTGCATCCCCAGCACCCAGCACTTTATTCATGGGGTGCTTAGGAGAAAGTGTGATGGGTCTCTGTTGGTTGCTGCTCACTTGTGCAACACTGCTGACGTGATGGGTTTAATGACAGTCATTACACTTAGTCAGAGAAACTGCACTAATTGGCCCTCTCTCTTCTTCGATTTGCTCCAGCACATAGTTCAAGTTCAGATTAGATCTTTTCAACTCATGTAAATAGTTCTGACCAATAAAATGTGAAAATTCAGTTTAGGCTTTGCTTCCATTTAGCACGCTTACCCAGATCCACTCATAGGCTGTTATCTGCTCGTAGGCACACCATGTCCATTCCCAGTGAACAGTCAAAGAGCTGCTGCATGATATAATTTTGCACTGACCAGGGCAGAACTTCTATTTATGCATTGCCTTTCAGAGCTCTGTTCTAGAACTCCTCCTGCCTGGAAATCCTGCACTTCTACACCCAGTGAGCTGCAGCCACCCTGGGCAAGGACACATAGAAGCAGGATGGAGGAGGTTCTAGTCCATGCATAACTCATAGAAAAGAAATCACTAAGATGCCATAGACTTATTTTCTTGTACATTTTATTTTTGTATATAAAGTGTTGTATATTTGTTGTAATAAAAGTGTTTTATATACGACATGTTTACTTTTCCTCATTGGAGAGCTCAGAGAGAATGCATTCCAGACTCCCTGAAAACACCCAAACAGATGTGCTGGGCATAGACAGCAAGGGGGGTTATTCACATGAGTCATGGAAACCCAGGGAATCTAAGAGCACATGTTTCTCTCCTCATCCCAGTGCACTGAAAGGAGGAGCCCTGCATGGCCCAGGTGCACACATGGGGTCGGTGTGCCCCTGCTGTCATCAGATACATGAGCCAGGAGCATCTGCCAGCTGGCAGCTCCCTTGCTATGGAAGCTTAAGCTGAGTTAGTACTGTCCAGAATGAAAGCACAGACAGTCTGGAAGGAAAAGGAAAAGAGAGCTTACTTTTTCACTGTGTATTTTGTCATTTGCTAGACTTTCAGGCTTGAAAGTTATGACATGTCAGAGCATTGCCTAGGCTGGCTGATGCAATGTGTACCCAGCTGCTAGCATGGGAATCTGCTGCTGCACAGAAAGCCCTGCAGTGAGCAGTGCTGCCCTGCTCTATCTGAGCCTCCCTGATACCAGAAGGAAACAGGAACTGGAGAACTGCTTGGGATGCACAGGGCTTCACTGCCTTTGGGCCAAGGTAGGACAGGCCACTGGAAATGACAAAGTACCACAAACATCCCTATCCATCACCCTATCTACAGAGCAGCATGCATCCCTTACTGTTGGGGTCACCCAGCATGAAAATGGGCTGCTCTTGCTGCCTTTAACGTAAGCTCTATTGGCTACAGCTCCCACTGAAGCTCTCTACCAACAGCCTTCAGCACACAGCCCGACTCACACCCGAAGGGAAGAAAGCACCAAAAAAACCATCTGGACAACTGGCAGGTGCCCAAGGGAAGCAGTGGGGGTTGGGCTTTATTCCCAGGCAGCTCACCAGGCCTGGGAAGTGCACAGCGAGCAGCTCCCTGCTTCAGTCTGTTTAGATCTTGTTTCAGAGCTGTGCAACAATAACCTTTGGGGATAACTTTGAGCACGAGGGAGGGAAGGCAGACCGAGGGGAATACCAGGCGCCAGGAGAGGAAGACCCAACCCAGACTGCTGGAACAAGGCACACATTTCCGACTGCCTTTGTCACAGGCTCTGCTGCTCCAAGGATCCCACACAGACAGCAATACGTGGGGCTCACAGGGGAATCTGGAGCCATAGGAAGCTGGTGGTGGCAGTTCTCAGAGCCAGCACCTATGGACTGAGATGTCACCCCTGCAATCCTTGAATCGCTCAGATTGGAAGAGACCTCTCAGATCCCCAAGCCCAACCCCCGCCCAGCCCACCATGACCACATCCCTCAGTGACACATCTGCATGTTCTGCAGCACCAGCAAGGATGGTAACTCCCCACTCCCTGGGCAGCTGTGCCAGGGCTGACCACCCTCTCTAAGGAGCAATTGCTATCAGTGTCCAACCTGACTCTCCCCTGGCACAACACAGGGCTGTCATCTTGCACCCTGTCAGGCTCTGTGCCTCATCTCCCTGTGCCATGCAGCACAGTGGTTGTTCTGGGTCGGAGCCCCTTTTCTCACACCCAGAGAGCAAAACCATTCTGTGCTCATCAACACAACCAGAGGAAATGGGGTTTGCTTAGGAGCAACTGCAACGCTGTTACGCTCTGGGGAGGGAGAAGGGAAACTTTCTGTGATGCAAACAGCGCCCAAAATAACACGTGGATTCATTTGCCCATTGATGTGTTACGGGTTTTTCACAGCGATGCTCTGACAAGAGAACAGCATCCAACACAGACAAGAGAACAGCACCCAACACAGCACAGATTAGAGGGCCCACCAAGATCTTAGGCCAGAGGGAGCACAGCCATTCCCCCCAGCCCAGAGCCATTCATACTAGTGCTCCTTATCAGACCATGGAGGTGCCTGCCAGCAGTTGTTTTGCCAACCAAGTGCTTCTGACTGAGCGAAGCCCCGTGATGAAGTGGACTTTATCAGTGCAGGCATTTGGGTGACAAGCTGCCAAGTTTAAAGTTGTTTGTTTGTTTTGGTTGTTGCTTGTGATGCTTTAGGCCCATTGGGATAGGAAGAACACAGAGGAGTGCCCAGAGCAGGAGTGTGGTGGGGTGCAGAAGCTGGGCTGCTGCCACTTGGGGCAGTGGGCTGTGCAGAAAGGACTCCAGATGCAAGCTAAGGAGCAGCATAGGCTGCCCATACCTGGAGGAACACGATCTTGTGAAGGTAATCCTGCACAGAGCATTCTATTGAAATCATTTTAAATCCTTGACATTGGATTATTTTCAACTTGTCTGTCCTAAATGAGCTTTTCAGATGCTTGGTAAGCTTCAGCTGGTGCTCCTGGGTCTGGTTTACACCTTCAGCATGCACTCAGCAATGTTCAGCTGGGAATGCATTCACACAACCAGCACAGGTTGGTGCAGGAACCCAACAAAGCAGCACAGCACAGTGCTCCTTCCACAGCTCACAAGGCACACAGCTCAGTCCTGTGCTCTGAACCTGGAGTGACCATGAGAAAGAAATATGGCTTGTGCCACTGTTTGGCAAATAAGCAGAGATCACCTCTCCATGGTGGGAAAAAAAGCAGAGCCATGGCACAGCTGGCACTCATTTGGGAGATGAGCAGAGCTGGCACTTGCTGGCTGCTGTTGTTTGCACCGCACCCAAGCCAGCTCTGTTGGCAGCTAACATGCAAATGTAAAGCTGATTTTGAAACAAGGGCAAAACTCATCTTAATTTTAGAGCATTAAGGACCAAACATACTGTCACAGAGACAGTCCCACAGCAGCAGCTCCCACAGGTTTACTGCCACACTATCCTGCTTCCAGAGCACAGGATACCTCTGCTGCTGCCAACTGACCTTCAGTGCTGCAGGAGCAATAATTCCATGCACTTGTTCATTGCAGCATCCCCTCCCCCCCCCCCCCCCCCCCATCAGAGAAAACCCTTCACCTACAAATAAAGCATTGCTGCTTTTCATGGACCTGTGCCCAAATGCATCATTAAAATGCCCTTCCACCATTAATGCGTTTTGCTCAGCACCATTCTGAGCACTCAGCTCCCCATCAGCAGCACCCTCAGAGTGATGCAGAGCCGTGCTGTGCCCAGAAACCTTCTGCTCTCAGTGCCCACAGCAGAGACACCACAGTGAGCTTTGCCCCTCAGGCAGTACAGCCTGCAATTACTGCCCCAGCTTTGTTTGCCATGCAGATCGGCTCTGATAATTAGGCACATTTCCAGTCAACCACGTGGTTTATGATATCACACCTATAAAGGGCAGCCATACTTCAGACCAAAGGTATGAGTTTATAACTGGAATTAATAGTAAACGCTTGTTAGTATTACAAAGCCAAATGGCTGCTGATTTAGCAGCCAGGTGTGCAGGTCTGCATGCATCATTCTGGCTGCACTGGACCATCATCTTCTGCTGGTTCCTGAGGTTCCTCCACATCTGTACACACAGCACAGAGCCCCACACTGCCACCATGGCACAAATGGAGTGGCTCATTGCTGAGCATCTCCTGACTGCCACCAGTGAAGCCCTCTGCTGCCCCACTGTGCACAGGGCTGGGGAAAGGGTCCTGTCCCACTGCACAGCATGGGGCCGGCTTCTTCTTGGCTGAAACACCTACAGGAACGTCTGCATCAGATCTTGGACTGATGAAAATCTTCCCTAAGAAGGGAGAAAATACCTACAAACCTGAAGCCCCCATCCTACACCATGCACCAAAGCCCACAAGCTTTCTCCATGCTCTGAGCACAGAGGCACTAGTCCCACTGCTGGTGGGTGCATCAGTTCACGGACTGGGTATGAATGGAGGTGTGAAACCACGGCATTAGGGATTCTGAACTGCCAGGTGAGGCAATTATACACTCATTCCACTAACTGCCCTGCTTAGCAAGGTGGAAATCAGTGCCACAACATGGAAACAAGGCAGGAGGATGAGTAAGCAACAAGCACTGCAGCCATGGGGTGGGTAACAGCATGGCCAGGTGGTGGGCAAGTGGTGGCTACTGCTCTCCTTACCCTGCACTCAGCATGAGCTGCACTACATGGATACAGGTCTGCTAACCTTCCTTTCTGTGGGCTGGGCAGGCTGGATGAAGTCAGAGGTAAGCACAGGGACATGCATGGATGGAGTAGGTGTTGGTTTGTCAGGAGATTTCCAGGAATAGAGGAAAATTCTGCCACAAGGAGACAAACAGGCATAGCTCCCACTGCCAGGACTGCAGCTGCCCAGTGCCAGGGGTGGGCTGTGGGGATGCTCTCAGGGACCACACAGCACACGTGTTCCAGTTGCACAGAAGGAACACCCAAGGGCTGTGCTGATGGTTGTACAGAGCAGCGCTCGGCTACAGCAGGAGGGCAGGAGAAGCAACAGCCCTATTTCAGAGTAGGAAATGTCACACCTCAGGTACAGCTCTTGCCTATTGCTGTTTCACAGCACAAAACCACGGCGCTGTGTGCTGCCACCCCACCCAACACTGCAGTGAGCAGAGATGTGGCTCTGCTGCTGGGGAACCACCTCCAGAACACAGCCAGCTGCATTTCACTGAGCTCAGCCAAGGGATGACTGCCTGCTGCCTGCTGCCTGCTTGGGAACCTGTGCTAAAGCAGGTGGGGCAGCAGTTAAAAGTAGTGAAGGTTAAGGGAGTGGTTGGGCAGGTCCCTGCCAGGAGCAGAATGGCAATTGTCTCTGGGCAACCAAAAGCAGAGGAAGGCATTGCTCCCTGCAGATCAGTGGTGGTTCAGCAGTGACTGCACATGGAATGAAGTGCAGCATAAAGATGCTGGCCCTGGTTCAAAGCAAGCCCAGCACAAGCATGACACACAGCAGATAGGAGCAAGCTATGCTATTATGTAACAAGACCCAGGCTAACCACAGGCACAACACGGAACATGCCCAGGTCTCATACCTGCACTGCAAGGATATGTTTTATGGGACTTATTCTGCAATGACCTGAATGCTGGAAAGGTCTTCCAGACATCTTCAGAAAGAGGAAATGAACTGGGGAGCCAAGTCCAGGCAGGTAGCACTTTGTTTTCTCCACCTTTGCTGCCAAAGGATGCAGAGAGCAGCATGTGGACTGCACCATCTTCCTATCTGCTAATGCACTACATCCATCACACTCACCCCAGCAAACAACAGCACCTGAGCCACAGCAAAGCTCCACGGGTGCTGCCTGCAAAGCACTGCCTGAGCCGTAGGGCTGCAGCAGCTGTATGAGGACCACACTGCTCCCTGCTGCTGTGCACTCATCACACAGAGCAGCTTCTGCTCCACAGGGCAGAGAGGTGAGAGCAAGCAGCAGACAAGGGTAGAGGTTGTTTTTGTTTTTTAAACAAACCCACAGTGAGGAGTAGTTATGTTCTTGGACCTATTTTTAAGTTACATCTTGTGACTGAGCAGCTGTCAGCTCTGTGGTAGCCTTAATTAAAGCTCCATTTATTACTGAAATGGTCCTTTTGTAGCTGCTGGTTACATTAAATTTTCCCCTGATTTTAAAAGGCTTGGGCCTCTCAAGGCAGCCTCCCTCTGCTGGGGAGGGCTCTGCGGGCCAGCTGTGGTCCCACCTGGGATGGGGAGCAGGGTGCAGCTCCAGGGCTCTAAGCTGGTGCATGGACACCATACCACAGAAATACACTGCACTGCAACTTGCATTCCAACCCAAATCAAGGATTTCTGTATTTCAGAGGTGCAAGCTCAGTGCTCTGGAGGTTTTTTTGTTGCTTTCCATGAACAAGAGCATTTTGAACCCACACCCTGCTTGCATGAGGTGCAGCTGCAGGAAATAGCTGCACGCCTTCCCACATCTCCTACCCCTTGCCTTCAGAGCACACAGAATCCCAGCGTTTCACTCAGAACACACACATCTCTGAGTTTAAGGGGTAAGTATGAACAAAAAGTCCAATCAGAGCTGGTACAACCCATTTCCACACTGCTGATCCCAGACAAGACATCACAGGGACTTCCAAGTTCCACCCTGTGGGCAGGGGCTGCTGTGTCTGTGGGGTGTGCTCCACTTCTGGTGGCTGTTCCTTCACCCTGATGAGGTAATGTTGGGATCTGGGGCACCTGCAGGGGTGCAGAGAGCCCAGCACAAAGGTCTGTGCACTGTGGAGCAAAGCCCTGCACCTCTGCAGCTACAGAACCACCTCCAGATGGTGATGCCAACCCTCTGGGAAACCAGGAAGTACCTCCAAGGTGGAGAGCAGCACATCCTCTGTCTGCACAAGAGGAAGCTTTAGTCACAGCATGACCTGTGTAAAGACAGGCAGGAAGGTGCTCCAGGTGAGAACAAGGAGGAAGATGCCCACCTTCCCTTCCTTGTTTCTGCTTTGAGGCACTGGACTTGCAGGACACAGGTGGGAGGTGAGGGGATGGTGCAGCACCCCCCTACTGCTGCCTTCTCTGTAAGAGCTTTGCTCCAGCTCTACAGAACCACAGCTCAGTTTTGCAATGAGCTCTCTGTGGTTCAGCAAACCTCAGGCACAAGGTGCCCAGGGAACAGGAACCCAGCAAGTGAGGGCTGCAGGCAGCAGCCAGGAAAACGAACTCACTATGGTACTAAACACCCCCCAGAAAAGCATGGTTTGGGATCGTACCCCCAGGCACAACACTGCTCTAGAAAACAAACTCTGTCAGTGGAGAAAAAGAAGCAAAGGGCAGTGTTACCCTCGATAACAGCTCACTGCCTCCTGCGCCTCTGCTGAGCAAACCACTGTTTCCTGAATTGAGGTGTCAGGCATGAAATATTTCACATACTGGGGCAACCGTCACCATCTGCTGAGTGACAAACAGAATTTAAGCCTTTCCTGGTATTTGATGCATAAATCAGGGCGCGTCCTTTGTGGCTGTTTGTGATTCTGCAGCTGACAACAGCCGGCAGTGCTCAGGGAGGGAGCAGTGGAAATGCTCACACTGCAAACGTCCCCCTGGCCCAAACCACATTCCAGCAGAGCATTTCCAGAGCACACCTTGCTGCTGCCCTCTGTCTCATGCTTACTGCAAGAAGAGGTGCTCCCTGAGGGCATAAGGCCATGCTGAGGATGCAGGCTAACCAGTCTTCCTCCTTCCCTCCCACTCTGCATCCCACCTCCATTGCCTGATCTCCATCACTCACAGCCCCATAGGTCAGACAGGCCAAGAATTCATTTTTGCCATTACCTTCCAGGCATTCTCCCATCATCCCACCAAGCCCACAGCCAGCAAAAGAGAGATAACCAACCTTCATGCAGCTCTGCTCCATTCCTCCAACACAGAGCAGATAACCACAACTGAAGCAGCTCTTTGCTCTCCCCTTGTTAGGCACTGATTTACCACCTGTTTCCCATCTCCGTTATCAGCAGCTATCTCCCCCCAGCATCCCTTCAGCTGAGCTGAATTCTTGTAAAGTTTTGCTGGTGCTTCAGTCAGGTGGCAGCTCCTCCTGCTCCCCCAAACTCACAGCTCTGCCAGCACAGCTCTCATGTTCTGCACACACTGCAGAGCTTCCAGCTGGTGCCCTCTACACGCCTTCAGCAGCAGAGCTGACTCACCATCGGTCTCTGTGTGGCTTTTCTGCCAAATTATTTCATGTTAGAGGCTTAAATTTGCTATCTGAGGCAAAGCCACCAAGAGCAAAGCTCCCAGAACCTCTGCCCACATTTGTGTTTCATTAGTGCTGCAGCCATGCACACAAGTGGCTTTAATTTCTCAAGAACATTGTTCTCAGTGGAACAATCTAGATGCAGAAAACCAAAGTAAAAAGAGTCCCTCTGCTTCTATGCTGTGTGGGAAGTGCCTTGGAATGTGTGTTGTTTCTAGAACAATTACACCAGACCACTCCTCAGTTGTTGATGAAGAAAACAGGAGGTGAGGATGGTGAGCAGAGCTGGAAGGAGGTGTGCAGAGCCTCTGAACTTGTTGGCCTCCAGACCATTGGCCTCTATATATGAAGGCATAAGGAAATAATGGGGAGCAGGAACTCCATTTTGCCTTGTGTCTGGTGCAGGCACAACTCAGTGCTGGTCCATGTCCTTTTTGAGCACCCCCCAGAGCTGCTCAGACCCTCCGTTAACACTGAGTAGTGACAGTCCTCAGCACCACTGTGTGGCAGCAAGCAGAGCCAAACCCAGAATCTGTTTGATGGAAGGGAAGGTGTGATTAAGGCCAAGAATGAGTGCGGTTCAAACAAGAACACACAAAATTCCTTAGATACATTTCTTAGCCAGGCATCAGAAGCTCCAGAACAGCAGGACAGTTGCAGACCAAGCGCTGGAGCCCAACCGTGCTCATCCCTCAGGCTGTGTCCCACTCTGACTGCAGCAGTGCATCCCCACTGCCGGGACTGCTCTGTTTCCTCAGCCACTTCCACCCTCAGGTAACTGCTCTGCCCTTTTGGTCTGATTGCAACATCCCAGAGTGCATAAACGGCAACAAAAGTGCTCTGCAGGGCGAGCAGTGCTGTCTGAGCACGGGAGAGCCCCGGGGCGTGCAAAAGCGCATCAGAGCAGTTCTACTTCCTATTTCCTTTTCCGTGGGACCAAAAATAATTGCTGCAAAGGTTGCAGGGTCTGGGGCAGCAGCAGCAGGACGGCAGCGGGGCGGCGATGGTGAGAGAGGGCACTGATGTGACCATCTGAGCAGCTGGTTCTGAACTGAGGAGGATTCTGGTGGTCTGCAACTCTCAGCTCTTGCAGGGCGTCTGAAATACACACCGGTGTTTGTTGTGTTTTTCTTGAAGATGAAGGGCTGGAGGGAGAGCATGGGGTTTTGATCAGAGGAAGGTGGGCAGAGGGCTCCAGATGGGGGGTACAGGGATTGTTTGCATGCTTCCCATGTTCCCAGGGCTCTGCTGGTACCACGGTGTGAGCACCTCGCTCTATCTTGTGCTGCTTGCAGGCAGAGAAAATGGAACTATTTTGCACAAATGCCCATTCAAAAACAAAACACAATAGGAATATTGAAGATCTGATTTTAAATAGTGAAATTAGGTCATGGTCCGAGGCTCAGAAATCCTTAGCAAGCAGACAGTGAACAGGGCCCAAAGCCAATGCAAGTCAATGGTAGGAAATGGGAACTGAAGCACTATCTGCTGATGGGAAAAGAGAAGTGGCTGTGATGTTTCTCAGAGGGTTTCACCTCCATGTACTTCCCTTCAAGCACAATACTCCTTATATCAAGTGGGAAAGAGAGCAATCAGAGTCAGATGTCTGACTGCTGAGGGCATGGAGGGGACAAGGAAAGGCACTGTGCAGTGATTGATTGAGGTGGCACCTCACGTGTAAGGTATCATCTTCATGAAAAGAAGTGAAGGAGGAAAGCAGCCCATCTGCTGTGGTCTGTTCTGCTGGCAGACCCAACCTGCTTCCTACCCAGGGGGGAAAATACAGAAAACCAAAAGATCTGTCCCTTGTGTTGGGTTTTAGGGCTACTGTTCATGCAGTGGATGTATGTGGAGCTCAGTGGAAGCAAAACACGTGGGTGCAGCAGGCTGGCAGCAGGCACACCCGTGTGTGTCAGGGTTGGAACTCCTGGACTGCCTCCCTCTAATGACGTGCTGTGGGTTTGTTTTACAGCAGCCAGGTTGAGTGCAGGGCAGTGTTTGTGTACCTGCCTTCTTGTATTTACACACAGACCAAGCACACAAGTACACACCAGCACAACAACCCATCTGCAGCAAGCATGCAGGCACCACCAAGGCTGTACCCAGGGGAACCTTGGGCTTGGGTTAATTGCTATGGTAACTGCCAAACCAGAGCCTCCCATCTCTTCCTATGGCAGCACTCAGTGACTTACATTGCCCCATGTTGTGCACTGAGGCCGCTCTGTAGCAGCTCCTCATTTGTACACTCACCCATCCGTGCCCCATCTCACAGTGTGGCAATGAATTTAACATGGGTGAAGCCAAACCTTGCCATTTGAGGAGGAAAAACCTATTTCTATCCCCAGACCCGGGGTTAGCGCCCACTCCCACCTCACTGAACACAGAAGCAGTGGGGCGGCTGGGAGCTGCATCCCCATCCCAAACCCCTCCTCAGGATGGAGCCTTCAGCCTCAGAGCTGCAGTTCACTGCCTGCTATCACTCATACAGAAACAGCTCCTGCAAGGCGCAGGGCGAGGGCCGACCTGGTGCTCACCCCCGAGCAGCCTGGGAAACGCCGACCACAAACACGCACTGAATGCATCCAAAGCCACAAAGCTGCTGCTTTCTTTTTTTTCTTTTTTTTTCTTCTTTTTCTGTTTTAGCTCCTGAGCTGTGACACTTTTTATAAGGGCCCTTGTCATGTTACAGAGAAGAAGAACCGAAAATTCCCGAGGTGCATTTTCTGCAGTGCCAAATATTATCTCCTCCAGGTTTATCTCTCGAAAGCTGCCCTTTGCTGTGCTCTGGTTTGGTGTTCGGCTTAAGTATAATGGCAAACATGAACAAATCTGCTGGATGTGCAGGGGAGAAAAGGATCCTGCCAAGGACACCTCTCCAAAGACCTTTTATTTTTATCCAAACCTCTTTTTTTTCTTTAAAGTTTTTAACACTTTGAATTGAGTTTTCAGTACAGCAGCAGATATTACTTAACAAACCCCTTCTAAATATTCTCTGTTCTACAGAAAACTCTATTTTGAGATGACAAATCTGACTTTATAAGGAGCTGGGCAGCTAAATGAGGACCCAGTGTCTTGCTGGGGTGAGCCTGGCCTTTAAAGCCCCAGGGTAAGTGAGGCAGCACCTGCTCTTGTTCCTAGATGTGTCCTGTTCCTGATGTCCTCATCCCCCAGCTAGCAGCATAGAAACACCGCCAGGTCCCAAGGCCCTGGCTGGGGCCCCATCCCCCAATGCAGAGCCCCCCACTGCTCAGCCAGGCAGCAGGACTGTCACAGCTGTTGTCACTGCAAGTGCAATCCAAAACCGAATTCTAATGCACCGGGTGCTTCCATGAAGGCAGAACTCCTTCTGCAGAGAGGGGCTGGACTGGGATGAGTTCGTCCAGCATGGGTTGGGTGAACGAAGTTCTCGCTGAAGGCTCATGCTTGGCACATTTTGAGGGCTGGAATCTGAAATCCAGCTCAGGTTGCCGAGATCCCCATCCAACCTGTCCTGCTTTGGCTGCGATGATCCAGGCTCAGGAGGAGACCCAAAGCTGGCAGCATCCCCTATACCATCAGATCTCATCCAGGTATGGAGCAATCCACCAGTCTGCAGTCACCAGCCACCTCCAAGGCCACTGTCCCTGTGGGTCCTTTGGTCACTGTGGATGTGGAGCTGCCATGGGACCCCAAAATCAACCGCCGCATCCCTGTGATGAGGGGGTGACCCGGTGGGACCTCACCCTGTGCATCTCCTGGGTATGACCACATGCTGTAAGGGAAGGGACAGTGTTAACACATTGAGTGTTTTTCTTTTTCTAGTTCAACTTCAAAAGGAAAAAAAGAGAGAGGAAGGTAAAAATCATATCAGGATAAAAGGAGACAGCAGTGGGGGTGCAGAGCACAGCCCTTGAGTGATGCAAAACACCCTAAAGCACATCAGCAAGCAAGAACTACGAGACAGAATCATACTGGCAAAATGAAGGCGTAGCTTATCTTAGAATCATTAAAGTTGGAAAAAAACACTGTTATCACAGCATCATACAATGGCTTGGGTTGGAAGGGACCTCAAGGATCATCCAGCTCCAACTCCCTGCCTGCCATCATCTAGTCTGACCATCAGCTTCTCATGGAGCATCCGGATGGTGATGCTGGAATGGTGCTTTTGATGAGTGGAACGGAAAGCCTCAAGTAGCTGAAATGGGAGCTAGAACTGGACTTGGTTGGAGATTTCTCCGCACCGTGCTTTGATGCCTGTACTCCAAAAGAAGACGAAAGTGGAATTTCCCACAGGAAATGCGGGTTTTGCTTAAAATACCCCCACATAAATAGAAAACCAAAATAAAAATATTTGTTGAGTCGATTGAAAAAATAAAATCAAAGAGTCTGTGGCTGGATTGAGGTGAAGTGCTGAACCTCTGCAGCTGTGTGTGCCCCCAAGCTGCGTGGGGCTGAGGAGCTGGCATGGAACTGGGGCAGCTCCTGACCCACCTCCTGCCCTCAGCACCCTCCTGGGCTGCACTGCCCAGAGACCAATCTGTTGGACCTCCACTTATGTAACACGGCTAATATTAACCAGCTGAGTCACGGAAATCATGTCAAAATTTCCTGCGGATATTTCATTAGCTATATATATATATATATTTTTTTTTTCCTAGTTCATGTAGATATCCCTGAGCCTCTCTGAAAGCAGCTGGTAAGCATGGGCTGCAAGCCAGCCCTACACTGAGCTGTGCTTTGGGATGAGCCCTGTGCTGCTCTGGCTCTCAGTTGCACCGCTGTGCTCTGCTGCTTTCAGCTTGGGGCCATTCCCCATCGCTTCCTCCAAACCGATCCTTCTCAGTGCTCAACATTTTTGCTCTTCTTAGGTCAGCTAAAAGGCACTACTGCTCCTGGCACAGCGCCTATCAGCCTGGCCCAGCTAAGCTGTGGGGCAGGGAGGGGTGGGGAGGGCTGCACCGCTCACCAGTGCCATCCCAAACCCAGAGCAGCTCCAACTCCCCTCACAGCTAAAGGAGCACCATAGCAGAACTGTTATGGGTAATACTTTGCCAGAGAGACCTAACCCACACCTGGGCCTCCTGCACCTCTAGCTGAGCAGATCCTTGTGGATCAGCAGTGGGACAGTAGCTGGTGGGCACAGAGATCTCTGCCACAGTGCTGGGTATGGGGATCTCAGAGTGATTCTAT
Organism: Excalfactoria chinensis; assembly: GCF_039878825.1. Lineage (NCBI taxonomy): Eukaryota > Metazoa > Chordata > Aves > Galliformes > Phasianidae > Excalfactoria > Excalfactoria chinensis. The sequence continues at coordinate 1,543,337 of NC_092837.1, forward strand.
GGCAGACAGCCCCAAAAACAAACACACTCACAAGATTCACTGAGTAGTGGTAATTAAAGCAAACACACCCCCACCAACGCTTTATGACGCTGCAGAACAGCATGAACTCAGCCAGGCAGCCTGGGTTACCTATGGGTTCCTATACCATATGGTTACCTAGGGGTGCTCTTCATAACTCAGAGGTGCTGCAGCAGCTCCCTGTACAGGAACAGTATTTTTGCTTTGCCATTTTGCTCAAGACAAAGCAGATGGGCGCATGCTTGCACCTTGGCTTTGATCGTTCACCTTCACCCTAGCCTCCTCAGCCTGTTTCCTCCCAGCACTGCATGCCCTGATTTATGGGAAGCAGTCTGCTCTCCATTGCAGCAGTGCAAGGTCCGTGCAGGGATGGCACTTGTCTGCAGGAGCTGTGAGCATGGCTGCTGCGGCACAGCCTGCTCTGAGGAACAGGGGTGCCAAGAGGGAAGCAGACACACTCCCAAATACCTCTCCATGACAAAGCTGCCAGCACTACAAGTCCTGGCAAACAGAAAGAACCACTGTAAGCTGCAAACCCTCCTGCCCAGGGTAGCGCTGTGCCAGGCCCAGGCTAAGCCCAGCAGCACTGAGTGCTCCTGGCTCCTGCAGCACAGTGCACACAGCAGGAATAGGGCTCTCAAGTCAAAAGAGTTCCCACATCCCAGCTGTCTGCAGCTTAGTGCTCTCTGCATCTCCCCAAAAGGTGGCTGTGGCAGCAGGGGCTGGACTCTTCTCCCAGGGAGCAGAGATAAGAGAAGAGGGGGTGGCCTCAAATTAGGCCAAGGGAGGGCTGGGGGGGAGGCGTCAAATGATTTACTCTCCAGAGAGCAGTCAAACATGGGCACGGGCTGTCCATGGAGTGGGGGAGTTGTCATCTCTGGGGGTGTTCCAGAGCTGTGGGGATGTGGCACTGGGCATGGTGGGGTGGGCTGGGGTCTGAGGGGTCCTTTTCAACTTCAGTGATTCTCTGAAACAAAACAACAGGTATCCATCCAGGATATCCTTTTCCTTCCCCCCATATTTCCATGCAAAAAACAAAAGAAGAATCAAGGAGGTCTGATGAATGCAACAGACCAAACTACCCCCCGGGCCTCCCCACAGGCTGCTTTGTGTGCCTGGAGATGTGTGTACATTTGGTTCTAAACAGAGTGCAGGCAAGATAAATGACTGGGGAAGGACGTACTTCAACAAATGGATGCTGTATTTTTTTTTTTAACTGTCTGGGTCAGATTTATGTCTGTCAGCCAGAGGACAGTGCTCTCTGAAGCCAAACAAAAGCTGGGCCAATGGCGCGCTCCTGGCAGCCAAGGTCACAGTGCTGGGACAGCGAGTTGCTGGGGCACGTTGCAGCAGGGAGATGTGCAGCAGGGAGATGTGCAGCAGGACGTGAGCAGTTCCCCTCTGGGCAAGGAAACCAAGTGGGCACCCATAGAGCTTGTTGGTGACAGAAAGCAGACAACCTGTTGCAGCTCCTACATTTGCACTGCCTCCTGTGCACCGGCCACTCACACACACAGTACTTGGTAGCCAGCAGCTTTCCTCCTGCACTCCCACCACTGGCACAGTGTGGAGTCAGTGGGGCTTTGAGGTGTCCCCACTGATGCTCTGCTCCAGCTGTGCTTTCACTGCACAGAGGATAAGCAGGAAAAAAGCTGCAGGGCACCCCACACAGCTCTTCTTCCCACACAGCTGGAGGGCATCACACAGCTAAGTAACACTGCAAGGAAATATCCCATCAGATGTATGAGATGTATGAGTTTGGTTTTCAGACCCACCTGCAGCTCTTGTGGTGACCCAGGGAAGCTTCATGGTCTGGTGCTGCAAGAGGAGGGTGTCACACTCATGTGCTGCACACCAGCACAGCGCAGCATGGGCTGCTTCTATCTGCACTGTGTATGTGATGTAAATCAAAGCCCATTAAGAGACTGACAAGGCTCTGTGTGCAGAGGGACCTCCCACAGCCACTCGTTATCTCATCCTCATCACACACAGTCATCATTAACCACAGTGCTCGTTCAGAGGAAGATGCTGCGACTGCTGCACGTGAAGTGTCAGCTATTTTGTACAGCGTTGTTTATCTCAGAAGAAAAGCCATGCAGCCTGGGACAGTCACTGCCGTGTTTATCAACCTCCTCAAGAAGGCTTTTGGCTGTGCTTTGTGTTTAGAGAAATGAGGAAAACCCCTCAGGATGCAGAAATGTGCATTGCAGCAGCACTGCCTGTGACTCATCCCTCCTCCTCTTGCTTCTCATGGGTCTGAACTCCAAGGGTCAGATGGATAAGGCAATCCTTCTCCTTATCTAATCTCTTCCCTATTGCATTATCTCAACACAACGGTTTGCTTCTTTCCCCGCAGCTCAGACACACTGGTGGGGAGCAGCAGTGGGCCAGCTGCATGGCAACAACAGTCCTGCATGGCATCAACAGGGCTGCATGGCACCAACACAGCTGCATGGCAACAATAGGGTTAAACCAAGGCTGTCTGCACCAGGGAAGGATCATACAGGAGAACTTTGATCCATGGAAATAAGGTACATGAAACCTAAGTGTCCGCCTGTGTTTCTTTATGCAGTTTGCAGTTATGGAATCAGCTGTGGAGTTGTCCCTGTGTTCACTGCTCTTCAGCAGGTCCCCAACAGAAGCTGGGCAGGACAGCATCCAGGCAGGTGTGAGTAACCCCAGAGGAGAGCCATCACCCCACCCCCTCTCTGGGCTCTGCTCCAGGCCTCTGCCACTCTCACAGCATGGAAGTTCTTTATGTTCAGATGGAGCTCTCTGGGTTCCATTTTGTTCCCACTGCTCCTTGTCCTGTCTCTGGGTGACCCCAAACACAGCCCTGCCTCATTCTCCCAACCCCTATCCTTCAGATACTGATCAGTGCTGAGCAGATCCCCTCTTGGTTCTCTCTCCCCAAAGCAAACAGCCCGGGGCTCTCAGCCTGTCCCCATCAGGAGGTGCTCCGGGTCCCCATCTCTGCACCCTCTTTTGGGCTCCCTCCAGCACTTCCCCATCTGCCTGCAGCTGAGAGCCTCACACTGAGTGCAGTGCTCCAGATGTGCCCTCCCCAGTGCAGAGCAAGGAGGAGGAGACCCTCCATTGGCTGCTGGCCACACTCTGTGCCATGCACTCCAGGGCACCACCAGGGCATGCTGCTGGCTCTTGGTCAACTGTTGGTTAACCAGGACCCTCAGGTCCTTCTCAGCAGAGCTCCTCCAGCAGCTCAGCCCTTAACCTGCACTCTTCCTTGGGTGTAGGACTCTACAGCTGCCTCTGCTGAACCTCACCAGGTTCCTCTCCACAAACTGTGCAGTTACCCCTCTTACTCAAACCGTATAAAAATCAGCTTAGCTCCATCAGTCCCAGCCATCTCCAGCATTGACAACCTGCTGCATCACACAGCACCAATGAAAGGAGTTAAACCAAAACATAGTGTGCTGATAGAACCATGCATGCAACAAGTAAAAGCTCTTGCGCATGCACTAAGAGAGGCAGCTAATTGCAAAGCATGAGAAGCATGCTTATTACTGTGCTGCATGCCTGGCAGGGCTGAGCAGTGAACCTGCAGCAGGGCCACTCCAAAGGTCGTGTCCTCATCACGCAGAGCACTGCACAGTGCAGCAGTCCCCGTGCAACCTCACACTGCCGGCAGCATCAATGGGCACAGCACGATCTCCCCCGGCACAGCCGTCTGCAAGCCGTTGGCTTTATTGCCCTCTGAAGATCATTAACTCCATACGCAGAATTTCCAGGCGTGCAGACAGGAGCTGAGTGAGGATGATAAATGTCAGCTTCCTCTGAACGAGAACCACATTCACTTTTCAGACTTCTCATGTCTGCTCACAAGTGGGACCGCGTGGCTGTCCTGCACGCAGCTGCTGCAGGCTAATTCCAGGCAAACCAAGCTACCATTGTGCTGGGTGTCAGGAGAAGAAACACCTCATATCCTTAACCAGGGACTTCCCAGAGCCAGCCTGAAGGGAGCACTGATCAGGAGACTCTGGGGATGCTGCCAACTTGGCAAGAAACCCAAGGTTGGGCAGAACTGGAACCCATGTTCATACTGAAAGCTCATGTCTCAAGTCCTCCAGGAAGGAACAATGTATTTGTTGGTGGGATGTGAAGGTGTCTATATTTCACCAATCCCATGGGCAGACCAGGGTACAACTTTCTAACAGATATAAGGGCAACAGAGGGAAAAGCACCAATGCAGAGTCTCTGCCACTTGGGACCTCCCCATCTGCACACACTGCCAGCAGACCAGGCAGAGACTGGAGCCAACAGCCCAACACTGGTGGCATCCTGGTGGGATGGGACTTCTCCTTCAGAGAGCACTGGTTTATGAGAATTGTACAGAAGAACCTTTTCCTGTAGTGGGGTGGCAGAACTGGTTCTGCAGACACTCCTCATACTCACTTGCTGACGGAAAGCAAGATATTTATAGCAAAGGGTTCAGCTTAAGTTGCTGGTTAATTACTTGCACGCCAGCTGAAGACTATTTTCATTGTGTAAGCAGCACACAGCCTCATTAAGTTGGGTTCCCATAAATTGTCTCACCTGCAGAGCCACCACCTCCTCCTGCAGTGCCAGCACAGCAGCTGAAGGGTGGTTTTGCATCACTGTGTGTCCCACTTCCGAGGAGCTTTGCCTGGGCTCTCAAGGAGCAATTGTGGACAGAATTTGCTGAAACAATTACAAAGGCTCTATAAGGCCGAAGAGAAGGACCTGAAAACCTCTTTGGTTGCTGTGCGCTTTAATGGCACATCAGTGGCCCCAGGTGAGAAGGAGCCCACCACTCCCTGCAGGCTTCCATGGCAGAGCCAGCGCTGAGAGCATTAAGAACAGACACACAGCCTTCCCATGCTGAGTTTGGCAGGATGGGGCTGTGCTTGGCAGGCATCCCCAGCTGCTGGGGAGTGATAAGCGCAGCTGCCATGGCAGCTCCTTCCCCACAGCAGCTCCGGATGAGACAGGAAGGGTGGGACAGCGTGAGCCCCGGGCATGTGACAAACAGGAGGCTGAGGCTGTGGTGATGCTGAAGAAGCACTGAAGGAAACGAAGCCCCATAGAACACCCTGGCTCAGCGATGGGTGGCACAGACCCCCAAACAGTTGTGGTTCTCATGTTTTTGTGTCTCTCTCCAGCCATTCTGCAGCCCGTGCAGAAGTTCTGTGCAGTTCACCATAGAGATGAATTCATTCTCGAGCCCCATGAGTGCAGCGGTTTCTGTGCAGGAACATCAGGATATGTGGCACAGCCTGAAGCTGCTGTTGGGGCTGAGTTTGGCTTTCAGAACTAGGAATGAGTAGGAACAGAATGAAGCTGTGCTGGGCTTCCTGCACAGGGATGACAGAGAGAGGTTTGGGCCCCAGGGGAAGGCAGGCACCATGGGCACAAGACTGGCAGCAACTCATTGCCCCATGCCTGCCAAACAGCACAGCCATTGTGTGCAGCAGCTGCTGGGATTAACAGGGAGCAGAGGAGCGCTCTGTTGAGAAGCACTGACAGCCACAAACTGCACTTCCAGCGTGTGAGAGAAAAGGAGGTGGGAAAGGAGCCCGGCAGGGAACCACACACCCTGCAAGTGATCAAAGCACAGCTCTGCCCAGCTGTCAGAGCATCCTCCAGCCTGCCACCCCGAGTCTCAGCCGTCAGTCTCTACACCACAGACAACATGCGCTGCCCGAGAATAATATAACTGCAGCTCTCCTGCCTCTGCACTGGCAGTTTCCACCTGCAAAGAGCTCGGAGTAGGGCAAGACGAGATCCGTGCGTGCCCTGACACTGCTTCGCTTGCGGGGAGGTCCCTTTCCACCCGGGGAAGGAGAGCAGCAACAGCACGCAGCTCCTGAGCATCGCAACGCGGATGAACCCGGCCCACAGCAGCACCGCTCAGCGCACGGAGCCGCCACCGCCGCTGGGTACCACCGCCCTCTGCAGTCCCCGGGGGAAGGCGCAGCTCTTCCGCCGCTCGTCAGCCCCCGCCTCCATCCCAGTGGGCTGCTCCGGGCTCCCTTTGATGTCAGTGGAGGCTGAGCCTATTTTGCAGCCCATCCCTCCGGCCCCGTGAGCGAGGCGGGGGAGCGGGGCGATGCTCCGGGCACAGGGAGCTGATGCTGCAGCAGCACCGCGGCCCAGACGTGCCAGTTGTGCTGCTGGGCAAATGAATGTTGCTGCTTGGAAAGTTTTTCTTAGTAAAGCAAGCCGTGCATAGAAAATTACACAATTTCCCGTTTGATGCTATATGCGGAAACAGAGTTTTGTTTCTGGTTTGTGTTATCACAGACGCTGAAGCAGTTGCTCTGTAGCATTAATCACAAGAGCGGAGCTCTCTGCGGCTTTGCAAAGCACAGAGCAGGAGATGAGCCAAGGGCTCTGGCAGCCGGAGGTGCTTCTGACTCAGCTCAGGGAGAGAGGGAGTCTCAGCTCTGCATCCCCAGCCCTGCCAGGCTCTCTGCAAGCTCTGACGACACTGAAAATCAGTTAGGAGGGCCATAAAGGCTCGATCCAAGAGGAGGGCAGATCTCGGGGAGGGCTGGAGCTGAGCTCATATATCCATGGTTTGGCTGCCACCTGCTCTTGGCACCATGTGATTTCCAGAGCCTGACAAGCTGAGCTAAACGCATCCAGCTTTCAGTGCATCCAGCTTTCAGTTTTGAGAACGCTGGTGCAGCTTTCCCAGAGGTGAATTTGCAGCCTTATCTCCAGAGCTTCAGTGGGGTCAAGGAGCAGCGCTTTGATGCAGGGCCATGAGAGCTCAACTGCAAACCCACACAGCGAGGCTGCCAGCTCAGCTCTGAGCACCAAAACCCCCAATGTCATACAGCTGCAAGACACCACAAACAAGTCTCTACTGCGCCTTATTGTCTTCCCTGCATGAGGTGAGCAGCACACACTGCTGTTTTGCCTCTCAGCCCCACAGCCAGCATTCCCCAAGTGCTCTGAAGACAGGATGGATCACTCTATCAGCTCCTCTAAGGCATTCATCAACAGAATGCTCATAGTGCAACTCCAGAGCTTGCTTCACAGCCTTGTTTCTTGAGCTGAGGGCAAAGAGTTGGGAAAATCCCACTGCCTTGTTTGTGCCCAGCCTCATTTTCAGATGGCATCAACAAGCTCTTTGTCCAAACCTCATCTCTCTGCAAGCTCTGCTCTGAGCATCCCGTGCATCTGAAGAGCATCTCTGGGAGCACTGATGGCTTTGAGCTCCCTGTCCCACTGTCTGGGTCCTCTGCCTGCGTCCTGTGCAATGGCTGTTTGCTGAATGGGGCTTTTCTTCCCCAGAGGGAGAGCTGGCAGAGGCACAGCTGGATTTCAGCTGCCCAGGGCAAAGGTGCAGTGTGGGGCTTTCAGCTCTGGCACTCCTGCTTCTGGGAAACCCTGATGCCGTGTGTTCATCTGAGTTCTCCCATTGGCACCTCTGTCTTGCCAGCACCCAGGGGTGCTTTGGCCCCTGAGATTTCAGCTCACTTCTGGATTTAAGGAGAGGACCACAGAAAGAGAAGGAACTCATGGCCACCACAGTCTTAAAACATTTGTGCTGAGATCCTGGTCTGGCTTCAGCCTGCAGTATCTCCTTAGCACAGCCCCCCCCGCTCACACAGCTCCACTGCTCTCTTCTAACAAAATCCATTTCTCCTCTTTTCCAGTATCCTGACCATCCCCTATTCCTCCGGCTCTACCACCACCAGCCGCAATTCAGGCTTGATGTGATGTAGAACAAAGGGAAAATACAGATTTGGTTAATTACAATCTGCATAAATCAGTTTCTATGCAGAGACCTCACAGAATCTGGCTTCCCAAATGCTGATTCCTTACTGGGAGAGCCGTGCTGTGCCGGGGAAGGGACTGTCTTTGAGGCACCGGTTCCCCCTTGCCTGTCTTTGCTGTATCAGAAAGTAGCTATGAGAGCAATAGCCAGGTGCAGGCAAGCAGCCGGGGTTGGAAAAAAAAAAGGTCAGATAACTGAAGCTGGAAGGAGGGGAAAGGAAAAAAAGGGGGAAAAGGAATCCTCCGGTGCAGTTATGCGGGATATCCGAGTGCGGATGGGAGAGACCCGATCCCAAAGAAGCCGTTATTTCCCCTCAGACTCGCACCTGCCCAGGGCGGTCAGCGCTGCAGCAGCGCCCCCGGGGCACCCCGTCCCGGTACCGGGCTCGGTCAGAACCCCTCCACGCATCCCCGTCCGGCTCCCCCATCCCCATCCCCCGCTTACCTGCCCCCTTCTGCTGGCTGCGTGTGCCGCCTGCCTCGGCCCCGCTGCGGGGACATCGCCCGTTCTCTCCCTTTCGCTTTCCCTTTCCCTCTCCGCTGCGGAGGAGGAGCGCCCCGGCCCCACCCGCCCAGGGGCTGCGGGGGGAGTTCGGCCCCCGACCCACGAGGAGCAGGGGGAGCCCGAGGGGCGCTGCTCACAGCGAATGAAAGCGATGGAGGGAAGGGTCAGCAGCATTAGAGGTTAAAGACCTCGCATCAGAGGTGAGAGCGGGGCAGAGAAACTCCCCCTACAGCTGTAGACACTCATCTCTAAAACCTCCAGTGGCTTAGAAGAAAGCTGTTTGCTTTTACCCCCTCGTAAACGTTTATTTCTACAAACAGAAGTCTAAGAGAAATAAAGCAACAACCCACAATAGGGGCTGACAGAGGCAGCAAGGATTTCACGTTCTTAAGTAATATACAAACAGCATTGGGCTGTTAAATGCTGAAACTCCTCAGACATCCAGCAGAAAGGTGGCCCATTGAGCTAGGATTTAACCAGCTGGAAACCATTAATTAAAGGAAGAAGGCTGGTACTTTGTCAAGATCCAACTTAGCTCTCCTCCAATGTTTCATAGGGTTCCAGAATCAAGTTCCATGTTCTACAGGGACCACGGGAAACGAGCTGTTACTTAAATACCAGTTCTTCACCCTGCTTTGTCTCCAGGCCTCCTTGGAGGATTCCAAGCAGCAGTTCATCCTGCAGCTCCCATCAGCAGCCCAGCGAGTTCCAGGTGCCCCATTGAGTCACCTCACTGCCTGCCTGTTGTCACATTGAACTTGTGGTTGGGAGGAAAGGCTTGGATTTTTGAGGACCATTTGTGGAGCCTGGTACAGACCCGGAGGAGCTGCAAACACTGCTAAGCTATAAGGATCCCAACCCCCTGCCTCAGCCCTTGGCTTGGAACCCATCAACCATCATAAAATCTATAGGACTACATAAAAAGGCACCTCTGTTACTTGTATCCCAGATATGATTTTATTCAGAATTTTACAAACAAGCATTTTTCTATAAAAAAAAAAAAACAAACAAACCAACAACAGGGGTAAGAATCAATTTAGTTAAGAGTATTTACATTCCCAGAGGAAATTTCCATACGTTTCTATATACAAGGCTGTGGCCATTACCAGCGGGTCGAAGCATCCCAAAGGCACGTGTGAGCATCACGTTATACTACTCAAGCTGATTCTGTTTGAAGCAAAGGCCCTATCAAGTTAAGGCCCTATCCTACAAATACTGCAACACAAATGTAATCACACAGACGGTCCCAACCACTTCCTCAGGTGCTTGTTGTGCTCATGGTCCCCAGGGAGCTGATAAATGAACCCCTGTGGGTGAGGCCACGAAACACAAGCAGCTGTAAACAGAGGTGGGGATAACTCACGTTCATCTCAAGCTCCACGAGATCAGCAATACAGTACCATCATCTCTCAATAGGAAAGTCCCCTGGAAGAACAACGCTTTCACAACATACTTAAGTGCATAGAGAAAATTAATGCTGAAGTGATGCTTCTCATCGGCCTGGCTGTCAGCAGTCATCCCAAACTGCCGTTTCATCTTTCAGAGATGTTCATGAGAGCACAATTTCCAGAGCCAGGAGAGTCGTATCAGGGAATCACGCACTGCTCAGTGTGAACATCAGGCTGAAGAAACTGTGGTACTTTCGGGGCTAAGAAACCAAAGTCGTGGGGCTGTGCATCTCTCCCGGGGAGATGAAAGGAATCAAAAAGCTGGGAATGAAGGAAACCCGGTTCCTAAGCCAAAGCCTTAATGCTGTTTTCCTCACTGGAGATCCATGATGTTCCCTGACCGGAGATCTCAATGGTTGTAATGCATGTTAAGGGCATCACAGCCCTCCTGCATTTCCCAGGCTACAGTTCAGCCAAGCTTTGTATAACCCTCCTGTGCGGTGACCACACTCCTGGTTTTATCCCAGCCCCTCTTTCATATGCAAATTCTGCCCTACCCCTTACAAAGCATCACTCCTCACTTTGAGGATAACAGGAGAGCTTTCAGCAAAACAAGGCCTTCCACAAGGGGCAGCAGAACAGATTCTGCACTGCTAAGCAGCACTTTCATTAACCAGGTGCCATCTGATCCTAGCACTAAACCCCACCGTTTGGTACAGAAGGCATCCACAGCCCGTTTGGTGCCGATCTGACCTGCTGCCAGAACTGACATCACCCTTACAGCTGGGTCCGTCCCTCCACCCACATCCTGCTTGCCCAGTGATGCTATTAAAACATCCCCCGGGGTTCTTTAGGAAATACTTAGCAGCTGGATTCTGACTTCACACCAAAACAAGTTCCCTGTTGCAAAGATAAGCTCGAGGATTAGGGCAGGAGAGGAAAGTAAACAAAGTACCACAGGATGCTATATTAAATAGATTGCTTCTGACTCACTCTTGGATTTTTACAAGATTAGTGAGGAAGAAAACATAAACTTGTGACACAGAGGTTGTCATTGTAGTAGGATTAATCACAACCAGGAAACTCCCCCAATTTAATCCTATTAAAAATCCCAAAAAAGCCCTTAATAAACATTAGAATCATCAAGAACAAAAGCCTGCTGTTGAGGCACATGAAGGTATAACCTGTGTGAAATTGCACTGAATGGGTTTCAGCAGGGATTCCCATGCCAGGTTTCAAGCAGGCACGTATCTGATATTTCAGGATATCTTCCAAAATGGTTTCCAGGAAAAGATTGACGGGACAGGGCTGTTTATATTGGCAGATTCACGCCAAGGAAGTTGCAGCTGGATGTTTTGCCTCAAATTCCTGCGGTGAGGTTTCTCCCGCAGCACAAAAAAAGCTGCTTTTCAATGTGCCGGTTCCTACCAGCGACATGTCAGAAATCATCGTGCTGACTTTTACAGCATATTCTTACAATTGCAATGAATAATCTGGAAAAGGTGAGGAATGTGACAAATAGAATCACGGATTTGGGGTGCTGGGATGTTCCCATCACCAAGCAGCCTGCTTGCTTTCATGCACTTTCCTGAAGTTTACTTGCACACATCGAGTCTATCACACGACGTGTATAATTCAGATTCTCAACATATGCTCCATTTTGAAATCACAAGGTGCATTGTAAAGGGCCCTCTACCAACCAGAAGTGATGTGGGAACCTGCCAAAGTTTGGGGATTTCTTTTCCCAGAGGAGCTGACAGTGACAATAGTGAGTTTCCCTGTGTCACTCTGGGCCTGCTACCACCAGCCAGCTCCCTGCTGCACCCAGCAGTCACAGCACTGAGCAAGTAGATGAGAAGATGCAGGGAAAGCAGTGAAACCCTACAGCTTAAGAAAGCCTGGTTGGCAAGGACAGGGTACAGAGCTGTGCTTAGCAAAAGCCTTGGAGCAGCTGACGTTGCATGTTGGCACAGAGCAGCACAATGCCCCAGGGCCAGCAGCCAGCAAGGCCTCACCAGCCCCAAGCAGAGCAATTCCAGTTCTGCATATCCAGCCTCTACAAGACAGGACAACACACAAACAAATGCCATGGGACGAATGCTTTCACTACACACATCTGTCACACTGTAATGCAGCGTGAGTTCAGAATGGCACAAATGAGACCACGTTTATGCACAGATTCAAACAGACACAGGTATTCGGTGCTGCTGTGACCCAAGGAACGGTCTCAGCAGATTTTCAATGTGATTTTTTAAGAACAACCTTAACACGATTCACATTAAGAATGAACAGGAGTGCAGTGAAATAACAGACCTCGCAGCGTTGTACAGTTGGCAGCTGAGAATCAAAGACCAGTGGTCAGAAATGCATTGCAAATATTGATCTCGGGAATTCTCACCACAAGGTCAACACAGTGGCATGGACTGCTGGTAGTGTGTGCATGTGCATGTATGTGCGTGTGTGCAGAAAGGACAGAACTAGGACAGGAGAATCACTTCCACCAACCACATCGCACAGACTATGGTTTAAAAACCCAAGCGATTCAGAAATTCAAGCAGTCTCCAAAAGGGAAGAAGCTCACACTACCACCACCACCCTCTCCACACACAGGCAAAACCTTCTGCATCATTTGAAATAAATACAGCCCCAAAGTGGGCCAGGTTCCAGTGTCAGATGTAAACAACGCCATCAGAAAGTTGTAGCTGAAATCCAGCACTGGATTAGAGAGGATTCTGTCAGCAAAACCTCAATGCCGTGCCCTGTGCAAGACCATCCTTTCAGCCTACACTGGATCACAACACAACAAGTTAAAACTCGTTCTCAAAGATCTTTCTTCGCATCTTTCTCAATCTGCTAGCAAACTCAGCATGTGCAAAGTCACTTGAGTAAGATCACAGAGGCATGTTTGCATTGTAATAAATAAGTTTCCTGTCCAAAGACAGCAGTCAAGAAATCAAAAGTAATTAGCAGCTTTTTCTAGCGTTTCTAAATTCTTGATGGCCATTAGCTCTGAAGAAGACTCATTGTGGAGTCCAGGTGCTCTGCCAGCCCTTGAGCTCACTTTCAAGTATACACTTACTTCCAAAGGTCTGATCAGATACTGTTCCTTGGTATTAATGCATTAAAACAACTGGCTGAAAAAAAAATATCAGTGAAGGCTACACAGTATTTGTGGTCATATAAAAAGAGAATATATGGAACACAGTGCTTAAATTAATAAATAAGGTTAAAACTGCAGGAAGAAGTGTTGCCACTAGCCCTTTTCTAGAATGAGCGTTAGGAGCAAATCCATTTAACTTGCAGTCCACCAGGAAGAAGGAGTTTCATTAAAAGGAAGTGCTCTTAAAAATCTCTGGATTTTCTTCTTCATCCTTTGAATTCCTTTTGGCACTAGATGCAGGCCTGTATTCTAGTCTGCAAAGAAAGAAACAGGACAATAGAATAACAGAGCAGACAGAGAAAGAAGACTGATATTCAGAACCCTATTTGACATTACAGACTCTAAAGTTAAACTTTCTGTTGACTTCAGTTGAATGGGTCCTTTTCTAACAGTGGGAGCCATGGCAGAAGGCCCAACTCTCAACGCTTCTTTAGGTCAGCTGACATAAATTGGAAGAATTCAGCAGTACTTGCACCGCTTTAAGAACTTAGGAAGGTAAATTACTTTGCGACAGTTTGATACTGCAGAATCATTTAAACATACAGGCTAAAAATGAAGCCCATTTAACTAAGGAAAAAAAAACATCCCACTTTCAACCAGAAATGTTACTTCACCATTGTGGGCTGAAAATGTTTTTGTCAGTGAGCTGGTTATTAAATCCATAAAATGTCACTATACCTTTAAAAGCAAACATATAAAGCAAAGTCTGTCCTTCCTATCTCTCTCCAGCCTGTATCCCTTCACTGCAAGGGACTTCACTCCAGTCATGGGAGCCATCTCATGTCTCCGTGATCCCAACAAGATCTGCAACTGCACACACAAATCTAACTCCTCATGTTTACTCCTCATGCTGCATGCACCACGTATAAGCACCTCAGAAAGGCACGCCAGCAGGCTGATGTCACAGAAAGTGCCTTCCCCCACCCCCTGCCTTCCCCCAAAACAGCACCCTGTAGATATTTCCTTGCTTACATGCAAATGCTGAAGCTGGTGCTGCCTAAAAGCCTTCTTTTGCTGATTTTGCACGCCCTCTCCTCCACATCACCCATGCCCACCAGTCCCCCATGAGGCTGCTGCTGGCTGCCCCTCCCCTAGTTTAAAGTTCTGCTTATCAGGTGAGCCATCCTACCAGAAAAGACACTTTGATCCTCTTAGTGCAGCGCATCCCACCTCCCTCCAGAAAAACGTCCCTTAGACAATTCTTCATAACTCATTAATCCCTGTTAGAACTGTTAGAATTCCTTTATAAGTACAGCCAGCAGTTTCTGTGGTACATATGTAAATTGGCCCTTACTTGTGCTGTAGCCTTTCCTACTGCCAGCACACTTTAGAGCAAATCAAATACTTCAGCAAAGCTCTATAAATGGGGACACACAGAGGCATATACTTTATAGATAAAACATGTACAAAAATCAGAAGGCAATACTTACCCTTTTACCAGCAGCATTTGCTCAATCGTGTCAGGAAGAGGCATACCATAGCTTTCTGGCAGGAAAAGAGTCAGAATTCCTGATAGCACAGTCAGGCTCCCCATCAAGATGTAAGGCAGGAATCTATCATAGGCACCTAGCAGAATGCAACAAAAAGTAGCTTCAATTCCAAGCCACTGACAACGTTTGTACTTCAGAACAGCTTTTAGTTAAAACAAAATCCCCTCAGTACAGCATCCAAAGCAGCTGGTGCCCCCTGACTTCCACAGTGTCACAACAGATTCTAGACCCACCATGTGGACACAAGCACTGCAGTGCTGGGGAGTCTTTGTGGGCACACCCACGATGCCTGTGAGGATGGGACTGTTCAAGAATGAGGGCAAATGAGCAGAACTGATTTTGTTTCAGTTTATGTTAAACCCTGGGTCTTGCATTCAGATACAGTTCTGTCCTAAGCCTTGCAGGCAGCACTGAAGCAATGCTTTCCAGCCATCAGCATCCTCCTGGGACATTCACTTACCAAGATAAGCAAAATAAGGCGAAAGGATGCTGCCAAGCCTAGAGGCCATGGAACTCGCTCCAACTCCCATGTTTCTCACTACCGTTGGGTAGAGCTCAGCCGTGTAAACATATACCATTGAAAAGGCAGATGTGATCCCAAACTTCCCTAACATCACCAGGAGAATAGATAGGGCACGAAGATCTGAAATTAAAATGCAAGAACTTCAACAAAACTCTTGGCAGTTCATGATATCCAGTAAATTGACTGTGACTGCGTAACTCCTGTGTAATTAATTGCATTATCTGGTGTCCATTTTTCCTGCACATGTGACTGAGCGAGGGCAACTTCTTTCTTTTAAACTAGGACCCAACATTTCCACTTTCCTCTTGAGGAGGTTTAAAAATAAGTACAACAGGGCAACGACTTCAAAAGGTTTCTCAAGGTTCCAGGGGGCAGATCTTTGCTATTGCAAACAATGCTATATGGCTCCTCTTAATAAATTGAGCAAAGTTAAGCATTTGAAGAAGTTAATTTTACTTTGCTACTCTGGTTTCTCCTTAACTTTTGTAGCTATCAGTCAATTCTACAACGCTGAGCTGACTTTAACCAGGAAAGCTGGATTGGAAATTGGAAAAATCAAAACAGATCTTATCTGTTTCCAACTAACTCTGGCAAAAAAAAAACCAACAAAGTGCCTCATGCATTACCTATGTCAAATAAACTCATCCTGATTTGTTTACAAATCAAAGAAGAAAGAAGTGCTAAGCAACAAGACTACTCTGCCATTACACTTGACCTCCTAGTCAGACTGAGTCTACAACCCTCACTCTAACCACCCTGAAGATGCATGCTGTTTTGATATCCAATAGACGTTAATTTGACCACCTCAGATTTACCAAACATTTTAACTATTAACTTTAACGCAGTGCAAGCATCTCTGCTTACCAAAAATACTTCCACACTAGCTTTCAAACGGCTCTAAAGACAGTCAACGGCAGTCTTTAAGAAGCAAGTTCTGCAGCCTTCAGGTAACCTCCATGAGTTTACTGGAGCACCTTGTCAAAGATGTGAGATAGGCCAAAACTGGACTACAGTACTGATCCAAGCAGACCACAAAATCAAGGACCTATCTTTAAAAAAAGATCTCGATTGGTATATTTTGTGAGCTCCTGGTGCTGGAGCACTGAGAACCAAGGAAGGATGGCAAAAATAGGAAGCATACGTCTATCTTTAGTCCCTTCAGGATACTTTTCCTCCACATCTGCCCAATGCATGGCACTGGACTTCACCTATCATGTGTGTTTGAGATCAACTAATGATTCCATACGTGAAGGCACCAGCTGAATGAAGAGAAGAACACAGCCTCCCAAGAATAACGCAGCAGCCATTGAATACCGTCGGGGGAGATTTCGAAGCAGCAGCCAGGAGATAATGTAGGCTGGAACCTCAATCACTGCTGAGAGGAAGCAGTTCACGTAGACATCGCCGTGCAAGTTGGGTGTGTCAAGGGAAAGTCCAAAATAACCAACGGAGATTATCATCCTGAAAGAAGAACACGATCCGTCAGATTGTTCTTTACAACATTCTGGGTCGTTACCCTCCCTGCTGAATGAGCTCAGACAAAAGGAGTATGGCATCCTAGCAGATCCAAACAGCCTGGGATTTTCTCTACCATGCCCAAAGTTGGCAGGATACCATTCAAGTTGCATTTGCATGGCTCTGTGCCTGGGTTAACAAGATGGAGTTTAGTGGCTGGGAACAGTGCCATCTTAACTGTGTCACTGCCAGGCTGGCACATATGACCATGGGAAACACACAAGTATTGCTGGAGATAAAATCTACGTTGTTTTGGAGATACTGGGAAAAGGAGGTTATGCCTCACTAGCAAGCAGCACGTGGTAAATAAGGATACTGGCTCAGCATGTGTCCAAGATCTGCAGAGCACTCAGCACTTCCCTTCCCATTGCATTTATGTTATAGCAGAACCTAGAGCAAAAAAACTGCACAGTATTAAGTGCACCACTGACCAAAATTAAGTTCTCTTTTCTTCTCACTTCAAAGGAGAACAACCTTCATGGTTCAATTGCTTAAAATAAATTGCCTAGGACAACAGAGGTAATCCCCCTGTTAGTGTGTATGATGCGCCAGGAAAAGCTGTACCCTTCAATAGCAGTTATTATGTGGGATTTTCTGTGATGCTGTACAATACGGGGCTTTTAGGGGTTATTTTTGTATTAAACAAACAAACCTACTTGTTCTAGCTGGAAGTCACTTTTAGTAGCAGTTTGCCTTAGCTTATCACACCGGCAAACCTTGATGAATTACACCTTTTGCAGAGAATTCAATTCAATGAATTCAATTCATAACTTGGAATATACCAGGGATCTATATATGAAATGTTGCTGTGAACCAGCATAGGATGCTTTACACTTTGGGAAATGGTTTAAAAACTGACCAACAAGGTAAAACCAGTTTGAAACGAGCCAAAAGCCACCAAATACTTTTCTGCTGGATTTGCAAAAGCACTTAAGATATGCAGCTAACTTCCACAATGCTGACTCTTTTTTCTCATTGCAAAACTTCATTTGCTATGTGCCCTTCAGCGTATGTAACAAAGAACCTACATAAGCAGCATGTTGCCACTTCAGGCCATTGTTTTTGAATTGAAGCTACCCGGTTTTGCCCATACCTCTTTAGAACACCTCAGTGTTCAAAGAGCAGTTCCTTATCGTTTTATTGCTTTTGTGCCCACTTATTCCTCAGCCACATTCCTGCTTACCACAGAATCACTGACATAATCGTGATAGTGAGGATATTTCGTGTTCTCATTAGATCCAAAATGGTGTATGTCTGTTGCCCCTGGGAACTCAAATCTTGCAGCTGGAAACAAGCAAACAAAAAGCATGGAACATCAGCGTCCTGCAAGTGGAACAGTTGTGACAATAAGCCCACTGGCATGGCTTACACATCAGTATCCTGAGTACATCTGGGACCATTCTGATATGCTGTAAAGCTGAAACAGGTGCCTTGCTTTTAACCAATCATGTATATATGCACAAGAGACAAGTATCTGTAAAAATAGCTGCTCCTTCTTAAAGTCACTTAACATTTGAGCTGAAATTAGTAAGCATTTTCTTTGCCTTAGACTCCATAAAAGAAGCTGCTTATTTTAACTTTTATGCTTGACTTACAAAGCAACAGTTTTAATTTACAAATTGAAAGACTGACTCCTTTTGTCTGCACTGTGAACGCTACGGTGTGTGAAAATGATCACAGAGTAAGACCGTCACTCCAATACAGTGCACCCACTACTTTAAATGCTTCTGATCTCTTTCTGCCCAGCCAACCTTAGCATCCTCTACTTTCTATTAGTACAACTTAAACTCTTTCCCCTAGAACATCAGACAGGTTCAGTGGAAGAAGTTGGATGCATCCCAGCACACCAGGGAAGAGATAAAAGCAACCATTCATTAAACTTAGTTCCTCATCCACCTCTCTTCCATCTCAGCTAGGTGATATTTTGCAGGTTAGATGCTGGGGACTGATACAGAACCCTTGAGTCTTGTTCCTCAATTGAAAACATGTATTTTCTCCTCCATGTCTCAAAAGCATGAGGTTTATATACCCTCTGCAGCCAAGAGAATATTGTTTCCAAGCAATATTTCGTTCTGAAGACCTGGAAGATAAAACTGCATTCTACTGCTCACACACTCCAAAATTCAGCGCATTTGCCCTTATAAACCTTAATTTTCTCTTAAAGGCAAACAGTTCTTTACACTGGATAGTTTTCTAAGCTTAAGCCTCCCCCCTGCACAAGCTGCAGCAGCTTCTCAGCACACAGTCCTTTCTCTTAAATCACATGACCTTCCCTCTGTGCTTTCCAGTTCTGCCACTCCTTATTGCCAAGATATCTACAAACAGGAAGCATAAAAAAAAAGAAAGAAAAAAAAGAACCCAAACAAACCACAAAACAAAACCAGGAACAATGCAAAATTTAGATCACTGATGAAAAAAAAGGGCCCTGCCAGATAACAGTCCCTTAGCAGGACAGGAGAGAGCAAGAAACTACAACAAGGAAAGGGAAGGCAAAGTGATTTGGAATGAAACCTGTCATCCAAGCCTGTTTAATCAGCCAATTCCGCCAACCAGGCCCTGCTGACGCTCCATGGACCATTTGTGAACAGTCACCTGCTGAATCTGAACAGGTTTTGAAATCCAAGCTGGTTTTGAAACCTTGGAGTCTAAACATTTCAGAGGAATACTCTTTGGGCAGCAGCCCTGTGAGCTCCTCCGTTCCAGATGCACAGTGCCTCAGGGCCAGCCTGTTTCTGAGAATCCTGATGCAGCATAAACATGTTTCCTAAGACCTCAGGGGAAAGATGCCAGCCTTCTTCGGAAAGATAGATAAACACACAGATAAACAGACCACAGATGAAGAAAGGCTTTGCACGAGATATTTTGTCACAACTTATTAAAAAAAAAAAAAAGAAGAAGAAGAAAAAAAGATGGTTGGGAGTTCTGCAGCTAATCAAACACCTGCTAATCTAGTTCCTTTTACTTTGAGTCATCAGCTGTGTTTCTAGAGGTTGATATCCTAGGATTTTTATCTCTGTGATCAGAAATATCCACCCCCCTTCTCTGGGGAAATGTGAAGCATTTTGCAGCTCAGAAATGGGGAATGGATCAGTATTTCTAAGAACAGGAAATGGAGGCATTCCAGGGATGATGATCTTAACCGAATGTTGGAGCCAGAGCTCATTTTCTGTTGTCTTGCTGGCACAGGGCAAGTTTTCAAGCTTAAAGGATGAGAAGGAATGGAAAAGAAAGCAGAAGAACGACAAAAAAAGGTTCTTCCAATAGAAGTCCAGTGCAAGAGCCATCATAAGGTCTGGGTTTTTCTGGCATTCTGTTCCAGCAAGACCAGGATGTTTATCCTACTATCTAGAATCTAGCCTAGGTAAGTAGGCTTGTCTGCACCTCAGCTATCTGCAAGCCAAATGAAGCCTTTTCAGCCTCAATAGCAACACATCTGAGTTTAACGACTAAACATTTGGCTCAGACTGGGAGATCTGAGAGCCTTTGTAAATCAAGTAAATACACAAGGATAGGAACAATCAATTTTTTTTATCAACAACTAGACGGCGTCTAGTGTCAGGGGGAATACAGCTGAGCAACTGTGCCCAGATAGACGTTACAAATAATGTGCTAGACAGGTGCCCATTCCCCTGGATTATGCAAACGATTTGTCTGCCTGGCCTGTGAATAAATGAATGTGGAACTCATTCTACAGCTTAAGGACACCAAAGATACCTGAAGGAAACAAGCAATTCTACTGCTAATTACTCCAGTTCGAGGATGCTCAAGTGTTTATCTCCTCTATGTGGTAGAAGTTGAGCTTGAAGAGCAACATTTCCAGTGCCAAGCATAAAATCCATGAAGAACATAAGCATTATCTATATCCAACCACTCAGAAACAGGTATTTCTGTCCAAAAAGATCAGAAGCCAGAGGACAAACAAAGACTGAGATGAGGAGACTTGGAATTCCCTGTTAGGTGCCACATGGCCAGGTCTCAGGTGCCTGGAAAACCTAAAGAAGCCTTTTGTCAGCTGCCTGGGCTAAGGAGATCCATTGTACTTATCACTGTGATAAACTAGACTTCCTGCTAACTTGCTGGCTTCATCTGGGATGCATTCAGATCACAAAGCAACAGGCAAACCAAACTAACCACATTCTCTTCCAAAAATGCAGTTTAAACAGAAAATAAAGCTGTTAACCACATTCAGAAGGATGTTTTCATTTGAATATTGCATGGGATTGGCACGGCAAGGGCTTTTCGAACCTTAACAAACAGTGAAAAGGTATTTTGCTTTAAGGCTTTTCTGGCAAAAGATGAACTTGTAACCACATCAGAAGTGCATGATACAGTGGCAGTCAAAACTCGAAATGAATTGCTTTCCGTAGATAACAGCAGGCCCAGCAAACAACCTGACTGCTACGTGAACCTTACCTCACTAGGGTCAAAGATAACATCTGGGGCTGTAACCTTATTAATTTTTGCAGCCTTTCGGATGATGTCTTCTGCTTCTTGAAATCGTCCCCGAGAGATCAGCCATCGTGGAGACTCCGGAATGATCCTGTAAGAAAGATTCAGAATAATATGCCATCATTTCCAAAGAATTCACTGCTTCAGACACCAACACGTGCTGTTCCAGGCACAAAGACCTGACAAAACTTGACACGTCTTGCAGAAATTAAAGCTAAGACAACAGAAATCAGGTTTACAAGAGCTGACTCATAGGCTGAAGAACAGACCAAAACGTGTCAGTGTATTGTAATAGTACAAAGAGCTGAGGAATGATTCAGGGGAAAAAAGAAAGAAGAAAAAAAATCAACAGAAACTTTCAGAGTATGGGGGAAAATGGTTTAATGAAAGGAATTCAGAAATGTGGATACACAAGCAGCATTTTGTAAATGAAGAGGCATCTGCATAGTGACTAAAGCACAAGAAATCAATACTTGATTTAGCTGTATGTGACAGTGTTTACAGAAAGTGAAATCTACGGGGCTATTTCAGCTTCACTAAGAGAAGCCAGATGCAATCACATTCGTTTTACACGTAAGTGAAGAAACACCACCACCATGTGGCTGATTTAAACTTTACAAGCTTACATCACTGGAAAGCAGCATTTCATTACCTAAGGCAGGAAGCACCGAGGTTGCACAGGAGCGCAAGTACTGCTCTACAGCTACAGCTTGTCAGATCTGTCACCATGTCACTTTCCAACATAACTGCTTTTTCATTCTGCCTTTAGGCCTTACCTAACACTTAACTGGTGTTACTTGGTACAGAAGGATAAAGGGTTTTTTTTGTTTTTATTTTTCCACCCCTTTCCCCCTCCCCCCTTTTCATGTATGAACACTTTAATTTTCCAGAACTCTCAAGGAAAATGGAGACTAACTTCTCCAGGCATAAGTCAGACAGATTACTCACAAAGCTGCAGACTTAAGTCTAAAAGTTTGGGAACAGCAAAGGATACAATGGCCGCTATTCTGTCCGTTCCTGAGTTTCAATGCTAAAGCCTGGCTGACACCTGGCTCTTAAAAACCCATTGACAGGACTTCTGAAGTCTAAAGTCTTCTGTTTTCATTATACTCACCACCACAGTGGGATGAAGAGCAGCCCAGGTAAAGTAAGTGCCAGCAGCAGCATCCTCCAGTCTCTGATGAAATAGGCAAACAGTGGCAGCAACATGTAGCCAAAGGCATAAAAGATGCAAACACCCAACGTGCAGAATAGCAGACGAATGGATTTGCCAAGAATTTCTGTGCCTGTTCAGAACAAGAGCAAAAGTTATTCTTTTAACATAATAGCAACCACAAATAACTGGCTTTGAGACATACTACATGGGGCAGTACAGAGCATAGCCATGTAGTATTGGAGGCACCACAAACCTGCCTCATGTGATGATCTCGCATCAACCCAGCAGTTATAAGTATGAAGAATAACTAATCAGACCATATAGTATTTCTTTAGCTAGAAGTAGCCAACTCTTCTGTATTTCTATGTTTTTATGATCTGCTGTACCTGAGGACTTAAAACCATCAGATATACTAGGACTTAACTTCAGCTTGATCTCCACAGGGTCTCCTGCAGCTTATGGAGAGACTAGCTTCTTTAAAGCGTAATTCAGAGATGCCTAGATTAGGCCCTGACCCATAAAACCTTCTGGAATTCTCTACTTCTCTATTAACTGAAAACACTTGAATCCTCTGGTAACCCATTAAATTAATTCAGACTTCATTTCTATCAACTGGAAACTTCCAAAGATAGCATGAGTCATCCACATGTGATGAGGACAAACTCTTAAGAACATTTCTTGACAAAACAAACCAGCCCTAAGCAGGAAAGCAAACAAGACAACAGACAGCATTCTGTGCCCAGCAGGACTTCCATACCAAGAACAAACGCTGCCACATAGTTTGAGATCTGCCCCATGCCGACCAGCAAAAAGAACACAGAAAACATCTCCCAGCTGGTAGAGAAGATCTGAACGAAGCTGAAGATGGTCTGCATTGCCAGAGTTGAGAACAGCACACTCTTCCTGCCAAATCTTCCATGGATTAGATGAAAAGGAAAAAAAAGAAAAGAAAGAAAAGCATGAATTAAATCTTCAGAAAGAAATGACTCATGTGTATACATAGGGTAATATAAGACATCTGCAAGAAGCAAACATTCAGGAAACAGCACATGCACAACTACTCTAAATACATGAAGAGACCCACAGAACACGAGAAAATAATATTCCAAGGGTCACAGCCAAGTCACCTTCAGGTATGTGCTGAAAAACCACTCATTCATTTCAGACAGAACGAGCAGGGAGGCAACTCGCTGTCAGCAACATTACTTACAATGTAAAAGCAATAATGGGTGCTCCACCTCCACACAGCAAACAGTTCACAGATCAGTATATTAAAAGAACATAACAAGGAAAACGTCTGTAAGAAGTGAAGCATCTCTTTCTTACACCTTCTGGCATAAAACCAATTTGCTGCAGAAGTGATTACTCTGAAAAAATAAACTGGTAAATATAACCCCTACCAGCGATCCCTGTATGACATCCTGGTTCGAGTTAGGACATGTGCTCTGTATGCTTTGTGTATACTCAGATTGGACAGTCACAGAATTAGGACATGGTAATGGTCACAGAAAACACTTGTGCCAAACTTCACATGCTTGCAAAGCACATAAAAGACCAGTGGTTCTGGTGCATATACTTTACTTGTCTGAGAGCTGTCCTGATATGAACGATCCAAGCAGCACGCCCACAAAAAACAGGGAGGTACTCATGGGCCCCTTCCAGTCATTGTCACACACGAGATTCCACTGCAAGGAGAAAGAACATGAAAGGCTTTAAATCAACAGCATTTCCCCTCCCTCCTTCTGAGCAGGTTGGCTGAGCCCAAGGGAAATGTGCCCTCTGGACAGAAAGCTTCCACAGAAGAAAAGAATAACCAACTTAAAGCACAGACATAGCTTGACAAAATTAACACCAAACAATGCTGCTCAGCAGAGGCCAAATGCCACCAGCTCGGATCCTGCTTCACATCACTCATCTGAGGCCACACCACCACCACCACCACCTCGGGTGTAGACCCCTGTGCTTTTCTTTACACAGTCAATGGCTGACACTTATGGTTCTTCCCCTGTGTATGCAAGTGAAGGTCACTCCCAATTTCATGGTAAGCTCCATTCAGCTCACTTTTAATCCCGCTGGGTTTGCAAGGCCTCACTACAAACCCCAAACCTTCTTTTCTTGCAAACAGTGAACCCTTGCATTAAGAGCTCACATTTCTAATTTAAGAGAAATTGAACTACATAGAGAGAAGTGCCTCCTCTTTTATTACACTTTCATGTGGTTTTCAGAGACTTCACTGCTCACCGGGAACCTGACTGCAAAGTGTGGGTCTGCGCCAGGACCTGCAGAGCCCAGCAGATCTCACTTCTCCAGGGAAGCATCAGTTACAGCCTTCAGAGCACACACTGAAATAAATAGACGCCAAGCAAAACACCATCATCAAAAAGAAAATACACGTTGGCAAAAACAGAAAGGAAAAATAAAAAGACACTTATTAAATGAAGACTGCAACAGTTTGCAACCCTCTGACCTGCAACAGTTTCACCTTTTGGAAATAGCATTCGTGTTACTTTGTTATCTCTATCAACTGTTACCGAAAGAGTCTTCATTTTGTTTTGGTCATTGAGGGGGAAAAAAAGTGTGTAAATATTAATAAATCCCAGAAGAAAGCACAGAGCAGCAGGGATGCCCCTCGCCCCTCCCTCACTGCTGGGCTCTGCCTACAGCTGCTGCCCCTCAGGTCCTGCTCGCCCCATGTGGTGCTGAGCACAGCAGTGGAATTTGGAGCCCACCAGCCCTTGTGACACAAGGCCATGTCCTGCTGACTGCTGCCCTCCAGACAGCTCCCACAGGGCCCCACGTGATGCTTCAGTGATGGAAACTGGGGGAGATTTCATTTCATGCTAAAAAGGTTGAAATGAAAATACTGACGCTGATCCCAATGACTCCTTCCTTTCCACCCCATGTTACAAACAGTTCAGTACTGCGGATTCGACTTGGTTGTTTTTAAGGTACTTCTGGAGCAGGGGACAACTCTCAGAAATAGGATCTGAATTTTGGGTGGCTCCATGCAGAGCCAGGGAGTGGATGTGACGATCCCTTTGGGTCCCCTTCAACCACAATAATCCATGATTTTTAATAAGTAGATTAAAAACTGTGATTTAACATGTATACAATTAAATATGCATTCATCCAACAAACACTGCGTTATAAATGGAAGAACATTTGAGCAGTTCTCTGATGCCTGCTCACACAGCCTATGGCAGCCAAGAAACTCTGGCAAAGCCAACAGTGCCTTGGGAATACACAGTGAATGGTCACCACCACATTCATACAGAACAGAGGCTTCTGTGCTTATCGTATGTCTTCACACGACGGTGAAGCATAAGCCTGCACCACACTCTGCTTGCTGGACACCAGCATGTTGTGCCCAATAACAAACATTTCCTGTGGATGCTGAAATAGAGACACTGCTTGGAAAAGTTCACGGTTATGAAATGTGTTACACTGCCATGACAGGTGGAACCACACTGGTCCTTCAGATGCTGCCCTAATTACTATCTTGTTTTTCTTTCCACTCTATTTACACAATTACAGCAGCTGTTACGATGAAGAGCACTTGGACCAGGCACTGAAGAGAACTTCAGTGTTGGGTTTCCAAGGGAAAACTACCTTGGTTGTGCAATATCACTTATTTTTAGCCAAAAACTCCATGGGTACAACCATCAGAACAGGCAGATTTTCAGGTCTGTTACCTCTCACCCTAGTCAGTAAATGAATGAAGCCCTCAGCTTTTTAATGAGTCACCAGACAGGTCTACATTGTTCATACTGATGATGGCATCAGTCCTCCAGAAGCACTCTGCAGCCATGCCTTTCCCTGAACCGTACATTGCCCAAGAAAAAGTCACTGAAGCATCATGGTTGGAAGGCCAGAGAGGATCCCAAGAGCAGTTACTGATTGATTCCTGCTGCTGGCAGGGCTGTTTGGACACAGCATGCTGTGACCCAGTGCCCTAAAAATCATGTGCTATTTTCATTTCCTGGTATCCCTTGAGTAAGCAAAGCCTTTGCCCCAGAGGCTCAGATAAGGCTCACCTCAGCAAGGTGTTGTGGCAAGAATATGTTCCATCCTCATTCCAAAGAGCAGCTACTGACCCTGCAAAGTGTCAGCTCCTCCACGCTGCTACCCATTGCTCATGCCATGGCACAAAGTTTTCTCACAATTATTATTTTAACTGTGGAAAAGGATATCATCTGCTGTGATTTAAGCTTATCTTCTTACTCTGAGTGCAGTACTTTGACTGGGCTGTAAATACTTCCTGCAGAGCTCATTGGGTCAAGGCAATGTCTTCACGAGCAGCCTTACACCTGCAGCAATGAGCTGGGAGCCACAGCAATCTCACACGTGCCTCCACAATCACAACAAAATTCAGACTCTGAGACAAAATATTTGAGTTCTGCAGAGAACGGGGCAGCGGGGTAAATAAAGGCATCAAACTAAAGCTGCAGGGCAAGTCCTGGCCACAAGTGCAGCTGATGACATTGCCACATCCTATATAAAAAAAAGGTACTTCTTCCAAGCTCTCTGTGCACTTCAAAGCCACACAATGGTAAAGGTTATCTACTTTTTCTGTGTATAGATACTGCACCCATTGTGCTTGCAGAACATCACCTGCCTTGGAAGAAGAGCTGGCACCTCATGAGTTCCTGACATGAAACCTTGCAGTGCTCCACCCAGGCGCTGATGCAGATGCCTCATTTTGTGCAACTTTCACTGGCATTTTGCCACCTCTTCCAAGGAGATATAACAGAAATTAACAAACTAACTGCTAATAACAACACGACAATGAGATTTAAGCATAAAATCCACCCACTGTTTGGCGACATACCATAACACGGCAATTGCAAGTCTGAACATCGGGGAACTCCACAACACGTCCAAAGTCCTCGCAATTACAGTGTTACAGCAAACAGATACAAACTGTCACCAAATACCTTTGGAAACTTATAGAAATAATCACAAGGTCAACAACATAATTCAGGATCACACCGGTGCCAAAAAGAAGCACTTATCTCAATTCATGTTCCATTGCAGCATCAACTGCGCTTCCCAGATACTGGTAAGCAGAACCCTACGCAAAGAACTACAAGACCAAAACCTTTGAGGGCTGTGCACAGCTATGTTTGCACGTATGACAGTAGAAGTGGGATAGGCTCGTGTGCTAATATTTGCTTTTTAAAATATCAACATTTTAGTAAGACGTTTTGAAGCAAATCCAGTACTACACACCCTGCCACCAACTGCTTCCCTCTGTAAAGCAAGGCAGGTTCTTAGGAAGCCCCCGGCCCCATCTCACAACAGAGTACTTACAGCCATCGATTCACAATCCGGTCTCTATCATATCCATGTCAACATTCTCCATTTAGCTGAGAGTGCTGAGCGTTATTAAACAACTTTTCCTCTGAAAATCCATTCAGACGTCCAAGATATTTAGTGCTTTTAGATGTTCTTTCACAGCTTTTAATCTACAAATCATACATTATGCTCTATTTCCTCCCTTGTAGTTATTTTAAACTACCACATATGTAAAAAAAAAAACAAAACACCAAACGTCATAATTTCTGTGAAGAAACGTAACTCTACTAAACACCCTATTTCTGGGATGGCTGGGAAAGAAATAGGGCACTGAGACCAGAAACAGGTGGATTATCAATCTGAAGTTAAAGATACCCCACAACAGGAACATTACTCCATCACTGTACAGTGCCTCTAAATGACCACCGTCTTAATTTTAATGGTGTCAACAAGAGGTCAGTCACTCTTTAAAAATCTTAACTGTTTTACAGTGCACAGCTAAACAGCCCTGCAATACATGCTTCATATAACACACCACGAAAAACACTGCATTTTTAAAGCATTTCAGTACAGCTGCCATTCACATTCACTTAGGAGCTGGAAATAAGACATTCCTCCTTCAGACAAGACTACTAACACATTTTGCACCCATGAACTGGTTACAGCCTCAGTTAGTACTTATCTATGACATTCACAGCTGGGGCAGCTCCCGAGATGGAGAAACTGTTAATATCAATCTCAGCCAGAAGAATAGTCAGTATTACCCTGCAGCAACAAAGAGGACGTGCCTGTTTGTAATGGACAAGACTAACAGATATTAGGGTGTGACTTCCTGCACAGGAAGAGACCGTGTGGATGTGAACAATGGGGCCAGCAGTGCTGAATCTGGCTCACCTGACTTTGTTTCATGCCTCTGCTGCTGGCTCCCGTACCAGGGAAGCTTGTGGAAGTTAAGACACCTGTCATAAGTCTGCTCTTACATAACAGCACGGCCTTCCTTGTCTCCAACAGGAAGAGGACATCAAAACTTTAGTTACACAGAAATGCTATGGGGCCTGTTTGTGTTACTCCAGGTGTCACCACTGCCTGGTGGTCTGCCATTGCATGGCAGGACTTGAATCCCTTGGTGTAATGGAAAACTCAGGGCTGTCATATGTGCATGGAGACTTTCTCTCCCTGTGTGTTCATAAAGCATCCAGAGCCTCAGCATCACAGCAGGCTTCAGGGTGCTGCAGTAACTCCATGATGAGCATTCTTCCTTTGCAAAAACAGCCACTGACACGCATTAAGACTACAAAAGGCATGAAACATGCAGTTCTGGAGCACAAAAGATGCACTGAGCTGATTTTGCATGAACAATACCGCATGTTTGTAAAACTGAAGATGAATGCATCCACAAAACTCTTCATCTATTTAAGTGTCAGTATACAAGAAACATTCCCATATGCGAGTACATAAGAATTCTCCCAAACTGTTTTCATCATCCAGCGTATCCTCATGATGTGATTCCTCTAGACTACTAATGCCTTAAGTCACTGCTCAGCTCGATCCCACAGCAGATAGCAGGCTTTCACACAAAGGACTGGGAGAGGAAGTTGGCCTTTCCCCTGAATTACCCCAGATAATATTACACACAAACTCTTCTGATTACATTCTCTTTTGTTTCTTTATGGGACTCAGGGAGGAACGGTCACTTTGACTAAAGAAAAGCTTTGCTTGTGCCTCACGATACAGCCCATCCAAAAGTAAAGGAGGAAAAAGGGATTTTGCTCTGGAGGTTAACAGGTTAAATAGGGCAGACTGGCTACCGTTGTGCTGTGTGTCTGCTGGAAAAAAGGGAAGCCTACCGTCACATGAAAGAGAACTGAATGTGTTATGTCTCCTCTGCTAAGCAGAACAGAGCGGAGGGCTTTCCCTGGAGCCAGGAGAGATTTGTGGAAAAACCTTTCTTAAAAAATGCCCCATCCCCCTCCTGTGTCAGCTCCAGAAATCTGGGACAAAGGTCCTCATGATTATTCAACGAGTTCGAGATATGCAACCAAACACATTAGTCAACCATGAAAGCGGCAACACCAAGCCAGCAAATTAAACACGTTGAACAGAGAAAACCTGCAAGTATGCGAAAGGCCACAGCTCTTGCAAAACTGGCTCAAAGGCGTTAATATTAAAGGGAGAAAAAAATACTGCCTCAGTGCACGAAGTCTGGGCAACCTCACACTATCTCCCCCAGACACAAAACTCCTGCCTAACTGTGCAGCGCTGCTGCAGTCGTAGCAGAACATCAGCAGCTGCTTCTCCTTAGGGATCTCAGAGCTCCTGGAAGACGCTCTGACAGTTCAGACACTGTAACTTGCACTGCGTCAAAGCCCAGGGAAGAAGCTGGGAGAAAAATGTGCCGACAAACCACGCTTCAGTCAGGACAGCCACTGTAGTACTGGGGCACACAAGACAAAAGCAGCACATTCACCTGCAGAAATGCTGAATTGCAGAGGCTGCCAACCACCTTAAGCTGTCCTGAGAGTGCGTCAGCCCTTCACAGCCATACGTTGCACTGATGGCCAGGAACTAGTTTTACTCTTTGTGAAGAAAGCAGTTCTTTAAGAAACAGGTGAGGCAACACCTTGTGGCAGCTCCCCAAGCCTGTGTGCGTTCAAAGGAAGCTTTCACAATCCACATTTTGCCGTGCCCACGCTTCCCTGTGTTTACTGGGCATCTCTCCCATGGTCTCTTCTTCACTCTGGTCCTTCACCAGAGAAGGATTTCTGTGCTCAGAGCTGTGAGCAGGCTCTGAGCACTCAAACATACATCTCTGTTTGGGAGAGCAAAGAACAAAGGCCGCTGGGCAGAAAACATTGCTACAGTTCTGCAAAGATTGCTCACATGTACAGACAGGAAACTGGATGGTACAAATGGTTAACAAGCCTTCTGAAAAGTCCTATCTACAGTTTGAAATCCAAATAGTTCCTTGCATCTTAAGGCAACCGGTGCCTGTGGGTCTATGTGGGTGCCTGACACAAGGACAACCAGCACAGCCTCAGCCTCACTACCTGGCTCAGAAGCTGTGCTGGCAGGACACAGCTGAGCTGAAGAGGGACAGCAGGTGTCAGGCTGATACGCAGCAAACTCTGGGTCCTCTGTGGCACAGAACAGAATGGGACTCCCCTGCTGCATCCAACTGCCACACCTGCAGGATGACTTCTGCCACCTTTATAAAGAAAATAAACCAAACCCTTTTGATGTACAAGTTCAAAGAGACATCCATGCACTACCAACAATAAAGCCAGCTGAGCCCGTTGTTCCCGGGCTGATCCTTGTTCCCTAAGGTCCTCCCGCAGATACCAGCTGACACCAATTCAGCAGGCATTGCATACAGGCCACACAAGCTGAGACCCTGCAGTTGGAGACCGCTTTTGCAAGTGGAAGCAAACAGAAGAGATTAGCTTAGATCTCCCACTAAACGTAGCATGCCAGATTTAAAAGCAGGAGCACTCAGGGCCACCGAGAGCGGCCCAGGACAGTAGTGCTGACATCCACACACGCTCCCTTGGCAACACAGCGCGGACGGCGTGTCCTGCCGGCAGCTGCTGCTTCTGGAGCAGCGGGAATGCAGCTCCTGACTGACACACGGGCTCTGCAGGTGGAAGGCTCGGGCTGGCGCTGTGCCGGAACCCACCAAACAAGCCTGACCGCGCGCGGTGCGGGGCAGGCTCAGCTTGAAGCCCCGCCGCTCCCCTCACCTCGGTGACGATGGTGGAGTGGTACACATCGCGGCTGTACTCCCAGCCGTCCAGGCACGGCTCCTGCTCCAGCTCCGCCAGCTGCACGTCGGAGCCGGGCCGCAGCCCCAGCGCCGACAGGTTGGCGAGCACGGCCAGGCGGTAGCGGCGGCAGCGGCTCGGCTCCGTGAGTCCGCCGCGCAGCTCCAGCGGGATGCTGGCGTTCCGCCACTCCTCGCTCAGGTTGGCTCCGGGGGGCACAGCGCAGCGGTGCTCGGGGGTACCGGCCAGGAAGACGATGGAGAGACCGTTGAAGCCATTGGGGATGATGCTGGCGCTGAGCAGGAAGAAGACGAGGCGCTGGAAGCGGCCCCACTCGCCCAGGAAGGCGGTCACCTCCTCGTAGTCCCGCATGGCGCGGCCGAACAGCGCCCGCCGCTACCGACGGGCAGGAAGCGGCCGGCCCCGAGCCGCCCAGCCGCCGGCCGAGCTCTTTGCCATGGGCCGGGCCTCGCCGGCGGGGGAGCGGCCGGGGGTGGGGTTAGCAGGCGGAGGGCCCTCAGGTGGGGCCGGGCGCTGCGGCCCGGCCCGGCCCGGCTCAACCCGGCGCGTCGCGGCGCAGCCTGGCCGGCAGCTCCCGGCATGCCCTGCGGCCGGCACGGGGGCGCGGCGGAGGCTCGGCGGGGGGCAGCGCGGGGAGACGGCCGGGATGGGCCGGGCTGAGCGAGGGGGGGCGGGCTGCCGTGTGCTGCCGTGTGCGTGTGAGTGACTGATGTCCTCAGCGCTGTGATAATAGACATGATGGTCTGTAAAGCAGGGGGATCCCCGCTGGTTAGCATCATGGGCCAAACAGAGGCAGCGTAGGAAGATGATTACTGCTAAGTAGGTCCATGAGGACTAAAAGCAAAATATAAACGCCTCTTGGAGCTGCAGGGATTCAGAGGAGTGGTGATAGGAAGTTATATCTGGTCAAGGGGAAGAACTTTACTATGAGGGTGGCAGAGCCCTGGCACAAAGTGCTCAGAGGGGTGGGGGTGTCTCTGGATGTATCCAAGCACACCTGGATGCTTTCTTGTGCAGCTGCTCCAGGGAACCTGATTCAGCAGGGAGCTGGGACTAACTGATCTCCAGAGGTCCATTCTAACTCCTGCGGTTATAGAGGATTCTGGCTCCTGCTCTGCTCAGCCTAAGGCTGGCCAGGGCCTCTGCTGGCAGCAAAGGAGGAGCCCCTGGTGTGCTGCAGGCAGCAGGCAATGGAGGGAGGCCTTGAGTTGGCCGCTGGGCAGTGGTCTGACAGCTGGGATTGCTTCTTTCCAGCAAGCCAAAATGACACTATAGTCAAGGCCAGGCTCACAGTGCAAAGCCAAAATATCACCATAGCCAGGTGTAAGGTGCAAGGCTCAAAGGCTGCCGTGATCAGAGCCCAGTGCATGGTGCAAGGCCAAAACATTGTCGTGGTCAATGCCTGATGATGGTGTGAGGCTGAAATGCTGCTATGGTCAAGTCCAGGTTGCTCATGGGGAGCTGGGAAAAGCATAAAAGAATAAGAGAATAAAAGCCTAAAATAAACTCATGAAAAAGTTTATTTTAGGCTTTTATTTTCATAACTCATGCGAGCTAAGTTCATTTTTAATTACTTCTTTAAACATCTTTTACACAAAGCGTTACATTTAGGAGACTTTATTTTTCTACTACAGACCGCACAGAAAGTACACAATGCTAGTGTACATTTTATTCCATTAAAGACAGGAGTTACCAGGTGACAACAACTATGTATTTATACCTGCTTTAAGATATCTGATAAGCCAGCATCAGATCTTACCAACGATAAGAGGTTACACAAAGAGACCCAGGTAAATGTGATAGAGGAGAGCTGAGGCCGAGTTCAATTGGTGGGAGCCATCCAGTCCTGCTTCTCCCCCATCTTTGGGTCAGAGCTGTACATGCACCTCCCAGCTCAGGTGAGCACACAGGTCCCACAGTGAGTCCCATCGAGAATCTGACACACAAAATTCACTGAAGATTGCAGTGAAAGCCTTAGGTTTCTCATCAGAAATACACTTAATTTCTGCCAATGGCTACAAAACCGATTCTGTTTTCTTCAGCTTTACAATTAAATGTTTAGTAACTTGCCAGAATCTGGCACTCCTGCCCTCCAGATTCATCCCTGTCTTCAGCAGGCTGTTTCTGTTTGAGTTCCTTCAGAAATCCCTGTTCTGGCCTGGGAAAGATACGGTCAGAGGACAGAAATCCTCCGTGCAAGTGCTTCATCAGCTGAAGCAATCTCATTGTCTCATTCTGACTGTGCTCAGACACACTCAGTCCATATAACATCACATTCTTGGCAACAATGCATTCCACTCTTGCATTGTTTTTTTTTTAATTTGCTATTAAAAACACTTCAATATGACACCAGATTTTGATCAATGGTAAAAGCAAGGAAAATGAGACCGATTAAAACAAGGTATTTAAAAAACCCACAATCCTCTTCCTTATTTAAAAATAATAATAATATGGAATCTAGTTTTAAGATACTACAAAGTTCAAGAATATAAAAATATTTGCCTTTCAGAAAGGTTTACCTTTCAGAAATACCTAAGCCAACAATCACATAAAAGAAATATGAACTTAATATAAAAATCTTCATAAAAATACAGGCCGCCTGTATTCAGACCTGCCCTACGCCAGTAGAAAGGTTTGGTTCAGAAATCTAGTTATACCTAAAGAGCTGCTTGATAGATTAACTTTGCAATAAGGAAAATAAAGAATGAAACACTGCTGTCATTAAGGAAATTCCAGTTGGAGAAGGGATGAGGACGTGGGGGCCGTTAGCCTTATGGCACATTACATTTATGATAAAAAGCATGACTGCAGAAAATTAGTACTATAGGAAGTAGTATTGCCACATCCCAAAGAGCAGCTGGAGATGATTGCACAAGTTCCTTGCACTTAAATGTTATAAACCTTTATAGTTGTGCTTGAACTTACAGGGAGAGCTTCACTCCTGTGCCAGATGGCAGCACAAGACAAAATGCCGTGAACTCTCACATTAAGAGAGGAGACGGTGTGCTTTTGTTGGCCTCAACGGAATGTGATTCGCCACTAAATGGTTTTCATAGGAGAAAAAAATCAGCCTACCCAGCATGAGAGACTCATGCAGCCACAAAGTCCACACACAACCAATAAATAGAAAAGTAAAAGACATTACACTTCTTTTCTCAAACTATGCAGTGTTGGTAAAACAGTAGTAGCACAAACCTAAGCTCTACTACATTCAACTTCTCATCTCATCTAGCTTTGCCAAACATTTATAAACTACACAGATAACTTGAAAAAAACAAAATACTGCCTTTGTTGGCATTATTTTTGCTTTGGGAAAAAAAAAAAAAAAAAAAGGAAAAGAAAATAAAAAGTATGGTCCCCAATGAGCCCTTTGCAGTTCTTAGTAGCTGCACATAAATCTCCTGTATCAGATTTTTGCAAGCATCAAATCTCCTTTAAATCTGTAAATGGTACAGAGGTTTTTGTAGAGGCTTTCAAAACTGGAAGGTACAGCATAATGTAGTATATATTCAAAGGAGAAGTGAAATGCTTTGAAAAAGAACCACAAAAGGATATAGAAGTTGCTTATGTCAGTTTACTGTGAGAAACCCAAAAGCTGAAAATGCAGAGCATGTTTGAACAGGACCACAGGACAAAGCCTGTTTCTTTTGCAAGTGGGCATGGCCCATCAAAAGGATGAGCAAGATATAGCCCTAGCCCAGTCCTTACACCTCAACACTCATAAAGCCCAGTGACTTCAGCAGGCTCGGGCCTTATGAAAAAGCATCAGCTTTTATAGGGACAAGTGGATCAGAAGTGGATTCCAGGTCACATCAAGCCTTGGTTACAGATTTCAAATGAGGCTGGGATCTTTCCTTTAGAGATACGTGAGATGTTCAATGAGACACCCAGCTTCCCTTCCTCCAGTCAGTATGCAGTGAGAGAAAACCACCACCATCAGCACTGCTGCCTTCTTTCTAATCTCTTAGCAGCTTTCATTGAGTACATGACTGAGGGCAGTCATTGCTGTGCTATGACTCCTCAAGTCATGTTTAGCACACGCAGACCTCTGTTTCTCAACAGGGGCTGGATCTGCTCACACACTCCAAGAATCAGAACACTGAATTACAAACTAAAAGCCCTATGGGAGCAGACAGCATCTGTTCAGAAAATAGTTACATGGGTTCAGTAGCACAAGGGACAATAACTACAGTGCCATAGCATTGGCTATTGTGTTTTTGTTTGTTTTCGTGTGGCAGAAAATGCATTTTGAGGTCTTGTTCTTCCAGTCCCTCTGAGAGTGTGCATCCTTCTTCACAACGGTGTTATGAGAGTTTTAGGACTCTCCTTTGAATTCCTAATGCCAGTGTTTTTTTGCCCATTCCTGAAACTGAAAGCAAGTAAAAGACTGAGAAGGCAGAAAACATTTTACAGAGTGAGACCAGACAACGAGCCCTCCATACTAGCACTGCTAAAATAACCATGTTACACTACTAGCATAAACATAGGGAAAAAACAGATCTTCTCTAGGGTATGCCCTTCTGGACGGGAGAAGCAGTGCAGGAAACAACATTTTGAGCTTCAACACGATTCACAGACTGCAATTCAGTTACTTCATTCTGTTTATTCAAGAAGTCTGCAAAGGGAATCTAGACATCAACTGCAGAGCTAAAAGCAATGTCCGATATATGAGAAGTCCATAGCTGTGAAAAAGAGCAGCGTGCTCTTATCAAGGAACCTCGCCTGAGAAATCTCCTTACCCTGAAAGTACAATGGCAGCTCCTTTACCAACCAGGCACTAGCGACAGGCAATTCCATGTGGCTTTTTTGTTTGGTTGGTTTTTTGCCCTATAAGGGCAAATTCTTTTCACTCTCTCTCACAAAGCTGAGTGATATATGGTGTCTATGCAGCCACACTTCAACTAATTCAGTTTTCTTCTGCACTAATTTCCCACCCACAGTGGTGGCTAGCAAGCTCTGTTTCCACTGCATCAGCTCTATGATGTACGACACAGATTTCAGTGGGCATATTTAATTATGGTACCCAAAACAGCATCTGGTGGGAGTCAGCCTTTGTTTGCAGGTGACCACC
This sequence comes from Excalfactoria chinensis, assembly GCF_039878825.1. NCBI lineage: Eukaryota > Metazoa > Chordata > Aves > Galliformes > Phasianidae > Excalfactoria > Excalfactoria chinensis. The sequence continues at coordinate 1,579,453 of NC_092837.1, forward strand.
TTCAAGCACATCAGTGCTTGGGTACATGACAGCTGTCTGTAGAATTAACAACAGACCAAAAGGCCGCTCTGAAAGCTTTGATGTTTTGCAATAGATCTGATGAAACATTTTGTCATTGTAAGAAAGAGATTATGCACAAAGAAGTCCTGAATTCTTGTGGAGGATGGGGTGGATGAAGGCTGACTTACCCTTTCACCTTCAGCATTTGTTCAAAGCTCTCAGGTAGAGCATTGCCATAGCTCTCGGGGAGAAACAGGGTGAGGATCCCTATCAGCACAGTCAGGCTTCCCATGACGATATATGGCAGGTATCTGTCATAGGCACCTGGCAGAACACAGGACAGAAGATCAACTATGGGGCCACCTTCATTGAACCCATGCATTAAGTCTACTTATCACTGCAGTGCAGAATTCATTTGGAATAACGCAGCAAAGAGGCAAAATTCAGACTAATGGACCATTAGTGGGGGGAACTCCTATATACTTTCCTCTTTGGAAGTAGAAGAAGCACCTGATGGAGATGTAAGTGTCCCTGTTCATTTAGAGGAGTTGGACTAGATGACCTTTAAGGGTTCCTTCCAACTCAAACAATTCTATGATTCTATGAAGCATCACTGCAGGGACAGACAAGAGGCTCTGACGTTGGTCTGCTCAGCTATTGATTCAGGACATGAAAGCAGCGGCCCCTGCCAGCAGCCTGCAGTTAGTACACCAGCATTAAGGCAAAGTGCAGGACTTTCATCACAGTAACACTGAATTTAAGTGGTCTTTCAGTAAAGGGAATGAAGGCAAGGCAGAGGAAAGACCAAACTGAACTTGACAGCTTTATTTTGTAGTTGGGATATAGCAGCATGCTTTCTAATGTGAGGAATAAGCTAGGATTAAAATGAAGGCCTCTGGGAATTTCACATTTGGAGCCAAAGTTTGTGATTTGGTCTCCTCAGTGCTCATGAGCTGGACAAACTGCAAGGGTCTGATTGAGCCGTAGCAAATTTCAGCAGCTCACCAGTTTCTCTTAAAACCTCCTAACATTTAGAAAACCATTCTGATGGCTGCAACAAGACTTTCTAAACATTGAGCCAATGGGAACCTGTGAGCAAAATGTAACAATAAAAGCTTAATCCTGTCTATGTCCATTACTGCTACATATGCTGCAGCAGAGACTGAAGAGCCCAAGAAGCACCACGGCCGTTCTGCCTCTTGTTTCACATTTGCATTGCATTGTCTTTGTGCAGCGCTCAGAATGGGATGTCAAACTGGGGAATGAACGCTTCTGCTCAAAGACTGAGATGTAAACAGTAAGAAAAAAAGCAAAATGAATGTCAAGGCACCTGGCTTAGTACAGAACAGTGAACTCAGACCCAATGTGAGAGAATGGACTTGGTAGACAGCAAATGGAGGGGGCTCACAGCTGAACCTGCACCTCAGCTCAGGTAATTTTATGGGCAATTATGCAGCTCAAGGCAAGCGTGCAGGATATCTCACCCAGGTAAACAAAGTAGGGAGCAATGATGCTTCCCAGCCTGGAAGCTGTGGACGTAGCTCCAACTGCCATGTTTCTGACCAGCGTTGGGTACAGCTCCACACTGTAGACATAAAGCATTGAAAACGCAGCTGTGATACCAAATTTTCCAAGCATCACCAGGCAAACAGATAGGGCATTGAGATCTGGAGGAGAAAGATAAAAATCAAGATGAATTAACAACACTCTTTGCTCATTACTTGTATTTCATTTACCTCCCACAGACCCTATTGCTCTTTTGTTTTGTTTTCCCACAGGAGTCATGTGGGATTTTTTGTTTTATTTTGTTTCCAGTTTTGCAGCCTATTAGTCCCATTTGGCTGCAGACTCCCTGCTGAGCACCCTGCAGAAGGCACAGGTTATTGTGTACTTTTCAGTTTTTGCTTTTCTCCCAATGAAAAGGCATTCTCGAAATAGACCACAATTCCATATTACACAGTAACAAAGCACAAGCGTAAATCCACCCCCTATTCTGCAAGATTCTGTGGAGATTTACACACTGTGAAGTCTGGGAGGCTTGCAGGGAGGTTTCAGCCTCTCTGCATAACCAAATAAATCACAGTACGTTTTTGGCTGGTTCCCCTGGCCTATAAAAAGCTCAGAAATCTGACACAACAATTAAGAGCAGTGTGTGACTCAGCATATATGTGTGTATTGGAAAAAGAATCACTAGCAGCCATCGGCATAAATATGACCTCAGCCCCCAAATCTGATCACAGTAGTTTCACAGAACCATGAGACAGAAGCATGAAACATGGCAATGTTTAATTTAATGGGTGTGCTGGATCTCGTACCTGCAGGAACCAGCTTAATGAAGAGGACAACACCTCCTCCCAAAACCAAGGTGCCGGATATGGAGTAGCGGCGAGGCAGAGAGCGCAGGAGCAGCCAGGCAATGATGTATGCTGGGACTTCAATGACCGCCGAGAGGAAGCAGTTGATGTAGGCATCACCATGCAGGTTTGGAGTGTTGAGGGAAAGGCCGAAGTAACCAACAGAGGTGAAAAACCTGAGGAAAGCAATAATACCAAATGATTCCCAAAACGCTGCGCTCTGAGCACCTCCGGTGTTGCCTCAGAGGTTGCTACAAAATTCGGATGTCGCAAAGCATCACCACAGACAGCGTGGCTCAGCCAAACCAGTGGCAGCCCCACCTTTCTAATTCTGCCATCCCTTCCAGTGACCACATCCATGGCAGCTTGCAGACCTCCCATTTCTCTCTCCTTCCTCCGCCTTCTACACCAAGTATGAGGCTTTGTGGAAGACACCCACGAAGGCTTTTCCCTGCAGTGGGCTCATTAACAGCACAATGACACAAGACTAGAAAGCCTCCCATGCCAACTGTGTCATGCTCCACTGATGGGCTCTCCCACCCTCAGCAATCTGCATACATCTGACTTTAATCTTCACAGCAGAGCTGCATGTTCAGGTTTCAGACCTGCCCCCTGCAGGCATACTGAGTATGCCGGCCAGGTCCCTCCTTTGGGGAAATAGGCAAACTGTGGCCCCTTTCTGTACCTACAGTGCATCACTTGGTCCTCACTCCTTTGGCTGCCCAGGCAGGGATCAGGACCTCACAGCTAGGAACAACACAAGTGCTGGCCTTGGTATTGGTGCTCATTATGCTACTGAGATGCTGCCTCTGCTATGAGGCATTTCTCTTTAAATAGAGTCTACAGAGATGGGAGCTTAAAAAAAATTACATAGACAGGCTGTTGCAGATGGTTTCCTTTCTGTTTTACACTGAGTAGAGGCTACACCTCCACACTTGTGTGCTAATGCAGCGCAGGTGCAGAGGCTATTGAGAGACATGTACCAGCCAAGGGGCCGTGTGAGGGCAGGCACCAAGGCTGAAACTTGCTATCTAAACCTGTGACACGTGCCTTCAAATCAGAGATTGTTCTATTGCCTGGGGACTTTAGGAATACACATTTCCTTACCACAAAAGTAATGACATAATAGTAATAGTTGCAATGTTTCGGGTTCGAAATAGGTCCAGAAGGATAGCCTTCTGCTGCTGCTGAGGCTTCGAATCCTGCATCTGAAGGAAAAAGGAAAACAAAACCAAAAAAATTCCCACACACCTCAGAGCACAATAACCTTTGCATACCAATAGCTCGGGCAGCAGGAAGTTACCACTGCACTGGGATAATGGGTCAGCCCGAGTCCTTAGCGGAGCTGGTCTCTGCACCAGCAGCATTCCATAGTGGCTTGAGTTTTTGGGTTGAAAAAGGCAGCACTTGGGACAGCTACACTGTGCATATAAATTGGATGACCAGAAAGGCGCATTAACACTTCCTCAAGGATCTAACACAGTCCTTCCAGGAGCAACCTCATGAGCAAAGGTGTTTTTCTGTGTGTGTGCACTTGCGTGCTCTGCTCTCTTCTGCTCATCTTTCAAAAGGGTGGGAGATAAATGCACAACACCAGTTCAGCTGCATGCTGCCAGCAGGGGATGGAGACTGATGCTGGGCCACAGTGCAGAAGCCAAGGTGAGCCAGCCAGCACCATGCTGAGGCACAGAGCAGCCCAAGCAGATGTCAGTGCTGGCAGCCAGGCTTCCTCTCAGCCCCAGAGTGATGGTGAACTGCCCAGACCCTCCTGTGGGGCTCCCCAGATTTCCCTTGCCTAGGAATGGATGATGCTTTCTGAGGAACATCTTCACTGTAGCATTTGAACAATACTTCAGCGGGAGGCTTCAGGTGCAGATATCATCCTCAGGCTGCTGTGGACAGGCTCTTGGGATGAGAGCTTCCCACGAAGAGAGCACAGCTGAGCTGTCGCTTGGTCCCAAATATGCACAGAGTGATGATCTGTACTCAACTGCCAGAGCCTGAAATGTCACATCCAGCAGCAAAGATAATGCTTCCATGGTGCCCATAACTTCCCATAGATAGAACATGCACTCAAATTTACTGCACCACAGATGTTTGGGAAAGAGATCTTCATCAGCTCAGCCAAAACTTAAGCACCATAACTTGGTGCTGCCAACCAGAGGGGCAGCGTGCATTTTGCTTCAAGTCTCACAAGGGGTGTGCAGTGCTTTGCTATTGCTGTACCAGGAGATGTCAGGAGACACAGTGCAGAAATTCAGACCCTGCACAGAACCATGGTCACCATCAGCTTGGCCTGGGTTCTTTCTGAGGCTTCAGGAGCTTCAGAGTAGGACAAAGCTCCTGTAGGGAGGCAGGCACGAAACCCAGCTGTGTCACAGCTGTGAGCAATCCTTTCTCTTTCTCCTTTTAACCAGAAAATATGAAATACAAGAAGAAAAAAAAACACAGGCCTGCAGAAGATCTTAACGTGATTCAGTGTTTTCACCCTAGTCACGTGCTTTAAGTGCAGCTCCAGCACTTGTTTCTCTGTTCAACTTGAGCATCCCTGGGCTGCACCGACCCCGCACACGTGGACCTGGACTTAGTGCTCACGTGCAGTTCAGCAAAGGACTATAGTTAAACTGCAAACAGCTGATGCTGCCCCAAGCTGGAATGGGGTCAAACTTGTCTTCCTCAGGCCTCCTCAGTGCCCCCAGGGTGAAGCAAGCTGGGTCACCCTTGCCCTGAAAACCATAACCAACTTCCGCTAAAAAAGATTTTCCTCTAAAAAAACAAGCCAAGAAGTGAGCCCCGTGGCTGCTCGTCTCTCACCTGCTGCCCCAACACCTACCTGAGGCCAGCAGGCCTGCCAGCCTCTGTGAGCTGTGGCTGGAAGCCAGTTCTGCTGTGCCAGTTTACAACAAGCCAAAAGCGATAGGATGTGTGACACATACCTCTGCGGTGTCAAAAAGCACGGCTGGGGCTGGAGTGTTGTTTATTTTTGCAGCCTTTCGGATAATAACTTCTGCCTCTTTGTATCTTCCCTGGGAGATCAGCCAGCGAGGGGACTCGGGGATGATCCTGCAGTGTTTCAGAATAAATGACTCAATGCTTTTCACCAAAGTAAGGCATTATTAAAACCACATGGATGCACCGTATGAGTGATGCTCTCATTTATAGTCAGCAGAGAAGCACGCAGGCAATGCAACCCATCTCAATGGGACCAGGGGAGGACTGGGCACATGGGATGTGTGTGTCCTCATGCTGAAGCACAAGCACAGGCACTTCTCCTTGGGGGCAGCTTTCATTCACCACTGTTACCCAGCACGTTGCACAGTTAGTGCACAGACAGCAAGGATGGGGGCAGCTCGACCAAGGTTTAGCAAAATCATTCTCAGGAAATTGCATACAGTGTGGGAATGCTTTACATGTGCAGGGGGTGCATCAAAAAGCTCTGTGTCATAGGAATCTTATGTACAAAACCTGACAATTCCGCCACAGATCTGATGCAGGCTCTCCTAGGCAAAGAATGGTGGCTGGGTCCCTGACGGAAGTTTCCAGGCAACTCCAGGACATGTGTAGAGTCAATTAACACAGGACAGAAGGTCTCACCCTTCTTTAACTAAACCCTCTTCCCTTTCCAACCCAGGCCATTCTGTGGTTCTATAATCCCTTTACCGAGCAGCTCTTCAAAGGGCTAACCCATGTCCTGGCTTTGAGTGCCACATGAACTCTGTCACCACTGCATTGGCTCCAAACTGAAAGTGCACTCACAGCAATCTCTGCATGCTTTGATGGAGATTCCCACCAAATTGCAAAGCAGGACTCTGAAGCCATGCCTTAGGGACATTCTTCACATGCCTCACAGTACCGATCCTGTAGCAGAAATCTGAAGGCTTGCATACAAAACCAACCTCCCCATCAAGCAGCAGTTTGGGACAGAGGGATACGCAACTGTGGTGAAGGACTCTGAGACATTTCAAGTTAAATGAGCAAAATAACCCTCAGGTAACCCCTCCTTTTCCTCCCTCCTCCTTCTCCCCTGCCCCTCACCCCCCCAGCTCCACCTCAAAGCAAATCCCTTCACGTGGAACAAAGAAAATCCACCAGAAGGGGATGAGGTGCCCAGGACACCCACACTCACCACCAGAGCGGAACGCAGAGCAGCCCGGGGAGGGTGAGCGCCAGCAGCAGCATCTGCCAATCTCTGATGAAGTAAGCAAACAGGGGCAGCAACATGTAGCCAATTGCAAAAAATATGCAAACTCCTAATGTAGAGAATATAATACGAACTGATTTGCCAAGAATTTCTGTTCCTGTTTAAAACAAGGGAGGTTGGATTAGCATTTTAACTCTTCCTGGTCAATCGTGAATATATACTTTAGTGCATTTACAAAGAGATGAGCTGAGCAATGTTAGAAAAGAGCAGTTCCCCTTATATGACACTTCAATGGATGCCACCAAGGAGTAATGGTGCAGTTCCTGTGTTATTGCCATTAGAGCTGGCAGATCTAACAGGGGGCTCAGAGCAATCTGGATCACCACGTCCTCCTCTACTGCAAATTAAAAAAGAAACAGCTGACAGTGCCTTTTAATGAAGTCCCCCACTTAACATATCCCAGAGTTTAAATGAGTTGGGAACAGCCCACGTGGAAATGAAATGTGAAGGCTCTGTGCTTTGCTCCCAGCAGATGGGAAATACTGAGCCCCAAAGGCAGCCAATGCCCTCAGCAGCAGCCAGAGGTCCCTGTGAAGGTGAATAACCTCTCCTCGGGGAATAGACTAAGCAGAGTGCTCCTAAATTACCTTTGTTAGCCTCATAACTAAGATACAGATTTCCACAGCTGTCTGTTAAGTCCAACCCAGGGCGGACTGCTGGAGCTATTTGCTCTGCACTGCTCAGTGCCGGGGAGCTCAGCCCCTTCCCAGAGCTTTCTGCCCTCGGATTTGAGGTTTCCTAGCTGACAGGTTCCCCTCCCCCCATCCCAGTGCACGGCCACCTGCAGCACATCCAATTTGGGGTTAACAAGTAATTTGCTGCTGCCCAAGGAAAACAGGTCTGTGGGTGGGAACCAGTGCTGCTTTATCTCTGGGAACAGAAGGCTTCACTGCCAGCAGCATGCTGTGGCTGCAGGGCATGAAACACAAGCAGCAAGGTCCCTGATAGCACTCTATGGCTGCATTCAGCATCACCATATGACTACAGAAGCTATGAGACACAGCCTGGGGCCAGTGCCACACCTAGCAATGAAAACTAGGGATGTTGTAAACCTTCCCTGGAGGTGTCCAAGGCCATGGATGGGTCCTGGGCAGCCCAAGCTGGTGGGGAGCAGCCAACACATGGCAGGGGTGGAGCTGGGGGGGCTGTGAGATCCCTTCCAATAAAACCATTCCATGATTCTTTTATAAACATAATGTAAAAATAGAGGGCTTGTGGCACTACCAAGCCAATATGAACTGCCAGCTACTACTTCCTTCTGCCCCTCCTGTGCCCTCATTCTCCCAGCCAGGAAATAGCAATTCTGGGTTGACACAAACACACCTTCACAAACTGGTGTTGTTTTACAGCCTCAGCACCTGAACATGGACATTTTGAATGCAGCCCTACAGCTCTGCCAGGAGCTGCAGCAGCATCCCCAGACTGCGGCTCCACAGACACAGCACTGCCCCACATTTCCCCCTGGGAAAATACAGAGAGATTTTGTGGCCATCCAGGGCCCGCAGCTACCCAGCCATCAGGGTCGCTTTTGCTGCCCAAAGCCCCTGACTCTGTGCAAGCAGCTTCCCCTGGCAGATGAAGCATAATGGATGCAGGGTGATGCTGGTAGCCTCAGACTGGCCCCAACCAACCCCTTCATGGTCCCAAATAATGCAACATGAGGGACAAAGCCAACCTCAGGATGGAGTAAGGTGACAGCAGCTGGCTGAGATGCAGTGCTGCACAAGGAGCGTGGCTATGTGTTGTCCATGGCAATGCTGCTCTGCTCAGAGGTGTGCAGATCCCTCCGCTACAGGGGCTGGGCAGGGAGGAGCCCCAAATGCTGCTGCAGCTGACAGCCCTGTTCCTGCTGATAGCAGCCCTAAGCCTCCCCCCAGCTCTTCCCCTTAACAGGACAGAAATGGGTGGTTGTATTGATGTTTGCTGCCCCTAACTTCTTCTCTAAGCCTGCAGAAAGTACAAGCTCTAATTAATTATTTGAAGAGATCCCTTAAGGCATCCAGGAGAAAAAAAAAATCATAGTGGCCTCAAATTAGGAACTGTACCAACAAAGATTTAGCCTTGTCCTTAATGAAGTGCAGATTGAGAAGGAAAAAAATAGTACATTAAGCAAGCACTATAACTAATGCAGTTCAATTCCTACCCAGTATGAAGGCCACCACGTAGTTAGAGATCTGTCCCATGCCCACTATGAGGAAGAGCACTGTGAACATCTCCCAGCTGGTGGAGAAGATCTGCAGGAAGCTGAAGCCGGTTTGCACAGCCATGGTCAAGAAGAGGATGCTCTTCCTGCCGAACCTGGGGAAGCACAAGGGCATGGTTGGAAAGATGGGATCAAGCTGTGGTGAAAGGAATCTAGGTGCGGTGTGAGATGCAGAACTTCTAAAGAAGCTAAAGCAGATTTTGATTGAAATGTGGAAAAGTGGGTGTTAAGCTCCCTTATGGACCCTACAGCCTCCAGCTGGGGCTGTTCCTGGACTCTGCCTTGCTCTGTACAGTGCTGGCAGCATTACCTGTCTGAGAGCTGCCCCGAGATGAAGGAGCCGATCAGGACACCCACGAAGAACAGGGAGGTGGTCAGCGGCACTTTCCAGTCATCTTCACACACCAGGTTCCACTGCAAGAGAAGGGCCCACATTCAGCCTCTGCCCAACAAGCAGAGGAATCTTTGCTTCCCGGGAATGCACCCATTTCCATATAATTTGGATGAATTCACCCATCCTCAGTGCTGGAACACTGAAGTCTCTGCTACCAGCATGCAACTGCCCATGCCCATGGGACTGCCTGCATCCAGTCCTGTGTCATAGAACCATGGAATCATTATGGTTGGAGAAGACCTCTAAGATCACCAAGTCCACCCCCAGCCCATCCCCACCATGCTTACTAACCGCATCCTCAGGTCCTCTGGTTTGTGGGTTCGACAGAATCTATGTGAGAGCAACAGAATCTATGTGAGAGCGACAGAATCTATGTGAGAGCATGCATAGAACAAACTATTTTCTCACACAGATGGTTTTGCACATTCCCCCTGCAGCCTGCAGGTGCTCATCGCTCACCCTCACAGCTGGGACGAGGTTTGGGACAGGAGCCAGCATGGAAACTTCCACCCAGCACCCACACAGAGCTTAAAAGAAAGCAGAAGAGCACCATGAGTGCAGCAGGGCTCGCTGACGTCCCAGAGATCAACCCCGGTCAGGGCACACCTATGGGGTGCTGTAGAACTTCAAATGGATGAGACAGATGTACCGTGAAGGTAGGCTGATCATCCCCGGATCAAAGTGCAGAGTAATTTCAGTAATTAGCCTTGCTGTCAAGAGCGGGGACATTGCCTCTGCCAGGACTTGTCCTTTGGAGAGGAACCAGGGGGTGTGCCTCAACCCCTTCAATTTTATTAGTACCTAAAAGCATCGTGTCCCTGCTGGAAGGGAGGGGTGGGTAGGCACGGGCCAGAACTGGGTGCTCATCTGTAATTATCTTAATTGCACTTGATAAGATGGAGGGGAAAGTTAGGCCAACACAGATCTGACACTTGCAGGGATCACAGAGTCATGGAATATCCCGAGCTGGAAAGGGACCCATAGGGATCATCAGCTCCAACTCCTGAAATGTTGGAGTAGGGATGCTGCTCTTGGAAAGTGTGTGCTGGCATCTGTGACTCTTGTCAAAGGGAATGGAGATTTCCTATAAACCTGATGGAAATCAAGCCCTGTGTTAAAAATACAGCAAAACTCAGCTTCAGGGAATGGGACATGAAATGCAAGAGTTCCTTCAGAAAAAAAAACCTGAACAAAGGCAAAGGAATGGCAGCAAGAGGGCTGCCCCTGCATGGTACAAGCTCGCGTTCCGTGGGCCTCTATCCTGGGCCAGCACTGTGCCACTGTGCTGCATCCTCCTGTGATCTCCCAGCACCGAGATTTACAAGGAAGAGTTCCTGTAGGATGTTCCTAGAAAAGCCAAGAGGACAGGGAACGAGGGAGAAGGCTTCCAAGTTGCCATGCCCTGACTTGCTCAACTTTGTGCAGTCAGCAAATAGTGCAGTGCCAGAACGTGCAGCCAACACAGAGCATTAATCAGGACCTGAAAATGTGGTACCCAACAAATAGGCAGAGCCGGGGCAGCTGTCCCCAGTGACCCCGACCCACTCTAGCTGCAGGCTAGCACTGGACACCTGGATGCTGCTCTGGGGGCACCAGGAGGCTTCCCAACAGCTTGGGGGCTCATGGACTCAGAACATGGGTCAGAAACGAAGCCCCAGGATTAACATTTGTCACTATTTAATCACAGCATCATTAAGGTTGGAAAAGAACTCTTAGATCCTCAAGCCCAAACCCAACCCACCCCACCAAGTCCCCACTCCCTGTGCCAGAACCCGACAGCTCTTCCAGAGAAGAAATTTTTCCCTAGTATCAAACCTGAACCTACCCTGGTGCAACATGAGGCCAACACCTCCTGTCCTAGAAGGACAGCATCCCAATGCCTGCTTCTGCACTGCTGGGTGGGAGCTGAGGAGGGGTCAGCACTTCCAAAATGCCTATACAAAGCCACAGGCACCAGCTGAAGGCACCTGCACTGATCCTGTGTTCCCCAGTGCCTAATGCCTCTCACCAGCTGTCCCGTGGCATGCTACGCAGACAGCAGGAATTAATGACATTGGGTCAAGAGCCCTGTACGTCTGCAGGATGCGATATGCAGCTTGCAGCAGCTGATGGCAGGCTGGGATTTCTATCTTTTCTATCTGAAGGAACTCACTGCATTTGACAACCATAAAACACACAAACTCAACCAAACCCATGGCTCCCAGCACACCTGGGGCTGCTCAGCAGAACAGTGCTGCTGATGAAGGTGCCTGCACTCAGCAACCCAGAGCTGCACCACTCACAGCCATGGTGCCCAAATGGCCTTTGCTGAATTAATTATCCATTAACCAGCAAATAAGTAATACTGTAATGTCCCTGGCCAAGTGCACTGCAGGGCAAAGTTCAGGTAAGCTTCCAAGCTTTTACCACCAGGAATAAGAGCTGGTTATGATCATACCACCGTTACCACGCTGATAAGCTCTTTGCTATTGTGCCGGCACATCACTTCTCTGTCATCTGTTTTCAGACCAACCCTATGTCTGTGCCTGGGATGCTCTGCCTCAGGGGACCTGCACATCCCCAGACAGCTCTGCGTGGAGCTGGCATCTCCCAGCCTGCTCCTTTCCAGCAGCAGTAACAGGATTTGATGCAACTCAGTGAACCAAACACAGCTTCCAGTGTTCCATCTTGTACCATCCAATTCTGCTCCTCTGCTGAGGATGGTTTTGCAGGGAGCCTGCCTGATGGTGTGCCCAGACTTGTCTTTGTGAACACAGACAGAAATGCTGGGCACAAAAATCAGCATCACAAGTTTAACCAAATTGCTCTTTTTTATGGTTTCATCACTGCTTGCTTTCCCTGTTTCAAAACTGAATCCAAAATCTTTTCCACATGTTCATGCCATTCCGAACACAACAAGAATCCTCTCCATCTGGTGTACAGATGGGAACCCAGCCCTTGGTTTCCACTGAAACTGAGAGTGTTCTGGCCCCCTTGTTGTGCCCCAGGTCCCCATGGCAAACCCCACAGTGAGCACTGGGGGCTGAGCACATCAGGGGCTGCTGTCCCCTCCCCACGATGCCTCTTTTCCCTCCTGCACACATCAGTGTCCCCGTGCCCCTTGCACAGCCTCACAGCCCTGAGTTCCTGGCAGAACCTTTCCCAGCCATGCAGCGTTGGTAGCTGATGGCCCTGCTGAGTCACCAGGGCTGCAGTCAGTGCCAACCACAGCTGCCCACACCCCAAGCACAAGCCATGGGCTGCACGAGTGGAATGTGACCCTGTGGTACCAGCAGGGTTAATGCTGGCACAGCTGAGCACGACCAGGGCAGGATTTCAATCTCCACAGCTGTGCACGAACGAAGCCCAAGGCTACAATGGCTTCAGTCTGTGTGGGATGTTCTGTTCCTCCCTGGGCCGCTTGGAACCATCCTGGCTGGGGACACTGTGTGACACTGCCCATCCAGGGGCACGTGGGGCCATTGGCTGCCAAACACCAGCGTGGGCTGAGCCCGTTATTGCCATCACCCTCTGATACAACAACAAAGAGCACATCAGTCCCACAGCTTTTGGGGTGTCACACTGTGCTCTATCACAGCTCATCACCAGCAGAGACAGAGAGCCCATCTAAATGAAAACCACAGAAGTGCTCCTGTGTCTGTCACCACCAACGTCCCCATGTCCCTGTACAAATGATGACACTGCACGGGCTTAAAGTCAAATAGGGCAGCTTGGCCACAGGCTCACAGCTCGGAGTCAGCTTCCCACCGGGTCACTGCCCACAGGGCTCCCAGCCACCAAAGCCCCACACTCCGTGTCCTCTGGCAGCGGCAGCATCCCCGTGCCAAGAAGCAAATCAATGGGAATTAGCCAGGACGCTCAGCGTGCCAGCAGGGAGAAAGCAGCAGGAGGAAACAGCAGGAAGAAACCATCATGCTTCTATTTTCAGCCTCTCCGCCACCGAAAATCCCTCTCCAAACAAACCACGCCGGCGCTCGAGATGAAAACACACAGCGATAAGACGAGCTGCTGCAGAGCTCCTGCTCACCTCCCCCCGAGTATCACCTCTGCCCCAGTCTTTCTCTCATGAATCCGACTCATTCCCTCAGGAATTCGCCCTGCGGGAGGTGGTGTGTGTCGGGGGGAGCCGCTCGCTCTGTCCACCCACCCCGGGGACCCGCCACTCGGGAGAGCGCACAGCACCGCGCCTACTCACCTCGGTGACGATGGTGGAGTGGTACACATCGCGGCTGTACTCCCAGCCGTCCAGGCACGGCTCCTGCTCCAGCCCCGCCAGCTGCACGTCAGAGCCGGGCCGCAGCCCCAGCGCCGACAGGTTGGCGAGCACGGCCAGGCGGTAGCGGCGGCAGCGGCTCGGCTCCGTGAGTCCGCCGCGCAGCTCCAGCGGGATGCTGGCGTTCCGCCACTCCTCGCTCAGGTTGGCTCCGGGGGGCACAGCGCAGCGGTGCTCGGGGGTACCGGCCAGAAACACAGCCGACATCCCGTTGAAGCCATTGGGGATGATGCTGGCGCTGAGCAGGAAGAAGATGAGGCGCTGGAAGCGGCCCCACTCGCCCAGAAAGGCGGTCACCTCCTCGTAGTCCCGCATGGTGCTGCATGAATCTCCGCGCCTCTGCGCGCCCCGTGCGGAGCGACTCCGCCCCGGTCCGGCCCCTCCGGGCGGTGCGTCCCGCTCCGAGGATCCGCTCCACCGCCCCCCGAGCCGCTGCGGGAGCGCTGAGCCGCACTGCCCGCACGTGGCTCCGCAGCACTGCGCTCTGAGCAACGCCTGCTTCGCTTCCCGGCTGCTTCCCGTCGCTGCCGGCAGAATGCGGTGCGGAGCTTTGGGGCTGGCGGCGCGGGGCGGGCATGTGCCACTGCCACTGGGCAGAGTTCAACGCAGAAGTACGTAGTTCGCTCAGAGAGCGACAATAAGACTGTTCGATAGAGCAGGTTCTCAGCTCCAAAGTACTTTTTTTCGACGTAGTCACCACCATTAAAAGTGTGTTTTTGGCAGTGATGAGCAAGAGCTGCATGCTGGGCTCATACAGATCTTCACCAGTGGAGATGACCCACTTTTTCACAGCTGCTAGGAAAATGTTGCCCCTGCAGTCCATCTTTCACTGTGCCAGCATCCCCTGTTTGGTCTCATAAACATTCAGCAAGCATCGATGAATGTCGGTGTGTGGGAAGGTTCAGCCTCTACTGCCTTACTGCCAGCATCCACCTCTGATATTGTGAGCCTGTATAATAAAATAGGAGGCATTACTTTCGGAACAGACTTCCTTTCTACCAGCTGGGGGATGGGTGCAGTTAGGATGGAGCCATGAGCAGCACAGGGGTGGCAGCAGCAGAGCCTTGGCCTGAAGCATCCCCTGAGATGCAGGCAGAGCAGCTCTGTTAGCAGAGCCCTCCTACGTGGCAGTGACAGGGAAACAGCCACCGTCAGCCTCAGCTTCACACACGGCATGCACTCACACCCCCAGGAGCTGTCGTCCTCTGCAGCACGATGTTTATTTCCCTGGTGCTCACCCTACACCACACACGAGGTCAGCGGTGTCCACTCAGAGGGTTCCTGCAGCAGCTCCAGCTCAGGGAGAGCAGCGCTCCGTGTCAGATCCTATCTGCTGACTGCTGCTGCACAACACAGATAGCTGCAAGGCTGCGCAGGAAATCTGAGCAACACTGTCATCATCTCCTGAAATAGCTCACGGGGCACTCAGAAACATGGCGGTGTTTGAAATGTGCTCAGAGTTCCAACTGTTTCATAACACTGTTCTGTCCTGGGCTCCTCTGGTGTTGGTCTGAGCTGCAGTCTTCCCTGGGAGACACCAAAACATCCACGCACTGTGCAGGGCAGCCCTATGAGCCCTGGTTTGGGGCTGTCCTCTTATCGGTGCTGGCACAGCCCTGGGCATGTGTGGGGCACAATCAGCCAGGAGGGAAAGTAGGGCTGTGATGTGGGCAGAAGGAAGGCAGCAGGAAGATACAGCTCATGTTTGCACTGTTCTTCCAGGGAGCATGGGCTGCTTGCTGCTGCACATGTGCTGGGAAGCAGTGAGCTCTGCAAGGGGCCTACCCCAAAGATGGCACAGAAAGTGCTGCAGTGAGCAGCAAGTCCCACACTTGGACATTGCCTGCTCCCTCCTGGCTGGGGCGTTGCTTTCTTGTTGTCTTTATTATAAAGATGCATCCCGGGAGCAACATGCAGGAGAACACAGCTTGCTGAGGTGGCATCTCGGTAGCAGTGACAATCAGAGGTGGAGGCTCTGAAAAGAGCAGTGCAGTGCTAGGAGTGCTCTGCAGCAGTGCCTGGGCAGGAGAAGCAGATGGCAGCATTGATCCAGGCCAGGCAGAGAGCTGCAAGTCGAGATTAGAGATGGGAGATGATGTCATGCAGCAAAAGATTGAGGCTCCTCTTGCCTGCAGAGGGACTGCAAGGGATGGCTCATACCCTTCTGAGCCTCTGCTTGGCCAAAGGTGGTCCTGGTGATAAGAGTGAGTGGGGCCACATGGGGAGATCAAGGCGTGCATAGGGGCAGCCCCAGTCCTTAAAGATGTAAGGATTCAGACAGTGCACTCTCAGCTCCTTATTTACTGTCATTATTCAGTCAACACTAATTATTCAGTCAACCGTAATTTCCTGTAGAGAATAATTTGCAGTGCTCATAAACAGCTGTGGTTAGACTGCAAATTTAGCATATAAAAGTAAGTGCTAACACATATAAGGTGCTCATGTTTATCTGGTTTGCAGACGAATCCTCAGTGCAATATAAATTTCACATGTTCAACATGGAAACACCTTTGTGTTTTCTCCTATACTGTGCTTGAGCAAATGTATTGCCTAACCCAGCCTGGAGCTCCAGTGGGACAGAGGGAATGTGAGCAGCCATGGAGCAGAGCAGCTCCTGTGTGCTCACATCACCCCCACTGCATGTGACATGGGGTGACAATGTGGCTGTCACTGATGGCAGTGTGGCTGTCAGTGGGCCACCATCCAGGAACTCCTGCTCTGCTTGGAGCAGTTCCTGTCCAGGACAGCCCCACTCCCCATTCTGCACAGGCAAAGTGTCTCTCAGGGGTCCCCATACTGTCTCAAAAGCTGGGAATTAAAAGCCCAGACGGGAACGTGGAGTTTTGTAACTCCGTGTTGCTCACCCAGCTCTTGGATCACACAAGAGCTTGCAGAACAGCAGGGCAAAGCAGAAACCGTTTTGTCAGGCTGTGTGCTGAGTCTGAGTGGTTGCTCCAGGGGTCTCCTCCGTGCAGGTGCCCGCTGCTATTTGCAAGGAGTTGCACCTTTGCAGGAACCACGTGAAACCGCTGGAAGCGGGGATCCTACCCGAGGCGGTGTCTGCCGGCTGGGCAAGTCCATAGAAGCTCCTAAAACCGCTCCTCCCTTTGCCAGGTCGCTGCTCCCTCGCTGTGTGATGCTGTCATAACCCAGGAGCCACCGGTGCCCAGCGCTGCTAATTCTCATGGCAAGTCTTTCCCCTGAGCCTGCCTCAGCCTGGTTGTATTCCCCTTTCCATCACTAGGTGGTGCGGGAGGGGCACCGCAGGTTGCGAAGCCGCGTTGCGCTCCGAGCTGCACGGCCTCCCCACGCACGGCGCCGCACACCGTGCACCCCTCGCACCTCATTTCCCACCGCGGCCCGCCTCCCATTCGTGGTTGGGACCGAAGAGCCGGGGGGCTCCCCTAAAGCAAAGAGATGTTTCAATTCAGAACCCCGAGAGCCTGAAGCGCTTCTGAGCACCACACCGTGCCACGGGGCGGCCCCAGCACCGCCAGGAGCAGCCCCGTCTGTTTTACGGCGTGCGTGGGGAAGGTTTGTTTCCCCAAAGTTATTAAAATAGCCTCTGACACACATAAGAAAGCGAGGAGGGAACACATTTTCCAGCGCTTCTTTCCCACTGCTTCCCCTCCTCCAGCACCAGCATTTCCATCCCAGCGCAAATGGAACAGCTGAGATCTTTGTTCAGGTCCCTGGGGCGCCCGGCCAGCGACCAGGGCGAAGTTAAACAACTCCAAACAAAAGCAGCAGCACAAAAAGGGGGTGCGGCGGTGGAAATCACGCCGGCTAAGTAGGAAACTTCGCTGATGATACATGGAAAAAGTGAAACAATTAGATCTTCAACCAATTTGGCTCCCGTCCCACCTCATGGAGTTAATAAATGGCACTCTTCGTCCCGTTTGATCTCAGCAGGCGGTGTTTCCATAGCAAGGAGGAGCACAGGGAGTGCCCAGCACAGGGCACGTGGCAGCGGGACCATTGGGTAGCAGTGGGGAGGGGAGCTGGTGGTACAGCGCTGCTGGGCATAACCCCACCTGAGAGCTGCACGAGTGTTCCAGGGCAGACATGAAAGCAGTGGCTGCAGGAAGAGCTATAAGCACATTCATTATTTGAATTTGTGCACTAATTAGAAGAGGGTTACACACCCAGAGCGCATGAAAGGATGCCAGCAGATTTCATACCACACGCAGATCCGCAGAAGCTTTTGGCTTTTTTAAATACTTAAGACACATTCAAACAACAATCCCAATACGTGATTATTTTCCAAATGAAACCTTTCTGATCAATCATCTGTGGAGGCAAAACAACTCACATCACTTCCTGCTTTCCCCCATGCTGAACCGAGCAGCGATGGGCACTATGGAAATTCAGCCCCATAAACAAACAGCCCTCTGTTATCTGGTTGCTAAACCCGGCAAACCTCTCTCACCCTCCTGGCATTCACCTGGAACGTTCGAACAGCCCCACTGAGCCCTTAATTCCCTAATTACACACGCGTGCAGGAAGCGCTAAATGTGCTCATGAGATTTAATCCGTAACCGTTAGACATTCTTGTTCTGCTTCTTGGAAATGACAGCACACTTTCCCCAACTCCCGGCAATAATGGAACTTTTTGGGAGCATTTCTTCCCACGGCTGCTCTCCCTCTTGCCCACACCAAGCCCTGAGCAAGTGGATCTGCCCCAGCACTGGCTGCACTGTGCATCGCTCCCATGCACCAAAGGGGCTCACCCAGAGGGTGGTGATGCACTGGACAGGATGCCAAAGGAGGCTGTGGATGCTCCATCCCTGCAGGCATTCAAGGCCAGGCTGGATGGGGCTCTGGGCAGCCTGGGCTGCTGGTTGGTGACCCTGCACATAGCAGGGAGCTGGAACTACGTGGTCGTTGTGGTCCTTTTCAACCCAGACTGCCCAGTGATTCTGTGAAAATGCAAACCAAACACCAACAACACACAGCAAACCTCAGACACAACTGGGTGTGTGATGTGTTGTTAGAGAGGTGCAGCTCTCATGTTTCCTTAGGGCTGGTGGAGCAGGAACGAGTGGATTTAGGGTAAGAAAACCCTCTTTGTGCTGTGTTTATGTCACAGGATTGCATTTAGAGCACAGCACAGCAGCAGCACAGCTGGGGACACAACAGTGTGCTGCAGAGCACAAAGCAGCATCAGGAGGTGACTGTGCGCTCGACAGGATCTCCAGCACACACACATTGATGACAGAAACCTGAGGATCAAAGGGAAAGCAATTAGGGTGAGGCAAAAAAAAAAAAACACCTGACAATACTGTTTTATTTTGTATTTCATACAAACCACATCATCCTGCAAACGTTTTACAGCGTTAAATAGAGGGAGAAGGTGGGGTTGGCAAGGCCAGGCCCTGTGCTGGCTCCGGGCAGCGTATGGGGAAACAATGCCAAGAGTCACTGTCAGATTGCTGTGAGGTGGCTCCGGCTTTACGCTCCTCAGGAGGATGGAAGGTGTTGATAACATGTAGGAATGAGCATCACGAGAGAATGGTGTAAAAAATATTGATCTGTGGGTAATGGTAATGTGATTCCAAACTAAAGAGAGGTTGCAGGTGAAGCCTGGGGCTGCTGTGTCCATGACATCACTGGTGCTTCCAGCTCATGGGGTTTTTAGGGTGTTCCCTGTGCCATGAAGTGAGGAGCTGCTCTGGGGAGCACAACTCCTGCAGTGATGTGGGAGGGCCCTGCTGGGCTGTCAGGCCCCGGTCTGGGTGAAGTGCAACCTTCCAAACAGAGCCATAAAGGGAACAGAAGTGATTTGTGAGCAGCAGTTATGATGAAACCACAGAACGGGCCCAACACCCCCTCCTGAGCCCCCCCCTTCCTCAAGAAGCACTGCTGCCAGCCCGGGAACAAGTGAGGTTAATAAGGAAAGTCAGAGCAAGTGCTGCTGCTGATTGCAAACTAACAAGCTCCAAGCAGAGGCCCACAAACAAGAGGTGATAACACTTCATACCTGATTAGCCTTAGTCTCCTAATCACTTACAGCTGTCCCAAGTATTTCTATTCAGCTGGCCCGAACTACTGAGCAAGGCCATGCAAATACAAGCAAATCCAAGCTCAGCTGGGTGATCACATTGCCACACATTCCTTGTACTTCAACAGTGAAAAATGCAGATGGCAGAAGAAGTTGGGATGGACGTCCTGGTGCAGCAGGAGATGGCAGTACCCATCTCCATCCCTGTCCATGGAAGGGAGCAGACATTTCTCTAACCCCCAGCATCTCACTTTCAGCTTTCTGGCCCCCAGAGGTGGTGTTTTTCCCCCACTTCTGTTTCTAGGGCTGTTCCTCCACCAAAGGCTGCAATGCAAAGGTTCTCACAGACCCCAGAAGTCATTCAGTGCCTCCCAGCACCATCTGCCCCGCAGGGTCATCACCTGGAGGGTCACTGCAGCACAGTCTTGCTAGCCCCATATGTGGGGATGCAGTAACACAAAGGAAACACTCTTTGCCTTTGCAGAAGGAACTTTCTTATTTATAAAGCATAGAAAGCAGAAATGTGTTTCAAGAGGGACCTGGCGGTACCAACCACAGGGCTTCCATCACTGTGGTGGCATCTGACAACAGGGTGTCTGAACTGCACATCTCCTCCAGTCACGAACGTGAAAAACATTTCTCCATGATAACAGCATCCCAAGAGCCTCAATTATCTCCCTCTTACATAAAGCCCACAGAAAACTCAGCCACAGATTGCATCCACTTGCTCAGGGGCCAAGCATCTCCTGTATCTCCTTCCAACCTCCAGGGGGCTTTTGCCACCCCATCCCCAGCTGCTGGGTCAGGGCAGGGGCAGCAGCAGCCTGGGGGAGGTCTGCAAAAAAGCCAAACAAAAGGTCAAAGCAAGGACAGAAGCAGAGCACCTCACTGTGGGGAGCAGTGGGAAGTGGGGTGCAGGAGGGCAGCCAGGTGGGCTCCAACTGCCTCAGCATCCTTTAGATGTCCTGCTGGGCAGCCAGGAGAGAGCAAATGAATGGGAAAGGCAGGAGCAAACCTTGCTGGGTGCTCAGCGTGCAGAGGCACAGAGCAGTCACCAGTGGGTGGGAGACTGAAGCTGCAATACAGGTGGCAGCTCTCGGTAGGTAAAGTGCCTTAATTTCTTCAAGCTTTCCTTCCTTCCTTTAGATGACAGTGAGGGAAGGAAGAAATACTGGTCTTACAGGAGGAAAAAAAAAGTAGAGAATGAATCAATATTTATGCAGATCCTGGATAAGGTTAAGGCACAGACTAATAACCCAGCACAGCAACCCCCCTCCCCCAAAAAAAGAGTGTCAAAGAGAAGGGAAAAACCTGTTCATACGCTTTCAACACCATCCCCTGGAGATCCCAAGTGTAAACGGTTTTATCTACAGAAAGGCATTTTACTCGGGCTGCAGTAATCAGGGTTGATTACAGCCACTCTGCGAAGCCAGCGGCGTGCGTGTGGGTGGGCGAGCGCCGTCTGAGCTTTGGGTTTAGACGAGTTCAACTTTAGCGTTCGGATAAACAGCCACCACATCATAGCCCTCGGGGGGCTTAACCCTCTCCTTGGCGTGCGTCTCGCAATACAGCTGCTCCTCGATGAAAAAATAGCCCCTCTGCTTCAGGTTGAGGCCGCAGTCGTCGCACATGAAGCACTCGGGGTGGTAAAGCTTGTCGCGGGCTTTGACGATGGTTCCCCTGGGGGTGGGAAGAGTGGGGTCAGTGGGGACACAGCCAGCAGAAAGGCCCCTCCCCCATATATTCTCCCTGCTGTTGATCCCTGTGCTGGAAGCTGGAGAGCTGCAGGAGTGCACAGGAAAGCTGTGTTTTGTAAGCCTGCTTTCTTACAGCACAAAGAAGAACGCTGGTGTTCTCTGAAATGTGACTCAGCGTACGTCTGCCCGAGAGCCACTCCTCAACAGATGGACAAAAATAACCCACTGATCTCTTCTGCTTGACCCTGACAGCGATCCTCCCTCAGTGAGGCAGTGAGGGAGTGCCAGAGCACGGTGCTATTCCTGTGATAAGCAGGGCAGAACTGTTGAGTGAATACTCTGCATTTTGATGCAAGATTCCCTTAGAAGGGGCAGTCCTCACTGTCCTCCTCAACTCCAGCTTCAGTCACAGAAGCACAGAATGGTCTGGGTTTAAAAGGACCACAGTGATAATCTGGTTCCAACCCTCTGCTCTGTGCAGGGTCACCAACCAGCAGCCCAGAGCCACATCCAGCCTGGCCTTGAATGCCTGCAGGGATGGAGCATCCACAGCCTCCTTGGGCAACCTGTTCAGTGCGTCACCACCCTCTGGGTGAAAAGCTTCCTCCTAATATCCAACCCAAACCTCCCCTGTCTTAGTTTAAAACCATTCCCCCTTGTCCTATCACTGCCCACCTTCATAAACAGCCGTTCCCCCTCCTGTCTATTTTCTCCCTTCAAGTACTGGAAGGCCACAATGTGGTCTCCCCAGAGCCTTCTCTTCTCCAAGCTAAACAAGCCCAGCTCCCCCAGCCTTTCTTCATAGGAGAGGTGCTCCAGCCCTCTGATCACCTCTGCTACACCTCCTAACTTGTGATGCTGGTGGGAATCCACCTGGCTGCACAATGCACACAGCAGCACTTACACAATCCCATTGCCACATCTCGTGCACTCAGGGAGCAGCTGCAGTCCGGACATGGCAGCGCCGAGCTTTGGTCCTGGAGGTTTGATGCTGCGAGGGTTGCTCAGTCTGTCGAGTTTTTCACCTGCCAAGAGTTTTAGACAAACACAGATTGAGGATTTGCACTCTGGCACCTTGTTCCTTATTCCTGTTGTTGTTAAGGAGCCATAGGGCTGTTTTTCCCCAGGAGGAGACACACTCAGCCTTGTCACAACTCTCTGTACAGAAGTGAAGAGCAAACATGCAAACAGTGAGACCAGCAACCTGCAGAGCCACACATCTGGGTGCACAGATGGGCCCAGATACTGCATGGGGATGCTCTGCTCACCCCAGCAGCATCTCTGTCCCCACTGGTACAGCACCAGCTCCATGTGCAGATGTTCCCAAAAGGCACCGCAGATGAATTTAGTGATTATTTAGGCCACGCTATTTGGTGAAGTAAGAAAAAAGAGAAACAGTAAAAATCTCCCCCCAAAAAACCCCTTCAAAAGGAAGGTTCTGCCCCACCACTTTGGGTGGTTCGTGCCACCACTGAGCACTCGGGTAGTCTGATGTTTAAAAGGGGAAGGGGGAAAATAAAAATAAATCTCAGAGTGAAACAAGCCCTTTGGAGAGGAATACGGCACAATTATAGAGTCATACAATGGCCTGGGTTGAAAAGGACCACAATGATCACGTAGTTCCAACCCCCCTGCTATGTGCAGGGTCACCAACCTCCAGACCAGGCTGCCCAGAGGCACAATGGGCCCTTTCCTTCTGTTTCCTAGCCCACAGCCTCCAGGCACAGCCCAGCTGCCATCACTCTGTGCTGCAGGCCCAACATGGCACTGCTCAAGCTGAAGGAGGTGCAGCCACCAGGAGCAGTGCCCCCCATTCCTCAGCCCCCAGCCAGAGAGCCCCAGCAGAGCAGATCTAAAGAGCAGCACTGTGGGGCCAAGTGCTGTGCTTTTGTGATACGCGTAGGCTTAAGGAGAAGGGAGAGGGCTGGAAGCAGTCAAACAACCCAGCAGCGGCACTGCTGGTGATCTGAACTTTGCTGAGGCATTACAGAGCTCTGTGCTGGGAGAGATGCTAATCACTCAGGTGCCCATAACTGCTGGTCCCTTATGCAGCAGTTGGGGCACTGTGGGGCTGCTGGCAGGCATATAACCCCCATGCATCAGAGAGCTGTATCTTCCTCCTCCCAATCAAAGCAGATCGTTCTCTCATTTCAAACTGCAGCACAGAGCCCTGACTTCTATGACTCTTGCAACTTCATAATGAGATTTGCAGCAGTTGGTATTTTCCCATAAAATCTAAGTTCCTGGATTCACATGATTAGAGTAAGAGGCTCTTGGAAGGAAACGAGAAGAAGCTTTTAGCTCCAGTGATTGCAAAGAGAAGCCTGAAAGCTTGAACATAAAAGCCTCAAAGGACTTAAAGCTGAAAGGCAAATAAAAAGAAGCTGAAATGTATCTTCTGGGGATCTTATTTTTTAATGCACGGAACTGGCGATGACCTGAGTTAATGAAGCAGACAGGAAGCTGGGACTGAGCTAAGAGTGAGCCAGAAGCTCCTGATCTCTATTCCTGCCGAGGACCATCCACATCCTTATGTAAATGCCATTTATTGAAAAAGGCATTTGATCCTCCATCGATGATCCTACTGAACTGCTTTCAACCATTACATTTGTACCAACAGGAACACAGCCGACATGGAGATGCTCTCAGCAAAGATAAAGAACCTGCACAGCTCCAGCTGAGCTGTGGGCAATGCACAGCTGAGCCCATGGTCAGCATGCAGAAACAACCCCAGCTCCTACTGGGGCCCTTCACAGCCCTGAAGCCCAGAAGGGAAAAGGAACACAGCTAAACCAACAATAGCATCCTGGTGTGTTCAGGGCCACGAAGAGGGGGGCACAGAGGGGCAGAATGGAGGTGTTTGGGGGACACTTAGCATGATGCTATCAGCAAACCTCCTACCGTTCTCCCCAGCCTCCAGCATGCCCTGCAGGTAGCGGAAGGACCCCGACTGCTTGGGCTCTGAGGCAGGCCTCTCGTAATCCTGGAGCATCTTGTAAACATCTGACTCCACATCGATCCCGTTTCTGTTCCGTGGGAGGGACTTTAAGGGTTCGGTGCTATTTGCAAACAAAGAAAAATTCAGATCAGATACACACAGCAATTGTCAGCTCATCAGGGATGTACCTGGATGGAATCCAGTTTCACACAGATGCAGCAGAACATCTCTCTTCCCTGTAATCTAGGCCTGAAGGCATGCCCATCCCAGCACAGTGCTTTTCCAACTGGGATGGGCTTGTTTCCTGTTTGTTCCCTGTTGAGCAACGCAGCCAGGGCAGGACCAGCTATTGGATGCCTTCAGGAGAGAGGGCAGCTGCTCACAAACACTGCACACTTCCCCAGCACACATGGAATTCACTGGGGGGAAAAATGAAAATAAAAAGGATAAAACAACACAATTAATTATGTAGGCCTAAGGGAATCCACCCACCCCTGTGGGACAGCTCCCTGATAGCAGGCATGGAGGGGACCGCTGTCCTTACCATGGTCCCTCTGGGTCGGTGCTCTGTTGGGTGGCTCTGAGTTAGCACTTCCACGTGAGGTACAACAAACAAGGTAAAGCATTACGCCAGGATGGCTGAGAAGCATCCTTTCAAGTAAAGGACACTTTGGATCGATGCATAAGTGTCCTACTGAGTAGAGATGAGCTCAAGTGTTTTTGTGCTTTGTTAGGGCCTGAGAGCATACAACAGCTCTGTGGGTAAAGGCTTTTTCCTTCCTGAGTGCCAAGCACACCAAGGTCATTACAGACCCCATAAAACAGCGAGATCCTACAAGCCTCATCAGACAGCTGCACACAGCTTAGTGCTGCCTGACCGCCTCCCCCCAGCAGTGCTGTACCCAGCCCCAAGCACAGCCTGCTCCACATGGACACTGCCTCTCGGCTCACAGATAACATCAAATTTTGTTACTGGGATTTCTGCATGGCGCCCTTCTTTCCAAATTCATTCCCTTTCCTGGAGCAGGGAATAACCCCGGGCTTGCAGAGCCAGTGCAATACAAATTCATACAGGCACACCGCTCTGGAGGTGAACAGGAACTCTCTATGCTCTCTGTATTGGATACAGGCTGGGGAGCATAAATCACCACCAGCACAGGATGTGTGAAAGCATGGCAGCTTGCAGCCCAGACTGCCTCAGCAAAACCCACCCGGGCTGCTCTTGGTATAAAGGTTTTTTCTTTCCTAGGAACATTATTTATTTGGTGGCCTCCCAGAAAGCTGCACTGAGCAGATTGCACATTTACAAACATCCCATTTCATTGGGCTTGGTTTTCTCTGTGAGCAATCCCAGTGCCCATTTCAATGGCTGGATGCTGAGACCATGGAGGACAAAATCCCTGATCCCATATGAATGCATGCTCTGAAGAACCAGGATGGTGAAGCACACGATACCCCTTGGTGCCAGCCCCAGGCTGGGGGTCACTGGCAACAGAGAGGGTCTTATGCAGACCTGAAATAGCAGAAAGGTTGGCCACCTCAGAGACAGATGATCAAACACTGCCCTTATATTCACACAGGGTTTTGTGGCTCCTGTAAACACAGGAGTTCTGTTCAGAATCCGGCACCTGCCAAGCCCCAGTTTTTGCTTTTCCTCCCATCTCCTCTTGACCAACAATGCAGGCTCCAAACCCAGCATCCCCAGTGCTGTGAGGAGCTCTGAGAGCACCACTCCAGGTGTCACCTGAACAACAAGCTCCTGTTCTCAGCAGGATGGCAAGCAAAAGCTGTCAGTGGGAAACTGAAGTCCCTTTGCACACCGACACCACATGCATCATACCTTTGGGAAGGAGCGATGTGCAGCCCACTGAGCTGCAGCGGCAAGGAGGCATCGGCACTGCTGCTTGCTTGCAGCCGGATGGGCTGGGAGTGCTGCAGGCTCAGTGCTGGCCTGCTGTCCACTGGGCTCCCACCCGCACTGTGGGACATGGGCCTCTTGCCCACTGCAGGGCCGTTATCCTGCAATGGAAGAAAAAGCAGAAAAAGCGTGAGGTTTATTACTCTTAGTGTGAATGCAACACGAGGCTGCTCTGTGATGTGAAAGCGCAGTAGTTGTATTTTATATACCCCGTGGAAATTAGAGGTTTGCACCAGGAGAACAGTCTGTAGTTAGATCTTGCTGAATCTACGCAACCTTCCCTGGTCTCTAATCACAAACCTGCCTGTTTCTCCAGGTCTGGCCGTGGCCAAGTATTCTCCATTTACTCTCCTGTAAAAGCCTACTTGTTATTTCCATAGGAGAAGGGCTGTGAGGCTGCTCCAGTCCCCATGGCTGTTCCTGCTGCTTCACCCAGCAAAGCACAGCAGCAGCTGGCTACTCTGTAGGCACATGGTGTGACCCAAAGCTGAGTTCTGGGGTTTTTCTCTGGAATTCCCACACTTTTGCCTACTTGCAGCTATTTCCATCCACATGAGTCACAAACACACCCGTGGTGATGAAACAGCTAGGCTCTTCTGCAGGCAGCCGTGCTCTCTTTAATGTTTCCGCCTATCCCAGGGCTGACGTGCAGTGCTGCCGCCCTGCTCTGAAGGACAGCACTGCCCACATTGTGGCACTAAAGCTGAGCAGAGAGAAAAAATACCTGCAAACAACCAGCAAAGCACACAGCATGGGCTCTGATGCAAAGCCTACATCTGACCAAAACCATCCAATAAATACTAATGGGAAACAAATGTCTGTCACTGGTGCAGAGGGGAAAACACCGGCACTTCCAAGCATAGTAAAAATGGATGATTAAGAGAAATAAAAAGCAGATCCTGCCAGAAAAACCCATTTTGCAAGTCCAATCCTTCGGTATTCCTCAGGCAAAACCCCCATTGATAAAAGCAGGGCTTTAGTAAGAGCTGTGGGATGGGGCCCTCACATTTCCCTGTACCCTATATATGTGACTGCAGCCTGGGTACCATCACTACGCAGCACACACGTGGGAAAGTGGTTTTCAACCCAATTGCTCCAAATTAGCTATTAAAAAGGGAATTCCACTGCCAGGAATAACATATTTTTAACTATTCCCCAGTTTCTGCTCTTAAAAAAAACCTAAAAATTGCAAGCAGGCTGCAGGTTTCCAGTTTGACATCAAGGGAAACAAAGAAATATACTTTTAACCATGACATGGGGAAGGAAAATAGGGATTGTAAAGGATCCGGGGAGGCAAGCAGCAGCACATGCCCCTGGATGGCAGGACACCATGAGCTATGGGCCCCAGGGCCCAAACAGCACTGTGTCCATTGGGACGTGCCAGGATTCCTGCCCTCTCCACTGCACAACAGGGTCTTCCCCCTTGTAGGTTTGCCTTAACACAAAGCAGCTCATAAAGCACAGTGTGCCCATTCCTGCCCCACTCAGCAATTCATAAAACAGGAACAAATGCTTCCATAAACATGAGGTTTGCCCAGTCCAGCACTGAGTGCTAGGACCAGCAGGGTGCTGCTACCCCAGTGGGGCTGGGAACCCCAAGCCCCTAATAGGGACAATCAGGCAGATGGGCTCCTGCTGAGACACTCCCCTCCCCCCCATATCTGTGCAGGTTTGCTGAGCCAAGCTGGCATCAGGGGGCAGCTGAAGGGGAACACATAGAAAGCATTTTCTCCTCTAAGTGCACAAAGAGCTTTGTTCTTTCCCTTCATTTCTCTGCTAAAATCTTCCCCCTTGCATGAAAAACCATTCCCTGGATCGAGTTCAGTCTCCCTTTTTCCATCACAAAAGCTGGTTCAGAGTTTTCCCACGAGACCTGCACAAGGCTTTACATCATGCACAGCGCTCATGCCTTCGTTCTCAGAAACCTAGAACCAGATGGATTTCTTTCCAGTTCTCAAAATTCAAGATCACAAAATTTCTTCCCCCTTTGGGACCCAATTTGCTTCTCTCTGCTGGCTTTTTTTCCTGCTTTTTATGGCCTCTCTTAAATTAAGAGGGTTTGCAAACCTGTTCTGAGAGCTGGCCTGCTCAGCTTCACTGTGGAGAGCGCCTGCAGAGCAGAGATGTGCAATCTGCTTTCTCATGCTTGCCTTTGAGGAGCATCCATCACCGGGAGGGGCTGAGCTGACACACAGCATCTGGGGCTCCTGGAGCCCAGGTTGAGTGGTTCACGGCTTCACAGCTCCTGCCAAACATTGCTCAGTCAATTAAAAGACAGCTCTGCCCAAACCCTTATATTGGGTCTGCATCTCTGCTGGAAACAGGAATAGACCTTCCACTTTCCTAATGAAAAACATTCCTTTTGCATCAATTGCTGGCACAAAGGCATGCTCTCAGCCCATGACCTGTCCATACACAGTGGCAGCAGGAACACTTTCCCCTCACTCAGGTGTTGCTCAGCTCCAGCAGCTCCATCCATCTGGGACCCCATGCAAGGAAGACCGAATACACATAGAGATATATTCTGCAGCCTCACTGTTTCTAGGCAAACCCTGGGTACAGAGGACACTGCTTTGCTGGCTCACAAAAGCTGTGCTGCAGACTCCGCTGGTACAGCTGAATTGGGACTTCCATTCCCAGGCTTGAAGTCAAATCCACAATGCAAGAGACGACTCAGAAATTAAACATTTCTGTCAAGTTAATCCCAGCTAGAATAAGTGTTCCCAGAGCTAGAAAAAACGTGCAGCCAACCAGGAATTTTGGAAGGGTTTAGAGAATTCGTCTCAGTTTCTTCTCTCTCTTTGGAAGAGTTTATACCGTATTCTGTAACCAACATTTTTAGGGTCAACAAAAAGCATAAATCCAGGTTTTTAAAAATACATCAAGGCAAACAGGCAGCTGAAACGGTGCTCAATGGGAATAACACCCAGATCCAGAACTGGGAAGTCTTTTAATGATGGATTTACACCCCAGCTTTTCCTTTGGCACGCAGAGCTGCCTCCACCATACTGTGCAGTGCTGCAGCAGTCACTGCCCACAGCCCTCCAAGCATTCATTGCACACGTATTGCTTCTGAAGTTGTGGGAACTCACATTTCTGTTCCGATAAAGGCTTTAGGCACAGCTTCACAGAAAAAAGGATGTAATGAGATTGTGACCCAAAGCATTTAAAATGTGTTCATTTCACGTTGCTTTCAGCTAGACCCTTAGAAGTGCGGGAACACAGAATGAGCCTCATCTTACAGAGATTAAAACCAAAACATCAGCGTGAGAGGCACCTCAAGGGACCAGGGCACATCCAGGGCTCACAGCCATGGGATGGCACCAACCAAGCTTTGCTCTGTGCATTGTTTATTTTCCTAAGGCAAAGCAGAGGGGGGGCAATCCTGCTGCCTTTATAAACACCCAGCAGCAGACCTAATGGAGCTGAAGGTCACTGACAGCTCAGCCAACAGCAGCTCCCTGACGTGCTTCAGACCCGCTGCCTTCCTACAAGCAGGACAGCAGCAGCCAGATGCGTGCTGCCAAAATGCTGAGCTAGTGCATCACTCAGCACCAGGGTCACTGTGCGGAGGTCTCACTGTGACCGTGCTGTCACTCCTGCAGGGACATCTGTGGAGCCAGCTGCTCCCTCAACTGCCATCACTGAGCTCAGACGTGCCCCAGGGACACAGCCAGCATTCCTCTGCCCTGACCTCTGCACTATTCAGCTAAATGATAGGTACCGTGGGGGAGAAGAGGGCAGAAGTATCCTCTGCAGAGCCAGGGTCACATTTGTACTGGAATACACGCAGGGCTGCAGCCATGCCTGAAGGTGGTACAGCTGGGGAAAGCCAGCTGTAACCCTGGGCATGGTGATACTGCATGGGTGTACGACAGCACGTCCCTCAGGACTGAAATTCAGCCTCTGCACAAAACCGCAACACAGACATCCCTTCCTCTCTATCCCCAGCTTTTCAATAGCAAGCACAGCACTTCGTATCTGATAAAGTGGTTCAGAAGTCCTGGAAATCTTATTAGCACACAAAGGAGCTCAAAGGGCAGACAGCACTGTGCTCATCTTAATGCAAAGAACAGATGGAGGTTGTGGCATGCCCCCAGGAATAGATCGACCCTCCAGCTTCAGCCCATGCTGTGCAGCCACTTCTCTCCATTCCAAGTCACTCTTGGGTGAGCAGCTGGGAACAGAGCTGGGCAGCACAGCAGGGCAGGAAGGCAGCTCCTGGTGGGAGGCAGCTGGGACAGGAGGGTATCAACCCTCCCCATGCCACGTACACTTTAACAGCTCCCCAGCAGAGATCTACTACACTGCGAGCACACTGCTGGCCTGGCTGTGTGCTGCTTTGCAAACAAGTGGGTGTCAGCCTCACTGAGCACAGCCCTGCCGCCGAGCTCGGCTCAGAAGATTGTCAGATAAGGACACAGTTTGCTGAAGCTGGATGAACAGAGAGTATGAGTTATTTCACAAGATGGACCTCAGCTCTTCTGCCAAGACTCTATTTCAGTACAAACCACAGTACAAAGGAGAGCTCTCCCTGCCATGTACACCTCACTGCATGCACCCTGCAGACATCTGCCCAACAGCAAAGCCCTCTGTCCCACCACTCAGGACACAGCCCAGCTCTCACTGCTCGGGATGCTGCAGACAGCACTCTGCAATGAGAGCTCTCTCCATAAGGACTCGGTTTGGCCTGTTTCTATACTATATTCTGAAACTGCTAAATCTCTGCCAGCTATGAGGAAACTGTACTGCAAGAAAGCTCCCTTTGCATTTCTTAAAGCTGATACAGCACAGAGCAGGGCTGGGCTGAGCCCCATCATCTGACACTGACATGAGTTCACAAACACAGAAGCCCATTTTGGAGACACACATCCCTCCATACAGCAGCCTTGATTTGTGCACAAGGAGTAATTACACCAACACCCAAATAAGCCTTGCTGTCCCCCCCCGTGTAGGAGCAAGGCATCAGAAGCAAAAGCAGCAAAGAGGAACAGCAGAACATTTCCTCCCAGTGCTAAACGAAGCGGGATTACAGCAGCCCTGACAGCAGCCATTCTGATGTGTAATTGCACGGATGGGGAAGCTTCTAAATCATGCACAAGTGATGGCTGGGGATTTCTTAACATCCAGAATTGTTCAGAGGGGCGGGAGGCACCGACCCATTGCTGAAGGAGTGCTCTCAGGAGAAGCTGCTCTGGGATATAAAATGAGGCATTATTAATAATAATAATAATAAAAATTAAAAAGTACTTTTGGGATAAGTTAGAAAGGTATTCCAGCTCTGTGCTTGCACATTTTCTGCACAGCACATGTCTGACTGCAGGACAATCTCTCCCCTTGAGCAAAGCACTGCAGAGCTGCACGGCTGCTGGTGAAGACACAGGATCCCCACCCCCAGGAGCAACCACTGCACTGAGAGCACTTGGAGCCCCTCAGCACTTTGCCCCCAAGGGGACCCAGCTCCCCCACGGCCCCTTAGAAACCCACAGCAACGGAAAAAGTTACCCAAGAACGGCAAGAATGATCAAAATGTGTTTCCATTTATCTGGCCCACTCCGGCACAGAGGGCATGTTTTTAATATCAGCAGTGCAAGGGTGTGTTTAATAAGCAGACAGAGGAGGGCTTTGTACAAGCTGAGCTGCTTCATTAACACTGTCATAGGGAAGCAGGACAAGTGGGAAGTGTGCGCTCTGCTGAGGATGCAGGACATGCTCCTTGTGGTTCCATAATGCTTCCAGGCAGAGCCCTCCTGCACAAGCAGCACTCTGCTTCCTGCAGAGAAGTCAGAGAGCATCACCATGTTCGGGGTTATTTACTGACTGTGTAGGTGGCTCAGGAACACAGCTGGATGTAGAAATGATAACGAGTGGCTGCACAGAATGATCATTGTAGGTGAGCAGAAAGGAAAACTGCAGTGTGTTAAGTCAGCTTTCCCCATGGACCCAACCAGGAGCTCTGTGTGCTTTCACACAGACATGCTATGCTCCCCAGTGCAGCAGCATGCCATCTCTCCTTCCCCATGCTAACAGTCACCGCTGGAACAGATGTTATCAAGGACAACAATACAGCATACCTACCCCTTAGGAAATGCCATTGGATAAAGGGCTATTTTGTCCTAAATCTGCTCAAGCTGTCATTATTTCAGTACAGCTCCTATTGACTTTCAATGAGAGCAAGCTATGCAAAATACTTGGATAGAAAAAACAAAACAAAAAAACAAAACAACAAACCACCATTTGAAAATTTCATCTTAATTTTTTCCCTTTTACCCTCAAAACATTCTTTCCTCTTTCACGCATTGGGATTACTGAAGCTCACTCGCTAGTTATGCTGGTTTACAGAAGAGGTACAGAGATGATCTCACATAGGTTACAGCTACAGCAGCTCGACGCATTGCAATGGACTGAGAACATTCATTTGCTTTCAGATGACTCAATGTCAGACCACAGAACAAACCCCACAGGCACACAGAGACACGTCGAGCAACCCCTCCACCCGGTAAACCAGATCAAACTTGGTGGTGTATCAACTTAACACACATGAACCACTCTGCCACTTGGGGTGAGCATCTGAGAACTATTTCAAGGACAACCCCAAACCTATTGCAAATTACTGCAATTTGAGGGCAGAATTCCAGGGGAATCTGCATTTTTTTTTAACCTTGCATCGCAAAGCAGACTGTGCTTTTTCAGATGCTAACAAATGCACGTCAATATTGCACACTGGAGCCAAGCTACTACTTGACACCAGGCCTTTTGCTTCCTGCAGTCTAACAAGAGCTGTTGCAGCAGGGATGGATCTGATGCCACATGGAGCTGAGTGCCCACAATCACATGGGATGATGGCCAGCTCTGCAATGGGTCACACTATCAGAGCTCAGTCACCCTCAGCACTGAGCAAGCCAGATTCCTGTGACAGTGCACAGCTCAGAATAGCAACAGAGAGTGGATTCTCAACCAGCAACCACCCCAACCCAAGAGGCTGTCGGGTGAGAAGAAATGGGCTTATGCCCACCAGCTGCATGGAGCCCTGGGTTGCAGCCATTGGGAAGAGCAAGAGCAGGAATGTGCTCTCTGAACCCTCTCCATCACGCTCCCAGGCCTTTCCTGGTGCCCTGCCACAGATGTGTTTAGGTTAGCCACTGATTGCTCCAGATTTAGACATTGTTTGTGTAGGTTTGGAGTCAGGGAAATCCATCCCTGCCCCCTTCCTGACACTCTTTGTAACTGTCTAATTTTTTAAAAAGATCCATATGCAGCATATATTAATAGTAGGAATCAAAACCAATCTGCATTAAATGTCAGAAATGTTGTATCTGGCAGCGGAACCGCTGCACATTTGTTCCTTATTTAACATTATTCATAGGGTTTTGGGCACATCAAAGTCTATTAAGAAAGCCTGTCAGAAAAGAGATTGCCGTAATGGATTAATGAAGCACGCACGGCCAGAACTCAACGCCAAGGCTCCAGCTGGTCCCCACGCTGCAGGAGGGACAAGAGGGGTCCCTTCTGCAGGGACACAGCCACTGTGCTGCAGCTCAAGTGAACGTCCTCATCCCCATCTGCTGCCCCTCCTCACCGTATAGGAAAGCAACATTTTGGCAGATTGGCTGCAATGGCCACAGCATCAGTGGGTGTGAATGCAGAGATCTTGGTGGCACGTGGAAGACTTGACCCTATCTTCTCTGCACTGAGCTCATCGTTGGGTAACTCCAATGCAGTCAGGGCAATTCCTCACTCCTTGAAGGGAACAAGGCAAACACTACCCCCAGAAGCATCACATTAGCTTCTTTGTTATTCAGCCTGGAGTCTCAGAGTTCACTCAGGATGCTTGGTTGCTACAATGAGCAGAAGAGTCAAGCCAATAGCATCTGCTCCCAGGGTTTTTGTGAGCGCTGGAGAAGGGCTCTTATGGAACAGCCTCCAACACAAACCACCTTCAAGCAGTAAAGAACCATATGACTGGTATTTGAGAACTCAGCACCAGCACAGCAACATGGCTGTGGCCACTGCAGAATTTTATGCCCGTGCAACACACTCAGCTAGCAGGGATGCTGAACAGGAGTGGAAAAAACAGACCTCCTCTGCCCTTTGAGGAGAACCAGAGTCACCTGTGAATTTGCTAAGGAGATGTTGGGCAGGAGAGGGGTACAGTATGAGATCAGTTCAGCCCATCACCTTCTAGTTCCTTCTGCAGGCAGCAGTGCCATCACCTTGCATCACCTTGCAGATACAGGGCCAGGACACACAGGGTGCACGGGAAGGTCAAGGTAAAGAGCTGAGGACAGAGGGGAGAACAGCTGAAAGACAGAAAAAGGAGGAGAAAGGAGTGAGACAGGAAGAGAGGAGACCACGATGCAAACCCCACACCACCACCCTTAAAGCAGATCACCACCACAGCTTTAAGAGGACATGGTGAATTTAGGGAAGAGAAGCAGGAGGCAGGTGCAGCAGGAAGCAGTGTGGGAGGGCATTAGCAAGCTAGGGACCGTGAGCTCCATCCCTAAGCATCAGCCTTGCTGCTCCAGGCAGGCACCAGTTCACCTCCTGCCCTGGTTTCTACCCCATCCCCACACTGACATTTCTGCCCACAGACCCAGGAGAACACTTTCCCAGACCCAGATCTGCCACCCAGCACAGCCGTCACACTACTCCCCTACCTGTGGCTCAGGCTCAATGTTGACACGGTAAGCTTGTGCCTTCCCATCCTCCAGTATGGGCGGTGACCAGCTCCTCTCCTCGGCTCTGTAATGGGAAATCAGGTACATTCAGCTTAGATTTAAAAAGAGACTTCCAAAGAACAGACACAGATAACCAAGAACATACATGTACAACATGACAAACTATATACAGGAACAGCAGGAACAACAGCTGCTTCCCAGTGAGAAAGCATGTATGGAACGAGCCATCTCATCCCTTTCAATGCAGCCACTGGGAAAGCCCTGAAATCCAGTTTCCATTCATGTGCATCCCTCCAACACTGCCACATCAGGCAGCACACGGCTTGGAGGTCTGTGCTGCCCAGGAACCAAATGGGAAGCAGATAACATTGGTTCTGCAAAGACGCCACCATACAACCACTTCTCTGCTGCTTCTCATCCTCGCCAGGGAAGAGCAGTGAGATGGGAAACCCAGCACACAACACACATCACTGTGCTTAACCTCACTGCCTGCACACACACCTTAATGAAAATGTTCTTGCTCCAGGAGGCACCAATCACTCACTGCAGCCCAGTGCCCTTCCTTGGACTCTGGCCCCTGATACGTGCTGTGTTCAGTTTAGGTTTAATTATCTGCAGAGTCCAAATGTGAAGAAGGAGCACAGTTTTAACCCAGGAATCCATGACGAGGGGTGTTGGGTTCAGTATTTTCCACTGAAACCCACGTGCACGCAGCCCTGATTCACACACACTGCCACACACACCCCACAGACTCACAGCCTAAGCCAAAGCCCATAAAAAGCAAAGACTGCTGCTGCCTTCATGCACAGTGGGACAGCATCTTGAGGACTGAGGCTTTATTGCTCCAAATCACCACCCGGTCTCACCATCGCTGCTTTTTCCACAGGAAGGAGTTTGCTCTTTTTCCTACTTAGATGTCTCGTTCTGATAAGCTCTCTCTACCACAATCACTTGATTTTAGGCTCAGACCTTTCTACCTAAATTGGTCTCCCAGATTGCTGTTTGCTGGGACAGAGGAAGCCGACCTTTCTGGGAACAGCAGCATTCCCAGCATTCACCATCATCTGCTGCTGCATGTATTGCTTCCACATTCAGAACCAGAATCCTGCATTCAGAATCTCATCTGGAGGCCCAGAACAATGAGAGCTCCTAATTGCATTGGCAGAGACCTCATTACAGTTTCCGTGCTTTCCCCCCACGCTCTACATCAGCCCAATGCTGGCTCACGCTGCTGCTGAGGTTACGACTCTCCTGTCTGCACAGCCCTGCAGCCCACATGCCAAACACAGCTCACATAAAAAGAAATCCCCCAAGATTTTGATTTGCCAGGAAATAAGTGCGATCCACAAAGCCGTTCTGCTTGCAGTAGATAGGAGTGATAAGCAGCAGCACATCCTCTCCGCACCAGCGCTGCCAGGCTGCAGCCCTCCACGCACCAACCCCAACTCAGAGTGCAGCTAAACGTGCATTTCCCAAAGCTGTGGGTCTGCACACTTAGTGACAGAGGCGGTCAGAGTGCAGGCACCCAGCTAGAAGCCTGATCATAGTTGGTGCTTTTAATGATGAACCTCAGAAGCTTTGCCAACACCAGAAGTTTCCCACATACACAAGATGCAGCCTCACCAGCCTCCAGCAATGGCCGGAACAAACCCAGACTGACCTCAGCAGCAGCTTCCAGTTGAGCTGCTCTGAAATTAAATCGATATGGCACAGCTTTGGTTCTATCCAATATCTTCAGAGACTTCCTGCCAAGCAGAGGGGACTGGGGCAGCAGCCAGCCCTACCCAGGAGAAATCAAGGTCTACTGTAGCATTAGGGGGCAATTCTGCTCAGACTTCCCCTCTTCCCTGGGAACAGGAGCAAACCCAAAGCAGCACCAAGGAGCCCCATAAGGGAATTAGGGCTCAGCAGGGCCACCCTGAGGTACTTACCCTTTGGTGCTCCAGCACAGCAAAAGCTGATCACGCTCTGCAACACAATGGCTGAGAGCTCAGACACCACACTCACATGTTCCAAGCTGCTGAATTCACAGCTCAAGGATGGGGAAAGTGTTTTCAGATGATTTGCAGGGGATTAAAGTCAGCTATGTGGAAATCATTACTCTGCATTAACAACGCTCTGCTCTATTTTGATGGCTGCTCAACAATCCTAAGGAAAATAACCTGACCAGGGCTTTCAACATGAGGCTGCGTGGGAAACAGACTCATTAACAAGATAAACCCAAAACAAATAAAGCAAGCTGCAGACACCCTTTACCCCACAATTTGTTTTCTAAAAGACTCCGTATCGCTTTCAAAGAATCACTCACATACACTCACAGGTTTTCACAGCAATGTTTTTGCACCTGGTAGCAATCTGCCATTCCTGCTCTCTGCATTGACAGAGCCATTCGTGCACCACAAGAAACCCCCCATCCTCCTCCTGCAGCCCTTTCCAGGTTCACACGCAGTGCTCAGCAGTGCAGCCCAGGACATGCTACCACCTCTCCCCATGACCACATGGCTGCAGTCTATCTGCTCAGTGCCTCTGTAGGGCAGCAGCTTTGAGTTCTGCCCATCTCCCACCATTAAGGTCTCAACTGCAGAGACTACTCCTGCTGCCCACATGTCCATTGCCCTGCTAGGAGGGGATGCTTGCGATGCTGAAGCTTACCGTGGGGCTGCAGGATCCTCACCAGCAGCTCACACATGGCACAGCTGCAGAGCTGCTGCCTTCACCCCCTGCCCCAGTTCAAGCTGCTCCTGCAGAGCCAGGCAATGGAATGCCGCAGGTTTTCCCCTCCATTCATCCTCGTATGTCTCCAGAGGGGAAGCTGTGATTCACTTTTCCAGTTGTTCTCAAGTTTCCAGGAGGGGTACATCATTCACTGTAACTCTTCCATCTCCCAGCAGTGTGGCTCAGGGCGATGGAGCATCCAGAAAGATGTGTGCAGAGACAGGGAGACTCCAGAAAGTCAGCAGGTCCAGGCAGATCTCATCACTGGGCTTCCTCTTCCAGGGAAGAAAGACTTCTCCTTCCAGAGAATCCTCAGCATGAGACAAGCAGGAGGGAGCAGAGCCCATGCTGCAGCCTTGCATGGGTTCCAGCAAAGCACAGCTCCAACCAAGCTCTGTAGCTGCTTTCACTTGAAGCATAACCCCCATCTGAAGAAATAAGTATTGCCTAATAACTGGGGCTGCACAAGAACCACAAGAGACAATGACTGTAAAGGAACAGGCAAGGCTTTCTTTAGAAGCAGTGAGAACACTACACAGCATTACATGAGAGGAGACCAAGCTGTGCTGCTGTACCAGTTAGCTCAGGGCCAGAGCACACAGCATGCACCAGCCCGAGGGCTGACAGCCTTCCAGGAGAAGGACAAGGTGGGTTACGGGGAGAAAAATAACTTTTATAAGCACCACAGAGAATCCAGATGTGATTTTTCAGCTTGCAGTTATTCAGCTCTCACAGCTTCTCACTGCTGCTCAGAGGAGACACTGCATGCCCCTCCTGCCATCCTCCCAGCACTCAGTGCAGAGCCAGGCTGCTCCCAGCACTGCTTCCCATCCCGCTGCCAGGAAATTGCATGTTTGCCTTCGGTAAGAAGCACTCTGTCTTCTTCCAGACTGAATGCAGAGGCAGCCCCTGCCATGCCACCGGGCAAGAGAGCCAAACCCAGTGTAAGGTCTCTAATGACAGAGTGTGCTAAAAAAGAGGCCCACCTCCATTTGCAGCTCATCCACACTGTCACACCTCACTGGTGCCAGTCCCTATCCCAATACAAAACCCATTTCAGCTGGTTCCTCCCAAGCATGGAGGGCAAACACTATCTGTGCTGCATGGGAAAGCTTTACACCCCAGTGGTTTATCCTCCACACAAACTACCACTCATCCTGGTTCTTTATTTGTTTACCCAGCAGCGTGACTGAGAATCTTCATCAGGTGAACCTGATAAATGATAATCAGCATCTCTCACTGCATCCAAAGGGCTCTGTGCACCCCATGCACACAGCGTCCAGGTGGGTCAGGCTGCTATTGGGTCTGTGTGCCTGCCCCACTGGATAGCCAACAACCCTTCCCATTTTCTTCCCATGTGGTTTTCACCCATTCTGACTTTCCTACTTTCAATCAAAGGCAATTCACTGAATGCAACCTGAAAACTAAACCAACCCTGTTATATGTCACAGTGACACCAGTGTCAGAGTTTCCCCATCAGGTGGAGTCACAGAAAGCTCTCGGGGCCCTGCAAAGCATTTGCTTTCTGAATAACCCCACAGCTGAACAACCAAAAGGCCCTGTGATGGCCTCACTGCTGAGCTAAGCTACCCCGCACACACAGACATCCCCATTGGCCCCCATCCCTGCATCCATCCAGGAGATTTAAATCTGCATTCACACACACAGTCACAGAATCAGAAAGATTGGAAAAGACCTCTCAGATATATCCTATGACACAGCCTGCTTCCTCTGAATAGCAAACACTGCTGCCAGCAAACCCTGGGCTATGGAGCACCAAAATGGGAAGCAGCACTGAAGAATAAACCACCTCCTTTCTAGGATATGGGTGAACAGCAGGACTGCACAATGCTTGCAGAGAGCAACCACTGCAGCTCCTGAACCACTGCACTGTCAGCACAGTATACTGAAGTAAAACAAAAACATCATCTCTTCGCCCTAACGTGCCAGCAGAAATAAAGGTCAGAAACCCCTGAATTATCTTGCCTCAAGACAGCAACTTCCATCAGTCCCCTACAGCAGGCAATGGGATGCACAAAGCTTCTGCTCAAAGTTTAATGCCCACAGTTCAGTGGCTAACTTCTAATCCCTGTCCCTGCCTCTCTCAGTCTCCTCCTCGTGCCCTTGTCTTACAGCCATGAATTGGGGGCAGCCATGCAGCCTTCAGCTTACAGACTAAAAGAAGTCGGTCAAAAAATCTGATGATTTCATCAAGGCATTTGAGTCACACCTGGCAGAGCCCCGTTCCAGGCATGACAAAGTTTCCACCTCCAGCAGGCGCGCTGCAGAGCAATTGGAGCTTTGCAGGGCACAAAGTGTGTGATGGCCACTGGCACAGCCCCACATCTGGCTGGGCAGACGGAAAGAAGTCTTCAGGCTGCTGTGATGACAATGTTCCCTTTCACTATTCAGCTAAGTTTTATCTTCTGGATATAAACATGGACATATAAGTACTGAATAACTTCAGCATTACAGGACAGTACTGCACGTACCATCACGGTTGCAGAAAGTCAACGTTCAGGGTAAAAAAGAATACCTGCAACTCTATCTCAGCCAACAAGAGATTGTCCCCCTCTACTCTGCCCTCATGAGGCCCAATCTGCAGTACTGTGTCCAGGCTGTGGCCTCCAGTACAGGAGGGATATGAGGCTGCTGGAATGGGACCAGAGGAGGGGTGCAAGGATGGTCAGAGGGCTGAGCACCACCCCTACAAATAAAGCGTGAGGGAGCTGGGTCTGTTCAG
Organism: Excalfactoria chinensis; assembly: GCF_039878825.1. Classification (NCBI taxonomy): domain Eukaryota; kingdom Metazoa; phylum Chordata; class Aves; order Galliformes; family Phasianidae; genus Excalfactoria; species Excalfactoria chinensis. The sequence goes on from NC_092837.1 coordinate 1,619,571, forward strand.
CTTGGAGAAGGCTTCAGGGAGACCTCGTTGCAGCCTTCCAGTACTCAAAGGGAGCTTACAAGCAGAAAGGGGACAGACTTTTTACACGGTCTGATAGTGGTAGAACAAGGGGGAATGGCTTCAAACTACAAGAGGGGGGATGTTGGTTACACACTAGGAAGAAATTTTTTCCCAGAGGCAGTGAGGCACTGACCAAGGCTGCCCAGGTAGGCTGCAGTGACCCATCCCTGGGGGCATTCAAGGCCAGGTGGGATGGCATGCTGGGCAGCCTGGTCTAGAGACTGACAACCCTTCCCATAGCAAGGGATGGAACAAGATGAGCTTTAAGGTCCCAATCCCAATCTAAGAGTCTCCATGTTTCTATGAACAAAGAGATGCCAGTTGATGCCAGTGGCTAAAAAGGGGCCAAGAAACAGAACTTGGTAGCAGCCTCCTGAAAACTGCTCCTGGTGAAAGCAGGACAACCCTCCCTGGCCAGGAGAAATCCCACCAGCATGAAAGGTCCTTTCTATCCCATAGTAGCAGCCCCATAACCACTATAGCATGGCTGGGCTCAGTGGTCCTGCAGCAGTCAGGCATTGCAAGTGCCTCTGTCTCATGAACCCCCCAGGAACAAAACCAGGTTTGTGTTTCACAGCAGCACTCCTCACACAGCACCATGCTCTGGGACCCGGCTACCAGTCAGAAGCCACATATTTCCTAAGAGAAGCATAAACACTCAGTGACAGCTCTTCATAGCAGGAAATGCCTTTTTAATCTGAAGTGGATAATTAGGACAAATTTATTTAAATCTATTAAGAGATAGCATTTAAGAGCCTTATAAGGAATAGATCATTTGTGACTTACATCCAAAGCCTTTAGCTAAGAGATTAACTTCAACAGAAAGCAAAGAAACCAAAACAAACCTTCATTTTGCTTTGAAATATTAAGAAACAAAAATGCCATGTGTAGTTGGCAGCACCTCCAAACGGACATTCATGGAAGAGACATTCAGGAAAATGATGGGTAAGAGCCAACAGAATACAGGAGGTTCCTCCCAAATGGGGTTTTGGCCCCACTGCTGCTCCTGCTCAGGTCTGTAGAAGCTGCAGGACCCCATATGAGATCTGCAGGGTCTGACTCAGCTCAGCCTACAGGAACCTTGTGAGGTGCTGAGAGAGAATCCAGATCCACTCTTATCAGTGCTTTCTTCAAGAACAGCTTTTGCCTTAGTGTGCCTAATACCATAGAACAACCGCATCCAGAACCAAACCCCATAGCACGCCTGCTCAGGGGTTGGCTGCAAGCCTTCTGCACAAGCATGAACCAAAGCTAACACGAGAGCACAAGCAGCAAAGCACCAGTGCAATACACTACTGAGGACATAGCACGTGAGCACAGCAAGCCATCCCCACCTGCTCACAGACAGCAGCAGCTGCTCCACACACGCCTTGATCTTGTTCTGCGCCTCCAGATGTGTCATGGCTTCTGTGCTCTCCCCATTAATGGCCAGAATGATGTCTCCTGGGCACAGGTTGGCCAGGGCTGCTTTACTTCCAGGGTTAATCTAGGCAAGAAGAGATAAAAAACGCATTTAAAAGAATGTTCAATTTAAAGAAATTAATTTTTCCTGGAGTAACAACTCCCTCAACGTGCCCATTTCTGGAGAAGACCTGTGTGTTCTGCTAAGCCAACAGCACTCAGGTCCCACCTCAAGTCATGCCAACATCTCTGGTCATGCTGCACAGAGGAGCCATCAAGCGCCAGCTCTCAGTCCACAGGGCTCCCATCAGCCCCAGCACATGCCCAGATCTCCTTCAAACACCACAATGCCCACCTTCACCATAGCATCACAGATATCCTGAGTTGGAAGGCACTCGTAAGGACTATCAAGTCCAACTCCCTCAGCCCACAGGCCTTAAAACAAGCTCTGAGAATCAGTCTGTAGGAGCACATAAAAACTTCAGAGAAAGATGTAATTTAAGGGTGAGAGCAGTCACCCTAATTGCTTCCTGCTGGGATACTGCATTTCACATCAGTTTTTCCCTGACCGTTGTTCAAGGAACTGCTACTCTGTAGCTCTGCATGAAACATCCCACAGCCCATCCATCCCCACAGCCCATCCTGACTGTTTGTGTAGGAGCTTCCAAACCTTACAGAGCTTCCAACTCCCTCCCCAAGGTACTAATGACACAGCTGGGTACCGCCTGTGGTTGGACATAGGGCCAATCCCACAGCCTACAAAAAACATTAAGAAGTCACCCTTTCCTTTACATCAACCCAATTACTCTTTTAACTTTCAGGATAAGACAAAACGGTGCAACACAGGCAGGACAGGTAAGCATGTCTATAAGCACTTCATCACAGCGTTTGCACCCTGAACGTGGAGGTACATGGGGAGCTCTGAGCTCTCTGTGCAGCTGAGCGGAGCTGATGCCACGCTGAGCCTTTTGTCGCGCTGTCGGAGCAGATCAGCGCTCACCCTTCGCTCTTCAATAGTTCCTCCAAACAAACCTGCCCAGCCACCTCCTGCCCCTCCTGGCTGCCTCTGACTCAGCCCACAGCAAACAAAGGGAGGCATTTCTCACCGCCGCGCATATCAGCTGCAGAGCTGTGACATGCGGCATTTTAACCTCAGAGATTTCCCCCCCTCCGGAATTACTTTGTCCTGTTGTTTTCCTTTGAACCCACATTAGAAACAATGGCATTCCCCAGCATCAGGCTCCTTTAGCAGCCTGGGAAGCTGCCAGCCCTGCCCTATGCCAGGCAGGAGCCCATGGAGCACTGCCAAGCACACACCTTTACACAACAACGTGCTGGCACATGCATCCCCTGGTGTCGGCCACCCAGCCCTGTGCTGACAGCCCGACCCAACACCACCACATCTTGTTATCGTCTGTTCTTCATGTCTGATGCATTTCTCCCCTTGCACTGATCTTAACCAGATCGTAGCTTCCTTGGAGAAAAGCTGCTTGTAGATGGGACTCTTTGCTGTTTCCTAGTTTTGGTTTCTGGTTTATTTCAGATTATTTTGGCAGCATCCTCATATTAGCATTTTACACTATCCATGGAGATGACTGAGGGCTGGAAATGGAGCTGAGCTCCAAGAACATGTTAGTTTGAGATACAGCATCAGGGTCATAGTCTGGGAACCAGCACAGGAACACGTGGCAGGACAAGAGCTCACATCTGTCAGTGAATGGTGCTTGAGATGCTTCAAGCCAAGTTCTCCCAGCCACAGCTACGTGACACCATCAGCACCAAAGGTGCCAGATCAAAGCAAACCAGGCTGTGCCACTGTGTTGTTCGGAGGGCAGGACTATACAGCTGCTTGCAAGCCATGAAGACAAGAGCACAGTATTAAGTGCAATAAGCTTTGTTGTTGTAGTCCAGTCTCCACGTTACCACGTGGAAATGCACAAGTAGACAGGAAGGAGCAAAGGGACGGTGGGTCAGCTCAAACCAGAATGCTCTGAGGACTTCAGAAGCCACATTTCCTTCCCAATGCCAACTGCCACCAAAACAGCACTGAGAATCCACCTCCACAAACAGGGACAGGGCTTCCCTCCAAGCCATGACCCTCATGTTCTGCAGCTACAGCTCAGTGGGACACAGCCACGCACTTTACATGTACATCACACCTGCAGGGCACAGAAATCCCATGGCAACAGGGAGCCACTAACGCAGACACCCATCCATCCATGCCTCTGTTGAGAGAGGGCTTTGCTCTGCTGCAAGCAGCACGTACGACATGAACACTCACGAATTTCAGAGTAACCGGATACATCACAAAGTTACAAACTGCAAAACCAAACCTGCTCTGAGTCACTGGGGCTCTGTGCTCTCTGGAGGGGCCTCCATCAAAGAAGCTGATGCTTGAGAATAGGACATGTTTATGAAAACCAGCAACAAGGCTTGTTTGTTCGGGAGGTGCCCAGCAGTGCCAGGAACGAGCTGCTGTGCCCCCCCCCCCCCCCCCCATCACAGCCTCTGGCACTCACAGCCCTGCAGCTTCATCCACACCCAACCCCCCATGTGCCCGCACAACGCATGGTATTCCCTGAGCTCCAACAGAGCCAAGCCCTGTCAGGAGAGAGCAACATTGTGCATTTAACCCCTCTGCAGGAGTAAGAGATTGCTTCTTTGTTTCCCTCTCACAGCGTGTATGTGGGTAAGGATGTTTATCAACACAAAACACTAAAAGAAAGAGAACTAAAACAAAGGGAAGCAAATGCCCACACACCACCTTTCTCCCTGTAGGAGATACGGCTGCTGTGCTGAAAGCACCAGCATGGCTCCCCATCGAGGATATCAGTGTCACCACATCATGGGGCAGCTCCATCCCAGCACTGCCCATGGGAGGTACCACCAGGCTATAACTGTGATAGGAACAACCCAGCAGCCATGGGGATGCTGGAGCAGGTCTGACAAAAACCCCAAGCCCAGCAGTGCCTCTCATCTGGCCGCTGGGGCCCCGCTGTGATTTACTGAGTGCTAGCATCTGACTTCAGGCCAAGGAAATAATGCACACTGAGGCAAGTGTTCCACTAAGCCAGCACAGCTCCCAGCACCAGCTAGTTTGGTAAGTAATACTATTTGTACTAAGAGTTGACTCTTGAAACATGCATTGCGTGATTCCTTCAGTCCTGGAGCACAACCCCAGCAGGGCACCAGCCTCACACAAGCACAGAGCCAACCCCAAGAAGGAACCCAGTGCTGCTCTGAGGGCACTGCCACCACCCCCATGGGCAGCCAGGGACCGAGCCAAGCACCACAGCCCCACCCAGCAGCAGTTCTGCATGGAAGAGCTCCAGAACCAGGCCAATATCACCAGCTGGAATAACGAATCATAGAATCATTAAGGTTAGGAAAGACCAGTAAGATTATCTTAATGCTTAAGCAAAAGCTTTAATGGTCACATTAACAAGTTACATTAGCAGATTAACATACTGAGTGCTACAGCAATAAAACACAACTCATCCCACCCATTAGTGAAGTCACTTTCACAGAATTTAATGGGTTAAGATGCACAGTCCCACACGATCCTATGCAGACCACACTGCTCACCTGTAACACACTACATTGGATTTAAGACTCACAAGCCAGGTGGAAATTTCTGCTCTGCAAGCATGATCAAAAGAGCCTGATTAAAGCCTTAGAGAGCCTCTCCAGGTAGTGTGACAAAGTTCTCAGCTTCTAAACAAAGCAGACTTGTGTTCACAGGAGGCACACAGTGCAGTTGTGGCTGCTCTGACAGCAGCTCCATGTGAACATAGGAAGAAGTGGGGTTTGGTGGCTAAGAGAGACAGAGCTCCCAAGTCCTCTGAGCATTCTTTGCAGGGATGCTCCTCAGTGTCCCAAAGCACTGTGCTTTGAGCCAGTGTACATTCCTTGCTAATCCAGTTGCATTTGTATAATTGCTTATATAGAAGCACAACAAAGAGTGTCTAGGGATGCTGTGCAACACCTAAGGCTCATCCTACTGGGGTCAGCACCACAGAAAAACCCCAACTTCCCACAGCATCTCTGGGAATTCTGAGGGTTCTTTAGAGAGGACACATTGGGCACACTGCAGAGGACACCAGAGTTGCTTGCAGCACCACCCTCAAAGCATGGGTGCCCCCAGCACACCAAGCAGAAGGCACTCAGCACAAGCAGCTCACTCCCAGATGGAGAGCAAACCTGAAATCCCAGCCTGGTGAAAGCAACATGCCATCCTCCCCGTGCTGCTGCCGCCTTTCCCTGCTTTATTTGTGCACTGAGATATTCCATAGGGTTTGGCCTTTGTGCTGGAAGCCCTATGTGTGCTGAAGGCTTCCAAGCAGCATTCCGTGCCTTACAGCAGGTGACAGCTCCCAGGGTCAGTATTTCTGCAGAATTACATAGAGTTGAATGGGTGAGAACATGAGCTGCAAGGTTTTGCTTCTCCAGTTGACAAGAAGGATGGAGTGAGGGAGGGGCTCTGAAGGCATCTTTGTGATGTTTGGAAAACTTATGGATAGAGATACACTCACGCAGAGACTTTTTCTCTCCTGTATGGTGAGAGAAGTTTACTTTCTGCAGACCCCCCTGAACCACACTGTGCTCCACTTCTGTCACTGCTCCAATGACCCAACATATCCTCCTCTTGCTCGGGGCTGTGAGCAAGCACTGAAGTTGAAACCAAACATCTCAGCCCTTATCTGTAGGGCTTACCACACACGTGGTGCTCACAGCTATGCACAAACCCATCACATTCAGTGCTCACTGGTGCCTCACTGCAGTCCCCACCCACAGCAAATCACAGTGTGCACCTCCTGTTAACAAGTTTGCTTTGGCTGCGTTATCAACCCCACACTCCAGCAGCTGTGGTCATAGGTGACTTAAAGCATATAGATAATTCACTGAGTGTTTGGGTATCCATGAGCCGGGAGATGACACAGAGGCTCAAATCAAACAGAAGTTCAAATATTACTTATAAGAGGATGTTCATGCTCTAGGACTCACTGTGCCACCTGCAGACACCACCTGCACTTCCCTCAGCCAGAAAGAGGAGTGTATTACAACCATCTGTGTTAACACTGCATAATCCATAATGGCATATTTGAAGTAAAAGTCAAGGACCAATGTCCCCTAAGCAAGCACACCTACTCAAGTGGCCCTTCAGTTCCTAAAGGGGAAGAAACTGTGTGACAGGACACGGGGAAATGGCCTCAGACTGAAAAGAGGAAGGTTTAGATTGGAAATAAGGAAGAAGCTGCTTATGCTAAAGGTGGTGAGGCACTGGTACAAGCTGCTCAGAGAGGCAGTGGTGAGGCACAGGTCAGGCTAGGGCAGATCTGAGCACTGAGCTGTGGGTGTCCCTGCTCACTACAGGGAGTGGGACCAGGTGGCCTTCAGAGCTCCCTCCCAACCCAAACCGAGCTATGATTCTATGTTTAACCAACACCTGTTGTGCTATAGAGCAACAAAAAGTTTAAGACCAAATCAAACACCCCAGGTATTTCCCTTGCATGCTGCCCACACCAACAGGAGCACTCTGATACCTCACTTTATTCTACTTTATCCTTACATCAAGCAGGTTACACCCATGCACTTCTCCAAGCAGCTCTGCCTACCTGTCCCAACAGGCAATCTCTCAATCTCTGAAATGAAGGTGATGTCAGTTTTCTAACAACAGCCAAAAGAACCCTTTCTGCTTTGCTCGACCCAGCAGAGTCCTGAACCATTCTCAGGGGTGTGCTGCATTTGTTTTGCTGCACCCGTACCAAGGTCAGCCTGGGTATGAATAGACCTCTGTGAATCATTCTTTCTGCCTGGTTTCCCACTTGGGATTATCAGCCTGCTTGATTAGGGTAATTAGCAGTAGCTTTCCTTTCAACATGCAATATCACTGCTGTCTCCTGCACCAGCACTCACTCTGCTTCCAGTTATTAAATGAAGCCTCCGTGACTCAGTATTTTCAGGAGCAAACATCTCTGTAACACACCTATGAGTGCTCATTTTCAGTTCACTTTCAGTGTTCAGTACCAGAATGGTGCAGATGTTCCACCGAGTCCCTACAGCCATCAATGCAAGACCACTGATGGTGAAAGAACAAGCAAAATGAATTCCTTCCATTTAAAAATATTGTTTCCATTTGGATCACGTTGGAACAAACACAAATGTGCAACAAACAGCAACACAACTTTCACAAGGACAATAAAGCTGAAGGGCAGCAGAAGCCAGCGGTGTTCCTTGCTTTAGGCTCTATTAGAGCGTTATTTCAGAGCACACAGCAAAGTGGGTTATTTCCATTTAACAAACAACCCAATCCACACCATTTGCACATAAAGCTAGGAAACAGCTTTACGGCCTAGCAGCTCAGCAAAGGGAAAGCCACATTCCCTTTGCTAGCATCTCCAGCTCCATCCCTGCACTGAGGCAGCCAGCAGGTGGGCACCTATGGTGTTATCAGCCCCAATCTGCTATCCCAGCTTGCAGAACATCCACCCCCATAAGTCACTGCATTCAGTGGGTAGGAGCACAGCAAGGGGGGAAGCAAACACAGCAGCCCTTATAGGAATTTGTCCACAGACAGAACCCCTCCTTGAGTACCCCAGCCTGCAACAGAACTATTTGCTCAAACAGAAAAGTTCCTTATGTTGAAAAGCCAACCCGAACTTGCCAAACAATGCCCGTATTGCAGACCCATTATTTCTTGCCCTCCTCATGTTACGGTTCCACACCCATAGCTGAAAATGCATGCTCTGCTGGAGGCCAGCAGATACAACAATACTGGGGGCAGCAGATAAAAGAATAACTGTGCCTTGTTTTTAAGGCCATTAAATAACCTTTTAATTTAAGAAAAAAGCATTTAATAACACCAGATTCAGCCCATTTATCAATATCTGCTGAGCTTTAACAAACAGCAGCAGAGCTTGGCATTGGCAGAGCCAGGCAGGAGGCAACGCCAGCTGCTGCAGGAGCTCCATGGGCAAGTTCAGGTCATTAAATACATCCTAGTTACACTAATGACTGATTGTCTTCTAATCCCAACAAAGGGCAGACCAGCTGTGATCCCACACAGACGCACAGCAGTGACTGATGTAGTTATGGGCACAGCACTGTGTCAGTTGTTCCACGTACCTGCATGGAGCTACAGCAGCCCTTGGCATGGCATTCCTCATTGTCACCCTCCTGAGCCAAGGAACAGCAGCTGACAGCTACCAGAAAAATGAACCAAGCTCTAAACCCACCTCCTATCGAGTCATTAAACCAACTCTAAGCAGATGCTCTGGGTCATTTCCCTTCCCCTATAAATATCCCTAGAAGGAGGAACCTTTAATTACACAATGCACTACGCCCAGCTCCAACTTTCTGTAACCATGGTGCAGAGCAAAGCAGGGCTCCCTCCCCAGCACACAGCCCAGCTGCAGCCCCCCACTGCTTGCCCTAAGCCCACCCATCAGTGCTTGCATTTCCTTATCTGTAAGGCTGAAGAACTTCATGCTCCAGCTCAAGCCCTTGTGCTCAACATCAGCTGTTCTCAATGCAATCCCCATTTGTCATTATCAAAGCACAGAGGGAAGAGAACTGCTTTCAAATAGATCATGGATCAATTTAATGAGCTCATTGGAAACAGCTGCAAGTGATGGGCTCACCACCACCAGCTGCACCTGTGCAACTGTGGCCACATAGGGAGCTAATGGGTAAAGCAAGCCCTGGTAACTCATTCAAGCCCCATTCCAAACCAGGGTTGTATGACATCATTGTTTTCCACACTGCTAAAGCTATGTTTTCTTCATGTTCATCCTCTGCAGGTACTCCCTAAGGCTTGGCTTTGAGTGCCCATTGCTTCAACAGCTCCATTTACAGCATCACTTCTTTATCTCTCCTCCTTTCCACCCCAGCCTCACTTTGGGGTTGGTCTCCACCAATTTAATCTCTGCCCTCATAGCAATGGCACTCAGGTGGAAGGGCTCTCTCCTGGAGAGGCAGCAGCATGGGCTCCAAACAACATTGGGCTATTGGGACTGGAAAGAAATCACTTCCTTCAGCAGTCTAGCAAAGACCAGATAAACCAACCTATGAGCAACCAAGGCTTTTTTTTTCCCCCCCCCACCCTCCCCCAAATCCCTACACAGGGAATTCACATTTCACAATAAGTAGGAGTAGGATTAGAAAGAGGCAGACAGCCTTTGCCACCAAGACCTGTCTGAAAGCCACCCACAGCCATCTCAGATCCCAAAACACAGCCCCTGAACTCCCACTGTAACCCAACAGCACGCAGCCATGCACCCAGCATCCCACTTCCCACGCAGCATAGGAGGGCAGCAGGCAGGCAGATGATGCTCACAGCAGGATGCAGGAGCCCCATGGTCTGCTCCCTCCTCTCACCAGGACTTGTGCCTTTCACAGTCTCTGTAATTTAATGACATTTTAATACAAAATAAATAAGAAAGCACTTGGAAGGAGGCGGAAGCCAGCCAAGAGCCTCAACAATGGGCTGCAACAAGAGGATCCCTCCCACACTTCTGTCTTCAGCCCAACAGATCTCCCCCTGCCCAGGTGGGAGGACCAGGGAGAACGGCTTCAGTTTGGCCCAACAGAGGGATCTAATTGCTGCTCAGGCAATTAGTTTGATTACCTCATGAATGATTCTGAGATGGAAGGAGCACAGCAGCACACCTATTCTGTGCACAGCTCTCAGAACCATCTCCCCTCTCCCCCAGCCACTGCTACCACTGCAGAGGGAACCCAGCAGCTCACACACAACAGCTCCTCCTTCACTGTACCTTTTTTGGGTGTTATTTCCCAAGCCAGCAATGACTCTTTATGGTGGGAGCAGAGACCAGGATGGGGACTGCAGTATGCCCAGTGCCCATTGTCGTGCCCTGCACCGTCCCAGAAGCATTGCCTTCCACCCAGCCAAGGCAGCTGGATGGGAGGAAGGAGAGCCTAATCCATGACCTGAGCACCACCCTGGGACACACACTCCTCTGCTCAGAGGAGGGTCCATTCCAATAAACACCATTCTCACACCTCCAGAGGTCCCAAATCCCAGCTGCACGCTGCCTCACTGTGCAGAAGCAGACTTTGTTTTCTCTTGTTGAACATTAAGCCAAACTTTTCCAAAGCAACAGCAAAGCAGCTCCCTCCTCTGCCTTAAGATGTTCCATTTCACAGTAGAAACACTTGCGCAGACACCAGAGGCAACAGTGAAGTTCAATATTACCCTACACAGCTGGGGGATAAGAGAGTTTGCCCTTCACCTCCTCTCCATCCACCCTCCCTGAGCTCCCCCACATCCATCCTTCACCCCACAAGGGGCACCAGAACAAAAGCAGCCCCTGGGAGCCATGCAATAGTCTCATCTGAGCTCCAACACAAACCAACAGATTTTAAGAGGTGCTTTCTTCCCTAATTCGTTTTTTACAGCTCAGGGTAAATGCTTTCCATTTTCTGTCATGGCTTTGGCGGGTGAAGAAAGAGACGGCAAACAGCTTTTATGTGTTAGGACAACAGCTTTACGACCCAGCTGTTCCCAGAGCCTCTCAATGGCTCTCAGTGCTTGCTGAGCCACCCTGAGCCCACGGGTATCCCCAAACTCAGAGGAAGGGCTGAGCAGCATTGGGCACCACTCCCACCATGGCAGAGATGGAGCACGGGTGCACCCCCAGCCTCCCACACCCTGCATGGGGCTTAACTCACTCTCTCTATGTACAGAGCCCACAGTGTGCTCACCGAGATGCTCTTAAGAAGCTTCCAGAACGCATCTTCAAGCTGTCATGCAGCACTAAGAAAACACTTCACCCTACCATAGACCCCGCAGCCACACACAGGGCTCCACCCCACCGGTACCCCCCAGAGACCCCACAGTCCCGCTTCTGGGAACGAGCCCGAGCGCTCTGCCAACTTTAAACCCAAACATTAGGAACTAAAGACTACAAAAGGATCCGAAAAGCATCTGCTCCGGAGCCAAAGAACACTGACTCAAGAGGGAAGAAAGAAGGAAGGGGAGGATGGAGGTAGCCCCTCGCCCCGCTCACCCTGGAGATGGTCAGCGGCGTGCTGAAGTCCTTACCGCCCACGAGGCGGAAGCCCCACGGCGAGGGGCCACGGAGAGCCACCGAGTGCGGCATAGCGGGATCGGGGCTCCGTGCCCAGCGCTGTGCTCCGCTCCCGCCCGCTGCCGCCGCATCCACTTAAAGCGGCTCCGAGGCCCCGAGGCCGGCCCTGCAGTGGGGCGGGCCGGGGGGGCGGGCCCGGGCGGCGGGGCGGGGGGGGTGCGGGGCCGGGTGGGGGCCGGCGGGGAGGCAGAGGAGCGCGTCCCATCGGGGGAGGCTGGGCCTCGTCCCCGTGTTGGGTGGCCCTGAGGGGTCCCCGTCCTGTGCTATAAAGCTGGTGGCATCCTGATAGGTGAGCAGAGCTGCTTGTCCCCGCCTGGAAGGGAGCCTGGGCGTGGGGGCTCTCAGCCCCCGATAGCACCCAGCATCCCTGGGGAGACACCAAACATCCCCGGGAGTTTTAAGGCGCTCACTTTGGTTTCGCTTTGATTTTGGGGGGTGGTTGAATGGTTGGTGTGGTTGAAACAAAACTGAACCAAGTGACCGAAACCAATCGTGTGGCCACAGCCAATGCAAATTTCTGCTACTTCCTTGGGACTGCGAGGCACATGCTGTGATATTATGGTGAAACAGGAGGCTTTTCTGGTTGTTCACCACCACCTGCACGTTGGAGGAGAAGGGTGAAACTCCAAACAGAAATGAGCCACTGGATTCAGTTCAGATTGGGAAACTGTGCCAACCCTCCATGACTGTGCCCAGGAAGGGTCTTAGGCTGCCAGGGCAGTGTTGCATCCCCACTGTTGTACTGTGAGAATGGGTCTGCCACCCAATGCACTGCATCCCCCAAATTACACCGGGATGCCGGCAAGATGCTTATACCATAGAGAGTGTTGCATGGCATTTGGTAGCACAGCACTGGGTGGCACAACATCAGGTAGGACAACAATGGATGACCTGGTGTTGGATAGGACACAGCTGGGTGTCAGCCTGAAGGCAGAGTGGGCAAAGTTCAGACCTGGGCTTCATTGGAAGCAGAGGTGTGAGCAGGAACCTCGTAACGCTGGAGCTTGGGAAACACCGCTCTGCCTGGGCAGGGCTGGGCTGGAATCTCTGACTTCCAAACAGGCTGAACAAAGGAGGCATTGTTAGAAAGGTCCAGTTTTGCGCAGTGGCTTCACGTTGCCCGGTTTCTGTGACTTTGATTTATGTGCTATTCACTGCAAAATGTTTTTGCGTGTTCGCTCGTGCCATAGGAAGGTTTGACTGAGGCTGCTGTGCCTGGGCTGTGAAGCATGCTTTGACCTGGGCTGAGTGGGAGCTTCAGCTTCATGATTTGGGGCAGAGTGTGGCTGTTCTGAGCCCAAAACGCAGCAAGCTTTGTTCGTCTGGATGGGGTCACACCTCTAGGAGAGCTGAGGTGCAGCAGAAGCAGCGGATCTTCACCCATCCTTTATGTCCACACGGGCGCAGGCTGCAGAGCTCCCTTTTGTCTGTGCAGCAGCGATGAATCATCCCTCATTCCTGGGTGATATCACCACTCACAGAGCCGCCCGGCCGGAGTTTTCCTTCTTGCATTAGAAAACCCTCCCAGCTGAGCACTGACACAGTGTGCAGCGCTGGAGGAGCAGCTCCCACCATCCTGCAGGGGAAAATTCCCTTCTGCCGGGTGCTGGGAGGCAGGGATGGGGCTTTTGGTCCCGGGGTGGTTTCTGAGTGCAGCCAGCACTGTTGTGTTCTCAAAGTCATTTGTTGGCATAGGAAACAGATGAAGAAAACACAGAAATCCCCACTATTAATGCATTCCTTTCAGAAATCGGGTGGGAAAGTTGCTGACTTGGGGACGTTTTCTCTTTGAGGCCTTTCACGTGCTCAGCACAGGCTGCCCCTCACCTAACCTGAATGTTAACCCACGTGAAGAGTGATGGGAATTGACCACATTGGTTTAAACTTGTGCGTGTGCTCCTTCCAAATTAAATTACATTCCAAAATGCATTAAACTGAGCTGAAGGAGAGCCAGTTTTACTCTGAATAAAAGTATCTGCAGTTGACTTCCTCCCCCTGGAACATGTGGACCAGCCCTTGGGTCACAGCACAGCATCAGGAATTAATTCCTGACCCCTCAATCCCCAGCATTCCTTCCAGGTTTTGGGAAGGAGGACATCAGAACCCCATCTCCCCACTGCCCCATTCTCCCAATTTGCTCACACACCTCTTTGCTTTCTTTAAGCAAAGCCAGTGCAATTCTGCAGCCTGAAAAGGGCCCAATCCTACTCTCATTCTGGTGAAGAAACGTGGACTCAGTGATTTCTATTCCTTTTTGTTTTGTCTCTGATAACTTGATGACTTTTCAGCTGTATTTTGAGTCGTTTCCCAGAATAAGTTGTGCTTCTGGATCAGAAACCACCAGGATCACCTGAACGTGATACGAGCCTCTCTGTGGGAGCAAACCCTGGCCCTGAGCTGATAGCAGAATCTCTGGTGTGCTCCTTTTGCTGAGCATGAAACTCTCCATCAAGCTCTAACACAGACCATGCATTACTCAAAGGGAAGGTCAGACGTGTTCATGTATTCAATCTCACCACACCATTTGCTGTACTTTTTCTCCTCCCAGTGTTTTGCTTGGTGTTTGTTTCCAGTATTTTTCCACCCTGGAGCCTTATCGCCTCTTTGTTTCTTTTTCAAGCACTTCATTCGAGCTCCCCTTTGCCACCGGTGTCTCTCTGCTTCCTTCCTTTGTTATCACAGATCAGCAGATATTCAGCTTTGTGTTCCATGTGCCACCTTCCAGTGTCCAGCAGAGGCCCCATGCTTAACCAGAAGGCCCGATAATGATCCTCCCATAACGCCTTTGAACATTTGCCCACACGAGGGTGATTTTAAGGATCACCACAGCCTGATAGTTCAGATTACTTTCTTCTGGGCACAGGCTGCACGCCTCGGGTGCATCCTAGAGCCTTCTTTATAGAGTGATGCTGGGCCTGGTGGACATTGACATAAGTTCCTCTGATATCTTTGCAATGATTTAAATGCTGATCTGTGGGTTATGAATGTAACCCCCTGAGTTGCTCGCAGCTTACCCTGACAAGATGCTCAGCATTTCTGCTTTGCTCCTGGCAAGCACATCTGGTGTCTGCAGGTGGCTTCATGGCTTCTGTGCAGCACTTTTTGCACTCTTAACACAGCATTATTGTCCTGCAGGATCTCCAAATAGTTCTGGAACTCCCAGCATGAGTGCTGACCCCCTATAGCACCTGTAGCTACATTTTCTATTTCTCCATTTCTATTTGGAATACATTTCACTGCACAATTGGGTATACAACAAGAATGCATGCAGGAATACAACAAAGAAGACCTGCAGCAGGGGATGCACTGGGGACTGCACTTCATAGGGTCATAGAATCATAGAATGGCCTGGGTTGAAAAGGACCACAATGATCATCTGGTTTCAACCCCGCTTGCTATGTGCAGGGTTGCCAACCACTGGACCACTTGTCTACCAGCCACGACAATTTAACCTTTGCAAAGGACACCTTTGGGCACATGATTGGCACATGGGTGAGATGGTGTGTAAGCAGTGTGTGCAAAGGGGCTGGGGTTGTGCTAGGAGCCTGCAGGACGCTCCCACACAAACTGAGCTGCAGAGAGTGCATGTGGAGAGTACTACATCTCTGCAGGTGGGCTATGAGCCCAAAGGCGTCCTCCTGTTGTGTGCTGCAGAAGGCAGCTCCCCACCTTGCTCACTTAACGAGATCCTATGTGATGAAAAGTTCATTTTAATGGGACATTCATCAAGCTCAGAAATGCTTCCTTCAGCTTTATTTGCCTGCAGGTTCTGGATGAATGACTTGTCTCAAAGGGCTTCTGTTGCGCTTCTATCTGATGTAGCCAGTGTAAAATTCCAAGCTCCTGTTAATGTTATCACCTGAGAATTAAAGTACTTCCATTGTTAAGAAGTCCTTACAACCACCTGCATTTCGTTTCTAAATGAAGGTGGGACTCTAACGTGGCTCCTTGGCTGCATGGGTTGGGAATGCTTATTGCAGGTTCTGACACGGGCTGTCCCTCTCTCATTTGGGATTGGAAGGGGTCCCTAAGGCGATGCTGACTGCATGCACTCACAGTCCCTGTGGGAGCAAAGTTCCATGCAAAGCTTCATGGTGTGTGTGCAGCTGGGGCTGGATTTGCCCTCCCAGCAGTCAGTCTTTCTCAGAGTGTGGCTTTTCATGCATTCATCACTTGTCCTTGACAGTTTCATCTTAATTTCCATTTCCCCAGCCTAAATTAGCACCTTCTGGTGCCTTTCTGACCCAAGGGGACCTTCTCTATGTTCATGTACAACAAATTCGGTGGGGTTTCAGTTTATTTCTTTACTTAATAGTTAAAAACATCCAAACTATCCAAGAAACAACATCCTGTGAAAACATTTAATTTTGAAGCCCATTATTTGGATGAAGTCCAGGCAAATCTCAGCCCCATGGCAGATCCGGCGGCGGGTTTGAAAAGGATTACTTAATTTATGGGCTTTGCAGAATCTCTCAGATCTGAGCTATTATTTCAGCTTTTGAAAGTTCCTTGGCCAGTGCCCAAGTGTTGGAAGCTGTCATTTGGAATTCTGGTTAATTCTTTTGTTTGTCCAAATCATTTATCTAAAAGTTTATCTCACGGATTGAGGCATCCCATGGTGAAAAACCAAGCTGTGATAGACATTGTCAGTGTGATGGAAGAAATGGAGTTGGAAGAAATCCCACCTGGGAGCTGTGGGCTGGGTGGTCTGCAGCTTTGTGGGGTGACTGCAAAGAAAAGTGCAAGAAGCTGTGCATGGCTATGCATAGCTTTACATGGCTGTACGTGGCTATGCATGGCTGTGCATGGCTGTACATGGCTATGCATAGCTGTACATGGCTGTTTGTGGCTGTATGTGCCTGTACATGGCTGTGCATGGCCATGCTGTGCAGTGCAGTGCTGTGTGTGGCTGCTGCCATGGGTGCTGCCAGACACCAGAGCATGGGCAGATCCATGGTGTAGATCCTTTGTCTTTTCAAACGTGTTCAGTGGATGAAAAGCAGTAGTGCCTGACAGAGCAAAATGTGCTTTGTTCTTAAGCTACAACAACTGCTAACAAAGGAATGTTTACATGTTCTCCCAGTTGTGGCTCAGCAGACCACCAGTCACCCACTGCAGCTTCACACAGCTGGGGCTTTGCATGCAGGACAGGTCCCAGCACAGAAGCCTGCAGCCAAAGCAGATGAGGCCCCACATGGACCCCTCAGTGGGAACGCGATGCTCAGCTGCCTTGGAGCACAGCACGGCTGTTCCCCACCAAGGGCAGCCCCAGGGACGAGCACAAGGCAGCTTTTCAAGGCTGATGGGAAGCTCACAGTGTTCCATTGTACGTTTTCAAAGCAGAGCACAGTCTATTTTGGACGAAAGGACCTCCAGCCCCAATCTGCCCCGTGACCCAGGGCTGCAGTCAGGGACTCTAAGGGAAGCGCGGGCGTAAGGCTGTGGGCAGAAGACGAGATTACAGTGATCTGCTGCTCTGTAGGGCTAATTGTTCCCCTTACGGGATTAAACTGATTGATTTCCTGTCTGAAGCAGCTCCTGGAAGGTCAGGGTCAGAGCCTCACATGTACTGATCTGGTTCCTGAGCAAACCCTGAACTTCTCTGCTTCGCCTCTGTGAAATCACTGCAGATGTTGGCTGCACGGCTGCTCTGCAGACAGACCACACATCACCATCATCATCATTTCATAAGGTAGAAAGGAAAGCCATTGCAGCTACTCAGCAGCATAGCTTTTAAGCCTTTCCTTGGGATTTTGGCATTTATCATCCTACCTCTGGCCTTCATTGATAGCAATGCTTCCTTTTTTGGGTGTCGTGCTGCTACAGAACACAGGGAACTGGAGAGAAGTAAGCTGAAAGTTCCCAATCCATGCAGGTCAAGAAGAGTTTGCCCTTTATCACTCAGAGATAAGTTCAACAAACGCAATGTTTTTGGAAGGCTGAGTTCCTCAGATGCCAGCTTTAAGCCTCAGGAATCACTGAGGTTTCTGTAGGTGGATTTCCCAGAATCTGTACAATTCATTCCAGAGCACTCCACAGACTTAACCTGCTTAGGACAGAGGGACATGGAGCGTGCTAAGAAGTGGGGTAAAGGCACATGGTCACTGTGCCAGGGCTGGGGGTGAGCACAGGACACACCATGACACCCAGCACCACGCTGAGGCCTTTCCCCTCCATTTTCATCACCTACAACACTTATACAGAAGTTATCTACAGTGACACCCTCTATGCCTTGTCCTGTTTTTCTCCCTTCATATTCCCTAACTTGGTGTTTGTGAGATCACAGAAAAATGTAACAGCCCACGTTTGGAACACTGAATGCAGGCGGTAGCTTTGCTGAGTGGGCAAAAAGTAGAAGTGATTGCCAGTGCTTGGATCTGAGCACATAAGCACAGATTCATAAATGCCTGCAGGAATGTAACACATCAGCCTCCTTCACAGCCGCATCCTGTTCCCTTTGTTCCCATTCTGCTCCTGCAGCGACTGTTGCCACAACACCATCCATCACTGCTCACCCAGCTGCCAGCAGCTCTGCCTGCTGCCTCTGCTCCAGGTTCCCTCCCTGCATGAGCAGTTTTGGGGTGTAGGTGCCCATCCCTTCCAGCCGTGTGGGTGAAGAGGTTGTCCCCTTTGGTTCATCCCTCCCCATACCTGCTCGGCGGGTTGACTTTAGCCAGATGAGATGGGTTTGAACAGGTTTGGTCTTGGGCCATCCTCACCCAGGGCTCTGTGAAGTGCGGACATCCCTGCCCACTCCCTGCCTCTGGCATCACTGAGGTCTGCTCACACACAGGGAGCTGATGGGCTGCAGGCTCCAAGCCCTGATCCCTTCTGAGCACACCCCATGGAGAAACTCATCCTGCACAAATGGTAACCTAATTTCCTCTTTCCCTTCATTCCAAGCATGCAGTTACTAAGACCTGGAAAAGCTGAGCCTGAAAACAGCATTTAAAGTATGTTGAAGGATTTGTCATTACTGGGAGAAGTGGGTCTGTCATTTACCTGAGCACAAGAAAGTGGCAGAAAGTAGAGCCTGACCCAAGGGCTGCCTCTGCCAGGCCAAGGCTCTGTTCTGCTTCCTTGAGAGCAGCTCAGTTAGGCTGAGTGCTACATAGAACCATTTGGAGTAGAATTTGCCCTCAGAGTTTAAATAAAATAAAGGATATTTGGGATCCTGTACAAAGCCATGTCTATCAGGATGGAAAGCTCTGACCAAGGTACAGCGATGCCCATAGGAGTGCTCCCAGCAGGGACAGCAGGGATGATAATGACAGTGAGAAAATATTATGAGCATTATAATTAATATTATTAATCATTTGTCTGCTTCAAGCAAGGTATGACATTACTGTAATGGATGTATAGATGACCTTTTATTTATTCTTAGGAAAATAAGCCGTCTGCTTCTCTAGCTAAGGCAGCTGAGGGCCTTTAACAGATGTTATCTCCAAAACTGTCCTCACCAACACAACAGCAGTGCTTCAAGCAGATGGGTAATGCTGATGGGGAACAGCCAGCAGCAAACCAAGCAGGCAGCTGTGCTGGAGACCCCAGCCTTCTGCCCCACTTTCTCATGGGTTCAATCAAAGTGGATCTGTCTGAAATCCCTTAGGACCGAGGGCTTGTGGCTGCCCCATGGTTTGCACCTTTTTGGATAGAGACCCAACGAGCAGGAGCAGCTGAGGGCTCTGTTGAGAGGAGGATATTTCAACTTTAAAAGGCATTGTACAAAGCAGCATTTGTTTGCCAAAGAATATGGAATTTTTATGGATGTGTAGGAATGCAAGGTGAGGTGTTACAAGATCAAACAAAGCCTGGCAGTTCTGGGGGCTCATAAAATGAGGAGGAAGAAGGAATTGTTCAGACCATTCCATTTGGCCATGGCTCGTTGAAGACTTAATATGCTTTTCTGGTTGGCTGTAAGCCATAACAGTGCTCTGAAACTCACGTATTTTTTTCCCCAGCAGCACTGATATTGACCCATGGCTGTCCCCATGCTGTAGGGGCATCACCTGGGCTCTCCTCAGGAGGAGGACCATGTTCCTGAGATTTACAGACTCGTTCAGGTTGGAAAAGACCTGTAGGATCCCCAGGTGCAACCCACCCCACCTCACCATGCCCACTGGCTGTGTCCTTCAGTGCCATATCCCCTCATTCTGGAACACCCCCAGGGGCATTGACACCTCACTCCCTGGGCAGCTGTGCCAGAGCCTGACTGCTCCATCAGGGAAGTTGTTCCTGATATCCAACCTGAACCTGCCCTAGGGCAGTGTGAGGCCACCTTCTCTCATCCCATCAGTGTTACCTGGGAGGGGAGGCTGACCCCCATCTCACCACGACCTTTCAGGGAGCTGTGTAGAGCCATAAGGTCTGCTCCGAGCCTCCTCTTCCTAAACCAAACAATTCCACTTTTAAATCAGCCTGGGTCACAGCTGAAGGAATGAGCACACAAATACTTGGCGCAGGTCGATGTTTGCTGTTCTGTTTTCATGGACGCGGAGTCAATTGTGTCGGTTCAGAATGCCCCGGGAGAACCACGAATAGTTTAAACATGTGCTGGAGGAAGCTTTCTGCTTTATGGATCCCCCGGTATTTCTCTGCGTTGTGCTTTTGCAGAATTTCTGAAATAGGTGTCATGTTGTTCTTTTAAGAGACTGAAACAATAATCCTGGACAGAAGAATTATTCTTTGCAGGGAAAGCGAAGCGCGGGATTTGTTCTCAGGGCAGCCCTTGGCCAGAGGATGACATAAACTGGGGAGATGTTGGGTTTGTTCCATGGCGCTGGCACAGAGGTTTTGTTTTGCAGCAAAGAGGCCATCTGCAATGCCCCGTGCCACCAGGCAGGGAGGAGATCCAACTCATAACAGGTACCAGGGGAAAACCGCCCTGTATTCTTCATCCTGCAAGGGATCTGACAGAGGAAATGGTGGAAGCCACTCGCTGATCTTGGCAAAAAACCTTGGACGGTGCTGTCAGGAAAATATTCTTCACCACATGAGCAAGGCAGCTTATTGGGCCTTGTCTCTGTTTCAGTGACGGAGAAGACAGAATCTGTGAGTAAGAGGCCGTTAAGGATGGTGTCCAATGGAGTATTTACAGCACTCAGGGAAGCACACTTTGTCTTTCTTTTTGGACAAGCAAGTTGTGATATTTTTAGTCCTGGGCAGAGCTTTCTGGTCCTGAATGATGTGAGGTTCCTGTTAGCTCATCAGGTTGGGTCACGCACTGTAAAAAGCTAAAAAGAGAGAAAACTGCCGGCTCCGTTGGGTCCGAGCAGCAGCAGATCAGGAAGGGACACGGGAGCCGAATGTGCAGCAGAGCCTGCCTGGGTTCAGCGGAACTCTTGCTAATTATCTCCATTTAAGGAGCTCTTTTATGCCAGACAGTGCTGCGCTACTTCACGGCTGCTTCATTTGAGACGAAATATGTGATGACCTAAACAAATACTGAAAGCCACAAATTGCACCCAGGTGGCAAGTTTGGTGTTTGGCTTTTTGATGGCCTTTTTTCTTGTAATCCTCCTAGAGGCGGCCGATCAGCAGGGCTGTATCCTTGGCCGGTGTCAGTCTGCGCCGGCTCCAAGCCCAATAATCTCTGCTGCTTAGTGCCAGCTAACAGTCTGCCTCATATATTTTCATGTTCTTGTGCTGAGAAAACTCATATAACTTTGGTTGCAGTGCTGATTTTTGTGGAAAACAGAGGCCTTGACAAAGCTGGAATGGTTGCTGTAAGTGGTAAGGAAATACTGTAATTGTGTAGAGCCGTGCGTTGCATAATTCTGCTATAAAGGGTTTTCAAGAGGGGCTTTCCGCCTCCTGTTTTTTTCTCTCTTGGGCAGTCCAATCACTGTCACCTAAAGTTTTCTATGTAAGAAACTCAAGCAATTTCCGTTGAACGCCCATTTGTGGCTTGTTAGTTTATAAAGAGACCTGGTTCCATTCCATCGCCCTTCCTGGTCACTTCCTCCAAATCCCCGAGGAAGCCGTCACCAGGAAGCAGCAGGTGATGGCTCCAGCCCTCTCTTGGGCTCCCCAAACCCCCTCAGTGTGAAAGGTTGCAGCCCCTGCCCACAGATGCTCACCTCTTACAAGCAGACCTGCAGCGGACAGGTTACACACATTAATTTGGGGCGGTAGAAAAGGCAGCGTGGTGTCCCAGCCTCATTGATGGCTCAATGGTGACCCGTACCCACTGGTGGTGATGTGGTCAGGGAGGGAGGAGCCCGGGGCTGATGGACGTCAGCTGGAGCGGCCCTATGCTCTGAGTGTTGGCTCTGACCCAAGGAATGTCAGCCCTTTTGTCAGTGTGGCTTTTTGGGTCGGGCCAGAAACAGGAATGGATTGCTTGTGAAATTTCCCAGGTCTTTGCTTTGTAGTTACTGAATACGAAATCTATCAGGTTGCTAATGGAACAGGGATGTTTCTGAGCACAATGCAGCTCTTGCTTTTGTTTTGCTTTCCACAGCCCGGCGTTCTCTGACATATAAAACCACCCCATTTGTTTTTCATTGCCTGCAAGTAAACTCCCCAACAGGACCACCACGGTGCAGATATTACATGGAAGCCAGCCCCGCTCCCAGCCACGTCTCCTGGCCCCAGTGACTTTCTTCTCAGATCTTTGGTCCCCAGCTCAGTTCCCTGTGCCGGGAATGAAGTCATCGTTCCCCAAAGGGCTCAGTGCAACATTACTGTGCTGTTAAAGATGTGCCAACGTTTTCTTCATGAGCCTTTGGTTCCCACCAAAGTTAACGGAACGATGTGCCTTGCCGAGTTGGGGCCCTAAATGGAGTTCACTTCAGGGTACTGCTGAGGAAACCTGTTGTTTTCAAACTGTGGAAGAAATCATATATTCCACTTGCTGTGATTGCCAAGGAAAAAGCTGTAAGGTTTTCTCAGCTTTAGGTTTTCTGCTTTTTTTTTTTTTTTTTGCCCCAGGACTGCGTGTTCACAAAGAGCTTTGCTGAGCAAAGTGTGAGTAGGCTGACTGCCACCACTAATGTAAAACCAATGTCACTCCACGTGTCACCAGAGAAACAAGATGATCCCATTAAGAAAATCTGTTCCCACTCTTAGTGTATCCGATGGGGTTCTTCCATTGAGTTCAGATGGTTGTGGTTAATTTGAGTTGGACCAGTGAAGACACAGTTGTGACTGAACTCAGGGCAGCAGCGATGCTCTGCAGAACCTGGGCTTCTGATTGCTTCAGATAAATGTTTTACTGAGTGAACTGATCTTTCTGCTTTGCTGTCTCAGCTCTCCCTTCTCACAGTTCTCAAGAAAGCCAAATACAGATCTGCCGAAGTCCAACAGATTTGCAGTAAGCATCATGGATAATCTCTCGTAAACATGTGATGCTTCTGGGTGCTCTTCAATCAGTTCATAAGGCCACTGATTTATAAATCAGCTTGCAGAGCTCAGATCTGTTTGTTAAGGGCACTTGGTGATCATGAGCTGCCCAATGCTCAGCACCAGCCCAGCCCTATGCCCCCAGCTCACTGCTGGGGGAGACGCACAAGCACAACAACCTCCCAGGGACATCCTCTTTGTTTTAGGGTCTGGTCCCCAAATAAACCTCAGCATTCTGTGCTGTTAGCTCAGTTGGAATCTCCACAAAGACACCGTGTTTTGGAGAAACTTGTTAAAAATATCTATTTTATTTTTAAAAGAGTCTCTGAGGTCTGTACACATTTGCTCTTTATTTATTCCTTGAGCCCAAGCTGCAATTTTTTACCCTTTTTCTGTCTGACCGTAGCCAAAAAAGCCATTACAAACCTTGGCCTGCAGCTCTTTGTGAGTCAGTGTCTGGTTTTACAGCAGAGCACAAGCTGGGGGTACCAGTGAGACTGTTTACATCGGATCCCATTAATTAACTGCTGAAGGTATGCTTTGGTTTTACATCACCTCATTGTTATGAAGCTGTGCTCATCCTGGCTAAACACGATTTATTTCAGCTGCTGCCCTCTCTTTCCCTTCCAGCTGTTCACATCCAGGAGCTCACACTGCTGTGTTCCGGCATGAAATTTGGGTGTTTTAGCCGGAAAACCAAAACTGCTGTCCCAGCCTTCACACTGGTTACAGCTGGGAGAGCACCTCCAGTAGGAAGGAGGGAGCATGCTGGGCATGTTGCCCAAAAGCTGGGTGCCAATACATGGAGCAGCTCCTGTGCTGCCCTCTGTGCATCCCAGAGCCCTGCTGGGTTGGCCACGTGGCTGCAGTCCACTGCAAATATTGCTCTGCCACCTCAGAACAGCTGAGCTTCCAACTTCCAGTGAACTGATTGGTTCACTGCTAATTATTTATTTGGAGAAATCAGTGGTGATATTTCTATAGGGATTTTTATTTTTAACCAGCCAAACCACTACAAGCGTTGGGCTTCCCAAGGGCAGCAGTATTGCTGGTCTCTAAGGTGGACAGCAGATGTGAGCAGGGCCTGGAAACCCTTCGATAATTCAGTGTAATAACGATGTTAGTGAGGGCCACGTCGCTAATTGGGTTGTGAATGAAACGAATTGCACAGCCACAGCATTACCACGAACGCTTAGAACCAGTGAAAACAGATTGCCCTGGAAGGAAACCAGTCATTGTATCAAAATGACCATAACATCATGCATGTATTTATTGCCAAGTATGCTGGCTTTTGGTTGATTTGACACAATGCAGCCTCAGCTGCTCTCTGCAGTTGGCACAGTGTCAGGAAGCCATGCAAAACAGGGGCTCCTATCCCCTGGGTTTTTGGAAAGGAGGTGAAAAAAGGGAAAGGCAACGTGAGGTGTATTTACAGCCACGTCTTAATTGCATAAGCGAGGAGTTTGATGGATTTGGTGTGATTTCTATTTCTTCTCTACAAAGAGGGAATATTTTCAGGGGGAGGTGTTCCTAAAGCCTCTCCTCTATTCCTCCCATTGACCTCCCCGTTACCCCGGCTGGGGATGACAGATGTGCTCAGGGGAGGGAGGTGTAAAGGAGGAGTGACTCACACAGTATGGAACCCCCAGGAAAAAAAAACGTTCTCAATGGAAAGAGGTGTTGGAGCAGCAGCTTCGTCTTGGCCACACGCTGCCTTCTCCCTGGTCTGACTTAGAATTCAGTATCATGCAACCCAGCTGCCTTAGTGGAGGAATGCAGCAGGAGCACCATGCTTTGGTGCAGGCACTGTAGCCCTGAGCTGCTGGCATCTGCATGGAGGGGGACCAGGGGCAGCTGTTCCCATGGCAGTGGGGGACGGAAAGTCCCTCAGCCAGAGGCAGTGCCAAAGTTCAGCTGTGGCTGAGGGATGCCCCTTTGGGGCAGAAGCATGAAGCAAACAACCAATGGCAGCTTTGCTTGGACAATTGCACTTGCTGGCACGCTGTGTGAGATCTCGAGTTCAAAACCAGACCCTTTCCCCCTTGTGCTTTTTGCTTTTTTTTTTTTTTTTTTTTTTTTTTTTTTTTTTTTTTCCTTTAATCTGTCTTCATTAAAGAAGCAGAAATGGCATTCAAGTACCTTGATCTCTAGTGTGTAAATCAGTTTTCCTGTCATCATTTGGGAAGAGACTCAGGGATGTGCCATGTACTCAAGGGTGTGCCAGGGATGTGCCATGCACAAAGGCTCTCTTAGAGCACAGAGCAACTCAGGATGCACAGCCCACACTGTGAGAGCTGTTTGGAGAACCTGGGATTCCGTGAGTGAACAGGCTGAAAGCAGATCTGTGAGCAGCACTGCCACCACCCTGTAGCCCTGTTTCACACCCTTTAGCCTCATCAGTTCATGTGGTATTCCCACCTTCGAGCGCTACAACACCTGGCAGCTCAGTAGCTCAGTCCAGGCTGACTTTAGGCTGCAGCATCAATGTGAGAAACATCGCAAGTTCTGCCCATCTGCCTCAGTGTGGGGTCAGGCTGTTCCCATCACTGCTGGATTTCCCAACAGCTGAACGTTCCTCTGCTGCTTCTCTCACTCCAGCACTCGCCTGCCCACACGTCTGCATCCCTCAGTGCTCACGTGGCCTCCATTCCCGGGCAGGGAGAAATTGCATGATCCTATGGAAAATACCAATAATGTTGTTGAGTTTGGTTGCCATGGGAACAGCAGCTCGGACCAGAAGTACAGCAAGCAGGCTGTGCGCTGCGTAGGATGCACGGCCCTGTCCTCAAACAATGACATAGCAGAAGAGTGAGGCATGAAAGGCTGGGAGCTGCTCTGAGGGCTGAGCTTCCTTTTCTTGTGACCTTTAACTATAAACTGCCCCTCTTGTGATCATCTCATAATAAAATCTTACATTCTATGTGGTTTTCCATATACTTATGTTAATAAATGGGACAAGGCATTCCCCCCTTTCTCCCTTTATGCAACTTCAACATGAAATGAAAGACTCTATTCACCTTCAGCTCACATAAATATCTGATGTTAACACGCAAGTGCACGAGACCCTCTCTGTCCTCTACCCAGATGTTGGAAAGATGTTCCATCTTTCAGCCACTGATTTGGTCACTGTTATCCAGAAAGGAGTGAGATTCCAAGAGAAAAGAAGCACTTTGTGGTTGGTGAGCACATCTGCAGCTCTCATGGATGTGTGGGAAGGACGCACAGCCCACACATGTCCTGCAGACAGTATGGCCCTGCTGAGCCCTGGGGCAGGTGCTGCAAAGAGCAGGGATGGCTTCCCAATGCTTCTGGCAGAGCAGAACCTGCTCTGCCCCCGAAGTCCTTCCCATCAGCATCTTGTGGGACCCACTTGTGCTCATGCATAGCTAGCTTGGTGTCATTATCCTACAAACACAGAATCATTAAGGTTGAAACAGACCACTAAGGTTATCAAGTCCAGACAGTGACCGAACACCGCCATGTCCACTAACCACATGTCCCTAAATTAATTAGAACCAGGCTATGTGCTTTAGCTTACAGAAAGGCTGTGACATGGAGTGAACTCCAAGCATTTCTTTGTTGGGAGCATTCCACATGAACAAACAAAAGGCAGATCAGTGTGAGGCACCTATTCTCCAGCTTGGCCACCACCCCACCTGTGTCAAGGCACAGAAAATACCCACGAGAGAAGGGCTCCTGAAAGGCCCTGTGGATTTAATCCATGGGAGTCACTAGAGATTTGGTCCTGGGTGGGTGTGGGACATGTTACTTCTGTGCAGCATCACCTGGATGTGCAGCCGTGTGCCACAGCAGGAGAGGGGAAGAATAACAAGCTGAGTTAATGTAAAGGAGCAGCTCTAGCAAGGCAGGGTGCAGCAGTGACGCTGTGAGACCCCAGCCCCATGATGGAGACCTGTGGAGCATCCCAAGCATCCTCATCCATGGGGCCCTCACCAGCGTCACAGTGCCTGGCCACAGACCAAGGCTGCCTCAGAAGTGCTTTAAAACATCTTTATGGGAGGGTGCATTCAACATGCTGCACTGCTGCGGGAAGCAGAGCCAGCTGACCGTGTCTGCTCGGGGCTGGCTGAGCTCCTGCTGTGTGCTTGGCGTGCTAATTGCCTCTCTGCTCATTCGGGAGGGTTGTCAAAGTTCTGGTTTCACTCTCTGTCTTTCTGGGAGGGTTTCAGCCCCTGCCACGTGTCTCTAAGACGACACAAAGAAATAGCCCTGGTATGTCTCAGCCACTTCTCCACCCAACAGAGCTGGTGGTGTAGCTCGTGGCTGTCCAAGGGAAAAATCAGAGGGAGAGCTGCTGATGCTGATTTGCTGCTCACCCCATTTCCCACCCAGAAAGCAGCAGTGCCAATTGAAGTAAATTAATTTAGAAACAGCTTCTCCCAGGCCACACACGTTCTGTAGGTTGCTGGGGGGCTGAGGGCAATCGGGCAGCTCGTGCTCCCCTTCCCCTGCTCCTGTTTCCTAGCCTCGCTGGGGATGCAGTGACAAAGGCTGCATTTAGCACCACACCGTGGTGGCAGCTCAGGGGACCTGGCACTGCTCTGCTTGTGCTGGAGATTCAGCCGCCATCACAGCATGTACTGTTCAGAGCCAGCATTTGCACGGGCAGCAGGGCAGGGGCAATGGAAGCAGATTTCCTTTCCAGCTGACTCATATCAACCCCAAATAATTCTGTCAGGATCAGAAGAGAAATCTGGAATTTCTCACCCCAAGGAAAACGAGAGCCCACAATCACTGTGTGTTACCACCAAGCTGCTGAGCTGCTCTGTTTAGGTATGTTTGCTGTCTCCAAGGGTAAGGTCAGGATGCTCAGGTTTTGCAGAACATAAATCCATTCTTTTGCTTTAAGGGAAAACGAGCACGCATCCTCAGTACACAAATCCCCATTGTTTTCCAGTTGGGTTGCAATGGAAGCATTTAATCTGTTTTCTGACTTCTGTGCCAGTTTTGTTCATACCCAAACTATGTACAGTACAAGTTGGCATCGTGTAAAAACAAAGCAAAAACCCAACAAAACGTGATGTATAATGAAACATATTTCTTGCATGTGGAGTCTCAGCATGTAGGCAAAATGTGAATTTATGTTTAATTGTGAGCTGAGGTAACACGTACTCGCTATTACCCAGTTCTGCTTCCTTGGGTAGCGCAGACTTTCCCCTTAGGCGATAATCATTTCACCACAGCCACGCTGAGCCAATGCAGCTCCCGGAGGGAGAAGGGTTTGTTCCGAGCATCCCCGGCGCTGCGGCTCGGACCGGGCTCGGGCTGCTCCCTCCCGGCCGCCGCGGGAACCGCAGCCGGGCCGCTCGGCTGCTGCTCTACCGGACCCTTCTCTGCTCCTTTTGCTGCGAGATTACCGTAGAATCGTAGACCCATTTGAGTTGCAAGGGATCTTTAAAGATCATCCGGTCCAGCTCGTTGCGATAAACAGGGACATCCGCGGCTGGGTTTCGCTGGAGCATCCCCAGCTGTGCCGAGCTGCACACCTCCTGCGAGCCCAGAATCAGCGGGGTGAGCATCAAGCTCGTGTAACAGGCATTGCGTGAGTCAGAGAACCCGCCGGGGGAATGGGAGGTGGCGGGCACGGGGCGTGCAGGGTCCTGCAGCAGCATGGATGTGCTGCTGGTAAACCCGGCTACGGTGTGAGGTCCCAGCATGGTGTGAGCCCGGCCCTGCCCCTGGGGTGCAGACCAGTGCCAGCTCATGGAGGCATACCCAGCGAGGAGCTGACATAGCAGTAGGAACCAAATTCAATCTTACACCACAAAAAAGTAAAGAGGAGTTTTACCCCCGTGGGAGATGCCTGGTGGGCTGTGCAGCAAAAACCATTCTTAAAGGAGAGGTGGCAGACGCAAAGCTTTGCACACTGGGCACATGGTGGTATTTGCACCAGGTGCAACAAATTGCATTCTTAAAGAAACCCAGCACAAATGGTAGCTTTGCCTGGGGTGCTTCACCTAATTATTTGGCTCATCAAAATCAGTGCTAGGGCTGCAACGTCAGAGTCTGTCCCCAGATAAATCAAAATAGCTTTGTCTCCTGGGCTTGGAGCTTTGCTGATTAGGACAAAGCCATTCTGAGATCAGGAGGGTTTCACTCTTTGCACTTGCTGAAGATTTGTCTGTAGGCCAAAACAGTTTTCCTGGTGTTGTCTTCTCTGTCACATCCACACATGCAATATAAGCCAAGTCCTGTAGGCTAGAAAGACAACCGAAGATTATTTTAATGATACTTTAATGTATTTTTTAAATTAAAAAACCTTTTTCTTTTGTTTCAATATTATTTTGTTTCAATTCAATTCAATTGTAGAGGAAGCAAAAAAAGCCGAGGGACATTTAACATCTCTACCACAGGCATCATTAGTTACCCTCTTTGGTTTAATATTACACTTTTCCAAATGTATTAGTTTTCTACATCAGCCACAGAGCTTTGGATCTTCATTAGCCATAATGCTTCCATTCACTAATTGCTAAGTAGAGCTGAATTAAATACATATATAACAAGAAGCAGACTGGGAAGTATAAACACACAGTTATAACACCCCAATTACACCAGGAATTCTGAAAATGCCTGTAAAGAAACCTCAAATCTGCTACAATGTTACACTGATCTCCTTACAAGTTATGGAATTGCCATTGCAGCTTTAATCCTTTGCCTGTTTACCTCTTTCTTTCCTTTTTTAATTGGTGATTTTGTAACACAGAGGAAGAACACACCCCATCCTGATGGAAGCTCTTGGGCTTATTCACACATGCTTAGAAAACGAAGAGCTGAATGGTGCTTCCAGCACACACAGTGCTCTGCAACCACTGTGGGAGCAGAGTTGGGCTCCTGAAGCAGAGCTGGGTCGCATCTCACGTCTCCCACCATGGGATTGTTTGCCCAGTAGTAACTCCAATAAGTGCTCGGTGTGAATTTACACACAGAGCAGGAGCATGGCTACATGCAGAGGACGTGCTTCCTCCTTCCAGCAGAAGTGAAAGGAACTCACTGCTTTATTTCATACCTCTATGCCAATGTTCACGTTCAGGCATTCATTGTTTACTTTTGCTGAGCATACAGTGCACACACTGTGCTGCCTGGGAAGGAATAAAGATCTACTGTTCCAGCCAGCCAAATATTTTTAAAATCCAGTGACGTGCCAGAACGGATTTCTGGGGCTCCTGGAGTCACTGCACTGCTGCATTCTGCTGGGCAGCTGCTGCTGCTCCAGGAGGGCCAGCACTGCTGCAGCACTGAACGGGAGCTCAGAAGGAGATGATGAATTATCAGAGCCTGCACAAAGCCAACAGGTCCCTGTGTGAGCACTTCTTGGTCAGATGGGTTTCCCTTCAGGGTGGGCAGCCTGGTGCTGTGCTGTGCTGGGACTCTTCTGTTCTTTGTGACATCCCTTTTGGAGAGCCATCCCAGCTCCTGCACTGAGCCCACACAAGCAGGAGTTACACACCAGGAGGATAACCACATAAAGCACAGCGACTGCAAACCATCCTCTGCCTCAAGAGAAAGGTTCCATACCCATCTGACTGCTTCAAGATGTCGTTGGGTTTTTTAAGGCTTTCCATCCACTAATTAGTAGCCTCAATACCATAAAGGTTGAGTTTTTATTCTTTTTCTCTTTCTTCTCATGATCCTGTAATGACTTTTCCCCACATTTCTTAACTGCATCTTTCCCTAAACCTAAAAGGAATGACGTGACCGACTGGCCTTTCCTATTTCTGGATTTGATTTATGCTGCAGTCTGCAAAGGAATGACTCAGAGCTGTTCAGCATTGGCCTCATGCGAGGGCTGTGTGCAGGCAGGAAGGTCTGCGCGGCTCAGGACAATCCTCCTCCTCCTCTGTGCTCCCTCCTGGGCTTCATTCTGTATCAAAACACCCTTCTCCTCTACAAAGCCCTCAGTTAAATCTCTCACATGTTGCTTTCCAGGCTTTGGTTGGTGGTTCAGTTGTGTTCCATCAAGGTTTCTCCTTTTTTCAGCTGTCAGCAGTGACATTGATGCTCTGCACTGAACATAAAGCTCAGGCAGGTGATGCTCAGTAGTTGAGCTTCCCAGGATCCAAATGCATCCCTCCTTGTTCTCACCTCAGGGTTCAGTGATAGAGGTGGAAGATGCAAGTCCCAGGCTGAGCCTTCTTGAGGGCTCGAACTGCTGCCAGAACTCCCCCTTGATGCAGGCAGGGAGCACAGGGTGATTCACTGTCCTGCCGGGCAGGCGTAGCAGAGAGCTGACTCATCTGCTGAGGAGGGAGCCAAGCTTTGATTAAGAAGCCTAAAACATGGATGTGATATAGAAAATGTTTCACCCTGAGTGCTGCCTCCCATGCATGCCATAAAATCACAGAATGGCCTGGGTTGAAAAGGACCACAAAGATCATCCAGTTTCAACCCCCCTGCTGTGTGCAGGGTCACCAGCCACCAGACCAGGCTGCCCAGAGCCACATCCAGCCTGGCCTTGAATGCCTGCAGGGATGGGGCATCCTCAGCCTCCTTGGGCAGTATAGGTGATGGGGGCTGTGTTCCCAGTGCTTTTGCAGTGCTGTTGGCCTCCTTCAGTGAGTACCAGCAGATTTAGAGCTGGATATCCAGGACATCACTTATAAAGTTGCCTCAGTCCCCACTTCACCAGTGCTCAGTGAGAGCTGCAGTTTGCATCCCTACATCCCCAAGTACTTTTGTAGGACAGTTTAGAAAATATAATTAAAATATGGGCAGTGTCACTTCACATAACATCAGGAGGATTGGATATGGCTTTTCCCTTCCCTGTAGTCGGACCCTTTGAATTCTCTGTGGGTGCACTTTTAAATGAGCTGCTCAAGCAACCGCTGGTAATTCCTATGTGTGCAGTAGTTTAAATGACCCTGTAAACGTGCAGCTGGGCACGGCTCAGAGCACCGCCAGACTGGCCCTGACTGCACCATAATTACGTGAAGCAGGAATTTGAGCTGTCGGTTCCTCCCCGTGCTCCTCATCTCCCCGTGAATCCAGTTTCAGCCTCCCACCTGGCACAGGGACAGCTGGAGCTGCTGCTTGTTATGACAGCCCTTTTCCATGGGAGCGTTTATCTCACACTCATTCTCGTCTGGCTTATCTGCAGCAGAAAGTAAGGAACAAATCCCATCCTTTCACTTCCAGTGGCTGCACTTTGGTGTCCCCAAACCAGTGTGATCCTGAGTACCACTGTGTGCTCAGCAGCATCAGGGCTCAGCACAGAGCAGTGTGAGGCTGAGGGGCTATTTGCCCCTTCCAGGAGGGTCCTGCTGCAGGTTTGGCTGCTCAGGAAGTGTTCAGAGCAGCAGCTGGTGTGCAGTCAATGTCTCTGTGCCTGAGAGTGCCGACCTCTCAGCATTTAACACACTGGATTTGCTCAGTCTGTGCAGGGCAGCACTGTACCTGAGTCATGCAATGCAATCCAGCAAGCAGACACTGAGTGAAGCGTATCATGAATAAGTAGAGTGATACGGTGTTGCTTTCATGGCAGCAGTGCATCACTAGAAGAGTAAACTGCACAGAAGTTTGGGATATCAGGGTGGTCACATCCTGCTGCACTGAATTCTTCCTGTGTTTTGGGCTTCTATTTTTGCTCCTCCAGGATCCAATGTCTTCTTTTTTTCTTATTCATAAAAAACAACAAGGGAAGTGCAACAGGCACACAGCTAAATTTGGAGTCTATTTGTGTACAAGGTCTTTCTACATGCGTACTTCTAAAAGTACTGCTTCAGAGAGAAATCTGAGCCCCACGGAGGTCAGAAAGAGTTCTGTTACTCAGACACATCCCTGCCTCCTCCGGTCTGACTCAGTGCACTGATTTATGGGAAATACTACACTGCTCTATGTAAGTACTCAGAGATAATTGTAATATTTCCTCTGCTAAGGCCTCAGACAGAAAACCTTGTAACATGAGAGATGGGGGTGCATCCAAAAATACTTGTGTGCCTATTGGATGGCCAAAGCTCTCTGTGGAAGGATCTTAATTCCACTCTAAGGAAAAGCAGTTGAAGCTCCAGCAAGATGTTGTGTTTCTCCTGTTCTTAAACCAGATCTCCGTGCCACAGCTCTCCAGGTGCCAGTGTGGGCAGTGCTGATGGGAGATCAGCTGAGTCTGACATTAAAACCCACCTGTGGCCCCATGCTCTCTGCAGCCCTTGGCTGATGGCAGATCTCAGGCAATTCTCAGCCCCAGCGCAGGCAGAAAGGAGCTGTTTTTAACCCAACACACATCCCGCTCCCAGCCAAGGACACTCTGTGAGCTCAGCGTTTTCTTCTAGAAGGACTTCAAAGCAAATATAGCTAAAGGAAAGATGGTAATTTACAGGAACAGCTCAACATGGTATGTAGAACTTTTACGGGGTCCAGGCTCTTTGTGCTGTATACACAGTCAGAAGGATCGCACAGCTGGGTACTGACAAGAGGAAAGCCAGATCCCTGTGCTCCCCCTACAAATACACTTTCAGTCCTTTCCACCAAATGAGAGAAAAGAAATCAATGTATCCATGACATAATAGCAAAAGTCTGCCATAAAAAGAAGTTAGAAGGGTTTAAAACTCTGGCTGTGAATCACAGCTCTATCTCCCGAGGCTGACATTGTTTGTACAGTCTGTAACAGGCTCCCATGCCTGCAGTGCAGGCACAGTCCTGCAGGCTGCTTCTG
Organism: Excalfactoria chinensis; assembly: GCF_039878825.1. NCBI lineage: Eukaryota > Metazoa > Chordata > Aves > Galliformes > Phasianidae > Excalfactoria > Excalfactoria chinensis. Next base: position 1,653,153 of record NC_092837.1, read on the forward strand.
TCACTGACAGCCATGCAATCCTTTGTAAACAGAGGAGGGAAATTCACTTGGTCTGAACGACTGTTAACGTGCTGCATGTACTATGTGAGACCTATGGAGTGCTGGGCCTTTTTGTTACAGCTTGTGATTTGAGTAGCTGCTAAAAGCTTCAGTGAAATCATATCCATATTCTGTTTGTTCCCCTGATTCCTCCCTTTCTTTCTGGATTCTGGCAGGAGTCATCTCTCCAAACCTTGGTTCTTCAGCCACGTTTCATTGCGTTCTGTTCAGTGAGCGGAGTGGTGATGGAGGAGTGAATCTGGAAAGCAGGATGTTACTTGTTTGTGGTGTCCCTTAAGCGGAGAGCAGTCAGCACCGCCGCCGTAGGGCTGAGCGGACCGGAGCCGCCCGGCGCGGCGCCTCCACTCGCGGCATTACGGCGCGGGCGGGGCGGGGGGCGCGGCTCGGAGCGCGGCGGCGGCTCGAGAGCAGCGGGGCTGGGGACGGGGCGGGGCGGCTGGTGGTGGGGAACGGGAACGTACGGGCCGGTAGAGTGCCGAGAGGGGCTGCGGTAAGCCGGGGCGATGGGCTGCGGGCGGTCCTTGGGGTCGGGTGCGGCCGCTTCTCGGGTCCCCGGAGGCTGCCGGTGACCGGGCGGCTCTCGCAGCGCTCTCTCTGCCTCCGGCCCGACTCGGCGCGTCTCGGAGGGGCTGGAAAGAGCCAGAACGGCTGCCTGTAAGCAGGCGGTGTTGCGGGCTGCGGCACCTGGTTAGCGGCGGCTTTGGAGGCGGTGCCCTGCGGACGGCAGCGGCATGAAAGCTGCAGGGCGGCCGTCCCGTGTTACTGCCCGGGGCGGCCCGTGCTGCTCCTCGTGCCGGCTGCCGCTCGGAGTTGCGGCTCTGCGATGGTTCCGCAACGCGCTTCTTCCGCTCGCAGCTCCTTTCGCTTTCAGCTGAGATTCAGTGTCGAAAAGAAATCCTTTCCCTTCGGCCCGCAGGCACGGCTGTGCGCCGAGCAGCGGCGGATCCGGTGACCGAGTCACTGAGATGATCGTTCGGACTGTCAGTATGCCCATGGGGGGGTGTTGGGGTGTGAGGCACAGGGAGCTTTTCCGTGACCTGTGGGCAGGGATACAGGGATCCTATAGCTCTGTGCTGGCTGCTCTCGGGCAGCGGCTCCCCCAGACTGGCTTTCCTAGAAGATAAGCGTGTAATCAAACCTCCTGTCCTTTGACTTTGTAGTGTTTTGTGAGGGTGAAGCGGCTCTGGAAGGTCACACAGCCATCTTCTCCAGGCGGGTGCTGCAGCTTACTGGCATTGAGGACTTTGAGAATACAGGTATGTTGTGTGTGTGTATATATATTTATATATATATATAGCAAAACCAATAACTGCTGCTGTGACTTCTCAGACAGAATGCCACCTGAGAACTGTAAATTGCCGTTGCTGTGACTCTAAGGGAAAGAATTCCGCTTATGCTGTAACTTACTGAGATACACGTTTCAATGTATCTCAGTTCAGGAAGTACAAGCGTGAAACCTGGTGGCGCATTTCAGGCTGTAACAGCAGGGGGAGCATGATTTACTGCTCAGTGCGAGAAGTTGTTCGTTCCAGATTTAAGTCAGGAATCAAGTCTGTTTATAATACCAGTGCTGTGCATGCTGGCGAGCTTCCAAAGAAGTGAGCAGTAAACATAGATATCTTTCCTCTGACTGGGCCTGATTTTTATGTATGGCTCTCTGTATGAAGAATGCTGGGTATGTCAGGAGATGCCTTCCAGGGTGATCTGAGATCCTGCCCCACGTCTGAGCTTTAACTCAGTTGCTGTTTCCAGTTGAAAGGAGTACCCTGCTGACCACTGATGTGTCATTAAAAAAAGTCATTCTGAATGGAAAATCTCTTCATGTAGCTTGAACATATGGAAGACAGTCTTAAGCATCACGATATACCAAAACTATGGGCTCTGAACAGGAAAATGCAGTCTGGATCATGATGCTGGAAGGCATATTGCAGTGGGAGAAGAGTCTGCTGTATTGCTTGTATCTTCACCAACAGTGTGGAGTTTGGCTCCAGCTGTATGGTGAACTTGCATGCATTGCTCCATTGATCCAGATGCTTATGCTTTCTGAGGGTGGTATCCGTGAGCATAACACAAGGCACTTTACACTTAAAAACAACAAAGTGTGCAGTTTTGCACAGACATACCATGTCCTTGTCAGTGCGTGCAAGTGAACAGCTTTTCCTCTATTCCTTTTGGCTTGCCATGAAAAGTACGAGGAAATGATGTTGTATTATTTGTTAGGCAATTGTAATTGTTTTCAGATGCACATTAAGCCCCTTGGCAAGAAAGGTGGTGATGTAGGCATAAGCTGCTTTGAGCTGAAAACTCCAAGTATACTGGAGGAGGGATTTGGAAAGCAATTATTAGGTGATCCTTAAGGGAGAAAAGAACATGTTTGTAAGGAGTCATGTAACGTTGGAAGGAAGCAATGCCTTTTCTCTTTCTCACTGTGAGCAGGAGCTGTTCTAGGAGGGTAACTGCATGCTGCACTGATGGTGTCAGTAATCCTGGTGTGAGGTTCAAATTGCATCAGGGTGGGACACTGATCAGCCCTTGATTTTATACTTTCTTTGGTCAGGGGAGTGGTTGGATGTTGGAGCACCTGACTGCATCTGGATAATGGGTTATGGCCCTGAATAATATCTCAGTTTCTGCTAGCAGTGAAGGCCTTGCTCTATTAGGATAAAATTAATGTTTCCTCACTATTTAATCATTTTAATTAGTTTTAGAGCTGCATCATGTGCCAAGGATCTGCTGGCTGCAAGACTTGCTGCCCTGAGCTGGATGATTTTATGGCTGCTTCTGGCAGTATTAAGAGGAGATCTTTACAATGATCCTGAATGCATTTACAATTCAGTCCATCCTTTGGCCCTAAGTATGAAAACAATCCAGCAGGTTTTTGTTTGTACTGTTGTTTAAATATAATTAGCCATGTGTGTAGCCATTAGGACTAATGGCAAGTTGTTGACCACTTCTGAAGCCACTTGCCTTGTAAGCAGTGAAGGGGATGGAGCACTTCTTGCTGTGTCTGCAGGTAACAGATGCTGGGTGTAAAGCACTGGCATTTGGAGAATGTTGGCTCATCCAGGAGTACAACCTCAAATTGCTGTTTGAAGATGGGCCGTTCTTCAGACCCTGGCATATGGACCTCATCTGTAAATGCACTGAGAACCCATCTGTGGCCTGAGGTGGCTTTGAAATAGTGACTTGCTTGTTACGCTGCTCCATGACATGTTAAATTTAGATGCAATGGGGAAGGACTATTTTAGCAGTGGTTTTCCAGGTCTCTTTAATAGCGCAGGCAGGCATAGAAGAAGAGTCAGTCTATAACCCTGATTTGTGGGTGGAAAGCTGATAATCCTAGTATGCATGCAAATAACTTGTATAGGTTGGGTCCATGTCCGTATATCTTCTTGAGAATTTTTAGTGTGTTTAATAAAGAACTCGGTCTAACTTGAGAAGAAAAATTCCATCCTGGTCTATTTGGTCTAGAAGAACTTTTTCCTGTGGCCAGTGCTCATTGCAGCCTGACGGTGCTCTTTCCAGTGGGAGCAATGATTCATTGAGGGCTTAAACTCCTGAAAAGTGTTTATACAGTATCCATTTGGTTGGCTTTTTGTGCTGCTGGCTGGGTACTTTTAGGGGGAGGAAAGGAGCAAAGCACAAGACGTTGCTGTACGTGGAGCTCTTGAGCTCTAAGTGTCCCTGGAGTTGCTTCTTGTTGCAGTCCCAGAGGTTGGGCAGTGCTCACCTCCAGGGAGCAAAACGCATTAAAGTATCTGTGCTCTTAACACAGCATATGCTGCCTGCTCTCAGGTCCTGCATGGGACCAACTTAGGCTGAACTGAGCCTAAAGAATCTGTTCAAGTCTCCTGATCCTGCTGCAGAGCAATGTAGCTGCTCTCATTGGAATGAAAGGAAGTCCTGAATTCACCTGTTTGGATAATAGACACACCATGCTGAAGATGCTGCTGAAAAAGAGCCAGAAGTGCAGGCAGTACTTGTCCTACAGCTCTTATCTATAGAGTTAAGGCATTCCTGTGCGACTACGTTCTTCCATGGTCCAAGGAAAGCAGACTGACTTTACTGGTGTCTTGGTCATGGTGGGAGGTGCTAATGCCCCTTCTGGTGCTGTTCTGTGTTAGCAGATGGCCTGGCTGTAGTGTGTTGGGGTGGGGGGTGGGGGGGGGGGGAGGGAGACATACGTGTGTGTATGCACATGCACTTGTGCTTTCCAAAACTGTTACGACATCACTCTTAGTCTCCTGTAATTCATTATTTCTTGCTGGTTTTCTGAATAACAACTATGAAAAGAATGTATACAAACAGTTTGGAAGTCCTACAGCCAGGTGTCTGCTGCTTCAAGCAAGAGCTGCTTTGTGTTTACTGAGAGTTTCTGTTTATTGACTCTAGAAAGTCTGAGTAGGATGGCAAAGCTGTTAAAGATATGCTGTAAAGACAAGCTGCTAGATGTAGTAAGTGTTCTTCTTGGCAGATATCCTGAGCTGTGAGTGAACATGGTGGGGAGGTGCAGGGAGAAAGCAAAGTTGTGTTGTTTGAACTGGAAAGCTCCCTTGTAATTGTTTTGCCAGGCTTTGTGTAGCGTGTCCAAAAAACCACTCTGTGAGACAAGAACAGCCCATGCAGATGGACAGTTCTGGCTGAATATATCCCAACTGATGTGCTTCCCAAGTACTCTCCAGTCACTGTGCTTTCTGCTATATCACTTATAGTGGCTTTTAGTGTTGGCAGACCTCTGCGTGGTACTGTTCATTCAGCTTTGCTTGGTTCTCACGTTACCCATGTATGAGTTCTGAATGAGCTTAAACAAATTGTTTGGGAATACGTGGTTTGCAGGGAGGGTGAGAAACAGCATCATAAGAAGTCTTCTGCATTCCCTGTCTGAGAAGCTGTTTTTCTGCTTACTCATGCTTGCAAACTGTTGTGGTAAATATTTCTGACTCCTCATATAGCCTTTTAAGGCCATCAAAAGGAAAATGTAAGAAATATCTTGCAGTGTGGTAATAGATAGTGTACATCTGTTGTGTTCTCAGTGATGGTGGCGTTGTTGGTGCGCTTGTTGTTTGCATCTATGTACCAAGGAGCTTGCATTAAGGGTTGGGACTCCTATCATACTGCATTCTTGAAAAATGGAGGAAGGGAAGGCACCATCCCCCTGCCACCTCCTTCTATCACCTTCCTTTTGTTGCAGTGTAGGGATGCTGGGTGAGCTCCTCTGGTGGCTGTTCCACTCGCTGAGCAGCAGACTTGAAATCCAAAAGCCATAAGGGCTGCGTCCAGAGGTCATACTATTGGGATGATGTATTTTGAATGAGTAGAGCTGGAAACTTTCACTTTTCCAGTGTTTGCTGCCACTTTTACTCTACAAAATGTGTTATTTATTTGGCTTTCTCACTATTTGTATTTCTTGACAGTTTTATATAACTGTTTCCCATGTCTGTGTGTCTGACTGTTTTATTGAGGCTTTATTGCTGCTGGAAGATGTAACAACTCCTATTTTCCAGGTCTGAGCTTTCTAGAAGATGAAGCCCTGGCTGTGGTTGGTGTTCTTTACCAGTGCTTTCTTGATCTGGCATTCAGAGGCAGAGTTCTTCACTTCAATAGGTATGGAAACAACCAATGCACAGTGTTATGATGCAGCTGAAGTGACTGCCAAGTCTGTTAAACTTGACAGATGAATCATATGACTGTCCTTGTATGGCCCTATCACTGGCTTCATCAGGGACAGCGGCACTTTGATATCTTTGGTGCTGTCCTGCATTGCAGGTTTTGTATCTCTGGAAGTTGTTCACATTTGGTGAGCTCAGCACGTTATCACTAACTTGGTACAAGTTTCTCTGAGGACTCTGAGTAAAAGATGACAGTCTGTTAAGAGCTGTGCATCTGGTGTTCTGAATGCAGCACAAAGCTTATGATAAAAAGCTCCATCCTGAGGTGCTGATTTCATGCAGAGAACTTCCATGATAAATACATGAAATATTCTTTTGCAAAATGTAACGTATTCTATCTTCTAACTAAGCTGGGTTGAGGAACAGGAAGGAAAAATATCTCCTCCACCCTACCTGTTTTTGTAAGACTTCAATAGATGTTGCTATGGGCCTTGAAAATAGATTGATTTGATGAGATTCTTGTTCTTGAGTCCTAGCAGCTGTGATCAAGCAGTGTATGACTTTTGTAGTCAATCCTAGAAGTGAGCACAAACTGAGTTCTGCTGTGACTTGGTCTAATATTTTCCTGTGGAACAGTGTGTGGAATCCCCCCATAAAGATAAGAGATGCTTTCAGCTGGCTGCCCTCAACTTTGAGCTCAGTGAAGCAGTGCTTCTGAATGGTGAAGCTCCATTCCATTGCACTAATGTATGGAATTTATCAGCTAGAGCAAAGCAGTGGAGATGAGAGCATGTACTTAGTCAATACTGGAACACAAGAAATAGTGCTTACCTATGTGGCTGCAAGGTTACTGTGCAGGACCACCTTCTCTTTCCATTTGCCTGTGTCTGGAACTTGCTTGTCTCTGGGAAAAGAACATCCTGCTAACTTTCTGCTTAATTATGCCTCACTAATGATGACTTCGGAATGCTGAAACTAAAGCTGTTGCTGTGTATATTCATTGGGTCTGCTGCTCTTTAAAAAGCAAAGCTTGTCACAAACCTTCAGATGGAAATGCTAGCAGTTCTCTCTAATGCTGATGAGGAGAAACTTTGTCAGTCTATAAACATCATTCTGAAGTTCCTTCTTAATGATAGGTTGTGTTTCCACAGATACCACTATTGAAAAGCTGTAATTTTAAGTCAGTCGAATGGTAGAGTAGTAGCTGGCTGGTGTGACCTCATTTCTGTCCATGTGCTGAACAGATGTTAGGGCATCTGGATCTCTTGTTGCTTTGACTCACTAGCTTCATTAATGTCAAACCTTTATTTTGATTGTCTGGCATGTAACTATGAAGTAAAGCAATTTGGAGATGGCTTAAAAGAAGGCACAAAGCTACATGAACAAATGAAGCTGAGATTTAAATGCTTCATGAGGCTTTTAAAAAGTCAGACCTGTATGTGTAGTAAGTCTTACCAGCTCTAAGTGTGCACCTTTGATTTGTCTGTTCTTAAAGGGGCTGCAGCAACTGAGGTCTGTGGTGCTGCTGGGGGGCTTCTCATAACTGTGATTAACACTTGCTTGTGTTCTGTTTTCAGGTCAAATGACAGATCTGATTTATGCAGAGAAGGACTTGGTACAGTCTTTAAAAGAATACATCCGAGCTGAAGAGGCCAAACTGTCTCAGATTAAAAGGTAGGGAAAAGATGTGCATAATGAAGAGGGGCAGCATAGTGCATAACCTGTTGTGTTCAGTTACAGCACGCCTTCCTGTTCTGGTAAGTGTTTCTCCAATCAATATAATGAGAGTATAAGTAGTGCTGCAGCGGAGAAGGCACTGATATCAAAGAGGAGCCTTATCTGCATGGGTTAAATGCCTCTGGGTGCTGTTGCTCTGGGCTACCTGTTGCAAGCAGTGCACAGCTCATGTTATCCTGGTGCCTCAGATCAGTTAAGGCTCTTGCTGACAATGCAGTCCTCCTTAGGAAGGCTGTTAATACTTACCTAGCTAAAAGTTATACCTAACAGGGCATGACACCAGAATGGTCTGAGGTCTGGGTTGGTAGGAGCTGCATGCCTGTAACTGGAGCCATGCTTTCCAAGGACTTTCTGAACTCCAGATGGTATCTGGCAGCTTGATCTCCCTTTGGGGTTGTTGGGTGGGGATAGGGTTATGAAACTGTGAAATGATCCAAATTCCTTGTCACTTCTGTACACACAAATATTTATTTCTTGAAAAGTTGCCCTTTTGAAGAAAAACTGTCTCCTTTTCAAGTAAGTTTAAAGAGAATGAGAGTTCAAGCTACGCATCCTTTTTTCAAAGCAACAAAAGCATTTGCATATGTCAGCTTTCTCTTTGAATGTGTGAAATTTGCAGTTGACTTTTATTCTGTATTGGTAAGCAAGAGTATATTTCAGCTGTCACAACGCTTGAGCTCTAGTCTGAGGGATATACTGTATAACAGGGATGCTGAATTTCATCGTTTGAGTATGGTGGCATTTCTTACAATTGCTTTCTATGTATAGTGATGTTTGATTCAATATACTGCTGTGAACAGAGAATAAAATTTCACCTTATCACTACTTTGCAAAATAAATACTGGATGCAGTGAAAACTGTTATGTTTTTTAAAGTGGTGTCTTAATGTGGCATTAATCTGATATCTCTGCAGAGGGCTCTTGCTTTGTTGCAACATCACGACACACAGAATAAGGCAGTCTGGCAGTATGTGCCAGTGGCTGTATTAAACTGCTTACAGCTGTGGTTCACTTGTGGCTTAGTGAGTTTGGGGTTAGACTCAAAGGGGATTTCTAGCGTTCAGTTATTAGCTTATCTCAGCAAAGTTGTTCTTACTGAGTACTGGAGAGAGGCTGGCCGAATGCTTGTCATAAGAAATAATAGGAATTTGCACACATTTGAGATAGATAAACGATGCTTTTTGTTCTGAAGTGCAATATGCAGAGAACTGATGGCTAAGACTCATTGCAGGGGAGCTGAATGCCTGCTGAGATTTAAATTAATAGGCAGGGAAATAAATCTCTTTGAAAAAGAGAATATTGTGATTAAAAAAATAATCAATGGGCCTCACTTCATCCTTGTGAAGTTAAAAGCCTTACATCTGGTTACGATAGCAAAAGCAGCAGTCAGTTGGTTCTAGCTATGTAATTAGGATGACTTCAGAAGGAAGACACGCATTCAGAAATTGCTCTCAGGCTGAGGCATACAATTCTCTCTTTCCAGCTGGGCTGAAAAAATGGATGTGCTGACAAGCAAATCCACTTCGGATCCGGAAGGGTACCTGGCACACCCTGTGAATGCATATAAGCTGGTGAAGCGTTTAAATACTGATTGGCTGGAATTAGAAAACCTGGTTCTTCAGGATACAACAAATGGTAAAGAGCTGCAGGGAAGGTGTTGGTGGGAAGTCCCCTAGCAGCACCTTTGCTTCCCCTCATGTTCTGGAAGCTGCAGACTCAGCTGTGGCTCAAATACTGTTGCTAATTTGGTTTGAAACTTAAACTAATGACTGGGCTCTTGCTTATTGCTTACCCAGTGGGTGAAACTTGCTGCTTAAAGACTCAAGCTGTTACTTGTCATAAGCACATTACATCTGGTTTGCTTGTGTAGTTTGCAGCAAATAGGAGAATAGGATGTCCTAAAGTGGCCGGCAGTTATCAGCTGTTTTATATCTTGTCTTGAGTTATATATTCCTCTGTGTAGCAGCTTACTCATTCTTCTTTCCAATGTGCTGCCTCTGTAAGTGGTCATGTTTGACCATGTTGACCAGTAGATACGAATCAAAATGAGATCTCTACTGAATTGGTAAAGGACTTTTTGTCATCGTATGTCAGTAATTATATGGTGCAAGTGAATTTATTGATTGTTATTTCTCTTGTCATTTGACTGCTAACTGCATCTTATAATGGGACAGAAAGTAATGCTTGTATAAATGAGGAACCTAATGAGAGACTTTAAATGTAGTTAATTCGAATCTTGGAATTTAGAAACAAAGCAGATGTGTCCTGTGTTAATCTGGTGCTGAACTTATTCAAACGGTTAAAGTTGCATCTTTTCCTTTTGTTGTGAAGGCTTTATCACAAATCTCACCATTCAGCGTCAGTTTTTTCCAACTGAAGAAGATGAGACAGGAGCTGCCAAGGCTCTGATGCGTCTGCAGGACACCTACAAACTGGATCCTGAGACACTCTCTCGAGGGAACTTACCAGGCAAGTGCATGATGGTCTCCTCTGCTTTAAAGGGATGCAAACAGTATCACCCTCAAACTCTCCACAAGTCCATTTTGAGTGGGGATGAAGGACTCTGGTTCTGAAGTTGTGTAGCTCAAGCAATAGAGGTTGCATTTGCTTTCATGTTTTGAGAATAGCCTTGAGGTTTTTTTTCCATCCAAGCCAGGGAGCCGTGATCTGCAGTGACCAGTGTGAGTAGCACAGTTTTTATTTCTATTAATTTAAGGGGAAATCTGTTTTGGCTTTTTTGTAGTCTCAGTACCAAAGCTACAGAGCCACTCGTGCTGGTAGCTGTGTAGGAAAATGGAATGGTTGTTTCCCTGGGAACTTATGAGCTGAGCAAAGGAGATGCTCCCTAATTCACTGCTCTCATGGCTTGTTGCAAAGCGTGGTTCTCTTCTTGCCCTCTTGTTACAGTCTTCATTTCGTAGATAAACAATATTTACCACAAAGTTACTTTCAAGACTGGATAAATATACTGTGATGTGTCATTGTTCTCTCAGGAGTCCTGATGGGTGTTTCTAAAGATGTGCTAGCAACTGTAGCCTGTTTCAGTAACACTGCTTACAAATTGCCTAGACCACATTAGAATGTGGGTAGTTATGTTTACAAAATGGCTTTAGTTAAATGTAGGTCACTAACAGTGAACTTAAAATGAAGCCATATCTGCCCCTGATCTGGAGCAATCGGAAACCTGTTGACAATTGAACCTAGCTTGCCTAAATAGCAATCAGCTTGCTTATGCACAAATATATACCTCAAGAGCAAACAAGGCAGTGTGGCATGTAGCCGGACATCTCTGATGATCTAACAGTGTTAACTTAGTGTCTGTCAAGCCTGCTAAGCTTTTAGTCCCTTCTGCCTTTATCTACAGCAAGAGGCAAAATAGCTTAAGAGAAACTTGTTAAACTTTGCTTGGTTTCCAAACGGATGAATGCTACAATGATGATCAAATGTGATCTTCAGCTCCTGAAGGTGATCAGTTTCGTATGGGATGTAAATCATTATCTTTTGAAGAATGCATTGATAGTTTTTATTATTAAATTTGTGTATTTACTGATATTTCTCAGTGTGTGTCCATATATGAGGGCAAGGAATCTTCTGTGCAGGTTGCTTAAAGATCTTTGTTTTTGTTACTAGGAACAAAATATAGATCATCTTTGACAGTGAGTGACTGCTTTGGCATGGGCAAGACTGCTTACAATGATGGTGACTACTATCACACAGTACTCTGGATGGAGCAAGCCTTAAAACAGCATGATGAGGGGGAGGATACTACAGTCAGCAAAGTGGAGATCCTAGATTATCTCAGCTATGCTGTCTTCCAGTTTGGGGACTTGCACAGAGCCATGGAGCTTACAAGGCGCCTGATATCCCTTGGTAAGAGCTTTGTTAGTAACAGCCAAGAGCAGTCATGGCCCATGCTTATGGGTGAGCTGACTGGAAGGATTTTCTGCCAGATGACTTGTAAACAAATATAGGTTATGGAGAAAAGTCCAGTTGTGCACAAAACATCTTCAGCAAGCTGTTCTGTAGGCCATGCTGTTATTACCTGAAACCCAAGTGTCTGACCACTGTATCTTCTGGTGTGCTGTGATGTGTCTGGTACTGGTTAATGCCTGGGCTTAAGGATTCCAGTGGAGATCAAGGATGCCATGGGCTCAGGCAGGGTACTACCTCTTCTGTCAAATCCTACCGACTTTTTAATGTTTCTTTACTTTTTTTTCCTGTGCAGATGCTCTTTGATGTTAGATCGTTTCTTTGCCTGAGATCTTAGTATATTTTTCTGAAGTCAGACTATAGATGGAATTTCCTGAGGCCTGGTTTTATCTGTGGTCTGTTTCTAGGTTTCTTTTGAGTAAGCAAGTAGGCATTCCCTTAAATACAGCTCTGCTTGTGTTGGGAAGGTTTATTATCTCTAATTAACACCTTCTGATTGAAATATTCGTATGGTTTTAAAATCAGCTGTGGTTCTTAATCTAGATGCTGGCTGCATCCTGAGAGTGAGTGAAGCTGTTTTATTAGCAGGGAGGAGAATGGGAAAGATGAGTAACTTCTGCAGACGTTGAAATTCCTAGATTAAAGTTTACAAGAATGACTGTATTGAATCTAATTCCCTCTGCAATTATGCATAGCACTGGTAGCACAATGCAAACCCTTATCAGCATCAGGCAGTGGAACAGACTTGACAGTCCCTTGTGGGAGCTTCCTCTGTTCTGGGCTAATCTTTATCTAGCCAATATCAGCCTGTGCTTTAAGGGGTGGTTACTTCCGTGACCATCTTGGTCAGTTAAATAAGAGAGACAATGAGCTTTGGAAGGCCAAAAGCAAAAAAGTGTTGTAAGTGCTATGTCCAGAAACACTTAGTGGTGAACTGGGACTTGTTCCTTCTCTAGGGCAACTATAATAGATGTTTAAAGCCATCTATTGATGGTATTTACTGGTTCATATCAACAGCAGTAATCACTAATGATAGGTCTAATGTGTTCCGGTATACCTCTGATATAAGCAAGCTGGTAGATGGCAACGCTTAACTTCTGAGCTTCCAGACTTTACAGGAAGTGTTTGAGACTGAAGTTTGTGGCTGGGCTCTACTGTAGTACTGGTCTAAAGCCTACTTGTGCACTGCAGATGAGAGGTGTGGTGAAGTGGGGTGCTGCAAGCAGCCTGGCTTGATCTCTCGTAGTCTGCTTCTCCTGGGTGGAATTAGGCAGACAATATTTAAAGTACAGGAAGATTGTGATGACCAAAACCTTTTTCCACTCAGAACTGCACGTTTTGTAAGAGATCCTTTCAGATATTACTGCAGAAGAATGCCTAGCTTCCCTTTGCAAAGATAAGCAGGAGCATCTGGTTGTTTGATGGTGCTTTGCGACTGGGAGCATTATTGCTGAATCTTGATGCAAAGTCTTTTATTAACAGTTCCTGAGACTGTATGAGTTACTGGTTCTGTCTGTTCTTCCCCATTGAAGACAGTACTCACGAGAGAGCAGGCAGTAATCTGCGGTACTTTGAGAAGCTGCTGGAGAAGGAGAGAGAGAAGTCATCAAACAAAACAGTGGCAGCAACAGAGCCGGTGGTGCAAAGTGGTGCCTATGAGAGACCTCTTGACTACTTGCCAGAGCGTGATATCTATGAGGCCCTCTGCAGAGGTGAAGGGGTGAAAATGGTAAGAGAAATGTAGAGCTGTTCTGCCTGTACTGCTTTTGTGTAAGGATGGTCAAGTTTGCTGATGCAAAACTCTACAATAGGAGGCTTTTTCCACTGAGAACTTGTTATGCTTTGCCACTGTTATGGAATCCCCTTTTATGCATCTTGATTGGTCCTTATGGGGTGACCATACTGACCTGTCAGCCTCTGGCACTTCAAAGTGCAGGAAGAAATCCATTTATTTCACTGCGTAGCTGAAATCATAAGAACCAGATATTTTTTTTTTAGAGCCTAATTTTGTATAGTTATTGAATCTGAATTTTATAGCTTCCTAGGGCTTAATTGAGAGATTATTGTTGTAGATCATTTCAGTGGCAACTTGAGCAGAATGTTTTTATTCACAGTAAATATCAGTACCATTGCTGCCTACCTCTGACAATAGCTGTGTGCTGACAGCTTTTGCTGGTGCTTGTGAAATAAGGCACGCTTTTTTTGCCTATTTTTTACGTTTATGAATAGTGGTTGAGCAACAAAGCATTTTACTTGGTGTCTTGTTTCAGACTCCTCGGAGGCAGAAAAGGCTGTTCTGTAGGTACCATGATGGAAACAGAAACCCTCACCTGCTCATAGCTCCCTTTAAAGAAGAAGATGAATGGGATAGCCCTCATATTGTACGCTATTATGATGTCATGTCTGATGAGGAAATCGAGAAAATTAAACAACTGGCGAAACCAAGGGTAAGTTTCCCTTCATCTCACTGACTGCTAATTGAATGCTTTCATCTTTGAGCAAAGACCGGGCAAGGGATTTGAGAGAATGATTTCATACTCATAGATAATACACTGTGAAACTAAGGGGAACGATTTTAGAACTGCTTGGTGATGTGGAACCCTAATACCTGAAGGTGTTCATGCAGTGTTGCACTGAACTGTGTGAAATCCCTCAGTAAATAAGGGCTGGACCTGGAAGGGTAGGTGGCTGCCTGGCATACAGTGGTAGATGTCCAATGTACCTTCAGTCAGCTTCTTGAAATGAGGCTGAACTGAACGGCAATACCTTTAACCAATAATGTGAGTGCACACAATAAAATAGTAACCCCACATAGCTAATGATTTTATTTGACTTTCCTAGAGGTGGATTTACCAACCTGTTTCCTTTCTGGCAATGTGAGATCAGCAGTAGATGCTCCATCTTATGTGCTTGTAAGGTCTCACATGAGAGTGGAACTGCATATAGGATTAGCTAATTCTAGCACTTCTATCACCACAGTTGTTAGCAGGAACTACAGAATTCCAGTCAAGGATTGCCTTCATGCATTTCTAAGTGTAAACATAAGTACCTACTGATGTTGGCATGGTTTGAGGAACTGATGCTTCTTCGGTCACCCAGAATTACTTGTTATTCTGGGCTTGTGAGTACTGGCCAGCTGTGGGAGTGCTGGCAGAACCCTTCCTCCTCCAAGAGGACTCAGCTCTATAAACAGTCTTTTCCTATTATGTCATACTTTAAAACTCTAAGAGCTTCAGATAAAATAGAAACATTGATTTCATAAAATTTAATGATTCAAGCACCTTCTAAATAAGGCAGCTATTAGGGGTTTTTGTTTGTTTTACAGCTTTTGTTCAAAGCTTTAATGATGGAAAATATTGAGGCTTGCTAGGTTTTGCTAATGTCAGTGATACTGAAGAAATTCTTTGTATCAGCTATGCAGCTGTAACATTAGGATCAGCCTCCAACAGGAGGTAAATATTGTTGTCTTAAGATTCAGACTTCAATTACAAGAAAATGGTTCCTTTTAACTTATTACTCAAATCTAATTGCTCTGTAGGAAGAATAGCTTTGAGTTCTGCAGTACTACTGGAATAGTGCAAAATTCAAATCCTATGGTGAGGTGATCATTAATGTAGCTTAATTTCAGTCAGAAACCTTTAGTTAATAATCATGGAAGCTCTGAGACAAACTCTGAAGCACTGTGTTAGTTTTGGGCACGGAAGGATGAATATTTCCTTGTATTTGCAAGAAACTTCTACATCTGGGTCCAAACACTTAGTATTATCTACAGTTTATGCTCGCCAGTATTTCTTATTTTGTAGAGAAACAACATCTGTATGTGATACTCAAGTTGGTTTTCATTATTATTTTTGCAAAATGCTATTGCTTTTATTCCAGATCCAAGAAGTAGTTCCAACTTGACAGGCAATACATCAGAGCTGACTGTGTCAGCTGTTCAGTGCTGGAAATGGTCACTAAAACTCTCTACTTTGTTGGTGTAGGAGCCCGAAAAGGCAAAGATATGCCACTAGATCCAAATGCAAAGGGCAGAAATCAAGCAGGCATGTACAAGCTCAAGCAGCAGTAGAATAAAAAGTTTGGAAAGCTGAATTGCGTCCCCAGAGCTATGCTTCATTGCACAGTGGAGAACAACATTGTCAGCCTGTTTATTCTGATATGATTTATGCAGGAGAAATCTGGAGCAGAATAACTGAGTCAGAATGAGATGAGTAGATGTGCCAAAAGCTCTTGTAGAGGGACGAGGCAAGGATTGTAAAACTGGCTGGAGGCTTATTTGAGGAGAAATGAAGGAAATAGCTGCCTACTGTGAAGAAAGCGCAAATAAAAAGGCTTTCTGGGGCCTATAATTAAGCGGAAGGAAGAAGGCATGATTTTAAGTGTCTGTGGTTTTCAGGAGTTAAATTTAAGCGTGGTCTGACCTTACAGTGTCCCAGTTCTTGTTCTCAGTTGCAAGTATGAAACCCAAGTGTGCTGTTAAGGTAGCAGCAGGCTGTTGCTTTGCTGCCACTGTGAATCTGGTCAGTTCTACAAGGTTTCAGACTCCTCTAATATGCAACTATATGATGTGGCCTAACAGTGTTACATTACTTGCTGCACAAAATGTGTGGGTAAGCTGGTTTAGAAGTATCCGTCACGGAGAGCAGATGTTGCAGGCGTTTTCCAATTGGGAAAATCTTAGTGTGGTAATATTGAGTCTTGTCCTGAGGACAAGTGGATTTGTCTGCCCTGTAAATTTGTAATTCATTTTGCAAATGTTTTCATCTGTGGTTGTTTTTTTTTAAATCTAAGAATGAGGTTTTCTTCCAGTCCACATAAAGAGAGGGCTGATTAAATGTATGGAGCATCCAACAATTTCTGCCAAGAACATAAGCTTCGTATGTTAACTTTGTTGTTGTTCCATCTTGTTAATATGGACTCCAGCTGCTTAAGAAGTTGCTTTTTAAAAGGTACTTCAGTTAGCACTGCTTGTGGATTTAATGGATATCCTGGCTTTTGCAGTCAGTTGCTTCTTCTAGAGTCAACTGCAGGTGGTGGATTGCATTTGTGTGTACTGTTCTACCCTGAAACTGGAATAAACTTTAGGTTGGAGTTTAACTTTCATCCCGTGATACTCTGAAATGTGATAAACCAGCTGCTGATTTTACTTAGGATCTAAGCCTGTTTGGGATTTTTTTCTGACACAGCTGGCAAGAGCCACAGTACGTGATCCCAAAACCGGTGTCCTTACAGTGGCCAGCTACAGGGTATCAAAAAGGTAAGCATAGAAAAGAGTTCAGCCTTAAGTTTTCTGTGCTTAACAGCCCTCGTGTGCTACCTCCAGTTGAAAACTAGAAATGCTTTGCATGCAGCAAAAGCTTACACAATAAGTGCATAGTAAATGGCTCATCCATGTAACTTAGGGCAGAAGAAATCCTTCACTTTTGGGAAACTGGTGGTTGGGGCTTTCTATTTCACAATGATGTTTCAGTGTTTCCCATCCCTTTCTCTTGCCTTAGTTCATGGTTGGAGGAAGATGATGATCCTGTTGTGGCTAAAGTGAATCAACGAATGCAGCAGATCACGGGGTTAACAGTGAAAACAGCTGAGCTGTTACAGGTTGGTACACTGCCATCTTACCAGGATGAGATCTGACAAGGAGATCTTTAATGGGGTGGTGTGGTATTAATTCAGAAACAAATATCAGCAGTGCTCCTCACCAGCTCCTCCTAGGCGTTCTGTTAACTGAACACATGGGTTCCTAGTGAGTGGGTGAGGAAGGTCATGAACAGTATCATCTCCTAGATCAGATGTTCTACAGAAATACCTGTGCTCAGACCCTGCTTCTTTGGAGGAGTAGGTAGTAAATATGATAGCAACTGTTGCTGCGCATTTGAGTTTATCAAGGTTGTTGTGGTGATAAGCAAAGAGAGCTGCTGTTAACCAACATCAGTACTGAGAAATTCTCAGTGGAGCCCTTAAGCTGAAAGGGAAGGAACACGAAATGCTTATCTACACACCTCATTACTGGCAATCTGAAGAAAAATGAGTTAAGCATGTAGATGACAATCTAGCCACAGAGCACCATTTTTTCAAAGGATGTTTTGGATCTGTAAGAGTTATTTTATTCAGCAGTCATTTGCAGTTCACTGTGTTTTGCTTTGTTCTTCTATTCTGCAGGTTGCTAATTATGGAATGGGAGGGCAGTATGAGCCACACTTTGATTTCTCTAGGGTAAGGTTACTTTTCCAATTACTCCTTGGATGTAGGGTGGGAACAGATCATTTTGGGAACTGCTGAAACCCTTATTGAAATGTCTTTTCTATTAAAACACTCTAATTTATAGCCCAGTTGCATGGAATGGATTATGACCTCTGGAAAATTCCTTTCTCTGATGCTAGAAGTTCAAGAGACCAATGAATGAATCTGACTGCTTGCTTATCTTTGGCCCTTTGGTTTCTTGCACAGCGTAGAGATAATGAGTGATAGCCATGCTGCTGTTATATGTAATTCTTCTGTTAACCTATTAGGAAACTCATCCCTGGATGGAGATTAAATTGTTATTCAGTATACTATTGGGTTAATAAATTTAGCAAGGCTGTCAGAGTCCTCTTTTGGGTATTTTAAAGTACTTTGGTCGAGCAGGAGGTGTCCCTCCAAAAGAACAGCATTTATGGAAGCCTTTGAGTTGGAACCCTTCTGATAAAACCTTTAGAAGCTGTGATTGCAGCTGCAGGGGATCAGCAGGGCTTTGTGACCTCTGTCCAGGATGCCAGTGCTGTGGTGACAGCAGGGGAACTTACTACTGGCACTTGTTGGATCTGCACCAGGCACTAGAGGGCTCTACCTGGCAGTGTGAGCTCAGGTTAGCTGTATGGGAGGGGAGAGACAAACTCTTCACTGCAATTGTAAGACAGTTTTGGAGCACAAATCACACTGGAGAGCTGTGATGACTTGCTGTTACAAACACAAAATCCATCTGTGATGCCTTGGTTACAGGTAGAATCATCTCTTCAATTGAATCCATTTTAATTCAAACTATTATAGTATTTTTACCTGATAGAAAGAATGGATTGCTGCAGGTAACCCAATAATTGAGTACAGAATAGAAGGGGCCCTACTTAACTCGGTTAATAAATCTTAAAAAATAATAATAATCTTAATGCTCAACACTGTGGAAGCTCCTATTCTTTAGCTTTGGTCTGTTGAGAGAACTTTCCTGTGAACTTTAGGACTGCTTTGTTTCCGGAGTGAAGCCAATGCTCTTAAATTGTCTTCAGAGCCTTTGAACTCAAGGACCTCAGATATCAATTTGGTCATTATGGTCTTTACTTTTGGATTAGGCAGCTGGGGCGGAGCTCCATTTGGAATGTAGCCTTGGCTGCAGTCATCAGTTAAAGCGAGGCAATCGGGGAGTTTGCTGTGGGCTTGGACTGGTCTGCCAGGCTCTGTGCGTCACAGATTCCAGTACTGGAATCCAGAGACATTGCTCTCTCACTGTCTGATCTGCCTCACAGCTCTCAGATTGGGAAGCTGTAATACCTACATATTTCAACTCTCAGATTGTGTTGGGTGCTCAAAATTTACAGACGAATCTTATATATTGAAGCTCAGAAATGCATGGCTGGACCTGAGAGGTGTTGGAAGCAAGGGAATTCCTTCTGTCTGAGCTTCTATGCTGGCTGTTAGATTGAATTTGCATACATTGATGCAGGAATTTTGTGCATATAGTTCTATATAGTTCTATTTCAAGCAAGATGTTTTGTTGGAATAATCGTGTAGATGGAACTACAACATCTTAGAGTTTTTCTTGCTGCTTGTCTTTTTCTAATGCTGGGTCTGCATTTTTTTTGTGTTGAAGATAGGCTTTATATTGAAGAATTCATCTTAATGTTACATGGCTGAAACTTGTTGACAATTAGCAATACAAATAAACCTCTAATTGCATTTTCCTCTGTGCCCTTCAGATGTACTGGGCTTCTGGGTGTTTTCCTGCTTCTGAAGTGACGCCCATATAATCTCATGCTTTGACAAATGAAACCTATGACACTTGATCTTCTTGATATGGTCCTTAATTTTAGATAGAAGACCACTTGAGATAATTACTGCTTTTCTAATTTGTTGCTGTTAGAAATGTATGGATTTTCTTGTGACGTTTCTTTGAGATAATCACACATTGAGAATCTAATGTCTTATCTAAATGCTGTTCAAGCTGAACTTTTCATAACATCGATTGTTGACTTTAGATCAGTGTCCACTACAGTAACAGCCTATTGGTTACTTAAAGATCACTTAAAAGCATTGCTTCTACTCTAATGCCCTGAGAACTACTTGCGTGCTCCTTCTCCTTATAGCACCAGTGTGCAATGTGCATGCATTTATGCACTGTGGCTGCAATTTGTGATGGCTTTAGTGCTGCCCTGTGAATCCCCTCTTAATTCCAGCTCTTTGAGCCTGAGGCTCTTCATGCAGAGCTGCATATGTAACTCTAGTGTGAGCCCATTTGGAATGAGAGGTTAAAGTTGTTGTCTGTTACAGCGACCCTTTGACAGCACACTCAAATCGGAAGGAAATAGGCTAGCGACGTTTCTTAACTATGTAAGTACCTTTGTTTGTCTGCTGTCTGTGAGCTTGAAGTTTGCAGTTTTTCTCATTTAATTTTATAGAAAGATGAGCCAGATGCTTTCAAGCGGTTAGGGACTGGAAATCGTGTGGCCACTTTTTTAAACTATGTAAGTATGATGCTCCTTTATGAATTGGGTGTAACTTAGTGATGTTTTGTTTGCAGTGGGCATGGTTGTTTGCAGAGGTTTGTTGGTGCTTGGAAAAGGACAGTCTCCAACTCTTCAACAGCATCAGGTGCTGTCCTGTTTGGGTTAGAATTGGGATGTTTGTTAACCCCAGAACAGAAAACTTCAATAGGGCCCAGTTTTTCCTTTCTGGCTGCTCTGCTATGGAGTTTCTTACTTTCATTGCTGGGAGAGGAATTTGGCGTATTTCTTAAAGGTGTATACGTGGGGTACTCCTCACGATGCTCAGTTGAGCACTTACTATCAACCACTTACTGTGAGGCAGGAATGTTGTTCCACTGCTTTGACAGCACTTGATGGTGTGATGATTGACAGGAGCTGGAAATGCTCTGGTGTAACTGTCACTTCAGCAAGTGGAGGAGACATGGTTCACAAACCTGATGCAACTGGGGAATGGTTATAAACAAAACTGAGGAGACTCATTAGCTGCATGCCTTATACAGCCCATAGACCATGTGTGCCTAATCTTAATTGCCAATTAACTTAATTGCACAGCTATTAGAGCTATTAGTAGCCTACTGTTATCGTAGTTTTGTTCTGGCAATACTTGGTCAACCTATATTTAACTGTATTGGTAATTATGTTCACCCAGTCTGCTATATCTGCCTTCTGAGTGATGAAACTTCAGATTTAAAGAGCGAGGAAATGGTTATAACTGAGCTAATGCTTTGTGTGCAAAATGCATCTCAGAACCAAGCCAGAACTTCTTTCAACTTTGGCAGTAAATCTGAGACTGCTAGTAGGCTTTATTTCAAAGCACCTCAAGGTTTCTTGCTTCTCAGACTCCTGGACAAACCTTGATTCTCAGTGCCTGATATGAATCTTATGCTCTGCTGGTTGTATGTGGTCAAAGGCACTTTGCCCTTTGTGTGTCCCATGTAGAACATATCAAACATGCATTGTTTCTACTGAAGAGTAGTTTGTAATTAAGATGTAGGTATACACTTGTGGAGTTGCATGCACAAGCTTTCTAGCTGGAAGGGGCAAAACACTGTGCTCCTATGGTATCTTGTGCCCTTGTATTGTAGGTACCAAGCAGGAGGACACCTGAGTGGTAATAACATCTGCTTTCAACAGAAATCCAAGTTGCAGTGAAGAATGTGGGGGTTGTTTTTGATTGTTTACACTCTGTAGGAACTGGATGTGATTAATTTGTTTCTTTCCATTAGTTTCTGATCAAAAACTTACGGAGATCAGTGAAATTATTAGTTTAATGGAAGTGTTTCCAGGGGCTTTGAGCCATGTCTGTAGAGCTCAGAGTGAGTCCATTATTGCTAACAAATTCAATAAGTTTAAATTCATTCCAGTGTAGAATGACAAAGCATAAAGATGTAAGCATTTCTTTAGAGCCTTGTTGGTGTACATGTTATTAAAGCACTTGAAGTAGAATAGCAATACTAGGGAGCAGCAAAGAAATTGTGCAGAAAAGTGAGGTCTTCCACTTGTATTGTGTTTTTGAAGTGGTTGACCGAGATACTAAACTAAGTTATGAAAATGAGTTCCAAGGACATGGTTTCAATTTGAGGAAATGTGGTATTAACAGGCACTTATTTTTCTAATTGAATCAGAAACCTGAATGCAATTCTTGAAGCAACTTTACTCTGAGGTCTTCTCCCTTGTTCTGCAGTGCTGGCTTATTAATGCTGCAGGTTCACGGTTTTTGGGTTTATTTATTTATTTATTTATTATGGCTAATTTGTATAATATGTACTTGCAGGTCAGCACTTCATCAAGCTTATTCATGAATAAAAGCCTTCAACTGAAATAGCCTTTAATAATCAGCTTAGCAATTCATGCTCATTGAAATCCATCTCTTCCTCGTTACTGCGAGTCACAGAGGGGTGGGTTATGCTGGGACAAGGGATGCCTGAGCTTGTGGGACTTCATGTACTAAAGGTGTTGTAAATAAATATTGATTTGACTTTGTTTTCTCACTTTGTTTTATCAGATGAGTGATGTGGAAGCTGGAGGAGCTACAGTTTTCCCAGACTTTGGGGCAGCAATATGGCCCAAGAAGGTAAAGTCACTCTGGGTATGGCTGCTTCTCATCTTCCCTCTCCATTTGCTGTCTTGTTAGTCTTGTATCTGTTTAAGTCACTTAATGTGGCCATGCAGCTTGCTTGATTCTTAGAGTTTATAGTAGAAATGGTTTCAATGCAGAGCTGTTACTAAATAAGTCTTGTTTTCACTCTCTGAACATGACTGACTTGGAGTTGAGAGTAAGTTGTCTTTTCCATGTTCTACTATTTGTGAGCTATGCTGAAATGTTTCATAAGAGCTTGCAATTGAGTTCTTGGGCATTATCCCTCTTCCTCGTGTCAATAACTTCAGCATGTTGGCTGGGTTCTGGCTAATCCACATCTGGTATCTTTTCTGCAGGGAACAGCAGTATTTTGGTACAATCTATTCAGAAGTGGCGAGGGTGATTATAGAACGAGGCATGCAGCTTGTCCAGTGCTAGTAGGGTGTAAATGGGGTAAGTAAAACTGCTTTAGGAACAAAACCTTTGGTGTGCACAAAGATGGTGATACACTGAACCATTATAACAGCATTTAATAACTAGAGTATTGTCGCTTTAACTACTGGAGTCACTTGGCTGTAAGGAGAACTCGCGTATCGATATGTAGCATTAAGCAGCTATATTGTTCGGCTGCCTCTTCTCTAGGGAGAGCTGTTGTGGCGATAATGTTGCAAAGAATGGGCTTATGTGATACAGGACAGCCATAAAATAACTTGAGTTGGGAGCGATCTTAAAGATTACCAGGATTGCTCGCAGGTTTTCTCTATACCACCAACCCCTTTAGTTTTCCCAAAAACATCTTTCCTGACTGTGTTGTCTGATCAGGTGGGTGCTGCTGTGCTTTCTGAAGGCAGGCATTTGCAGGGCTTATTGGAGACAAATGTTCCCTTTTGCCTTGGGCGCCTGTAGTCTGTTGGCAATGGACCACTTCCTACTTTGGCTGCCTGGTCACTGGGGAATTGTGTTATCTGCTGGCAGTAGCTTATGTCTGTCACTCATTTCTGAACCCACCTCCTGCAGCCTCCATGGTGTTCTGCTGAGTGCCAGAGCACAATGACCTTTAATGACACCAGATCCTAACTATGCTGGTCCTGTGAATCTTTCTGCTTCCCGTTGGGTGGGTGGAGAAGTGTAAGACCTCAATGGAAGTAAGAGTCTGGGTTGCAGTGCTGTACACAGACTGGGTGCGTGGTGGTAACTAATTGCATATCTTCGTTCCACAGTTTCTAACAAATGGTTTCATGAAAGAGGAAATGAATTCTTAAGACCTTGTGGGAGAACAGAAGTGGACTGAAATACAGCCTGCTGCAGATACTTGTCTCTTTGTCTCCTTTTCTACTGTTTGTTCTTCCAGTTCATTTCTAAGAAATGATCCATCTTTTTTCCCCCCCATAAGAGTCCTGGCACTTGTCACAGGAAGACACATGTAACACCTGTGAGTGAAAGTAAATGGCTTTGTACACATCTCCTGTCTTAGTTGCTGTCATTTGTCTCCACCTTTCTTCACCCCTGCCATCTTCATCATTTTACTGGTCTTCCACCCTCAGCCTTCTCTCTAGTAATGGTGCAAACAATGTTGTGGGTGATCCAGAATGCTTGGGTGCCTGGTCTTGTGCCTTTCGTACCTCAGAAGTTTTAGATGTTAAATATTTCTTCAAACCAAAGTTTTTAAGTTTTGTGTACATGTTAATTTTATTGTATTTCTATGGATCATGAGTTTTGAAATAAATAAATGTTCTTTCAAAGAATATTTTCTTGTGTCCATGATGGATATCAGTACTGGGTTTATGGAACAGTGGGCCTTTATTTCCTAACTTTCTCAGGGTCTGTTTCTTCATTACCCTTTCATTTAGAAGAACAACATGGTTTTGGGCAGTGCTAAATATTGGAGCATGACACAACTCTTGCAGCTTCTGCTGAAGTTGGGAAGATTAATTTGTTTTGAAACTGTACTGTAAGAGCAGGCAGGCTGCACACTAAGGGCCAGTGAGCAATGCCATCTCGGTATCACACTCATCAGAAGCCCTGCCTAGTGTTACCTTTTCTTGTGTGAAAGGCCTTCAGGAAAACCTGATGCCCTTTCCAAGCAATTGTGATGATCCTTGATTGTAAGAGTAACTGTCACTGATGTAATGCTGACAGTGTTTTTTCCCTATGAGAGCATTTGATCTGGTAGTCGTTAATATCCCAGCATATGAGACAGACTTGTAAGTGGGAGACACTTCAATTACATTGACACTTTCAACCAGTCCTAAAGTCAAACATAATTTGCACTGAGTTCCCTTGCACAGTATACAGTGAAAAAAAGTACAAAGACTAAATGAGCTAGAAGAAGGGAATGCTTTTAAAGCAGCTCTTAGGCACTCACTGTCACCTAGGCCGTCCCCATTTACCTGCCCCAGACTCAGTGGAGTCCAGCAACAACTTTTGCAGGGTGGAGTTTAGTAGTTGCTGCCTAATCTCACAGCACTCCTTTGCCTGCCACGAATGTTGTGGTTGTTGGCAGGCTGCTCAGACTATTTCATTTCTGACCTCTGCTTTTTCCTAGTAAAATCTCTCAGCGCAGCATAAACTTGGGAAACGAGGAGCTTTGCTTTATTACAAAGCATTTGACACATGACTGCCTCGCAGATGTGAAGAACTGGTGGTGAGCCAAACCCTCAATTTCTAGTTGGACCATTTTGATTCTGTGGGGAGGAAGAAGAATCTACTTAGGCTTTCTGTCAACATACCATGTTGACAGATGAAGTTCACATCAGACCTCCAGCCAAAAACCTGTACATCTTCCTCCTGAAATTGTGTTGTTGGATTGGAAATGCTGTTGTTAGCCGCGTTGTATTGTGCTGAACCATTAATGCTGTTTTTTCTTGCTTTTTTTCTCTAGGAAAAAGCTTTTTTTTCAGTTGTCCTCCAACTTGATTAAGACCATCCCTGAACTGGGCTATAGTGTGTGTGCAGAACTGCTTGAACGCTAAAACTGCTTGTTGTGCTGTACTCAAGATATGCTTATTGTTAATCTCAGCTGAAGCAAAATGCTTATTTTAGGGAGAAGAGCACATGTGACTCGTGGGCATTCCATAACCTCGCAGGCGTGTTTGTGCAGTTTGTCAGATTATATTCCCTATTCTGTCTTGTATCATACTACGGGCTGAACAGAATATGATGGTAAGCCTAAAATGAAGCTCATGTGGCAGTTTTTAGACTTAGAGTTCGTATGCTTGAACAAACCTTCATCCAGGGACAGGGAGCTTCTGTAATGTATCACTGTTGCTTAAAAGTTTGGTTTGGACTGAGACAGTGTTTTCTGACACATCGCTGACTTTGCTCTATTCTGTAGGGTTTAAATACTTAGCACAGGTATTTATGCTTTGAGATCTTTCAGAGCTCTTCAAGCCCTGTCACTCACTGATATGGTCTTTTAGGTACTGATGGAAGCAGATACCACATGAACTGTCATGGAGACATGGTCTCTTATCACTGCTTTTGTACTCATAAGAAGAGGAGCCACCCCCAGACCATGCTGGTAATCAACATCCAATGTGAGCATGTGGTTTCTTAAGCTGTGGCCCCAGCACAGCTGTGTGGGCCTATAGTGTGTTGTGGAGCAGTACTGCAGCCCTACATGTGGATTAGGAATCACCAAAAGCACTGACATTCAGCTCT
Organism: Excalfactoria chinensis; assembly: GCF_039878825.1. Taxonomy (NCBI): domain Eukaryota; kingdom Metazoa; phylum Chordata; class Aves; order Galliformes; family Phasianidae; genus Excalfactoria; species Excalfactoria chinensis. Next base: position 1,678,960 of record NC_092837.1, read on the forward strand.
GTAGACTCAGTGAAGGATGTTATCTTTTGTGTTAGAAGCTGCTGCTTTCTGGTTACAGTGAAAAAGGAGCTCCTTTCTAATCACCTGAGAGGGGAAAACTGACATTTGACCTAAAGTGTAGAGAGTGGTGTCTGGAGAGAGGGTTTAGTTGTGGTGAAGGCCACGCGAACAAAGCTGCTGACCTCTTCCTCTCAGAGAGAGAGCAGCCTTGGTGTTCTGTGGTGAAGGTGAGTGTCATGCAGGTGGGCTGTGTACCTCAGCAGAGCTGTACATCCACTAATGAGGAAGGAAAATGGTCTTTTCTCTGTGATGGCCTGCTACAGGCTGCAGGGGATCTGGTCCCTGTGCCATAGGGTTGAGCTAGGCTGTGGGCCTGACCTTGGGCAGTGCAGGCACTGCTCTGTGCCTTCCTCCCAGCACAGCAGCCATGGTACAGGCAGTGCTGCTTCTCACAGCTGTGGCAGCTCAGACCATGCACTGTGATCTCACAACCTTTGCTTGGGTTCCACACCGCTTTCCTTCACTTTCAGCTCTCAATGAGAAGAGACAGGCAAGACTTCTGACTCTGCAGTGTGTGAACTCATATCCCTGCTACCACTTAGCCTCAGTCTGTCACTTCTTCAAAAGTGTTAACTTTTTCATGTTGCCCAGACCTCCTGCCTGCACCCACACTGCAGTATCTCAGCAGTACTGCAAGCTGTGACTGGTGGGAGCAGCCCTATCCCTGGGAACTACAGAATGGCCTGGGTTGAAAAGGACCACAGTGATAATCTGGTTCCAACCCCCTGCTATGTGCAGGGTCGACAACCAGCAGACCAGGCTGCCCAGAGCCATATCCAGCCTGGCCTTGAATGCCTGCAGGGATCCACAGCCTCCTTGGGCAACCTGTTCCAGTGCCGCCACTCTCTGGGTGAAAAACTTCCTCCTCTCAGTTTAAAGCCGTTCCCCCTTGTCCTAACATTGTCCACCCCCATAAACAGTTGTACCCCCTCCTGTTTAAACGCTTCTCTCAAGTACTGGAAGGCCACAATGAGGTCTCCCTCGAGCCTTCTCTTCTCCAAGCTAAACAAGCTCAGTTCCCTCAACCTTTCTTTGTGGGAGAGGTGGCTGCCTCTCCTGGGCGGCCTTTACTGTGCAGAGACCTCATCTGCTCCCCACTCACTCACTGTGTGTAATGTTTTTCACCTCATAGAGTTTGGTTTTCCATCCCTAGGGTTAATGAGGGCTCAGTGGAAGACTGGGGCTCTGGGAGAAGAGACTTTGCTCCCTCCTGGCTTGACACATCCCTTCCCAGGGCAGCTCTCTTGTGTGCAGTGCCTATGGTGGAGGAGCAGCTGTGGCCCTGTGCTTGTGGAGAGAGCTCTGCACAGCCCATATGGCTGTGGTTGGTTTGTGCTCTCTGCTCAGTGTGATACCCTCGGTTTTCTTGGTAAGCAGCACGATGTGCTCACAGGAAGTGGGAAACAGTGAGCAGTGTTTGGTTGTGAAGCCGTGAAAGCTGGGGTGCATTTAATCTTAGAGGGAAACAGTAGCAAGGGGCTTTTCTCCTAGCATTACTTACTGTGGTCACTTCCTTTAGGGTTGGTTCTTTGCAGGTTCTTTCCAGAGTTGCGCTCTTCTATTTCTACTGCACCTGTCTTAAATCTGAAGACAGACACTGGAATAAATACTGGGCACTGATACAGCCCTGTAAACAAAATGCCACAGATGTGATCTCATGCCAGAAAGAAACAAAACAAACAGACTACACAAACTGCAGCCAGAAAGTGCATGAAAGCATTGCTTGCTGCAAGCACTGGGGCTGTGGAGAGGTGCTCAGTGTGCCACCTGTGAGCAAACACCTCCCAAAAGCAGCAACGTCCAATTTGAAATACATGAAGTGAAACTGAAAACAAATTCCTCCTTCCTGAAGCTCTGCTTTCTTGCATGTGAGTGATTCTCACCCCTTTGGAGCAGTGGTCACTGTGCTGCTTGGGATGAAGGATTACAACTTGCACAACACAACGTGCATTTTTTCCATAGGATGAGCCATAGGAATCAGGTTCCTGCACTCTGTCTGCATGGTAAGGTTGTGAAAGATCCCCATGAAGAGGGGAAAATGCAGAAGTGTCTCTGTCTCCTTGGCTTGTTGTTTGTAGTAAATATATTTTTCCCAATTCTAGCAGCTCCTATAACTCATAGGGTAAGGTTGTGTCCAGCTGATGACTGGGAAGGTTCATCTGATATCTGCAGGGTTTGGTGTGTAAGAATAACTGGTGCCACCGAGTGCAGTTTGTGTCCCCTTGTGTGTTCAATGCCACCTGGGGACACCTCAGGGTGGGGTATGCTGAGAGATATTGGAGAGACCTGTCCCAGAGTGTGAGACAGAAAACTGATGGGTGTGCTTCATGTTGAGGGACAGAAAGAAACACCATGAGCTCATACGTGCTGCTATTCGTGCAGCACTGCTGAGCAGCAGGGAGCTCAGCTCCAGCACGGGGCACCATCCTGGTGCTTCCCTTAGCAAGCCCTGGGTAATGCAGTACATTCAGGAGTGAAAGTCATGGCTCTGACCTGATGTGGACACTTCACAGGGTGCCCAGGCTGCAGGGCTGGTCTGAGTCACCACACACACACACCTGAAACCTGGGAGACTGGAGCAGCAAAATGAGTCACAGCTGAGCTCTGCTTCTAGCAAATGGTGTTCCCAGAAGGTTTCACACAGCCATGTGCCTGGAACTCAGCAGGGCTGGGCTCTGTGGGACAGGGGGTTTGCTGGCAGCAGAATGCTGCGTGCTGCTCCTCCTGGGACGCTGAGCAGTGTGAGGGTGTTTTGGGGGCGCTGGCAGAGGGTACTCTGTGCCCACCTCCCAAGGCTGTGTCTTCTCCTTTCCTGCTACTTGCTGCAGACCTGAAGTGAAGTGCCTGAACCAGGTATTGGGATTACAGTTCTATTTGAATGTGGTGGCAGTGATGCTTTCAAGAGCTGACTTTTGTTGTGAATAAATCTACCCTGGCTGCAAAGCAGCACTTGGAGAAATTATTTGGAGATGGCTGCAGTGCTTTTCTGAGTGGTGTAATCCTCCACAGGTGCTTTGGGGTAGGGCAGCTATTAGTTCTGCAAGCAGCAGTCATGAGCAGACCTTTCTGTGCATTGTGGGTTGCCTGTAGGCATGGAAGCATCTGAGATGTTGCATTATTAAATTGATAGCTATAACTTGAAGAGCTTTGGAAATAAGGAACAAGGGCTACAGTGCAAACAGGTAGTGCTTCATGTTGTGTTTTAAGGCTCTTTATCTGCAATTTGGAAATGCTGTTCTCGTTGGGAAGCTGCAGAATTGGAAGAGCTGCAGCTAAGGAGGGTTCTGCAGAACCGAGATGCTGGGCTGAGTAACAGCAGGATGAAGGGTGCTCTGATGAGTCATTTGAATCCTGCCCAGGTTGCAGACAAGTCACCTGCACGTCGGGAAGCTGCACTGTGCTTCCTGTGGGTTGCCGGGGCTGGGTGCTGCGGGATGGGGACATGGCAGATGCAGGGTTTTTTGCTGGAGCTCTGCAGGATGGGGGATGCTACAAGTGTAGAGTTCTGCGCTGGGTCTCAGCCTGCATTCACTGCATGCCACAGCCCTTTGCTGGGAATGCAGCCAGGCTGTGCAGGAAGCTGAGGCACAGCAATGACCACTGCGTGCATTCTCAGCTCCTGCTGCTCTTCAACCACAGCCTTATCACAGACCGTGGTCTAAGGGTGGGTGCTCCCTGCATCTCACCCTCTCTACTGTTGTAGCTATTGTTTATGATTCCTCAAAATCTGAGATATGTTGTGAACGTCTCCCATTGCAGACTGTGCACGTTGGCAGCTCCATTCCTGTCGCAGCATATCCACAGCAACAAAGCCAGCAGGTAAGTGTCTTTCCGTGATGCAACTTGATGCAGTGGGAACACGGTTTGCTCTGATGGTGCTTTTTTTTTTTCACCATTTAATCCAAGCAATTCCTTGATGGCAGTGCTTAATCTGAAGTTGAACAGCCTCTGTTTTGCAGTGTTTGATGTTGTAGTGTGTTCTGGGGGGCATTGCTGTGCTGATTGCTATGGATCCAGTACTGAAGGGGCAGCAGGGCACCATGCTCCCTACGCTCCCTGCGCTGCTGCTGCCCACTCAGGCAGCTCAGACTCTGTCATAAGGGCGGGGAAGAGATGTTTGATTGGCAGTAATAAGAATTAAAATCCTTCTCGTGCGGAGTGTATCACATGTGAAATATGCGTTAAGACACGAGAGCCCAGCGCTTATGGAAGTTGTTAGATCGGAGGCCATGCTGTTGCCAACAATATCAGATCCAGATTTCCCTTTTTTTTCTGATTGCCTTTGAGAATACTCAGAGTTTTGTGGTGCAAAGTCTGGATGAAGGCTCAAATAGCTTAGGAAATTGCATGTGGAGAAATAGGGTGAGTTCAGGACTGACTGTTCCTGAGCAGGACCAGACTGGGCTTCTGCCTTGGGCTGAAGCCTTTGGGAAATGATTTCTCTTACGCTTCCCATAGAGACGCTGGTACTGGCGGCTTTTGTTCCAGTCTATGGATTTCTGATGGAGTGTTACTGCAATTACATGATTTAATGCTTGCTATTTCTTCCTCTGACTTTTTAAAAATACCATACTCAGAAAAGAAATTATTTTTCCATTCTGTATGATAGTGCTAATATTATTAGAGAAGGGCTCTGGTACCTCTGAATAAGAACAGGTGTTTTACCCCCTGTAGCTCACTGCACTCACGACTCAAGGATGTGGCTAACAGCTCTGTCTTTAAAGAGAAAAACAAAGCTTGAAATATCTCTGCTGTGATAAAGAGGTACAGTAACCTCAGTGCCTGGTGTATTTCCTCACTCTTCGATAAAGGCATGGGAAGGGAGAAACCATTTCAGTGCTGAAAGTGTCTGACTGTGCCTTCTTTGGGTTAAATCCCGCGGGTTTGGCGCCATCTCCTTCCTGCCGTGACTTCAATATTGCTTTCAGATTGCCGTGGTGGTAGATGCTATCAGCCATCCCCCTAAGTGGGCCTCTTTGCTTTTCCATAGAAGTATTGATATTAAGCACAACCTGCACCAGAGTCTCTCAGCATCTCTGCCCACCTCTGGTTGCTCTCTTGTCCAAATCCCAAGTTATGTGATGACCATATTAAGGCTCAGTATGATTCCCTGCATCTCGCCACTTGCTCTGCTCTCACCAAGCACTGAAGTGCTGTGCACCCCTAAAGCAGGGCAGGAGGAGCAGGGGGAGGGCTGCTCCAAACGTGTCATTTGCACCAGAAGTCTGATTCATCTCTTGGAACAAAAACTTGTGGTGTTACTTGTTTCCAGTGAAAGCCTCCTGGTAGAGACATGAGGGCTCCGTAATGTTGTATGAATGCTACCTTCCTTTCTGATTTCAGCTGCAGTGTATGGTTGGTAGGGTCTGGTAGCATGAGATAGGGGCTGGTGCATGCAGGTAGGGCAGGAGCTGTTGGGTGCATGCACTGAATGACAGCACAGACACCCAGGCTGGTGCTAGGGGCAGAGCTCTGGCAGCCCCCTGGCAGTGGGGATGGGCACCTGGCTCAGGTGGGACTCGGTGGCCATGGGACCTCAAGTATTGTGCAAGGAGCTGGGATTTCTCCCTCGGCAGAGCTGTGGAGCTTTACCTGGGTGGTCTATGAGCACAAGCAGTGACTGTTTTTTTGTGGTTGTTTTTTTTCCCCTTCCAGCAAGAGAGAGCAATTTTCATTGTAGAAATCACCTGAGTTCATGGAGAAAGGAGTCTGGATAAACAAATTCTGAGCACTGTGATCTGGGAGGGGAGGAATGGTCTGGCCCTGCAGGATGCAGGGCTCTGTGTGAACACATATGGGATGTGCACCCAGCAACATAAAAGCACTCATAGAGAGGAAACTGCTGCTCCATCCCTGGTCTCAGTGGTTAAGATTTAATTCAGACTTTTTTTCCTTCCTGCATTGCTAGGCCTGCAGCTGGATGTGTTGAGAAGTAAATGTCGATACAGAGATAGTGAGCTAGAGCTGTGTGTGGGCACAATGGGGGTGAGAGTGGGTGGCTCGGGTTTTACCTCTGTATGGACTGAAATATGAATCACGCTTGGGGCTTTCTGGAAAGGTCAATGGAATATCAGAATGCCATTGCTTCTGAAGTAAGACCAAGCATTGTGCTCAGAATATTAGCAGTAAAATTAATGCTGACGCTTTGGAGATAAGGGCAGGGTGGATTCTCAGAGCAGAACCCTGATGTGGCTCATCAAAGTTAGCAGCAGGAGGTGTGGAATGGCACTGCCAGCTCCTTGAAATCATGGGCTTTTCCACAGTAAATACCTCTCATAAAAGCACAACAACTCTGCCAGCCATCATAGTCCATATGTTGAGGGTTGTATTTGCCTGCATTTCTGTGGGGATTGTGATTTTTGGAAACAGTGACAGATATCGCTAATGTGGATCAGCTCTTTGTGTGCATGTTTGAGCAGACAGCTCTGGGTGCTTGGCAGGTTAGTTCTGTTCTTTCTTATAGTGTTGGACAGGAGCACTTCTGTTCATCTCTAGGCTGTATGAAGCCAAACTAAGCATTCTTCAGTTACGTTCTGTTCTTTAAACAGAAGTATTTCCTGGGATAGCAGTGCTGGTGGCTGAGGGAGATGCATCTCCTGGAGTAAAGCACTGGAAGTATGGCGAGTTTGCAGGCAAATGATGTGAAACAGTGACTTCAGGAATGAGAAACTTTGGAAGACAGCCACTTGAAAAGTGGTTTGTTTAAAACCTGCTGCTTTTTGAAGAGTGCTGGGAGGTGAGATGGAGCCAAACTCGTGAGCAGATTTGGGTATTGCTCAGAATGCTGAGTAGTCTCTGTGAGGCAGGTTGAGTGCTGGCTGTTCCACTGGATCAGCATCACTTCTTATCAGCTTTTAGAGGTCACTGTGTCATGGGTCTTTCCATAGTAGTCATTGTGCAGTGCAGAGAGCTGACCTGAGACCCACAGTGCAATCCCAGTGGCTGCTCTAGCATGGAGATGTCCAACAGATTGAAACCTTCTGATCATGCTGGAGAAACTCTACCTTTGCACAGAAGTGTGGTAATTCAGCAGCTCTGCTGCTCATGGGACATAATTTAAAAGTTATTGATGCTGCACCCCTGGAGGTGTTCAAGGCCAGGCTGGATGGAACCCTGAACTGGTGGGAGCAACCAGCCTATGTGATCCTTCAGGATCTGTGTTCTGTGATTCTAATGCTCAGTAAGATGCAAACAGCAATTCTGACATCCCGCTCTACACTGGATGCTGTCTGACATGTTTTGGATAAATGTATGCTGGAAAAACTCGGAAAAAAACTGAGCAGAGGCTCTTCAGAGTGCAGTGAGAGGGCAACGAGTGAAGACTCCAGGTTAATTTGTTTGTGTTCCTACTGAAGCTTAATGCATACTCCACCAACAAGCAATGACTGCAGTGCAGGGTGGGCTCTGGTGGTGCCACATCTCCAACTGGGTCCCATTGGTACCCACTGAGCATCTCAGCCCCTTAGCCCTCCTCCCCACATGGAGGCCCTTCCTGTCCCCGTCTGACACATGTGAGAAGAAGGTCAGGGCTGTGTTTCCTGCCCCTGTGTGCACAACCCCCAGGCCCAGCACCTCTCTTTGTATCCCAGGTGCCACAACCATATTTCACATCCGATAACTGCAGACTATGTAAATGACAACACTTGAATGCACGTGGTTGATAAAGTTTTAATTGATGTCTTTGGCTTTCAGTCACTTACTTGCATTAGCTCTTAGCACAGATTCTGTTTTGAGGGAGCCCCTCCTTCCCCCCCATTCCCAGGCAGCCCCACTGCTGCTGAGGGAACTGCTCCTGCAGCCGCTTTGTACAGGGCAGAGAGCAGCTGCTTTTGCTTCTGTCATCCAGATCCGACTCGTCCCTCACGATGTTCTTGCAGTAGCCCATCTGGCTGAGCCACTTCAAGAAATCCTCCAACTTGTTTCTGAAATGGGGGAAATCCACCTTCATCTCACAGCAGGAATTCCCATGGGCTGATTTTCTCTAAGGAAAAAGAGTAGAGACTGATGCAGGAGTTACAGAGGCATTCCACCCCAAGGCTCAGGGCTCTTTAGTTGCCTGGGATGAGGCTCCAGCCCTACACCACTTCCCACTATTCTTGCAGACCAGCAGTGAACTCAGCCCTGACTATCATAGAAGATCCCAGGTTGGAATGGACACATATGGATCATCAAATCCAGCTCCTATTTGTACATCCAATCTCCCTCATAATATCCACATCCTGGAAATACTGGGGAGCCTGTGGGATGCTCCATGTGCTCCCAGCAGCTCTGTGCTATCTGAGAGAACTAACAGGAGACTGAAGCAGATCAACAAGCACAGCCATCCTAGGCAGATGGAGAACTGCAGGGAAATGTTGGAAACTATCACTGAATAGCAGAAGCTTACCTTCATAATTGAGCAGCTGTCTCTTAGCTTTCTCATATCGCTTTTAACTATCTTCATACACGGAGATTCCAACGTGTTCAGCTGGTGAATAAACTTCTCAGTGTTGTCACAGGCACAGTCTGTGCACTAGGAGGAAAAAAGGGGGAAGGAAAGTGGCATTCTGGTTTGTAGGAGGAAGTTAGTTGTCCGTAAACCACCTTGAATGAATCACCTACAATTTTTCTCTGGAAACGTTTCTTTGTTATACCTTCCCTTGGGAGTACGTAAGTGCAGTATTCATTACTATTAGAGCCACAGATTCTGCAGAGGAAGTACTACTGTTTCTGTTGATGGAGAACTTGACAACTCTTGGAATTAAGTTCCTTCTAAATTGAGAGTATTTTGTCTTGGATGTTGGACTGCTACTCCAAGCAGTTTTCTTTGTATTGCATCATTTAGTGAGAAGACCTTACAAACCTTTCTGGATGACTTTCCTGAGCAGCATTAAAAAGAACATAGAGATACTGAGGAGGGGGGGGTGCACAATCTATGTCTGAGAGCTGTTAGGATGGGATGCAAGCCACGCTCAAGCAATTTTTTGACCAATGTGATGTCCAATATATTGGGAAAGCAAGCAGAGCACTCAGGGCTGTCCCTGAGCCAGCACTGGGTCTTCATGGTGGCCCTGTGCCCCTCCTGGGACAGGATTCTGAGTGCAGGTTCCCCCTGCCCCATGGCTTACAGAGCTGTGTTGGAGCCTGGTAAGCCCTTCACTGCCATTGGACACATTGCCTTCAAATGTCCCTGGAGCTTTCCTCTCAGTTATATGTTGGTAAACCATGAGTCCACCCAGCAATAAGAAATGAGAAACGGCCGCTCCTTACCTTTACGCAGATCGGTGTGGTGAGAGGCTCCTGAAAAAGATAGAAACCTCCATGTTACAAATTGGAAACCACCTCAAGAAGCAAATCTGGCAAGGGGCAAGTGGAAAAGGGTTTACGTTTAAAGTTGTGTTTTCATTCTCAAGTAAGCAGAGCATTTCATCGATGAGGGCAGATTTAGTCGTGTTCTGCAGAAGTGGCATCTCCTTTGGAGGCAGATAGTGGCTGGATGCAGTCCATCCACACAGCAGCAGCAGCAGCACGTATGGATGCATCTGGAAGGTGCTGGATTGGGGGCTCAGACTCCAACCTGAAGAGCGTGTTGAATTCAGGTTCATCTCTTCTAGCGGATGCTGGGCTCACTTATATAGAGAAGCTCAGTAAGAGCAGGATGTGATCAGTGTCTTTATCTCATTTACAAATCAATAAAGTAGGAAATAGGCGACAACTTGAGCCTTCGAATTGGCAGCATATCTGATCTGAGAAGTGTTTCTGATTAATGGTCCTGTAAACTTCCTAAAACCTCTAGCCCCGGGGGCAGTGCTTCTATGCAAGCAGGAGCCATGAGAGGGCACTAACGTTGTGCAAGGTGCTGCCAAAGCAGGACTCGTTAATGCCGGAGGAAATAATTCTGCTTGGAAGACCATTGTTACTCAACAGTGGAGACTGCATCCTATATTGCTGCATTTTATCCTGCTTTAATGTTTTGAGTGCCTCTATAGCTGATGCCAGATGAAGATGGAGTCCTCAGGAGCAAAGCTATTGTCTTCAATGTGACCTCGGCAGGAATGTGGGAGCAGAGGTTCACGTCCATGTATAGCACTGCCATTTCCAATAGGAAATGTCTTATCTCTGACCTGCCAGTGAAACAGAAGGTCGTTTGTTTGCCATAATTAGTAAGAGTGGAGAGCAGACCTTATCCAGACATTGCTAATTTTTCTGACAGTGCTGTGTGAGTCTTCATTCTCAGCATTCTGGGGGAGTTGCCTATAGAATGGATTGTTTGGTTCATTGTATGGCACTTATGCATCACTTCAGGGGGCAATTTTGGTACTTGGATTCACTTGCACTTGTGAATATGTGAGCCAGGGGGAGAGGGGCTGGAATGAGATGGAAACTGCAGCTGTGCTTGGGGGGGGGTTATGATGGGAGAAGGTAGGTTCAAGGCAGGGGAAGGCAGGAGGGGTTCACCTCCTGGTAATGCAGTGCTGGGAGAGCAGAATCTCCAGAGCAATTGGGGAACCAGGGCTGGGGTAGCTCTGCAGTATTGCAGCTCTGAAGGGAAAAAGTCATGTAATTTGTTCCATGCTGGGAGGCAAGGGATAGTACAGTTCATACAGGGATCTGAGGGAGTCTGTGGTGAGAAAACACTCCTGGCCACGGGGAAAAGTGAAATTATTGGTGACCAGCACTGGAGCTGCCAGGTGGAACAGTGGGAGATGTCTGCCAGCACAGCCCCCACTGCCCCGCTTCTTGTCTGCTCTGTAGCAGCCCTGACTTCAGCTGAGAGCTGTAAGGAAGGCATTTTGCAATGGCAGAAGTGAGCTTGGCAAGTGCTGTTGGGACAGGGTTAGCACAGAGCTCTCAGCTGGAGCACATCGGTGCAGAGCTTTGCAAATATCCTCATCAGCCTGTGCCAGCACAGCGTCTGGCCCAAATATGTCCCACATGTTTCCCTTCCTTCTCTAAATCTGCTGGGTTTTTAAAGGCAGTATTTCAAATAAAATGCCTGCTGAAGTGCAAGAGTGGCAGGTTGGTTTTACTGGAAGTGATTAGGGAAATCCTTGCTGTTGGTTCAGCCTGCATTTTACTTTGGAGAGCTCTAAATGTAATATGAAAATTTGAGCCTGGATGATGTTTTAAGCTCTTTGTCTATATATGTTTTGGATTGCCCCAACTAGAAAACACATAATTGCACATTCCCTTTGTTCCCATCGCTTTGCTGCTTGCTTTCAGCCAGTTTGCAGAGCAGGTGCTGCCCTCCTCCAGCACTGTGTGAAGGTTCTCCAGCAGCAGCTGTATGGGAGATGCCCATCAGTTCTGCCATGGTTCCTCTCTCTAAAGAAAGTTCTGACCCCCATCCCCCCACAGACTTCAGTCCTGAACTGCTCAGGAAATGGCTCCTGGCCCCTCACTTCCCAACCAAGGACCTAAGGCTCTGCAGGCTCTGGCTGTCCAGCAGCTTGGGGTAGAGATCATTAAAAATGAGTCATTGAAGAGAATGTTTAAACGTGCTAAGATGGTACAGTGAATGTGAAAACCAATGAGAGTTTCTCTGCTTTCTCTGATGTAAGCTTCAGAGTCTTCTGACAATGACATGGAGCAGGAGGTGAGGGCAGGATCTGCATCTCCTTTGCCTTTCCCACACTTTGAATGGATATTTGCCCCGGGGGGAACTGCTGGCAGTCGCTCACTGCCACTGTGTTCTGTATGAGGATGTAACAGCTCGACCCACAAGGTGAAAGACACAGTATGGGCTGTGTCTTCAGCCAAACCATTAGGCAAATCCCAACACCCACTAAACCCATTTTCTGAAACTTTAGTGCCAGATTTGGAAGTATCCTCTCATCCTCTTGGAATGATCACCTTGGCCCATCACTGAAGGGAGTTAAAGCTGTTAGAGAGAAGCAGTGAGATGTTATCGATACAACATATCCAGATGTGTCCATCCCATGGGATCCTGTGACTTTTGCTCTGCTGGTGTGGTGCGCTGGATGTAGCAAGAATCACCACTGCTCCTTAACCTCCCTGTGGCCCTTGGCCCTTTGTAACAGAAGGATGCTCTGTACAAACAACACGATGAGAAAAGCTGTCGGCGTTTGTAACCACCTGAAGACTTTCTGTGGTTGCCAGTGGGGAGCACTGCGAGGTGGGGGAAGCAAGCACTCACAGCCCTCCAAAGTACAGCAAAACCACAAGTGCCTAAACTTTGGAGTTTGCACACAGAGGTAACAGCATTCCCAGCAGGAACGGCAGGAGTGCTGCAGGACCCTCAGGCACACGGTCCCTTCTGCAGCTTTCTTCGCAGCCTCTCCGTGATCCTCCACCTTTCTGAGGCAGTCTGAGCCTCTGCGGCCCCGCGCAGCCCTTCCTCTCCTCCCTCCAGACCTCGTGTCGCGCTGCGGGCGTTCGGCAGGAGAGGAGTGCCGCCTAGAGTGCAACCTACGCCAGCAGCACGCGGACCGCTGGTGTTGCTGCTGCTTTATTTCCTGAGGAGCAGCGCTTGCCAAACCTCAGCACGCACCGACTGAGATGCATCAGCCGCAGCGAGGCAAGCTGTTTGCTCTGGGAGCTCGGAAAGCCCGGCTGGTGGGACCTAGATACAGCACTTGGGGATGTCAGTGGTAAGTGAGGGGTTCCAACGAACAATAGGGACGTGCCGTCGGGGTGTCTGTGGTCTCCTTGGAAGTTGCTGGAGTTCTTGGCCACAGCTCCCTGAATCACACTGGATCATGGCCCCTCTCAAAGCACCGTTTCCCTCACTGGAAGACTGTAAGCATCATTGCTCACGGTGGTAAAAATCACATCATCTTTTTTGCATTCACTGATTTTTAGCTAATTCTTATTTGGCTTGGAGTCAATCCCATTGCCCGTGTTTATTCCTCTTCTGGCACTGCTGCACTCCTTCAGAATGAGCAGCATTGACATGGATCCACCAGCATTCTGAGTTGCTTCTTCTAAGCACTCAGTACGTTGGTAGCGTTGGCTGATGGTTTGTTCTGGAATATCTTTGGGATGTGCAGTGATAACGGCACCTTTTGGTTTTCCCCCCGTTCACACCCTGGCTGCCGCGTCTGCCCTTCTGCAGCCCTGGAGAAAATACCAGCAAACTGTTCAGATGCGTCAGCTTCCTCCAGAGCCTCCTGTGGGCTGTGGCATTCCCCAGGCCTCTTCTGCAAGCAGTGATTTGTGGGGCATCCTGTAGGCACAAGTGCTGCTGCTGGAGATGCCTTCCCTCAAGCAGAGCACGTAGGAAAGATTCATCCAGATGTGCAGCAGTAGGTGGTGATGATGGTATTGTGAAATAATGAAACTCCAGCAGGAAAATCCCTTAGGGGGAAGGTATGTGTGCGATGCTCCACAGGGATGTGGGTGCAGCTGTGGGCTGGGGCTGCTCCCATCCCATCCTGTCCCAAAGGAAGAGTTTACTGCATGTTTTCTTTCTTCTGTGTGGACGGGTCTTCCTGAAGTCATCCAGCCAGGGGGAAGGTGAAGAACTGAAGCAGCTCTCTGCTCCACAGTGCACAAAGGAACAGCCACATGGGCTGCTTTCATCCCAACTGGAAAACAAATGTCGTGGTATCCGGACCCTACATAGAGGTATCAACCATCTCTAAAACTGCCCCCAAAACTGCTGGAACCTCACTATTAGGAGGGACTGAGGTGATCAGACCAGCATTTTCTGATCGAACACTCCTTAAATCACCAAAAATCACCACAAAGGAAATGATGGCAGTTACACATTTGTGTGAGAGATTTATTTTGCATAGATCCCATTAGAGTTTGATTACATTTCATAGAGTTCTGCATGCAAGTTTCCCAAGTATTTTACTGCACGAAATGCATGTGGGACGTCTTGGAAGCACTTGGGTCTTTGAGAACAGGCAATTTGCTTTTTCCTATATTTTGAAGCAATTTTCACTGCCTTTGTAGCACAGCAATGTTCTTCAGCTCAGAGAGATTCTTTGGTATCGTCTAAAAGCAACGGTCCCATCCTTGGAGGAGGATGTTCACCAAAAACTGCCATTGACTCTCCTAAAAGATGCAAAATTGCACTGAACGCATCTGGAAATTTCAGGTGCAGGAACGAAGCTCTGACCCCAGTGTGTGGCCAGGGTGGCGTTGAATGGTGCACAGGGAGAGGGAATGGCATCCACAAGGCTCTTCCCCACACACCAGTAGAGTGAAGTAAACAATTACAGCGTTTCTTCATCATCAAAATAAATAACTTGAAGTCCTACCAATAAATAGAATAAATAGGAATAATTATAGGAATAAATAACGTCTCCCAAGAGCTTTGCTTGTCAACGAGGATGTGCAAAAGAGGGTTCACGGAGCTCCGTGGCATGGCAGGCTGCTCTGCAGTCGTGTTGTCTACTCCGAGAAGCCATACGTGTTCAGGAACTTTAACAGTTCTTTCAAATTCTTGAAAAAGTCATCGTTTTCCATTGGCTCCCACTTATGTTTCTGGGGGATGGAAAAAGGAGAAGGGTCAGACCAACTCAACTTGGATATGCAAGTTGTACTTTGTTTCTTGACTGTAGATTGTCTCATTCTATCTTTTTTAAGACCATGAAGGCACCAAAGCAGGAGGCAGCTGCGTGCTTTAGCAGTGCATGCATTTTGCTGCTGGCTGGAAGAACACTGGGATTTGTACTAACCCAAACCCCATAGAACAGTGAGCAGAAAATCCACCCCAGACCTACCAGCCACCCGGTGCATGTCTCCCTGGCAGCATAGATACTCTGGAGAGTCTGCATAACCTTTTTCTCTAGTGGCTTCTTTCTGCTGCTTTCCAGGGCCTTAATAAATTCTTCCAGATAGACGACTGCGTTCTCTTCCCCTTGCTCCATCATGAGAATTATGTTGTTCTGCAATAACAAAGCACAGTCACTCCTGTCTTTTCTGTACAGCCTCATGGAATCACTAAGGTTGGAAAAGACCCCTCAGATCGCTGAGTCCAACCACTGAGCCATCCCCACCATGCCCACTGACCAGGCCCCCAGTGCCTTCAAAAGGTGCTATGATCTGCCTTGTGATAAGAACCAGAGCCAGTGCTGGTGGAAGCAAGCTCTTACACGTGGCTCTAATCAAGGCAACCCCTGAGCACTGATTTTTCAGGGGAGATTTTGCCTTGAGTGAAGCCCATAGAAGAGCAGCCCATTGGTGGCATGGTAGGCAGGGGACACCTCTTCTGAAAGCATGAGAGCTTGCCAAAGGATGGGCTCTGCCAACTGCCAGATCCTCCCTTCATCTCCGAAAGTACATGGTCACACCACAGGCGTGCAGAATTGCAATGTGAGCTGAAACAAAACCTTACCGGAGGCATGGTTTCATTGCTGCCCTGCAAGAGATTGTTAAAAAACCACATTAGCAGATGCTCCACCAGAACAAAAGCTCAGGCGTGCAACAAAAAGCAAACAGAACAGGCGAACCTGTAGTCTCTGAACATCTTCGATGACTTCCTTCAGGAGGGAGCTGGTGGGGCAGCCCTTGACCAGCGGCACAGGGCTGGGGCAGCTGGGGGCCCAGCAGGACAGCAGCAGGCAGAGCAGCAGCAGCATCGTGGCGAGGCACCGCGCTCCTCTCGTGGGCTGCGTATGGCTGCATCCTGGCTTCCTTTTATACATGCACTGTGCGAGGAAATGATTAATACCTCACCACAAAGAGGCTCAAGCTGAAGGCGAGAAGTCACCTGTAGAGTGGAAGCTGTTACTTTCTTATCTGACAGGGGAAACTACATGTGTCTAAAATAAAGACTCCCCCAGAAGTTCAGTAGCTGCTATGCAATTCAGATGTTTGAGCCCATCTTGCTTTCAGGGGCTGAAGCAATTTTATGATGCTGAAAGTACTGGTACAAAACAAAGCTACCTAAACATCACCTAGACCTTCATGCATGCACGTACTCTATTTGTTATTATGATTACTCACTGTAACACTCATTTATTGTCCTTCTGCTCTGCACTGGGAGACCTTACCTGGAGCACTGCATACAAATGTGGAATCCTCAGCACAGGATGGACATGGACTTGTTGGGGCATGTCCAGAGGAGTGCCATAGAAATGATCTAAGGGATGGAACACCTCCTCTGTAGGACAGGCTGAGTGCTGGGGCTGTGCAGATGGAGAATAGAAGGCTCCAGGGAGAACTGAGGGTGGCCATTCAGTACCTAAAGGGACTGTGAGAAGGGAGGAGACAGACTCTTTCGCAGGGTCTGTGTGGTAGGACAAAGGGAAACGATTTCAGACTAAAAGAGGGGAGGTTTGTATTGGATACTGACAGAGATTGTCCATGGAGAGGTGGTGCCCCATCCCAGGTCTGAGCAGCTGATGGAGCTGTGGGTGTCCCTGTTCATCGCAGAGGGGTTGGATGAGATGACCTTTCAAGGCCCCTTCCAACCCAAACTGTTCTGTGATTCTATACTTCTCCCTTAGTTAATACTCCTTAATGCTTCACGCTGCTCACATTTACAAGCTGGTGGGCTGCACGAGCCCTTCTGGAAGCAGGAATGGGGTCTGGAGCAGCCAGTCCTCCCTGCCCACACAGCTCTGCTGCTGCATGGATTGGTTTCCTGCCTTGATGCAGTCCCCTGACACTGCCTCCCCACTTTCCCTGTAGCCAGCAGAGTGGCATTATCCCATAGCTGAGACTGAGCTACTTTGGTGGCAAGCAGAGGAAAGCCAGCCTCATGCCAACAAGGGGTATGCACCCATTCAGTGTAGGGAACATTCATCCCTGTGATGCTCATCTGCTTACTTTAAAGAAAACTCTCTCCTGATTGTAAAGAGTCCGCGGAAGCTGTGTATCCCCAGAGGGGGAAGCAGAACTGCTGGCTCATCCCTCTCCTCCATTTGTCCTAGAGAAAGGGTGTCTATGGCTCTGTGCGTGGCCATCCCTGCTGAGGTTGGTGGGGAGAAAGCAGAATGTTTGTTTCAAAGGGAATTCACAGGTCTCAGGTGGATGAGAGCACATTCTGTGCATCAATCATAGCCAGGTGTGGAGGAATCTCCTCCCCTAGAGGAGGCAGTGGGAACTGATGCTCATCTCACAGCTATCTGAAGAAGTGAGTCTCTACAGGAAGGGCAGAAGGGAAAGGAGTGGGCAGCACGGACCTTTACTGTTGGAAAAAAAAAAAACTTCTTGGTTGGAACCCCACCTAATTCTCTTTATTCTTTTTATAGCAGCTTGTGACATGCAAATACATTCTTAGATTGCAGCCAGGGTGGAAAAAGAAAGACCTGATAGCATCAGAAAGGAGGATGGAACTTGCGGTGTGCTGCTGTACGTACACTTAGAGTTGGCCTCTAACACACTGACTCATTTGCAAACATACAGAACAGAAACCACTGTGGCCACTCTGCTCATCTCATGGCAGGATCAGAGCTGACCTTTCTTTCCTTTCTGCAGCACGGGGATGGCTTCTGTGGGATGCTGGGGGTGCAGGGAGTTCCCAGCAGCTCTGCGGCCAACTCCACCTCCACCAAAAAAATCCGGGCAGGATTGTGTGAGGGCAACGTGGGGCTCCGATCTGATTTCACTGATGTGATTTCACTGATATGATTTCACTGGGCAGAGCCATCTGAAATACCCGGGTCCTACCCAGATGGAGAATTCAGTTAATGAGCAAAAAGGGGACTGGGCCTGTTGAGCATTAACGGAAAGTCAAATAGAAAATTCACTGTGAAGCTGGAAAATAATAACAAAAAAAAAAAAAAAAAAAAAAAAAAAAAAGGGAAAATGGAAAATGAACAAGTCTGACTTTTGTGTGGTGGTCCTGTGTGGAACTAAGAGTTGGACACAGTGATCCTGATGGGTCCCTTCCATTTCTGGATGTTCTGTGATTCTGGGACTAAGGACCCTTTTGCTCTTCTGATCAACATCCTCATACTTGCATCAAGCTTCTATCCATGTGTTCTTGTGCAGCCTGTAGGTGTTTGTGTTTCTCCCCATGCTCATAGCTAAGAGCAGCACTCCTGGACATCCAGACAGATGTGATGGGCTCCTGGCTCTCCTGAGCATCTCCACTCATCCTGAATGTAGGAGGCCAAAATGCATTTGCAACATACTTTGCACAGCAGCATCGACACCTTCCTGTCTCAGCGCTGCAAGGAGTTAAAAGCATTGTAACTCTGTGGTCTGCCCCTGCAGAAAGAAGAAAACCGAGCTTCCCCGTGCAGCTCAGGGGGAGCTCTAATGTTGTTTAGAAACAGCAGAAAGTAAAATCGTCGCTGCCGGTGACTGTGTTCAGCCAACGCATCTGCAGCAGCTGCGCAGCCCGCTCCCAGCCGAGGACATTCTTTCCCTATGCCGTGCTCTGGCTGAGGCTGCCGGTCCCTGTCTGGTGTCTGCCGAGTGGGCTGCGCCTGGAGGCGGCCCCGAGCTCAGCACAGCCGGGTGAATCCACGCGCAGGGCTGTGCGCCTTGGGATAACAGCTGGGCACAGCATGGCTTTTTTATTAACGGAAAGGTATTCCCCATGTTTTTTATGGCTTCCTCAGTGATTACTCCAAAAAATACCTGTGAGTCACGGTGGCATGACCTTACCTTATGCTGCCAGGAGAGCATTATACAGAGGCGTGAGTGAGCTCAGAAAGGCCAACTCATTTATTGCATCTTGGCTGCTGGACTCCTGCCTGCATTGCCTTTGTCTTGGGAGCTGTGCCCGGGCAGACTCTCTCTGGGGGCGACTAGCAGGTCTGGATGCCTTTGGACTCATGGGCTTTTTCTGTGGCTCAGCAGCTTTGGGGAATGAAAGGGAAATTTCCCTGCTTGCTCAGTGGTGCTGTCCTGGAATGCCAAAGCTCCTCACCTTTCAGGCACAGTCAGAAATTTGGAGTTTCGTGGATTCATGGCTTGGTTTGGGTCTGAAAGGACCTTTAAGTCCACCTGGTCCCACTCCCCACAGCAAGCAAGGACACCCACAGCTCAGTGCTCAGAGCCCCCCAGCCTGACCTGTCAGCAGGGATGGGCAGCACTGCCTCCCTGGGCAGCCTGTGCCAGTGTTGAATTCCAAAAGTTGGGATTTCACAAGCATCCTCTGTGCCTGCCCAGCCCTGGTGGCAGTGGGTTAGTGCACAGCTCCAGGCTCTGCTCCATGCTGTCCCAGCTCCCCAGGAACCCCTGTGCTCCTTGGATCACCCTCGCCTCCTTCAGTCCTGCTGCTGTTCTCAGACTCGTGAAGAGCTTTTGGCTGGAGCTCAGGCGAGCAGCCAGGCAGCGTTTAACAGCAGTGATTCACAGCCGGCGAAGGCGCTGTCTGAAACCCTGCAGACCCAAACAATTTGTAATGGTGCTTTTGAGCGTGCTGCCCCACCCGCCGAGCATCTCACATTTGTCTCTGAGAGGGGGCCGGCAGGAAGGGACAATTAATTTCTCAGTTGCAAAACCACCGTGTATTATTGAGAAAAAGGACTGTATTCCAAACACCATTGTGTGCAAGCAGGATTACATTTGGCAGAAAATGTAAATAGTTTATGAGTTCTGACAAGTGACTAATAAAAGATGAAGATAAAATAGGAACAAAATAATAAGGGGGAATGAGTAATCCAAAAAATCCACCAAATCCTTCATGTAAGGAAAAAGGGGAATTTCTCTTGAGGAATATGAATCCAGATTTAGCAGCTGACTACAGCTTGAAGGAGTCGAGCTGCTTTCACCTGGCTGTGATAGCACCATCTCCATCAGGAGGGTGATGCCACCCCTGAGGCACTGTCCCTTCTTTCTGGCTAGGAAATGTCACCTGGAGCAGTGTTGGACAGGAGAGGAGGGGGAAGGGATGGAGCAGGGGGACAGATCTGCCCCAGGGGCCCTCCAGCAGGGAGCTGGGACAGCACTTCTCTGCATGATGGGGATCTGATCCAGGCTGCAATGGGAAGTGGCTCTGCAGGAGGGACACCTGGGCAGGAGGCTGCATGGCACAGCCTTGGGGTCATGGCTGGGTCTGATCCTGTGAGAGCAGAGTGGGTGTTACTGTGAAGAGCTTCTCATCGAATGAACAGCAGTGAACATAGCTCACAGCTTCCTGAAGCTGAGCATACTCCCTGCAAGCGACCTGCACTGCTGCGTCATGATCTCACAGGTCCCTTCCACTGCACAGAACTGGCGCTCACCTTTCCTGCTGGGGATGTATGAAACACAACAATTTCACAGCAAAGCCCTCCTGCCCATGCAAGCAGGTCTGCAGCTGCCCTCAGGAGGCAAAGTCTGAAGGCAGGTGCGCTTCACTGAGCTTGATGCAAGATTCTTATCAGTGGTGTTACAGCAATGAGGCAGCAGTGTGGCATCAGTGCTCCATGCATCGGTGAAGCCATGCCAGTGACATGAGTGTGCTGTCTGCCTGAGGCTGAGCAGCCCCTGCACCTCTGTTTGCACATCAGTCTGCAGATGGGCTTAGCAATATTTGGGCTATTGATGAGCTGGCGTGGGATGGGAGCTGAGGGCAGGGCTCTGGAAATGCCGGTAGAGCTGAGCTTTTCTCAGGGCTGAGGCACACTGGATCCCCATGTGTGGGTGGTGGTAGGAAGGGAGCTGCATCCTGAGAGCACCACAGCCATGGGGTTTGGGTCTATCTTGCAGGTGCTGCTCCAGCTGTCTGCTGCCTGGGCAACACTCAGTCTGTGTCCATCCAGAGCCAGCCCGGTGCTGACTTTGGTTATTAAAGCTTCACTTTTCCCTTTTGTGCTTCAGATTTTCCTGGACTGCTGTGCTGGAAATGTTGAGCTTGAGTAATGTTTTCTACTTAAAACACAGTAAGTTTTCTTGCTTTCACATGCCTGTGAACCCACAACTTCCCATTTATTCAAAAGATGAATTAGAGTGTAAAATATTCAGGCAGGATTTAAAACAATGCACGTGAAAAATTAAACACTTCATTGATAATTCAGGCCATTGACATTTGGAAGCAGCAGGAGTCTCTTTGGGGTGATTCTTGTTACTGTTGGGATCTTTGTAGTGCAAAATGAGAGCACTAAGGATCAGAGATTGTTCTGTTTAATGCATGGGGTGCAGCATTCATTCTGTTTCACTGCTTTAGGGAAGAGGCCCATGGCTCAGTGTCAGCCACCCAGCTCTGGTGGGAATGCAGTGTGCCTCATGCAGGTGACTGTGGGGCTATGCTGGGTTGCTGTGGGGGAACATCTATCCTTCTGTTCATCTGTTTGTCCATCCATCCATCCATCCATCCATCCATCCATCCATCCATCCATCCATCCATCCATCCATCAGTCCATCCATAAGTCTGTTCATCCTTCCATCCATTCGTCTGTCCACCTGCCAGTCTATCCATCAATCTGTCCATCTGTCTGTTGATCCATCCATCTGTATGTCTGTCTATCCATCTTTCTGTCCATCCATCCTTCCATCCATGTGTCTGGGAACACTGCACAGAGCTGCCCACAGGGAGCCAGCACCTCTCGGGGGTTTTTTGCACTTCATTCTGTATTTGACTGCTCTGTGGTGGCTGCGGTTTGGTGGCTTTGGGGAGCTGCCAGCAGGTTCTGTCCTCTCAGTGCCCCCCACCTACTGCAGTGCCTGGGGCTGGTGGAGGAGCTGTCAGAGGGTGTGGGTGGGCACCGCAGTATCCGTGTGTCTGTTCCACCTGGTGCTGTGTGCTCCCCCTGAGTGATGGGGATCTCCGAAACTACCCCTTGGAAAGGAAAAAAGCACTGATAAAGATGCTGAATTCTGAAAGATTTATTTCTGGAAAGATCCATTTACTTTCATGAAGGGTTACAAACGTTTAGTAATGGTTGTGTCAATATGTGCGACGCACCACATACATCCCTACAGCCCAGCCTGGGCAGTTACATTCCTCTTGAACATAATTTTATTAAATATTAACTAGGACATAGATTTACAAGTGTACACACTTTCCAAGTACCTCCCATAGCCATGGATACCCAAACAATTTGGAAAACAAGTATTGCCTCATTCAATTCAATAAGTCAGCTCATATGGGATGTGGGAAACTCCTCCAGTCAGTTGGGACAACCAGGGGAAAGCAAGTGGGATTGACAGAGAAGTGTTTGTGTTTGCATTGTTCAGGATTTGGTTACATTTGGGTGACATCATTCTGCTTAGTCAAAAATAAATCTGGCAGAGGTTCAAGTTATTATTCATCAAAGTAAGCTGGAACCTTTTGCTCAAGGCTGCTCCTGGGGCCAAGAGGAAGGTGAAGCCATGGGGCTGTTTCTGCTAATGAGGGCCCCAGAGGCACCTGTCTCCGTCCCATCCCCATCCCTGTCCCCTCTCCTGACCCCATTCATATCCTCATCCCCTTCCTCATCCCCGTCACCATTCCCATTCCTGTTCCTATCCCTGTCCCCATTCCCATTCCTGTCCCTATTCCTGTCCCCATTCCTGGCCCTGTTCCCATCCTTGTCTCCATCCCTGTCCTTATCCCCATCCTGCAGGGCAACTTTGCCCAGCTCTGAGCAACACCAAGACCCACAGGTGTGCCTGGGTACTGATGAGGGGAGGAGAAAGGGAACTGCATCCCTCACACACCAATACACAACAGTATCCCAAAGAACCAATGCAAGTACATCCTTGTCACAACAAATATTTTATTTCAAGGTATCCATTAAGAAAAATAAATAAATAAATAAATAAAAATAAATATATAAATAACATTTGTCATTACAGAGTGATATGATGTGAGTTAAACTAGTATGACCATAGAAAATACTTAAATCTCATTTAAAATATTTCAGTCTTTTGACTGAGCAGTGTGTTTCAGTCATTAGAGAGAACAGGGCCCTCTTAATATAATTTATATAAACATATAAAAGCACACACACTTTTACATATATATATATATACATATATATATACATCTGTCTATAAATATCATCAATATTCCTGAGAATAAGTTAATAGTAGAATCACATTTTGGGTTGCAGTAGAGTTATGCATTTCTTCCTGGGTTTGGTCTTTGGTGCAGTCCTTCTCTTTAGGTCCATGTTAGAGTTTCTCATCCTTCATTTTGGAGGTAACTCAAGAAGTTTTTGAATTCCTGTATGAATTTGTCCCGTGATACTTGTGCAGTTTTACATTCCTTATCAGGAACCTGAAAAAGAAACAGAGAGCACAACTTAGTCCCATGGGTATGGCTGTTGCTTGCAGCTGTGTACTCCTTGGGCAGCTCCCTGTGCCCCAGGGCTGTGGCCACATTGGTTCCACTCAAAGCACTGGGCACAGCCACAGTGCACATCCTGAGGTGGATTTCTGCTTCCACTGCTGCCCGGATCTGATTGGTTTTCACATCGTTATCTTTCTTGCAATTGAGATTACAGCAGTGAAAGCAGCAGCACGTGGAAGAGCATAGTGTTCAAGGTAGAAAGTGGGTAGTCATAGTCATCTTATTAATTATCAAATGAGATTATAATGCCTATCTTATACCCTTCCTACCAATCATGACATGAGATATCTAGTGCTTGCAGCAGGCAGAGCTGTGCCCATTCAGGCACCATGTCCCTGCAGAGCTGATCCTGGTGAGCACTCACTGGTGTGTGCAGCACGATCTCAGGCTTACCTGAGTGGAGGTTACATTCGTGAAGAGGTGTTCACACTTGTGAACTATGCTCAGCTGAAAGATGGCTTTTCTATTCTCCATCCAGTTTGCTTTCAAGGACTCCATGAATGTTTTCAGGTTGTTACGTATGCAGGTTTTATCCTGAAAGAGCAAGCATACAATTGTTCTCAGCAGCTGTGTGATACATCAGAACCATGTGCACAGTTCTCTGTATCCCAGGAACTTAGATATACCCATCCAAAACAATAACCTGTGGGATTCAGAGCCGTGTTTCCAACTACAACCCCTGATTTTCTATTCAGCAGTTTACTGGACATCAAATTTAGACAATGGTGATAAAATGTGTAGCGTTGGCTTGGAAGCAAACTATGGCCAGGCAGCCCTGCTACCTCCTGCTTTGCTGCAGGTGCTGCCAGGGCCTTACAGCCTGCAGAGGTCCAATGGGGAAATCCCTTCCTCATCAAAGGAAGGGAGGAGCAATCCTATCTATGTTCTTGCTGTCCTATCTCTGCTGAAAACACACTGGAATTGTCCTGGTGGAACGCATGCAACAGTTGTTGCTGGTGGGTGCTTGAAGCCATTCCCCACAAAGGCAGGTGGCACTGACACTGTCTTCCTCCTGCTGTCTGCCAACAGGAGATGGCCTCCTACCTCTCACTTGTGCTGCTCATCTCTGTGGAAATGCCTTTTTCCATGGGGCTGTGGGAGAGCACAGCCATGGGTCTGTATGGGGTGTAGCCTCAGTAGTAGTTATGAGCTAAAACTGCGTTCTGGAGCTACAGAGAGACTGTGCCCCAGTGAGACCTCTGCCTGCACAGAGCCATCTCAGGGATGCTGTAGCAGCAGCTCTCTGTGAGCTCTTGCAATACCTGTACTTTTCCCTATATTTCTGGAGTAAATGCAGTGCTATCTAAGTTGTGAAGCAGAAAAGAAATCCGGGAGCTGAGGCAATGACTGCAAGTAGAAGAAATGAGTTTTCTTACCTCGACATCCATGGGAATCAAGGACAAATCCTGGTGAAGAGAAAATGCAGTTAGCAACCTTGAAACAAACCCTGGGACAACGGGCAGCCAAGTGCAGGGCACCGAGAGGAACTTACTTCTACAGTCATTTTGCTGTTCTTCATGTCACTCTGAACTTCTTCAATGATGGAGTACACTGTGGAGCAGTGGAGGGGTGTGCTGGTAGGAGCAGGGCTGCAGAGCACCCCGAGGGTAAGCAGAACAGTGAGCTGGGCCAGCATCGTGGAACTGTGCTTCGGTGTGAGCTGTGTGTGCTCTGCCCCGGGTTCTTCTTATATACACACTGGTGGCAGGAGGAAATGATTAATATCTCACCACAAACATGCTCATGCTGAAGGGGAGGCGGGGAAGATTTACCTGAAGAATGGAATCTACTGGTTTTTTCAAATGATTAAGAGTCTACGTATCTTCTACTCCAAGGGCAAGCTAGTAGATACTGTACCCAAACCCCTCAGCACCGCATGCTTCCAACCCCTTAATGTGTAAGTGGAGCAAGTGGTGCAAGTAAGTGCAAGCGTGTGTGAGGTTAGGAGAGGACCTGTTTATGAATCATAGATGGACATGCACACAGACAGACAGTAGAGAATGACATCTTGTTCTATATTAATCCCTCAGCACTTGTAAAAGTTTGAAAGAAGAAAGAAACTGGACAGACTCCCCCTGAAACCTGGGGTGGTGATATTCAACATTGTAAGGTTTACAATCTTGAGCATTTCTCTTAAAACTGATGCAATTATTCTGTGCAGCTTCTACACAGAATTCTGTGAATGAAGTCTGAATGAATGAACAAACAAATGAATGAAGTCTGGAATACATTTGCAACATCTCAGGTTTAGGAGCACACGTGTAGCTCAGCGCAGGCTGGGCTGCCCACAGCCAGCAGCACTGAGCTCTGGCGCAGCATCGTGGCTCTCTGGGTGGAATAGCAGCAGGGAAAGTGTGTAGAAGGAAAGATGGTTACCTGAGCCTCCAGCTCCTGCCCCTCCTGCCACGTGCTGTCCCATCCAGAACTACAGTCAGTGTTGAGTGCCCCTCCAGCCAGTCAGGCAGCTGTCCCCAAACTGCAGGAGAGCAGCAGGCAGATCTCTTTTAATGTGGGCAGAGCTGCTGGTGCACTGGACAAGCTAATTAATAACAGCAGTGGGGGAATTTGATAAGCAGTGATTCAGAAGCCTGCTGGACTGTGAGCACAAAATTACTTTCATGGAGCAGCTGTCCCTAGGTGGGCTCCACAGCAGGGTCTGATGTGGACACAGCACTCCTGGCAAGGAGCTGCTCCTCCCCTGGGCTACCCACGGCTCTGGGCACCCAGCAGCTGTGTGCTGTGTTTTATTTCCATGTTTTATTTAAAGTGCCATCCACCACTTTCTTTTCTGAGGACGTGCTTTGCTCTTTTGTCTGGTACTGCTGACTTAAATCATGACAAGCTGTAGTGCTGGAGCAGCCCTGCAGCAGAAGCTCAGCACAGCTTTCCTAGCCAATGGGGAATTGCTGTAAGTCTGCTCTTCTGAGAAGTTATAGAGGTATCAAGCAATTCACTTTTGTTTATTTCCTCACTGTTTGCTTACTAGAGATGGATGTAGTGATGGGCAAACTTTCAATAAATATTTGCCCACTAACCCAACTCCAGAGAGCAAACAGCTTTCTCCAGACATTATACTTCGTTGTTATCTGCTTCACTTCTGCTTGTTTCAGCTCTACTCTGGATGAACCACAGAGCAAGGCTCCCTTAGCCTGCAGGCAGGATCCTGGGCACCCTGCAGGTTGAGGAACCCAGTGCTCCTCCTTGGGTCAGCTCCTATATTACCTGATGTGCTGAATCCACACATAAGTTTTGCTCTTTTTTCTCTCATTCTTAGGATGTGTTTTGTGAATTTCATTATCTCCTGAAATGTCAGCCCCCTTGGAGCAACCTGCTTTCTGCCTGCCGCAACATGGGGATGGTGGCACAGGGATGAGCGCTTTGTAGGCAACGATATGACTTTGCTTAAAATGTGAAGTTAGAGGGAAAAGTAGAAAGCGCATCTCTCAGGTTAACGTATTATCAATTCAGAGCATCAGCGCGCTTTCTTCCATTTACCTCACCACTCCCCCATATCTATAGGGTTCCACCTAAGGGGTAGTTTCCAGCTGTGAGCAACTGTTTCCTCATCGTCTTATTGATTCTTTAGCCCGGCTCAATAATTCCTTCCATGTTTTCTCTCTGAACAGTGACACCTCCTTGGTAATTCCCAAGATTTTTGGTGCAGCTGTCACAGTCATGCGTATTTTGGGAGGAGATCTTTGGTGTTTTGGGCATTCTTTCAGGCTGGAGGCTGAGCTGACAGAGGGACTTTGCAGAGCTCAAAGAGTGCTCCGGGAGGAAAACTCATAGGGATATCAAATCTACTAATCGAATATCCAACATGCAGCAAGTAATGCAGAGCAGCAGCACGAGGCAGTTACTCACACTGTCCTGCAGTTGAGATGCTGGCCAGAAAAAACATCATCCAGTGCTGCACTCTGGGGAACCCTCTGAGATAAAAGTTGGGACTGAGAGTTTGATGAATATTTTGTTGGATTCCGTCTGGATTGTTGGAGTAAGTGCGTAGCTGGGCTGATACGGGTGGAAAAACAGTGTCTGGAGCCAACATCATGGCTGTGAAGGAAGTGCTTCATCAGGGAAGGGCTTCATCAGGAAAGGGCTTCATTAGGGAAGGACTTCATTAGGGAAGGGCTTCATTAGGGAAGGGCTTCATGCCATAGGGACGTTTCTGTGCAGGACAGAAGAAGTCACTGTCACGGTGGACAGCTGTGACTGCATCCCCAGGGGACGGTGCCTATTTATAGCGTGAAAGATTAAAAAAGAATCCACAAAAAACAGAACAAAAACCCCACAATAAAAGCCCCACCAACAAACACAAGAGGCACACACACACCAAACCCTGTGGGCCGGTGCTGCTGGCGTTTGTGACTCTTTGCTGCTGCCTGACCGCTCTGTATTGGTTTGTTCTGGTTGCTTTGCTCTGTAAACACTGCACATAGAGCCTTGCCCTTCCATGGCACCTCGCTGATTTCAGCAGCCTGAGATTCCCAGTTTATCTCACTTTTCATAAGATCACATAGAACACAAGGCTGAGAAGGACCATCCAGGTTTATGATACAAATAGTCTACGGTATCCTTTTTTGAATTACACCTGAGGATGGGATGCCTTCCTGTGAAAACCTATGCAGTGGATTCTCTCCATTTGTAAGAAGCTATCCTTTAGGACAGCATAGAATCATAGAATCATAGAATTACCCAGGTTGGAAAAGACCTTGAAGATCATCAAGTCCAACCGCAGCCTAACCAGTACCCCATCTCTAAAAAAACCTCTGCTAAATCATATCCCTGAGTACCACATCCAAACAGCTCTTAAACACATCCAGGGATGGCGATTCAACCACCTCCCTGGGGAGCCTATTCCAGTACCTAACTACCCTTTCTGTAAAGAAGTTCTTCCTAATATCCAACCTAAACTTGCCCTGGCGCAACTTGAGGACATTTCCCCTCGTCCTGTCACTTGTCACTAGTGAGAAGAGACCTGCCCCACTCTCGCTGTAAGAACCTTTCAGGTACTGGAAGAGCGCGATAAGGTCTCCCCTCAGCCTTCTTTTCCCCAGACTAAACAGCCCCAGCTTCCTTAGCCTCTCCTCATAGGGCTGATTCTCCAAGCCCTTAACGAGCCTCGTTGCCCTTCTCTGGACCTGCTCCAGTACCTCCATGTCCTTCCTGTGCTGAGGTGCCCAAAACTGGACACAGTACTCGAGGTGAGGCCTCACCAATGCCGAGTACAGGGGCAGGATGACTTCCTTAGTCCTGCTCACCACACCATTCTTGATATATGCCAGGATGCCGTTGGCCTTCTTGGCCACCCGGGCACACTGTCGGCTCATGTTCAGCCGTGCATCAATCAGTACCCCCAGGTCCATTTCCTCCACACAGTCCTCCAGCCACTCCGCCCCAAGCCTATAGCGCTGCCTGGGGTTGTTGTGGCCGAAGTGCAGGACTCGGCATTTGGTCTTGTTGAACCTCATCCCATTGGCTTCAGCCCAGCTCTCCAGCCTGTCTAGATCCCTCTGTAGGGCCTCACTACCCCCAGGCAGATCCACACTCCCAGCCAATTTAGTGTCATCTGCGAACTTACTGAGGGTGCACTCAATGATTTCATAGAGGTCATCAATAAAGCATGAGATGCCCCAGGCTGCCATTGACTTCTGAAGCGCACATCCCCAGGCAATGCCAGCACTGTCACGAGCCTCATTGCTCCTCTCCTTCATCTGCAAGGGGACTGGGCAGAGTGGAGTGTCATCACGTCCTGCAGACCCTTTGATGGCAACCTTATTTACACATTTTTTAAATGTTTTTATTGCTTTTTTTTCCACAAGACACAGTTGAAGGGGTGCACTTTGTTGACCGGGTTTCCTACATACATCCTGGTTGACAGAATCTTTTCAAATTTCTGCAGCAGATGAGTAAGAACAGCTGTGTGTTGATGTGAAAGGAAGAGACTCAGAAACATAACCCAGATACAGAGGTTATGGTGCCAGCGTACAGATGGTCCTCTACAAATGCCCCTTGTAGGTTGGCCCATGAGATGCATGGTACTGGCAGTTAAAGCCATGCTTTGTGAAACAGTGACCATTATGCTGGTAGGCAAACTTCACCAGTGCACGAAAACACAGATTCCTTACAAAATAGCATATAAGTATGCAGGTCTGCTCTACAAAAACTGAAGAACCAGTGTGTTGGAAACTGTGAACCTGTGCCAAATCCTTGGTATTGCTATATCACAGAAGGTGGTGTAGAGGAGGATTTGCATGCGGTCAGTGGTGGCCAAACTGAATTTCATGTTATCAAGATGAAGCTAATTTCTCTGAAATTGGCAAATTAAACTAATCTTACGCTAACAGTAAATGCAGAATGATCCCCTAATGATTCAGTACATAACCCAAGGCCCAGGTGAGCCTTCCCGCAGCTGTCATCACTGTCCATGACAAGCCACCATGTAGGAAGGTGTTTGCTTTCCTCCACAGCGATGTCTTACTGGAAACATGATGGCAATACGCAGATGAATCAATGGGCTGCTGTCAGACCACATGTATGCGGCACAGATCTTCTGAGAGATTGAGTTCCCCACATTCAGCTGCTCGTGAAGCTGAGCTGAAGATGTAGTAAATTTGTGGAGTGCTTACTTTCTGAAGTGAGCATTTCCAAGAGGGATAGGTATCCCCTGTGCTCAGTAACTCCAGTTGGATTACCCTTCTTCCAATGGTTTATTTCCAAATGTGCATGTGTTTACCAATGTGAATTTCATCCTGGAGCTGTCAAAACTGGCTACTGGGTGATCTCAATTATATAAAAATATATATATTATATTTTATATATTATAAAAATAATCCTGTTAAATGCATTTAATCAGCCAAATTTCCGTGTGAATAACAGAAATATTTGTGTTAAAAATTTGATTTATATTACTTACATCTCGTTTCCAGCCTTCTATGGAAGGTTTACCGGTGTGTCGTCATAAAACCACAGGGACAGATAGCAAGTGCTTCTCAGTGCTCTCAGCATTGCCCTTGTGAGATCTAATGATCTAATCTACAGATCACAGCACTGTGACAGCGCGGCCAAATTCTGGGCTCTATGGAAGGTTCTTGCTGTGCTTCTTTGGCCGTCACACCTCAGCCATAGCTGCTGGTCTGATGCAATTCAATGTAATAGATCATAATAGTTCATTCACCCACAGCCTGATGTGTCAATGGGTTGGTGAGGGACTCCCAGTGCATGCCCCACTGTAATCCCACTTGATCCCAGTCTCGAGTGTAGCCTGTAGTGGGCAACTG
The DNA here is from genome assembly GCF_039878825.1 of Excalfactoria chinensis. Classification (NCBI taxonomy): domain Eukaryota; kingdom Metazoa; phylum Chordata; class Aves; order Galliformes; family Phasianidae; genus Excalfactoria; species Excalfactoria chinensis. Next base: position 1,709,404 of record NC_092837.1, read on the forward strand.
CTGCTCCTGGGGCTGTGCACCCATGCAGCCCCAGTGGCATTTTGCTGTCAGCTCAGCAGTCACTGGAGGAACTCATTCACTGTCTCTGCTTTTCATGTTGGTTACTTTTATTTTGTCAAACTCGTGGTCATTTGTTGCTCTATGGTAGTAGTAGCTGGATGCAGAAAGTACAGCAAGGTCTTTTGCCTATGGATGCTCCCATGTTGTGAGCTTGAGATGGCTGTGTTGGCACTGCAGGACTGTGAGATAGTGCCCATAGTGCTGGAGAACAAAATATACCCATCACCATGATGGGTCCACAGGCACAACTCAATGAAGCTCCAGGGCCAGATCTGGAAGAGAAGGTTGATTTCTGAACATTAAAAAAAAAAAAAAAAAAAAAAAAAAAAAAAAAAAAGAGGAGATTTTACATAATAGGTGCAAAACAGCCCAAACTGATGAGGAGAGTCTGATGTCTGATGAATATCTGGGCAGTGTCAAAATTCTTAACAGTTGACCTTTTTTCTTTTTTTTCCCCTCTTTCTGAGGAAGCCTTATGCTTTGCTTGGCGTTGTCTATCTTGGACTGCATGGGTTCTCATGTTTCAGCATTTCCCAACATTCAGGCAGTTGCTTTGCATCCTTAACAGTCCTTTCGGGCAGCTTCTCCCTATCTAAGTTTGTGGTTTTATCAAGTAAAACAAAAATCCTGAGCACAACACCTTGCAGAGCCACATTTCTCTGGCATGATCAGGAGCTGGGTGAGCTGTGCTACATAAGGCCATGGAGACTTCGAAAAGAAGAGACAAAAAGGGCATTTTTTGTGTTTTCAGTCTTACTAAGCAACTTCTTTCGGGAGTTCTATTCTTAGAAGTCACTAACTAGTCTGACAGCATTAAGGCAACCACTCGATCAGTGTGGAAAATACATGCTGGTAAGTCTTTTAGCAGCAGCAAATAACAGGCAGTGTGTGATGCTTGTGAAAAAAAATGGGGGAAAGGTGCAACTTTTGAAAGTGCGTTACGGGAGATGATCACATTTGATAAAGCCAGTGGGATTCAACACCTGAGGCTGTGTGGGGGCTGCTGACGCATCCCAAGGTGCTCAGTACCACACCGGTGCATTCCCATGCGGGGAACCCAATTCAGCACCAACTGCAAGAAAGGGCACGGTCTGGGAGTTCGGTCCTTAAAAGGAAATGCTGTCTTTAACATTGTGTTATTCGCTATCGTTCTTTTATTGTTATTTTCTTAAATAGTTCAGAGCTAAAATATGAAAGAAACATCACCTTTAAAGCTGAATCACAGATGATGTTTACTTTGTATCCATCTTTTCATGGAACTACATAGCAAAATGAAAATAACTTTCTCACAGGCAGCTGCCTTACCTATGGGTAACCTTTAGAGAAGGACAAAGTTCTTCTGATGTGCATTTCCCTGGGTTTATTCAATTTATGGGGACTTAGCCATCATTTCCAGCTTTGTGAGATGGTCAGTATACAGAGAACATTCCTTTTGCTTTAATATTTTCCCTCTTCAGTCTGCTAGGAAATAGAAATTATGTAGCTCTAATTCAAGTGGCTAATTGAAAAGCACTATGAGTTATACTGGGAAAACCATAGAATCATTCAGGTTGGAGAAGATTCCTCAGACATCCAAGCCCAACCCACCTCACTGTGCCCACTGACCATGACATCCAGTGCCACATCCCCACAGCTCTGGAGCACCTTCAGGAAAGTGACATCTCCACTCCCTAGGCAGCTGTGACCACACTGACTGCTCTTTGGTGAATAAATCATTCCCAGTTTCCAGCCTGACCCTCCCCATCATCAGCTTGGGGCCATCCCCTCTCATCCTATCTTTGTTATCTGGGAGCAGAGGCTGAATCCCCCCTAACCCCGCCCCCCCATTACCACTTCCTTTCAGGAGTTGTAGGGAGTGATGAGGTCTCCCTTGAGCCCTCTCTTCTCCAAACAGAACCACCCCAGTTCCCTCAGCTGCTCCCCATAGGGTGTGCGCTCCAGACCCATCACTGCTCTGTTACCCATTCTTTGGACAAACTCCAGCACCTCAATGTCTTTCTCTTAGCCTGGGGTCCAAATCTCTTCTGTTTTGTAGCTGGTCAAAACCAGAGGTGAAAGTGAAAACAGAAGACCCTGTGAGATAGCAAAGTCCACCCTCTCCTGGGGCCACATTTTGTCTTCTCAGGAGGAGCGGGGCTGCTCTGGCTGCAGGCAGGATGTTCCCAGCAGGATGTTCTGCATGGCCCACAGTGCCCCGCTGACACAAACAGTGACAGCTGGTGGATGGAGAACCCTGACCACGTGCAGTGAAGTGTCCCACATCACACCGTGCTTCCCCAGTAGCTGCAAGACCCTTTCCAGGAGTTTAATCACATCCTTTGGAACCCTGACCTATCTGAATCAGCTGAGAGGAACCTCTATGCTAAAAGCTGCTGTAAGGTTTTTAAACAAAAGTAGTCTCATAAATCTGCCACGCATTTCAAACAATCAGGATTTTTTTCTCTCTGACTCAGAGTGTTTGTCCCACAGAACCATGGCAGCGGTCCTACACAGCCCACATCCATCACTGAGCACCATCCGGGCTGCACACAGGGCCATCCCCCACCTGAAGGTGGGCTGATGGGAATGGCATATTGGGAAGGGCTGAAAATCAGTCAGCCTCAAGTCACTCAAGGGCAAAGAAAAGGGAGAGATTTCTGCCTCTGCTATGTGGCTGTCAGGCTGTTATTCCCTGGCTAGGGCGCTGAGAAATAAGTTTCTCAGACATGTTCCTGCTTGTGGGCATAAGAGCCCAGCAGATCAGTATCGATGGCCACCTCACAGTGCTGTCACATATTTCTGTCAGCAATTGAAAATAGAAACCCTCAGAGTCACCTGGGAGAAATCCTGTGCCCAGGATTTACCTGCTCGTTGTTTCTGTTTTTCTTTCACCGAAAGCACATGAAAAAAAGAGTTTGTGTTTTGTTTTTTTTGTTTTCCTGCTCATTGTGTTCATTTATCATTTCACTCACCAACTCCCTCTTTTTGGTTCTATATCCATGATTTTCAAACTCGTCTCAGTCAGACTGATACTGCGTGGCCAATTCCCTTCCTAGGAAAATCTCCACTGATGGGTGTAAATACGCAACATCCCGTGGAACAATTTAGGTAATAGCTGAAGCCCAAGAAATAGGAGCAGGTAAGAGCATGACTTTGAGGTTCCTCACAACTCCACAGTCACTTCAGTGACAAGGATTCATTTCTCCTGTGTTTGTATTATTAGGCCAAACTGTGTATTTCATTCCATTGTGAGATATGATTTTGATTCCAAGTTGTAATGAAAGATTCACTATTTCTCTATTCACTATTTTTTTTTTTGCTGTTACATCGGTGACACAGATCTGTCCTTTCTATGTGGCCCAAGTAGATTCTGCGCCGATGCTCTCAGAGCCCCTGCCAAATTTGGGCTCAGCCTTAATATTCCTACCCCTGTCTTCAGTTTAGAACAGTTTCCTAATACTTGACCTTGCCATTACAAAGCTTACATGACCCTGTCCATCTTTTCATTAAACCAGCGTAAATAAGCAGCTGGCACATGCTCACAGGAACAAAACAAAAGCCCCAGTAAACAGCTTGTTGTCTGCAACAAAAATGCTAGGTGTTCTTGTTTAAAAGATGTTCCATTTCAGTGCAACCTAAATATATTAACTCATTAAGAACTGTGTGAGATAGTAACGACGTCATACAAACAGCATTTGCACTGCACTCTCAGCAGCCTTTTCTGCAGCTCTTTGACTTCTGCTTTCCCTGGCGCTGGCTCAGTCCCAGCACTGTGTGTCTGCTGAGCTCTGACAGCAGATGGCAGCTCACTCAGAAACAGAGGGGCAGAAAGGATTACTACAGGAGAAAGCAGAGCAGAAAGCTCACTGCCACGCTCTGCCAGGCTGCCGCTGTTGACAAGGTCATATCTCTGATCAATGGCAAAAAGCAGCCATGAGGCCATCTCCATTCTTGCCTAGGCAGCAGAAGTGAAGTGCCTTGTTTCTCTGTGTTGTATTAGAAGCATCAAAGTAATCTGTTCCTGTTTAAAATAATATGATCAACACTTCATTGAGTCACCAGTACATATGACCTGTGGCTTCATAGTCACAGCACAGCATCATTGCCTGCATATGCAATACTGTCACTAAGTGATCTGCCTCCGGCTCTCTGTTCCCCCCGCTGTGATGTGCTCATGGGCTGATGGAGAAGGGAAAGAGAAACAGGGTAGTTTAACAGATGGTATGAAACTGCCATACTCCTGTGAATCCTTCACTCCAAATCTGTTTCAAAAAATTAATTTAAGCTATCCTTCAAACTAATGTATTGTAAGGTGGCATTTTCACATATGCAAAGATACTGGCTTTGTCATTTCTTTATCCAAGAGGTGTGGCCCATCAGCCACAACCCAAATCACGATATCTTTGTTCTCCATTATTCAAATCCAAACTAATGTAATGAAAGCACAAAGGTCATTACAATGTATGCTTATATTTATTTATACAAGGGAACTGATGCTTTACTCCCAGTCTGAGAGGTGTAACATAATTTGCTTCAACTGAATTGCTTACTGACCACAGCATTAAGTGAGATCAGCTCTTGATCCCATTCACTGACAGGAATCTCTTGGGCCTAAGCTGTAAATGTGTCCCCTAAACCAGAAGAGGTCACACTGAATGTTTTGTCTACTTTATGTGACTGTGGCAGAGCATAGGGTTGTGAGGTACAACAATTTGATATCTTAATTGGTTCTGAGAAAAAACAAAATAGAACTACTTGTTCTCTCACTTGTTACTCTAATGTAGAAAGAGCTGAACAAAGATTTCTCAGACAGCTCCTGTATGTTTTTGCTTTTATTTTGGAGCTGGAGCCCTCTGACCGGGGCAGCAGCAGAGCACAGGTGGCACCCACTCTCCTTGCATCACCCTGCCAGAAGTAGTTCAGAGAGTTCATGATGGTGATAAATGGACGCGAACAGAAACCAAATCCATAAAGTAGGGCATTACGTCACTTCTAGTCTAATACCTGCTGTGGGTTTTGAATTCTCAAAATGAAATATTCTATTTTTTCTAGTTTGCATCAGCAGTTCACTGACTTTTCCTGCAAATAATTGAATACAGGCTTTTTATCCAGCTTTTTTTCTTGCAACCAGGAGGTTTTTTGTCACTATAGTCATTCACACCAGCTAACAGTAATACATAAGTTAAATACAATGAAATTAATGAGAGGTATTAAAAATTCACACTTGGTAAATTGGTTCAGAGTCCAAGAATTACAATTTGTATGTGTTCTTGCCTGACAAAATGTCCTTATTGTGAAAGTTTGACTGATAAAACCGAGTTAGTCAACAGTTACAACATGAGATTGTTTACTCTCTCTACCAAATAGAGACAAATGCTGAAAGGGAGCCTTTGCTGCTGAAGGTTTGTACCAGCTGGAGCCCCATGAAACAACAAGCTCTGTTGGCTCTGACCAGTTTCAGCTGGGCCTCTGCTCACACCCCACCCACAGTCCAGGAGCCCATTTAAGCTCAGCCCTGGAGCTCTTTCAACTCCTGCTTGTATTGCAGAAGAGTTGGTTTCTAGATCAGCTGCAGCTACACCTCTGTCAGGTCATGAACCCTGCTGATTATGATTCCTAAACTGTGGGTTGATTCTGACTCAACCTCAGACTTCCTTTGTCACCAGATGGTTGTTGGTGGACTGGATGCTTGGCTGCCATCCCCAGACCTGTCCTGCTTGCTGTGCTTGGTTGCTGTGGGGCTGCACTCTGATAGTGAGATGCCTGCCTTGTCAGCTGCATTGTACTTGGCTCCTGGCTCCCTGTCTTTCAGATAGCAGGTGACTCTTTCTGTATTCCTATAGTAACTGTGCTTGCTAATAAGATTGATGCAGGATGTTAGAAGACTAGTTTAAAGAAGAGCTATCAACAAGTAAAATAATAATAATAATAAGCATTGAATCAAAACAAATGACATAAAACATCAGGATGCTTTAAATGCCTATGTATCATGCAGAGGAAGCAGTTGCTTCTGTTGACTTGAGGAAAGGCTTACTTCTCTCTTAATCTGGCCGAGATATCCTTAAGTCAAAGTCACACAGGGAGGGTAAGTTGACACCATGCAGTATGATTATATAGCTTTTAGAAGTACTAGGCATTTTTCTCTTGGCCGTGGGATGCAGAACAGATTTGCTAAGATTTACTGTAAGGTCAGCTTATTACTGATTTGGGCTGCCAAATAATGCTGGTCTGCGTCTTGTGGATCCTGCAAATGTACAATCTCCTTACTCCAAGCACTCATTTCTCTCCAACTCTCAGAAGTCCACATTCCTCTGTATGGATGACTGTTAGTACACACAGCACAGACTTAAGTGAATTCTCTTCAACAGGTAGAAAAAAAGAAATGACAGAGGAATCTGGAGCAGAAGACATGGAAGGAACAAACACTCCTATGATGATGCGTCCGCCTTCTGGCACGTAGCACTGAATACAGCTGGGAGCCCATCGCAAATCTATGTGAGGTGAGGGGGGCAGAATGGGTTCTTTAATTAACAGCGGCGGTAATTACGGGTTGCGCCGGTGTGCGGCGGCCGCTGTCCGTGGTGCTGGAAGTGCTGGCTCTACTGCCGTCGGCTGAGAGCACGAGGGCAGATATGGCACTGGGAGATGTGGTTAGTGAGCGCAGAGGGGGTGGGTCAGCGTAGGGCCAGATGAGCCTAGTCTTTTCCAGCCTTAGCGATTCTTTGATCTGAGCCCATTTCCTGATTTTCACTTTATAGAATTGTGGCTGGCAATCTTACACAAAAGCTGTAACAAATATTTGTGAAGAAGGTAATTTTCCACTGCACTTAATGACAGTGAAGATAGATTTTGTTATACTTGCAATGGTAGTGAAGATAGATTTTTGTTATACTTGCAATGGCAAGCTGCACCTCGGAAGGAGGAGTTTGTTTTGTGACATCCTGAGCCAGCCAATTTAAACTCATCTGTGTCATTAGGTGCCAAAAGGAGGTAAAGGAAATGCTTCAGCTTTGAGAAAAGCCTAGATGAGATAGCTCATGCCTTTCTAGCTCTGGGATAAGGCAACCAGAAGACAGAAAGCCACAGGCTTTCTTAGTTCCACAGTTACAAAAAATACTTGTTTTCAAAATGATGATTCATCAAAACCTTCTTACATTTTTGGACACACCAAATTGGATGATCGCTTTGGATTCATCATCTTACCAGTTTGCTTGGAGGTACAGATTAAAATATATGTGTGTGTATATATATCTTCTCTATTTCTATAATCAGTAGTTCTGCTTGTAATAATGAGAATTGGGTGATTACTTCACCAGTGAAAACCAGACAAGGTGAAAACTCCAGGCATCAATGCAACTTCAAATCTAGGTAAATGGAGGAAGAGGAAAAACGTTCCTGCCCAGGTGAAGGAAGCAAGGACATATGAACTGCAATGAAAAGAGGAGGACTTTCTGCTTATCCAATGTAGCTGGGATGTTTCAGTATATTGTGGTTTGATGTCAGACTAACTCATTTAACAATGGATAATGTAGGTCCAGAAAAGCACTGAGAGTTGATGGAAGCAGTTTGAGCATCTTTCTGATCAGCTCAAAATGGAAGCTAAAACAATATCTTGAATAGTTATGATATTTGCTTAGCAGATTCTTACACTGATTTCCTCAACAAATGCTGAATTAGACAAGGGGAGAATGATCTCATAATTCTGTAATGAAACAGAAAAGAGGGCATGATTACCATCATAAGAAACAAGGAAGGCAGACAGCTGATACTGAAATGTGGGGGAGTGCTGAGTCACTGCATTAAGTGCTGCCATAGTAACAAATTACCAGCTGGTTGGGGATGAAAAGAGATTGAAAAACCTGAAATAAAAACTGGGCAAGTTGCAGCTTGAAATATAGTACACACTTGAAAAAAAAAGAATTAGTAAAATTGAACACTTTCAAAGAGCTTTTTTTGTATTTAGTGTTACTTTGAGCAACAAGATTACAGCAGAATATTGAATGAACTCAGAAGAGAACTGAAAAGAAAAAAAAAAAAGAGATGAAATGGATATTTCTTCTTTTAGACAAATCTTCTAATGGTGAGAATGAGCTGAAGCAACTTTAGATTTCTTTAGTATTATTCAAGATGAGGTATGGTGTGCATTCCCTATGGCCCAGACCAGAGTGCGAAGGAGCAGAGCAGCAGGAACTTTAGATAACAGATAAACTGGAAAACTTAACATAGCTTAGAGAGAAATGTAAGCTCAGATTCCTTGACTGGTCTTTTCTGTTGGTATTTTTTGGTCTGGATATTAGGAATACAGTTGTTGGTCTGTAGTTGTGGTCTGTATCTCCTGCTGGTCAGAGGTATGACCTTTGTCACAGAGCCAACTCTGTGAAATTGTAGCTATTTGAAACACTTATTTGACTCATGAATTCTGAGTAGGATTCTGGGTGGTTTCTTACTGTGGAAAATTTCAGCATTGTAACAGGTGTCTCACACTTCATGAAATAAAGTCTCCACTGCTCTCATCCTAGGTGACAGACAGTAGTGAGTGACAGCACTTAAATTAGAAGTGTGAGTAGCTTCAGAAAATGACCTCCTCAGCTGGACTTTGTGATGGTCATTTGGGCAATGTTTGCCTTGAGTTGAAAAGGAAAGCTAACAGAGGATTGAAACAGAAGTCAAGAATTAGAAAAAGGCTCATGAGAACTTCACAGAAAGACAGGAAATTTGTGGTGAAGCACAGGAAGTGCTTTTTTTAGTTGACACAGAGGTTGGAGGAGCTTCTGCTGGAGTTGATGAGGTCAGGGAAGCTCTTCCTTGCAGAACATAGACGGTGCCTTTCAGGTCCCCAGAAACAAGAGGCCCAGGTGGTTTTCATTGTGTCAATGGCCTTCACTCCTTGGTTAGGAGGAGGAAAGGCCTTTTCAGGACTCAACATGCAAATCTTTGCTATAAGTTTCAGTGGAGTTCCGTGGAGGCTGCTGGACTTTAACTGGTTCCTACTGCTCCCTCAGCTTCCCTAATGAGGCATTAATTTGTAAGTCCATTCCCTGAAAGACCAGGAGATACTATATGATTAAGACAGCTTATTTTCTCCTATCTTTGAGCTCCAGTGTTGTCATATCTAGGCTTGTAGGAGCCCAGAGGCAGGGCTCAGCAAATAACACTGGTGCTCCGGGGTGGGAGTCCTAGCGGCTGTGGGAGGCAGATTGCTTGCAGAGAACAAGACGTGCTAACAGCCTTCAAAAGCATGGAAGAAGGTACAAAGTGGGGCAGAAAATGTTCTTCCTTATCAAGAATGAATGTTTCAGAAACAGACTAGACAAAAGCGTTTAAGTAAAACAGACATAAAATAGAACTTAGCAAAATAATTTCTCTGCTGCAAGACGATCTAATTTACTTGATCTTTCTGGGACTGGGTGTAGCTGAAGTCACAACTGCTGTAGTCTCTGGAGGCATTTATCATAAGAACTGAAGTCTGAGGATATAGATATGGTTATCTTAAGTCTCCAATGTGGCACACCTGAGTTTTTTTGTAGTTTGTTTGTTTTTTTGTTTTTTTGAGTTTTTTTTTGGCTTTGAGATGAAGGATTTTGGAAGCCCAATTTACCTGAGTGGTTGGATGTAGCAATTTCCTTACAGCTTTCAGCAGTGGGCAGCAGTGACACTAACAGGCGATATCAGTTTTAGTCAGATGTTGGTCTTCTGTAAGCAGGAAATTTTAAGTCTTTTTAATTGAGTGAATCAGAAGGAAACCACATTTAAAGTGCCTTTTCCCATCAAATGGAAAATCTTCATTTACATCAGCTCTGTTCTCACCTTTAAGAAAGCCAAAAGACTTAATCTTCAAAGGAAATCACGCTCTGGACAGGACAGCTTTAATCAAGGGCTAATTCCTCAAGTGCAGGGGATGTTTGGGTTCATCTTGCTCCATGCTCACAAGGAGTTAAGCAGCTGCCTGGTGCTGTTCTGCCTGCCCTGCAGATCTGTCACGCTTGCTGCTCAAGAAGAAGGACACGGTGCGTGTTCCACTCCTTGCCACTCCTGACCCATTTTCCCACTGGCTGTGCTTACCGGGGGCTGTGACATCTGAGCTCACTGCTGGCGCAGCCGTTGTAAAGCTTTGTTCTGCAAAGCCCTTTTAGTACCATGGAGCTCAGATTAATTTTCTACAACCAGCTTTGTTCGGGGAGAAATGAAAACGCTAAGAATATAAATCTGTTGACTCCTCCCACCGCACCCCATGCTTTTGCCAGCATACGCGTTCCATCTCCTTTTGTTTGTAGCCATTCGCTGTATTTCTAAGGTTTTGACGTATCTCACAGCAATGCCTGTCTGTCTCCGGGCAGTTTTGATGGATCTGCCGGTATTTCTGCTGGTCGAGGCTTTTGGCTGGCTACAGCAAGGGTCGCCATTCAGAGGCAATTTCACGGCCCAAAGGCGAAAATACCGATCGCTGAGGAATAAAGTTTCTCCCTTTCCCTCTTAATCCCTCCCCCGGTGCTCAGCGAGGAAGGGACCTGCGCACACTGCCGAGCAACCTCACCCGATGTAAGAAGGAGCTGGAGGGCTGGCCAGGATGGGGAGAGGAGGAGGAGGGATGCTAAAAATACCGCCCTATGCCGGGCAGCGCGCGGTGTCGGTGCGGGCCGGGTGCGCAGTGTGCGCGCCGCAGTGCGCGGCGGGAGCGGCGGCGCCGCAGGGATGCTCGCCCTGCTGCTGGGCTCCGCGGGCTCCGGCTGCCTGCTGCTGGGTGAGTGCCCGCCCCGCTACACCCCGCGGCCCTCCCCGACCGCTGCGGGATGTGAGAGCGGGGCTGCGGGGGAGCGGTGGCAGCGCGGCCCGGCCCGGCCGAAACGAGCCGGGAAAGAAGCATCCCGACCGTGGGAGCGGTTCCCCGGCCTCTCAGCGCGGGTATTCCTATTTAATTACTTTCCGATTAAAAGGGGGAAAACGCAGTCGGATGGGAGCCGGTGCTGAATGTCAGGGGATGTTATGGAGGTGAAAATTTGATATTCTGCTGCATGCATGCAGTTTGAGAGCACACAATGAGATGGTGCGGCAGCTCGAGAGAGAGCTGGAGAAACGGCTGGGTCTGTTACGTAATTTCTTTCAAATCATCCTGAGGGGTAATTTGGTCGGTCCATCTCCAGCAGCATGTAAGGCCACTTTCTGCTTATTTGCAGTGGGTATGTGAAATAGGGCAGTGTGTGGGGCTGCATGTGTTCTCATGTGTTGTGCCGGGTGGGCAGGGCTGAACTGGGGTCCCATTGTTTTGTGGACGGGTCGTGATGGTTCAAAGTGTGTCTGGACTAAAAAAAATCCATGTGGGTCTGAACTAGGTGCTTCTCCATAAGATGTGTAAGGGTTTGGCCTTGAACTGGGTCCTTTGAATCTAAAGCATCTTCACTGCAGAAAGGCATGGCTCGGTGCCTGTGCTATTTCTCCCTTCATCCAACAACAGACTTCCAAAGGAGAAGTACAAAGGGGAAATGATTTTTAAAGATGACAGCTTTGCATCATTAGGTAAATATTCTGCTGGGAAGTGCCGAGAATGGAAAACATGCTGCAATTATTTATGTGCATGTCTACTTGATGTTTCTGAATCTGAAAAAGATGAAAAAGTAGGGAACTGAATATCACTGCTCTGCGTTTTGTCTTTGGAAACATCCTGGTGGCTCACACTGAAGTCAGTGCCTTTGACTGCTTCAGTCAGCTTCTTCCGAACTGTAACAAAACTCACACAGTGCTAATTTTGCCCAATGGGAATTCCAAGGGTGAATCAGAGAGCAGGAGTTGGCTCAGGGACCAGGCAAGTGTTTGTTACATTGTTTTGGGCCCAGAACCCCAGAGGCTGCTCTGAGCTCCATTACTGGATCCAAAGGTTTGCTTATGACAACAACAGAGATGAACCAGTGGGGAATGACTCCCTGGGGCCCTCATGTGCACACTGCACCACCAACCCTGTGATAGAATCATGGAACCATTGAGGTTGGAAAAGACATCTTAGATCCCCAAGTCCAACCCCATCCCACTATGCCCAATGACCATTTTCTCCCAGTGTCCCATCTCCTTATTCTGGAGCTACTCCAGGCACAGTGACTCCCTGCTTCCAGGGCATCCTGTTAGTACCACCCTGCCACATCCACACATCTCTCTCTGCATGCCCTGCTATTCCCGAGTGTCCATCCATCCAGGTGTGGCTCTAGCTTATGGCCTCCCCATTTTATTTTGGTATGGATGGTGACTTCAGCCTGACCTTGCACCCTGTGAGTCCTGTGCTGCCACTGCCCCTCACAGGCACCAGGCTGCCCAAGGGAGATGGCTCTATGCTGTCCAGTCCAGTAGCTGTGTGCTTGTGGTTGCTGCTCTTGCGTGTAGACTTGGTCTTCTGGAGGTTTTGTCCCATTGGACACAGTTCTGTGCTGCTGAGGGAACATGGTAGCCATGCTGATGTATTTAACAAGATGCATGGTGTCCGCCACGTGCCAATGCAGCACTCTTGTTGGGCTTATATGAGTTTCTTTCATCCTTACAATGGTTTTGAGTCATTGAGGATCAGTCTGCAATGCTGACCTTGGTATAATAATGCTGTAGATAAATATGATCAGTTCCCAATGAGCAGACATGCCCTGGGTGCTCTGGTGGATACAGAGCAGGTGCCAATGGGCAGAGATTTGCACCTTGGATTTGACTGTGGCATTACAACATTACAGCTGAGTCCCTCACATGAAGACTCTGGAGAGGCTGCAAGGGATTCTTACAGCCCCATTTCCAAACCCACTTCTCACAGTGTGACACAAAGTGCTCAGTGACAGCCTGAAGTTCAGGCCTCAGCACAGGGAACGTTCCCTGCTGTGTGCTCTGTGTGGCACAAAGCAGATGCCCAGAGCTGGGCATGGAGCGCTGACTGCCACGTGGAGAGGCAGTGCCTGGGCTGTGCAGTGTGATATATTTAGTTGCTTTTATTCTCCAGCTCTATTACTTTTCCATTTAAATGATTGTTAGATACCATCAAAAGGAAGGAGTAAATGCATCCGCATTTCTCTGCTTGCTTGTGGGGAAAGGCAGCACACGGCAGTTTTCTCTGCTGCTCTGGACTAATTTAGGCATTTATTTGATTTTTGTCTCCACTCTACTATGGATGTTACCATTTTTTCCAAGTAATGAAAAGAAAAGCTCTGAAGATGGCTGGCAAACCAAATTAACTGAATACCCCTGGATGTAGGAAAGCTGGCCTTGGGGGAAAGAAACACGACGTTACAGCAGTGATAGTGTTGCTGTTGGCTTTGTGTCACTGAGTGCTGCTGAGCATCACAGGGCTCAAACCTTGCCTCATTATCGTATTTCTGTGAGAAATTTGCGTGAAAATTCAGCATTGCAGAATCATTCAGGTAGGAGAAGACCTCTCAGATCCCCAAGCCCAGCTCACCATGCCCACTGACCGCGTCCCCCAGTACCACATCCCATGTTCTGGAGCACCCCAAAGACAGTAACTCCCCACTCGCTGGGCAGCTGTGCCAACACCTGACTACAATTTGGAGAAGAGATTGTTCCCAGTACCCAGCCTGATATCACCATGCAGCTGCAGCACCCAGCTGATAAGTAGGGAGCTGGGTCAGGTGTTGGGGATGCCAAGAGATGCTCCATTCCCATGGCCTTCTTCTTGGCTTTGCTCTTTCTTACCTGCGAGGAAGAAGAAAGGAGAGCATCTATTAATACAGATTTTATTTATAAGTGTTCCTTCCTTTGGCAATGGATCAATAATGCGGTTTTTCCATAGCTGCTATTTATTTGCCTGTTATTGTTGCTGCTGTGCGAAGCCAAAACCTGCAGGTTTCTGGGTTGGGGTCTGGACTATCTCTGCCTATTTCTGCAGCCTGATGCAATGGATTGAGTTGTGCCAGAGAGGACGTGGCTTTAAAATATGAATGAACACGCTCAATTTTTTTTTATCCCTAAAATCCACAGAACCCCATATTAACAGTGGGATTCCTCAGGTTCCTTCCTGAGCTTTCCTGAAGCTTGCTGTGAGCCCAGCCTGGCTCCCACAGCTGTTATTTCCCAGTGTGTTGATTCAGGGTCCTGGCAAATATTTTTCTGCAGACTCTGAGGCACTGAGCACTGTTTCTGTGCAGCACGGCACAGGTAAATGTTTTGCTGGGCTCACATTGATTGCCATGGCGCGCCATCAGTGCTTGTTGATGACAAGTCATTTGCTGTGTCAAAGCCTCCCTTCACCGTAAACATTGTCACAGAGCCTTCAAGGTGACCCATGGCTGCTGAGGCAGATGAAGGGGAGAGAAGGGAAGGCTGTGGCTGGTTTTGCTTCTCCTTGCACTCTGTATATGGAGAAAATTATTTGACCTTTGGATTTGAGGCTGCGTGATGGAAAATTCAGTGGTTGGTGCCGGGAAGGGGTAAGGATCCAAGAAGAGCCCATGCTGTGTTGCACCTTGCCAGGCAAACTCCTCCCCTGCAAGCTGGGAAGCTTTCATCTTGGGCAGCACACAACTTTCAACAATATGGAAAGAAGATAAATCCAACCATCTTGTCCAAGCCCTTTTCCTTTGCGCCACAGGAAGTAAGGAAAAAAAGGCATCATTTGGTGGAAATTACCTTCTTCTTGGGAAAACCCCAACGAAAAGGAGAGCGGTTTTTACATCTAGTTCTGTGTGCAATGGTGTTGCAAGAATACAGCTCACATTTCCATTTGCTCAGGCGTGTGGCTGCTGTGGTGTAGATACAATCTCAGACAGGCCACACCACTAGGAAACAGTTTCCACTTCATTAATGCAAAATAATGCTGCAGAATCTGTATCAGATGGGTTGGTCTCTGTGAGGTCAAGGGGATGCAGCGGTACCTGGTTTTATCACCCAGCTCTTCTCCCATGGGGTGAGTTACGCCATTTGGAATGTTGCGTGAGCACGGTCCCTGTCCTGCAGGGTGCTGCAGGATACTGGGTGGCTTGGAAAAAAAAGATGGGCTGGGAAGGGTCTTCGGTCTGCTGCAGTCTGTGGAGTGTTGCTCATGTAAACCCATCTTCTGGTGACAAACCTTCAGGTCTGGACATGGTAGCGCTGTGATACAGGGACCCAGCACAGGGTGCCACCTTCCCTGGAGCTTTGCAGGAGTGGGACCTCCTTGCTCCAAGTGGAGTTTCTCTGCACGCACTTCCATTTTGGAAATGTGTCCTATAAGATTTTGCTCTGAAATCTGAGCTTCTATCCGGTTTATGACTAATCCATCAACTGCCTGTCTGGTGCCAGCGTGGCAGCTCAGCAGACACTTGTTTTCCCTGGTGCTTCCTTCCCAACCTCCCCAAGGCTAATGCTGTTTGGGGCATCTCTGCCCTCATTCTGCTGGCTCCTGGGCTCAGGTACCTCCTCCAGACAGCTTTCTGGACATGATGGCTGATGTGGAGTGTAGATACAGCTGGGTGCAGAGGGCACCGTGTCTCTAGGGTCTGTTGGTGGATGGAAAGCTGTGCAGCCGCCCTTCCTCTGGGCTGAGCATTGGTTCATAGCTGAGAAGTGTTCAAGTGGCCTTTGCTCCCCCCACAGCCATCGAGCATCAAGGGCCGGGATGTCCACGTGCATGAGCTGCAGCAGCCCAGGCTGTGCCAACCCTTGTGGGCTGAGATGGTGCTGGAGGGGACAGAGAGTAGCATCGGTGAGAGGGGAGGATGTGCTGGGATCTCATATGGCAAGGGCTGGAGATCCCCATGGGCTGCAGAGCAACAATCATCTCCACCACCTGGCTGCAGATCCTTAATATCAACTCCACAGACAACACGGGCACCGCTTCCTCTAAGTGAGGGCCGAAGGTATGCAGCACTAACGTAGTTGGACAAAGAGAACAAACAGCAAACGTGGTGTGATTTGGGACCGGAGCTGCGGCGGTGTCGCGTGTGGCTGCTAGGTGGCACCACCGCGAGCAGTGCCAGCTGATGTCACCAACCTCTTCAGCGCCCTCCTCTCCCCGCTCCTCACCAGGCATAAAACGTGGAAAGAACATTACGGACCGTTTTTAATGATGGACAAATATATCCGGTTGCCTTCTGAATGTGTTTCAGCCAGTACGTCCCGTGCAGTTCAGGTTTAGCTAAGTCCGTGATTTGTAACTCTAGAGAGGCAAACACGGAGTTATTTTAATGCCGCAGCATGGTCAGATGGCTTCTGCCAGCTGCTTGCAAAAGGTTGCCCACGTCACACCAGCAACCTGATGGATCTCAGAACTTTGCAAGGCGATTCCCAGCGCTCTGCAACCCGTTGGTGAGCGGCTCCCTGCGGGTTTATGAAATAATTCTATTCCTGGTTCAGCCGTGCAGACGGGGTCAGAGGCCGGCCGGGGACACCCCGGGCACCCCGCTGAGCACTGCGTCCCCGCCTCGAAGGGATCGCTGTGCCCGCCCAGCTCCTCCTGGGCTCCGCTCGGGGCCAAGCAAATCCTTTCAGCTGAGAGGCTGCCGAGGGTGGTGTGATGCGGTGACCCGCCAGCAACAATTCAGCCCTGTGTTTCCTTTGGGAAAAGGCATTTACATATCCTCTGTTCGCTTTATTTGGTTAAACACATTTGAAAAGGCAAAAACCATTGAGAGGGAGGAATGGACTGGGGCCCTCCCCTGCTTTAAGTCTTTGGAGAGCTTCTCTGTGCTTGCCAGAGGGAGGAGGGTAAGGAACAGCAAAGTCTTAGAGACATGTCTCAAAATACCCGAGCAGAGGCTCTGAGAGCTGCTTTTGCAACAGGAAGGAGGAAGGAGATGGGGAAAAGCCACGAGGACGGAGACAGCAGAAAAGCACCACGTGAGCTGAACTGAGGGTTTGGTGATGTGCACTGAGAGCACAGAACTCAGCACAGGCAGGAATGCCTTCATGTGGCTTGGAAACATGAAAATACATGAGCTTGGATAAAACAAGTTACGCTCATGTTGGGGATGCAAACATGGGGCACACAGCAGAGTGCAGAAGTTAAACAGAACTGACTGGAAATGAAACCACGGATAGCTCAACTGCTGCTTAATTTGAAGTAAAAAAACAAAACCAGAAAACCTCAAAACAGAAAAAATAGCTAAACTAAACTTACAGCAAAGACCCTGGCATATAAGCCAAGTGGTTTACATTCAAACAGCACCATTGTGTGCTATTACTATCAGAAGAAAAGAAACAGTTTCAATGAAGCTAGCACATCCCAAATGACAGCCTGGCCATGGAGCTCTCAAAACCCTCTGCTGCAGTGATGCCCACACGCCTGTGTCCCCAGTGCCTGGCAGGATCTGTGCTGTGCCCAGCTGCAATGTGGGGACTGAGCTTGGGGACTCCCAGGGGTGTGGGGAGATGGCAGCTGGGAGATGCATCCATTGGTGTGAGAGAACTGAGGGCTGGAGGGGGAGGAGAGAGAAGCTCTGTGCTGGTGGCCTTGTGTCAGCATCCCTAAAGACTGAATTAATCCTCTGTTCATACAGTGCGTTTCCTTCCTGCTGCTCTTTGTTACTGGTCAGAAACAGAGTTTAGAGTGCATAATTAACGACCAAAGGCTATAGGAAGGAATGAGGGACTGCTGAACAGTGAAACATAGGGGTGAAGTACCCCCATCCCTTACATCACTTTCATTCTTTTAATCAGTGCCTGTTTTCTGCACTTCTATGGGGGAACCCAGGGGCTTTTCTGGCAGTTTTCCGCTCCAAGCTGTGGCCCTGGGCTGCAGGAACATCTGGCAGACAAAGCACAGTTCTTGTGAGGATATCCTCATTGCATCATAGTGCTGCGTAAGATGGAGGAGTGGGGGCTGCACCCAGTTGTGGTTTCCTGGTGTGCAGCCTGGGTTGGCTGCTCCCCCATCTCCTCATCTCCTGTCCTCCTGTCTGTGACCACCACTTTGTTCAAAACTCAGCCTTCATCTGTGTTTCTAATTCATTCTGATAATGTATCAAAGCACAGAAAGATTCAATTGGTTTCTGTCTCCTACAGCACTTGTATTTCACATTGTGCTCAGCTGTGAGTTCTGCAAGCACTTGGACTCTTTCCCCAGAGCCTTCCAACACAAACCCAGCTATGGTGCATTCCTGGAGCTGTGCACACACCTGAACTACACTGCTCTGCCTGCTGCAGCTCCTGAGCACACAGAGCAAAGGGTGGACAGTGCTGCACTTCCCACTGAAGGAGACTGATTTACACCAGGAGGTCACTTAGTCTGGCACTCCCTGGTGGTTTTATAAACTGGGCCTAATTGCAGAATAGCCACAGATGGACCCAGTGAGGAATGTTTGATGAGCTTGCCTGGAAAGTCATTAAATATCTGTGCCCAGCAGTGATAACCTGGGAGGTTCTTTGAGAACTTTACTGAGAGTGGTGATAGTGAATGGTGAAGGTTTTGTTTTGTTGCTATCACTGTAGGTTAACAGAAGTTAATTTACAAATTCAGTTGCTGTATTTATTTGGCTTTGTTTTTATTAACAACATAGGGGTGGCATTGGCCATAGTTCTATCCTCTTGCTCTTTTATTGATTCAGGTGCTTTACATCCATTCTGCTCAGGCTCTGAAGCTGTTAATTTAGCAGCCCAGGGCTGCCAGTGTAAGCTCCTTGCTTATCAGAAGCTTCATTTTATCTTAGTGTGTTCTTAGGGGAAAAAATACCCCTCAAATTAAAGAAAGAAAGAAAAAGGATGCTGCTTTTCACTTTAAATCTGAGCAATGGCCCGAAGGCTCTGAAGCTTTGTCCCTGGACGCCTCTCCTGGCTTCTGCTGGGAGCTGCTGGCACGCCTGAGGAGCGGCTGTGACCGCGCAGCCCTGCGGAGCCCTAAGGGTTACAGCGGGCAGCCCCGCGCTAATACAGCCTAAGCTGATATTAGCCAAGCTTAACTTCTTTCGGCAGTTTGCAGATGGGAAGGGGGTGGGACGTCCTGCAGTCAGCAGTTCTCCGTCAACGCGGGCGCCGGCGGCAGAGCCGACCATGAGCTGAGCGCGTGGGGAGGACGGACAGACGGCTGCGGTGAGTGCTGCGTGCTGCGCCGGTGGGTGTCGGTGTGCGGTGCGGTTCCCACGGCACGGCTGGCGGTGGGGCTGCGGGGTGTTGAGCAAAGCGGAATCAGGGGCTGCAGCACGGCTGGCTCTGCTACTGGAGGTCTCAGCCACGCTCAGGGCAGAGCCCGGCGGTACAGCCAGCGGGATGGGGATGGACTCCAGTAGCAGAAAGTGTGGGTGGGATTTGCAGTTTTCTCTGTTTTGGTTGTTGGTGGGTTTTTCTTTGTTGTTGTTGTTGTTGTTTTTTGTTGTTGTTGTTGTTTTGTAGTGGGGGTCTCCCAGCCCTCGGGTGCTGCGCTGCCTGCCTGCCGAGGACAATGTCGGGGTGCAAAGGCAGCCCTGCTCCCTGGGGCTGTATGTAGAGCTCAGCCGAATCACCTGGCTGGGCTTTGCTCCCCAAGGTCCCGTGTGGGCTGCACGACTCGCTCCCGGCAGCAGGAGCTCTGCGGAGAGCAGGGAACTCGTGTAGCTGTGGCTGAGACCCTGCGGGTTAGCAGGCTTTGTGTAAGCGGTGTTTCACCACCCTGTGGTGAGGTGAGATCTTTGTGATGGATCATAGAATGGCCTGGGTTGAAAAGGACCACAAAGATCATCTGGTTTCAACCCCCTGCTGTGTGCAGGGTTGCAAACCACCAGACCAGGAAGACCAGAGCCACATCCAGCCTGGACTTGAATGCCTGCAGGGATGGGGCATCCACAGCCTCCTTGGGCAACCTGTTGGATGTTGCTGTCTGTCCTGCTGCAGGGAGAGTGGTTGGGACCTCTTGGGCAGGTGACGTGTGCTCTGCCAGAGCTCTATAGGGACCTGCCTGGAAAGCATGAACAGCATATGTGATCAACAGCTAAACACTGTGGTTTCACGCTGCCTTCCAGCACAGAAATACGTGTGCCCTTTATGTGTGTTAAAGCCTGCCAATGTGTGGACTGCAAACGTTGGTTAGGCTACATGCTGGATGCTAAGCACAAAATGTGGAAACCCCAACTGTGGGCATGAAACACTGTGTTCTATGTACGCATGGTGTGGTTTCTTGCTTGCTCTGTCGCTTTGCTGTGTGCCTGTTCCACCCTCCCACTGATGGTGACAGGATGGAGGTGCAAGAAGGTTGCTGTCAGGAGCCCTTGCTTGTTCTTGGAGGATTATAGCATGGTGGGCTGGTGCTGCTGCTGGGCATCCTTGGGTGTGCAGCCCAAACAGACCCCAATACAGCGACCGCTTTGCTGACCTTATGTGCAAAAGAGCAACCTAAAGTGGCGTTCCTTTAATGGCACAGTGAGATCTTCATGCACAGGATCAGTGTGGAAATAATTTCAGGCTCTGGCTGGTTGCAGGCAGTGTTGTGTCGGTGGTGACCGCAGGCAGTTGGCACGGGGCCTGGCAGGATGCAGCAGCTCTGTGCAGCAAACGCGCCGTGCCATGTTGCACCACACCATGTTGTGCTGTGCTCATCTCTCCTACTCTCTCCACCCACATGGGAGAAAGGTCTTTCCTCCAGGTCTTTTGGCACATGCCTTGCATCTTCCTTAACCCTTGCTTTCTGGCCCCCTCCTCCACTGCAGAGCTGCCAGATGAGCTCTGAGATGTCCAAAGTTGCCTGCAGCTGCTGGTTTGTTTTGGGATAAGCCTGGACTGGGTTCTTGCATTTGCATTGCACGTGCACAGGGCAGGATGAAACCTGCTTGCTTCAGAGGTGCCCTGGGGGCCCCTCACCACTCCCGATCTGTGCGGACTGGGTCCTTCAGAAAGCTCTGCAACTTCCAGGGCACTTGATTAGTAATTAACCTGATCTAATTATAGCTGGCTTACTGGGAGGGTTACAACTGTATTTATAATAGCTGGATCATGACACGACTGTTACTTTTTTAAGCTGCCATTTTCGGTGCCATTTCCCAGTGGCAGCCATGGCACCATCTTCGTGGCCATGCATTTGGCACAGTCCTGATCCAGCTTCCATGGAGCAATTAAAAATGTGTTCTTCATTATAAATGTACCAGAGTGATGAGGTAGGAATTAGTGAGAGCAGCCAGCCCACAGGTGGGGATGGATGCTGTGAGGGCCTTTCCAACCTGAACCACAGCACCATATACTGTAGGGGACAACCAACCATCAGTGCCATTGGTGACAGAGTTGAGGATGCTTCAGCAGGGACATGTGCATTAGCATCACTGTGCCTTGGGAAAATGATGGGCAGATGAGAGCTGCTAGCCATCGAGCTTTCCTCTTTTGGTAGGATCCTTTAAACACTTTCAGGGCATCCCAACACTTCCTTACCCATAGGAGTGGCAGGTGGGGACCAGCATTCAGCCTCAGCTCTCATGCACGCTGCATCCCAGTGCTGTAGAGCATCACCATGCTGCATGTGGACTAGAGGACTTTTAGGCCACTTCCATTGGTGAGCTGTAACTGAGAGAGGGGGAAGTGGGGGGCGAAGCCTCCTGGGAGGGGGTTTGGTATGGGAAGCAAACAGGTGACATGGATGCTGGGGGTCGAGGCCGTGAGCAATGGCACTGCTGGCACGGCTGCTGGGTAATTCATTGAATCATTTCTCTCGGCACATGATGTGCTGCAGATATTTTAGATGCTCTAAATACCTCTATTTGCACCGCGATGATTGCATTCCCTCTGTAAAATCTGACTGTCAGCACACTGAGCTCCCTGTTAGCATTTTTTCCCATTTTAGCGGATGCTTGCAAAGAGCTTGTGTCTTGCAAATGCGTTTGTTTCCTTGCAAATGCATTTCTCGGCAGCGGGAGGCCGGGGCCGCTCCTCGGCGTTGCCTGGAGATCCACATCCTTTGTCTGCGCCTTCCCCCTTGGCACCGCCGCCGTCCCCAGCAGCTGAGAGGCTGCGCGGGGGGAGCGGAGCTGCTCTGCACCGCGTGTTGGTGAGGGGTTCCATTGGGAATGCAGAGCGGGAGCAGGATGTTGGGGTTGGATATTAGGAATAATTTCTCCTTTGAAAGAGCAGTCAACACTGGCACAGCTGTCCAGGAGTCGGGAGGCACCGACCTGGGGGTGTTCCAGAGCCCGGGGGATGTGGTCAGTGGGCATGGTGGGGTGGGCTGGGGTTGGGATCTGAGAGGCATTTTCCAACCTGAATGGTTCTTTAGTTCTGCATGTTTATCTGTTTGTGTGTATATATGTGTACACACGTGCCTTGGCTGCGGTGCGTCTCTCCATAGCAGGTTGCTGTGGGTTGGCCAGGAGGAACAACGTGGGGGTGGCACAGGGACAGTGCCATCGTCCCACCCAGGTGCAGAGTCCCCTACAGCACAAGGCCCATTCGGGTTAAAGAGGCTTAGTACCAGAGAAACCCCGTTCCTTAATAGTCCTTCTGGCGGGCAGCCAGCCGAGCAGATTGACCATGTCTGCTTCCCAAAGGGAGGGCAGAAGGACATTTTTCATCAGTAGAAAGGCAACCTGCTTCCCTTCCATTGCCTGCTTGCTGGGTGCTGCTGCAGTACCCAGCAGAGGTGCTGAAGCCTGGCCAGCACTCAGCCCCTCTCCTGCTCCATCCACCAGCAGTGCACAGAGCTGCCCCAGAGCAAATCTGAGCCCAGAAGTGGTCCCCTCTTCTTCCTTATGTTGCCTGAGTCCCAGCATAATAATCCAAAAAGAATTCATTATTTCTTATTTCTTCTGAATTATGACTCGCTGAGCTGTAATGCAACCACACTCAGGGAGGACTAATGCTTTTGCTTTGATTCTTCAATGAAATGATTGTGATTTGTTCCTGCAAAGGATTAAGTGTAACTGATTGTGTTTTATATACTGTGGCACATGGGAGTCAGTTATCTCACTCACAGGTGGTAAAATGAAGCACATGCAAGAGTTTGTGGTGAGGCTTGGTGAGTAGGGAGTGCCTTTTGATGAGAACAGACTGTCCCCAGAATCAAAGCAGTGATATACAGCACGTGGATGCCAAGTGACTGATCTATCTGAGGGATGTTGCACTGGAAAGGCTTACAGTGAAGCAGGCACCCGCAGGAGCCAGAGCAGGAGAAGTTTGGGGGAGTTTTAAATAGCTTTAGCCTTGTGCTGGCTGATAACCCTGATAATTAGTTACAGCTGACGGAGCACAGAGCCCTGTGTGCTCATCTCTTGTGCTGCTCCACTGAGTGAAGTGCTCTGCCCCCTGGGCTGGGATGTGCTGGGAGCTCTGGGCACGATGCTGATTGCTGGATGGGAGGGCTGACCCAGGGACCGAGCTGTTTTCTTTTTAGTATTACTGTTATTTCTTTCTTGATCTAGAGGAGAAATAATAGGAGGAATAATAGAGGAGGTGAACCCACCCTGCAGCATGGGGTACCCTGGCAGCACAGCTCCTCCCAGACGCTCTGTGGTCTTCTCCCAGCTCTGCTCTATGCAGTTCATTTGTCCTGAACAGATCCCTGTGGGCTCATAAGGGTGAAAAATCGAGGCTGGGGCTGAACATCACCCTCTTGCCTGTATCATCCCTGCACTCACACCGTGCTGCTTCCCCATTCCCTCCAGTGAGCAGATCTCCAGAGCTCAAAGCTCAGGAGAATATTGCACTGTGGGTGAGCAGTGCCCAAAAAGACCATCCCAGCCACTCCTGGGCAAAGAAGAGGGCTGGGGCTGCTGTTAGCCCCATGATGGGTGAGGTCAGCTGTTTGCTGTGTCTTTTTGCTCACAGAAAATTAAAAATCTCCCCCAGAGCCTGGTGCAGGAGGGCCCATTTGCAGACTGGCTTGTGCCCTCAGCATGAATATGGGAAAGGGCTGTGAGGGGGGGGTGATCCTGACCCGCAGTGTGTCCCAGACGCTGTTCCCAGGAGGAAGAAAGCTGGTTTGTGCTCAGGTCACTGGTGCTATTGTGTGGGGAGCCCTGGCTGGGGGAAGCCCCTGCATTCAACTCTCCTGGCTCTGCATGCTGGAACCTGACCAGAGAGCAAAGGCAAGGGGCTGCCCAGTTCCTGCTGCAGAAAAATGTCTTCACAATCTTGCCTGCTTGTAAGATCACAAATAGCACCGTGGGGCTTAATAGGAAACCCTAACTGTTTGGAACCCTCACTCTGCAGCATCTGCTTGGCTCGTCTTCTGCAGGGCTGGCAGTTGCTGCAGGCTCTCTGGCAGGGCACTGATACAGGGACCTATCTGTAAACACACATTATTTAAAATGCCTCTTATGTGCTCAGCACCCAAATGCAGTCCCCTGAGCACAGCCTCAACCAGCAACCCAGGAGCAGGGAGCTGGTGTGCCCATTGTAAAGCCATGGAGTACAAAGGTGGGGGAGCTGGGACTGCCTTGCTGTGCTGTAAGCTGTGTCCCTGAGGTGCGGTCCCTTCCCAGGGGCCTGGGTGGTGCTGGGTGGGCCCTGCAGTGCCTGTGCCTGATACCCACTGTGCCTTATCCCCAACCAGCACTCCCAGGTTGTTGTTCCAGGAAACTTTGAAGTGATGCCCTGAAACTCCCTTTGGCTCAAACCACCTGATATAAACCATAAAGAACTCTAAGTTGGCACAAACAAGGAGAGCGGTGTTGCAGAGCATGTCTGTGTAGCGTGTCACTCCGTGGACTGGTGGCTGGAGCAGGTGCTGAGTGGCCTGATCCTACCATTCCATAGGATGCTGCAAGCTGTACAGATCATAGCTGGGGTCCAGGGCTCATCTCAGCTTGGAGCAGCTAAATCTCACCATGGGTTTGGCAGCTGCACCATCAAACATATGTTTGGATGTTTCTCAGAAGCGAGCTGCCTTCTCCTGCTCACTGTTGTGGGGATCCCTTTTCCATGGATGCTGCTCTCAGATGAAGGATCTTTTGGCCAGCATCCCCACGGGGCTGCAGAGCACCGTATTGCCAATAGCTAAGGAAGCTCTCCTTTGGCTCTTACAGAACTCACTGTGTCACTCGTGGAGAAGATGCAAGCTCAGGAAATCCTGCGGAGCCTGCGGCTCCCCGAGTTCGATGACCTCAGCCAGTTCTTCCGCAACCTGCCTGCCACTGCGCTGGTGGGCATCGGTGCCTTTGCTGCCGTCGTCGCCTACTGGTTTGCCAGTCGGCCCAAGGCTGTGAAGCCACCCTGTGATCTGCGCATGCAGTCGGAGGAGGTTGAGGTGAGGTTGGGTTGGCACTGGAGATCACCATGTACCCTAGGAGGGGCTGCATTCTCCTCTTGGAGATCACAGAATGGCTGAGTTGGAAGGGACCTTAAAGGTCATGGGATCATGGAATGGTGGGGCTGGTTAATTCACCCTTTCTGTAAAGTGGAAACCTAGAACCCAGCCCATTAATTTATTCTTTTATTATTTTAATGCCATTTTGATTTTACCTTTGCCTAGGTACCAAAGCATTGAGAATTACTGTAGCAGGTATTACATGAATGTTTTACGTTGCAAGGCAACCACCCATCCCCACGAGAGCTCTAAGACTTCTCCTCTTGCTCGTGTTGGTTACTAAGTGGTGGCTGCAGCAGGCTTTACAATAAAGAGCAGAAATATACCCAGATCCACTTGTGAGGAGTAATTAACGTTCATGCTCTTAAGAGGTCTTAAAGTTTAATGAAAGTGCTCTGTTTCAAGGATGAGAAATATCTGTGAAAATCATTTCAATCTGAGTTCATATCTGAAACAGTGAGAATCTGAAGCCTTTTCCTGTGCCCACACAAAATATTCTTGTCTTCAGTGCCAACAGCTTTTTAAAAGGCTGGGAGGGGAATGCAGGTTTTGACATGTGAGTGGGGCTTTACTGAGCATTCCTGCTGACTGGTGGCACTGTTTGTGTTGCTCCCTCCAACCCAATACCACTGGTATGGTGCAGCTGTGTCCATAGGAGCCGATAGAGATGGTGGCATCTGTTTGTCCCTCCTGTCCCACCACTGGGAGCCATTAGGAGCCCCTCGCTATTTTCTCCCTCCTTATCTGTCTGGCTGTGGTGTCAGCCCCAGTTTTATCTTCCTACCGTTATCTCCTGATGGGCTGAGCCTGGAGCCTGTCCTCACTTTGGTCTGGGTGTCCTTGAGGAGGTGTCCTGGGGCCCAGCAGAGCCTGGAGCTGTCACTCCCCTGGTTGTCCCCACTTTGTTATCCCCACCAGCCCAACATCTCATCTCATCCAACATCATTTGAGCCAACAGTATTTTTTCCTCCCATGCTATCTACAGGTTTAGAACTCGGATCTCTTTGGGAAATATCAGCCCCTTCCTCCAGCAACGGGCAGGGTCAAGTGCTCATCTCTGGGTTATGGTTTCCCATTGCCATATTGTGTTGTGTCGTGCAGGGCCTGGATGGGGCACGCCGCTCAGTGATTGGGGACAGCCCACAGCTGCTGACACATTACTACGACGATGCCAGGACCATGTATGAGGTTTTCCGGAGGGGGTTCAGCATCTCTGGTGAGAATGTGGTGATGGGAAGAGTAGAGATAACCAACGAGGTGCCAGAATTTTGGTCACCAAAAGATTTTAAGAAGTCAAAAACGTGGAAGGCCAAGAAGTCTTTTAAAACACAAGTAGTATAGGAAGGTCTGTGGGAGGCCAAGAGTGGTTCAGGCCAATGGTTGAATGCCAAGGAGTTGGAGCCTGCAAGGCTGGGGTGGCCAAATGGGTGCCCTGGGGTTTGGATGCATTTTTACCCCTCCCTGCTCAGAATTAACCAGAACAGCTTTAACATCTCTTTTACTGATAACTGAATGACTGACTTACAAGTAATCACTAGGGAGTTGTAATTAAGGTTACCATTAGCACTGTGCATTATTTTGTGTTTAATACCATTGAATTTCACCGTGAAGTCTCTTGGTACCGTGAGGCCTTTTTGCTGCCAAGGGCAGACAATTTAATGTCCTGAATTCTGCAGCATCAGTGACGCTCATCATGCATTATTCACTTCCAGAACACTTCTGAATATATTAAATGAGGCTGATCTAAGTGTAAATCTGCAGATCCCAGTAGAGTTCTCTCTCTGCTGCAGAAGCTGGTATTTATTTCTGCCTGTTGCTGCTCTCTATCAGTTATCCATCCAACGTGCACCTTATCGCAGGGCAGGGGGCTGTGCCAAAAGCTCTCTGGGTGCAGCCTCAGGCATCAGTTTCCAGCACTTCCCCTAACCCTACCTCCTCTGCTTCTGTATTCCAGAGAACGGCCCCTGCCTGGGCTTCAGGAAGCCCAAGCAGCCCTACCAGTGGCTGTCATACAAAGAGGTGAGCTGGAGCTGAACCCCTCGTGGAACCCGTCTCCCTTCTTCCAGTGCTCCCACTATTCCTCTAATAAAAGAGCATCCTAAGCTAGAGATAATGTGAAAAAGTGGGTTTTTGCATAGCTGGTACAATAATCTGAGATCCCCCCTGCATAGTGAAGTCTTTGCTTCAATTGCTGCTGCTCTTATTCCTCTCTGATGTGCTTTTTTTCTCTCCAACTTCCAGGTGGCTGAAAGAGCAGAAGCTCTGGGCTCGGGGCTGCTGCAGCAGGGCTGCAAGCCATCCACAGAGCAGTTCATTGGGGTCTTTGCCCAAAACCGCCCAGAGGTGAGCTTTATTTTAACTTGGTGATGTCTCACTAATGTACCCAACCTGTGAGATTGCTTTGTTTCCAAGTTTGTTAAAGCTGCTCCCACAATTCCTTTTCACCTCTGGCAGTGGATCATTTCCGAGCTGGCTTGCTACACCTACTCCATGGTGGTGGTGCCCCTCTATGACACCTTGGGTCCCGGAGCCATCCGGTACATCGTCAACACAGGTACGCATCAAATTACCATCATCTCAGAAAGCAGCTGTGCCACTTGCAAGGATTCAGCCCCTTCTGCTTCCCAAAGGACAGGTGCTGAAGTATCTTAAGAGGTTTTGGTGGAGCTGAAGCACTCCAGTGGGTGTGGAAGTTGAGTATTTTGAAGTGGATCCCCAAATAATTGTTGATGTCAGCTACTCTTTTCAGCCTTGTTAGCTAAAATTGCAGTGATTTTTGAAGAGAATGTGTTACCCCCTTCGCTGTTAGCCCACAGCACCAGCACTGACACTATGTTATCTAAGAGTCAGCATCCAGCCTTACATCAAAAATGATTTACCAAAACCAACTTGTTTCTCTGCTCTTCCTTCCAGCGGACATTTCCACAGTCATTTGTGACAAGCCTGACAAAGCCAGGACGCTGCTGGACCACGTGGAGAGGAGGGAGACTCCAGGGCTGAGATCCATCATCCTGATGGACCCCTTTGAGAAGGAGCTGATGGAGAGGGGAAGGAGCTGCGGGGTCCGCATCCAGAGCATGCAGGAGGTGGAGGTGAGGCTGTGCTTTCTTTCCTTCTGAAACACTTTGTGCATAGAAGTTGTAAAAACCACCAGGACTTGTGAACTACATGGCAGGGTCAGTGTGTGGGGCTGTTAGTATTGGTGCATGGCTCAGTGTGGTTCCTCATAGCGTTATCACTTGTTGATAGGAGAGCCAATATTTCTCACTACTCTGCTGCAGTAAGGCATCAGCTGCTGTTTAAGCCTCCTCCTATAAAACAGCTTCAATTCAGGCACTGCTTGAATCCAGGGATGACATTGTAGGTAATCCAAGAAATGTTGGGCACAAAAGATGACTTCAGAGCAAACCACAAATGCCTCAGCTCCAGCTCATGCCCTCCCTCAGTGGTTTGCAATTATTAGCCAGTGGGCAGCGCTACATGAACTATAGTGGAAATCATCTTTGTTGCTTTAATCTCTTTCAGGACTGTGGCCGGGAGAACCGACACGCGCCTGTGGTGAGTGCTGTCATGCTGCTGTTCCACTGAGAGCTGCAGCTGGTTGTTACCCTGGCAGAGTAGTAAGGGAGTTGGCTCTGGGCTGGGTCAGCAACCTGCAGCCTTCCTCATGCAGGGGGCCATGGGTGCTGTCAGTGCCAAAGGCTGAAGATGTGCTTCATTTTCTTCCTACCCTCTGCTTGGGATGCTTAAATGAGATAATTCATCCTTGCTGAATGTGTTAATGGGACAGTAATTAAATGCCAGTGCTAAGCCACACTAATTCCACTGCCCTACGCAGACACCACTGCCGCTTTTGCGGTGGGATTTCTTTCATTCAGAAACAATACTTGGCACTATTCCTGTTCTGGAAATTGCACTGATACTTTCATGAAGGATGCTGGTGCCTTTTGCAGAGCTTTCAAAAGCGCCTTATGATTTCCAGGCTGTTAATTTATCCAGTGGGGATCCAAAAGGATGCACACAGTGGTGCTGAGAACACGGAGACGCTATTGGAAATGGGGCCAGCAGCAGCCTGGGGTTGTGTTGGCCCTATTGTAGCTAATGATGTCTTTCAGCACTTATCTGGAAATCTGTAAACTGCCCCATGTTTTCCCAGAGCTACAGACAACACCTGTACAATTACTGAGTGCAGGGGGGAGATCAGGGCTGGATGATCACCAGTGGAATAAAAGCAAACTAATGGATCTGGAAATTTTCAAGGTGTTGCAATAGCATCTGAAAAGCAAATGTTTTGTTCCTGCCACCTGTGTGATTGATTTCCCAGACCCAAAGGAATGCTGTTGCTTCCATCAGGAATGGCGCAGTACTTCAGCTTTTGAAGGGTGTGGGTTATTTTGCTGTAGGGAATATTGGCATGCACTGTGAGACGCAGATTCCATCAAAGCCTTGTTACACCACAGCACCACCTTAATGTGGATGGAGCAGGGAAGGGCTCCATGTCAATTGAAGAAATGTGATGAAAGGAGAATTGCCAATGGCAAGGAAAGGTTTTTTTTATGGCAGAGTCGGAATACAATTGGTTTGATCTTTATTTATACAATGACAGCATTCTGCCATTGACTCTTCCTTGCTTACTGATGTGGTTTTTCTTCTATTCCTCCTGTGTTTCCAGCCTCCCCGGCCAGAAGATCTCTCAATTGTCTGTTTCACCAGTGGCACTACAGGTAAAGTAATGGGCATCTTATCTGTGACTTGTTAGAACAGTTTATTGTTACTGATAGCATCCCAATACATGCAAATATACTGTCACTGTAGTGACGATGGTGTTTGTACATATTCGTAGTATTTATGTACATAGGTTTCTGCAGAACTGGGCTTCCCTGGCTCACGCTTTGGCAATACAACTCTGCGGTTTTCTGCAGAGCTGCCCATGTTCCTGCAGTGCAGACATGGAGCATTGGGCTGGCTGCTGCTTTCCTTCTGCAGGTGTTAAAGGGAGAAATTCCCATCCATAGTGCTGTGCTCTGCTTCCTAAGCACAGCGACATGCCCAGCGCCTCTGCCTTGCAGAGGACACCACGAGCAGACACAGGGCTTCCTCCTCTTGTAAAGCCTGGTTTGCTGGTAGCCTGCAGGACCTTCCTTCCCTCAAACACTAAACCTCCTTAACATCCACCAAGAAGTTCCACAGGCAGACAAAGTGATGGGCAGAGCGCAGCCATGTGAGTGCTTGGACAATGTGCAGAGAAGCACCAGGCAGCCCTGGAGAGCTCATCCCACCACCTGGTGCTGCATCAGAGCACCCTGGACCACCCCCAGCTTCCCAGGTGGGCAGGAGCTGTCTGTTGCTGTGTGATGGGAGCATGACCGGCTCAGCCCAGGAGTATTGCCCAGCACTAGAAGACAACGTACACTGCAGCCAGGTAAGCAGCGTTCAGTGCTGACAACCCTTTGCTGCTCAGGCAGTATCAAAAGGCTCTGCTTGGCTGCTTGGCCTTTGCACATCGTTTCTAATTGGCCCAAAGGAGTTTGCAGATGTGTGAGTTTTGGAGCACTCAGCACAGTGCAGTGCTGAAAGGAGCAGTGTTGGAACACTGACACGAGGGGCTGAGCCTGGGGGGGCTGGCTGTGCCAGGCAGCAGCACCTCTTGTAATGGGGTTTTTCATTTAAAAGTTAGGCTTTATTTCCACTAGAAAATGAGTTTATTTCTTTATCCGCAAACATGGCTGCAGACTGGTTAGCTTTTCCTGTCCCAATGCAATGAAAGCAATCACTGCTCCCGAGTTTGTAACATGGAAATTGTAGAGCTGGAAGCGATGTTAGCTGTTTATCAAAAAAGCAGACCTAACAACCACACGCAGATTTGAACATGCGTTTTTCTCTCTCAGGGCCAGCTGTCTGCGTGCCTCCATGGGGACCAGGGAGAGGCTGAGACCTCCAAGCTCAAGCCCAACGTTTACTGCCTCACTGAGAGATCGGCAACACTCACAGTTGGACCAAAGTACACAGATGAAACATCACATTACAGTTGTGCATCCTGACTGCTCCCTAACCACAGCCTGCTGGCCCCATGAGGACTCCCCTATTCCTGGCTGGATCAGAATCCCTTTCTGGAGCTGCTCTCCTCAGCCCAGCTGTGCCCCCACTCCACTTCATAGGTTGCACCGCTGTGATGCCACTGGAAGGGAAGAGCCACTTAGCAGGGCTGCTTTGTGGTGTATTGCCACATCGGCTTGGCGCTGAGATAAGGAGAAGTTCCCACACCCACTGTTATCATAACCGGATTTCTGTGCTGCAGTTCCACCATGGGATGGACAAACTGCTGCTGTGTAAGGAAATTCAAAGCGGAGCAGAGTCACGCATGTGGGGTTTTAAAAAAGAATTAGTTTAGCCATTAACCACCTGTTCCTCTAGAAGTGGTAATTCTCTCAGCACGGAGCACCTCTTCTGATGGGATGATGCATAAAGCAACAGGAGGAACTAAAGCACGAATGCAGCCCGAACAGCTTCACCTCAGTGCTGGATTCCTCCTGATGAAGTCTGAGGTCTCAGAGCACCCACAGAGCCTCCCAGAGAGCCCCCACAGCTCCATACTCTGTGGGTACAGAGACACTTGTGTAATGCTGTGAGTGCTCAGCTGTTTGTGCAGTTGCCAAGGCTGAGCAAACCTGCTTGGGCAAACACATCTAGAGCAATGCCTGGGCTGCTGGAGTGCATTTACAGCTGGCGTTGGTTCATGGAGTTTTCCTGAGGGCCGGACCCAGGTGTGCACCTGGCTGTGAAAACACGAGCCTCAGAGCCAGGCTGCCATCAGAAGAGGCTGTCACCAAGGATGGATATGTGTGAGATCCCAATAGCCCCCTGTGGCCATCTGTAAGGATTTGGGACCAAACTCAAAGGCGCTTGGAACACTGAGTGCAAATTTTGTGGTAAAAATAAGCTGTGTTCAGAATGTCCTGTTCTAGTGCAATAAACATGTGCAATAATTATCATTTTGGTTCGAGCCTTTATTTGCCTATAAGAGCCAGGTGAGGGCACAGGGCTCAGCACCACAGAGGTGCCTGCATCCTTCCCAGCAGTTCTTTTCTGCAATGGACCTTTTGGGGGGCGATGTGAAGTGGCTGTGCTGGGGCAGGAGGTGGCAGAGTGCTTTGCATGGAGCTCTGTGCAGCTTGAGCTGTGGTGCACCACGCTCTGGTGGCTCTGGTTGAGAGCCATCCACAATTTCAGCTGCTCAGTTCCTGGTGGAAACCTCTGCTCAAGGTCTCTGATGTATGTGATGCTGAGTTTTATGGGATCATTTTACTGTGTCTTGAGTATTGCAATAACTGCCTTTTGTGGATGCTACTGCATAGTGTGAGAATTAAATGTTTTAAATATTTAACAATATTATTTGGACAATTTCCTGTTTGTTTTCTCAGTTTTAAGTTTTTCTGAATCATAGAATGGCCTGGGTTGAAAAGGACCCTATAGTGTTCATCTTGTTCCAACCCCCTGCTATGTACAGGGTCACCAACCAGCAGCCCAGGCTGCCCAGAGCCACATCCAGTCTGGCCTTGAATGCCTGTATGGATGGGGCATCCACAGCTTCCTTGGGCAACCTGTTCCAGCATGAAATGAAGTGGGAATTAACTACTGTCTCATCTTCTAAACTCTCCCTCTCTTCTTCCTTGCAGGAAACCCTAAAGGTGCTATGCTGACACATGGGAACGTGGTGGCTGACTTTTCAGGCTTTTTGAAAGTGACAGAGGTGAATACCGCGGTTGGGAAACTCGCCATGTGTAGGTTTGGGCTCCAGCAGGGGCTGGAGATGTGGTGTTGCTGCTAAGGGCCATATTTGTCTTACCCGAAGGACAATTCCCAGCCTGGGCTCTGTGAGGCACAGGGTGCTGCCAAGGAGCAGTACTGTCCCCATGGACCAGTGTGGGGTGAGGAGAGCAAGCAGAGCCTGCAGGGCTGAGTGGTGCCTGAAAGAGCAGTGTCTGCTGCTGGGGATGCCTGTGTAGTGTCCCTGTCTTTAAATGGAAGCTTTCTATACATATAATGTCTGTACATACACTTATGGAAACTTATACTTTTTAAAGATCAAAATGGTTAATTTCATTTATGTTACCATATATCTTGGTTCTGGCTGTACTGCAGCACTGGCCAAGTGCATGTGTAATATACTTCATGCAACCTTTGTTTAGAAACCATATAGGAAGCAGACTTGCTCTAGCACAGGATATTAAGAATTGCATGCAGTTTGTATCTATCAAATATAAGAATCTCTGTTGGTAGCAGACAAATGGTTCCATGAAGCTGCAGCATGCATGTGGGATGCTCGATTTATTGCAGCATAGCCCTTGTTTGCCCTGGGGTTGGTGCAGGCTGCACTGTGGTCTCAGTTCCCCAACCCTGCAGTTTTCTCCACATGCAGATTGCTGCAGGGCTGGGGTTGCCTCAGGGGTGCAGGGATGCCCCCCTGGGGTGGCATCTGGTGCCTCGAGGCCTCCAGCTTCCAAAGGGCAACAGAGTTTATTTTGGAAGGGAACACCACATAGGAAAGTGGTGCCTCCCAGGGCCATGGGCTCAGTGCTTGCTGACAGCAGATGCTTGTGTTAATCCCAAAGGTGTCAGGTTGAGGTGTGAGGCTGCTGAGTGTGCCCTATCCCGGTGCTGGGGCGCTGCAGGGTGAGCTGTGAGTGCAGCACAGATCCAGCAAAGTGCCAAGCACTTGGCATCTGTCAGCAACATGTGAGCACCTGGAGTGAGGGGCACACAGAGCACTGCTTGCATACTTTCGTGCCACTTTGGCTTAGATCGGTCATTTTCCTAAGCAGATTATTTTAAGTGAACTTAGACCTTTATTATAAGGTTATTCTCGAATGCCAACGCACTGCTTTAGTTTAATCTATTTAGTTGCAGTGGCTGCAATGCCATTAAATGCCAGCACCTTGGTTCCTTTCGAAAACAAATCATTTCATCTGTGGGCATTTAAAGCAGCCCAACAAAGTGGTGTGGCTGGTGGTGCTGCTGGCTTCACGTCACCAGAGCCCATTAGAACTAATATATAAATAGAGCTGCAGGCCTGACTGGCTTAGTTCAGTTGGATACAACCAAAGTGGGATGCTGGAAAGGCCCATGTTTGGCCTCACTGTGCACACCCAGATGAACCTCAATGAGGCAGCCCAAGGAGCAGACTTCCTCTGCCATGGAGCAGCCGTTGTGGCACAGCCATGGAGGTGTGCTGGGGGTATCACTGCCAATCCCAGGAGCCAAAGCTGCTGCACTCACTTCTGAGCTGGTTTCTGGCCTTGGTGCAAGCTGGTGGGTCATCAGGCTGCCTGTTTTCCTAATCCATAGCGTTACAGTGAGCTGTACCCCTGACCATGCAGGCAGAAAGCATGACCCAAATAAGGCTCTTGGTGCAAAGCAATGACATCGGTCGTGGTTATTTTTTGTATCATTTTTTGCCTTTCTTTCCTTAGCACGCCTGTCCGTGGGGCAGTGCTAATGCACTTAAAATCCCATTTTAATCAAGAAAACAATGAGGAAACACTAACAGCAATCATTAATTCCTGTAGCTAAGTGATCCAGCGTCCCCCTGACCCAAATCAAAGAATTAACCAAAGGGAAAACAATGACCATCAGCTGTGATTGTGCCAACACTGCGCTCTGTGTCCATCTCCGTGCTCTGTTCTCCTCCCACTAACGCAGCTCCATCACCGCTGTGGCCCTAACGCTTCACCTCGTGCGCTGCTCCCTTCCTCTCTTGATGATCTTTCCCCTTTTGTTCCTCTTGGTGCCGTTTTTCTTTTTACCGTTTTATGACTCTCTTGTTGTCTTCCTGTCAGTGTTTCTTTCCTTTCTGTCTCCCATGCCCTCCACCTGCAGAAAGTGATCTTTCCGAGACAGGACGATGTGCTCATCTCCTTCCTGCCTCTGGCTCACATGTTTGAGAGAGTGATCCAGGTAAGCTCCTGCCCCAACTGATGCGGCCTCGTGGGGCCCCTTCTGCTTTCTTCCAGAGTCAGTGGTCTCCTACTTGTGAGGATGTTCACATTTCCTATTTGCCTTTAGCACACATGTTTGAGCGAATGGTACAGGTAAGGTCCTAGTGGCAGTGGAAATTGCCTTTTTTTTTTCCACACCGAAAGATATAAAATGAATAAAATACTAAATATCCACCGACACCGCGTAGCACTAAAAACACCTGCACTCCTCAAGGGCACCGGGTCCTGCTCTGGGGATAATGATAATGGGAGCAAAGGCAGTTCCACACTGTTATTTTTATCAGCTCAAATCCTTCCAATGCAGGAATGTGCAGAATTCAGCAGGGAGCTGAGCCGGCACAGCGCTGGGCACAGTGCTCCGGGTATGGGCTGCATCCCCTGCAGGTAGCAATATGTGCATCCCTTGCAGATAGCAGCTCACAGCAGCATGCAGAGAGAGGGGTCATGCATCCCTTCTGGGAATCCAGGTAATGATTTGTGATAATGAGTTCTTCCAGCCTGGAAATGTGGCAGCTAAGATGTGATTTGGTGCATGAGGAGTGGGTCTGGGCCCAGCTGCAGCCCAGCACCTTCCCAGCGGTGCTGATGCCAATGGGATCGGACAGACATCCAGGCACAGGCCTCCCCTTCTTAGCAGTGTGCCAGAAATAACGTGCTCAGCTCCATTACAGCACTTGCAAATTGGAACTGAAAGCCCATAAAAGAAGTGGAGAATTACAGCCCAGTGTATCTTTGCTTGTCAGTCAAATCCTAGAAAGGCACCTGGGTCAGTGTGCCAGTGTTGCTCAGGCAAAGTGCTTTGCTGCTAATGAGAACAGAATTATTACAAAGCCATCTGCCTGGGCAGGAATATAGGAACTTTTGTAATAACCTCATTGCTGCTGCTCTGACAGGGCAGCTCCAAGGCGCACGGTATGAGGGATGCTCAGGTTAAACTCTTGCTGAAAACACCCTTTCATGCAAGGAATTTTCTAAAGAGCTAAAAATCATACCCCAAATTATTCTGAGCAACAAACGCTGTATCAGCTTCCCCAGTTTCAGCCCACATCAGTAATTCCTGGGACTTGCAGCTGAAATCGTATAGGTACATTCTTTAGAACCAGAAGTGCTTTAGAATAGAATTTTAGGTTTTAGAACAGAACTGTCCCATTGGGAGGTACCCACAGAGCTCATCGTTTGCAGTTCCCAATGAGCCTGCAACGATGGCACAGTGTGCAATCCAGCTCCAGCAAAGTGGCTGCTGGCTGCCCTGCTGCTGGCACATCCCAACCCCGCTGCATGTCAGCTCTTTCCTCACCTGATGCAAAGCAGCCCGTTTGCTTTCCAAAAACATCCTTCCAAAAATAAAGGAAAAAATGAATAAAAGCTTATTTCTGAAACTTCTCGAGCCATGCTTTCCAGGCAATCAGAAAGGGCATTGAAGAGGTGTTTCTGGGATACAGGATCAGGCGCTGTATTGCTAACGTAGTCTGTATGGTTATGCTTAAACAAAACTAAAGTATTAACACCTAAAAACCGTCAGCACGTTTTGCAGCGTGCGGAGCCCAACCTCAGGCTGCTGGGGTGCAGGAGAGCCTTTCCCCAGGCAGCAGCTCCTCGTTCTTCCAGAAAGTGGCAAATTTGGTGGATGCTGAATTTCCAGTTCTGAAAATGCCAACAACCAGCCATGCTTCCGCTCTGTGCAAAATTAACCTTTATTATTGGTAGATCTTTATAAAGCACCATTTTTGCCATAATGGAGAGAGGAATTTTGGGAAGGGCATTTCTGTGTGTAGGAGGAGGGATGCTCCGTCCCAGGGATTAAAAGCAAAGAGGTCTGATGTGGTCGTTTTCCTCTCCATTGCAGTCTGTAGTGTATTGCCACGGGGGGCGAATTGGCTTCTTCCAAGGCGACATCCGCCTGCTGTCCGATGACATGAAGGCGCTGCGTCCCACCATCTTCCCTGTTGTGCCACGCCTGCTGAACAGGATGTACGATAAGGTGAGCCTCTTTGCTTCTCTTTTTGCTATAACAAAGCTTCTGCTCCCCCCTAAGTTTATCCAAAAAATTCCATCTCCTTTTCTCCCTTTTGCCCTGCTCCCTTTCTGCACTAAGGCACAGCTGTGTTGCTGCCGTCCCCGTGCCCCAGCTGAGCTGCACTGCTGTTGGTGGCACTAAGGACTGTGGTTGGGTGGCAGCAGGCTGTGCCTTGGGCCGATGGCAAGAGCTGTGAGCCCCAGGCCCTCGCCAGGCTCACCTGACCCACTGTCCTCTCCCTGCTGCAGATCTTCAGCCAGGCAGACACCTCCCTGAAGCGCTGGGTGCTGGAGTTCGCTGCCAGGCGGAAAAAAGCTGAGGTTAGAAATGGGATCATCAGAAATGACAGCCTGTGGGACAAGTTGTTCTTTAACAAAATACAGGTATGGAACTTAAAAAGTGAGTCTAAGGACAGAGAACCTTTGTTTCTTCTAGTAGCAACCCTAAAGTTGGCACAGCCTGACCACCACACTGAAGCCAATTGCTGGTCACTAGTGAACAGCAGGCTGAAAACCTGAATAGGGAAAGGAAATGGAGCGCAGCTTGTTGTTCTATTAGCTTTTGCCACTTTTCCGTTTGTATTTCTGTATCTGTGCTCAGCATGCTAATCTGGCCCAAGGGGCTCAGCAGTACAGAGGGCGCGGGGTTCCAAGTGGGAGTTGTGAGGGGGGAAGAGGAATAACAGATGGAAGAGATGTGGCTCCAATGCTCTGCGGATCCTCCATGGATAATGATTGCTCTCACGGTTGGGTTTCACTCAAGCAATCTCAAAGCTGATGTTTTCCAAAGGAAAGCAATGAGCAAAATGCAAATGTGAATCTTGATTTAACAAGAGGGAAAGAAATCAGCGCCCTGCCATGTGCCACGCATCCCCTGGGTAATAAAGCAGATTAAAGTGGCTTTACACCAGGCTTTCCAGGCACTGTGCTGCTGTAGGAGGCTCTGATTACTTCATTTTTTAATTAGATAACTTATCTGGAGACACGCCGCTTTGTTAATAACCAGTGGAACTGGCAATGCCTTCCATGGGGCTGAGCTAGGCATAGTGCTGCGGGGCCAGGCAGGGGCTGCTCTGTGCTTGTTCCTTTTTGCTTTCATGGAAAGAAAAATGAAATGAAGAGAGGTGGGTAGGAAGCAGCACAGGAATGCTGTAGTACCCCCCAGTGTATGTGCAAGGACATCTGCCCTTAAAAAAGGATTGCAATTCTTTAGGTTGCTTGGGAGCCTGTTAATAAGAAGGCGCCAACGAGCACAGAAAAGAGCAGTGGGGACGAGACTGATTCTTCCCTGGGGTTACCCCAAGTCAGAAGTGCTGCAGGAGGACGTGGAATGGATGTGATGAAGCAGAGCTGTGCCTTGAGCATTATTTCTGCCCGGGAGGGACACAGTCATTGCTTTCAACATTTAGATGGGTTTAGTTCCTCAGGCAGGACTCAGGGTCAGGTCAGTTCACATTTCCGTAGTACAGCTGACTGTTCTAGATGGAACAGAAGCGAGGCCATTCAGTGTAAACTCTGCTTAAGAAATACACACCATTTGTGCCATCTGTATTGATTCGTGCTGTTTCCTTTTGTTTCCTGGTGCTGTCCCACAGGCGAGTCTTGGTGGGTGCGTCCGCATGATAGTGACAGGTGCTGCCCCAGCCTCTCCAACCGTCCTGGGCTTCCTGCGGGCAGCCCTGGGCTGCCAGGTGAGCCAACATCTGGGGGCTGGGACTGCATACGGGACACCCGTGGCAGCAGCAGGGCTTATGGGCACCCAGCGTCCTCGTGGTGGGGACAAGGAGTGGCTTCAGGCACAAGGAGCTGCTGAGACATCCCACCTGTCTCAGCTTTTTAAACCATAGAGTCATTAAGGTTAGAAAAGACTTAAATGGTCATCAAGCCCAACCATCAATCCATTTCCACCATGTCCGCTCATGGGACTGTAGAATCACTAAGGTTGGAAAAGAGCTCTGAGACCCCCAGGCCTGGTGCCAGCCCATCCCACCATGCCCACTGACCGTGTGCCCCAGTGCCACATCCCCACGGCTCTGGAACACCTCCAGGGATGGTGACTTCCCCACTCCCTGGGCAGCTGTGCCAATGCCTGACTGCTCTTTGGAGAAGAAATTGTTCCTAATAGCCAACCTGAACCTGCCCTGGAGCAACTT
Organism: Excalfactoria chinensis; assembly: GCF_039878825.1. Lineage (NCBI taxonomy): Eukaryota > Metazoa > Chordata > Aves > Galliformes > Phasianidae > Excalfactoria > Excalfactoria chinensis. The sequence goes on from NC_092837.1 coordinate 1,748,754, forward strand.
GAAGTAATTATGCATGTGTCATTTATTACACAACATTTATTCTATATATAAATGTGCAAGAACGGTAACCTGTAGGCATAGCACTTAAGATCCCCACCCTTACTAGAGAGTTTCTTTTCCCTAACCAGGAAGCCTAAGACAATTACGAGGCCTAATTAGAGAGTTTAAAATTAAATGTTAAAAAAACCTGCAGATTTTCAAAATGTCCCCCCAAAAATACCGCCTTTCCCCACTGACAGCTTCCTCCTGCCAAGTAACATCCTGCTAGACTCAAAAGCAAACTGCTGGACTTCTCTGCTCACTGTTTTCAGCTCTCCATAACAGAGTGACTCATAGGGAAGTTAATTCTGCAGGGCCAGGGAAAGTCCCCGTGCCCCATCACGGGCAGGGTCAGCTCACAGGGCTGTTCCTGGGACTCCTCCTGCAGCAGTGAGGTGCTGTGCACTGACACAGGGTGCCCATTTCTTTGGCAGGTGTATGAGGGGTATGGGCAGACAGAGTGCACGGCAGGCTGCACCTTCACCACCCCCGGGGACTGGACCTCAGGTAATGGTTTTCTGCCTTTTCCACATTATTTCTGCACACAGAATTCTTGCAGGAATGCCAACTGTATCTATAGCTGCTCAACTAATAATAAAATGCCAATTATTGTTTGTAAGAGAGCAGACAAACGAGCTGCCAACTTTAATTGCCAGGTCATGTGGGAGCCCCTTTACCCTGCAACTTAATCAAATTGAAGGACGTGGAAGAGCTGAATTATTTTGCTTCTAAAGGAGAAGGAGAGGTAGGAACTCATGTTTTAATATAAACCTCTTATTAGTGGACATTGTAAGTTGTAGTAATAGAAGCATTTTACATCTTTGAGGTGAACGGGTTTATTTAATATGGCCATCAGGGAAAGAAAACATCAGTTTACCAACAGAGCAGTGTTAACAAGGGGCTGTGGCAGCACTGCCAGCCAACGCCACGCCTGATTGCTTCAAAAGCTAAGGCTGAGTTAATTGGTTTGGCTGTGGAGCTGAATTACTGTGATTTCTCCATTGCTGTCATTTCTGCATTGCATAGAAATTAAACTCACTTGAGTTTGAAATCACTTTTAAACTGCAACCCGAATGAAAATCAACATTAATCCGATGGGTTTTGCATTCCTTCCTTCACACATCCTCTGAAAAAGAATCAAAAACTATAAGGAAAATTCTATAGCTCAGTGTATTTTATTTGCATGGGGCACAGCCACAAAATCAACCTTCAGGATGTCAGTGAATCACTATTTACCTTGCTGGTAACCTCAGCAAAATAACGATGTAGTTTAATAGCAACCCGACCTGCTTTGCAGATATGTGTGAAAGGACCAAACGTCTTCAAGGGTTATCTGAAGGATGAGGAGAGGACAAGTGAAGCACTGGACCAGGAGGGCTGGCTGCACACCGGAGACATTGGGAAGTGGTTACCTGTGCGTATCCAGATGGGTGGTGTCAGTTCTGTTGTCCCACATACACCTTCAGGTTCTGCATGTGACCTTCCGAGCGATCTATCCTTAGTAAAAATTAAGGTGAATTCTCTCCCTTCTTTCTCCTAACAGAATGGGACACTCAAAATCATTGATCGGAAAAAGCATATATTTAAACTTGCTCAGGGAGAATACATCGCACCGGAGAAGATAGAGAACATCTACATCCGCAGTGACCCCGTGGCCCAGATCTATGTCCATGGAGACAGCCTTCAGGTACAGCAGAGCCACCAGAATATGCTGCAGTGTGTTGGTGAACTCCTGACCTAACTGGGCAAGAAGTGATAAAATCCCATCAAGTTCAGCCTGATGGTGCATTCGGCCTTTGCCTGACCCTTCTGCTTTCCCTGCAGGCCTTCCTGGTGGGAATCGTGGTGCCGGATGCTGAAGTGATGCCAGGCTGGGCGAAAAAGAGAGGGTTTGATGGAACGTATGCGGAGCTCTGTAGAAATAAGGTTGGTAATTGCACTCGCCTGCTCTGCAGTCGTTGTGCTGATGGGGCATGATGCCCCTTCTCAGGGCAAGAACCATCTGCTCACTGAGGTCAGAGTGATGGCTGAGCCAGCAGCACCCAGCATTGTGCCTCTCCACTCCTAAAGCAGTAGCATAACCACCCTTACTGTTAGCGTTTGTGCCTTTCTTCATTAGAATATTCGCTAACTACATATTGTCCATGAGGAGCTTGAACTTGTCTCAGAAATGTATGTGTTTGTGAAGGACAGTGACGTTAATTGCTTGTAAGGTTGTTTCTGGTGCTTCATTGTGGATGTGTGTGTTTTAACCCAGGAACTGCAGAAAGCAATAATGGAAGACATGGTACGGTTAGGGAAGGAGAGCGGGCTTCATTCCTTTGAGCAGGTAAATGAAACAATGAATTGTGGCCACATTGGCATTGGTCTGCATGCATTGAACAGAGACTCGTTAGCGTTCAGTTTGATACTGCATGTCCTCGTGGGGTGTGGGGGATGTCTGCAGTCTGATTCCAGGGTTCAAGATGGATGCTCTGAGGACTGATGCCTTCCCACTGAAGGTGCTGTAAGGAACTGGGGCTCAAACTGCCACTCTTATAACCAACGCAGGGCAGGCTGCTGTTTTATCTCCAGCCTTTGCACTGACCCTTTTCTGTCACTTGTGTAAATATTTGTGCAGCAGAGCCATAAACACCTCAGGAGGAGAGATGTGAAATCAGTAATGAAGTACAGAGCTCTAAAAGCACATTAAAAAGCACTTTTTACAATATAGAATACTTATTTTTCTTAAAATAATGAACTTCTCAGTCATTGCGTATAGCTAGCAAGGGGCTTTTAGTCATACTCTCATGTAGTCCATTTCTGGGTGGCAGCTGCAGTGAACAATTCCCCATATGTGAGTGAAGCACAGACTTGCCATTCTTCATTTCCCCATTATGCATGAAAATGAACCTCTATTAAAAAGATTCGAGTTTAGAAATGAAAAGCAATGGTTTGTGGTGCACATTTATCTGTGGTAATAAGTCTGCTTTGCTGCTGCTGTGGTCTTCACCACACTTTGGTTTCATGCAGAAATAGAGGTCCATGTGCACACCAGGAAGTCATGCATAGTGAGTGCTGTCTCTGCTACAGAGGTGTCCCTTTCTTTATTCCAGGTCAAAGCCATTTACATTCACTCCGATATGTTCTCAGTACAGAACGGTTTGTTGACGCCGACGTTAAAGGCTAAGAGACCAGAACTGAGAGATTACTTCAAAAAACAGATAGAAGATCTATATTCCAGCATCTCCATCTGAAACCACGGCAAGAACCTTCTGAGTAAAGGACTTTGTAGCAATATTAGGATAATGCTCAAAAGTGCAGAGCCAGAATGACACAGCTGAAGCGGATGAGCATCTGAATCTTACATTTGAGCCTTTTATTGTTTTAGGATTTCACCGCTAACCATCATTTCCCTTTTCCTTCTGTTTTTCTTCAGGTGTGATATCGGTTTTACGCTATGGACACAGTAGGGTACCACCAAGGGTTATGCTAAATTGCCACACAGTACATAGCAATTTCAATCCATGACCGAGTAAATTATGGAAACTTATCAGTAACTCTAAGCATTTCAAGACTAAACTAGGAAAAATTTCAGATAAATCTGTTGATATTTGATTGTAAATAACCTACACATTAGAGACTGAAATTGTGGATAAATCAGTAATGTGGTCTACCTCAAGCAATCGGCGATTGATGGTGAAAGCCAGTGTTCCCTGACCTGTAACTTCAAGCTGGATATCGGTTTATATATTAAGTGATAGCTTTTATATTTTCCAAGACTTAAATTACATCAATTTGACTAAATCACTAACGACCTAACAGCCAGAATAGGAACAAGAACAAATCTCCTGGTACTTGTGCTCAATAGGCCTCTCAGTGTATGACACCTAATGGACAACCACTACTTGGGATCCCAACAGCGGGATCCTTCCAGCTGAGCCCAGCACCTCCTGCATGGCCATGTCAGGTGACCTGGAGCCCCAGGGATGCTGCAGCACAGCTACACAAGGCCTACATGAGAGCCACCTGTGTCTGGTCCCTGGTTGATTACTTTGCAGTCTGGCTGGGCTGGTTCCCTTTTGGAATAGTGCTTAGGGAATGGAGCACACGGTGTGAGTGGGGCTGAGCAACGTGGGTCTGTCTGGAGAACAGCTTGCTTGGGATGCAGCCATGTTGGAGAAGAGGAGGAAACACTGCTTAAAGTGGCTATGAGGACAGTTCTGACCCCAGAGTGCTGTGGGGGAATGCATTGGATGTGGCTGCCAGGAGCGTACCTCCATGTGCAGATGTTTGGATGCAATTATCACCTGCAGTGACCTCTGCAATAAGCAGAAAGTTTTGGGAGGAATCCTGGGCTCCATGACAGGCCTTTGGAAAGGGCTGGGAATGGAGGCTGGAGTGCAAACTGCCAATGAAAGCACAGTGCAAAACAGTGAGAAGCTTTGAGGTTGGGCAGTGTGAGCACTGGGACTGCTGAGTGGGGTCCTACATCCATCTGTGTGCACTGCCTGCACCAGCACCATGGGGCTCTGCCTTCTAGACCTCTCTTGCTAGAGCATTTTCTAGCTCAGAGGGTGGTGATGCGCTGGAACAGGTTGCCCAAGGAGGCTGTGGATGCCCCATCCCTGCAGGCATTCAAGGCCAGGCTGGATATGGCTCTGGGCAGCCTGGGCTGGTGGTTGGTGACCCTGCACATAGCAGGGGGTTGAAACAAGATGAGCATTGAGGTCCTTTTCAACCCAGGCCATTGCACGATTCTCTCTTAGACTGAAAGCCACTGTAGACTCTTGAAACTAAAAGATAAATTATTAATCCGAAGTCTCTCTCATTCCCCCTCTGAAATCCCACTGCATGCTTTAAAAATTAAATAAATTGAATTAATGAGTTAGTTTTACACTGATTTATGGCAGTAATTTCAGAACAAAGAGCAAGGAAATTGTTAATACAATCACTCAAGCACAGAATGAAGTGATTTGATCTATCAAACGTGGGAGTGTTGGTCTGCATCCCATCTGTGCCTGATTCTTCATTAGATCCCGACATAATGATTCATAGCTGTCGAAAGCAAGTAAGAAAAATCACTGCTGTGACCTGATGGTGTTAGACCTTCATTTCTCATCACTGTACACAGCAAGAGCACCCCTGGGGAGTCTGAGTGTGTTGTGTGCGGTACCAGAGGCAGTCCGGCTCTTCAGGTCAGGTCATGCAGGAGATTCATCTCAGAGGAGCACAGCTCATCCCATCCGTGGAGCCCAAGAACACTCATCCCATACAGATGCTACAGCACAATCAAGGACCTGCTACCATCTCCTCTGCTCTTTATAAATGACAACAAAGATCTGCCATCTAAGGAAGTACAGAGAAGCTTTTCTCCTGACCTGTTTCCACCTCATGAATTCAATTTACTTTTCTCCTAAGGTGGCTGGTTTACCAGCTTTATCTGACCACTGAACTCTGGCTCCTGATGTGAGTTTACTTCTGGCTTGGAAGGCTGATGTTTTGGAGTATGTGATACTGCTTTGTTACTGAATAATGTATCTCCTTTTGGTATCTGATTCAAAAGATCAGATGCACCACAGCCAACAATATGAACACCAAAAAAAAAAGGACCACAATAGGATGAAGCAAAATTTGGGAGGAATCTGGTGGAAATTCAGTCCTGAAGCATGGGTACTTTCAGAGCCTGTGGAAAACCACATGAATAAACTAAAAGCTGCCTCTGCTACTTCCTCATGTAACCAGGTATTCCTCTGCAGATGGCTCTCCAGAAGCAGATCAAATATGACGAGAGATTAAAAGTTGCCATGAATACATGAGTAAGACATGAGCCAGGCAGAAACGCTTCTCCCCAACTCGCAGCAGTGTTTGTTCTGCTTTCAGCTCTCTCCAACCTGGCACTTCTTGTGAATAGCAGGGAAAAACCCCAGGGTTGTCCACTAAGCAGTTTCTTTTCCCATGATAACCAATGTCAACACTCATTTATAATACTTTCTTGTTGAAGGAGTCGGGACTCAATGCTATTGCATAGGTGGCAATGCATGCTACGCTTCTCTGTAAACAGCGCTGTTCTTGATGGCTTAAAGATGACTGTATTTAACTACCCAGGGTCACTGAGGCATTAAGTCTGCAACCGAGTAAATGTGACAATATAAGCCCAGTGAAACCGGCACAGCTCTGTTGCTGCTGCAGGTGGGATCTGTGCAAAAACACGCTTGCCTTGAGCAGCCACGTGTGACCGGGTAGTTTTACAGCCCCTTCCCCAAAGGCTATGTGTGCTGCAGCCTGATTTATTGTGTTCTCTTATGTATCCAAAACGGGAGGTTCTTCCTGGGCCTGGTGCTATGCCTGTCAGATCGCTGCCTCCGGTGATCGTATATGAAAATCAGAATAAAACACTTCTTCCAGGAAGAGCAGATTGCTTAGTTATATATTTTGTACATCCTTTGCTTGACACATTGCACAGAAATACACACTGAACTGTGAGCAGGAACCATGAGGCGGTGTCAGTGCCACGCGGGCAGGAGATGTGCAGAAAAGGTGCATCTGCAGGCTGATGTGGCTCATGCAGCCCAGGTGAGAGCTGTCGGCTATGGATGAGGTGCCGTGCTGCAATCCATCGTCACCGTTACTGTGGATATATCAGCATCAGCAAAGTGCAGTGTCATTTCTGCCACAGTTACCAATCGTTGCATAGAACGGAACAATCTGACTTATCCTGTCTCCCGGGACAAAAGAAGCTGAAGGATTTGTTATTCTCCATGCGTTAGAAGCACAAACTGGTGAACCTACATGTAAATACGTTGCTACAAGATGAATGTATACTGGGAAAGAATATACTATTTTTGCATGGTAGTGGATTACTCAGAGACCTCTCGATGCCTTATGCACACGTCGGCAAAGCATTTCATTTAGGGGCAATTCTCTGCATCCTTCTTCTTTCTTTATCTCACTTTGGTTTCATCTGTAGAAAAAAACCCCATATACCAGAATTCGATCTCTGTTTGCTCTTGGAATTAACTTGCTTCAGCACTTTGTGTGTTCAGTGGTTTCTACGCCACATTTTCTCCCATTAAATGGTAAGACTGAGCCTATCTGTTATGGGGGAGAGATCCATATTCCTGGATAACCAGAGAGAAACAGCTTCAGATGTGTGGGATTGTTCCAAAATAAGACATTTCGAGGCATCCAGAGTCCTTTTAAGCCCTTTGTTTCGGCTTTTGTTCCATATCTTAGCAAAGCACAAGCAGCAAACAAGCGATGTGTCCTGTGAGCGTTACCTGTTCTGGGAGTGAAGGGATGAGAATATAGCATAAAGGTTTGTGTAAAGAAAACACTCATTTTTTCCATGTCGGTACGTGGGTGCGTATGTCAAAAAGTCATCCATGGAAACTTTTGTAAAGAATTAAATGGTCCCATTTCTCAGATCTCATAAGATCTACTCATGGGCTGGCATACAATAAAGGCTCTTTGTAAGACCCAATGTCTCTCCAGCACTCTGTTCTCACCGATGTCGTTCAGAACGTGTGTGCCTATAGGAAACGTGCCATAAAAACCCAGTAAAACAACAAGCAGAGGGATGCTGGAGGCTGAGATTGACGTGAGCAATCATCTACAAAAACACAAACCCAACAGAAATATCGCAGGTTCTCTGGAGATGCAGCAGTCTTTGTGTCATGGTTTCATTTCTTCTTTTAAACCGGTGGCGACACAACAGAGTGTGTGTGTGTGTGTGTGCTTGTTTCTTGTGAGCTGACTGCTGGGAATGCACTGCGTGTTTGCAGACCGCGTGGCTCAAACTATAAAGTCTAAAAGCACTCCATCGCTGCTCCAGTTCTTGCGTGCCGTGCTCGCCGGGTGCCCCGCCATGCCCAGGGCTGCTCTGTATTGCCATGGTGGTGGAATAATGAGATTCATCTGCTTGTGAACACAACACGAGGTCCCACAAGCAGCAGCTGGGGTGCAGAGCTCTGCCATGCCCACCACCATGCTGCACACTGCGCTCGTCAGAGGAGCCAAGCAGCAGCCCCAGCCCTCAGCCTGGGACACGGAGAAGCAGCGGGGCCAGGCAGGATTTTGCTCAGGAAGAACATGCTTTGTTTTTCAGCAGAAACACAGCTGGGGTTCGCTTGGAGAATCCAAACACCACCTTCATGCCTTCTATCTGCGAGGGCACAGCCTGAGACCCTCCATTTCTCCCTAGCATAAAGTTTCAAGACGCAAAACAAATCTCCCCATGCTGGGGATGTTTATTGCCACAACCCCCCAAATAAAACAACACACACCTTTTGCCTCTCCCCATCCCATCCCATCCCATCCCATCCCATATCCCATATCCCATCCCATCCCATCCCCACGAGACGCGCTTCCTCCTGCTCTGCTGACCCCGCACGCAGCACAGCGCCACCTGGTGGCCGTCATGGGCATGTACTGCGCATGCGAGGTGCGGGACGGCGGTTGGGGCCGCTCGGGGCTTTTAGCAGGGTCGGTGCGGTGGGTGCGGACCTCTGCTGAGCCGGAAGGGGGTGAAGGAGGAGACGGGACACGACTCGCCATGGAGCGGCCGTACTGGCAGAGCTCGGCCTGGGCCGGGAAGGCCCCACGGAAGAAGCGGCGTTTGTCTCCGTTGCCCGGCGAGCTGCCCACCGCAGGGCGCTCCGGGCCGGCGCAGTGCCGGCGGCGGCTGTTCGGCAGCGCGCGGCGTGGGGAGACCCAGCCCGGCTGTAAGCGGTGTGCGGTGCTCGGCTGTGCGGTGCTCAGCTGTGCGGTATTCGGCTGTGTCCGGCGGTTGGAGCCGCTGCTGGGGGTGCGGGTGGTGTTGTCAGGGCGGAGCGGGACAGAACTCACGTGGAATAAATAGTCTTTGAGCTTTGGCATAGCAAAAGTCATTTCTAAATGCTTATTGTTATTCGGCAGGCTTCTGAAATACCGGAAGGGTTTTGAGGATATTATCTAAATTTGGATGGATTTTTATTTTTTTTTTCTTTGCTTGGCATGCTGATGAACAAATAAATGCTTGGGTGGAAGTAAACTAAATCCAGGCCTTAGGGTGTGTGTGAAAACACAGAGCCAGAAGTGTGATGGGCATCAGCGAGTGGGAGCATTTAGAGGTGCTGTGATAGAAACACTCAGCTAAATTCTATTGCTGAACTGAATGCTTGTTCTTCCCCAGACCTGAAGAGAAAATCCACTGTGAAAACCTTACCGAAAATCAAGGAGAATCTTGAAGTCACCCAAGGGAGCCCTTCCTCCAATCAAAGGTCTGTTTGAGTGCTTTCATATACGTAATTATCACTAATTAATTGCTCTTTTGCCTGCTGTCTCTTGTAAATGCAGTCTGAATGCTGGATGGGCTGATGCTGGTCAGGCTGCCTGCTGGCACCTGCTGAGCAGGCGTTGGGTTGTGTCAGCTCCTTCCGAGCTCTGCAGCTCCATGGGTTGAGCTCTGCTCTGTATTTCAATTCTAGCACTCAAGTGAATGTCAAAGAAATACCCTTCTTGGAAAAGAATGAAGAGAATGTGGAAGGCAGCACCGTACTGCTGAAGGTGAGAATGCCATTTTGTTCTAATGCTGATGGTTTATGAAGGATAAATTAAAAGAAATGTGACATAGCATCACAGAATGGCCTGGCTTGAAAAGGACCACGATGCTCATCCAGCTCCAACCCCCTGCTGTGTGCAGGGTCACCAACCACCCCAGGCTGCCCAGAGCCACATCCAGCCTGGCCTTGAATGCCTGCAGGGATGGGGCATCCACAGCCTCCTTGGGCAACCTGTTCCAGTGCGTCACCACCCTCTGGGTGAAAAGCCATCCAAAGTAATGGATATTCCCTATGAGTTTTATGGCTGCAAGTCAGCTTGTAGATCTGTTATTGGCACATGAAAATGGTGGCACAAATTGTGTTCTGAATAGCAAGTTTAAGTGGAAAAGTATCAGGTAATAAGATCCTGAGTATCTATTATGGCATATATTCTGATATTTATTGCATTTAATGCCTAGATCTGTTTTTTTTTATGTGCCTTGTATTGGTTGTTTAATTTTAGGAATCTCCAATAATCAACTTTGAAAGTAAAGAAAGCCTGAAAACCAGTGATGTTACTTCAGGTGGGTGTAGTGATCACGCATGGTGTTATGGAGTATGTTTTTGTATCTGTATAAAACAACATGTAAAAATGAGAATTGGGTTTTAATGATTGAGCCCATAAAGTGTGTAAGAGATGACACAGCTTATTTGGAAGCTGCCTTTTTTGCCTCTCTCTCTCTCTCTCTCCAGGCACAGGGATGACTCTCCCTACAGGTGTTTCATCTTTTCTCCTTGAGTGTTTGGATGCAGATTCCTCTGCAGACCGTGACACAGTTGCTACTGACACCACAGAAAGTTTCCCATCCCCTGAAACGTTAAGAGATGAGGAATGTTCAGGTGAGGCTTCTGTTTGTTTGATGCTGAGGAATTGAGGAGGCTGTCTGAACTTAACAGGGCCAGTATCCTCTGTCGGTGTGACTTTCTGGGTCAGCTGTGAGCCACCGTGTGCTTAAAGTATAAACCAGGTATCTGGGCCTCCAATCCAGAGCAAATCCAGACCTGATGTCATTTATGTCATTTGAATCATAGTTTCAACTTTAAGTGTTTGCTGTTGGCTCAAGTTGTTTGCTGGAGGTGACTGATTCATCTGCTTTGAGCTGAATTTCTCTCAGCGGTTTCGGTATGTTTGGACTAAGACAGTGCTGCTGCTGTGCTGTAAAGTCTTGCAAATGGGATTTCTGTCACTTGGTCAAAATTGTAATAGCTCAGTAAGTTTTAGTGTGAGAAGCTTCTGCTTGTATCTTCTGTGTCCAGGGGCAAGTAATGCTGGCTTCGAGGACTTTGTGAAATGCAAGAACTCCACTCTCCTGGACTGCAGCAAAGCAGTGGCCATAGATAAGATACTGCAGATCTCAGATCTTTCACCAATATTAGGTAAAAATTTCCTGCAATACGAAACAGTATATAAATAAACCTCCCTATAGTGCAAGGAGCTCAGTATATACAATGCGTAATAACTATTTTATGCATGGGGAACAGCTGCTTGTTCAAGTTCTGTGTTTGCTTCTAATGTTTTGCTTTACTGTGTGCATAGAACAAGGTCTGGCTTGCTTGGCTTTTTCTTTTAATGTTTAATTTTTGTGGTTTTTTTAGACCCCATATTGAAAGACTGTAAAGACCAGCACATAAAAAGGTAATCTGCAAAGCAGGCCGATGCATCAGAATGCTCAGATTTCTCTATTATAAATCATATATTGGGCAATATGAGTAAGCCTGTGATCTTGCGAATGTTTCTGGTGAGTTTCAACTGCCTGTATCCCCACCAGCTTTAAAACTGGTGCATAGAGACAAGCAGGTATGACTTTTCTTATTTGGCTTCTGCTTCACTATTGAAGCTGCAGGAAAATCAGTGTAACAGAGCCCAGTGCAGGGTTTTGTGGGGTTGGCATTTATCTATCAAGCCCATAAAATTTGCTATTACCACTGACACCAATTCAGTTGCAGAGATGTTTACCCCCAGGCTGTCTGGCTGGGATTGCCTGTGCAATACAGAGCATGAGGATCTCCTGTTGTCAGCTCCTGATCGTGTTATGGGCTCGCAGAGGACAAAGCTAGGTTCTGCACGTATCTTTCCTTTTCTGTAGGACTCATTAGCTAATATGAGACACTTACAGATATTACTGAATACAGCCTTTGTGACTGTTAGGCCAGGTTACTACCTGCTGTCTGGTTGTTATTTTCCTTTTAGTTTTAATTTGGAGTAGTTTTTCCTTAACAAGAAGAGTAGCGTATGTGAGATGCTGAAACCCCTTTGTTGCCCTCCTTACTGTTAGGCTGCCAGCACTTCTATTGACAAATTGTCTGTGTTAAGTACTTTCTGTGTTGGTGATTGTCCTCTGTAGCTCTTAAATTGCAAATATCTTCAGAGTAAGCGCTGTTACTTGATGGTGGATGATAAAGTGTCAACTAACTGTAACGTATATTTAGCAATCTTTTAGACACTTTTCACTTTGATTTCCGTATGCACTTTTTTCAATGAATGTTAACATCCATTCAGAACAGCTCACTTTTTTCTCTTCCCCCTAGAAAGAGATCCAAATGCAATTACAGTTCTTCAGAACTGAGTGTTTCAAGTACTGTGGCAGGTAAAATACCACAAGCTAAGCACAGCTTGAACTAGAAGGGGAAGTGTGAGTTGAAGATCCTTCCTGCTAATAAGATTTGTCTCACAGTGAGTTAGTTAGCAACAGCAAAACAGAACTGCATTTTTACTTGTAATTTTTACCTGTGATGCTTAGTGAAAGCGGTGTTTCTCACTTAGCTTGTGCAGCAACAGGGCTGTTAGTCATGCTGCTCGCTTTAATCAATGTCAGCCTTCACGAATACAGGAGTCTCTCCTGTAACTACAGTTCTGAACTGTGATTGATGCAGTTCTGGCTGTAGCCCAGGTACCACACTATTTTTCTCTGCTTAATTTGGACTGTAATAGTAGCAGAAGCTGCCACTGGCAAGGACTGTTGTGCTTATGCAATTCCTCTGCTCACATAGTATGCATGTCTGATGGTGAATAACCAGGTGAGCATGTGATTAATAAGCAACCTGGTTTCCTTGAGGAAAGGGAAGAGGAAAAATGCTGCCCTGCTGACAGCGGGAGGCAAGGGAGATGAGGGTTGTGTTGAAAGGAGGAGGTATTTGTATGGGTGGCTTTGGAACAATCCCTCTTTAAGAAGCATAGGCTGGAGGGTGGCTCTGGGCTTTGAGATGAAGTTAATTTGTTTGTTGGAAATTTATCACAGGGAAAAAAATCTGTAAAATTACAACTGCAAGAGAGAGAACTCCAGCCCTAAAAAGTGGTACGCGCTGTTCTTCACCAGTAGGAGCGGCAAGAAAGGTGAACGATCTTCAACAAGTCAGCTAGGTTGTAACACAGATGATTTGCCCCTTCTTTGTGCAGGTGGAAGTCCCTAACTGGGAGTGTAGATGTACACTGTTGTCAGCTCCTTTAAAGAGGTGCCTGCAGGCAGTGGCAGGGACTGCAGACGTATCTTGCTTATACCTCTGGATAGCAGTTAATTGTCATGGGTGCCCCCTAGGCTCACTATTTCCAACTGAGTTTTGTCACTATTACCAACCCAACTGTATGGAGCTTGAGTTTATCACTGGGACTCTCTTTGTTAATGCTTACCAGACAGCAGAGATTCACTTTTTAACATGAAATGTAATTGTTTCATCCTTTAGCCTGACAATCAGACGGCTGAACCCAAAAGGCTGAAGAGCATCAGAAAAAAAGAGTTGTCTATCATGTTAGAAGGTAATGCATCGCCTTGTGGTCAGCTTGAGTCTGCCCCAGCAAACACTTCAGCCAAATCAGTGAAGGTGACAACAGAGGTACTGCCCTCTAGACAGACAGATGATGTAAGTAATTGCATCGTGCTTTGCTAATTCACAAAGGCATAAAATTGAAGTGAGAATTTGTAACCATGACAAATGTAACAATTAAATATGAAAAGTGCTATGGAGTGTTTTATCCCCTGGTTTTGAAAGGGACTTCAGAATTACCTTTCCTGTGCTGCAGTCAATTCATTCTTTGTCTCAATTTCACACAGCATAAGACAAAAAAGTGTACATTTGGAACTCAGTGTTTCAGCTTTAAGAACTGTTAGTGACTTTCAATGGGGTTGTCATGAAGCAGGGTGGTGTACTAAGGGAGTGCTGTAGGAACAATTATAAACAGCAAGCATCTGATTTGGTATTCCTCTGTCTTATCAAATGAGATTCACAGATTGTGAAGAAGAATAGGTGCCCAGGAAACACTGGTTGTGTTCAGGCTGCAGGACTAGATGAGATCATCTATCCTGATGTGCATTTTTAGTGATTAAAACCAAACCAGTCAGTCTTTGTGGTTCGATCTAATTCTGGCTGTAGATATGCTACAGCTTCAGTTGCACAGCAAACTGTGTGGAATTCAGCCAGCTGAACGGCGTAAGATGTTTTATAACACCTTCCAATAGAAAACCAGAACTTGTCTGTCATGGAATTGGGCAGTTATTGCTGTGTTGTATTTTGGAGTAATCATAGCTTAGCTTGTCACCAGTGTGCAGAGCTTCATCGGGGGAAGGCTTATTCCTGAATCCCACAGGGTCTGTCCAGAAACTGTTCCTGCATCTTGGAGCTCAGCTGAAGAAATTATTCCTCCAAGTCCAGATAAAAGAAGATGATTTTCTTTCAGGTTCTGATGTAATTGCACTCTATAAGTCCAGTCTTGGCAGGTGTATATACAGTACTATCATTAAAGCCTTACAGTATGGCAAACAGTTGAAGACTTTATAAGCTTTGAAACTTTCTATTTCCCATTCCTATAGCATGTTAATGGTAGGCAAGTTAGTCTTAGATGTTTTCTGATGACGTCCCTTTAATGTCCTCCTGCTTTCTTTGTTCCATACTTTTTGAAGGTCCCTGGTAGAAAGCTAGAAGAATGTCTCTTTAGTGTAAATAGTTGTGTGAATGAAAATGTCACCCATCTTTTTCAGTCTTGGTGTTACAGAAAAGAAATCTGCTCCATTGTCAGAACTTCTCCGGGTCACAGGCCTTCCAGGCATCGCCAGCTTCCAGTTAACACAAAAGCCTTCTGTCTTCCTGAAGGAGTGCCTGAAGGTAATGGAATATAGAATCGATTCACTGTATACACAATCTCTAGCTATCTGTATTATCTGTTTGTCTTCTAAATATCTAAAGTTTCTTCTGCCACTGCCCAGTTGGATTGTGTGTAACCCGTTTTGCTAAATATGCAATTAGCATCTCAGCTTCTTTCTGAAGCTTTCATGTTTCTCTTTCACTCTTGTAGCAGTTGCTTTTAGTTGGCACTGTTAAGATGCTCAGCAGATGAGAGTGTATAAACAGGGAGGGGGAACGGCTGTTTATGAGGGTGGATAGTGACAAGACAAGGAGGAATGGTTTTAAACTGAGACAGGGAAGGTTTAGGTTGGATCTTAGAAGGAAGTTTTTCACCCAGAGGGTGGTGACGCACTGGAACAGGTTACCCAAGGAGGCTGTAGATGCCCCATCCCTGTAGGCATTCAAGGCCAGGCTGGATGTGGCTCTGGGCAGCCTGAGCTGCTGGTTGGTGACCCAGCATGCAGCAGGGGATTGAAATGGGATTATCATTGTGGTCCTTTTCAACCCAGGCCATTCTGAAAGTTCTTCATGTAATTGGATTTTTCTTTAAAGGTTTCTTTTTCTTTATTTCTGAGGCCCTCAGCACACGGGAAGCTCCTTTCTTCACTTCCTAGCTTTTATAAAGCGGAGATGAGAACTGTGTACAGAACTGTCTCATTGCTATCATGGAGCTCAAATCTCCTCCCTTGAAATGCCATTCCTTGTAGTTTCTCAGCATGCCGCTGGATGGCAGATGTCTCCCTTGGTTTAAAATGCCTTTTACAGACAGTGTCTGCAAGTAATATGCAAGTTATATTCAATTGTCTGTGCTGTGTTAATTTAGTGTACAGATACTGTAATAACAATAACAGACTATAAAAATTCCATATATACACAAACTTTGAATGGGATTGCTGCTCCACAGCTTGAGTGCATACAGCGCCCAGAGAGCAGGAGGTGTCTGTGAGTGCATGGACTGTGGTAGTGCAGAACGTAGGTCATACTTGGTATGCAACTGGATGGCTATCGAAAGAAAAATGTTTTCTTTTGCTACTTCTTTAGAGCAGCCTGGGAATGAAGAATTAACTTAGTATAAGTTTCTGTGGGCTCTTTGTGAGCTGGGTGTTTCCCTCTCTGCTCTTTGGGGTTATACTTTCTCCATTAGCAATGCATATGTGCTTAAAACTGCTGTTCTCTCCTCACTAGCAGTGGACCTATAAGATTGGAGTTGCTCCCAGTAATAGATTCTCTTGGTCATGTAAGAATCTATCAGAGTAATGAGGTTTCTTTAAGCTTGAGAATATATCATTCTATTGATAGTACTTTTATTTTTTCCCAGATGTTATTACAAATTCTAAACTGTGGGTCTGCTGTAAACCCAGATGAGGATTCTGATTGCCAGCAGGAGTCAATGGAAGTGAAGTTTGCTGTAGAAGGGAGGTGAAACAGAAGTATTACAGAGTAATTAATGGCCATGTTTTTTTTGGCATCTACATTGTTTGAAACTTAATATAATGTTTGACAGTAAGCCTGTAAGTCCTTTACTTGAATACTTCAATATTAAATAATTTGTACAAGCAACTAGATCTCATTCCGGATATCGTTCTTTAAGAGCTCCATGAACTGAAGCAGCATCTTTACTTAGATTTATTTTTTTAAAAGCAGATTGCATTAATTGATTTAGTTTTGCTTCTTGCTGTGCCAAAACTTCTGTTTGGTTGAGGTTGGGTATCGGCCTTTACAGCTGCGGCCTCCACTTGAGGAGAGAACACCTGGCTTTGGTGTGCTTGTGCGGTGGCTCCTTACAGCCTCTTGCTTCCTCCTGTCCCTGTGGTGCTGCCAGGCTGCCCCTCCTCAGGAGAATGCACATCTCTTGTGATGCAGCTCTTCATGCAAAGTGAAGCCAATAGCACGGTATTTACAACCTGGACCTTTATATAAAGTATCAGCTGACCTTGCTTTATTTTCCAGTGCAGGTTTGGGGTGTAGATACTGGCAGGTTTCTACAGTGATGTTGTATCTATGGAGTTTTATTTGTGTGATAGGTGAAGTGATCCTTCCATCACTAGATTTGCACTGGGATACACTACAGTGTTTTGGCAGAGAAGTAGACCTGACAGCCTGTGGGTAAAGGCTTGCAAGGTCTGACAGTGAGAGGTGAGAGGTTGTCATGGGGTTATCCCTGGATATCAGTCCTTGATGGGGACTGCCCAAAGGCAGTAACTCGGAACAAGGACGTGAACTCTTTAACTGCCTCTACTCTGCATGATGTTCTGATGTGGAATAGCGACAACAGAAATCACAAAACCACAGTGGAGGTCCCTTGTATCACCTAATGGCTTCAGGCCTGTGAAGGAAGAGCCTTGCATGAATACAGCAGTGGAAAAAAAAGCTTGTATAGATGTCTGGAGTGCTGGATGTTGATGTTGGTTTGGATTTGGCAGTTGACTGCTCGTTCTGTATGGTCCATAGGTTAGATTCTCAGTGCTGCTGGTCCTGTTTGTGGATCGCTGATGTACAGATGTCATTCTTCAGTGTGCTGAATGCTTTAGAAAACACTGACAAGGGCTTGGCTTTTCTCTGCTCATATTTACTGCTTGCTGAAGTAGTTTGGATCTCTCCAAAGTTCTCGCTAACACCAGTCCTTGCCCAGGTTCTTTTGCAGAAGCAAGGAAGTTTCTCCATGTTTCAAAATAAGTCTGGCTTTCCAAACATCTTGAAACATGAGGTTGTTTCTCAGAACTATCACCCGGAATTGCCGTGCCCTGGAAGCCATTTGTGTTTCCAAAAAGCACGTCAAGAAGACATAAAATTCACAGCTTCAATTAGTTTGATTACATCTGAGCAGACCTGTGGAAGTTGAGGCCCTGGGCCTTTTCCCATTGCTCTGGGTTAGAAGGAAGCGTAGATAGAAGAACTTGGATTTAGTCTCTAAACAAATGTTGTCTAAACATATCATATGGCTCAAGGTTAATAATCGTGGCATTGAATTATTTTTCCTTTAAGCATTAGTAGAGAGCGTTCTCCCAGTATCTTGTTGAGTGCTTCCAGGAATCTTCTAATTACCACCACGACCCTTGTTCGTACAAATACAAAGCTGCTGGTAATGAAGTGTGTCAGAATCTGCAGCCCTTAGGAGAAAAGGGTTAGCACCTCGATGCAGCTTTAAGCAAAACTGAGGTATGCAGTAAGTTAGGATTATGATGGCTGATCATTCTCTACTTGAACCAGAGTAAAGGAGATGTTGTTATAAGGGTATGCCAGCAAGGCCCTAGGAAAAAACACTCGCTCTGCCCCCAAAGCATTTTTATTTTCTAACCCTAAATAGACCGATACTGACAAAGTAATTGGAGAGTGCAAGATCAAAAGGTATCGCTTGTAACTGTGGGGTTGGCTGCAGCAGCCTCAAAACTGCAGTTTTACTTTTTGTTCTTTCTCTCAGTGTGATGAGGCCGTACAGGGGGACAGAAATATCACAGACCATGATCTTTCTTGTCCTTCCCCTCAGTTACAAAAGCACTGCTGCTTATTTTCATCTTTTGAGATGAGAGAAAGTGTAATTAATTACCAGGCGAGCTCTCTGCCCTAGGGAAGGAAATCTTACTCGTTTCGAGGCCACAACAATATCCACTCTTGTTCTGCTTTTCTGAAAGGGTAGGCACTTTCCCATGCTTTGGTTTCAAACTGAAGAATGACTGTCTAAAATCTCTCTCAAAGTGGAAACTGGTTCTTCCATGTTAGTGGATAAAGGTTACAGGTCACAGGCAGTTGCTGGGATAGTACAGAAGAGCTAATTTGTGCAGCGATTGAGAACGTCCTCGTGGTATCAAAGGGGCTGCTTTGTCACAAGCCTAGACGTGGCGAAGTCCCAATGGCTTGAAAGGAATGACAGTGAGTCAGTCTGCACAAGGACTTGCTATCTATGAAATGTGCTCTGTAGATGCATGTTCAGTAAAGCATGACAGGGACAAATGTAAGAGGGTTTTCATTGATTGTTCTCAGTTATTCTTTGAAATGAATGGTTCTTCTAGGAGACTGAAAGCGCTTGGAGGTGATGAAAGATGTTTTCTTTCTTTCACTGGAATGCCACAGGGGTATGTACGTGTACCAGCTGCAGTGTAAAGCCCTTGTATGCAGATGGTTCTGTTTGTTAGTTCTTTAAACCACAATCTCTCAACACAGAAGGGCCGTGTTTGGAGTCTGAGGCGATTCACACTGAATGGGCAGATAAGCTGAAATTCATGTGTTTCATGCAGGGGTGAGGATTTGCCTGTGGGGAGGTTTTTCAGGAAAATGGGTGGTGAAACATATTTCATTCTTTCTCTCTTCCTATCCATCCTCCCCTCTGCTCTCTTGGTTAAGGTGTGTTAACAAAGCTTGCCCGATTCCCATGCTGTTAACTTTGGAGCTTTGGAACAGACTCGCTTCTAAAGGGGCTCTGGCAACTTGGATTTGAATCCACTCAGTGTTAGCTCAATCTTCAGTGCTGTTAATTGTGAAACTGTTGAAAGCTCAGCTGTATTTCCTGGGCAAAATCTACTGTTTTGTAGTATTCTATACTTGGAGATCTTATCTGAAACTGTATTTATGTGTCCAGTTTGAAGGCTTTCACATAGTGAAGGGATATGGAGATCTCTCCTCAGTGAGCCTGCAGCATACAGGTGTGTCCTCCATACAGAACAAGGGGGAAGGATGCATCTGAACATTGGTTCCTGCTTTCTGTTACAAGCATCAACTTCTAGTGGATGAAAACCAGAGATCCTGCAGGCAGCTGTGTATCTTAAGCACTAAATACCCTTGTTTAAAAGTATTTCTAATGTAACGTTATGTCACATGCTGACTTAGTTTAATTCCATTTTCTGGGGAAAGCAGATGAGTCACTTCTATTTAATTGGTTCCTAATTATTTTCACTTTCTGCTAGTCTCGTATCTTAACAAGTGAGACAGTGAAGTGGGTTGTTAACTGTACCCATTGATTTAAACCTAATAAATACCTCTGCAAAAAACGCTCGGTCCCTTTTGGCTTGTGTTTGGTCTGGATTCACATGTGGGTTATGTGTGGGTTACTGTGTCCTAAATGCGTTTGGCAGATGGATGTTTTATGGGTACGATGGCTTCCCCTACACACAGCACACGCGGCTGCCTTCCTTCCTCCCAGCTTGGAGTGCTATTTCTGTCTGTGCTGGGAGCCCCCCCACCCCAAGCAGACCTGGATGAGATGAAAGGTGGGAAGAGATGAGTTTGTTTTTTCTCTTTCATTTTCAACCCCAAAGCTTGACCTGTCCAAGGAAATCAAACTGAAACCTGCCTCCACTTCCAAGGAAGTTTCTGAAGCGCTGTAGGCTGGATGTAAGCTAGGATTACTTCTCTCAAACAGCAGCTGAGGGTCTCAACAGGCCGCCCGGGGTTGGGGAGGGGGAGCCGCCGTCCCTGAACTGTTCCGGAGCGGGACGACGTGGCACGGGGGCACACGGGCAGTGGTTCGGTGGGTGGGGGTCCCGGAGGTGTTTTCCGGCCGAGGTGGCTCCGTGAGCAGCCGCCGAGCTCTCGGCCCCTCGTGGCCTTTCCCGGGCAGCAGGAGGAGCCCGGCCCCACTCCGCCTCCCTCCGCCGGGCCCCGGCCCCTCTCGCCGCTCCCCACACGGGGGCTGCGGGCTCCGCTTCCCCCGCGCCCGGCCCACGTGGGGCCTCAGCCACTCAGCGGCCCACGCTGCGCCCCGCCGGGCCCGCCCCGCCGGCCCTCCCCTTCTGGCAGCGCCGAGTGACTAATTTTTGTCATATGACTGTGACACCGAATGGAGTCGGGCGGGCGGAACTAGCCGCGGCGCGGGGACGGCGCGGAGCCCGGCGGCGGGGGGCAGCGGCGGCTCCCCAAGATGCCGCCCACCCTGTTCCAGAAGCTCTTCAACAAGAAGCACGGCCTCAGCTCCCCGGCCAGGGACGCCAGAGACGACTGCGTCTTCAGGTAAAGCGGCGCCGGGGCCGCCCTCCTTCCCCCCCGCCCCGAGCTCGGGCTCCCGCTCCGCCGGAGGGGCCGTGCGGGGCCGGGCAGCGCCTCTTCCCCGCGGCGCCTCCGCCATCCGCCGCCGGGCTCTCCTCAGGCGGCGCCGCGCTGCCCCTCACGGCGGCCCCGGCCCCGCCGCCCTCCTTCTGGCCCCCGGGGCGGCCCTGCGGGGGCTCCCGGCGTTCCCTCGGGGGATGCTCGGGGCCGGGAAGGGGGGGAGAACGGTGAGGGAGGCCGGCGCCATGCCGCTCGTCACGGGGCTGCGAGCCGGGAGGGAGCGACCTTAAAAACGTGCAGAAAAAGGAGGAGAAAACGCTAAGTCGCTGCCAAGAGAGGTGTAGGGTTACTGGTGAAATCTGTCACGATCTAACCGCGAACGGCGCTGGGTCCTCAGTCGCAGCAGTGGGGCTGAGGAGGGGCGGTGTGCGGGGAGCCCCGCGCCGGGGGATCCACCCGGAGCTCCGTTCGGGGCCGTCGTGTGGGAACGGCTCCGTTTCTGGGCTTTAAAACAGAGCACCCCGCACTGGGAGGCCACGCAGCCCCCTCTGGGCTGGAGGGACAGAAGGTGGCCACTTTGTAAAGTGCAAAGTTTGCAGTTTGAGTGTGGACCGAAAGTTGTGCGAGGTGCTCCTCCCACCTGCTGCCCTGACGGCCCCACCGGCGAGGGGACACCTGAGTGCACGTGGGGATGCGATTCCTGCACCCACTGCTTTGGGCGTCTCATAGTGCTTCTGCTGTTGTTGGAGCATCGCGGTGGTCACGGAGCATTGGTGGGTCCGTGGAGCCCTTGCATGGTCAGCACGCAGCTTGGGCAGCACCTGAAGGCTGGTGCTGCAACTCATAGAGCTGCCTTCTGGAGATGCTGCTCTCCTCTCTCCTGGCTGTGGTAGTGGCTCCTTTAAAATACTTTAGGAGACAAAGCTTTTTAACGATGTCCATCTCATCTAATTCTCTAACTTAGCTTTATTCTGAGGTCAGGCCCCTTGCTGGGGAAGGGACACCAGGGCTGGGCTGTGCCACTGCCACACCTTTCCCACCCTGATGAGACCTCTTGTAAGGATGAGTTTGTACAGAGCCTGGCACTTAGCTGAGCAGCTGCCATGCAGACCCCAGGCAGAAGCATGTGGATCACAGAGCGAAAGCGCTCTGCTGGGAGATGCCTCTTTTTCCTTCTCAACTCACATTGTGCCAAACTGGATGTGGATTGTGAAGATATGTCACACTGTCTGCTCTGCCCTCCTCCACTCACGTAGTGCTGCTTCACCGTGTCATGGGAACCGTCAGGCAGCTGCTGGTGGATGCACAGTTGTTCACTTGGTGCTGATGGCTGAGGTGTAGGATGAGGCTGTGATACCAAGAGCCAAGTGCTGGATTTCGATGGCCTGTAGGCACGTTGCCTAATGGCTTCTTTTGCTTTCCAATTGGGGATAAGTCTGGAGTTCATCCTCACTACACATGGCCTTATTGATTGTGGGTGAAACTTAAAGAGAATGCACAAAATAAAGACTGTTATTTATGATAGTCGGGTTTTGGAACCCAGAAACCTGTGCTATGGGCTTTTGTCTGCTTCTGTGCTTCTGGTAGGTGTGAGGGCATCAGTCTCATGGCCTTTAGTGATACAAGTGTATCATCATGTATTGGTATGTTGCTATTTGTTTATATCCTCAGTAAGGAAACCTTTTCCAAGTATACTGCACGCTGTTGCTGTTGATTGCCTTCTCCTTGGTCCTCTTAGTGAGAAACTGTAGGAAAAAAACTTACAATTATATAAATTCACTTAATATATTTAGGGGTTGATAAGGAGATAGAAAAGCCCAACTTCTACAGCAATGACATCTGTATAGCAAATGGTTTTAGGATGATTTTCATGCCTTTTTTTCCTCTCTATGACCATATTCTGCCTTTCCTTCAGACTTATTGTGAACATTTACTAAAGCGTAAGTTCTACTGATCTGAGCTTACGTTGTTTCAACAATAACAGAAATTACCTTTTCCTCTGGAAGCTTTTCCTTATTACTTTTCTTTTTCCTGCCTAGAATCCCTGTGTCTCAGGTGGGGATGTGACATGTTGAGGCTGAGTGCAGCAGCACTTCAGAAGCAGGTGTGGAGAGGCTGCCCCTTCCGGGGAGGTGCCCAGTAAGTCAGCAGCTGCAAAGCATTTGCTGATGTCTCACTTGGTTTGGTTTTTCTTTCCCCTATATATGAGAAGCAGCTTTAAGATCCACTACATATTGGTATTTTAACCCTTCAGCTTAACTGGTGACAGTCAGCAGAGCTGATCTTCAGACTGCGCTCTCCCTGTGCAGCCAGGTGTTCGTAGCAAGAGCAAAAACATTCCATGCTTTTATAGTAAAATATGTTTACAAGAAACACCTGCAAGTAATCCAGAACAGAGACAACCCTTAAGCTCTAAGGTGTCGAGTACCAGCTGTCTGCTGCAAATAATACTCACGTGAGTGGATTTTCCCCAAGGGTAAATTCTGCTATAAATAGGATCCTTGACCATGCTGTGCATCTGGTGGTGGCCTGCTAGTGGCAGGAGGCAGGGCAGGCTGAACAGGCCCTTGCCAGCCCTGTGCTCCTACCATCACCAGGGATGTGGCATTGCAGGTGTGTGTGTGGAATCAAAGCATTCCAAACCATGCTTAGTAGGATGAGCCCAGAGCTCAGTGAATTGCTCTCCAGCTTTATGACTTTGTTGTTATGTCACTTCTTGTTAAATATGTGCGTGTATTTCCAATGGAGGGTCTGCAGCAGAATTTCTGTGGCATGAGATTATGTCCATGGAGACAGCAGCTGGGAGAGCAGCACTGTTACCTGCTGCAGGGCTGGGCCTTCACACTGAGCTGCAGGACTGTAAGTTTGGTGGAGTGGACCTGGGGAGAAACTGTTTCATTCCATCTCAGGTATGAGGTTGAAATGCTTGCTCTGTTTTATCTCTAGACATCCCTCCCTCCTAGCTGGAGGCGTTATTAATTAGGACTGCTTTTTACACTGAAGCTCAATACAAGCTTGTCTTTTTTTGTTGTTAAATCTAGGGATCTCTGAAGTACCATCCCACCCCAAGGGGCATTCTGCTGGTGTTTGCAAACTCTGTTCTGCCCTTGTTAAAGCACCTGTTGTAGAGGTGCAGCTGTGTGGTAGTTGTTCAAGCCTGAAAGAACCCCTTCCAGTTTCGGGTCTTACTGACAGCATGAAGTATCATTGGGCGCGTTCTTCCTTTAGGGGCTTGCTTTGGTTTTCTGGGTATTTCTGAGGGCAAGCACAGCTTTTCCGAGTGGGAGGACACAGGAATAAATAAATGCTCTTTTCCTTATACACAGAGAGGGCAGTTTCCAGCCATTCTGGATCTGTGCTTTTTTGAGGTCTTCCTGTTACAGGAGCTGTTCCTTTGCTGGAAGTGGTTTGCCAGGTTCCCAAGGCCTATGGCTGGCTGCTACGTAGTGTTTCCTGAAATACACCCAGGCAGGAATCCCCCATCAGCCCAGGCACTTTCTATTTCTCTGTGGTTGTGTCTTTTGGTATCCTGAGCTTTGTTTCTTTTCACGTGACTTTTGCCAGCTGGACTCATTGGGGGAATTGCAATAAATCTTGAGTTGGAGATGGGTACTGTGACTTAAGGATGCTTCACCAGCCAGGGCATCTGTAGTGCTGTTGTTCTTGCATGGTGCAAATGCTGTCCATCTTCTTACTACAGCGTAATTCATTGCTTCTTGACCCAGGAGGTGATTTCTTCTAGCTTGATTTTGAACTGAAGAGGGATCTGGAGGCATTTAACAGCACGTTATGGGGGGTTTCATGAGGGACTCTGGAGTGAGGTTAAGGAGGAATGTGATGGTTGCCTTTGCGTTCATTTTCCAGGTGAATTTTAACCACAGAACTTCTGGTAAGTTTTCCTTTTGTTCCTGAAGGATGTCACTGGTGACATGAATGCAGTGCATTGTCTCTTCCTCCTGTGCTGAGAGCAGGGGTAACCAGCAGAGACTGCTGCACTGCTTTCCCTTTTGAAGCGTGGCTTTATTGGTTGCCTGAGGAGTTCAGACCTGGCAGTATGTTGGCACTGTGGTATCTTCAGACCCAGATTCAGAGAGAGGGCTTGCACAGTTGGATTGGTAAAGCCTCTGCCAGGCTTAGATGGCATTTACCTGCTCCAGCACACAGGGTACTGCACTCCATCTTGTCAGAGGGTTCTGTGTATCCACCCACAGCCTGAGCCCGGGGGGTCGCACTTCTCAGCTGGCCACATTGCCCTGCACAGCGAGCAGATTTGTTGCCCTAACAGCACCCCATGAGGCTTCTTTGGGCTGTTCCACAACAGCCACCCTGGCCATCATCTGCGATTAATGACATGCTGCTTTCTGATATTTGTTTGCATCTGTAAGTGTTTCACCAGTGGCTGCTAGATTGTTGGAATTTTGCTGCCTCAAAATCTCAACACCTTTGAAACCGACCTTAGCTGGATGTGTGCTGCAGAAACTCCAGCTTGTCATTATTTCCAGCTGTCTGGTGAATTTGAGAAGTTTTTTGTCCCATCGTATTTAGGACTATTCAAATCCTAAAACATCAGAAATGATTTTGTGTTTGTATTAGGCCCATTTGTGCCTTTTAATGGCCCTTAAGTTTTTCTTTCTTAAATCCATAATTTCTGTAATACCTCTGGAAGAGTCTTTGGCTTTTTGGTTGTATTAATTTGCTTGAGTGAGGCAAGATTTTAATAAATGTTGGTTTCTGCTCAGATTTCTGTCTTACCATGACGACTCTGGCCTGTATTTTGAAATATAATGCTGTTTTCCAAAGTGCTTCTTCTTGCCAAATTCTGTTTTGCATTTCCTGTCATCTGAGCTTTTGCATACCTTCCAGTGTTGGAAGTGAAGTTCTGTTGTGGAAGCAGAAGCTCACAGAGAACAGATCTGTGAGCTGCTCTGGGCACAGGGCAAAGCTTTGGTGGTTCTGGAAGCGATGCCTCGCACTGAGGTGCCACAGCCCTGGGGGGGACCCAAAGTAAGGACATGGTGGTCTGTCCGACCTTGTGACTTCCATGCCCTGCAGTGGGGAGGGGTCCTGCGGTCTGCGCTGCACTGTTTCTGGGCCTGCTCTTTTGCTCTTTTCCCCTTCCAGCTTCAGCTCCTTCCTCTAAAGCAGAAATGGTTCTGGGAGAAGCTGCAGGGTGTGAGTCCTGGGGTGCATCATCTGAAGGAGGAAGAAAGACCAACTCGCAGCTGACTCACAACTGAGAAGGTGGCCTCATACGGTGCTCAGGAGGCTGTGCAGGACTGGTGGGGATCTCACCAGTTGTTGAGTGAATCCTTTGGTTCTGCATTGAGCTTTCCTTGGCTTGCCAGGCCTGCTGTCCTCCTGAATAGGCCTGATCCAACAGGGAGCGAGGTGTTCCCTGCTGCATGTCCCAGGTGGAGCTGGGTGAACTGGTCCCCATCTGAAGGATGGGAGGCTTCCTATGGTTCCTGCGTGAGCAGGTTGAGTAAAAATGCTCCTTTACATTTGCTGGAGCTTAAGGTGTTTCTGCAGACTTACAGGTGATGTCTTTTCCATCCTTAAGGGCCATGAGGAGGTGTCTGCACCAGTTTGGCCACTGTGAGGCCTTCCTCCTCTCTGAAGCAATTCCCCAAATTGCCTTCTGGAGACTGATAGTGCTTTTAGCTGACACAGGTTGCAGATCTTGCTCTCTGGGAACTATCGGCTCCTTTGGTTGACTGATGAGTTTCCCTGTGTGCTTTCAGAGGGGTTTATCCTTTCTGCATGCACACCTTGGAGGTAGCGTCTGCTGGTAGTGACAGCTTGGGATGAGTTCAGTCTTCTGTTCTGGGATGCTGTGCTGCAGTGTGACTTGGAGCCTGCTGTCATCTTGGCTAATGCAAGAGGTGACCACTCGAGAGGCGAGCTGTACACGTGCACAGTAATGCACACGGTGGTTTCATGCGCAGGGGCTGCGTTCTCTCCTATTGCTACATCTGGAGCAGAACGTCTGCAAGATCACATGTTGGTGAGTAACATTAGGAAAAATGTAGAGCTCAGTTGCACTGCAAATGCACAGGATGACTGCATTTTATGTCTAAAAATACATGCCCCAGTGTGTTCTGCTCTGGGGAAGTGTGAACAGTTACTATGAAGTCTTTGTATCAAAAAGAGTTTATTTGTTTTTATAGCATTGTGCTGTTGCTTGGTGCCCAACTGAAGCTTTTCATTGAGATAATTCTGCACGTTTCCATAAGAAGTTCAACCTTTTTCTTTTCTGAACCTGATAGCTTCAGTAGATATCATTATTCAGAGCACAGTGCTCTACAGAGAAACTTGTTTGAGCATGTGAACTGCAGCACAGTAGACTACATAGACTGCATATGGAGCATTAACAGTGCATGCATATAGCACGTCCACAAGTACAGTGTGTTTTTTACTTCAGAATTGCTTTTGGACTGAAGTACCTGGAGTGCACGTGAAAGCACATTATTTACAGGCTTACCTGATGCCTTTGTGGAGGCAGCCTGGGTAACCTCAGTGGTGGTTCTGACCTGAAATGAGTAGAATCCATCACAGAAACAGTTGTATTTCTCTCAGTGTAGGCACTGTTTGTGCCCTGCCCACTCGTGGTGCTGATACACACCCAACTCTGTGTGTTTTGCTAGCAGTGTCTTTCCTTTGGTCCGGCCAAAGCGTCAACAAAGCACAAAACGTAAACTTTCAGTTTGTGTGATGTATAACTGGAAAGAAAGAGAAGCCAAGCTGCAGTAGTCTGCCATCTGTTTTAGTTGATAAATGAAGAAACTTTGGGCTCGGTTCAGCCCTGACTGAAGATCCTGGCGTGGTGCCTGTTTGAGCTGGAGAGGTTCTTTGCCCAAATTCCTGCGTCCTTTTCCTCTTTCGCAGCGAAGTGCCGTGTTTGGGCATGGCGTAGAGGAGCAGCTGCCTTGCTGTTGGCTTCTGTTGGTTTTGTCCCAGCCTTGGGACCCACGGGAGAGCTGGCTTTATGAAGGGGTATCAAAAGAATAGTAAAGTCTCTGCTACAAACCCCTCTTTCTCAAGCCTGATGGGCACCTCCTTAGGAGAAAACAGGCCTCCAAAGACAGTTGGCCTTGTGCTTGGCTCGCTGTGATTTGGGTAATGGTGACACAGAGAGGAGGGTAAGTGAGAAGGAAGCACGTCTGAGCAGTTAGCTAACACATGAATGATCAGACCGGAGTGAGATCTTATTTTGGTGTATCATGTTGGTCGTGATGCCCCCCTACCTAGAAAATGTTCTTTCTGTTTGGAGACTTCTGCAGAATGGTTTATTTAATCCTTTCTGTGAAATCTGATAGTGGAAATTGGTAGAAAAATGGTATTAGCTCAGGTGTGAGTGGAAAGCAGATAGAGATGATAAGCTGTGTGTGGTTGTGCATGCAGGGAACATCAGCTGCAAACCATGGGGCGAGTGTTCTTTCCTTCTCAGAAGCTCGTTCTCATTGAATGGCATTATCTGAATATCAGGATCTGGGAGGGAATATTTCTGCCAGAATTTTCTTGTTCCTGCAGGAGAAATGATGGCGTTACCCCTTGTAGACAGAGGTAAAGAAATGCATCCAGTGTTTTGCAGTGCTGACTGCCTTCCTGTGCTAAGGCAGCCCGTGCTCCGACATAAAGCTGAAACAGTCAGACAGAAAAAGGTGGTTGGGTTTTTTTGGTGGTGGTTGTTTTTTTTTTTTTCTCAGAGCTTAAAGATATTTCAGTTGCTACGAGTTACTGGAAATTACTTTCTTGGTAGAAAAGGAAATAGTTGTACTGACAGCACGGAGGGGTTACAGAAGCTGTTACAACAGGCGTGCTGGGTAACTGTGTGTGTCTTCTGTCATATGAAGAACACTCACCGTGAACCAATGTCCTCTTTTTCTCCAAAGCAGATGTAATTGAAATTGATAATGATAAAGTAAGTTCATGAAAGGCAGTTGTTCTCATCTCGTCAAGGAGAGAAAAGTCAGAGGCAAAAATGTTCAGGAATAGGGAGTTTGATTGTCAAGAGGTTGTTTCTATTTACAGTTTTTAAAATGAGAAACAAATTGAATTTAAAACAAACACAAAACAACCCATTCTTACAATGCACTGAGTGTCCTCAGCTTTGGCATGTCTCTGTGAGGTGCGAAGGCTTTTGGAGGCACAGCTTTGTGCTTGTCAAAAGGGAGATCCAAGCTGGAAGAAGAGCTGGAGAGCAGGGAGGTACCTGTGTATATGTGTAGCTGCTGCGCTTTGATGCATGCATTTTGCTGGGTGATGTTCTCACTGATGGTATCTCTTGCCCTGTTCTTTGGACCTCTGCTCTGGAAATGAGTTTTCACTCATGCAGAGGAGTAGAAGGGTTAAAATTCAGTTCTCTTTCTCGTCCATTTTTCATTTTTCTTTTTCCCTGTGCTGCCTCTGCTCCCTGATGCTTCCCCCTGGGTGCTGCCCCATCCCCTATCGGTCTGCCACTGGCAGCAGGGTGCATCCTGTTTGGGTCACTGCTGTCATTCCAAATGACATACACTAGCATGAGAAGGGAGAAGAGAAAGGAAGAGCCAAGAGAGCAATTGCTGTGCCAACAGCTCCTTTGCAAAAAAAAAGCAACGACCCAGTCTGAAACATCCTGGTGGCACTGACAGCTATTGCTGTCCAGCATGTGACCTTCCTTTCCTGTTGGTGCAGTAGAATAAGTAGCTTCACATGGTGCTTTTACTGGCTTGCAGCGGGGTTCCTGCAGTGCTACGTTTGTTCTAGTTCCCACGTCTTACACATGCTCATGTGGACAGCCTGAATACAGAAAGAAAGGATGAGGCACTTCCGTGCTTTTGAGTGGGAGAGCAAAGTGATTGTGCCACACCAAAGGAACAAGAGAGAATAATAGTTGGGCTTTGATCGTGGTAGGCTGTGGGGTGTGAGCTGCAGAAGACACAGGTGCTGATGCTGAGTTGGAGCTCATCGAGCTGCAGTCCCTGAGGAGATCCAGGGTGCTGCAGCCACATCTGGCCAGCTGTGTGGTGCTGTATTGGGCCCTGCATTCACATCTGGCTAGCTGTGCTGCCTGCAAGTGCCTGGTGTTACACTCTAAGGCACTGCTGCTGCCAGAAAGGGGCTTCCTGAATGTACACTCAGCATACGTCTTGATAAAGTGCAACCTCTCCCTGCGGAACAATGCAGGTTTTATCCCGTGTTTCTGTTGACCCTGAGCTGGCTTGGAGTGTGTGTTCCAGCAGGATCCCGTGATAAGGAAGGTGTGCATTTGGGCTGGGTTTCAGTGCTGATAGCCAGAAGAGCACGTGGATCTGAACCTGCAGTTTCTTTATCACAAACCAGGACTTAAGAGTAAGGAAAGCTAAGTGTATGTGCAGGGGCTGCTTCCTAAAGGTGCTTGGAGATTGCATCCATCTGTTAAGTGGAATTTTCAATAAGGCTTGGCCAGTCCAGCTGTTCTGCAGTAGAAAAGCCCCTCATATGCACAGTTACGTGTTGAAGGGCCTTAAATACCTCAAAGTTCTCTCACACCAGTCTATTAAAAACATCCCTTCTTCTCATGAAGAAATACAGTATGGATATAACTAATATTGAAAGTACTTCTGGCATGTGCATAATTGCTAAGTAGGACACACACCACCCAGCTTTAAAACCATGCTGTGAGATTGACTTCAGACATGGTTCATTTTGTTTGGAGGTTGGCAGCTCAGCTGACTGATGCTGGATATCAGTCTTGCCTCAGGTGTGCCAGGTTGACTTAGCTTTTAAAGTCCTTGTCACAGGGTTGCTTTCCGAGTCCATTTATTTCTGTTCTTTTCGATCTTGTAAACTGTTTCAAAGTGGATGTGTTTTATGAGAAGTCTTTCGCTGCAGTGCTGTGCATGGTGTAATGAGAAGTTGAAGGCAGTGAGCACCAACCAAGTGCTGTTCTCAGGTCACACACTATGCATTCTCCTGTGCTCCCTGTTGGACATACTTCATTCACCTCAACCAGCTGCGAGGATCACATGCGAGGGACAAAAGATCCACTGAATGCCTTTCACAGGTGGATTGGAACAACAGCGTGATTCCTTCAGACATGTTGTGCAAAGCCCATCCTGGCTGTGCTCCGCTCTTGCTCAGCGTGTTTGACATTCACGTCTATTTTTGTATAGTGCTGACCTGAAGAGGCTGGATCTGGATTAGATTTGGATTAGGGTTTGGGATAAATAGCACTGGAATCTCATGTGAATTCTTCTTCTGCGATTTTTGTTCTGAAAGAACCTCCTGAGTTAAAAACTTGTTGTCTGCAGTGACAAAAGGTCGTGAACATCAAACCTTATACCTGTTTTGAATGAATGTTGTCTGAAATAGAATGAAAGTGGTTTTAGGTATGTGATCTATCTTCCCCAAATACTTCAGTCCCTTAATTTGAAGGGCTTATCTTTGTAACTCTTCTTTCCACCTGAACATAGGATCCGTATGACTCAATGTTTCTGTAGCTGCTGTTTTCCTCCTGAATGGCCAGTAACTGACGGTGAGGCAGGTGTACCTGCACAGCCCTCAGCTGGTCCCTCCTCCTGCTGTGCTACAGATTGCATTTTGCATTTCACCTTTCTTTCTTCTTCTTTTTTTTTTTTCCTTTAAAAATCACAAGGCAATGGCCACACCTGTGCTGCCTTTTCCATTCCTGACATTCTTAAAAGCTGACAACTTTGAGCAAGGAGTGAGACCTAGAAAAGAGAAAGAATACCGGGAAAGTAGAGTGCACATCTGTGCAAGAGGACTTGGAGCTCAGTTCAGTGACTGAGCAGCAGCTTCAGAACCAGAGGGAGTGAGGCTGGCTGGCAGTGGAACACGTGTGGCAGTGCTCTCCTGTCCAGGCATCCAAACCCTCCTGTCCTCATGCACATAGGGCAGGAGCTGGGCTGATCTTCTTCTGGCAGGGCATATTATTTTGCTAACACTTACGAAGTTGTATGACTGCATGGCTTGCTCAAGCATCTGCTTTTTATTTGTCCTCGTGTCCTTATGAGTTACATAAAAGTGAAGCCAGTGTCTGCTCTATATAGATCTACCTGAAATAGTTTCAGGTCACCTTTGCACACTTAATTTGGAAAACAATTGAGCAGCATGACTCCTGCCTCTGAGAATTGAGTAGTCGGGCTCCTCAGCTCCTCACAGCTGTCTTGGGGCTCCTGCAGCATTCTTGGGAGTGCACCGTGCAGGAGCTGGAAGGGAGGGAAGCCAAGGATGTGAGCTGGAGCTGGGGGTGCGTGCAGGCTGCAGGGCATCACACTGTGAGTGCTGCGGGTGCTGGAGCCCAGGGTCAGGCCCTTCCAGTGCCACTATGGCAGCCCTGCTGCAGGCACCCCTGGGGCCTGGGCCACAGTAAGCTGAGATTCCTTCCCTCACCTATTTGTTTGTTAGGCTTTTATTTCTTGTACAGTTGCCCTCTGTCGGTTGTTCCCGTGGAAGCGAGATGTGGTTTGGGTGAAATCTGAGGGGCGAGCCAGGCTGAGTCAGCGCTCTCCTTCAGCCATGTGCTCTCCTCAACACATGGAAGTACTTTCATTGCTCCAACGAATCTGCTCACATGCTCAGCATTAGGCACGGGTTCTGCATGAGCTGCTGATCCAGAGTCTGAATTTAATTTTTATTTTTTAGTGAAATTTACACAGCTGAGGGCAGGGCTACCAGCACAGCGTCTGAATGTTACAAAATAAAGGTTTAATGCAGGGTTATCCAGGAAGAAAGCTTCTGGCATTAAAGCTCTGCAGTGGCAGTGGGTTTAAGGGCAGCCTTTGTAAGAAAAATGGTGTCTTCTGATAACGTGACGGGCTGTCATTATAAATGAGCTGGGAACAACGTGAGCTGAAATGCTGTGCACACATCGAGCTTCGGGCTGAAAGCAGTATTTGGGGATTATCCTTACATTAAACTTCAGCTGGACCGAGTACATGTAAATAATTGTCCCCCAGCTTTCCCTATTACAAATATACAGAGTTTGTGAAATGGGTTTACCGTGTGCTGAGCATTTCTTTGATATTTTTTAAAGCCTGTTGCTATGGCAACCAGACCCCATAACAGTGAAGCTCTTTGGGAAGAAGCAATCCTGTAACACCCAGGAAGAAAGCCATAGCAGAACTGCCGGTGTTTCTACTGAAGAAACAAGCAGAAGGCAGAGCAGCAGCCTGGCCTGGGCTCACGGTAGGGTGCCCAGCCTGCTCCCTGCTCCCAGGCAGAACAGATTTGGATGGGACACCTCCAGAGCAGTGTTTTCATATGGAAAGGTTGAAGTGATCTGATGGTTTGGCTCATGGGTAAGGAAACATGAGTTTTGCTTTTCAGAACTGGATGTCCTCTTTGTACTTTGCTAATACAGAAACTGGCAGAACAGGCATTACTTTTCC
The DNA here is from genome assembly GCF_039878825.1 of Excalfactoria chinensis. Classification (NCBI taxonomy): domain Eukaryota; kingdom Metazoa; phylum Chordata; class Aves; order Galliformes; family Phasianidae; genus Excalfactoria; species Excalfactoria chinensis. Next base: position 1,781,821 of record NC_092837.1, read on the forward strand.
TTTGACGTGAGGGCTTGCAGCCCTGCTTCCTTGTGTCTCATGACTGAGTGAATCAACACCTAATTAAACAGTCACATGAGGGACAGAGTAAAATGCTGCTCATGCACTGATCCTTGTGAATCCGTGGAGAATAACTGCTTGCATCTGGCTTCCTCCTTCTCGGAAGAACCCAGAGCAGCTGCAGCTTTTTCTCTTTCTTTTTTTGCTTTCTTTTGGGAAAAACAGATCACACAGACCTCAGACAAAGCAGTGCTGTCTGTGCAGATAAATGAGACCTGGCATAAGGGAGAGGGAAGACTTGGAAGTATTGGATGCATTTTCTGAGTAGTGTGACTGCTTGGAGTTTGTGCTGGGGATGGTTTAACTGAAAGCTTGAAGCTGTGCTCCTTGCACGTTTGACACTCTTGATAACTTAACCAAAAATGTGAATCATTGAATGGCTCTGAGCATCCTCATAACCTCCCCTGGGCCCTCTCCAACAGCTCCACGTCCTTCTGGTGCTGGGGTCACACCGTGGCCAAGGCAATAAGATATTCAGTTTGGTCCGTAAGCCTTCTTGAAGTTTTTAATTCTTGTGTTTGTAGCATGTTGTGAAGGCTCCATAACAACTTCTTTTTTTTCCATATCTGAATGGCAAACACTTACCTGGAGGTTTATTGGGCTCTCAATTAATGCTCAGTCACAAGCACAGCCACCTTAATCAATTACACGGCTGTGCAGCGCAGCCAAGGAGCACTCTAGCCCAGCTCTGTTGCTGACACCACCAGAGCAGCATTTTTCCCTTATGAAACTCACAACGTGAGTATTATGGGATGGTTTAATCACAGCAAGCAGATGGCAGCCCGCACCCTGACAGCAGTGGGCTCCTGTTGAGGCCGGAGGGACCTTGTGGCCGTGGTGGCACTGAGCTGTGGGTCGGGTGTCTGCAGTGTGGTATTATCAGGATGTTCCATCCACCAGGGGTCATCCTGACCTGCAGGCTCTGAGGGCACAGCATCTTGCAAGGAAGCACTGGGGGAGTGCCACCAACAAACAGTGGGTTACATTCTAGCTTTTCAGGCTCTCAATCATTATTTATTTCTTGATACATCTATCTGATTTTAAAGAAAAAAAATGGTCCCCGAGATGTGTTTATGCTGTTGGTGCAGAAGTCACATGGCACATCAGGCGCAGCTGAAGTACATTGGTAATTTGTCTATGCACTGTACAACTCTTTCGGGGGTATCTCATTCTGAAGCAATGCGCTGAGAGTCTCGAGTTTTGATTTATGGAAAAAGTAGAAACAGAAACTGCTGTAGAGCTGTCAGCTACTGCCCCCAGTACAGGAAGGATGTGGAGCTCTTGGAGCAGGTCCAGAGAAGGGCCACTAAAATGATCAGAGGGCTGGAACACCTCTCCTGTGAGGGAAGGTTGAGGGAGCTGGGCTTGTTTAGCTTAGAGAGGAGAAGGCTCTGAGGAGACCGCATTGTGGCCTTCTAGTACTTGAAGGGAGCATATAAACAGGAGGGGGAACAGCTGTTTATGAGTGTGGACAAGGGGAAATGGTTTTAAACTGAGACAGGGGAGATTTAGGTTGGATATTTGGAGGAAGTTTTTCACCCAGAGGGTGGTAAGGCATTGGAACAGGTTGCCAAAGGAGGCTGTGGATGCCCCATCCCTGCAGGCATTCAAGGCCAGGCTGGATGTGACTCTGGGCAGCCTGGACTGGTGATTGGCGACCTTGCACATAGCAGGGGGTTGGAACTAGAAGGTCACTGTGGTCCTTTTCAACCCAGGCCATTCTATGATAAGTGTATGAAAATAGGAGCCCTAAAAGCTTCCAGCTGAAGGTAAATACAGAGAATTCAGTGTCTGAATGCTGGGGATCTCTGAGGTCTTTCCCAACCTGAGTGATTCCCTGCTTCCCCTCCTCTGCTGGGCTGGGTCATTTCAGGAAATTATTTCCCACAGCTATCTGTGTGGATCAGAAGCAATTTGTATTGCATCCATTTTCTCCCCAACTTTTCACTCGGCACACACACAACACTGAACTCTTTACACTTTAAAAGCCACAGTGAAAGATGTGCTGCCCCGCACAGCCGCGGGTGCACAATCACAGAGCTGTTCGGTGGGGGAAAATGCCCTGTTGTTCTGCAGTACCAGTTGGTGTGATGGAGGTTTGTTTGGTGTCTTATTTACAGTGGATTGCGACTGGAAATGCGATACAAAACAAACACCAATGCTCCAGTAGCTGAACCGTGCAGCAGGTTTTTACTTTGATAGCTGTTTTCATTGGAAGCATCTTTTATCGTGACTCAAATGTGACAGTGGGAGAGGGGCAGTTGAGCTGCGGTGGTCTCGATATCTGTGTTTTAAATGAAAGATATGTTCTGTGTTGCAGCCCCCTGGGATGCACAGAGACAGATCTGCATTTGTGCTGATGCTCCCTTACACCTCCGTAAAGACACTTTATCCCAGTCATGAGACCTCCTGGTGCTAAGAGAATCCTGTGGATGGAGGCTTTATCAGCTTTGCTTCTGTGCTAAACGTCCGCTTGCTTTTTAGTCACAGGTTTTTTCTTTTCTTTCAATTCTCTAAAGTCTGGTTTCTTTTAAAGAAAATGGTGCCTTGATTTTGAGAACCATGTGGGCTGTTTGCAGCCGGCTTCCTGCTGCTGGCTCCTGCTGTGGCTGAGCTGTGTGTGTGTCTGTGCTGTGCTCAGGTACGTGGCTCCAGCTGCACGCACAGCGCTGTGCCTCCGTGCCGTCCGCTCTTCTTCTCCAGCACTGAGGAATTCAGTGGAATTTTTTTTCCTTGCAGGGAGACAAAAATGCACAGAAAGCACATTTTTGTCAAGTCCAGCTCAGTGGTAATTCCACTAAGGCAAATATTTTGTAGAGAAATGGTATCCAAGAATTTCTAGTTGGATTTCAAATGAAATCCTAATTGGTTTTCTCTCTTGTTGTCTGGTGTGGCTTCCAGCTCCCATCTTCATGCATTAGTAAGCAATAAACATGGCTGGGCTTAGCTGCTGGCTCTTTGTTGTGTGCTTCTACAAGTGTGAGGGAAGCCTTCCTTAAGAGATGGGCTCATAGATCCTGTTAAGGTAGCAGAGAACAAAAAGGAATTATTTCATTACTTTTTAGCCTGTGGTCGGAGCAAACTGTTGCCTGCTCAGTGTAAAATCAGATGGAGTTGGAAGTTTTTGCGAATGCCTGTCCAGAGAGTGAAGAGATGAACTCTTTTTTTGGTGCTGTTTTGAGGATGGGGGCTTATGGTTCAATGGGGAAGCACAGCCCCATGTGGCACTGAGCTCTGCAGGGAGCCCTGGGCTCAGCTGCGCTGAATCCATCACTGTGGTGGTGCAGGTGGGGTGTGCTGGGACACCTCCCAGGCTCTCCAGAAGATGATGGGCTAAGAAGGGAGATTTTGATCGTTTTTTAAATGAACTTGTTAATATTTGCTACTTTCAAGAAAAAGAAGGGGGGGAAAAAAGCATCAATCAGCTTTGTTATCCGTGTTCTAGTTTGCACATTTGAGGAAAAAAAGGACAAAAAGACAGCTCCCTTTTCAAAGAGCAGGGGAGTGTCATATCCCCTGCTAAAGCAGGTGCTGCCCAGGTGGAGCTCCCACCCCATCCTGCATGTGCTGGCTGCTCCCAGCTCAGGCTGTGCAGCACCCATCCATGTCCTCAGGCCCCTCCAGGGCTGGAGCAGCACGGCTCCATGCAGCATTGCCAGCACCTCCCTGCCCTTGGAGTGAAGATTTTCCTCCTCGCATCTGACCTCAGTTTCCCCTCTTGTAGCTTAAAGCCATCCCCCCTTTGTCCCATCTCTGCTGTGTAAGAAGTCCCCATCCCACACGGGTGATCTCTCTTGCCCTGGCACTGGGCAGCTGCACCCGTCCTGCCCTGCGTGCTGCTATGCTGTGAGTGTCCATCTGAGCAGGAATTCCTTCCAGTAATTTTTCTTGGGCAGTTTGGCGGTGGCTGGGGCTGCTTTCAAAGCATTCGTCTTCTACACGCATCAGGTTACCCCGAGGTAAAATGGAAACTTTAGCAGCTGGCCCTGTAAATAAATGTTTACATAATGCGTCACACTGAACTTCCCCCCATCGCATCTCTAAGAAAAAGGTCACTTCTGACAGCAGCAGCCTTTTGGAAGGGATGCTTTTGCCGCACAGGTGGGGGAGTTTGGGCATAGGGCACGTTGTCAGGAAGGGAGTGGGGTCAGGTGCTGCTTGCCTGTCCCAGGGCTCTGTGTGCAGCTACAGAGGTGAGGTGTGGTGTAGGGCATTCTGCAGTGTAACCATGAGTAGCTGCATTGAATTCCCTCATGCTGCTTGCATATGGAAAGCCAAGCCTGTGATATAGGGCCTTGCGGGCTCTTATGTCAATGAGACATTTCCTATAAAACATCTGTGGTTGCAAAAGCTCTTACTGCTGGATTTGGAACCGAGGGAGAATCTGCATCTGAGTTTTACTGCTTTTGTGTCCTAATGCTTGCACTGAGCACAAAACCACCACGTCTGTAGTAGAAGCTGTGTCAGTGGGCTCCGGATTTCTCCCTAACTTGAAGCAGGAGATGTTTGGCGGAGGAGGGAGCTCAGTATTCCCTGGGGCCTGCACCACCCGGGGGTCCTGGGGCTGCTGTGGTTGGGGCCAGGTTGTGTGCCCATGGCATATTCACCTGTTGTGGAACAGAGGGGTTGTGCATCTCTAAGCTCTGTGTTGTGAGGTGTGGAGCAATGGGAGATGGCAAGCGGACCTCCTGTGGCTTTGCGGTTGGAAGTGTTGGTGAAACCTGCAGATGTTGGAAAAAAGGGGAAGTGGGAGCTCTGGTGCTCGGCTCCTGCCTTTGTCCGCTTATTGATCTTTGTCTGTACAAAACAGGTGGTGTGAGTGGTTATAGCCCCTACATATGCCTGCGACTGGAGTTGATGATTTCAAAGTGCGTTGCCCTTTTGGATTCCCCGTTCCTTTATCACATCCCAGTGCATCTCTGCCCTGTGAGCGGGGATGTCGTCCCAGAGCAGCAGGGGATTGGGGCAAAACGCACACAGCAGCGGCAGGCAGCTGGCACCGCGGTGCCCTGTGCAGCCTTCCCCACGGGGCAGCGCTGCTCCCGGCGCCTTGCCGGCAGCCAGCGAGCTGCTCAGCCTCTTTTCCTTAGCAGCGCTTCCCTTCTCCTGTCCTTAAAGCACGCGTGCCCCTCCAGGGAGGCAGCGGTGCTGTCGGGGCGTTGCGGGGCGGTCTGCAGCCCCGGGCCGGGGGGTGGACTCGGCGCAGCGCTGCCCCCCGCGGTGCCCCCAGCTCCGCGCGATGCCCACCCCGGCTCTGCCGGGCGCTGCGAGGCGGCCGCGGGGATTAAGCGTGTGCGGCGCGGCATGGAGAGCCCTTTGTTTGAGTTAAATTCAGCCCTCTCGGTGTGTCACCTGACAGTCTTGTGGCTTCGGATGAATATGGCTCACTGCTATTATTAACCTGAGTTGGCAGCCGGGCGCAACGGGAGTTTGTAGGGATTTGGAAAAGTGGAGCCGCTCGGGAGACAAAGATGCTTCCCAGGTACGATCGTTAAACGGTTCTCGAGGTTATTTTAATTGTTTGAGAGTTTAACATCTTCACTGTGATGGATGGCAGTCTTTTCTGGAAAGGCGAGGCTCTTAGAGATCCTTTTTGTTTCACGGTTCCTCCCGCAGCTGCATGCTGAATGGCACCGAGGTGTTCCTTTTTCCTCCAAACTGGTTCTATCTGTTGTGATTTTGCCGAGGGGAGCGCGGCTGACTTGAATAACGTGACACATAATGGTTAATGCTGGTGGGTTTGACTGGAAGGAGCTGCTGCTGGGCTGCGTGCTTTTTGTGAGAAGAGGCGTTTTGGAGGAGCACGGAGCTGCTGTGCTGTATGTACAGATGTTTGCATGCAGACATGGAAGCCAAACAGGTGCTTTGTGAAATGACTCGCATCAAGTGATCCTAAATACATTACATGAAGTTACCACTATTAATTGTCAGTTCTGAAGCCGTGTAAATTGCTGAGTTACTCATCCTGTCACACGGCACTAGCAAAACCTCCAGCCTCCTTGTGCTCAGGCTTGTGGTCTGTGTGTTGGCTGTGTACATGACACCCAGCCTGCATGCACGACTGCTTTTTGCTGGTGGGGGTTGCATCTGGCTCGTGTGTTAGACTTCAGTGTATAAGGTGGATGTCCTAAGGAGAGCTGGGTGACTTAGGAGAGGGGGAGAAAAAAACAAAAACAAACTGAAGTCAGCCTCGTATACAGTTAAAGTATTGGGCAGAGCCAAGGAGGGCGGAAGCCAATTGCAGTTTGGGTCCAAGTTTATTATACTGAGTGTGAAATAACTGCCGGGCTGGCTGTGCCTGTGCACAGCGTGTGCTGAGCACAAGTGGCAGGAGTTTCCTGGATCTCAAGCAGTGCTGCTATTCACGTTGATGATTGCAAAGCTGGTAAATGAATGAGGCAGATTTATAGATGGGGCACAGAGCTGAGCTCTGTGGTGCCTGTAGACACGAGGAGCATCACCCTCCTTCAAGAAATGACAAGGTGAAAGCTTGGAATTATTTTTTTCCTCCATAGAAGTATTATTTCCTTATGCTAACCCCTAGAGAAGCCCTTGTTGTGAGCTGCTGCCCACCAGCTCCTCCAGCCCACAGAGCCCTGTGGTGACCCCAGCTCCTATAACGACCATCCTCCTGCAGGTTTGTTTCTAAGTATAGGCCCTGTGGTTTCTCTAGCTGAGGTGTCTCTTTCCTGCTCCCAGCCTTACAGCCATGCTGTGTCACAAGGGTTTTTGCGGGATCTCACACAGAAAACACCAACTGTGAGAATCAGTGATGTGATCTGGATCATTCTTATCCCTTGAAGCCTGATAATGTGCTTTGCATTTCAGTTATTATTAAAAATTATTATTAATATTATTAAAAAATATATAAATAACCTGTCCACGCATGACTCTGCTAATGGATAGCTTTCCAAAGCTCAAAGCATCATTAACAGGTTGCCCAAGGAGGCTGTGGATGCCCCATCCCTGCAGGCATTCAAGGCCAGGCTGGATGTGGCTCTGAGCAGCCTGGGCTGCTGGTTGGTGACCCTGCACGTAGCAGGGGGTTGAAACCAGATGAGTGTTGTGTCCTGTTCAACCCAGGCCACTCTGTGATTCTATGGTTCTGTAATTAAGTTGCCATACATTATTGTTCATCGGTTCTGATTTAAGTTGTGCTCTTTCAGAAAGATTTGAACTATTGTCCATGTTCAGTGATGGCCAAATGGAAGGTAAATTATTGACTGCAGCAAGAAGGTATTACATTCTATAGAATGCCCTCTCTGTGTGTCCTATGGACTCAACTTTTCTTGTATCTTCTCAAAGCCAAAAGAAAAACTGCAGTAACAGGTATTAGAAATGTGCAGGGGAATTTGGGCAGGAGAAGGGAATCCTTTGGAAAAGATAATTCAGGTTGAGAGCTGTGTGATACAGCATCCGGGCTGGACATGGGCTGTTTGCCCTCTGCTTCCATTCACCCTTCCCTGTAACAAAGCAGGATCCTATATGCTACCAGGCTGTACAAGTGAGCAAGCTTCTGTTTGAATGTAACTCTGTGTGGAGCTCACAGATAATCTACATCTGAAATATCCCACTGCACATGTTGGAACAGACTCATATCTACAGCGTAAGCTCTTCAAGACAAGGATGCTTATGGCTGGGTCTGAGCACCACCTCAACAGCAAACATGAGGAATGCAGAGTGCAGGAGTTCCAGCTGAGCCCTGGGGATCTCCTTTCCTTTCTTTGGATGCTCACCTGGGAGCAGTGAAGGAAGTCTTTTCTTCTCTATGGTGGACCCGCTGTCTGCCCTGCCACAGCTGTGCTGTCGGCGTTGTAAAAAGGTGCTAACATGAGAAACATGCAGAACAGATAAGCTAGCATAAACTATAAATATCGTTTGCGTAGATGCATTTAAAAATAGTTGGAAGTGATTCATCACCAGGCAGTTTTTATAACTATGGGTAACATGATGTAGGAAAACAATAGTTTGATGGATAGTTCCAGCCTAGTCTTAATCTTGTTTTGAGCAATTAAACCTTTTAGCAAACTCTTGCCTGGTTCCGGTCTGATTGTTATTCTGGTCGGTTTGCTTCAGTTGCTCTCCTTCTTGCCTTCTGAAGTACCTGTGTTAATGAGTAAGACACTACTTAAGTTGTGTTAATATGAAATTGTTTGAAAAGTGAAGACTTGGGTAGGAGGAAATATAGTATTAAACTACAGGCTTAATGGAATGGAGAAGTGCTGTACGTGTTATAGTGGAAACAAGGAGGATGGAATGTTTTTGTTTTCCATTACGAGGGAAAACCTTGTATTTAATTGGCAGAGTGGCGATGAGGGATTTCTGTTCCTGTCGTTTCATCTATTAGAACTTGCCTGGAGCGCAGTAACATCAGTTTAAAGCCAGTCAGTTGCTTCTTGCTGAGAAATGTAATGAATTCCTAGAACTGGATGCCTAAGAAGGCCCATCCTTGGAGAGAATGGGGAGTTCTGGATTGCTGTGCAACTCACAGAGATGCTGTGGAGCATTTAATGGATCTGTAAATGCAAGTGTAAATATTCCTGGTAAAGAGGCAGAAGAGCAAAGTGAGGTGAGAGAGAGAGATGAGATCTGAGCAGCAGTAGGGTGTGTCAATGTATGTTAAAATATCCAGACCATACTCTGCCAATTGCTTGTACCCGAGCTGCCCCTGCTCTGGATCCGTGGCCAGAGGGACTGATGCTTAGATTGACGTTCCTTTCCAGATTGTTGTGATCCATTTTAGCTACGTATACGACTTGATTACAGCAGTTTGCAGCCCAGCTCCCTCTGTTGGCTTGCAGCCTAGTGGGAGAGCTGAGGCACTACCCTGTGGGGCCCCAGGGTGCAGGCAGCCCCTGCTGCTTCACAGCAGAGAGTTCCCTGCCCACCTTTTGAGACTGAAGGAGGTCCTGTTGGTGTGTGCAAAAAATGAAGGGAGGGTATACAGAGCCGGGCCCTTTGCATGTGCCCGCTGCCTTTTGTCCTAGCATATCTCATTCTGTACGAATTAGTATTTGTTTGCTAGAGGGGCCAGTAGTTTGTTTCTCCCTCCTGCCTTCACTCCATGCAGGAAGTCACAACGCTAACTTTGTGACAAAGGCACGAACACTTCCATTGGTGACGAGTGTGATTTGTTTATTTTAATGTGTAATCAATTCCAAGGAAAGATCAGCCCATGGCAGATGGGTGATAAAGGAAAAGCTCCTCGTTAGAACAACTCTCATCTCCAGAACAGCATGGGAGATGGAGACTGTGACTGTCGTTAGCTTTACTAGAAGGCTGAATTCTACATCTAGTTTTCTGCATGAATCTCAAGAAAGCATCAGCTAAATGTCAAAGTTAGTTTCCATTTATAAACGCAACTAATTTTATTTGGAAGATCTAGGTCAGTTTTCATCTGGCTGAAGAGCAGTGCTGGAGTTTTGCCCCATTAGATTTGTTCTGAGAAGGTGCCCTGCATACTGCATGCAGGAATTTGTATGTTTCTGGGGATAATCAATCCAGACACCCAACCTGGCGGTCCTTTCAAGCTGCTAACAGCAAAGGTGAAGCCACGCTGTGCTTCATCTCCTCCAAAGGAAGGTGCCTGGCTGTGAGCTGGCGGGGTGAGCCGAGGTGCCAGCTCGCCTCTGTTTACTGTCTGTCCAAATGAACTTTCCCCCAGCTCCCTCCATGCTCCTGCTGCTTTGGGAAGTGGCCCATTATTGCCAGGGAATGTTTCTGCAAGGCTGAACTGTGCTTAAGGACTGTATTATGTAAACAGAGATAGCGCTTATTTGGAATTATCACGAATTATGATTTAAAATATCAACTAAATAACTTGTCTCGAGAAAGTTAAAATGTCATGTGAAGAAGCTGAGAAGTAAACAAGCTCTTGTTACCTTGATCAAATATGTTTCCGAATACAGCAAGGGTTTTATATTTAGCTTTCTCTCCTCTTAGTGTGTAATCTGCTCTTGGAGCTTTTTATAAGTAGACTTTCCTAAGATCTGGAACAGCTCCTGCCCTTCTTTGCCAGTAATTTCAAAGTCAAATATCAGAAGTACGAGGTAATGGAAGAGGTGCTTCTGTCTGAGCGTGAAGGAGATTCAGATGTGCGGCAGTGGTGGAGTAAATGATAGTACCTTTTTGGCAAGCAGTTCCTTGTTACACAGGTAGTGGTAGGACCCCAGCAGTGCATCTCAGAAAGAGTCTCCAGACTTGTTAATTTCACTTCAATGCAGGGTGATGTCTTCTCTGGAAGGAAGGTCCATCTCCAGCCAGATGTAGGTTTATGAGGAACCTGGCTCTGCTACATTGGGCCTCTTGTGTATGTGGTTCCTTAACATTGTCTGAAAAAGCAAGATAGGGCTCCTGAGAAGATGCTCAATGTGAACTCTGCTCCGAGCGTGTCTTTGTGTTTGGGTTTTGGTGCAGAATTTGCTCGGACTGTGGTCAGCTGTTCCTATGCTCTGGGTGCCCCAGCACAGAGACTGAGATGTTCTTTGCCTCCAAAGCTGGACACCGGGCTATTTCAGTTTCAAGTTGCTCAAGCAGTTCTCTTGTAATAAGTTGCTTTTGACATTTGTTGCACGCTGTCTTCTCTGCAGGTTCTGTTTTTTTTTTTTTTCTCTTCTGTTGCTATGTGGTGGGGCTGAGGAGGTTAGGAAATGGGTTTCCTCTCTCCAGGGGCCAAATAACTGTGTGTCACATCTCTCATCACATGGGGATGAGAGGTAACAGCCTTAGATTGCACCAGGGCAGGTTCGGGTTGGATATTAGGGAAAATTTCTTCTCCAAAAGAGCAGTCAGGAGCTGGCACAGACTGCCCAGTGAGTGAGGGAGCCACTGTCCTTGGGGGAGTTCCCGGTCCATGGGGATGTGGCACTGGGGGACACGGTCAGTGGGCATATTGGGGTGGGCTGGGGTTGGGCTTGGGTGTCTCAGAGTTCTTTTCCAACCTGACTGATTCTGTGATTCTATAATTCTGTAGATATAAGGGCTGTGGATTTGTATTGGACAGTCTGCAAAACTTCTGAGGCACCTGTGGCTTTGGCAGTCACATCGATTCTCAGCTGTGACCTAGTACAGAAGTTGTTCAGCTGCAAATCATCAGTGTAGTGATGCTGTAAGGCTTTGGTTGATGAACTGAAAGGACAGAGGAGAGTAAAATTTACTGTAGTCTTGGAGTATAGTATTCCAAGATAGCAGACCATGTTCTCATTAATGGGAGTCTTTCTGCTGTAATCTCTTGCTCCTTCTCACAACCTGGGAGCCAGGATCCTTCACTAGTGGCTGGAAAATTCCAGCTCCTCGCTCTCATGTTGCGGCGTTCCATACTGGTGCAGCCTGCTGCAAACCAAGGATAAGGATGATAGAATTACACTTGAGCTAGGAAATGGCTCAGAACCAGCTGAGAGGAGATTCCTGCTGTCTTCGTGGACACGGTTCCTCTGCAGCACATGGTGCTGGGTGAGCAGGCACAGGGAGCTGTGGGTTCCTGCTGACACAGGCAGCAGCGTGGCTGCAGTCACACGGCTTAATGGAGATTATTCCTGAGTCTGAAGGTATCCGAGACCTGTGTGTGGCCAGGTCCAAGCAGCCTGTGGTTTCCCGTTCCCCGCATCATGACGTATGTATTAGTGTCCGTGTGATTTTTCATTACTTAAAGGAGAAGCCAATGTGAATACATCCATACATATTTATTCTTTTGAGTTGTAAATTGCAGTGCTGGGGGATTCTCTTTTGCTTTTAAACACAAAAGCTGAGTCCTTCTGTGACCGATTTCAAGAACTTGAAAGAAACATGGAATATCACAAGGCAGAGCACAAGAGCCAGTAATGCTGCAGACATCATTGTATAATGGCTATAGTGGACTGCTGTCCTTCATGCCATTGCAATTTGGCTATTTGCAAGTGTAGGGGAGAGAACAAAATTCAGAAAGGCACAATTCTGGCCAGAGGATCAAAGGGTTTGATGAAATGACATTGCATTTGTTGGATTTTCTGTTTTAATAAGGTTGGCTATAGAGATAATGCAGAAAGAACAGTGCATTAGAGAGCTGTGGTAATTGATCCTTCTGGTGTTCTGTGTTTTAATTAAAGCTGGCCTTTGCCGGAGTTCGACCCAAGTCAGATCCGACTGATTGTGTACCAGGACTGCGAGAGAAGAGGACGGAATGTCTTGTTTGACTCCAGTGCTAAGAGGAAAATAGAGGATGTTTCTGTGTCGGTGAGTATTGTGCTCATGGCTATTTTCTATATTTTTCAATGTAAGATTGATAAAGTACAAAAGTTCTGCTTTAGCCATGTTAACATTTAAACTTTGGTTACATGCAGAGCTATATTTAAAAGCTGCAAATTATTCAGGCTTCAGTGATTTCACTCTTAGCAGTTTGAAGTGCCGTGGTGATCTCTTTAGTCCTCTGCTCTTCTACTTTCTGTCCTTTCAGAGCACACGATTCCTCCCCAGGGCTGCAGCTGGCAGTGCTGGGAGGCCGAGGCAGGGCACACTGATGGTTATTGACAAGCTTTTATGACACAGATGCTTTCTGCAGCGGGATCTGCGTTCTGAGTCAGAAGGTGCTCTTAGTCCCCTGTCCTTTCATGTCCTGGTTGGTTAGCCTTTGCCAGCTGTTGTTTCCATGCTTTGCTGACAGCTCTTTCACACAAAGTTACTTGAAAACTTTTTTTCTTTTGGCATGGTCTGCGTGGTAATCTATTAATTGAAACTGTAGTGGATGCAGTCAGATGAGGATACTTCCTTCTAAGGACTCTGGCCAGAAGATTAATTTCTAGCCACAGTGCTATTGTAAGTGGTTGTGTGAGGTTGGACAACTTATTTCGCTGCTTTGAACTTCCTTTTCACCATCTCTGCAAACATTTGCAAAGCGTTTGAAGTTATGCATGCAGAAAGCACTGTGTCAACTGAAATTTCTGATCGCAGCTGCTTGTACCCCTAGGACCTACTCAGTTCCACAAGCAGGAGTACACAGAAGTATTACCTGTAAGCCTGGCTTTCATGTTGGGTGTTTGAGCACAGCCAGAAGCTTCACCCAGCTTTCTAAACACCCCCCCCCAGCTCTTTGCTGAGTGCTACTGCCTGATGCTTCCTCCTTACACACCTCCTAACCTCTGGGAGTCCATCTGTGGCATCAGGCACCGACTTCCAGGCTGCCCATTGTAGCACACTTGCAGCTATGAATTAAGATCCCATTCCCTAGTTTGAGAATGTTTCAGTTGAAGCAAATGCAACAAATACGAATGAGACACATCTTTCTGTTTAAATTTGACTTGTTGGAAGAGCTTTATTTGAGTATAAGTTTCTATTCTTCCAGGTGTTCTTGGCAGGAAAACAGAGATTTTTAAAAGCAACATCTTCAAAGTTATTTATTGTGATGAGTTGCTGACTTTGCTTATTACAATTTCTTCATTACTGTATGTGACACTTGTACAGTATGAACCTTCTTGCCATATTTCAGTTGATTTCTTGAAAGCCTTTTTAAGACAGGTCTCTACTTTTACAGCCAGATTGTGCACCTCATTGTTTTGGTTTCTTTCACAAAGACAGTTGACTCTGGCAGCTCAATAGCATCAGAACAAACAACTGATAATTAAGCTAATACTGCTCCTTATTATCTCTTCTTTATTTTCCTCACTGAGCGAAAGAGGGGCGTGTGTGGGAATAAGCTATATTCACCATCCCTATGAAGTGAATATGTGAGAGTTTTTGAAATGTACTTCACTAGTCTCTGGTAAGTTGATATATTTGTGTGTGTTATTTAAGAGACTTTTAAAGACAATATGTAGAAAAACTTTTCTCTTAAAGCATTGCAGAAGCAGAGGCATTACTCAGGTGAGAACGTGCACCAAAGTCCTGGGCTCAGCTTCTTGCAAGTTGAGTACAGGCTTGTACAGTTAGCAGCCTGGCCATTTTCAAGGGATTGCATTGTTTATTTTTCTCGCTCTTTATCACGATTTTCATTTGCGAAGACACACCCTGCCTATACAAAGCCAGATCTTGGCACTAAGCACATTCCAAGGCACTCTTGCCCTTTTGCTGCAAGACATGTGTGTGGGCTGTGTGCTCTCCCTTGTGAAAGGCTATCTGTTAACGGCCTCACAAAGGCCAGTGCTTTCTGCATCTTCTCCCCCTGCCCCCATTTCCTTACGTGATTTATACTTCTGCATTTACAAGTGCACTGACAGGAGGTTTGTGAGGGTGCCCAGCGGTAGCCAGGCTGTGCTGGTTGAAGTCCAAGCAGCCAAATGCAGAGCCAGGAAGGTGCCATTTTGCTTGATGGTGCTAACCGTGCTCTTCAGTTCCTGTTTTCCGTTGTTTCCAAGATGTGTAACAATTGTCTGATTGAAAGCAATTTCGATTTGAGTTGTATGCCTGCAGCAACATCAGGTATACTTTACTATATTTTATGTTTTATGTATCTAAACTCAGTGCACAGCAGGAGTTGTGGTGCAGTGGACCAAGGCTGAATGTGTCTCAGTCATTTGAATTCTGCAAGGGAAGGTATGGATATAAAATTCAAGGAGCATTAGAGCAAACTTGTCCAGAGACAAATGTTTAATAAGGCCTGAAATAGGAGGCTTCAGCTTTTTGTTGAGTGAAACTGCAGAGCTTGTGCTCATACCAAGCGAGGCTTTGGTTAGTAAAGTATTACTGGGCTCATGTTGTCTGTGAGGGGCATGTGATTATAACACAGATAAGGATTTTATGTCTGCATTGGATATGAAATCAGCCTCTTCTTGTCTTCAGTAAAGCTAATTATTAGGTAAACAGGAATTTTGGGAGAACTTGTCATGCAGAGGTGGAGAGAAGGCTGCTGAGACATTTCTAATGATGCAGTAATGATATCTAATTGCGGTAAAAGATTGTTATTTTGAGGAATTTTAATTCTGAAGTCTACATAGCACTGATAAAATATCTCGCTTTTCAGGACTTCAGGTCTGGAGAGACAATGAATAGTGAATAGCCCTGCTTCCCAGTGGGCTCGTTCCCTGCATATTCCTGTTTTGAGGACACTGACCCATGGGTGCCCGTGCACTGCAGTGAGCAATGTGCACCCCAGGTCCTGACAGAGTTAAGCTCTGCGAGGCTGCCTGGTGACTCGGCACCAGGAATGTTGGCCAAAGGCTGTGCCAGGCATTTCCACCCAGACTACCACTGCCAGCAGCTGTGGGCACTTGGCGTGTGGATGGAGACTGAGATTCCCCTTTCTGAGCCCTATGCCTTTTTTGGTGCTAAACAGAAGAGGTTCTCCCCTCAGTTTTCAGGGGATGGCTGGTCAATGGCCGGGTCCTGCAAGCAGGTACATGGTGCAGTGCTTTGGCAGCTGCCTCTTCTTCACAGGGGTCAGGGCACCCATCAGAGAGTGGCTGCTCTTTGACGCTGGATTACTAGCAGGCGTATCAGAACAGGCATTCGTGTGTTAGGTGTGTGTGTGACAGAGGTGGGCATTGCTGGTGCCTTTTCTAAACAGCCTGAGCCCACGCCCAGCCATGCTGCGGTGTAGTCAGTGTTCCAGCCCCGGTGTGTGTGAGCACAGGTACTCCTGAGCTCTGCACTGCAATCCAAGCGTGACACTCAGCTCCTGTTTGTTTTCAGGGTGCAGGTCCCGGGTGGCCCAGCCAGCACTGAGTTCTCAGCCTTCATTCTGCATTTCCTGACCTTGCCTCAGCGCTTGGTTTCCCAACCCTGACACCGGTTCATGCTAACCTTTGTGAAGACAAATTGGAGCAACACCATGCTGCTGCTCTCTGTGCACTTATGCCATATTCATGGTGCAGGTCAAGGCCAGCTGGGGTGCACAGGGCTGGCAACTGAAGGGGACAGGGATGCCACTGAAATGGTGCTGCAAGGGAGAAGTGGGAGGGAATGGGAGAAGCTGGGAGGGGAACCTTGCTTCCAACCAAGTGAGTTCAGTTTCTAGCGGTTTGGTTTAACTGCTTGTCTTCCTTTTGTGTTGTCCGTGACAAGGAAGCGTTTATTGCTGGGGACTGCAGAAAGATGTTGGTTGACTGTACAAATCCAAAAGATTTCCTTAGTCAAAAGAAGAGCCTGGAGGAAGGTGTGGAGGGAGCGGGAGGAAGAGGAAGGAGAGAAGAAAGCGAGAGCTGAACTGTGCACTGTGCTGAGTCCAGATCCAGAGCTGGTTTGGCTGGGAAGGGGGAAAGGGCAATGGAAAATGGAATGGGAAGAGGGCAGTATCTTTCTTCCAGCACCCAGAAACAGAAGGCAATTTTCAAGATCTATGGGGTTTTTTTTTGGAAGAAATGGAAGAGAGAGGACCAGGGATACAGAGTTTGAGGTCTGGAGGTACAGCCTCAGAAAAGAGCACGGGCTTGGATTTGGGGAGCATAAGGGGCACCTTTGCCATGTAACCTCGTCGTCTTTATTTTTGGGACAATTTAATGGAAAGGTCATATGATATTTGATCTCCTAGTGTGGCAATTTCTTTCACTCCAAATGTCATATTTATCCCAAAGTAAAAAAAAAAAAAAGGCATGCTGTTTTAAACAAGCTGGGATTAACCGCGCACTCCAGTATACTACAGCGCTGGATAAATGTTGAGCAGCAAATTGCTTTGAGGGATTAGTAATCGGATAGTGAACCTTTTGCTTTTGGGTGAGTTGTGTGAAATCGAGACTCCGGTCCCTATCTGGCACACAGGTTTCCAGAGTGGCAGGGCCAGCAGATAAAGGCACCATCAGAAAGGAGCTCAGACCCAGCCCTCTTTCCTAGCTCTGCCTGTCCTGTGCACAAGAACAGGAACAAGAGAACCCCAGTCAGGAGGCAGTGGCTTGTCTTTTTACTTTTTCCACTCTCCTGTGAGTAATAGAGGAACTTGGCTGCTCTGGAAATCAAGTGAGATTCTGCCTTTAAGAAAGAGATCTGCGTTTTTACAGCAGAGCTGTAAGGGAAGAGTGCCCACTCCTAGACAGATGCATATGTTAATTACACATTCAGCCCAACACATATTAATAGAACAGTAGAGTTATCAATTTTGGAGTAATTTTTCAGCTTTGTGAGCTACCTTCTGCTTAAAGCCTGTTCTGGAAATGGGGTACGGTGCTCCCAAATAATGGCAACCTTCCTTGAATACAGATTTCTGCATAACCACCACCACAGTGATATTTGAGCACCGGCTGTTACAGAGTGGTAGGAGAGTGTAAAACATACGATGACATTTCTCTTCCTTCTGTCACTCGCTCCCCTAACACACACGCTCACAGCCTGGCATTAGTTCAATGCACTAGGCTCTTCTTGACTGTCTTGTTATCCCCAAATCAAAACTTGCTCAGTGGAAATGTGCACAGCACTGTGTGTGCGTTGTTTCCACTTACTGAGGAATTTATAGACCCAGTGGCAAAGAGTTAAATGTTTTTGCTGGTAGAGGTGGAAAAAAGAGATTCTGGGAGCAGAGACCTACTTTGTACCCTGCTTTACTATAAAAGCCATCCACTGTATGTTTTCTTCAGAACTATCTGGGAGGTCTCTGTGTCTTCCAGCAAATTATGACCTCTAATGTAAGAACTGTGCCTTTGGAGCTGGGCAGTATCTGCAGAGAGCTGGCAGAGGAAGAACAAAGAACATGGCCACCGCAGGGAAAGCAGCATGGCACCGGCAGTGCCCGCAGCATCCAGCAGCTCTGTGCTTAGAGAGTGCGTTATTGCAACTGTGTGTGCTTGGAAAGAAAAGCCATGGCTTAGAGAATATTCCTTATACAATTCAGAAATAATTTGGTAGCGTTTTACTTATGGAATTCCACCTTACTTATGCTTTGGATGTTATACCGGAATGCAAGTAATCCCAGTCCTTTTTTGCGTGCTATCTGGGTGTATCTAAAATTGCACTGACCTTTCGTGGCTAGTAACTGTGGAGGAGAGGGACATTGCAGGTGCTTGATCTCATTGACCAACAGGTTATTCTTAAGCATATGAGATGTTCTTAACAGTGCAATCACCACAGCTTGCTACTATTCTGCATTTTAGGTGAGATTTTATGTGCAAAGTTCTGAAGAGCTGGGTACCTGAAAGATCCTGGCCTCCTTTACTGGCTTCTTACAGGAGTCTTGGTTCATTAAACACCACTGTAAATACCAAGTGACCATTTTCCTGGTTCCCTATTTAAATTAGGCAGCTGTTGCCTCAAGATGCCAGACTCCCTGGTGGATCTCTACAGAAAAATGCAGGAGGAGGAAAAAATGAATTTAAAGTCAGTAATTTGCAAACTCAGCCTATTCTTCTAATGCACAGAAAATGCTGCACTTGTAGAAATGCATTCACTGGCTTTAGAGTCTGAAGGAGGCTCGGTTGTAATAGTAGATTTTAGAGGGAACTTTCAGCATCGGATGAAAAATGCAAGCTGAAATGTGGTTTGCCTGCAAAAGCTGCTGTAACCCTGTGGATTTTATGTGGTTTTATCACATGATGCTTGCCTAGCCTAGGACATTGTTGTTTGTGTCAGAGATAAAATGCAATTCTAGTTCACGAGTTCCTACTGAAGTCATATGATTATCATTCACATGCTCCAGCCATTGTGTACTGTGCTCGAGCTGCAGATACGAGGCATTAGCAAATCCACATATTGCATGAATTCAACGTACTCGCCAGTATGTTGTAATGAGAGGATACTACTGTGGGAGGGCATGCATGTCAGTAAAGCACAGGACTCGGCTGGTGAATGCTTCCTTACCCTCTGCCACAGAATTACTGATTTGTCTGCACATTTTTCCTTAAGGCTGTCTGTGGCAGCAGCTCTATAATTGGAGCAGCCGTGCAGACTGCCATGTGGAGCTCAGTAAACCCCGACGTTTTCCACTGTTTTGCCTAAATCTGCCCACGGTTTGGCCCAAATAAAAACCACATGATGGAAAAAAAAAAACAAAACACAACATCAACCTGCGCAGCCTGGGGTAGAGGCATGGGATTCCCACTGCCAAAATCTGCCATCCTTCCAGCAGTGCGGGCAGCCTGCTTGCATAAAGCTGTGGCTGATGGCTGAGCAGAGATGCAGTTAGCACCCTCCAGAACTGGGGATTTCACCCTTTCCTATTCTACCATTTCCTTTTCTTTGTAGCTATTAAAGATTGAAACATGCTTATATTCTTGCCTGACGTGGGACATCGTGATGTAAGCCTGTGAGTGAAGCTATGCCATGGAATAGCACTTTGCATATCCATCTGTCCTTTGAACCTTGCTTCCAGTTTTCTTTGCTTCCAGCTTGTTCTTACTGGTTTGGTGATTGAGTAGGAAACGTTAATGGAGAGTCTTAGGGCAGTTAGTACGTAATGTGAAGTGGTGCAGACTATTTCTGTCTCTCAGCGCTGCACACCAGCAAATGTAAATAATCCCAACCTTGCGTGGGTGTTTTGAAGTTTAATGAGCACGCGGAAAGTCCTTTGAGATCTTTCAGAGCAGAGGGTTGCCTAATACCTAGATGGCATTAATTAACGTGTTTGCTGATTCTGCTGAGGTTGCCAGGACTCCAAGGTGAAACGACAAATGTTTCTGAACCGAACAGTGGTGGAGCATCTCCAGTCCAGTACTGGTAATACTGTGTGCATGGGGTCCCCGCAGGGATTGCAGGACTCTGCCTTTTGTTTGCAGCCCTCTCTGAGCCCTCACAACTCCCTTTTTGCTGCACTTTCTGAGCAGTATTTCAGAAACCACCCCCTGGACCATTTCTCCATCCTTTTGAGAAACTTCTCTGGCCTTCCTATAACACCAGCTGTGGTTTTCAGTTCTGTCCATACTCAGCCTCATGGCACACTCAAAGTAAAAGCAAAAGGATCGTGTCATCTCTGTGCAGCTGTTCTAAAAGACCAGGGGACTTGGGAACAGCTGGGAGAGCTGCAAGTTGCACCTCTTCTCTCCACTTCACCCTGAAACATGAATCTCTTCTGAAGTCTGGGCTGTTTGGCTCTGTCACTCCTGATCTGTGTGTTTCTGTACATTGTGAGCTGCTCATCACTGCAGTCTGCACGGCACTGTCGTGGTGCAGGCTGTGCACATCACTGCTGTGCCACCTCTGTCCCTGTGGGCAGTGGCAATACAGTGACAGCACTGGGAGCCCCTTGTTGTGCCCATCCTTCCTTCTGAGTCTGGGCCTAAAAAAGAACCTGGTAGAGCTTCAGAGATGGGTGGCTGCTTGGAAAGATGGAGTTGGAGTGAGCTGCTGGCTCCTGGCTCATTAGGATTAAAACAGCTCGGCTTGTTTTCCTTCAGCCATGCTGCAAGAGATGTAATAAATGTTCTGTTAAACATTTTCCTGGGGCATACGGCGTTCTTCTATTAAACGTCTTACCTGAATGGGTAAGTGCAGTGTTGCTAATTGGTGATTTCATGGCTGTGGGTCTTACTGTGGTACACGTCTGTATTTCAGAAACTCTGCAGCGATGCTCAGGTGCGAGTGTTTGGGAAGTGCTGCCAGCTGAAGCCTGGAGGAGACAGCTCTTCTTCTTTGGACAGTTCAATCAATTCATCCTCCTCATTCTCCGATGCAAAAGAACAATGCTCAAAATATCAGGTGAGTCTTCCCTTCCTTTTTTTGGTATAGCTGCCAAATAAATACAACAGGTGGGGGACTGAATGTTTTAAAACACTCAAAATTAAATGCTGATGGTGGAAAGAAGTTTCCAAGCAAAACCAGACTTTGGTTCTGACTGAATTGTGTTTGATTCTGTAGCTTTGAGTTTGTAGTTTAAAACCAACCAGCTGGGGCTCTCAGGATGGGTGTTGAGTAGCAGAAGCTTCTCCAAGGCATTTGTTCTGTCTTATGACCTGGTGATAACACTTGTTCAGTATGACCACACTTGGCACACATGTCCCACCTTGGTAAAAACAAGGTAGTTCGTTTTACTTGGTATTGGAATGCCGGGGAAGCACCACAGAAATATGCTTTCTATGGGGATAGTCTGTGTAACAGCTTTATAACAAGGGATTCAGTGCACTTGAGTTACATTTTACATAAGAGATTTTGGCCATGAGAGTAGCTAGAGTCATCTGACACGGATATATTTCTGTCATCTCCCCTTCCATGGATCACAAGTGTTTTATATTAAGCCACCCTAAAATAGAACTAAGCCCTTCCACTCTTTGTAATGAAGTAATTGTGTGTTTGAGGGAAGCTGCTATCTCTGCGCCATATTCTAAAGTACAGTAGTACTGATGTCTTAATCTACCATAGATATAAATGAAGAACCTTTCAGGGCTGACTTTCATACTGTCACGTTGGCTCTTGCTATATTTGGCCGAGCTGCATATTCCTGTTTTCTCTTTCTCATCACACTCTTTTCCACAGCTTCAGTAAGGTGAAGGCTGAAGGTCTGCTTTCCATTCCTGCCTTCCTGGAAGGGCATTTTGCTGTGGTTAGCAGCTTCCTTGCAGCACAGAATAACCTCCTTTGGGTATTGTGTGACCAAGACAAACGATGTTCCCCCGCTATCCTGAAATTATCTCTCCTGCTGGGCAGCCTCTGTGCTAACAATGGTCAACGTTATTAAAGGAAATTAATTTTTGTGGTTGGCATGGCTGTATATTTTAAAGTTGTGGAAAGTTTTCCTTTTGAAGTCCTCATTTCCTCATGTATATCGCCTAGTCAGTGTCTTACTGAATGGATGTGTGGCCATGTCTGGCTCAGAAAGTGTGCAAGAAGCTTCCAGCTTAAATTGGTCTTCCAAAGAGTATTGTTGTGAATCTTTCACTGCATTCTCCATACTCCTTTCAAGCTGTGCATGAAAGCGTCCTAGAAAGTTTGTCCAGCCATCGGTCAGCATGCCAGTTCCTTTCTTCTATCTGCTCTATTCTGTAGCCTCGGAAGCTACTTAATATGTTCTTCTGTTGCTTTTTTAATGGTATAAAATGGAAATCCAAACCATACAATGTTAATAGGACTTTCCATATAGTCCTTGTTTCAGTATGCATTGAACTTAAGATGAGCATTTTTAATTGTTCTTTGGAAAGTGCCATACAAGTTTTTGCACATGATTGCTCTAATGTTCCCTCTTCTGTGCCTGTCAGTCTGTGTTTTCAGGGCTGAAAGTCTCCCTGAATTGTTGGTCATGACATTTGAGATTTATCTATAGCATTGTTCATTTATATATGTACTCAGCCATTGATAGGACGTTATGCACAGTAAATAGTAAGTGCTTGAGGTGATATATTCAAAAATCTAATTTCCAAATGATGATAATTTTACAACCTCTCATGTGCGAATGGTGCACTAAGAAACACTTGTTGGTATTTTATGATCTTCTTTAAAATGCATGCTTGTAAATCTGACCTGGGGCGTTGGTTTGTGTCCAAGCTGTCAGTGCTGGGAGACGGGCCCTTTCTGCCAGATGCTCCTTGGCTATTTTTCATTTGAGTTTTTAATATTTAACCCCTTTCCTCAGTTGGTTGCACTCTACTTTGGTCTCAAGTGATCGTTAAGTAGCAGAATTAAAGGCAGAGAGTTGAGCTGTAGCAGTGTTTCCTTATTAACTGCATTAAATATGTGCACCTTCTGTTATGCAAGGCGAGGTTATCATCATGAAGTGCAGGTGAAATGCCAGACTGAAGGAGACGAAGGGTACCACACTCTGTGCCTGCAGCATTGCTTGTCTCTGTCTTTCAGGGAAAAGGGAGATCCCTGTAATTAAATCTGAAAGCAGCTGATTTTCATTTTCTTTTTTTTTTTTTTTAATTTGGTCTCTTGACAAGGAAAATCAATAAGTTATTTTAAAGTGATTCTTTCCTCGTGTTCAGAATTAGATTTGCACAGTAGCAGGAAGTTGAAACCAAAAGTGACCATCAAGGGCTTGACGTTCGTTCAGAAGAAGTTCTTCAATTGGAGATCTGCAACAGATTTTAAAGTAACAACCATAACATATTTGGCAGTAGTAATTGCAATGTTCTTACACTGGGATTTGATGATGCTGGTGGCAGACCTATCATTTCCCATAGGCATTACTATTTGTGCTTCTCCTGAGCATCACTAACCACTTTTAACATTGTTGTCCCATCCTACCTCCAGTTCACCCAGACCAGTAGGCAGGGTGAAATCCTGGGAAGTAAAGCTGGACATTCCTGTGCCCCAGCAAACGATCAGATTCTGCCCTGTCATATGGATGCCGACAAACTTTGCAATTCCATCCTCATTTTTATAGCTGTGATTGCTATTTTAGTTGTCCCCTATCTTTCTTGCACTGATAGCAGATTTCAGAGGTTAATAGTATGGCTGTTAACATACTACCATCTTAATTGAGAGCACTTGAGAAGAGCTAAAAGCTGAGAAGTGCTACAAGTGTGCTGCTTTTTGGCTGATTAGCATTTCCTTGTTCTTGTCCTTGTTCTGAGGGTAGCATGAGTAGCAACATCGAGTGGGCATTTCCATATCATGCCTCATTCCTGGTAGGAACCCGAGGTGTGGACACCCTGTCCTTGAGTGTGCTCTGAGCTCACTGCCTGATGCTGGGCAAAGTTGTTAGATAAATCCCAAGCATTTTTAGGAATGCAGGTGAGGATCCTGCTTGTTCAGGGCTTGGATAAGGGATACAGAGATATGGTTCTTAGTAACTTCCAAACATGAGGCTATTCCTATGCCTGGCTTCAGAGTCCCTTTTGGAAGGGATTACTCTGAGGAAGTGTTCTGAGTTATCACACACCTCAGATACCTGTGAGCTGTCTGAGAGCTGTGAGTGAGTGATCACAGTATTTTGGATTACTCAGGGCAAGACAGAAATGGAGAGCCAGTCCCCATCTGCTGCCAGCCTAGAAAACAGCCCTGTATAAAGGGTTGGTAATCTCAGTCACTGAAAGCACACAGGTATGATGGCTGTTATCTGAGCAGTCATCTGAGCAGCTGATTGCCCTGAGTAATGTTTAAATTTCAGGCAGTGTTGTGTCCAGGTGGTGACCCTGCAGTGCTGACCCCTTGCAACCAGGCAGTGAGCCCTCAGCAGCTGCTCGCAGGGGATGCTCGGTGCAGTGCAGTGCTGCAGCTCCTTCCTGCTGCCATCACAGGTGTACCAGGAAACACCACAGAACGAGGCATCAAGAACAAACTACTCTCTGTGTCCAAGATACAACTCAGTCCCTGTCAGAAAACTCTGGTCCAGCTGGGCTCCAGTTCACAACCTTTATAAGGTCACCATGGAACTTGCAACTTCTTGTCCAACAGATACAAGGCTTAGGCTTGATGGTCTTCTTTCCTCAAAGCGTGTAGTTACACTCTAAACTTCTTAGTGCCTTGACTTCCTGCAGTGTGAATCAGCCCCCCACTGAGATGGGTTAGGTTTGTTGGGTGATTTTAGTGGTTTACTGCACTGCCAGCTTGAAGCTCACTTTCTTTGCTAGCACTGTCTGCACTGAACGGTTCAACTTGGTGTATTTGATAGAGTTAGAGAGAGATGTTGCATGTTTATATTTCAAATTAGGACAGTTTTGCTCAGGTGTACATTGCTGTAGGTAGAAGCGTGCTTCTAAACAAGTGGATTATTATTTTTTTGCAGGGTTCTCGGTGCTCCTCAGATGCCAACATGCTTGGAGAGATGATGTTTGGCTCTGTGGCCATGAGCTATAAGGGCTCCACACTGAAAATTCACCAGATCCGGTAAGATCCTTTTCTTTTACCACTAGTCTTGTCAGAAGATGTCATCCTTAGTGCTGATTTAAAATGAATCGATTGTCACAGATGTTGAGTAAAAGGAATTTCTGAGTTTGCTTTAAGGTTATTCTGATATCGCTTTGGACACAAAAGGCTGTTATGTTGTGTTTAGAGCTGTAAATTATAATCTGGAAGGGTGTGAAATGGAAATGAAAATCAATCTTGGCACTGCTTCTGGCTGACATCTTCCATCCTGTCCTCTAGCTCACCTCCTCAGCTCATGCTCAGCAAGGTTTTCACAGCTCGCACTGGAAGCAGCATCTACGGAAGTCTGAATACGTGAGTCCTTTAGAAATGATTCCTATTGCATACAGGCAGATCTGGCTTTGAACAGTTTTGTATGTGTTAATTGACCCAGCTCAGAATGTGGCAATATAAGCCTGCATTCTTCTCTTGTCCATTCTATTCTAACCTTAATATAGTGACACCGTGTTTTACTGAAATACAAATCATTGTTTTTGTTGTATGTTTTATTTTCTGGGTCTTTTAGGTTACAGGACAGTCTTGAGTTCATTAATCAAGACAGCAATACATTAAAACCCGACCACAGTACGATTATGAACGGACTTCTTGGGAATATAGGTAATTACAAACAGCTTTTATTTCCTGGTATCTTTAACTGAGCAACCACAGGCTTTAGAATATGAAAGTCCAAGTAGAATCAAGTGCAAAAATAGGAAAGCTAAGATCTTAACAGAAAATTATTGTTAATTTGGAAAAGAGGTGAAGAAATTAGGCAGTTCAAAGAATTATCAGTGGCTTAACTATATGCAGCTGTATGTGTATAAAGCTCCATAGAGAAGTATTAAATATATCTAAATTCAAACACAGAAAGTGTTGGAAAATAATCCACAGAACTTTCTGAGCACCACATCTCGGATCAGGCAGGATTGACTCTGCCTGGCTTAGTTCCCCAATTTTATTTTTGTTAATAATTTCCATCCTGTTCTGTACTCTGGCCACCTGAACACATGTGGCTGTAGATTCCATGCTAAGTTAACCTTGCACAGTTGCACTTTAGTTTTTGATCAGATTAGACAGATTGTTTCTTTGGTCTGATCTTGGAAGCTAAGCAGTCTTGAAAAACCATCTGGAGTCTCTGACTGTCAGCATCTGTGGGAGTGCTGTGGGTCAAGGCTCTGTGAGCATTAGGAAACAAAGTGGAGAATGCTGACTTTTCCTAATGTGAAATTTAATAGTAAAGACACTGTACTTCACTGCTCAGATGGGAGCACATCTTGCCTTCCATTTGGTTTAGATCGTTTGCTTTCCAAACAAGATGTTTTTTATGGTAGATGGAAAAAGGGATTTTTTTACACTTACTTCCCAGAATGTTGTTATAAAATGTACTTTTCTGGGGTTGGAATTATGGAGTGAATTTGATGTCTTTGTTAGTGGGTTTCTGTCTTTTACATGGTCCTGATTCTTGTTGGGCGCAAGCATCTGCTTCCCTCCTCCCTGTTGACTTCTCCCGTGTGGGACAGGGGAACCTTACTCATCCACTGTTAAGGTTTTGTTGTGGTTTGTGCTGGCAAAAGTTGTTTGCTACATCACGTAATCTGCGAGCTCACGTGGAGCTGTTGGAGCTCTGAGTCTGAATCTGATGCAGGAGCAGCCCGTGGCACCTGGGCACCCAGCAGGGAGGGAGGAGGTGCCTGCAGGAGGAGGATGCTGGAAGTGCTTTGCAGTTGAGCTGCACACCTTGTCATTCTGCTCAGCAATGTTTGTTTACAGTCCCTATTTTGGCACATGGGGAACCAAGGGTAAAGTAGGCAAAGAAGTTAATCTGTAACTGTAGCATTTCCAACAACAGTGTTAAATACCAAAGACTGCTTCTGACTCGCTGGCCCTTGCTGGCTTGCAGCAGGAGGAGGCTCTGTGTGTTTTGGATGGAAACTATTTACAAGCTGGATATATACTGGATAAAGAAGAAAACAAAAAGCAAGGAAGCAGTAGGCACATACCCTTCCTTTACCTAGGAATGAAGACCCATGAGAATGGAAGGGAGCTTTGCTGAAGTGCAGCCTTCATGTTTCCTGTAATCAGTAAAGCTTGTGGGATCAGTGGCTTCCAGTCTAGCAGAGGGGCTAGCAATTAACTTGTTAGAATACCCAGCTCTGTGTGCAGTAAATACACTCCTTCCTTTGGATACCTGCAGCCCATAGTACTCTCAGTATGAGCCACTAAGAAGACTGCTAACTTTGTGCTTTCTGTATGCTCATTTCTCTGGTGCGGCACACTGGCTGCTCTCAGAGCAGCTCCTGCAGCCTGGCATCTTCTCTTGGTTCCACCAAGAGCAATGTCTGCCTGCTCCTCTCCTCAGTGACAGCACTGCTCAGACACCCCACAGTGTGATGTTAAAACAAACATTGTCCTCCACCATGAATCTCCTGTTTGTGATCAGCTTGGGCTCAGAGCCTGCATAAATTAATCGTTTTTAACTCAGAAAAATACAAATAAAGGCCATAGACAGAAGCCTTGTCCTTGTATGGGAAACGGTGTAAAGCTTTCTCTATTATTTTAATGTCATAAGTAGTGTGTAGTTCCACTGTGAGCAATGCTCCTAGAATCAATGTTCTTGTTAAGCGTAAGAGCTGTTCTCCTGCGAACGTTACTCTGCATTTATGTTGGCTTGTATCTCCTCCCTGCCCTGGCCCCCTCCCTACAGACTGTTCTGCTTTACTAACCTCATTCTTTCATGTGTATTTTACGTTTTGCCATGTAGGTCTTTCACAGCTTTGCAGCCCCAGGCGGGCATTCTCTGAACAAGGTCCGCTCCGCCTGATCCGGAGCGCCTCTTTCTTTGCAGGTTTGCAGTGTGCTGTGTGCTGTGCTGTGTGCCTAGTCTAGCTGCTGGGACAGCCACGTGTGCGTTGGTAGCCCTGCCTTGGAAATAAGACTTATAGTTTCTAAATACAAAACAGACAGCGATCTCTGCTCTCTTTATCTTTTTGATACAGAAGACAGCAGGTATTTAAATAGCCCTCCTCTAGGGCTGCTTGGTTGGTTTTTCTGTTTTATAGACTTTTATTATACAAGATTTCCTCTTTTCAGAAATAATGTGTCACCACAGCATCGAGCTATTTTTGTCTGGATTTGCTACCAACAAGCTGTAACAATTAAAGCTAACCTATGCTGACGTCAAGTGGATGTCTCTTGCTTTCATTAGATGGGTCTTATTTCCATGGCTGAGTAGCTTCTATTTCACAGGCGTATTTGTAAAATACATCACGTGTGGAGGCTGTTAAGCCTGATACACTTTTGATCTTCTGTATATGCAGACTGTGATTCTGGACGGCTTATGGCTTTGTTGAACAACCAATGCACTGCCTGCAGTTTAAAAGTATTTATTTTCTTCAAGACAGCATTGTGAAATCCTTTTAAAATTATATAGTAGCTGGGAATGCTGTTAGAGGAGTGAAGCGTTGATTTTTGTTTTGGTCTATACTCTGAGCTACGTGGTGAACATCCTTGGAGTAGAATAAAACTTTATTGAAAGCTATTGATGTAAAGAAATGGTGAATGTGATGCAATTTGGGCTAAAATAGACGTATGGACTAGAGGAAATTACACACGAGCTTTTCAAATCAGTGCTTTGGCTTGCTCAGCTAAGCAGCCTTTCTTGGTGATGGCCTTGTGCGGTGCTGTTGATCTGAATTAATGAGCATGTTTTTGTTTCATTAATTACATGGAGATCGGCAAACAAGAAAGGAACCGTATATTCCCCTGCTAATTGGTATTCCTTGTTTTACAGTTCACAGCAACCCTATGGATATGCCTGGGAGGGAGCAGAATGAGGACAGAGACAGCGGTATAGCAAGATCTGGTAATGTCAGTTCCATTAACCCTATAAGTTCAAAAAACACCCAGTAATAGTCACTAGATGCTTGTTTTGTCTTGTTACTGAAACATACAGACACCATAAAGCAACTTACTCTGCTGAAACGTGATCATTTTTTTTTGTTCCATATAAGCGTTCATGGGAGGGCTGCCTCAGGCACTGAGGGTGTTTGTTTCATAGGAGCCCCACAGAGCCTATGTGCGATTTATTAAAGCACGCTGCAAATAGGCAGGCCAAATTAAATATTGAAATGAGTGGATGGCATTTCCAAGCTTGTTGTCGGCTCCTTACCAAACTGAGGAGGATGTTAATGTTAAAACATGAGCTAGCATCCCCAGTGCCCCCGCCAGCCACCGCCATCCCCACTCAGGGGGTTGGGCACTGAGGGATAGGGCTGGGAAGGCTTTTAAAGATGTGCTTAGCATTACTTCTTTCCACAAAGAGTTTATTTCCCAATACTCAGGGTTGATGAGCAAGGTGCAGCCTGTGTGCTGCTTATTATATAAAGCTGCAAGACTGTCCCACCCTTGCAGTGCTTGTATAGCTTGCTAATGTTGTTATAGATTGATTATTTTTAGATGAGAAGCGTAGATAAGCAAAAGAGAAGGCACTTGGTGAGCAACACCAGATTATATTCAGGGACATAGTTGAGTTGCTGGTGTTATTTTCCAAATATTCTTTCTTCTGGAGAGATTGATACACACACCTGTTTAATTATTGCAGCATCTCTTAGCAGTCTGCTCATCACTCCGTTTCCATCTCCGGGCTCTTCATTCAACAAAAGCTGTGCCAGCAGTTACCAGAGGCGCTGGCGGCGCAGCCAGACGACCAGCTTGGAGAACGGGGTCTTCCCTCGATGGTGAGCAGGGATTGATAATGCTGGTTGCTTCCCTCAGTTTTCCATTGTTTTCAGCTTGATCCTGCCCTTACGTATGCACGTCTGTTCTTGCTGTTGCTTTCTGTGGTGTATTTACAAAGGTGTATGTCGGGCAGTAGTTCAACACCCGATCTTTGTAGCCTCCATTTTCTTGAAGCCATTTGCACTAACTGGGAGACCTTTGGCAAAATATAGACCCGTAGGCTGTACTTTTGAGGATGAGAAGCCCTGAAATCCTACTTATAACGCAGATTCTTGGCAGAAGTAAGGGAGAGTGAGGGTACAGTGTTCTAATCCCACAGATGCTTTGAATCTGGCTCTGGGTTTTCTGTCCGCAGGGTTAGCTAATGGCTGCTTCAGAAGAACTGAGAAGTGTTTATCAATGGTGTTGATTTGGCAACACCTGCAAACAAAAGTTGTTTGTTGAAGTTAAATGTTCGGGAATTTAATTACGCGGGAAAACCAAGGTACAATTTCAAACAGTGGACTGCATTAACTTTCTATTTTTTCCATGTTTCAAGGTCCATGGATGAAAGCTTTAACTTGTCAGATGACAGCTCTGGTCCTAGCCCAGGAATTGTTAGGAAGAAGAAGATAGCAATCGGAGTTATTTTTTCACTCTCAAGAGATGAAGATGAAAACAACAAGTTCAATGAATTCTTCTTCTCGCACTTCCCACTTTTTGAGAGTCACATGAACAAACTGAAGAGTGCAATAGAACAGGTAAACACAGCCTCTCCTGATTCTTTTGCTTGTGTTGCTCTAAGTTCCCTTTCAGCCCATTTCATTTCCAACTCCTGTTGCTTGTTTACAAAAGCGGGATCAACTTGCTGCCTGATATTGAAACAGCACCAGCAAGGATCTGTGCTCTACAACATCTCTGATGTTTCCTATTGCTTGCTAAAGTACAGCACAGAGAACAGACAGAACTGCTGTGTTATGCTACAGAGACGGCTGAAATGACATCAGGCCTTAGGCTGTGTTGGCTCCCAGCAAGCTCTGGATCAGCAAAGGGAGAAAGGTGCTTTCAAGGCTGCCTTTACTCCCCTGCTTCAGCTGTATCTCAGCACTGGGGACTGGAGGATACGAGCCTATCTCTAGGATATTCCAGTCTGTAAATAAATACCAAGCTTTTTGCTTTCCATTTTTGTTTGTTTTATCTTAAGCCCCTGATTCATAAGTAGGAAACGTTTAAATATGTGGTTAGATTTGCTTCAAATCTCTCTTCTGGGACATACTTGGTGGTTACTTTGCGACTGCATTAAAAACTTTGACCCCTGTTATGCCTTTAATGATGAAAAGCACAGGAGAATGAGGCTGCAAAGGCGTGTGCCTCACCTATTTCTTCTCAGATAGGAAAGCTGGCACTTGTACCATCATTTTATCACTTAAAAGAAATGATTTGCATGACTGGTTGCACGGCAGATAAAGTCAAACACATGACTTTGTTTTCCATTTTCTGTGCTTCTGTAGCTGTGTCTGGTGTTACTTATCTGTTTAATGATTGTTTTCAAGGCTATGAAAATGAGTCGTAGATCAGCTGATGCCAGTCAGCGGAGTTTGGCATATAACAGAATTGTTGATGCCCTCAATGAGTTCAGGTGAGCAGTTTCTCTCGTATCTTTTGTGGCTGTTTCTTCAAAAGCACTTACGCAATCTGGAAGGTCCTCCTCCTTCCTGCAGAGGTCTTATCTCAAAAGGAAAATGTTTTCTCTTCTAGAAATGTAGCGTGTAACGTCTAACATCTCCTTTAGAAGTACCATAGAGGCCCTGCAGATAGCAGCCCATCCCATACTGTTTGTGGCTTTTGGTTTTGCCAAGTGTGCGTATCCGTGAGGGCTCAGCCCGGGCAGAGCAGAAGTGACCAATGATTTCTGTGCTTTAGGTGATAATGAGCTCCCAGCAGCCTCTTGTCTTGAGACCCACTGAGGGCTGAGAATTGCAAGCCCACTTTGGGCTCCTTTGGTTGGTATTTTCTTGATGTGTGAGCAAAGCAAGACCTTCACCCTGCTCTACATTCTTCTCTCTGAATGAGTTTCAGATAACCAGTACTGGGGAAGGAGATCTATCTTCTTCACCCAGAAAAATACACTGCTACAATCTCTTGCTATCAGTACCTGCAGAGAGCCTCTCTCAGCAGTTAATGTGCGTAGTAACACAGATAAGCACATCCCTGACATTTAACTGTATGTTCTTTCCACGGTTTAAGCAATGGGGAGGGAAATAAAATGAAATCCATCTGTTTCAAGTGATTCATCCCCTCTCAGATGGGAGTGGCAGGGTGCTTCCTTTCACGGCCAGCATAGAGCTCCCTTTTAAAGACGTGACAGCGGACAACGTGCGCTGTCGTTTAAACCAGAGAATTCTGATATCAGGAGGGATGTTACCCAGCAGGAAGGATCCTGAGGGCTCACTCATTCTTCTATAGCTCAGCTCCACGGGCTGGGTGGTGTTTCAGGGGAGAGGCACTGTACGTTTTTGATTTGTTTGTATTTGTAGACCCTCCCCCAGGGAAGCGCAGGGGATGTGTTGGGTAGGGACAGGAGGCGCGGCAGAGCACGTGGATGGGGTGAGCTGTGCCAAGAGCCGAGCAGAGGGTGTGCAAAACTTTTGGGAGCCGCAGATACTGCCCAGGGGGCTGAGACGAGTTCAGCAACTCCAAGCAGCCACCAGCTTCCCTCTGCTCTGCTCTTCCTGCCCTCCCCCTCCTCTCCCTGAGTAGTTTCTTTGCATTCCCATTCCCGATAACAGCATCCCCCAGCTGCTTTCACCGGAACTTCCCCCAAAACATTCCCCCTCCACTTGGTGGACTTTGCACATTCTCCATTTCCTTCCAAGTTAAACAGTCTCAGACTGTTTAACTGGGGGCGGGCGGGGGGGGAGGGGAGGGTACCAAGAGCTGGGCGCAGGAGAGCTAAGCTTGCAGGCCCACCCAGCTGCCCCACAGCTCATTGCTTCAGCTGGGCAGCACGGCAGGGCCGTGCCATGGTGCCAGCAGCTCACCTGGCAGCCTGCAGCTGGGCAGGGCAGTCACGTCCCCTGGGCTGGCACTCCTCGCCCCAACCATTGTAGGTCGATCGCACACATGACCCGCTGGTTGCGTAACCCTGTGTGGAATGACCAGTTTTATGCAGAGGTTTCCATGGCGATATAAATATTACTCTTTAATAGCATAACGAGGTGAATTAAATCCAGTTTAATGTCGGATAACTGAATTTCCTGGGGCAGCAGACTTGGGCGATGCGCTGGTTTCATCACAGTGTGCTGGGGGCCATCCCAGCTGCAAGGACCTCACAGTGCTATGCAGGGGCTGCAGTGTGCAGCAATGCAATGTCTGCTGTAAGGGTGGAAAAGGGATCTTTTAGCATTGAAGACAGGATGCAAAGCCATCTTGGCACAGCTTCAGCGAACCCATTTAGGCTGCTGTTATCTCCTTGGGCGCCTGCTTCCCTACTGGAGTCACGGGGAAGTCAGGAGCCCAAGCCCTTTGCTGAACCTGAAACTCGCGCTGCTTTCTACCCTCTTAAGCAAATTTTGCTGGAGGGAAGAAGGGTGCTGACTTCAGTGGGTTGCCATTTCTAAAGCGTAATCCTGTGCAGTTTTAACTCACTGTGGGCACTTTGGTTTATTTGAAATTGTTTTGGTGAGGACAGACTTTCAAAGCAATAACACGGCTGCTTTCCTCGACTGCTGCTGCAGATCGATGCCATTGGCACAGTCACCATTGGTGTGGTGCCCAGCTCCAGGCCTGCCCTTGCACCATTACTCACTTTGCACCAATTTTTGTGTTCTGAAGTGGTGATGGATTTGGCTATGAACACTTGGCTTAAAGGCTTAAAACTCTCTGTGGATGTCAGATGTGCAGACACATGACTTATGAAATAAGCCACTGTACTTGCATAAACACTTCAGCTCCCTCAGTCCCCAAGGCCGATGCAGCGCTGGTTCTGCAGCTGATGGGTACCCGTGTAGCAGGCAGCAGTGCTGAGGAGGCAGTGTGTGCAGGCCCGGGGAAACACCCTCTGCTCCTTCCTGGCAGCCGGATTCCATCCTGCTTTATGCCAGCAGTTTTTAAGCAGCTTATGGTGCTGTGAGCAGCAGCAGGTTTTACCCCCTGAACAGGGAAACCCTGCACTATGGGAGGTGGGAACGAGGGCAGGGAGCAAACTGTTGTGCAGTAAGTTTTACAAACCACTGCTGTTTTTCCTTTTTGGAAGTACTGCACAAGAAGTTGCTAAGCTTTGTTGTTACACTGCAGCTCTCAGCACCATGCCAGGGTCAGCAGTGTATTGCTGATGGGGAACGGGAGCTGCAGGGATTCTGCCTCACAGAGTTGTTGAGGTTGGAAAAGACCTCTGGGATCACTAAGTGCACCCCCAGCCCACCCCACCATGCCCACTGACCATGTCCCCCAGTGCCACGTCCCCACCATTCTGAACACATCCAGACTGGTGACTTCACTCCCTGGGCAGCCTGTGCCAGTGCCCAGCTACTGAGTTTCTCCAAATATCCAACCTGGTTCTCTCCTGGCACAACTTGAGGCCATCACCTCCCATTAAGAGGCTGCTTTCTCCCCCAGCTGCCAGTCCCATTGGTGAGTAGCCCCACAGCCTCAGAGTGCCCAGCCCCTTGCTCCCACCCATGCTGATTCCAGCCTCCCCGGAGCATGAGGAGAGCTTGTAAAGATGAGGGAGAGTGGCTTCTTGCATGTCTGATAGTGATAGGACAGTGGGGAATAGCTTTAAACTAAAAGAGGGGAGATTAAGGTCAGATATGAGGAAGAAATCCTTCACTCCAAGGGCAGTGAGATGCCGGCACTGCTGCCCAGAGCTGTGGGTGCCCCATCCCTGGAGGAGCCCATGGCTGTGGATGGGTGCTGGGCTGCCTGAGCTTTGAGGGCAGCTGTTGGTAGGGCTGGATGATCTGTAAGGTTCCTCCCAACCCGACCATTCTATGATTTCCAGATTTCAAACACTTTAAGCACGCTGCAACCCCAGGAGAGCAGGGACTGCTGCCAGCTGTGCCGCCTTGGTGTGCCACCATGGGATGCTGCAGGGCACTGGGATGCTGGGGGAACGTGAGTGAGGGAAGGGGTTACCCGAAAGGGTTAACTTCAATTATTGTTTGCTAGCATTTTATTTTTTTTTTAAATCCAGCTAACTAAAGGGAAAAAAAAAGCAGCGCTTTTCTTTAAAAACATTCACTTTTGTGTGTGTTTCTTTTTTTTTATTACTAGTTTGATGGCTTTGTTTTGTTTCCTCCCCAGACGAAGGGGAGCGTTCCTGTGTGCTCGCAGGGCTGGCAAGCAGTTAATCCTTGCCCTTGCTCCGTGCTCGCGGCTGCGGGCTCCGCATGGAGGTTCCCCGTGCTGCAGTCACATGCCTGCTGGCTGCCAGCCAGAGCAATCTGATCTGTCTCTGAGGAAACACTATCGGCTGCAGATGCAGCCAGGGTTACCAGAATAGTAAATAACGAATCACAAGACTCGGTCTATCTTTTCAACGAAAACAAATATTTTAATACGTTGGGTTTAGTTTAGAAGTAGTTTCTCTTTTTCGACGCGGTGGAGCTGCTAGCTGCGGGAGGCTTGGCTTGGGTAGTTTGCATAGGAAGGAGAAATAAGCTTTATTTTAGATTAAGTTGTTGCATTTATCTCCAGTCGGCTGTGTCTGAAGGGTTTGATGCTTGGTTTGGGCTTTGAAACTCATCCAGCTTTTAAATTCACAGACTTGGGATCTCCCCCTTTATTTGGGCCTCCTTCACCTCCACTCCGTTCTATGGGCAGTGAACATAAAGCTGCCTCCCCGTGACCCCACTGCTGGTCCCAGCTCACTGCTTGC
Source organism: Excalfactoria chinensis (assembly GCF_039878825.1). Classification (NCBI taxonomy): domain Eukaryota; kingdom Metazoa; phylum Chordata; class Aves; order Galliformes; family Phasianidae; genus Excalfactoria; species Excalfactoria chinensis. The sequence goes on from NC_092837.1 coordinate 1,817,078, forward strand.
TGCTGCCCTTGCACACACGTGTGCCTGGCAGAGCAGCCTGCAGCATCAGTGGGGAGCAGCGCCTGCCTGGGCCAGGGGTACTGTGAGCATCTGTAAGCTGTCTGCCCTCACGCAAAGTCTCTCCCCTCCTGTTACAAGCTCCCCTCAAGAATGGGAAGGCTGCAGGGTGGTCTTGCTGAGCCTTCCCTTCTCCAGGCCCAACACCCCCAGCTCTCAGCCTGACCCTACAGGAGAGCTCCAACCTCTGGGCAGCCTTGTGGCCCTCTGGGCACGGCTCCATGTCCTTCTGCTGGAGGCCCAAGCCTGGATGCAGGCAAAAACAAGGCAGAAGAAAGCAGAGAACTCCACCAGCCTCCCACCATCACCCCTGCTGCTCCCTCCCTGCCTCCCCGCAGCCACGCACTGCAGTTGGTGCCAGCTCTGCTGCACACTTTCACTTTAAATGTGAAGCCGCTGTAAATTTGGCAGCTGCAGCCCAAGTGTGTGCTTGCCTGACGTGCTCGGCCACTGCCACAGCCCTGGGACTGCTCTAAGTCTCAGACCAACGCAGGTCTGTGTTAATCTGAGGCATTTCTGGGCATTGCTGGGGCAATGTGAATCTTTGTCTTGTGAAACAAAGGCACCGCTTCTGGAAAAAAGCAGAGCATGAGGTGGGGAGAAACCTGAACCTGATCTCTCATTTCCCTGTGGGTCTTTTTGTTCAGGCTTAACTTTTTAGTGTGATGAAAGTGTTGGTTCACAGAGTGCCCATCATGTAGGCACTGCCTTTAAAACAAAACCGTGGGTTGCTTTAGATGAGTTCAGCAGCAATCAGAGGGGTTATGGTCTGGGGTTCTACTGCAAAGCCCAAGTTCTAAGAATGCATCTGCTGCCTGTGGAGTCAGAAGGGTGTGGGTAGGTGTGTAAACCTTGAAGCCATGGGGCAGCTGATGCTCAAACGCTGTACTCGAGTTAAAGCATAACCCAGTCCCTCCTGTGTGAGCACAAGGGGATGCACCACTTGGTGCAGCAAAGAGCAGCTCAGGGCACTTCTATAAATCAGGTACGTGTGGATCTGCTCTAGTCACAAATTAACCGTGGAGCAGTTACAAATTGTGAATGAAATGCAGCGAAAGCAGGGAAATAACCCCAACAAAATCATTCAGTGCTCTCCATTCAGAGCAGGGCAGTGAGTGCTGCTGGGCTCAAGGGAGCTCAGCCACACACACCTGTACCTGCAGGGCTGCTCCAGGGTGGGGATTCCTGCTGGGAGAAAGAGCAGCACAGCCTCAGTGCTGCAGTAAGTGATTGGAGTGGGGATCTCTGCCCTTTGCTTTCTTTAATCACAGAATGGCTTGGGTTGGAAGGGACCTCAGGGATCACGAAGCTCCAACCCCCCGCCACAGGCAGGGCCACCAACCTCCACATTAATACCAGCCCAGGCTGCCCAGGGCCTCATCCGACCTGGCCTTGAACACCTCCAGGGATGGACGGGGCATCCCCAGCCTCTCTGGGCAGCTGTTCCAGCACCTCCCCACTCTCATAGTAAAGAACTTCCCCCATGTCATCCAACCTAAATCTTCCCTCCTTCAACTTAAAACCATTTCCCCTTTTCTTGCTGTTAACCACCCTTTCAAAGAGTTGACTCCCCATCAATGTTCTGATGTTTGTTTGTTTTCCAGAATGACTATTTGCAACCTGTACACCATGCCACGGATCGGGGAGCCCGTCTGGCTGACCATGATGTCAGGGACTCCAGAGAAGAACCAGCTGTGCCACCGCTTCATGAAGGAGTTCACCTTCTTGATGGAAAATGCTGCAAAAAATCAGTATGGTGGATTTGAGTTTTTAAATGCATGCATGGTTTGTGCTAATATTTGAGCTGGCTTTTGAAAATCTTCATCGTAATAAGCAAGAAAGAATCAGAAGGCTATTCGTAAATGCTTTGTTTTAAACCAGAAGTGCAATGAGACGGCATCTCGTTAAGTGCTGCTTCCCCATGACCCTGTAGATCCTGGTACAGGTGAAGTGTCTGAAACACCTCCATAGGGAGTGTGTGGTGGGGCAGGGGCACGCACACCTCATGTAACACGTCCACCTTCCAGATCAGCTGCCACACACTGAGCGAGGTTTGGCAACCCAGCACGTGCAGTTCTGTCTGACCACAGGCTGCTGCTAAACCTGTCCGTGCTGAAAGGAGCACAGGGCTGGAGCTGGCAGCCCATCGGTGAGCTCTGTGCTGGTGTATGGGGGCTGGCACTGCTGCTCATCACCCAGCTGTCATTCTGTCACCTCTCCCCTCCGTCAGCTCACAGCCCGGGGTCAGTTTTGTGCTCTTTCTCATGTCAGGGTGGAGCTGTAGGGGTTTGTGAGGGGTTCAGATGTGCTTTGTGAAAATTGGTGCCCACTGCAGTGGAAGATTTTTTTGCTGGGAAGAGCCTCTTCCAGTCCCTGTCATTCTGAGTCCTATACTTCTTATTTACATTTAAATGGTCATTTGTTTGAGCATGTTTGCTTTATTTTCAGTGAGATTTACACTGATGGAAGGCAGGAGAGAAGCAAGCCCTGTACCTCTGCAATCTGTTTTTAAGTCTGCTTTCCTCTTTTGGCTCTCTCTGCTCAGGAAACAGGGCTAGATGTAACCCATAGGGATCCTGATGGTTGAAGCTACTCAAACATCGTTACCTCAGGGAGGTTTGTCTGGTTCCCTTCCCTGGCTGCAGAGCCACCAGCTCCATCTGTCGGTGCAGGAGAGCCCGGGCTGAGCTCATGCGCTGCTCCTGGGAGGGACGGGGAGGGCTCTGGCAGGAACTGCGCTGCATCGCAGCAGGAAATCCCTGAGCACTTCTCAGGAAGCTTTTCTGCTTTACCTGCTTACTTAGCTAGTGAAAACCCCTTTGTAAGAGCGCAGCCTTTGTGGCTGAGCTGCCTTCCTCCTTGTTGTGAATGAAGAGCTTTGTGTCAGGGTAACAGTTACATGAAGGAGCACAGCGCCCAGCTATTGAACGGGTGAGACTGAGTCACATCACCTTCCTCCTCATCCATTGCCTCCTTGGAGCAGTCGTGTCCCAGGGGACACAGAGGGCTACCTTCTTCTTATAGAGAACTAAATCGAGTGGTTTTGAGATGCTTTACAACACAGAGCTTGCAAAATAGGAAGTCTGATAATTGCCAAACTGAGGAGCTGAGACAAGTTAATATTTCATTTTACGTGAAATGCGTGTTCTAAACGAGAGCTCTGAGCATGTGGGAGGAGAGGAGCTGAGGAATGGCCTCCATCGCTTTGTTAGCCACCCACATCCATGTGAAGCGTGGAAGTGCTGCCCGTTTGACACGCTGCTGTACGTTTTGCCTTCAGGTTTTTACCAGCTCTCCTGACTGCAGTGCTGACAAACCACCTGGCCTGGGTCCCTACGGTCATGCCCAATGGACAGCCGCCTATACGAATCTTCCTGGAAAAGCATTCTTCCCAGAGTGTGGACATGTTGGCCAAAACTCACCCCTACAACCCGCTGTGGGCACAGCTTGGTACGTGGCAAATGCCTTTACACTGTGTGAAGGAGTACAGCCGGTGGTATTTATGGATGTGTGATACTTCCCCCTGTCCAAGCTGAAACTGTCTGTTTCTTTTCCTACTCAAAACTTAAGTGTGTACTTCAGGCTCAGAGATATTCACCGTATTTATTATTTTTTTTCTTTTTTCATGTGCTATCATTTCTTAAGGCAGTATCAGTTGTAAAATGGCAGCCAAAAAGTCATCTGTGACAAATCTCCTGCCCTGGTGATGATGGAGGATTCTGTTCCTTCTCTTGTCCCGTCTCTGTAAAGAAACTCCATTTTGATTTATTTGGGATGCTGCCATCAATAAGCTTGATTCTAGAAAAAGCAAATTTAGAAAAATCCATCTTTTGATGAGAAATGGAGATACGATGAGCACAACGGGCAGAGGAGTGACACAGTGCAGGAAATCATGACCTGGGTAAGGTCTCAAAGCCTAGCTGATTGAGTTGTGTTGTCTTTAATTGCTGAGTAGAGAAGAGAGGATGATCTTCTTGCTCTCTAGGCAGGTTGTCTTGCTCTGCACACAAACTTCCACTTGGATGGGGAAGGGAAGGTTTTGTGAGGTTACCCTATTCCAGGCGGGGATGGCCAGGTTCTTGGCAAGGAGACTGATGGCAGAGCTGATGGGACTCAAGGGATCTCCTGTTGCTATGCTGGCCTTCACCGCCTCTCAGATCCCGTGTCCCCTGTCCTCACACTCATGCAGTGTCCTCATACCTCCAGAATAATACAGGTGAATCTGGAGACTGGTCTTCCAAGCTGCCAGAACAGCCCTTCTGACCCATAGGGGAGCTCAAGGGGAGGGAAGAGAAGGTTGGCTTCGGCTGTGCACCTGCCACTGGCACTTTTTGCCTACATTCTTGGCATAGGTTTGTGTCCCCTTACAGCTTTCTTTTGGTAGGTAAAAGTTCAGCCCAGTTTCCAGGCTATCCAGGGTAATTCAGAGCAGATGCCTCCTCTCTCCCATGACTATATATGGAATATAGACCAGCGTCCAGAGCTTGGGACTGAAGTGAGGTGGTGCAAATACTCCCTAATATGTGAGATCAGATGTCCCCCTGCCCAGCGTGTCATCTTACTTATGATGCCAACAGCTTCGTTAGAAATTCCTGTATTGAAAACAGAATAACAGCATAGCTGTCCTCACTCCTCTTCTGTTGTGGGCTTTGCCTTTGAGAGATGGCCACAACAGCTGCCTATTAGAAGAGTTCATTTTGAAGATGCAAAATAATCGCCTTTTATTTCCTGTTCCAGGTGACTTGTACGGGGCTATTGGATCACCCGTGAGATTAGCCAAAACAGTTGTGGTTGGCAAAAGGCACGATCTGGTACAGAGGCTGCTTTATTTCCTCACTTACTTCATCAGATGTTCGGAACTTCAGGAGACACATCTGCTAGAAAATGGGGAAGATGAAGCCATAGTCATGCCTGGAACTGTTATAACTACCACGCTGGAGAAAGGAGAAGTAGAAGAATCGGAGTATGTGCTTGTCACAATGCACAAGAACAGGGGTAACTTGCTACCAAAGGAGTCTGAGGAAATGAGAACTCCTGACTGCAGCTGTAAGAACTGCAAATGCCCGATTTCTCTTGCACAAAACATAGAAGGTGTTTCACAGCAAGAGAGAGAAGACGCACAAAACACTCCTAAGGTGGAGCTGGAAACTTCTTCAGATGAGAGCAGAACTATTGTTCCTGATGATGCTCAGGAAGATGCTGCTGATGGTCGTCAACCGAGAACCTGCCAGGACACTAAACTAGAAAGCGTGGTGTGCACAGGGTCGTCTTCACCAGAAAAACGCGTGTTGGCGGAATCTGGTTTGGAAGCAACAGCAATTGTATGGAGGAATGAAGACGTGCTGGAAGCGGGCAGCCAGGCCATCGGTGCAACAAGGTCACCCGGGATAGCTGTGGAAAAGAAGCCTCCAGATAAGCTCTTCTGCGATGCTTTTCCTTGCAGCGCTGCCGAAGCTCAGACAAAGGTGACTTTCCTCATCGGAGACTCCATGTCACCTGACTCAGACATAGAGCTCAGAAGCCAGGCAGTCGTGGAACAAATTGCCAGGCACCACAGCCCGCCAGCAGCGGAGGAAGGAGTGTCTGCTGATCAGAACTGTGAAGCTAAACAAACTGTTGAGGACCAAAATAGAGACTGTGGGACAGCTGAACCCTTTCCTCAAGTTGCTGGTGAGCATCAGAGCTGGAATGCAAACACGTACAGCGCTGAGAGCATGAGTTTGTTTGATGACAATTTTACTGAGGATGGCTCAGTTGAATCCCGGACTATTGATGATCTTCCAGGGCAAACAGCTGCGGAGCTTCTCACTCACAACAGCAGTTTAGAGTTCTCTAAAAAGCTGTGTGCAAAGACTAGCAAACCACCCAGCGAATTTGGTAAATTTATGGACTCTGTTCGACAGGAGACCTACAAAAACTGCTTTGCTGAGCAGGACCAAAGAGAGAAAATCTCTATTCGTGTCCCCCATGGGGACAGAGAAAACGCAGAGAAAAAGGTGGCCCCGGGAATTGATTGGGACATTCCAAGAAATGAGAGCTCAGACAGCGCCCTGGGTGACAGTGAAAGTGAGGATACAGGTCATGAGCTAACCAGACCAAGCAGTAACTACTATGGAGGAGAGCAGGAAGACTGGGCAGAAGAATATGAGATTCCTTTTCCTGGGTAAGTATCATTCAGCTGTAAGAGAGCCCAGAAAAGATGTAGCCTCTTTTCATGTCATGTGTTTGGAGGAATGTAGGCTAACTTGGCATCAGCGATTGGAAAAGCATCTCTGGAGCTCACTGGTTGTAAAAGAATATGGAGAGATCAGTGGTCTGGAAAAAGATATTAATTGTGCCACAATGATCTTGGCTCATATCCTTTTTTTTTTCCATGATGGGCTGACTCAAAATCTGACTTTAAACTGTTTATTTTCTTATAGAAAGCTCTTGAATGGAAGTAAGAGTAGATATGAGAAAACGTGAGGCTGCAACTTCTTCCTAAGCTGAATTTGGTGTTTGCTGTTGCATATCTCTCTGATACGCCTTTCTTGCAGGTCAAAGCTGGTTGAAGTGAACTCTGTCCAGCCCAGTATTGCCAATTTCGGACGATCCTTACTCGGAGGTTACTGCTCATCGTACGTCCCCGACTTTGTTCTGCAAGGAATAGGAAGCGATGAAAAGCTGAGACACTGCTTGGTGTCGGATCTGTCTCACGCTGTGCAGGTAATTAAGCTGTATTTGGGAAGTGTATTTGTCACAGTGGGGAGAGGTAAATGTTTTCAAACCCACAGATCTGCAGGAAGCGGAAGCATGTGCTGTCACAGCTCTCTTCAGCTTTCACCAGTCTCAGGTCACCATTTCTGTCTCCTCTCTCAGTTAAGCACTGTTATTTCCCCACAGATCCGGGGCACAAAACCTGAGGCTTCTGAGAGCAGTGTGCCCTTGGGAAGATGGGGCTCTGGGGAATCAGCCTTGTAGGCACTGCAGCCTGCTGCTGGTTGTGTGCCCGCAGGCTGCAGCGATGCTGAACGAGACAGAAGTCAGGTTGCTGTGCATCTCTTCTGCACAGAACCCCTTCCCTACATGAATGGGAACGTGGCTGGGGAGTGCGTTATTTCCTGCGCCCCCTTCTAGTGGCCATGAGATGAGTGGGAAACCAGCCATGACCACAACGCATGGTGACAGCACAATACTTTAGTGAGCAGCAGTTCCTGAGAGCCTCCCTGGAGCGCTCGGAAAGGCCCAGTTCTCCCGCAGCTCCCACCCATCAGCTGCCATTCAGAAGGAGGTGCCTCCCAGCAGTTCAGACTGAAATATGCTCGGGGCTTCCAAACTGCGCTGTGTTAGAAACCTCCGGGGCCGTAAAGCAGAGCCCAGCGCTTTGGTGCTTGCTCCCTCTGCTGGCCCTGCCCTGGAAGCACACGGGCAACTCGTGTTGTTCAAAAGCCGGTGGTGGTGGTGGTGCTTCCAGTTTCAAAGGTTTAAAACACACTTGAAGTGTTTGCTTTAACCTGTATTCATTATTCAGAGCTCTTTATATCAAATACCAAAGATAAAGTTGTCGGCTGGTGCCACAGTTCAAACCTCGAAGAAAACGTTTAATGATGGCTATCCTAAGGCTGCTCGCTTACACTGAAGCTCTGCTTTTGGCAGATGGAAAGCAATTCTCAGCACATGTTCCTGTGTTTTGGAGGAGGTGGGGGCTGGGATTGCTCCCCAGCTCGCCCTGCTTTGTGGGAAGGTTGTCGTTGTGTTGTGCTCAGAGTTCTGCTATTCTTTTCCTGTTTGCAGCACCCCGTTCTGGATGAGCCGATCGCAGAAGCTGTCTGCATCATTGCAGACACAGACAAATGGACAGTGCAGGTGGCCAGCAGCCAGAGGCGGATGATTGATAACAAGCTGGGCAAAGAAGTGTTGGTCTCCAGTCTCGTCTCTAACCTGCTTCATTCCACTCTTCAGCTTTACAAACATAATTTATCTCCAAACTTTGTAAGTATGAATGAACATCAAGGGGGCAATGATTTTAAGACACCCTTTTACTTTATAGGTTAAAGATGATATAAACTCCTGCCTGGTTTACTTCTCTGTAGTCACAGTTTTGCTCAGCAGTGTATTTCCTGATGCTGTTGTTCAAGTTGTTCGTTCAACCACTGCTCTGCAGCCAATACAGCCATCACGTTAATTCTGATTTAAAATGCATCAAAACCATCTACTCAAAAGCAGGAAAAAGCAGGAGCCTTGCTGGTAAATGAAAATTTGCCAGTATCTTACTAAGGAATCTTGTAGGCGTGACAAGGGAACAGTACAGCTGTGCTGTTCTGCTTTAAGGCTGGTGTAGTATGGTTTGGCTGCAGTGCTGCCCTGTCCCTCACACGATGTTTCATTGCTTTCTAGTGTGTCATGCACCTGGAGGATCGGCTGCAGGAGCTCTATTTCAAAAGCAAGATGCTGTCTGAATATCTCAAGGGCCAGATGAGAGTTCACGTCAAGGAGCTGGGCGTTGTGCTGGGGTACGGTCACAGACTGCCTTGGAGCAGTGGCACAAATCAGACATGGCTGCAGGCTTCTCCTTGGCTCCTGCTTGGCCCCCCACAAAGGGCTCAGCAGTGCACAGCTTGTCCTGCCTTAGTTGGTTTGGCGTCACCACGCAGCGAGGGCACCTGAGTCCTCCAGGCTGACTTTCCCTACAGGCTGCAAATGCCCTCAGTGTCACACAGGGCACGTTGTGCCTCTGCATGCACGGGGCACAGTGGAGCAGCTGTGTGCGGGGTGTTTATAGGAGGGCTCTGAATGTCAGCACAGGGAACGGGGTGAGCAGGAAGGCAGACAGAGCACGCGTGGAGCTGGGGCAGGGAGCAGCCGTGCCACAACCCCCTGGTAGCTGCAGACATGGCTGAGTCCAGTGCTCTGCTCCTCTGCCTGGCTGCCCAGCTGCTCTCGGAGGGTAGGATGGGATCTGCTGTTTTCCTCCCCCAACTGCAGTGCCCCATTTTGCTGCCCCGTGCAGAGCTGTCACAGTCAGCCTGAGCAGACACGGCTGGAGGGGGTGTTAAAAGCAGGCTGGTGGCTGGAGTTTGTAACCCAGCTGGCAGCACTGCGTTGGGAGAGAAGCGTCACTGCCTTTCATGTTACTTGAGCAATGTTCTGCCACTCTGAGCTGCGCACACTCACAGCCCAAGTACAAACACTGCGCCTTGAGCTGGCGCTGCAGTTATAATGCACATGTTCAGCCTGGCTCTGGATTAAATGTGACTCTTCTGCTTCCTTTCAGGATTGAATCCAGCGACCTCCCTTTGCTGGCAGCTGTAGCGAGCACTCACTCTCCGTACGTCGCCCAGATACTGCTCTGAAATGCCAGAGAGAGCAAAGACGTTTCCTTTTATTTCCCTTGAAAACAAAGTGGAAGACAACTTGTTCTGGCTGCTTTCTCCTTGCAGCCACTGAAACAAACTGCTCCCGGAGCTGCAGCGTCTCCATGTTGGGTGGGTGTTGGACTGGATGGTCTCGGAGGCCTTTTCCAACCTCGGCGATTCTATGATTGTATGATCCATGGCTGCACATTACGCAAACCATTGGAGGCTTCTCCTCTCCCAGAAAAAAGAAAGGATAAAGGAAGGAAAGCAGAAAAATGAGTCAGCCCGAGTTTTCAGCTGCAGAGAAGTGAAGACTTTGGTGCAAGCTGAAGATGTGCGTTTTTTAGCAGTTCCTGCCCCGATGGCTGACTGTCATTTGTCCTGGGGAACCCACAGAAGAGAAACACGCTTTGAGAAACATTTGCTGCTGTTGCCAATTACGGACTTTAAAAGTGAAGGCAGCAGCTGCCCGCAGACCCAGCTCAGTGCTTCTCAAGCTGCGGCCATTTGTAAACAACTTCTCCTTTTTCACCTAATAGTCGAATTCTGGATGCTTCCCTGGGGAAGAACAAAAGGGGGGTTGGTTTGTTTTGTACAAAGCTCATTAATGACACTCGGCTCCAACGTTTATTTATGGTCTTTCTCCTGGGGAGAGGAAACGGCGGGGACTGAGGGGATGAGGAGGGGAAGGTAGGAAAGGGCCACCAGGCACCTGCGGGGGGATTCTCTCTTGGCTGGATGTTGTAACCAGTATTACGTGATTATAATGCCTGAGTGTTGCTTTAGATTCAGTAACGCTTTTCTTGACAGCATAACCAAAACGTTAACAAGAAAAAGAAAGGGAGAGGCTGAAGTTTCCCCACAGGCCCCAGAGCACCTCGACTATTACCTCTGACTGTGTATGGTCTGTCATGGCCTCTGATGTTCTGGCAACTCCAATCCTTTCGACAGCGGTCAGTCAGCTATTTAATAAAGAGCTGGGGGTCGCTGTACCAAAGCACCGGGGAGAAAGCGAACAGACTATTACCCTTAATTGCTCAGGTAACCAATTGACGTGTTTTTTAAAGCCACTCTACAAAAAAATGAACATTGGTGACACCATAGGATAGAAAAACCCAACCCATTTTTGGACGGAGTATCCCCTCGCTGCAGATGGCTCGGATCCCTTTTCTACTCACTTGTGTAATTACCAGCAGGAAATGTTGTTTATTTTATTCTCAGCATTTCTCCTTGACTCAGCCATCGCTGTTTTGTCATTGTATATACAATAGTTGTAAGAATAGCTGATGGAACCAGTCTGGTGTAAGTAATGTAAATATACAGTGGTAGGTGGATTATGTTTTCAAAGGCTCTACTACCTCAGTTTAACTGGACACTTCATTATAGACTTTTCTTTGCTTATTTGTCCTAGCAGCCAATTAACGTCGCTGATTTTAGGTTCTGTTCTCACTGATGACATTTGGTATACCGGGATTCATGGATTACTCACAGAAGCAGGAGGTATGTGTCCGCTCGGTCACTAAGCTGCACAAACACTTCTATAAATATATCATTCAGTAATCATGTTTTCAATAGCATAGCACGCCTTCTATTGTTGTTTGCAGAGTTATTTTCAATACAATCTATTATAAACTTGAAAACAATAGGAGAGATCCTTGCCCCGCTGCTGTCAATGTCAAAACTCTCCTTCCTTCCTCTGCTGGGGCCAGGCTTTACCCGGGCTGTTGTTCAGCAGCATTTAAACCCTGCAGCTGAGGGCTCCGTTCCAGGGAAGAGCCGCGCGGGCATCCCCTGAGTTTCCATGTAGGACTGAGCCTACATGAGTACGTAACCCCACTCGGATCCAGGCAGTGTCATCTGAAGCTCCTTTGTATATAGAATCCAGTGCTGACTGCCGCAGGGAGGAAACTCGTGTTTGCTGTGCGATCCGAGGATACAGCTCTCCCCTGTCCTGTAAATGTCCTCTCTCCACCACACAACTGCAGTACATCCGGCCTCTGGATCGAGCGCACGATGTCGGGACCCGCTTGTGTCAACACATTTGCAATGAAATACAGGCTGGAGCTCAGCAGCTGAGCTTTGGCTCTTTGCTCTGACCCAGGACGCAGCCCCAGCGCCCGCAAGGATGTGCTCGCTGTGCAGCGTGTGCTCTCCTTTCCCCCATTGCTCAGTGACTGTTGGGGTTGGAGGCTCCCAGGTACGAGCACAGCGCGGTACGTCCACCTGCAACAGAGCAAAAAGGGAACTGCGCGGGACGGGAGCACCGGGACTTAACACTGCACCACAGTTGTTCCACGTGGATAGAAAACTAATGTGTTTGGGTTCTTTTTTCCCCACTACTACCAATCTCCATTAACGTGTCTTAATTTTCGGGCTGAAAACCAAGTGTTCTAGGCACACGGATCAGCACATCTGTGTTGCAGTTGGCAAACGCGGGGCTGCTAAGAACAAAAAGTATTTAAAAGAAAGGATTTTACCCCTCGCCTGTGTTTTCTCTGTTATTATAGATGTTTTATGACAATTTGTTTGTTTTTTTTTTTGCTTTCTCTAAATTATTTAGACGGTGGTACTTGTAAAATGCTGGGTAAAATGTACATACTTGTTATCTCTTCTGTTTTTGTATATATTTCTCAAGATGTGCACTTGTATTATAATAACCATTCCCAATTTTAGGGGAAATTTGTGCAATAAAAACAGTATGTCAATTTACCCCTGGGATGCAGCGTGTTTCTTCTTTCTGCCTGCAGCGATTGGGTGCTGGGCGCAGTAAAACCAGAAGCATCTGCAGCCCCTCCTGGGCTCCCTCTGTGCTGGGCGCTCTGTTTGGGTCTCTCCAGCAGCAGAGATGTCCACATTGGGGCTGATCGCAGCGTGTGTGCAGGGTTTGGCAGTAAGCTCAGCCCCAGCTCCCGTACTTGCCAGCCGGTGTTTCCTATGGATTATTCCTCCCTTTCTGTGCCTCCCTGCGCACGCGGCCGGAGCTGCGCCCACGTTTGTGTCCCGCAGAGCGCACATTCCGTTCCAGCCATCCCTGATTCTTTTCGTATGCTGCACTCACAGCTACGGCCTTTGTACACCAACTGTATGTTCTCCCTGTCTTGGCTGTGTACAACAAAAACCATCTTTGCTATTTCTGCAGGCGATGCTAAATATATCAGTGCTCGGATTTTTGGGAAGCTGCTGGAGCTCACTGCTGGAGATGCTGCATTACAGCAATTGGTGCTTTTTGGCTTTGAAGAAGAACCCTGAGATCAAATCCTGGTGAGATCCCTGCAGCTTTCATTACCGAACCTGATTTCTCAGCTCTGAGCTCACACCGAAGCTGAGCCCCCATCACCGGGGTGCGGTGCTGCCACTGCTCAGCAGCAGGAGGAGCAGCAGGACTCAGGCTGTGCCATTCATTGCACAGATCCTGAGGAAGTCTTTAGGGGAAAACTTTCTTTTAACGTGGGCATTTCCTGCAGGTTTGCCTGCGCTGCGCAGCCCTCGTTGGCCCTCTGCTCCCCGGCGGTCCCCGCTGGGAGGCATGGTAGCACAGAAGCACGTCCTTCCCCTCCCTTTGTTTATTTTTATGACCAGAAATATTTGCACAGCCGCAGGAATGAATTTCTCAGGCTCCATGTGTCCCAGCTGCTGGTTCCCAGCGGGGCTGCAGACATCTGTGTCCCCACTGGGGCAGCTCTGAGTGTAGCACAGGAGATGAGCAGATGCGTTTCCTTGCCACACTTCGTCTCTGCCCCCATCTCCAGCTCTCTGGCTCTCTTTGTTGCTCCTTCCCCCCCAGACCCACACAACCCAGCTCCTCTGGCCTTATTGGATGTGTGTCCTCCACAGTGAGGCTGCAGCCCGCCAGAGATCCCCCTTGTTCAGTACGTTGGTGGTGAGAGGGCAGGAGGGACACCTGCCCTACCCAGTCTTGTTCCTGTGACCAAAGGAACAACTTCTGTGCACCACGATACGCCATGGAGGTGGAGTGAGGAGTGTCTGTGGGAGGGGGCAGCCGGGGGCTGCTTTATTTCCTACCAGGGACCTTTCACTTTGGGGAATTTAGGTTGATTTGGAAAGAATACGTGCAGCAAGACCTGGGTAATTACTGCGAAATTACAGCCACGGGCAATTATGTTCTTCAATGGCTTCGCGAGTGTGCTGGAACACAAGAAATGAAGCAGCGAATTTTCAAGGAGTGGATGTATTAATAGCAGCCGTAAGGAGAAATCACGTCTAATTGTGATCACCACTCAGAGAGCAGAAGGGAGGAGGGCTGCTGTTCGCATGTGTTACAAAGCGACCGACACGACCAGAGGGAGACGTTGTCAGCAAACGGGATAATTACAGCCGTGCTGCCGTAATTAATGCTCACACTCTCTGTTCCTCAGCCCTGTTTTTCTTGTGCAGCTCAAACAGTTTAAGTGAAGGTCTCCGTGTCGTTCTGATGCTGGTTTAGGCTGCAAAAGCCATCAGCCCGTGGGGAAATTTTAGTCTTGAAAGTGCAGCTTAAATCTGTGAACCATTTCTGCAATTACAGGGTAGCAAAGCCCAGACCCTCCCATGGAGCAGACACAGACTGTTAAGAACTTTGGAATCGCCGCTTGGAGCGACGCAGCACTAAAATGGAGGGCAGAGCCCACATCACTGTATCACTGTGTGTGCATCTCTGGCTGTGGAGAGCAACCCCTCATGAGAGGAGGAGCCCTTTGCAGCTCGGCTGGGAGTTAAACAAGAGGGGTTCTGCCTGCAGAAGGCAACTGTGTTCTGCTCACTGCTGGCACCATGTGAGCGCGCTGCTCCCTTCTGCACTGGGAGGTGAAAGACGACCCTCAGAGAATGGAACTTTGTGGGCTCTGCAGCCTGGGATGGCCCCGAGCTGCCCAGATGGCCGTGGGGGTACCACGCACCTGTGGAGCTCTGTGGGGCCACATTGCAGGGTGTAAGGACAGCTGTGGGTATGCAGAGCAATGATAAAAGCAGCTGCTGAAGATGGGACACAAATCATCAGTGTGGAGGAGCTGTGAGCTCCCGGTGTTCCTCTTATGTCAGTGGGAGCTGCTTTTAGTGCTCTGCTCATCCCAAGAACAAGGCCAACAGCATCGAAATGTGACCACAACCAGAAGACGAGCGAGGGAATCTTGGCCTGCATAGCATTGCAATGAGTTCACGGCACATTCCTGACTCCCCAGCCCCGCTCTGAGCCTCCGGAGCTGCGCACCATTTCTATGCAATCAAATTACAGCTTGTGCACAGCCACAAACACGGCCACACACTTCCCACAGGACATGGCACGGTGCTCCCTGCCCCGCACACAGCAGCAGCAATGAGCCCAGCAGCAGGGAGGGACACAGCGAGCTGCCCTGCACAGCTCTGCGCCTCCATGCCACCGACCCTGCAGCACCTCACCCATCTCAGCACGGAGTTATGCAAGGCTCTGGCTGTGTGCCTCTGCAAACAGCGGCGCAGCAGAACATCACAGATTCACTGCGTGTTCACTCCGGGTCACAACAGGTCGCACTCACAAACTGACAACGTTTGCGAAACCACCTTAGGAGTTATGAATGTACAACCTGAAGCAGAACCCACAATGAATTGGGATGACTTTTCAATTAGCGAATGGATTAATGAGCACTTTGGGAATCAGACGTGCTGACCTGGCTGGGTGCCGGGTGGGCAGTTCTGCATGGAAGGAAGGCTCCTGCATTCCAATCCCTTGCACACCTGCCCTTTTCTCATGGCTTCCCCCAGATGAGGAATACCCTTCAGCTGAGCCTTTACCAGGATGGTAACAACAAAGGAAAGGCAAGTGCAGAACCCCTCCAGATTGTTTCCTGCAGGGATGAGTTCCCCCCTCCCAGCCTTTCATTTTCACACCCCAGAGCCCGGACATCTGCAGGCTGTGGCTGGATCCCTCCAGCATCCAGATGGGCCTGTTTGTGCTTTCAGGGTTTGACAGCAAAGTGCCAGGGCTGGAATCAAACATTTCCAGGTTTTGTGCAGGAATAAAATGGCAGAAGGTAGATTAAAAGAAGACCTGTTTCAGACAGAGACGAGCAGAGCTGCTGCCCGGCGCTGTGTGGATACTTCTGGCCCCAAAGACATCCACCACCTTCCTTTTAGATGGTGTTTATTACGATTCTGGGTGTTTCTGTCATTCCTTATTCTGCTTTATCAGACCCCTCTGCCAACACAGTGGGGTGGGCTGGAGGATGAGAGCAGGAGGGACGCGCACTGGGAATGGAAAAGTGAGCAGTAAATGGCAAAGCACTGTGCGCCCCATTTAAAAGTCCTGGGGTTTCCCACTTGTTTCAGTGTGGTCGATTAAGGCTTGAAAACCAGAGCTTGTGATGGTGAGCTTTGGGACTGGGGGTGTTAATGGCCCTCTGGTCTCACCCCACAGGGAAAAGGTGTTTGTGAAAACAAGGAGAGATGGGGTTTTAGCTTTACAATTTGTATTATAATAGAACAAAGCGTGAAGCTGAAGATCTCATATTCCTAATGCTCCATCTGTACGTTTTGCCACTAACCCAGCACGTATCAGAGCAGCCTGACGAGCTCCTTCCCACTGGGGAGCCCAGAGCATTTGGTTTTCCTCTCCTCAGGCACAATCAGCCTGCGTGCCTGCCTTGTGGTGTGCCCGGCTTCACCAAGAGTCGCTGCTGCTGCTGTGAATGAATCTCTGAAGGGAAACCTTTGTCAGCGCTAAGAAGTCCAGAACAAAAAGCCAAGAGTCAGAGCAGAGGGAGAGGAAGGAAATAGCCGGGCTGCAAGAAAACCCACAGGAAAAAGAAAATGATAGAATACATAAAGATACTCACAAAACACGCGTTGGTGAGTATCGGCTGAGTGCTTGTCCCACTGGGAGAGGTGAGGGAGCTGAGTTCTGCCCTGCAGAACGTGGGATGTGTGCAGGATGCTGCAAGCCGGGAGGTGGAGAGTCAGCAGAGGGGGCACAGCAGGGCGGGCTGCACAGCCCATAGATCAGCTCATAGCTCAGTTCATAGCTCAGCTTATAGCTCAGCTCATAGCTCAGCTCATAGCTCAGCTCACAGCTCAGCTCATCCTTCCCAACGCAGACCTTTGAAGCAGAAGCTTTTAACCTGCCCGGCCTGCAATCTGTCCGCACAAACAGCAGCACGCCTCTGATGTGCCAACAGAAGGTGTTGCCATATTGCAATAAACACAAGAGAATGCGATAAGTGGGGATGTGATGTGACAACCCAGCCCAAAGGGGAGCAGGTTTCCCCTTCCGCACAGACAACAGGCATCCCGCCTGACCGCATCCCTTAATCCCGGCCCTGGGATGACTCACTCCTGAAAGCTGCTTCATTGTATTTCAATACGACTTTGCCGTGTGGACACGTACCGGCAGCCGGGCAGGTGCCACTCACCGCCATTGTTCTGCGGGTACTGGGGAAAATACACCTGACAACTCGAACAGCCTCTGGGATAACCGCAGCTATGACGGCCATTGCGTGCCCACATCCAGCTATTTCTGGAGCGGGGAAAGCCTCCCCGAGGAAACAACACTGTTGTGTATCGGGCGGGAAGCGGAACAGCCCCCCGGCCGCTCGGTGCGGGTCGGTGCGGTGC
Source organism: Excalfactoria chinensis (assembly GCF_039878825.1). Taxonomy (NCBI): domain Eukaryota; kingdom Metazoa; phylum Chordata; class Aves; order Galliformes; family Phasianidae; genus Excalfactoria; species Excalfactoria chinensis. Next base: position 1,834,051 of record NC_092837.1, read on the forward strand.
CTCCACGCGGGGCGGCTGCGTGTGGAAGCGGCGCGTTGTCCCGCCCACATCCCAACCCTCGCGATCGTTCGTCCCGCGGCGCTCCCGGCACCAAGTCCCGGCGGGGCGGAGCTTCAACTCGGCCCCTCCCCCCGCCCCGCCCCCCCGCCGCGCTCCGCTGATTTTCTGGTTGAAGAGCCCGCTCTCGCGTTTTGTGCTCCGGGCGGGATGCGCGGTCGGCGAGAGGCGCGGGGCGGCGGGACGGAGGCGGCGGCCTGAAGGAGCCGAGCTCTGAGCCGGGAGAGCCGCGCGGGTCTCGCTCCGCCCTCGGGGATCGTCGGAAGAACCGCCGACTCGGCGACGCCGAACTCTCCGCCCGCCCGCGTGGCTTTGCGCGCTGCCGGCCGGCGGGCGGAACCGCTCGGGGCGGAGGAGGCGGGCGCGGGGAGTCGCGCTCCGGCCGGTAACTTCCCGCAGCTCCGCACGGCGGGGCCGCGCCGCCGCTTGGGCCCGCGGGATGGGGAGCGACGGCCGGCGGGAGGCGGCGGCGGCGGGGGGAGCGGGCAGCGCCTGCACGGAGCCGAGCCGCTGAGGAACCGGGATCCGCCCGGAGCGGCGGCGCAGCCCCGGCACCGCGCCCGCCTCGGCCTCGGGCCGCTCCCGGCCGCCCCGCCAGGAGGCCTCCGGGGGGCGCCGCCCCGCCGTGCCGTGCCGGGGCTGAGGGGCCGCCGGCGGGGCCGGGCCGCGCGCTCCGTGCTGAGCCCGGGGACTTTGCGGGGCGCGGCGGGAGGATGAGCGCGGCCGTGGAGCCCAGAGTGAAACAGGCGCTGCGGAAGAAGCCGGCGGAGAGGACGCAGGAGGTGAGTGAGACCGGCCGCCTCGGGACGGGGCTGCTGATGGTTTAAAAGCTACGGAATCTTGTCTTTCTCTCCGCGATCCGAGCGCTCTCTGGCGGTGCCGCTCGGCCCGGGGCGGTTCGGGAGCGGTGCCATTGCCCGGCGCTGTCCCGCGTGGTTCCGGGCACGGCGGTGCCGCGGGCCGCTCCTCGCGGTGCCGTCTGCCCGTTCCGTGCCGTTCCGTTCCGTGCCGCCCGCGTGTTCCCCTTCTAAAACAAACTTCTCGCCGTGATTGCGTGCGCGCTCAGGGCTGGGTGGCACGAAGCGGAGCTGCACCCTCCGCGCCCGGGACATCGGATATCAGATACGTGCCTGCTGCGCTCTGCGTTAACGATGAGCGGCCGCCGCTCGCTGCTCCCTTCGCTCTGTTTCCTTTTCCCCCCTTACTGCGGACCTTTTCCCATCTGCTCCGCCGGCAGTTCCCTCCGTGCCACCGCGGTTTGCAGCTGCCCGCTGAGCCCCATTGAAGCGATGGGTGCCCCAGCCCTGGAGGTGCCGAATGCCAAGGACCGGTCCTGAGCAGACCGAGCCTCGGGGACAAGCTGCTCGCGGCTGGGCTGGCTCTGGGGGTGGCTGAGGAGTTCCTCCCAACCCAAGCAGGCTGTGGTTCATGTTATGGTTTTACGAAAGTATAAGTCTTGTATAGCTGCGTGGCTTTAATCTGACACTGTTGTGACGCTTGGATGCTCAGTGGGGTTCACGTGGATTTGTGTCTCTGGGCTGGTTCAAGTTGGATGTTGAACAGAACTTCCCCAAAGAGCAGTGATGCAGGGGCACAGCTGCCGGGGAGGTGGGGGGGGCTCCCATCCTGGAGGTGTTCCAGAGCTGTAGGGATGTGGCACTGGGGGATGCAGTCAGTGGGCGCAGTGGGCTGTGCTTGGGGATCTCGGAGGACGTTTCCAACCTGAATGATTCTATTTCATGGCTTCATGTAGGTCCCCATGGACTCTGCCATCAGGGCTGCGTGCTGCTTTGATTTGATTTGATTTTTTTTGCGAAGGTGGCTCAATTCTGGAGGAATTAAACTCAAAGTGATTTGTTAGCCTAACTAACAGCACCTCTAAAAAATGGTTTTTAAGAAGTGATCTTAATTTCCTTGCTGATGTGGCCCCTTTTTTGGCAGGCGCTTAGAGACACCGAGCAGCCCAACTACTCGTGATTGAAGTTAAACACATCCTTGCAGCTTGGCAGTGCTGGGGCCTCTGTTCTCACCGGGCGGGTGCTCCCAGCCAAGGCGCTTTGTTTCTTGGATCCTTTCTGTCTGTATACATTTAGCAACCGGCCTGATCTGAGAGAGGCATTTCCCTGCTCGGGGAGCCCGGTGCACCTGGGAGCTGGGACAGCAGATGGGGCCGGGGCGATAAGGGAACCGCAGGAAGTGATTGCAACAGGGATTTAATTTGTATTTTGTCACGGTGTGGAGCATCCTGGCACACCCTGTGCCGGGCAGGAAGAGCAGAGCTGTGCCCAGTGTCCCTCCCTGGCAGCGTGCCGGTGACTCGGCCAGGAAGCATCCAGCTGTGTGCCAGCAGAGCTGTGGGCTCCCTCCTGTTCTCCTAGGAAGGCACTGTCAGCTCCTCCCACGTGCATCCCCATCCAGCTGCTCCTGTGCTTCAGCTGCATGCAGGAGAAAACCACCCTGATTCTTCCTAAGCTGTGACTGAGATGCAGTGATGAACCGAAGCTCCTCGTCTGGGTGGGTTTTGGTCCCTGTTGGTCCCATCCTGCCCCTCCTCTGATTCCGCAGCTACAGGAGCAGCTCACCTGGCTGTCCCAAATTACAGGCTGGGGCTGTGCTGCAGCAGCTCGTGGAAAAGTACAGGTCAATAACACCACGTCAGTTTTCACTTCAGGGCGCCGTGGTTCTTTGTATGACGTTTAGGATTTTACCTTGACGAAATGTGCTCATTTGTGAGTCCTGACGAACTATGCAAGGAGGTATTAAAACCTTTTTGCAGCTGGTTTGGGAGAATATCTTGATGGTTTGCTCAAGTAAAAATGGTCATTATTGATGCAACAAATATTTTTTTTGTTTGGAAAAATGTCTGTTAGGGCAGGTTTTCAGCATTGTGGTAGCATTCCAGTGTTTGCTAATTGGGAAAGTGCATAACTTATGCATATTAGACATGTACACACTTGATTTTTTTTCTATGGGTGTTGTTGCTCAGATACTTGGTGCGTTACCATCACTGATTTCTTGGGGAGGGGTTGTTCTGTTGAACTGCAGGTATTATAGCAGGCACTCACTGATATGGTTTGATGCTTTTTTGTTGCTCTGTAGCAATTTCAGTTTCCCCCTTGGAACGACTCAAATCTGTATCTTGGGATTTCTGTGCTTCCATGCATGGCTGTGGGGTTGTCTTGCACATCCCCACTCTGTGCCTCCTGTCGCAGGTGGGGATGTTGAATGAGCAATTTGGGAGTATTTTAATAGGAGGAAATGGCTTGTTCAAAGTGCTGGGAGGGAAGGGTGAACGTTCATGGCACCGCGTGCGCTCTCATTAAAGGCTTCACTTCTTTTGAGGCCTGGAATTCCTTATCTGATCCATACAAAGGCTGTGATGTTGGTCTGCTGGGGAGTGGTTTAATACCTACAGCAGATAGGGTCTCAGTGGCTGATGGAATCAAACAGCACATGGTTGTGCCTCTTTTTCTTCCTTCTTTTTCCCCTTTAGCTCTTATGAGCATGCTGTCCTCCGTCTCCAATAGATCCCTTTCCCAGTGCAGGCATCTCTCAGTTCTTCATGACTTTGCTCTGGATGTTTCCTTTGCATGGCCAGAAAGCTTTGCTTTTATTGGGCTTCAAAGAGCCAGAGTTTATTTTTATACTGTAAGCTCTTGTATTTTCCCAACTTTACGCTATGTCTTGTCTCGGTATTTGTGATTAATGATAATTCAACTTGATTTGGCAATACTGGCTCCTCCTCCTCCATTTTATTAATACAGTGCAAAGGGAAAAAAAACCTTAATTTACACAGTTATGTCATAACAGAGTCTGCTATTTGGAGTGTGCATGTGATGCTTCTCGACAGCTCATGCACAGAGATTTAGAGTCTAAATCATGCACAAATAGTGCATTGATGGGCATTATAAAATGGCTGTAATAAATAAAACACATTATTGCTGACAGCGTAACAAAGGCACTCTTGTACTGTAGCACAGCTGAGCCAAACAGAGGAGAACATCTGCTTCTTGTTTCCAGAAATAACTCGTGTTTTGATGTGTGTTTTTCATCCTCTATTTTAAATAACTTTCTGTAAACTCCATAGGTGAAGCGGTGGGTTTGGCTTTGCTCAAATTGGTGCTTTCTGCAGCTCACGCTGTGCTTGTAGCACGATACGGTGATAACAGTGTCGTTCTGGAGCAGCTGTTTAGTGTCATCAGAACTGTACACTGGCTACAAACTCTGGCTTCTTGCAGTTGTCCTAACACCAAAATGCACTGAATGAAGCTGCGTGTGCTGCTTTGTGTTTTCCTCGCTTTGTTGTGTGTTGGCTCTTCCAAAACTGGCAAAGGATGGTGATGGAAACCTGACTCCTGCTGTGATTTCCTACTGCTTAACCTCTGCCTTAGGTTTTCTCTCTGTTTTTTGTTAGCGATAAGTTCTTTTATAGTCTTTTATAGCCACGCTTTCTAAACCATTGTCAGAGGGCAGCAGTTCTGGAGCTCCAACTGAAGAGCAGTGGTTGTGCTGTGTAAAACATCAGGTTTTTCTGTAGCTCTGTTTTGGTACCTTTGTAAGGAGCTCCCAGACGGTGCACTGAAGGACTGCCCAGCGCTGTGCATCCTCAGCTCCACTCCTTGCAGGGCCCTGGGCCGGTCTGTGTGGGGCTACAGTGAAATGGGGAGAGGCGTCTCAAGTTCTTAGAATGGCCTGGGTTGCAAAGGCCCACAGTGCTCATCTTGTTCCAACCCCCTGCTGTGTGCAGGATCGCCAACCAGCAGCCCAGGCTGCCCAGAGCCACATCCAGCCTGGCCTTGAATGCCTGCAGGGATGGGGCATCCTTCTCATATCCAACCTAAACCTCCCCAGTCTCAGTTTAAAACCATTTCCCCTTGTCCCGTTGCTACCTCCCCTCATAAACAGCCGTTCCCCCAATGCATTGGTTATTGCTGGGTTGAGAAGGAGATTGCAAACATATCTGTACGTGTCTGCAATTTACTGCTAATAAATTCCTGGTTGGAGAGTTCCATGCTGTGTGCAGATTGCCCTTCTGTACTCATGACAACAATTATTGTTTGCAGTTATAGGAGTATAAGCGTTGTAATATAATTATGAATACTTTACATTCAGCCTTGTGGTAAAAAAATAAGCCATGTTGGTGGCTGACAGCTCTCAGTGTCTTTGGGTGAGGGAGGGTGATGTCCTCTGACGGACCCTTCTCCATCTTTCATTCCAACAGTCCCAGCAGAGCCCCCTCAATGCAGGTATTGCTGACTGGTGCAGGTGTCCCCTTGCTGGGGCTGGCAGCAACAGGTCTCTTCTGGCTAATGACATTATCTGGCATTGCTAATCTGTTGTGGCTGAGCTCAGGACTGATTCATACCTCTTTAGAGTGCGGTCTCGCTTAAAATTAGCAGCGTTTTCCTTTGTTTTTTCAGTTGTTTTCCTCACTTGGGGAGTATTGTTGGTTCGCCTCTTTCCATCAGTGTGGTGTGGGTTTCACGTGGCTGTCAGCACAGTGAGGTGGTGGATGATACCTTGGAGCAGTGGTGACAGCAGCAGTGGGGGTTTGCTGGGGCAGGTTTATATGAGCACAGCATGCGGCTCTTGTTCATTGCTGGCAGAAATGCACAGCTAATAGTGTTGAAACGCAGCAGAGAACTTGCCATATCAAATCGTGCTCTTTGCGTCTGTTGTGCTTCCCATGGAAATAGTTATGGGGCTTTACTTTGGAGCAACCTACTGACAACACTGGAGCATCTACCCATTTCTAACTGAATGTTAATGCGTAGTTAATGTGTAAATACACCCCTGGAAGAGGCTGAATGCCTCTTAGGGTTTTTTTGTTTGTTTTTGACTGAGTTTTGAGCTTGTTTTTGTTGTTCTTCCAGTGTTGCTCATGTTAGTCTTGTGATTATTTATGTCTCGGATGCAAATACCGTTACTCTGAGTCTTGGACAGAGTGCTGTGTTTGCAGGACAGGGTGTCTGGCGTGGCTGCTCTGCAGCTGCTGTCTGTCTGCAGTACCTGTGAGGGAGCTTTGCTGGTGGTTTGAGGAAAGAAGTATATTTTTTCCAGCTTTCTTAACAGTTGAGGCCTGTTGAGTGCAGTCACGTTTAGGTTTCAGGCAAATAAATTAGATTTCAGGGTACTGTTTTAGGACTGTGTACATACCCTGGCTTTACTGAAGTGTCATTGTGGCATTAATGAATAGCTGCTCCTTCAATTTTGACTCTGTTACAGAATGCCCTTGTACAAAGTATTGAATATGAAATGAGTGGAACAAATAACGGCGGTTTGGTTTTTTTTTTTTTGGGTGGTGCTTTTTTCTTTTCTTTGTTTATAGCATCGGTTTCCATATCAACCCTTCTTGTGGGTGAAGGTGTAGGAAGCAGCCCTGGGTGGGACTGCTGGGGGGCAGGAGTGAAACAAAACTCATGTGGAAACGTGAGCGTGAAGTGCCTTGAAGAAGGTGTGTGAGCTCTTGGTCAGTTACTCTTACAACAGTGGTACTACCTTATAACCCAGGGCTGCAGTGTTGCATTCCTGCTGTGATCCTCGGTGTGCAGAGCCTGAGCCTCAGCAGGTTGCAACCTCCGCTCCTGTTGGCACTGCAGTGTGGAGTGTCTTCACCTCCAGCCTTGTGAGAGTGGGAGGCTACAGATGGAGCTTCTGCAGGTGGTGCTTTGGGATGGCATGCTCAGAATTTGGAGGGTCATTCAGTGTGTAAATTGGCTCCTTGGCCCTTTTCTCTCCTGCCTGTTCCAGCCTGCACAGTGGTCAGCCTGAACCAGTTGAGTTTGCTGCTCAGCGCAGAGTTCCCAACTGCTCTGTGCCATGACTCACATGAATTCCTGCATGTAATGGGAAGTCTGCTATATGGAGCATGTATGTATTAAAGAGGAGATCAAATTACAGCAGGCTAATAAGCCCACGGACAATGGCTCGTGTGTTGGCATTGTTTGCAGAAAGTTCAGGGCTTGGTGACTCACCCTATGCAAGGTGAAAAGCTTCTTTACCATCCTTGAAAACCTCCATGGATGGTGACTCCATGGGAGAAGGGTGTTTGTGGCACTGAGGGCATGGTGGGGTGGGTTGGCGCTGATCTTGGAGGTTTTTTTCTAACCTTAATGATTCTACATAGCTGCCCATTTGATTGGTGGAGGTGAGGTGGGGAGGAAGAACATGGCTCTGCTTTGGGGTAGCAGTGAGTGGGTCTCTACAGGCATCTCCTTTGTCCTCAGGAAGTGGTGCTGCTCCTCAGCTGAGATGGAGCTGTGAGCCTGAGCAGCGAGGCCAGCAGTGCGGTTGGGCAGGGGCTGGGCGTGTGGCTTCCTGCATGCCTGGAGATGAGGCTGTGGGATCTGAACGTCCTAAGCAAGTGCTAGGAGAGCACAGTATTTCCCTTGTGTGTCATCACGCAAGCAGACGAGCACTCTTCCTTCCCATCCCACTGCTCCTGCTCGTTGGGGTGAATCTGAAGGAAGCAGGGCCACAGAACCAGAGGCTTGGCATGGCAGCACTGAGTCTCTGTGCATGGACAGGGATCTGTTATATGCTGTGTGGTGTTCAGGTACCTTTGTTGTATATTCATATACCTGAAAGCATTTTAAAGCTATTTTCTGAGCTGCTTACAGGTGTGATGTTTGGGCCAATCTGGTGGGCCCCAGCCTGGGGCAGCCTCCTGGTCCCTCGTGTTCTGGGTGCACGCAGGGGCAGCTCTGCCTGAAACTGGCTCTGATTTGTTGTTTTTTGCTTTGTTTTTCAGGCTTTGCATTCTGTTACCATCCCAGCACAGGGAAATATTCTAGTTCCATTTCATTAGCGTTTTGCCTGTTGATTCAGTGCTGGTGGGTTAAAGGAATTTGAGAAACTGGTGTGGGTGTTGGTAAGAATCCCTAATTAAATCTCTCCAGAATACATCAAGCTCTCACTCTTCCTGTGAGACGACTCTGGGAGCGCAGAGTCTTCCCTGAGTCTCTCGCCTTTCACCCGCTGGTGTTCTGATGCACATCCATCCCATTCTGTGTCTTTATTTTCTGTTCCCAGCAGCTGGCTGTAGAAGACCCCACTCAGTGGTTCTGGGGTTTTCTGGCCTCGCAGTACAGTTGTCAGCAAGGCTTTTGTAGCTGGGCTGTTACTATAAAACAGAACCTCGCTGTTTTCGCTGTGGGGTTGTCAGAGCTTGCTGGAAGCTCACGCAGAGAAGTATTTGTGGATCTTTCTCAAGCTGTTGGCCAAAGTGGCGATTTGCATCCCAGAGCTGCTGGCTGTGAGGAGCAGAGCTGACAGCAGCTTGCATCTTGATCATCTTCACAGCAAATGGAGGACGGGGGGCTCAGCAGAAAGGATTTTGCAGACTAGGTCAGGAGTTAATCAAGAAAATATTGCAAGGCCCGTTTTTCTGAGCTGTGACGATAAGATGGCTGTAAAGGGAGCTTGTAGGAGGATGAAATGACTCCTGTTTGCTGGATATTGCTGTCAGTGAAGGCTTGTAATGCTGCAGAGTGATGGTGTATTCTTTTGCTGGTGGGTGGGCAGGGTCATGGCTTTGGGAACGGGGCTGGTGAGCAGATAACTGCTCCCTGCAGCTTTCCCTTAGGAAGCTGTTCCATTCTTTTTACAAGATAATACAGCTTCTGCGCCATCCAAACCTTAGACACCCTTAAAGCAGCAAACAAAGCTGTAGTGCGTGGAGGTGGCACAGTTTCTCAGTGATTTCCAGGGAGCGTTGGAAGTGGTGTTGCTCCAAGATGACTTTTCCTATCCTTGCTTCCAGTTACTGTTCCTGAAAAACTGGTTTCTCATTTTAATGGCAGCTGTGACAGCTGTAGGAGTGAAACCAGAAATTAGCGAGCAGTCCTGGAATTCTTTCTTGAGCTTAATTCCTTTAATGCCTGTCTTTCCTCATGCTGTGGAGTCATGCACTTAGTTACGGCTGCAGAGTAATTATTTAAGAAAAAGTTGTTAATGATGAATTAGAATTTGAATATGTAAAGTAACCTTGAAGGAAAAAAAACAACAAACCAACACAACCTTCCTGTTGTATTACCTGAATTTAAACGGTGAGGTTCGGGGGCTTTATGTAGTAAGAGTGATTTACAAAACTTAATCTGAGCTAAAAGACCAGCCCAGTGCCTCGTTACTAACCTTGCAATAGGAACTCTGTGGAGATGCTGGAACAGAAAGGAAGGGTGAGAAGAGGGTGTGGAGGGAGGTGGGAGAGAACTGCAAGTACTGCTGGCATTTGGAAAAGCTGCCAAATGGAAGGAAAATACGTTTTTTGTTCTGTTTTTGTTCTCCAGAACTGCAAAAGGTGGAGGGCAAGCAGTCAAAACGTGTAGGTGGTTTAATTCCTCAGAGACAGTATGAAACCCTGAGATTATAGCACCATTAACTGAAAGTCATCGTAACAAATGTAATGGTTTTTAAAAGAACATCTCTTCAAGTAGTGTAGCAAAACTCACTTCTTGTGAGCTTTACAAGGAGCCGTTCTGGACTACTTAACTTTGATAACACTGATTCTTGTATTGCTTTATGTAAGGCCAGCTGGTTTCCCAGGAGGGAACCAGCAATGCCTTGGAGCAGCCACCCAAACATTATGGTGTACCGCTACGTTGAGCATCCATGGCAATCTTTGTGCTAGCTAATAATGCTGTGTGCACAAGTCCGGTCCTGGGAGTACAAAGAGCTGGTAAGATGTAGGTGGAAATGGGTCTCTTAGCATTAAAAAGTGGCTTGTGATGGTCTTGTGAGTAGCAGAGAAGCTGAAGGCTCTTGAGGACCGAACATTCTGGGTAAGCTTCCAGTTTGCAGGGTTTCTTCTCCCACACTCCACACATGCAAACTTGTTTTCATTGGGAAGTACATTACAGAATAGATCTATAAGGAATAGCAGGAACACTGCTGGCCCTTCTCATAAGAGACTGCCATAACACTGCTTTGCTAATGCCCGCATTCTCAGTCAGGACATTCCTATAACCAGGAGGTTGTCTTGCTTCAGTGACCTTGTGCTCAAAGTACAGAGGGTTTTCCTCTGTCTGCTGAAACAATGATTCGCCTTTCTTCTCCTTTTGGTGATTTCAATACAGTGTTTTGGAAATACCCTTAATTCAGGGAAGCGAGCACAAACTGTTTGGCATCCTGCATCTGATTTCTCTAGGTTCCTTAGTCTGCTAGTTAGCGGTTATCTTTTAGCATGTTAAGAGAACATCAAATTATAGCAGGACAAGTAAAAAATAACTGCCTTAAGGAATTATCTCTTAATTGGGAACAAAAAGACTGTAAAGGCATTGACAATGAAGCAGTCCCATCTTCCACAGTCTGATTAATACATGTTGGCCCTCTGAGTCTGTGTTGTGCTTTGGTCACATACAGTTCGACTTGCTGTGACACTACTTTTCACCTGGACAACTTGCATTTACAGGAGCTGGAGAGCAAGGCCTGCCTTTACTGTGTGTTGTGCATTTGGAGTTGTGGGGTCTTAAATCACTTCTGCTGCTGGACATTCACTGGGAGGATTTTCATGCTCTTGTCACGAAGGGCTGTTTGTGTCTGTGGCCATTAGATGTTGTGGGTTATCTGGGAGTGATAACGCTACTGAAATCTGTTTTACTTTGCATTTTCAGTATCCCGTGTATTGTTATTTAGCCTAGTGATAGGCTGCCTTAATTTGGCCAAGTAGAAGCGGTCTTCCCAACTCATTGCAGAGGGAGTTTCTGTTCCTGTTTCCCACTTGAAGTAGGAAGGAAGCTGGCAGTCCTGCGTTAGGCTACTGACCTCCTGTCAATAGACTTGCTGTGTCCATTTGTGTTGGTAATGCTTCCTTCAGCAAACTCTTATGTAGCTGATGTTACATGTGACTCACAGAGTGGCTGCAGGAAGCTTTGTGGGGGGGGGGGAGGGGCTGAGCTGGTGGGACTATCTGGTCCCACCATATCAGGACCACCATATCAGGAGGTGGTCCTCCCCTGTGCTCTGTAGCTGCCTTAGCAGCCCAACTCTGCTGGCTACAGAGCTTAAAGCACCTCTTGTCCTGGTGGGTGAGCTTTCTGCCCATTTACTGATGTAAATGATGTCATTGACAGTGCTGCTGTAAAGGAGGAAATGAGAAAATGTGACAGCAAGCTGAGGGTGGGATGCAGCATGCCTGTCCTTTAGCACGACAGTGACCTGTGCACGGTTGTGCATCTGTACTCTGGAGCCTGGACCACATTTCTTTGGCAGTTTCCAGGATCCATCTAGCAAGCAGTACATCTGCATGTAGATGAGACTTGGGTGTGAGCACAGTGTGTGAACTGTGAGCTGCTGTAGGGTGCTGGGGGCTTATCAGCATAAGAGCTATAATGGAAGCATTTTCCAAGGTAGGAACATTTGGACAGCTAAATGCTCACACTTTGGGGTTTTCTTCATGTTATAAGTCTGTGGTATCAAATTCTTGGCCAATAGTTCTTTTGTCTGTGAGCCATAGGTCAGTAGTTATTACTGGAAAATCTTCAACTCTATCAACACTTGGGAAGAACACGGTCTTGTTCTGGGAGCAGGCAGTGACCTTCTCCCATTTGAGATTTCCCCATGCTGTGATGTCCTGTGAATTTATGGCATCCCTAAAGAAACATTTTGACAGCATTTTTAATCGTATTTTTTTCTAGCCTTAATAGCAAAAGTTATCAGAAATAGCCCCATAGATGCAAGAAAGCCTGTGTAAGCATTCAAGTTAAAGCTGTAAGATTTTAGCTCTGTTTTCATATTGCTGCTCTGTCTATAGAATTACAACTTACAAGACAGAAGCAACAGTGTATGTAACCCCATCTGCCCTGTAAACCTCACTGGTGGAACACGGCTGTCCCTCTGCTGCCTTTTTTCCTTCAGACAAGAGACACCGTTATGCTGCAAGTATTGCCCAAGAAAGAGGAGACTGTGCTCACATTTCTCACTTGCTGCACTCTGAATGTTTAGAAGCTACACTTAGTCTTTGATTCGGGACTCTGTGTCTGAGTGAGAGGCACAGTGGTCCCTCTTACAGCTGGGCAGCCCTCATACGGAAGGACCCACTCGTGGGTGGTGTTCACAAGTGGTGTTGGTTTTCTCAGTGCACATTGCCTGAAAGGGGCTGGTGGAGCACAGCAGACCTGCAGCAAGCCCACATTTCAGTAGTATTGAGTAAAATGCCTGAGCTGCAATACAGGATCCTTCTGTTCCTCTTGGAGGGGTGTATGTGTTCTCCATTTCTACGGTCACGTGCGCAACTGTCCGGAGAGCTGTGTTGTAACGCTGCATTGCAGCACTCTGTTGCTGGCCCCAGCATTGCATTTCCTCGTCCTGTGCCTATCTTCTTTAACATGAGCTGATGAAACAAAAGTCTTAAGTTAATGCACGGTGCTGCTTCTGGAAACCTGCTTGGGGCTCAGATTAAGTTAGCATTGGATGTTTTTTCACTTGCAGTGAATAATGGCAGTTTGGCAAGCAGAAGTCATCTATTCAACTCTGTGTTGAGATACTGATGTGTTTAAAAGTGGGTTTATTATATCCATAGAGTGCTGTTGAATCTCATGGAGAGTGAGGTGATGGAGGAATCCCTGGGGGTGTTGCATTACAAATCGGTGTTGACTGTGGTTTCACTGTAATGGTATAGCTGTGATTTGGCTGGTTTGAGGTCTGTGTAGGTAAGAATAAATAGCCTCTGATTTTTGATCGCTCTGAGCTGGCTGAAGGAGAGCCTTCCATGTTATCTCCTGCTTTACAGCTCAACATGGCCCCTTCATTTTATGTCATTAGGCATAAATGATTGTAGTTACCAGGGAAGATACCTGTACCTCTTATACTAGCATTGATTGGGCTTCAAGCCTTTCTTCATATACTTACATCATTAGGTTTCCTCCTCAGCATGGATCCCTGAGCTTCTTTGTGGTTTCTGACACAGGTATTGCTGAGAACCACAACAGCAGATCTTAAAGCAGTGGCCAGTTGTCAGCATACTGAGTTCTGCTATAGTGTAGCAGCAGCCTTACTTTGTCTCCCTACGGGCAAGGGCATTGAGAGCTACTGATTCACCTTCTGTTTGGTGAGGGGTGTGAGTATACACACACACAAGTGCTAGTGTGCCTTTGTTTATGTGCATGGATGTTGTTGTAGCAGTGTTAGAATTCAACAGTAGAATTCAGAGAGTCACAGCTTCTCCGTGGGACTGAATGACAGTTGCTCCCCTGGTGTGCAATGCTGGGCACTCCTTGCTGTGCCTCCCTACCAGGCTCAGGAGGAGCTGCTGCTCAGCACCTTGCTGCTTTCCGTCTCATCTCTAGCGGCGTTACTGTGGGTTTGAAGGAGCTGGAGATGGACTTTTCCTTTCAGTCCTTCATTGGTTTCATTGAAAGAGGTTGTGGGAGAGCTTTACTTTTCATGCAGTGCTTTGTTTGCAATTACCATCTTCTCATTATTTTTTTCCCCCCAACCTGCTGATGCTTTGTCATTAATGATGAATGAAAACACAGCATTTTAATAGGAGCAGTGTGATGACTTTAATACTCTACTGCAGCACCAAGCTGTTCTGAGTCAGTTTGCAGGGCTGTGTTTTTCTCCATTGCCTGCATCTGGGCAGGTGACTCAAGTTACAATATTGGCAAGAGATCCCATGTTCAGTATCATTTATTAACCAAAGCTTAATTTCCTGACAGACGTTATCTTTGCTTACTTGATTTTACAAAGAAATACTTGATAATATACCACAAAATCATAAATCCTCCATTATAAAAACTACGTGTTATGTTTATCCATTCATGTGAAACTCCTGGCATTAATCCATTGGAAACTAACTGCTGTGAAGTGTTTTGGTTCGACCTGTTAGTGTTTCTCTGAGCTCATGACGTCAAGCAGAGCTTAGTGACGGACGTTTGGTGCAGGTGGAGCAGTGTTACAATGTCATTGCTGCTCAGGTCTGCTCCAGCAGGGCAGGGTGGGAAGCAGCACCAGCAAATCCTCTGCTGGATGAGCATGGCCACACCATGAGCTCAGGTGCTCAGCGGAGCAAGCTGTGCGCAGGCGCTCAGAGCTGTCAGTAATGGACCTTCAGATTTCATCATCTGCTTCCTCTCTCACGTTCCTGTGCCAAATTTCTTATAAAATAAGGGCCAGTCTCTTAGCATTTCAGAATTGAGACCCTCCCTACCCGATTCTATTTTACCCTTGTTCTTTCTGACCTGTTCTCTTAGTTTCTCTGTGAAGCAGGCAAGCAGGTGTCTCTGGGGCTGGGACGAAGCCTATTGAACCCAAGTACTGTTATGTGGGGGCTGTGGGTAGTGACAAGCAGTGAGCTGCTTGGCTAGGAAGCATGGGGTTGACCTGGAAGCCTGTAGGCTCTCCTTTCACTTGTTGGCTTAGTGCTGCTCTTATGTTCTTTAGTCTCTTACTGAATAGCACTTGATAGACCCCCTGCTCCTTGGTAGGTGTGAGTGTTGTGACTAATTCTGGGCATTCTGAGCTTCATGTGCAATGGAGCTGTGAGCTCATCTTGCTTTTTGTTTTCTAAGCTCAACATTAAAATCTGAAAGACGCACTAAAACTGAAGTAAAGCTCCCAGACACTCATTACGGTCATGTTCTCCTTATAGGTAGCTTTCTCTGGCTGCACTTGTGTTCTGAGCCTTGATAAGGGTCATGCTTCAGATACCCAAAGCCCCATGAGCTGCTGCCGTGGAGCTGTGCTGTGTGATGTTCCTGGCTCTGCAGTTGGGGCCTCAGGATTTGCTCTGCAAAACCCGGGGGAAGCTTTCTTTATTCCTCCTTCCCTGTAGTGCAAAGCGAGGGCTCCAGAAGTGCTGACTCAGTGTGATGAAACAGCAGTAAAAACAACAATAAAAAAATAAATTCCCTCCCTCATTCTTCAAATGTTTTTCTTTCTCCCAGAGTCTTCTATCGTCGCGGTCCAGGGTTCGTGGGTGGAGGCTGTTTATCTGTTCTGGGTGGGGGAGTTGCTGGGGAGCAGAGACACTTTTTGTTTTATTTTCATGTAGAAGAACTTTGCTTTATTTTTTTCCTGTTATTTTTCCCCCCCTGGCAATGAGCAGTCGCATGGCCGTGCTTTCTGTCTGTAAATAAGACGTAGTGGTGGCTCTGGGCCCTCTGTTCTTAAAGCACATCTGACTTTTTCAACTTGTGTTAAGAATACTTCTATTCCTAGGGGTGAAATGTAATTCTGAAGTCTGTGCCTGTGGCCGTGCATGCATCTTGTAGGGAAGTGCATTTAAGCCATAGGAAACTGGATGAGTCCCTTTGAAAGACGTGCTGCATTTGCAGGAAGAAAAAACCGATCCAAGCCTGCAAACGTTACTTCTGACAGCCTGAAAAAGCAAAGCCAGGTTTTTAGTTTCCTATTGGTGGCTGTGCTATTAACTCTGAGCTGTCAGTTGTAATTGCTTCCCGGATCCACAGCAGAAATGCTGTCCCTTGTATCTGTTTCTGCTGGATGAGGGCAGTACGGCAGGCAGGAGCAGTGTGTGTCAGCTGGGTGTGGAACAGCCCTGGAGATTGCCCTGTATCATGTCCTAATGTGGCCAATACCTGGAGCTGTCTGATAGATGAGTACACGAGCAGGCTGTCAGTTGGCCATCTGGAGCTGTTGTGTTGTCTGCCTGCAGTGATCCTGTGCTGTAAAATCATCGTCAACAATTCAAGAGTTTTTAACACGATCCTAGGAAAGCTCAGCTTTTCTTAAATAAACGGCCTGGAGTGAGCAGACTGCTAATTGAGGCCAGAGAGGTTTCACTTGTTGCTCTTCTTTAGAGAGAAGATTTCTTTGTGCAACACCTTCTGCTTTCTTCCTAAGTTAGTGCTGTGTGGCTCTGAAGCAGCTGAGCCAGTTCACTTCACACAGACATCACTGGGAGCAGCCTGAGCAATACAAGGCTGCTGCTGTGTTGGACAGGAGGCACTTCAGGCTGGCTTTAGGATTTTCTGGTATTTCTTGCATCAAGTGGTGTGACATGCTCTGCTCAGTAGTGCTCCTTCAGCTATGCTGTCCTGTGTAAAGTGCTGCTTGTTAAAGGCCTGTGGTCATTTGTGTGATTGGGTAATCCATCTTTTCTCCCTAATAACGCCTAAGCTTTGTGTATCCATTTCTTTTAAAGGCCACTAGCTAAGCAGGAGGGTGCTTTAAAGGGAATTGCTGCTCTTGGTGTGCTGCCCAGCTCTAAGTGAAGAGCCCAAAGACAGTATTGTTTTGCACTTAAACATTAATAAAGTCCAATAGCCTTGCCACCAAGCAGGGCACGTACTGGTGGGAGGGGGGAGAAAGGGGGGCAACAGCAGCTGTGCCCTGTCCTGTTGTGGTCCCCCAGCCAAGAGATGGCTTTGTTCCCACATGGGGGATAGAGCTGGGTACGTCCTGGGGTCAGTGCCTCTGCCCATAGGGACCTCTGAATATTTGGAGCGTGGGTCAGGCAGCTCGAGCATGTTTCTGTGTTTTTATTTCTAGTGTTACACCATCAGGAAAGAATTTGGGAGGACTATTTTTACAATTGGCCTTAAACAGGGAGTAAAGGAAACGGCGCAGATTCCAGCCTTCAGTGAAGTAACAGGAAGGGAAGCAATGAAAGCCATAAACCATGCTGAGCAACATTTCCTCTCTTCTGCTGCACCCCCTACAGGTGACAAAGTCTGTATTGAGGCTGATGGGATTCCTAATGAAAGATGCATTCAATCTATATAAGGAGCCTGCTGAATCACTGCGGGGTGAGGCAAAGCAGGCTGGAGGAGAGCTGCTGGCAGCTTGCTGTCTGTTTCCCAAGAACTGCTTTTGTGTTTGCTTTACTGAAATGTAGGCATTTTAAATAACTACTTTAATTCAGAGACGTTCAGCTGTTGTCCCAGAGCATGTCAAAACCCTTACCTTCATACCAGTTTGTTCACTGCAGGCCTAGAGCCCTAGGTTGGTGCTGCATGGTGTGCTGGGCGCAGCTGTATGGGGACTCCTTCCTCAGCCCTTGCATGTAATGTGCTGGGCAGTGCTAGAAGGGTTGTGGAGGGATTTATGGCTTCCTCGGTTTCCTTGGTACCTCTGTGGCTGCTGGGGATGGCTCTTGGAGTGGTTTATCAGAACGCATAACAATGAGGTCATGTTGGAACTGTTTACTCTGTTTTCCTTCGAAATAGAGCAGATTTCCTGCTCGGCATTTTAAAATAACCACGTGTTACTGGAACACCTGGCTGGGGTCACATCATGCAGAACATCAGCTTTTTGTTTGCAGTTTACTTCTGATGCAATAATTTCATCCTCATTTCAAAGTGCCCACCCTTAGCACTGCAGGAGGGTTTGGAAGCCTTATTACTACCTTACGGCATGGGAATGTGCTGCTTACAGTGCACAGTTGTGCTGGCTGAGCTGTGGTTGGTTTGTTTGTTAAGAAAATGCTGTGAGCAGAACTCTGTAGTTGAGACCCACCTCTGCCCCTGGATCCTCCATCCCAACCCCTACAGCTTCTCCATGGATTAAAGGCGGTGATAGAGCTACCTGGGTGGCTGGGGCACTCCTTGCCGAGAGTGGATGCTAAGCTGTTAAAAGTTAACTCAAATAAAACTCAAAGGAGGCTGTAAAATCCTTTTGTCCTTAGGACAGGGGTGAGCTGTGCTTCAGCAGCTTTCCTGGGTGAGTAAGAGCGTGCGGGCGGCACTGCGGCACGCTGCTGCTGGGGAGGTGCCCATAGCACAGGGATTGCTGCAGCATCCACATCCCAGCCCCCCATGGCTCTCAAGCCCATCCTGCCTACATTCACAACCACTGCTTGCTGCCCTCTGCTCTGTGCCCCTTGTGATGTCAGCTGGGTGGACAGAAAACATGGGCAGTCTCCTTCATAAGGAAATCGGGGCAGGCGGTTGTCTGTTGAAGGCTGGAGAGTGTGTTGGGGTTTACTATTTAAAGGGTGCCTTAGTTTCAGCGTGGTTAAAGTGCAGATTACAGGGTAAAAAAATAAACCCAGCAACATGGACCTTGGTCCTTGTGCACATGGCAGAATTGCCTTGTTGTTAACAACCATTTTAGAGACTGGCAGAGATTGCCTGGAAGCTCTCAGGGAGTGCTCTGGGTTCTGCTCAGGTGCCATTTATTGTTGCACTTTGGGATCATTTTTATGGCACTTTCTGCCATGGCTGTCTGCAGGAGTGATCTCTGCCCTTTGTGCTGTGGTTGTGTCGGTGCTGCAGCACACCTCAGCGTTTTAAGGTAAAAACATTCCTAATTTTGTGCTCAGTTTTGTGAAGAGGAGCCACCCTGCTCCAGGGGCAATGCTGCCCTGAGGATGTGGGCACTTGGAGATGCAGCCTGAGCAATGCAGGAGCACCAGCTCTATCTGCATGCAGCTTGCTGTCACTCATAGCAGTGGTGATGTGCAGCTGTTGGGCTGCAGTGAGGCTGGCCGGTGGGAAATCCTGGCTTTGTAGATATGAATGTTAAGCATTCAGACCTTCTGTTTAACTTTCATGGGTTTGGTAATGACATTTAAACGAAAAAAAAGTGGGAGTTTTATTGGTTCTCCATGGCCTGCAATTACATCTGACCTTTCGTTTGGTACAACAGTCCGTATCCGCTGTATTTCTAAACACTGGCTATTAAGCCAAAGAACTTTCCTCAAGTAAACCCACTGTAAATTTTCATGCTAGCATTTATACTGATTTCTCTTTTGCAAGCACTGTATGGATGCAGTGCTTGAGAATACAGAGAGTATTTTCTGAGGCTGAGCTGGAGACAAGGTGGTATATAACAACGTGCCGTGCGTGTTAAAGCCAGCAGCCCACCTGCTCAGGACAGGAACCAGGCTGAGGAATGGCCCTGTCTGAGATGGGTGCAAAATGCCACTTTTACTGCTCTATGGAAAGGTGCCGTAGCCCTCTGCACTGCAGTTTAGGTTTTCTCGTGTTCTTTGCTATTAGCAAAGCATTTTTACAGAAGTGCCTGATCTCTTCCCTCTTTAAAAACAGGTGTTCAACCATTTCAGTGGTGCTGTTCATCCAATATCAGAAGTCATACTGCTTGTTCACACCACGTTTGCTGTGGCATCCATTCATGTACAGCATATTTTCAGAGATACTTTAATAGCAGGCTGCTTCACAGCCTGGCTCAGGTAACTGTGCAGCCATTGCACTTGGCTCTTTGCTTCAGCAGCTGGAGTGTGAGCATTCTGTGCATCCCAGCCTGGCTGCTGAGCTGGGCTGTGAGTGTCAATACAACTTCTATGAGGCTGTGGAACTTACTTCAGTGTTGGAGGAAGCAGTGCAGGAGTGATTAGATGCTGTGAATGAAATTGCTCACATCTTTTTGTTTGTTTGTCTTTTTAGGACTTAAATACTATCTACTCCTTCCTTCATGGGCTGGACATACTCTCACACTTCAGAGAGCATCAGCTGAGGTAAAGTACTATGGAAGTCATACTGTGTGCCATAGCTGCTGTTGGGGTGTGTTGTGGAGATGAGCAGGGCTTTCTCTGCCTGCACTTAGAGGTGGCAGAACATGAGCTGAGTCCTTCGCTGAGCTGTGACACTGCAGTGCTGTGGCACAGAGTGCAAGCTAATGAGCTCTGCTGACAGCGAGGTCAGGGCTTACTGCCATTTAGCTGCTAAGGACTGTGTAGGAAGTACCCCGTGTCAGCTCCGGCTTGCAGATGCCTTTGAATGTTTCGGACATCCAGATGATCTCAGAACACACAAAATGGAAGGCCAACAAAGCACAAAAAGTGCGTTGGAAGTATTTTAGTGCCTTCAGTTCTGTTGCTATGGCTAATTCCAACGTGTAGGAGTGATTTAAGCGCTTAGAGAACAAGCTGAATGTTATCTATTTGGATAATGAAGAACACCGTAATAATTTGAATTTTCTGGTTAAGCACATCCTTTGTTTAGAACAAAAATAGTTGAGTTTGAGGTCTTAAAGTCTTAAAGCGGTTCTGCTGAAACGTGGTGATTAATGGCTTACGATCTTTGGGGATTACCATTGAAATTAAATGTCTTTTTCTCCTTCAGAATAATGTCATCCAGCGCTCGCTATGAGAGGTACAAGGGCAACCAAGTTCTCTTTTGGTAAGTACACGTATTGCTGGTGGGAGTCCTCCAGCAGAAGTGTAAACAAAACCACCGTAATGTATGCTGTAATATGTCGTTTCCTCCTTTAGCAGTTGGGATACAAGTATTACAACACATAAGCTCTTGTCAGGCAGGCTAAGAGCTTTGACAAGAGCTGGGGGTAGTAGTGCTGGTGCCTGAGTGGTGCCCAGCAACTGGCAGTACGGCTCCGTGGGCAGCAGCACTGTGGCTGTGTGCACCAAGAAAGCAGTGTAAAAAATCAGGCTGGGCTCAGGAGGGGCTGGCAGCAGTGGTGGCAGCTGGGGATGAGCAGGGACTGGTGGCAGTGGTGGGGATGCTCAGCAGGTGGCACTCTTCCCCTGGTGCTGGCTGCCATCGCTTTGCTGGGATAACGCTGTGTAATATGTTTCTGAGCTGCTGTAAAGGGAAGGTCGATAGCAATGATTTTTGGTGTCTTTTCTTCCAGCTCAGAAACTATTGCAAGATGCTGGTACATACTGCTTTCCGGATCTGTGCTCATGAAGGACTCCATGTTTTTACCACCTTGCAGGTATGTGAAGTTGTAGTTTGTTGTTGTCTTTTTTTCCTGGTTAAGTCAAGATCTGGCTTTAAACCAACATTGATGCTACTGTAATTTTTTTTGTTTTTACAATCTTAAAAATCATTTTTTCTATTATTTTGTTTTTCCGAAGTTGGACAGTGGACAAAAATGTTCTGCTAACTTCATTTAAATCCTCCATTCATTAAGTACCACACCAGCCATCAAGTCTTGCCTCGCTGGATTTCTTTAGTTTGAGAGAATCTGTATTTGGCTTATTAACTCAGGGGCCCTTTGAATAACTCCCACGCTGTGGCTGTTTTCTGTAGAGGTCCTTGTCTCAAAAACACTGCTGTAGATCATGCAGTTTCTGTCCTTGGTTTGAGGCTGTGTTTTAATGGCTTCTTTTAATGGTGATTTCTGTGTTAAGGAAGTGAATAGACGCCAGCAGTGCTGATTCCCGAGAGCTGCAGCACAGGGAGTGCTGGGATGTGCTTAAAGTGAGGCTTGATATCTCACTTGAGCTGGACCTTGCTGTGCCGTGATGCTCTGCTTGACCTTGTGTTTATTTCATTGTATCTTGAAACTGCGCTTCTAGGATAGGCAGGAGTGCTTTAAAAAAAAGGGAAAAGACAATAGGCTTGGTATCCAATCCAGGTAGCTGCTGCCTCTCAGCAGAAAGGCTTTCCCTCCAGTCTGAGGTCATGTGATGGGCTCCATCTCCTGCCAGTACTGAACCAGAGTTCAGCAGTGCCAGAAGTGAGGGTGTGACAAACTGAGATTTACTTAAAGCCTATATGAAGATGGTTATTTTCTACTGAATTTGGGGGATGTGTCACATGACTACACCATTCAGATTCTTTTTTTAAAGAAGCAAAACAATTCTAGTTTCTAGTTTACAGCATTACAGCTGTATAGTGGGTAATGAGGAAAAATAGCTGCTAGATAGAAAAGGGGTCACAAATTTCTGTTATGTGAGCAGTTGGCAAGTTGTGGTGGAAATGGTGTAGCTCTGGGGATGTGCTGTTCACTCATGCAGTGAGAGCACATGAAAGGGATCACGCTCCCCTTTTGAATATCCAGCTTGTTCCCTGTCTGTATTTTCATCTTACTGGAGAAGGAAAAATGAAGAATTGAAATGTGAGTGGAGCTTTGATATGCTGAAGGTTCGGAGCAGAAATGCAGGCACACGCAATTAGATAAGCTGAAAGGTTGGCCAGTCAGTGAAGAGCTAAGGTGGATGCAGAGGTGCTGAAGTTGTTTGAACCTTTTTGTTTCCCCCAATGCTTTTGGCTTTGGTGGCACCAACAGACCAGTCCCCCTTGGTCTTCCCAGGGCTCTGGGTCCAGGATCTCAGATGGAGAAGCATGATAATGTTTGGTTGCTTTCCTTGGTCCGAATACCTCAAGTAACACTTCTGTAGTTGAGGGATTTGCAGTCACCAATGCTGTACAGCCTATTTTCATCTGAAGCAGTGCCTTGGATAATATAGTACTCTTCTTTCTGTAACTATAATTAGCACTGTTGAATTACATTTAAAGTAACGCTTGTTGTTATGGATTATTCCTTGTCCCTAGCCAAGTCATTCTAAAAGGAGGCTCAAATACGTGTCTATAAGAAAACACAGCATTACCTTTGTTCTCATTCCATTGGGCATTACTGAGATGCTCCTTTTGATAGGACACAAAAAAGTATCGTTTTATTCCTTGCTTATTTCTGTTTTGTTCTTTTGCTTAAGCAGTAACAGTGGAAATGGCCCACAGTGCATCGTGAGGTGTGAAGCATCTTCTCAAGAATAGAAAAGCTATTTCAGACACTGAATAGAAAGTTGGTAACACAGTAATGATAATTACCTGGGTTTGAGAGTTGATTGTGTATGTGCTTGATGATAAAAGAAATCATTCTTGCAGTGTTCTGTGATGCTGAAGGGAGTGGAGCAGCCTCTTTGGAAGGCATCCTGCTTAGCTTTCAGGCCTCAGATGTGAAGCCCATTTGTTTGATTTATTGAGTATGGAGTAAATGTGTCAACGCATGAGCAAAGGTGAGAGAGGTCGGAGGCAGGTGTCATCTGCACAGAAGTGATGCAGTATGCGGGTGGCTTTGAGACATCCCGGGGGAAAATGGGTGAGGACCAAAATAGCCTGCCACACATTAAGGATTCTATAAATACCAGGGATGAGAAATTAGGCTTTATGGAGACCTCCTAGCGCTCTGAAAAGGTCACAAGCCAGGCTGGAATAGTTCTAATTTTGAAAGACTGGGTGGACAGAAGCATTTACTGTAACAGATAATAGTTAGCAAATGGATTTCAGTTGGAAACTCGATCCTTGTGTATGGCTCGTGGTCACTCACTTCCGATTATCCCTTTGTAACACTGGTGTGGTAATTCCAATTGTGTCTGATCTCTGGAGCATTTGATAAACGTCCTATGGGGAGGGGGCTATATGTCCATCTTTCCTGTGGTTTTCTGTTTTATTTTCAACTAACTTCCTAGTAACTATGTATAATAATTATGCATGAAACTGCTGCTAGATTTATTGGTGAGATACCTTTGCTTTCTCTAAGTGGGACTGGAAAGGGAAAACCTGCTGCCAGTTTCCTGGTCCCTTCCCACAACACTTGTCCTTTCCCTGTTGTCTGCCCAGCTGTTACCTTGACAGATGGAGGAGGCTCCAGTAGACCACTGCTTAACCTGGCTGAGATGCTGGTCAGGCTCCCCTTTTCTTCATGTCTTGTTTCATCCATTATCTACCGTTCTGATGTTTAGCTCAGGAAAACCTTCCTGTTGTTCTGCAGATCATTAAAGAGTAAAATACCTGGATTCAGACCTGAAGGAGGCGTAGCCCAGATGAAGCAGGCAGCTGCCTGTGCATCTCTGTAGGCTCTTGAATGAGTTGGGACAGGTGCTTTCTGTGCAAGCTGTAATTCAGTAATTGGCTTGAAGATTGGAGGATTAAGACTTGCATGCAGGTAGGGTCACGTTTGCTCATTCATCTGATGATGAAGATAAGAACTCTGTAAGACTTTGTTTTTCTTTTTTAAGCAGTAAGAAACAAATCATTAATAGTAGGTACAGAGATGACCCAATTTTGATAACTTTATTGCCCAGAGAACAGATTTGTCAATACACTTAGTACAGTAGGGAAAGAATATGCTTCTGAACATGAAAGTGATGGCTGGAACAAAAGAACAGGATTGGGGGATTTTGTGGAAGGAAAATCATGTCAGCAAGTTAAAGAGTTTTTGTGTTAACCTATCTTGTTAATCAGGATAATTCATTTGAACAGGATATTTGAAGGAGATTACTCACAGCAAGATTAGCCATAGGAGACGTATCAAGGGCCTGGAGGAACCTCTGAAGCCAATTATGTGAATGACAACCTCCTAGAGCTGTGAGAATCGAACCTTGAAGGGAAAAATAGGAAGTATTGAAACATTCAAGATGTGTCTTATTGAAAACAAACATTTCTTTTCCTGACCCTTCCACGGAATTCAGAAATAGCTGTTCTGAAATCTCACAAGTGGAGGAAATTGGTGTTATTATCCCAAATTCAGGTAGTGCATTTGTTGCCTGAAAACAAGTCTCTTTTTTTTACACCCAAAATCCAACCCAAATGCTTGGATTAAAAGAAAATTGTCATAATGAAAGAAGAACTCCAGTTTGGCTTTAAGAATAGTGGCTCAGGTTGGAATTATTGTAGCTTATTTTTTTTCTGAAGTTAATATTTGTAGATAACAATCTTTTAATATATTTTGCAGCTTGCAGCAGCTGTTAAGCATTTCAGTCTCTTCTATGCTACAGTTTTCTGTGCACCCAGTGCTGTGCTTTTATAGTGTTGATAGATAAGAACTGAGGATTAAGGACTTGCTATTTGCACAACTTACATTTCTTCTTCTTTAGACATCTTTTGTTGTAAGCTTTGCCTTCAAATACATTTATACCTCAGATGTATCATCTAAAAACAATCAGTTTTGCCCCTAAAACTTGAAGGACTGCCTACTGCAAACTGTGGATTTGTGCCTTTCAGTGAACAAGCAGCTCAGAGCTCCTGCATTGCCAAATTCCGATGAAGGCAAAGTGGCATCTTTCTGCTGCTGACCATCCTTCCAGGCATCCTGCCTTGGCTGGTCCTGCTGTGTCTGAGCTGTGCCTGTGCTCTGATGAGTGCTGAGGCCTTCTGTGCTGGTCCCAGAGCTGAGCGCTGCTTTCTGCAGGCGCTGCCTCGAGCGAAGGCTGTGAAGTGTTGCACAGCAAGATGAGCACTTGGCACATCTCTTCTGGCACAGAATAATCTTCTACAAGAGCCAGAAGAGTACGTAGGACTCTGTGCAACCAAACAGTCTTACAAGACTCTTACAACCAAACAGTCGCATGATCTTGTCCACAGCTCCCACCAATCCCAGTAATTTCCTTCGTTGGCAGTACCAGGTAAGGTGCTGGCTGCTTCAGAACATCATCTTATTCTGAGCATGATAATTAGGGCAGATGTCTTGAGGGTGCTTAGTGCATTTCACAGCCTTCAGGATTGTTCCCAGTTAAAACTTGCAGCCAGCTTGAGAGAGAAGCCTGCAGAACGTTGCTGTTATTGACTGCTAATGCAGAAAGGGTTTTGGTGATCAGGCATTAATGGGAGATGGTATTCTACATTCAGCTGTGCTCCTTGTGGTCTCAAGTTTCCTTTAAACCATTTTCTGATGGAATTAAATATTGTAATATTTTTATAATGAAGTTACTTTGAAATGCTCAGGACCTGCTCAGCATATGGTGTCTTGGAAACTCTGCACCTACATTTGCCAATTTAAAAAGAAATAACGTGGATGGGGAAAACCCACTTTGGTAGCAGCCCTTTACTGGCTTTAGCTCATCTATTGAATCATCCATTAAAAGTGAGATATTTCAATTCTTATGTGTTGTTTCAATATTTATATATATTTTCCTTCTTTGGAAAGATTATAGAGAAGAAATTTGATTCTCTAATGCAACTTCAGATCTGCGTTCGTGTAACTTAATTCCCCACCAGCTTCATTTTGCGAATCGAAGGCACAGGGACTGTCCAGTAGTTGGAAATGCAGCGAGCTGCAGTGCAGCTCTGCAGCTGCCCAGGAAAGCAGTAATTCCTGTGAGGATTTCTTTGTCCATGGCACTGCCATGCTGTGACCATGGATGAGAAGGAAGAGTTCTGCCTCTTCTCCATGCAAACGCTGCAGCTATGTTACTGTACATCATGAGACTATGCAGGCTTTCTCTTATTTATTGGCCAATTACAAGGAAATTAAGCTTAGAGTATTTCTATTGGGAGTTTAGTAGTATAGATGGATGCTCCGGACTGTTTGCAATGCTCTGTGTAGTGCAGCTGGTAGTAACTGAGAAAGGTGATGGGGATATCTTGGTCTGGGCAGCAGTTCCCCTGCAGCAGGTATGCTGGCTGTTTGCTGAGCAGCTGCTTTGTACAAGAGGTGCTCTGAGGAAAGCAAAGTGATTTTCAAGTGAAGAATGAGCTCTGACTTGGGGAAAAAATGTTGCTATTCATAAACGGATAAAACACCAACAAACAAACAAAACCCAAACTTAACAAACAGGCCTTGCTTCCCTTATTACCCAACTTTTCAGTACACTTCTGGTGAGAGATATCTTTGCCTTGCAGAAACCCAGGCATCTTACTGAGTCAGAAAGGGCATGAGGCTACCAGGTTCTTCTTGCAGTGGTAAAAAGTACAGTTTGTCCTCATTTGTGTGTTCCTACAAGCTGTTTGATGGACAGGCAGTTTGGGGTGAGGATATTCATTTAAAGCAAAATATCTTCAGCACATTACAAGCTGTTTGCTTGGTATACCTTTGCTCTGTTGTATCAGTAACGTGGTGCAGGGCACTGCTGCAGTTAACTATTGAAAATCACCAGTAACTCTGTGCAGTCTTGGTGTCAACTTACACAACCAGAATAACCTTGATTTTTTTCATGTTACTGGAAAATGCAGATTTATAAGATGCTTGTCATCTCTATATTGAAGGCTTTGAGATGTGAAAATCAGGTGTGAGGTCAGAAAACACTGTTTTGGGATGTAGCGGAATATCGTAATTCTGAAGATGCTGCCAATTCGTGCTCAAACAAACAGTGCAGGATCCAGTCTCCATCTGTGTTTGGAGGCTGAAGACTTGTCAGGATGGGCAGTGTTTTTACCTTTAGAAGTACTTTCTGTATTTGGAGTATGGCATAATGAGGAACCATCAGCAGCAACTTGGCCATTGGTACCCAGCTGGCTGGAGTCCAGATGTGCTTACTGTTCCTTAAACCAAGGAGGCTGTGGATGCCCCATCCCTGCAGGCATTTGAGGCCAGCCTGGATGTGGCTCTGGGCAGTCTGGTCTGGTGGTTGGTGACCCTGCACACAGCAGGGGGTTGGAACAAGGTGATCGTTGTCCTTTTCAACCCAGGCTGTTCTGTGATGCTATGAAACTTGTAAATCTTGAAATTCTGGATGCATTGGCACCCAAATGCTGATGTCACTCAGCAGCTGGATATTAATGGTTTTAGACATCTAGACAGGTTTAGAAAACAAAGTATTTTGTACCTCCTATTTAAAGAAATGCTCTGTGTACCGAATAAGTCATTCTGGAGGGTTTTTGAGGTAGCTTGCTTTGTTGAAGTCAAGCTTGTTGTAACAGATCCTGTGCCTCAAAACAGTCTTTGAAGCTTCCTTGTGATGTGAACTGTTGGTTGTGTTAAAATGTCAGTGCTCACAGAATCACAGAATGGCCTGGGCTGCAAAGGCCCACAATGCTCATCTAGTTCCAACCCCCTGCTGTGTGCGGGGCCGCCAACCAGCAGACCAGGCTGCCCAGAGCCACATCCAGCCAGGCCTTGAATGTCTGCAGGGATGGGGCATCCACAGCCTCCTTGGGCAACCCTCTGGGTGAAAAACTTCTTCCTAATATCTAAGCTAAATCTCCCCTGTCTCAGTTTAAAAACAATCCTCCTGTCCTATCGCTTTCTACCCTCACAAACAGTTGTTCTTCCTGTTTTATACACTGCTTTCAAATATTGGGTGGCCACAATGAAGTCTCCTCAGAGCCATCACTCCAAGCTATTCAAGCCCAGTTCCCTCAATCTTTCTTCATAGGAGACTTGTAGGGAAGGATCCATCTTTGGTCCCTTTGGCTCAGTGAAGTTAAGCAGATGCTTGAGTACTGTAAATCTAAGGTTCTGGAGCTGGGCATTATTCATGGGGCTTTGTCTGTACAAGGGAGTTGAACTGTAGAATGGGGACAGCTGGAATGAGATGAACAGCAGCTGCTGAGGAACATGTCATCTGTGTTTCCTGTGTCGGCTGCTCAGTCCCATCCTGTAGCCTGAAACCCCATTAGCTGTCAATGCATGATGTCACGCTGGTTCAACTCGCATTCCTTTCTCATGTGATACCATTGCTTAAGCATTTTTAATTACAAATAGCAGCAAATGAAGAGGAAAGCAAGGTTGTGGCAGCTGAGGCATGCAGGGGTAAACAAAGCCGCCTTTGTTTACATGGGAGATGTTGCTCATGTGGCTGTGTCACAAGCCAGTGAGTGCAGATGTAATAGGTGAACAGCAAGCGAGAGGAGCATGCAGTAGGTTGATCAGAGCTGTGATGTGGCTCATACAGCTGATGCTTCTGGCAGCAGGCAGCTATGGAATAGAGATGTGTACATTTAAGACAATATCGGTTACATTCATTGAGGGGAATGTTGAAAATTGATATTGAAATGTGGTTGTAATGGCTGGGGAAACCATGCCCATGTCTCAGCTTGGTGAGAGGACATCACGTGCTGAGTGCCAGGAAGTAATTAAACATGACCTATTGACTGGTAAACATGAGGCCTTTAGGATCTGCAGGGTGGGTTTTGTCATTGGAACATAACCTTTTTGTGTGTTCGGTTGTTGTAAAGTGCCTGGTGGACCAGAAGGGGCAGTGCCCAGAGCCCGACCTTTGATCTAAGCAGCATCTTCCTCCTATCGTGTTCTATGCATGATCATTGCTTAATTAACAAGTGTTGCAACAGAAGCAGAGGGAAGCTCAGCAGTGCCGGGGTTTCACCCTGCGTTTATATAAAATAAGAAGGAGAAAAAAACCAATACCCTTCCCTCAATCTCTGTAGTCTGATAAACGACTTCTATGCAATAAGAGTGCTTGGTTTACGTGACCTCCAGCAGAAAATTGTAGCTTTTTCTGACCCGCAGGGTATGTAGAAAAAGTAATAATCAGTTTTGTGGTAAAACTGATCATGATTATTTCTGCTTTAAAAAGATGCGGGCGTTTTTTGGTGCACGTAACACCTCTAGATTTCCAGCTGAAGGTCTGTTCATTTAAACCTTTGTTGCAAGGGGTAGAACCAGGACTGCAGTTTGTGTGGTTTGTCTCAGTGCCGATGCTCCGTGCTGCAGAAGGTTGGTTCGTTTCACTTTGTTGTTCTCTTTTGGTTTGTGGAGGAATAGATCTGATGTACTGCAGATGCTCAGCAGCTCACACTGCATGGCAAAAGCATGAGTGAATGCTTTTCAAGTGACTGAAGCTGTGAGAACTTCAGCTACATGTGCGGAAAATACCAATTTTCAGTGTGAAACCTGTGCTTTTCTGGCCTTCTCAAGCATGGGTGAGAAAATTCCAGTATGACTTCATAGCAGTTATTTCAGTTACTGATTTTATTTATGGTTTTTTTTTTTTTCAGTAGATAACAAATAAAATCAAAACTTGACATTACAATCTGCGGTGCTTCTGCTAATAGCAGTGCTTTATCCTGTCAGCCTGGAGGATTGCACTGATGAGATATTTGCTGGAATAAACTGAAGCTTCACTTCCTTTCCTGAAAACACAAATGTCCTGGATGAGTTTTCTGTGTGCTAAAGTGCTGCTTATAACACGGGCCTTTTCAGTGGTCTGCACTGTGGTGGTGTTTCACGGAAGGTTTTCTGTAGAGATGACTACAACTTTATGTGGCTGAACTTCCAGATGTGCTTTCCAAGTGTAACTGTAGCAGAAAACAGCAGAGCACATCTACTGGTTAGGGTTCATCTCTGGATTTGCCTTAGCCTTGTTTTAATGCAAACATTAATCTTGACTTCAAGTTAACTTATTCTTCGGTTGTTTTGCCTGCTGATGTGTTAGAAGTTGATTGCTGTTGGCAGCCTGAGTTTGCAATACGGCAGCTACAGCTACAGCATTGCTAATCCAGTTGGGATGCTGTTAATGAAGTAGACTTCTTTAATTTGCTGCCTGTGTGGGAAGGCTCTCACTTGAGCTGTGGGGGCAGAAGGTCTGCAGCCAGTGCTGAAGGCACTGTGTGGGTTTGGGTATCTGCAAAGCGGGATGGTCTTAGGAGAGAGTGTTCTTTGTATTCGAGCTTCACGTAAGAGCCTGTGATGAGAGGGACTGAGTAAATAATAATTAAAAAAATATGTTAATGATGCTGTTATGTTAGAACTGTTTGTACAGTAATTTCCCCCAATTGTTTGTTGGTTACTTGATTTATTTTTTGGAGGGTGTAATAATCTGCACCGTAGCTGATAACTTTCATTACTGAAGAGACGAGGTGAGCTGCTTGTCTCATTCTTTCTCATTTCTTTCTGTCCTTCTGTAGTTTTGGCAAGCAGTCTGGAGGAAAACGAGGATGCGAATGTATCATACTGGAGCCTTCAGAAATGATCGTGGTAAGGCAGATTTTTCAGATGTGTTTAATCTATGGCCGATTTCTGCTATTTCTTTCTGTCTTGTAGCAAAAAGCTGATTGTAAAGTATTTTATAAAACTGCTGCAAATCTGCCTTGATTTCAGTTATACCCGGGGCTGCTATCAGACCGGCAGTAGCTATGTACATTTAATCTAGATGGGTAAATGATGGTGATGATCAGAATGATCGTGTCATTTCTCTTAAAATTATATTTATTTGAGTTCCTAAAGCTTACCATGTAGGGCCGACTCGAGCATTCCTGAGTTATGGAACAATAGACTGCTGTCTTGAGTATTCTATGTCCATCCTCACCCCCTGATTCATTGCTTTTTGCTGGCCAGGCTAGCAATGCTGGGTCTGCTGGGAAGTGGCACTCTTATTCTCAGCTCTGCAGTTCCACATAGTGTGAAGGCTTTTAAGTAAGAGCTGAAGGAACATAGGCTGCTTATTCATGCTTGAAGGATAAGGCTTTCAGCTTCGCTGCCATCAACCTTTTCCACGTCCGCTGTGCTTCCTGAGAATACTTACGAACATTGCCAAGTTTGTGTGTTCATTGAAAGATACTGTATGCACAGATGTCTGCTGTGTCGGGTGAGCTTCTGCACTGCATCATGGCACAGGGATCTGTCCAGCTCCATGGGTATCTTCCTGTCTGCTGGAGGCCCTTCAGGCTGATGAAGCTGAGAACAATTCACTCTGTTTCTAAACAGATCAACAGTTGAGACTGTTTTTGCTCACAAGCTAATTGCACAGCTCTGTGCTTACAGACCTGCTCCAGGTGCTTATAGAGCCGCTGGGCTGTGTCCTGCACAAATACCATGGACTGGTGCAATTGCTGTTTGAAGTGGAAGGCATGTCACTCCTCCTGGTAGTGACTCACCTGCTGCAAGTGGATTCGCTGGTTTACATGAAATACTTTCCATGCACAAAGTGTATGTTATTGTCATCACTGTAATTGAAAAAAACAAACCACAAAACAACACCCGAACAAAAAAATAGGCAAGCAAATGGAAAAAAAAATGAATGTGAAGATACACACAAAGGAGTATCCTCTCCACTGAGCATGTTCTGCCTTCCAGTCTTTGAAGGGAGCGTATAAACAGGAGGGGGAACAACTGTTTATGAGGGTGGATAGTGATAGAACAAGGGAAAATGGTTTTAAACTGAGACAGGGGAGGTTTAGGTTGGATATAAGAAGAAAGTTTTCACCCAGAGGGTGGTGACGCACTGGAACAGGTTGCCCGAGGAGGCTGAGGATGCCCCATCCCTTCAGGCATTCAAGGCCGGGCTGGATGTGGCTCTGGGCAGCCTGGGCTGCTGGTTGGCGACCCTGCACACAGCAGGGGGTTGGAGCTGGATGAGCACTGTGGGCCTTTTCAACTCAGGCCATCCTATGATTCTATGAAACTGGAGAGGTTGGTTTTTTTCCTGTGGGGTTTCCCAGGGGAGTGTCGCAGTCCTGCAGAAGCCACTTGTATACATCAGCATTGCCAAATGCTGACGCTTGTTCCTGGAGAGAACTGCACAGCCTGGACAAGTGTCCTCTCTGCTTTAAAGCTCTTGAATTTCCTGTAGTTGTGGTTAAGTTCCACTGACTGTATAGAGGCACCTGAAAGTACCTCGCATCCATTCATGGAACTTCAGTGTCCTCTTCTACAGGAAGATCAGTGAGCTAGAAGTCCTCAGTTCATAACTTGCAGGAGAATATGGCTCAAGTACTGTCAGTTTGCTATGTAGGACTTCCAGTGGGGTGAGAAGAGAGCCTCTGTGGTGGCATTGCTTCACTAGTGTGCTCAGCTTCCATTTCACTCATTAATTCTTATTACTTCCTCTTAATTTCTTTCTTTTTTTTTTTATGGGAGACTTTTTCTTTAACACGCGGCGCACAATTAGACGTGCAGTGTCTGATGAATATTTATCATCAAGAGAAAGCATTCGCTGCTTTAACCCAGTTAAAGATCACTGCCGTTCTCTGCTTTCGCTGCTGCTTTCCTATTTTTTTTCCCTTTCCTCTTTCTTTTTTAGAATGTAAATCAGTTTTTTGAAATGGGAATCCTGTGGGAACTGACCCATTTTAAAGGCCATAAAATGTGGTCATCTTAAGTTAATGAGGATAACAGATAGCGTGTGAATAGGCAGCGTAGCTCATATTTTGGAGGCTGAACAACCTATTGAATTAATAATGGGGCCATTTATCACTTAAGAAAATGGCCCCATATTGCAGTGTGTTTTCATGTACTAAAGTTGCCTTTCCTTGGCATCTTCATTTTCATCTTTAGATTCATTGTAAGATCACATAGGAGCTGCATGGTGTTCAGAGATGCTTGCACCAAGTGCAGAGTGACGTTGAGGACAATCCCATGATTGCCTTTGGTTATTTCTTTCTGTGGCAGCACACACAGTGGGTGAAGCAGTTTGCATGGAGCACCCTGCAGCTGTTGGAACCAAGTGGAACAAAGCAGCTCCCTTCTGGAGAACGTGCCCAGTTAGTGCACCGATCCATTTGTTCTCATGTAATAGACGTGCAAGATGCTAGGAAGGAGCATGCTGGGCAGCAGTGCCCATCAGAGCTGGTGCCAGGTCCTGTGCTGTGCCATTGCAGTAGTGCAGCACTCAGCAGAAGCCTTCATCCCGTGGGGCTGCGCTCTGTGCCAGCAGGCTGAGTGGCAACCAGGTGCAGGCAGGGCCGAGTGCTGCTCATGCTGGGGAAGCTGGGTGCTCAGAACCAGCTGTAGGCGCAGTGATGGCCATGAGCACCAGCAGCCCGACTGACAGCCATCTGCTGGTGGCACTGAACTGGAAGCTGCACAGAGCTATTTCCTGGCATTCTGATTTGTATTTTTGTTTTGTTGGGTTGGTTGTGGTGCTAACTGAAGGAAGCAGGTGGTCTCGGTGCTGCGTTTCCACTGGCAGTTGGTTGTTTGTGCTTAACAAACCATGTGTTTGTGCTCACCTCTTCATTTTCAGTTAGAATCGTGGAGGAAAAACAGCATCATCTTGCAGTAAGTGCTTATTTTAGCCTTCAAACTATCTGTTCAGCTGGGGGTTTGATAGTGAAGGTCCTTAGTGCAGGGCTGGTGGTTGCCTACTGCTGCAGGGAACCCCATCAGTGGGTGCCAGATGCACACAGCCCTGCTTTACTGTCTGTGCTCCCATAACCCGAACCCAAAGGAATAAGAAAGCAGTGCGTTTATTGAAGCAGTTCACGTAGCATGTGCACAGCATTCACAACAGAAGCAAGGCAGTTTTAAAGGTTACTTATTAGAGTAAGTGTAAGAAACCAAACCTCACTGCTTCAGGAAACCCGTGCAGTCTGAGAAATGAAAAGTGTGGTTCTCGCTTACCGAGTGAGCTCTGCTTTTCTGCTTTCTTGCTGGTAACGCTGCACTGTGAGGGCAGCCTTCTATTTAAAATCCAGCATGTCTTTAAATTGCATTGCCAGTGTATATTTTTCTCTGTGGAATTAAAAATAACCCATGAAATAAGCCCATCACCTGCATCTTCCTCTGACCTCTGGGAAAAGCAATGTGGAAAGTGGAAATGATGTTGCTTCTGTGAATGGTTCAGCTATTTTCAGAGACTTGCCTGTTACTGCCCGTTAAGTCTTTCTAATTTTCATGCCTTTATACCTTTTTCATTTGAATTCAGAGATAATTTACCCAGCTGTGTGAAGGGAGGGCTGCGTGATGCAATGTGGAGCTTCTCCTGTTCTACTGCTGGAGTCTTACGTTTAGGAAAGCCTGTTTAAAAAAAATCATTTAGGGCAGCAGAAACTCATAGTGTAACTGTATGGCAGAGGAGCTTCTTGCTGGCTGCAGCCCATTTGCAGCACGTCTGTTCTGTTTCCTGCTAGGATACACTTTTCCAAAACATCAGAAGGAAGTGGGGAGGGATGGGACTGCTTTTTATAGAAGGAGGGATTGGTGCTAGTGAGATAAAAAGGATTCCTGTTGGCTTTTACTAACAGGATAAATTTACCTTATTTTTTTAATGTTTAGTTGAAGATGTGATTTTATCAAGGTGTGAATCGAGTTGTAGTGAATTCTTCATAATCAGTTGGAAGCGGTTAGAAATAAGCGTGGCACAGGGAAAGTAGGGCCAAGAGCTATTTCCAAAGCAAAAACCCGCACCAAATAAGTAACCAGCACAACAGGAATGTTGTACGTTGTTTCTCTGTGACTACTGCATGAAATGAGTTGAGCTTTGAAAAAATACACTGATAAAAATGGGATTAAATAATAAAAATTCAATGGCTTTAAGCAGATTGTAAATGTCATAGCATCATAGAGTGGCCTGTGTTGAAAAGGGTAGATATCTAAACGATAACTTGCTGAAGGCATCCTTAGAATCAGACACGTATATAACTCCCGTCGTGTGATGTGTGTGTGGGGGCAGAAGTGTTTCTGCCGATGAGTGACATTAATGTAGAGGATACGGGTGCAGCTTTAAAAAAGAAAAAAAGGCTATTTCCTGGAAGGAAGCTGCGACCTCCGGCTCATTGTAAGAACGTCGCTCTGAGCCATGCACGGCGGTTCTCCACTGCATCTGCAGTCTTTTTCTTGACTATAATTTAACTGTTCTCAACTTATGTTGGTTCCATCCTCATGAGCTTGCTACGGCTCCATCGGCTCTCGGTGCTATGGAAGAACTGGATGTTTAACCAAGAGCCTGAACATGTGTTTCAGGTGGAGAACTCCAAAGACAATGAGGAAAGCATCCTGCAAAGAGAAGTCCCGCTTCGACAGTCCCGGCGCAGGTTTAGGAAGATCAACCAGAGGGGTGAGCGCCAGACCATCACCGACAACGTGGACGCCAGCAGCTACCTGTCGGTGAGTCTGCTCTCTGCTTGCTGGTTTCCTGTTCTCGTGTTCCTGGCTCTGGGGACACTGAGCAAAGCCACGGAGGTGAGATGAGCTGGGCTGTGCTTGCTGTAGCTGTGGATGCTTTTTTTTGAGTGCTTTGGAGTGGAGCACTTCATGTTGTAACGAAGGTTCAGACTGTTGTTTGAAAAGGGGTTATTTCCTTTATGGGCGCTTGATTGAGCACTGCAAATAAATCTTAATGTGTCTGCTGAAAGAGAAGTGGTCAGTCTTGGTGCTGGTTGGTTTTAGCTGGAGTTCTTTTGGTAAGATGCAGGAATTAGTTGCTGGTTTTTTTTTTGTGTGTGTTTTATTTTCCCCCCTTAGATTTAGGCCATGCTTTGGAATGGAGTCGATCACAAAGGCAGCTCAATGCAATAATAGCACTATCTGTCACATTTACCTGCTTAAAAATAGCATAGCGGTATTTCAAGCATCAAAAAGTAATGGCAGCTCAGTTGCCACTTTTAAAATACTTTGCAGACTGTTGTCTGCTCTGTGTGAAGGCACGTACTGCTGTGGTTTTGAGACCACAGTGCTTTTCTGAAGGCTTCTCTTTACCCTTATTTTTCACGTACAAACTTCCTGCTACTAACAGGATATGTATGTGTGTGATCTAGACAGATGATTTCATTGAAAGTAATTGTTCCAAAGGTTTTGATTTTGTTGGAAAATGAAGCACTGACAACCGGTGCTAACACTGAAATGCAGAAACTTTGGCCAGCCTTCGTGCACAGAAAAGAAAAAAAAAACATATTCAGTTTCTCCCCCTTTTTCCTGTTTATGCACTTCAGAATATCTGAAGTGTGCACTTAGCTGGAAACTTAAAAGATTTCCTCTCTGTTTCAGCATCAAATGCTGTTTCTCTTTTTCCTCTTTCCCCATGCTGTTAACCGTGGCACTGCAGGTGGGTGACTTGTAGGCTCTGCAGCATTCCGGTGAGCAAAGGTGACTTTGGTGCTTGTCTGCTAAGCAGAACAGCTCTCGCTGCCATGACGAGAAGCAGACGTGCTGCTTGAAACTGAACATTCTCTTCCGTCTCATTTCAAAAGCTGTCACATGTTGGTTTTTATCATTACTGAATAATCTGTGTTAGTCATTGATGAACGGAGCTGTTGGCTCCTCCGGGCTCTGGGCAGCCTAATCAGGCTTTATTAGGAATTAAGTTCCAATCTGTGTATGACAAAATCTCATTCCTTTGCTTGTTGTTTCTGTAACGTTGAGAAGCATGCAGGAAGCAATTATTAGGTGTCAGTGCCACAAGGAGGAGAAGGCCAGGAGGCGGTGCTGGTGCTTGATGTGCCTCTGGCCCAACATGGGAGCCATGGACAGACTGCTGCCTTTGCTCAGAGGGGCGCTGGGTTGGCACTGCTGTATGTGGTGCCAGTTCTTCCTGTGTGGAGTTGGTGTGTTGGACTTGCAGGACTGTGATCAGTCAACAAACGATGTCCTAGTCATAGAATCATAGAATGGCCTGGGTTGAAAAGGACCACAATGGCCATCTTGTTTCAACCCCCCTGTTACATGCAGGGTCACCAACCAGCAGCCCAGACTGCCCAGAGCCACATCCAGCCTGGCCTTGAATGCCTGCAGGGATGGGGCATCCACAGCCTCCTTGGGCAACCTGTTCCAGTCAGGGTTTTTCTTCCTGTTGATTTATTTTGTACGATGACAGCCACATGCTGTCCACGTCTGGCTTGGTGTGTACTGTTTCTTGTGGGGATTCTAGTTGTTTCCTTGGATTTCTGAATATATATATTTATATATATGATAGGAAATGATATAAACTTCATAAATCTTGAGCACACTCCTGCATCTGCTTTTATGTCACTTAATTAGGGATATAAAAGATCCTGTTAACGCTGCTAGGTGTTCTCCTGGCTGACTGAGTGCTAAGTGGCAGGGAACCACCTTTCTGGTACAAAATCGGCAAGCTGTCGGGCTCCAGCAGCCTGGATTGAAATACCAAGCCTGGCTTTTGCAGCCTGGAATCTCCTCATTGGAAAGTGTTGTGTCCCAGTACTTGGTGCAGCGAAAAGTAATTTGTATCTCAACAGATGACAATGAAATGGGCCCAGCTGCCTGTTTGACAAGTAAACAACGCAAAGGATGCCTATATTTTTCTATATTCAATTTAAATCTGTTAAAATAATGAATTTTCCTGAGTTGTTTTGTTCATTCTGTGCCTCTGTTTAATCGGTTCAGCTCTTGCCTTGGGAAATAATACTTGGCCATTGGTCACCAGTGGTTTTGAAAAGCAAACACGGTAATGTAACCCTGCACTTCAACCCAGCGGAGAATGGGCAGGATGAGGAGGAGGGGTTTTGAATGAATTTGCCAAGAACTTAAAACAATGTTTCTTCTAGAGCGAGGAAACTGTTTACAAACTTGCCAGCACATTTCCTCTCTGACCCAATGCTAATGAATAGACGCAGCATTGTACTTCGCTCTCCAGCCTGTTGCTGAGTGCTCTGTGACAGATGCCGCATGTGGCTTGATGGACCTTTTGTGAGCCCTGCTTGGGCAGGAAGGCTTGGTGCTTTGTGCACAGTGTGCCAGGAGTCCCCAGCTTCCAGTGGTGCGATGAGCTGAGTGCTCAGTGTGCTGGTGGTTTGGTCTGGAAGCACCTCTTGGGCACAGGCAGCTTTCTGCCTTCTAAAGAAAACACAGATCCTGTAGGTATTGGCACTTGGTGTTGCTTTAATGCAGCACAGGACTTTTCCTTTGGCAATTAAAAGCAAACACAAGAAATCCTCTATTTAAGGGGAATTAATCTATGCAATTTCCATTAACTCCTTGAAATGTAAATCTCTGAGCATGAAATATAGCACGATTAATATTTATGATGAAGGTGAGTCCTTGTTTTTATAAAGCATTACCCGTTAGGTGGTGATGTGAGCTTGCATCTGCTCTTTGCATGGAGCTCCCTGCCTGTTCTGCTGGAAGAAGTTAGTGGAAGTCCCTGAGGTTTGCCATGAGAGAAATAGTTGTGTGCAGATTCCTTATGTAATACTTTCAGTTATGATTACCGTATTTGAAACTCTTTCTCTTATATCTCTTACTGAAGTGAAAAAACTCTAGTACTTAATTTAACTGTTTATCTTCGGGATCACCCACATTCAGAATGATTACTGGTATCTTCATTTGTCCTTCTCTTCTGCCTGAAGGACAACTCGGTGCTAAAAGTTGGTGTCTGTTTCTGTCTTCAAAGTGTACGATGGCATGAATGTGTTCTTGTAGTATGTGTGCTGGTGATAGCAGAGCTGCTCAGTAGCAGGTGGAACAGCAAAGGCTGCCTTGTGCTCACAGCTTCCAAGAGCTGTGCCAGGGCTCTGCTTCTGCTGGGGCTGGATCTTGTAGCACAGCCAGCCAGCAACATCCTGGGGATAGACGGGTGCTTGGGGAGACCTACCCAGTGCTTCTCCCAGAGCGTGAAATAGCAGTGCTGCTCATGATGGGGAGGGGAGGGGTGGCTGTGGCAAAGCCCAATGCCACAACGATGTGGGTGCCCTGTTTGCTTTTGTCTCCGGAGAACCATCAGCATTGTGCCTGTCACGCTGGGTGATGGCCTGGGTGGTGGTGGGGGGAAGTGAGGCTGGAGGAGGCTCTTGTCAGGCTTAATGAATTAGAGCAAAATGTGCCACTGGTGTTAATTATGCCTGTTCTTGCTTCTCCTTCAGATGTGATTCGTTAGTATGGTTGCTTATCTTCATGGAGATGGGCACTCTTTGTGCATATGTCTGTCTGCAGCGCAGATAAGAATGCAGACAGGAACCAGGGTCAGGCAGCAGGGTGCTGGCACAGCCACAATGAATATTCAGTCATTCCTGGTTCTTAGTCTAGCTTTCAAGCCAATAAATAATGCAACTGCATTTTTTATTACAGAAGGAGAAAGGTAATTCTGGTCGTCTTTGTTCAGCTCTGTTCTGAACTGTTGTGAGCGTACAGCAGGTATGGATGGGACTGCAGCTGGGTTCTTTCTTCAGTTAATGGTTTGGGGAAGAAGTGTTTGATGTCAGTTCTGGGGCTGTGTAGAAGTTACACTGCTGATTTCTTAAGGATTCAGAAAGCAAAAGGTTCAGATATTTATCTTCACAATTACAAACTTGAGGCACAGCACATGTTGCGTTTGTATTTCTTCCAGTGAACGAATCCAAACAGAGCGTAACACTTAAACGCAAATTTCAGTGTGACCATCACACCTGTGAACTTGCATGTTTTTGATATTAATGAGATTTTAAAGGCTTACTATTCTACACATTTGGACAGTAATTGATGGTTGAAATGAAGAATATCCTAGAAATAGCACACCTGAGGTGTGACATAATGAACTTTCCTTAGTCATCCCCTTTCTCAGATGTGGGAATATACTTCTTTTTATTAAATAAGGAAACTCTTCTAAGAGGATGATGAGGTTTAAGAGCTTTATTCTATTACTAACTTTTGAGGACAGCATCCTGATACTCGCCTCTTGTGCAGATTTTCCAGGAGCCTTGTTAGGAGCATTTATCTGCAGAGCAGTTTGTCACTCGAAGACTGCTTGAGTGGCAAGTTTCTTGTTCTGTGATCATTGCTTAATGTAATCCCATCGGAGGCCGCAGTTAGTGGGGGGTATCTCACTATTGCAGGGGGTTAAGTCACGTCTTAATATACCACATCAAACTCATTGGCTTTTTACCCATCAGTGATGCTTTCCTTTTTAAACACTGTAAAATGCTGCGGGTGTTTTGTAATCTAAGTGCCAGATAAATGTGCTGAAGTGGTACCTGGTGTGGATGTGAAGCAGCTCATACCACTTGCATCCTGCCTCCAGATGCCTCTTGCTGAAGCTGGTGCAGTTGGGAGCATCAGCAATTCCAGCAGGGCTGTGGCTGCGCTGCATGCAGCTGAAATTGCCTCGGGAATCATTCTGGAGGGCTGGGTCATTGTTCTATATGCAGATGGTTGCTTGTTAATGCATTTGGACCCGACACTTTGATATGTTTGACAGTTGTAGCTTTATTATCTAAGATTTGGAAGGAAATCCAGATCCCCCTGAAATCCCTCAGTCTCGCTGTGTCCTGAGCAGCAGGAGCAGAAAAACACACCATGGGTCACGAGATGCACAGGGATCATGCAAGTTCTCTCTTGCACTGTTGTTACAACATGAGGATTTCCTCTCTTTCAGCTTGTCTCTGAGGTCAGGTGAAGCAGCCCATGGCCCAGCTCACAGGCTGCAACGTGTCAGTGTGCCTTAAGGCTCTGCCACCCTGGAGCTGCTGGCACTGCTGCTTTCAGTTCCTGCCATCCAGGAGGCCCAGTGCTGCTCTGGCTTTGTGGTGACACATCCCTACGTGAAGGTGGAAGTCTGGGCGTGTGGCAGGGAAGGGGTGAAGAACAGCTTTCTGCAGTTGAGAATTGAGAGCTGCCATCCTGTCCCTCTGGGCTCTGGTTCAAGTGGAGCTCATCCCTCCACCTTGACTGCTGGGTGCCCTTTTGTTCCCTTTGATAAGCTGGGGGTCCCCCAAAGGCACATCTTGGGTTTTGTTTCACAGCTTGATTCCCCCTTGCTTTATATTGTCAGCCCAGTTACTGTCAAGTGCTCCTGGTGACCGTCACTGCAAAGCTCCCATCTTCACATGCTTTGCATTCAGATGCTTCCTGGTAACTTCCCCAGCCACTGGTGCTTTCCATTCTGATGAGGTTTCTGAAGAGCGATGACACAAAATAAGCAGATCTGTATAAAAGCACTGCTCTTCTGTTAATACCTGTGCTCTTAGATTATTTCTTTTCTTTCTTTAAGCATGTATAACGTGTATGTCCCGATTTATCAATAATTAGAGGGATTATAATTATTCTGAACTTGTATTTGGGAATTTCCCTGAAGGGTTCATTCCAGTTGTGGGATGACACGTGTACTTGTGAACAGCATTGAGGAGTGCTACAGAAATGAAACTAGCTCAGACAGAAACACGGGAGGGTTTATTTTAGGTGAGCACCTGCGTTTCTTTGGGTCTGGTCGGGCTGCTGGCAGTGATGCGTGGAGCTGAGCAGTGCAGTTTGCTGTGTGCTGGGGCGGAGTGATGGCTCTCCTGCAGGATGGATGGATACCTGTGTGACTGCCAGGCTGGTCGCCTCGCTTCTTGATCAAGGTATTGAAAACTGTTAGGGAAAATAACCTTGAACATTGCTTGTCCGTGGGGGAACCTCACCATGCCTTTGTGTGGGGGAAGCAGGGAGCTGCTGCGTGGCACTGAGGTTTGCTGCTGTGCTCAGGTTTGCTCATATTGTGGATGGCTGTGGGAGAACTGTATGGTTCCCTAAGTGACTCTCAGCTTGTGAAGCCCAGACAAGTTTATGGTGTTTTGTTAAACTTTGGTCTATTTTTATAATTTACGAGTGGTAAAAATAAGTTACTGTTATGGAATGCATGAAGAACTCAGCTCAACAGCTTCACACGTACTTCCCAGTCATTGACTGATTCCTGTTCGTTTCTAGGTCTGGTTATCACAGTTATCTTTCCCTAATGTGTTGCTTAGGAGGCAGATCTCAGTAAGGCAGTAGTTTCCTCAGCTGCTCGTGGTAGGGTGTTTGAAACTGGGCGATCTGCAAGGCCCCTTCCAACCCGAGCCACTCTGTGAGTCTGATTCCAATCTTCTTACAAAACAAAGAAATCCCACCTAGGTGTATGCAGATGAGCATGCACAAGGAAGAAGAAGTGAAGTCCCATGTGCTCTGCTCATAGCGATCCATTATCTGTTCCTTCTCCATTCACCACACAGACACGTTTACACCATCGTATAAATTAACGTAGTTCCTTGGAAAACATTTTGTGTAGCATGTTCGGAGTTAATGTGTGCTCTGGTGGATCCCGAGAGGTTGGGTGGCAGTTCCAAGGATATTAATTCTTTATAAGCAGCCTCTTAAGCAAAATAGATCGAGCGTGTTCAAGTGCTGTGCCCACTGCTCGGAGCTGTGTGCTTCTGATGGCTGATGGTAGAAAGCAGCACTAAGCACCAGTTAAAGCGCTGTCAGTCTTTTGTGGCTCCTGGAAGCTTTTGGCGTATGAGCTGCAGTTCAGTCAGGTCCTTTTTCTGTTCATATCGCTTCATTACTGCTGTGTTTTGAGATGGCATGCATGTGGATTGTTGTGGAGGTTGCTGGGGGCAGGCAGTGGGCTGGTAGCCTGTATGCAGGTGGGTGGGAGTGTGCCAGGCTCTGGCCTTTGTTTCCTGCCCTCCTCCTGAGCTCTTCTGTTCACTGCTGTAATGAAGTAAGCAGTCTGATGGTATCCTCGTTGGTTGCCAGCTCAGCCTTCTGCTTGTTTGTGGGCTTATGACACCTTAGAGAGAAACAGCCTTGTGAAAAGGCATGTTGTATTTCATGTTGCATTTCATCCTCAAGAGCTGCACATTGAAGGTTTTGGGCTGTGATACCTTCAGATTTGTATTTAAGCTGAAACATTTATGTGGTTTAGAATATGGAAATTTGCATCAAATCACCAACGTAGTTCTGAAGCCTTTTGGGCCGTGCTGGGAAATGAGAATATCCAGATATAACATTTTCCAGTTACATTCACCATCCAAAGATGTCGGTCTGTAGTGCAAGCCCAGGGATGCCCTGCGTTCCTCGAAAAACTTGGCATGAAAACCACCATGAGAAAACAGCTAGAAGAACATCTCTGGTTTTGGCATAGAACTGACTGTTCTTTCTAATGACTATTACAACAGCATTGGTAATTTTTGCATTTGAGCTGTAGAAACTTTGTTAACGGGAAAACATTTGTCAGATGAAGTGCTTGAAGTAGTTGATGAAATGAAGTCTGACTGAACGGAGCAATCCGTGCAGCTCAATTCCTTGTTGGTACTTTGTCCTTGCAAGTCAGACCTGCCTGCTGTTGCTAACTGTTTAGTTCTGTTCTCACGCCTGAGCTTTCCTTTGCGGTGGGGCAGCCACAGCAGACATGTATTGTTTTTATGACTTGGAGCTCTGCAGTGTGTCTGACAGCTGTGATGAAACGTGCCTTTGTTTGTCAGCTTGGCTGTAGGTGTGTCTGTGTGCCGAGCCTTGTGTGGCTGCCATTGGTTTCACAGATCCGGTGACAGTAACCAGGATGTTGCTGCTGCTTGAAACCCTTCTTCTAGGGCAGGGTCTGTGCTGTGCTCCCCAGCACGACCGGTTTTAGGTGCTGGGTACAGCTGCATGTGGGTGCCCTGCAGCCCAAGCAACACTGCCTGCATGCTGCGTGGGGAGAGGCAGTGCTGCCTTCTGGCACGGCTTGCTCAGCACCCATGCTGGCACTTGCATTGCTAGGCTGCAGGCTGCTGCCCTGCCTGCTGAGAAACAAAAGCTGACTGTCTAAACTCAGCCTCTCATAGACAGTCATCTCCACGTTTCTGTCTGTGGTAGGAACAGGAAGGTCCTTCCTGCCCTCTCTTGCTTATTGGCCTTCAGCTTGGTGTTCAACGTCCAGAAAAAATGACAGAAAAAAATAGTAGAAATGCCATTTTTTAATGATTAAAACCTGATCTGTTGAGTTAATGCGTTGTTCTCAAGGTCACTGAGTCAGAAGGGTTTTTCCTGTGGGGGGTGGTGGGGGGCAGTGGTGTTAGCACCTAGTGTTGCAGGCAGCCTTCACCTGCTTGTGCTGACTTCAGTTGTGGGAGGAAAAAATGGTATTTTGTGTTTGACTTTGTATCAGCTTCAATAGAGACAGTGTTCAGGATGAAAACGAAATATATACTTGTATATGTCAGAGGGGTTTTCAGCTTCCAGCCCTAAGGCTGTGGCTGCCTGGTTGGTGACAGCTGGGAAATCACACTGAGGTCAGTGCTGGGTTTGGGCTCTGACACCAGGTCAAGGGGATGTTTAAATGAGCAAAACCGTAAAAGGGCTTGGGAAGTTCTTGTGTTTTTCGCATCTCTGGGTGGGTTTGGTCCCACACAGTGCCCTGTTGGCGTGGTGTCCACTCAGCATCACCAGTGGGGATCTCTCTGTATGTGCCTACAGCTCCCTGCCCGCTACCAAACTGAGGTGTCAGGAAGGAAAGGGGTGTGATACGAATTGCCTCTTGGTTGGGCTGCAGCAGTGAACTTTTAATTTCACTTGTGGGGTGAGGGTTTCCCCTTCCCTTGTGCCAGCATGGTGCCGTGCTGCTCACGGCTGCAGGAAGGGGGGTCTGCAGGGGAGAGCTGTCATTTGTAAGCGTATTTAAGGGAGTATTATAAAACGTATAAATTTGAATCACTGCAAATGGCAGATGACCTTTCCCTGCTTAACACAACAGCTGGGAAAGGATGGCTGGGGCAGCACGGCAGCGGTGGGGAAATTGAATCCATGGTGCCTTTTTTATTGTTCCTTCTGTATTACTGGCTCTATATTTAGAAGCTTACATCACTTCGGTTATGATGACAGCCTCCCCCCCAGCTCCCTCCCTCTCCTCTCCCTCCCTGCTCTCCTTCCCCTAGGATGGATCACATTTTCATACCACTTACGAATCCTACAGATCTTGCAGCAGGATTTTTCTACAGCGTGCTCCTAAGTGCTGCTGCGGAGGGCCGTGTACGGAGGGGGGCAGCTGCAGCACATAATGTCACCCTGAAGGAGGAACAGAGCTCACAGTGCTTCTCTCACTGCCTCCATTTGTGTGAGTTGGTCAGGAGCAGGGTGGAGAGTTGCTTCCCTTCCTTCTTTATCTCTTCCATTTGAACAGAAATTCCCAAGAAGCCCTGTTGAAGGGCTAACACTGGCACACAGCACGGTGGTTTATTTAAGATGCCCGAGCAA
Source organism: Excalfactoria chinensis (assembly GCF_039878825.1). Lineage (NCBI taxonomy): Eukaryota > Metazoa > Chordata > Aves > Galliformes > Phasianidae > Excalfactoria > Excalfactoria chinensis. The sequence continues at coordinate 1,879,009 of NC_092837.1, forward strand.
AATGGTGGGGAGGAGGAATCAGGGATGTGTGCCAGTGACATTGAGCCGTGGGGCTGCAGCTGGCACACTGCTGCTCAGCATTGCCTGCTCTGCACGGGGATTTCAAATGCTCACATGTATTGGACAAACCTCTCGATGCAGGTGCTGCTAACGCCCAAAACATATCTTCGTTAAGCTACTGTTTGGCAATTCCCACTTAGAAAAAACACATGGAAATGCATTATTTTACCCCCAAACGTCTTAAGACTGTGAAGTGAGGGATTGCTTCTCAAGCAGCTGGGCTGCTCTGGGGGCGTGCAGGCTGCTGCTGTCCTCACATTGAGAAGAGGAGGGGGAGCACGAGGGTACCTACGATGGGGATGAGTGGGGCAGCACGTAGCAGCCTTGCTAGGAGGGCCAGTGGCCAGCATGCACAGCCTTGGCCTTGCCACGATAGGGCTCAGCTCAGTGCTCACCTGGTTGCAGGTATGGCACAGGGTTCTGTGATGGAGCAAGACCCCATCGCCTCTGCTTTGGTATAACCTGGGTGTGTGGTGCCTTTAAATAATGAGGGACTTTAGTCCTGTTCGAGTGAAGGTGTGTTTAAATTCAGAAGGGTCTTCCCATCCTTCTGAAAGCATCCCGATTTTCAGTGACTTGCTCCTGTTAGACAATTGGAACGTGCAGATTTATTTAACGGTCGGGAGGATTCAGCATTAGGGGAGGATAAAGGGAATGTGGTGCATAGAAACATATGGACTGAGACTTCAAGCGTGAAAATAAATCAGCGTTGAGAAACAAAGACCTTTTTACATGCAGAGTTTGTATAGCAAAGGTTTATTTTTCCTGAAGGTTCTCGGAGAACTTGGAATGCAGTTGCAGTGAGAGGGGCAGCTTGCTGCGTGTGCTCTGTCTGTTCTTCAGCAGCAATTTGGCTGCAGAGCGGGCTGCGTTCCCTCCCCTTTGGGTTGGCGAGGTGTCACTCAGCAGCACAGGTACACGGGCTGCTGGAGCTGCAGTTATTCCGGGGGGAGGGGGGAAGCCCCCGGCCCCCGCCTGGATCTGGGTCAGGCTCTCCCCGCACGGCGCTGGCGCAGCCCCGGGACGCAGCCGCAGCTCATCGGGATGATGTCATCCTCACTGAAAGGCAAAACTAGAAGGAAATGGAATTTCGTTCCCATTATTGAGCCGGTGTTTACAGTAGTTGTAAAAAAAAAAATAAAATATGGCATCCTCGCCAAAATCTGTAGCGGATTGGATTTCATGCACAATGCAGTGGGTTGGAAGCATGGCTGGGAGGTGACTGTCTGCCCGCTTGGCTGGGGGGGGCTGCCGCTATCGCTGTGCATGCAGGCGGGGAGAGGCTTCCTCTGGCTGCTGCTCGCTTGGTTCTTTTTTGTTTTTGCTTTTTCCTTGGTAGAAATTGTGATGGTGATAACTGTAATGATACAGGTAACACGGCGTGAAGGCATTCAGACGTTGGTTGCTGCTGAAAACGTATCAGTTGGACTTTATAGCCGGGGGGGGGGAATAGGAGGCTTTTTAAATGCTGTGAATTATTAGGAGAGATGCGGTGCAGTTGCATGCGAGATGAAGCTGGCATCAGGGCTATTGTTTGGTATTGAAGGAGCAGCACGGGAACCAGCTATTATGTAGCTGATGGAATGCTTTTCAGAAGTCTAAAGGAGTTATCTGAAAATCTTTCAGCTTTTAAAAGCGGATGTTGGCTGTGAGAATTTTGCAAGAGCGGGACTGAAGTTCAGCTTTTACTCTGTGTTTAAATACAAATTAAACCCGGTCATTAGCCTAGATGCATCCATTTCTATTTCCGTTGTTGAGCAGGGCTGGAATAAATCCAGCTTTCGGTGCCAGTTGTGTCCTTTAGGGCACTGGAAGGTGCTCCGGGTCTCTGGTGGGCACAGCCCAACTCTGCTTTGATGCCTGGGGTGGGGTGGGTGGCTGGTGGGTGTCCCTTGGCCGCTGCAGTGTGAGGATCCTCTGCACACCTCCTGCTGCACAACCCACCGTGCATTGCTCCAAACTGCCCCATTTGGTGCTCCTGAGCAAACGAACAGAACCAGAAAAGGCCATTTGGGCCCTGGCTGCCCCCGCGCCGCTCTCTGAAGCTGCTGTTCCATCGGGAAAGTGCAGCTGTGCGATCTGCCTGCCTGCAGGTCTGGAGAATTCACCTCGAGTGTGATGCAAATAGAGAATATAAGATACAGCGATGAAGATTCTTTCCAAGGAGAAGAAAACAGACAGTGAGTGCCCCTTGTTGCAGATGAAGTCAGTGATTCTGTGAAGTCAGGGGTGGCTGTGCTGGAGGCTGCACATCCTGCTCCCATCCCCCGAGCCTTCCTCCCTCCCCTCGCTGCCCTGTGGAGGTGGGGGATCCCTCAGGCTGCCGCCCAGGGCCCAGCCAGCACAGCAGGTTTTGGTGGCAGAAAGGAATTGTAAAATCAAATCGACTGCTGTAGGATTCAGGCAGTTCTGGTTGTGAACATAATTGGCCTGATTGGAGGGGAAAGGCACAGCAACTTTAAATGTGTCAAAAGCGCTAAAAATTTGAGCATTGTAAATAGCACTGTTCACTAAGGAGTTCTCATTCTAAGTAAAAATCTCCTGAGGAATAATAGGGGATGAGATTAAAAATGCTGGAATTGTTGCATGGCATCCATACATCAAAGCAGAAATTATTGCATTGTCTATTTGACACAGGTCAGTCTGTGCATGCATGCGGGTGTCTGCAGATAGATGTTTTTTTACCTTTCTAAATGTGGATGCAGAGATGAGGAAGGATTCACCTTAATGCCACTGAAAAGCGTTAATGGAGAAATGAGCTTTGGGTTCTTTAAAATAATTTGGAAAGCAGAGTGCTGAGGGCTGCAGCACATGCAGCAGTGTGTGATCCGGTACCTGATGTGGTGCTGAGCGGGTGCTGTGCCGATCAGTGTGTTTATAGCAGGTCAATAAAGATGCTCTGCCGGCTGCATCTGCAGATACAGTAGCCAATTGATCTAATGCAGTTTCTAAAGGCTTTCTATACAGGTGATGTCATCCTTTTAGCTCGGTTCCCCTCCCACTCTCTTTCCTCCTTATTAGATATTTCATCTTGCTGCGGAGCATCCAATCGATGGGAGCTTCTCCTGAGGGAGCTGCTGAGAAGCAAGCAAAGATAGTAGGGATTCGGGCTCCAGCAGGCAGCTCGCCGTAGCCATGGATGTGGGGTTTGGTTGTGCATTACAGAAATGTTTTAATTGGAAAAGCTAGGCGTGGATGGACTGTGTCTGAGCGGTGCGTTAGAATACTGAGCAACACTGCAGAGTTGTAAACTGCATGAAAAAGAAAAAGAGGGGTGTGGGGGGCGAAAGAGAAAAGGGTTTGTATTGCAGAGGCTTCTAATGCATTCCACGGTGCAAACCTGTTAGAGCACACATCCTGGAGCTACAGTGCGGAGACTAATTCAATTGTTGCAGTTACGATGGACAAGAGTATAAAGAAGAAACTTTAATATCCAGGGTGTGGGATTCCTGAATTGCCTGGGATGCTGAAGAACCTGTGCAAAATTTCATCTACGATAGGAATGTGAAGTTTCCGAGAAGTGGAGCTGAAGATGAGCCACTCTTAAATGCATTTTAGCGAAGAGAGAAACGGAACTGGAAGAATTCTTATCTCACCTTTTAATGTATTGTTGCTGTAAGGTGCAATTCGAATCCATTTCAGAATTAATTCCATCTTAGCAGCACTTCTCAGATACATGCCTCCTGCCTGGGGGAACCCTTGGATATTTGCATTGGAAGAGCTAGGAAACATTTTCACTTGAATTGATGTGCTTGTTAAAACCGGAACGTTTTAATAGGGAATTGCTGCTGCTAACTCACTGCAACACTGCAAACTGCTCCGGTACGGAGAGCTGTCATCGAGTTCGGTGTGAAATTCAAGCCTGAGAAGTTGCATACGTCTATATTTGCTGCTTTGGTTTATGACTTTTCACAAGAATCCAGAGAGGATTTTACTCGCTTTTTTCTTTTTCTTTTTCTTTTTTTATCCCCGTGGCTTTTATTTGAGAAAGGAAACTTTATTTTTTTCCCCTCAGCCTAAGAAATGGCTTTTCTTGTTCGCTGCTACGCCAACTGCCTGCAGCCGTGGGCCTCCAAAGTAAGTAGGATTTTGTGTGTGATGCTTCCTGTGGGCTGCAGTGCATGGGGCTGTCAGGGTGCTGCGTCTCGGAGCGGCGGGTTCTGTGCAGGGCTCCTCTGCTGGAGTCCTTTCTGAGTGGGAAGGGAGGACCCTGAGATACTGAAATGGTTTTATGTATGCTAACAGCCTGCAAATGGACAGGAAGCATCAACGTGTCATTTTCTTAGGAAATGTTTAAAGCTTGCTTTTTTTTTTTTATTTTTTTTATTTTTTTAATATCCCATCAATATATGGAGCAAGTATAATGGAAGTATAACGTTTTTATGACTGCCTGTATATATTGCTGACTTGAACATATTGATGTCTGAGCCCACTGATGCTCTGACACTGGAGCAGTATGAGGCTGCACTGCTTGCTTCTTTTGTGCAGCGTTGTGGAACTGGTTAATTATTTAGCTGAACTGTGAAATTACAATTAGCTTCAAGAGGCACCGTTTGGTCTGTTTGAAGATGCCGTATTTGTTTAGAGCTGGGGAGGGAAGGGTGTTTCTTCTAAAGAAGGTAATGAGATCTCGAACATTCGAGCGGCCCAACCGACTGAGATAAAAGCCGGTAAGGAAATAGAAAAGCTGCACTGTTTGTCAGGCTGCAGGTTGGTTTGCTTGAACATTGCAGAAGTTCCCCGTGCTGTACCGAGGCTGCGAGCAGTACCTGCACACAGTACCTGTAGCTAAGACACAGGAATTGCCCTACAGACCTGAGGCCAGGCACACGCATGGTGGAATCTCTTACAATTCTCTATTGGTCTCTGTGAGCTTCTGCCTCACGGGGGTGAGGACTGGGCAAGTTCCCCGTGTGCAACAGCCAGCGGTGGCAGAGGGTGAAATCCCACTGCGCTTGGGATCAGGAGATGTGGCATTGGCTTCAAAGCAAGAAATAGGTTCTCTAGTTTATTCCAAGAAGTTTTAGGGACCAAGTGACATCGCAGCTTGCAGACAAACTGCAGGGAAGCCCAGCTGGGTGGGCTTGATGGGTTTCCTTTTTTAGAAATAGGAGCTGAGTGTGTGCAGGTGGTAGTGCTGGGATTTAGGGTTTCCACACAGGGCTGCCAGAATTAAGGTGGGAATTGGGTGTTTGTTCATGGCCCAGCTCAGCAGTGCTGTGTGCTGAGCCTACCGATGGCATTGGTGAAAGCCAAGGAAGCAGTGGGTGCTCAGAACTCATGTGCTGGAACATGTGGCTCTGACTGTGGGCCCCCTGCTCATCATTGGATGCCCTACGGTATCTCCAGTGCATGTGCAGATTCCTTTACTTTCTCCCTTTCTCACCCATAGACACGCAGCATGCAGGGTTTGGTTTCCTGGGGCTCAGCTTGCCCGCACCGTCCTTGTAGAGAAGCCCCAAAGGTGATGCTGCCACTTAAAAAATGGCAGTGCTTAGTCACGTTTGGGCTTCCACTGGGATGGCTCCTTCAGGGGAGTTTGGGCCTAAGGGAGAAACCCAAAAATGAGAAAGCCAATGTGCTCAGATAAGGCTTTGCAGGGGGAAAAATAATTGTAAGGACTTGTGGCCCCCTGTGTCAGCACCGGGGATGGCATCCAGCAGCGCATTGCTGACATTCATTCACTTATTTGCAGCGCATAAATGAAATGCTATAAAATGTTGAGCAGTGTGATGGGTTTTTTTTTCCCCTTTCTTTTGTTGTTGTTTTCTTTCTTTTAAGCAGTTGCTGCAAGCTAGTAGCTGCTTTTGTATGTCAGTCCTCAGGTCATGTGTTGTCTTTGAACCCAACCCAGGAAAAGCAGCTGTTCCCCCTCCTGCAGAACCCCTCAGGGCTCCTTTAAGTCCCTGCAACCCCCCAAGGCTTTGGAAACTCACCCGTTCCTGAAGCTCTGCAGCTCTGGAAAGTAGGACTGACCGCAGCGGTTGTCTGAGCACCATCTGATCTCGTTCCCTTTTCTGGACTTCATACCGTGTTTTGTCTGTGATGGATGTTTCATCATAATATGTATTACAATAAAATAGCTGACCTGAGAATTTTAGATATGCAAGTTCCTAACTTTAACTTGGAAAGGTCAGGTGTTTTATAACCGTGCTCTGTAGCTGGAACTGCTTCTGCCTACAGAACACAAACATCTCATCTTTGCTTTCTCAGTGACTAAACCCAAAGTTCTGGGGACTTCTGTGGGTATCTGTCCCAGATTTTGAAATTAGGTGCTATTAAAGTGTGATGTAGGACAACAGTCTGAAAATGGACGGTTGACTCAGTTGTAATTAGAGCTGTTGAGAATGTGGCAGAGTAATGTTACATCTATTAAATCAGAGCAGAATGAAGTCACGTTTCTTGCGGCTAAGCAGGAAGGTGAGCTGATGTGTGGGCATGTAAAGGAGGGTACAGTGATGGGTCTTCATGGCTGTGTAGTGACATGGGAGCTGCCTTGGGGAGCGCTGGGAGCTGGCTGTTACCTCTAGGAGAGGAGCTGTGGGTATGGAGAGGTCTGTGCCCCTCATCTCCCTGCGAGCAGGTCTGTTCCTTTTGGCTGCCCGAAGTAAGGCGGATGGAACAGACAGTGGTCTGTTTTCCTGCATTAAAGGCTGCTAAAAGGAGGATAAATTAAGAGCAAAACGCCAAGGGTGAGTTCTGCAGTGCACCTGCAGCCTGGTGTGTGAGCCCTGCATTCAGGATCATGCCACCAGTGATGGGGCAGAAGTGTGTTCACAAGGACATCAGGCACCCAGCTTACACCAAGCAGGTTTCCTATGACACACAGTATTTGAATGTGAACAAAGTCATGATTTCAAATTAATCTCAGCAAGACTTGGGTTGTCTTTATAATTCTGACTGTATCTTCTTGTGTCTGCACTGCACTTTCTGGTATGAGACTCGTAAACACGGACATAATGTGAAGTCAGAACTCCTTCTAATGCTAATCTTAGCAGTTGAGCTGTGCCAGGTCCTCCACTCATTGCATACACAGCTGCCGTGTTGGTGTGGCAGGAGGATCTGATGGGGAAACACAGTGACTGGACAACACGTCTATAAAGGGTAATTAAGAAGGGATGCTTTGGGAGATAATGTACTCGTTACAGAAAATAAGGATATTTGACCTAACGTCTCAGCTTCTAAATTGTTTGAACCTGGAAGGAAAGAGCTTCATTTAAGATCCCAGGTGCGTATTAAAGTTGTCTTCTGTTGTAAGACAGACAGTTTTTCCTTTTTCCAGGCTTCTGTCCTCTTCTCCCTTTCTGCTGCTCAGATAAAATCTATTCTAAGTGTAATGACAAGAGGTACATTTGTTCCATGGAAGTTTGTGACAGGGGTAGAAGAGAAGATTTGGAGTCATTTTCTATTCCATTCCCATTTCTGCTGCTGTCTGGCAGAGATGTGATGCAAGCTTTAGTTATCCATAAATAAAAGCAGGCTAACATCATCTTCTGATTTCAAAGGGCATCAGTTTGAGATCCTGAGCTGAAACCCTCATGCAATTAAAGATTATTTTCGGCTCATCAGAAAGAAAACAGAGCTTTGATAACATGTCCTTGATTTGATTAGTTGTCATCCTTGCCTTTGCTCATGCACTCGTGTAAAAAGTAGCCCAGGTAGCATGAATTTAAAATATTGCCAGTGCAAACAGAGCAAGTAACCCTTCACTTTCTTTCTGCGGTATATTTTAGCAGCATCTCTGTCTTCCTGGCCTTGCCTCTCCATCTGAGCTCCTGTGTGCTATGTCCAGTGCTGAGCTCTGGCACAGGTGGGACCCGTGGGTGCTCATCGCCCCTCTGCCGGGCTCCTGTGTGTGGGCACATGCAGCCTGGGGTTGCCCTGTGGGTTCATCTGCTGTTCCTCTGACTTCCCAATCTCTTGCTTTGTGTGACTCCACTTTTTGGAGTTTTGGCAGCTCCTCAAAATAATGCTTTTCCATGTTTCCTGATCTCTCCCATCTCCATGCCCTCCAATAGGAGGATTGCTTTCTTGCATGAAACTCCTTTTTTTGTGCACTTTTTGTTTGTTAATTTATGAAGCTGAAAACATTGTAATACGAGCACTTTGGCATTTACTCTAGAAAGCCTGAATTTTCTTATACTCCAGTGTACAATAAGTTGACGTTAATGCAAGCTCACATCTTACTACTTTCAACAGAAAGCCTTTTCCTGAAGGATTGTTTTATCGGAAATTGGCTCTTAATATGCAAATAAACATCAAGCTTTTCATTTATTTCCTCCTGGGCTTTGTTTAGTTTAAAGCTGCTTTGTTACAGTTCTGCTTGCAGTAGCGAGCTGGCTTGGGACCACCCTGTTCTGCTCCTCTTGCTTCCACAGCCACGTTCCTGGATGAATGCAGACAAGATGCAGGTGGAGGAATGGTGCTGCTTTGTTCTCCATAGGGCTGAGGGCCTCGTGCACAAGGCAGCAAGCCCAGAGCTGATCCATCACAGTGCCAGACTGGCACAGCTGTGGGGCATTGCTGGCCCTGGTGCTGCCTCCTGGGGCTGCCCGGCACTCGCTGTCCCTGTGGGGCTGGAACTGCCATCACCACGGTGCTTTATCAATCAGTGGATATAAGAGCTTATGAATTATGCAGCTGAGACGTTGCTCAATGTAAATCTGGAATATTGCATGTCCATGGATGGGAGCTCCCCAGACAGCGGGCTGCTGCCTCCTGCCCAGCTGCCAGGGCTCCCATAGCTCTGAAATGTGGGTTCTGTGTGGGATTCGGAGCAGTCAGAGCTGTCATCACTACTTGTTTGCTGCTGTAGCTGTTTAGCCCAGCCTCCTTCTAGTCTTGCAGTATGTTGGTTTTTCAGTGATGAGGACAAATGGCAGAATTTGAACTTGGGCACTAAAACTAAGACCTCTTGTGCGTTGTTGTTGTGACATTCTCATAATAAGAAAACACAGTTCTTGGTGTTTTAAAATGTTACACAGTGAGTGGAACAAAACAGAGTTGATCTGCATTAATCAGTGGCAAGAAAAAAACCCCATTGCAAAGCAAACAAAAAAAAAACCCTGAGCAAAACAAATGTAATTCCTGTTTACACATTGGGTATTCCCAGAATTACGGAGCCTCAGCAGCACTCTTGGTTTTCATACCAAAGGTTTTCTCAGCCAAAGTCCGCCCTTATCTCCAGCGCTGAGACATTTGTGTGTCAGATGCTGAGCGTTAGCGTGAGTTAAAGCATAGTGGTGATCTATAATTTAAACATATGAAAAACCAAATTAAAATTGCATTACGTATGTGGTTTAAGGCAACACCAGAATTCCATTTGAAATTCTGTCCTCATGTCACCTTGTTGTAACTAAGGAGATGCCATCCTTCGGAGGATGTTTTCCTGCACGGGATGAGCCACGAAGACCAAGAACCTCTCATCTGCTGTGGGCACAGAGCAGCCTCAAGGGATTTTGCATATATTTTTTGATTCTTTTGTAAGCCTGGGCTTGTAGGCAGGTTTCAAGGCACTGTAAGGCTGTCTTGCACGCAGTGAGCTTGGTCCCTGTTTCTTTGAGACTCAGAGTGAGTACGCACTGTAGCTAATGAGCTGAAGTAAGCTCTGAAATGAAATTGCTGCCAAGTGCCTCCTTTGTGCGTGTCAGAAAGGAGAACTACCTGAGAGTTTTGGTACCTTTTTACTTTGTGTGACGTTATTGGAGGCTACAGGATTTGAGCTGAACCCATTGGGCAAATATTTGATCCATCAGGAGGAGAACACCAGCCCTGAGCTGAGCTGCGTGCTTTGGGAATTCATTTCCAGGGCTGGGCATTGCCTTCATGGAGTCAAATTAGAAATACTAATGAATCATTGCTGCTCTTGAAAAATCTGAAGAAATCTTTCTCACCCTGTGTGGAATATCTGTGGTAAGGAGGAAATGGTTTTGTTTGCATTAAGTCTGTTGATGACTGATGTCAGCATACGTAATTGAGCTGGGCTCATTTTGCCCTCGGAGGAGCAGCTTTCTCCTCTCCCATTAGCACAGCTCTGTATGTATTTGATACTTACATCTCTAATTTGGAGCAGAACTGTGGCTTGTGTGCAAAAAGTGGATGTAAAGCAGAGTTAATTTGTAATAAATGCTTAGAGAAAAGGGCTAATGAAATACTGAAAAATAACTTCAGAGAACTCCAGTGGCAAATAAAATGTAGAAAACAGGGTTTGCTCCATCTGAGGCTGAGTGGAGCAGTAATGCTTTGGTTTGTAGGAAAGGTGTCAGAGGTGCCTTCAGCCTTCTAGCAGTTGCAGTGCACATCCTTGCTTCTGTCCCAGCCCTCGGGCAGCAGCTGCCCAGCTCTGCACAGTGCAGGAGCACCGCTCTGAGCTTCCTTGGCATGGGTTCTTGCCAGGGGAGAGGAAGGCTGCCCTGCAGGCTGCTGCGGTGATGGGGAGCTGGAGCCTGGAAGTGCAAATAGGAATGGAAATGCAGAAATGTGGGCAGAGCTAGTTCGTTCCAATGGCAGCTCTGTGAAAGAGCTCAAATCAAGGGCATTCAAAGGGATGGAGGGAGCCTTCTTTGACTCACAGGTTGTGATGGGCTGAACATTCTGCTTCAGCCAAGAAAGAAAAACTGCTGCACTGGGCTGTGATGGAGCTCGAGTGAGAGCATTTCCCAAATCCCAAGGGTTACCAAGTGCTGCCACGGTTAATGCCTCAGGGTGTGTTAAAGGGTTCCAGCTTAAAACAGTCAAAACTCCTTAATGGAAAATCCCACTTGATAAGGTGCACATCCATTATTTTGCTTTAAGTGGGGGTTGTGAGGTGACATGCAGCCGGTGGGCACGGAGGCTGCGCGCCCTCCTCCACTCTGTTCCAGGGATATCAGCCCTGTGTTGTTTCTGGACATTGCTGATGCTGGCAACGTTTCAGGGAACTTCAGTAAAAGCAAATAAGGTGTGAAGTTACCGACAGTCTGTAAAAGCAAGGACAAAACTTGCTTACGCAGCCTGTCGAAGGACAGAGTGTTCCTGCGTCTGAGGCTGGTGCTGCTTCTCCTGTGTCCTGCAGGCATCGATCCGCAGTGAATATCCCTGCAGGGAGCTCAGAAATCTGGTGGCACGCTCTGCTCCCGAGGAGTAAAGGGCAAGAGGGAGCTTTTATTTCCTTATGGTTCATTTTTCTTCCTTTAATTCCTGCTTTTGGTGGATGCTGTCTGCCAGGGGACTTGCGCAGACTGTGCTTCTTCAGTAGTTCTGATTCTGGTGGTGAGTCCTTTGGTTGTTATCCTCATTGCAGAGTGACTCTGTGGGTGTTCCATACAGCAGGGTCTGGCTTCTTTTACAGGTACTGAAAGTCAGCGCGTGGATCTTGTGTCCTCCTTTGTTTTAATTCATGCTGCTAATCTGTGTTGTAACTGCCCTTCCAACCTGTGATCTCAGGTTATCCAAACTGGTTAAGGAAATGCTGATACCTGTTTTCAAAACTTGCAAAGTCACTGACCTGGCTTCACAGCAGGACAGGTAACAGCAAATTCGGTCCCATAGGAAATGCAGCATGGAGAGCTTGGATCCCTGTGTCTGAAGAGGTGTTTCAGTCCTTTCCCTGCAAAGACTAAATCCTCACTTTATCCCTCCTGTGCGTTAACTTCTGCCCACCAACTCATGACTTTGGTGGCTGCTTTCTCTCAGTGTAAACTCTGCAGTGACTATTTATTGCCTTTATTCTTAGGCATTCCCCTGAAGCACATCAGAAGTTTATCCTCAAGGCAAAGCTCATTGTAAGTGTGCTTCTCAGGAGTAGACTGGTGATCAGTATGTAAGAAGGTCCCATAATGCCTCACAGGACATGTGTGGTCTTAAAAACCTGCCATATCCAAATTAGCTTTTAATTTAATTCCCAAGTGTTCTGTGACTTCTCTGCTGAGTGTCAGTTTGCATCAGAAGGGAATGTCATTGCAGAGCTGCCCTGCTGTAAGAATGGTCTGCTCCCTTGTGAAACACAGCATATGTCATGGGAAAGGTTGTATACTTCTTGTATAGCCTGCGTCATCAGAGGTATGGACCTACTGATGCAAAACTAAATTAATTATATAGACTAATTTAGAAAATGAATGTTAATTGAGAATTCCTGTTCAGACACACACACACGTCTCGCTAATGTGGTGGGTTTTGCTGTCTTTGCGTTGTTGGTTATCAGACACCTCAGTCTGGATGTCTGGAAATGCAGCTCAGTACAGCACCAAGTGGCAGGAAAACAAGGTGGAAATTTGTGCGTGTAAAATTCAGAGGGGTCAAAATCACTGCAAAGCAGCGATGGTTGTGGAGCAAAAGGACTGACCTTTGAAATGTGGGCTGGCTATGATGATGAGAGCGTGCAGCTGGTTGGCTCACTCCTCATCCCAATGGACGTGGGAAGCTCAGCCTTTCTGCTAGGGGACAGAGAGCAGCACGAAGACTGGTATGCTTTTAGGGGATTCAGCCTTTGTGTCAATGAGCTTGGGCTAGAAGGAGAAGGATGCATGCCTTGGGTGCATAGTGCCAAGCTGCTGCTGCAGCTCTACAGAGCATCTCTGCCTCATTAAGGACAGTTATAGACAGAAACAATATTTACACAATCTTTACAAGATAATTCAGGGATTTTTACAGTGTGTTTCTACAGTGGTTTAGTAGCTCTTCTCCATCCCATGCTGACAAATGCTTGCTGCGTTAGCCATTTAGCAGAGTGGTACATATGGCTAAATGAATAATTAAGATGGAAGTCCCAGTTCATACACCTAGCAGTGACACGAAGTGTCTAAACCCTCTAGATTAGAGGGAAATTGGTTGTTTTAATGCTGAGACCACAAATAACCACTGTCCTGTGATGCGCAGAACACTTTGGGTTATTGGTTGTGTAGAAAGCTGCTGCAGAACCAAAGGCAGCCATGATTATTGAACATGGTGCTCCTCCTGGTTCTCTGTTGGTCTGCTGTCCTCTTGTCTTCAGCCAGCAGCTGCCAGGTTTGGGGGAGAAGTCAGTATTTTTGGGTGGGGAAAGGAAGCACCAGCACTTCTTCCTAAGAGGTTCAGTAGCAGTGAATGTAATACTGTGAATGTCTCATTCTGGAAACACAACCAATGAGTCTTTGCTGGGTGCTGCCTGCTGTACAGGAAGGAATATGCAATTTTCTCTAGTTTTTGAGTGTCTGGTTGTGGTGTGTAGGCGTGATTCCGTGTTGTGTGAGGTAAGTACTCCATTTCTAGCCACAGCAAGCAGCTCTAGACTGGCTGGACAAGTGTGTTGGCTCTTGGATGGAAACCTCAGCAGTGTCTGGGAGGAATCACATCACTGCTGTGCTCTTGTTGTGCAGTGAGCTCGAGGAAGTTCATTATTCTATATAAGATCAAGACGTCTCGATTTACCTTTATAAAAAATAAACGTATCTCCTTTGGAGTATACCTGGTTTAATAAGGGAGGAGCAGAGCTGCTCCATGGAGCACCAGCACACCGAGATGCTGCGCTCAGTGTGCTGCATGCTGCTCCTTCATTCTGTTTACAATAAATAAAATAATCCATTGAAATGCAGCGCGCATTCTGAGTGGTTAATTAGGAGATGAACAATTTTGGAACAGATGACTGGATATATTAATGGATACGTTTTTTGCACAGTTTCTGAAAGGTTCTAGTGTGGCTATAAGTGAACGTTGCTGTTATGGACTTGTTTCCTTAACACATAATCTTCCAAGATACTGATGCATTTGGAACGAGTGTCTTAAGTTTCTCCCATATAAAAACCACAGCTGAATAGGTGAATGCTTTTCAGCAGCAGCTCGGGCAATTCCAAAACGCTTTCAGCAGCATCATTACCACATCCAGTGAGTCCAGCCCGCGTCCGCTGCTGCAAAAACATCCGCTCCTTGCAGTGCTGCTTAGTGAGTTCTGAAGGGAAGAAAATTGCTTTGGGTAATAAAAATGACACACAAAAGACAGAAGCTGTGATTTATTTTGGGAGATTGAGTAGAGTGGCAAGCAGCACTTTAAAGGTCACTTGTCTCAAATAAACCTTATATCTCTCTCAGATTTAAAGAGATGCTGCAGTGTTTCCTTACACCTAGCTTGCATTAAATGTCTTTCCCAATAACATATGGCAAAGTCCAGCTGGAGCATCGTGGGTGCCCATGTGCTTTATAGGCGATGGAAATTAATGTGAGTGCTGGCTGGGGGAGCGAAGATCAGTTCTAAGTGATTAATGACTTGATTAGAAGTACTCCTCTGGGGAGGAGTGGTGGTGGTTTGGGTTAGTCTTCAGTCTGTGTTTATGAGAAGTACGTTCCAATGGCACACCTGACTTTCCTTTGTTTTGTGAGCTGCGTTTTGTTCCAGCAATACTTCTCAGCCTCAACACATAAAACTGCCTTTGTCACACACATCTTACATGTTGCATTGCCAATTACAGCAGGTGGGCTGGCGTGGCACTTTGGCAGCACTGCTGTTTGGGGGAGAGCTGCAGGGAAATGCACTGAGTCGGTTCTCCTCCTTATCCCACTCCTTCCTCTCCTGAAGGTCTCTGAGCTGTTCCCAAAGGCTGCAGGGCATTGTGAGTCTGGCAGGCAGAGCTGGAATTCAGCTTCCACACTTCACCTTGCACTGAGCACGCTATGGGAACCAGCAGCAGAGCCTCAGGGGCTTAACCAGTGCCTTAACTCAGGAGGCTTTAAGGGAGATAGTGGAATCTGTTCTTCCTTGCATCCATTAGTGGTGTCTACTGCTTTTCTGCATATGGCACAAAAACGTGTGCTGTAAGAAGCATTTGTTTGGATTTAAAGCAAAGCCAAGCAGCACCCCATCCATGCTGGAGTGGAAACCATACAAAGATAGATTCCTTTGGCCCTGGATTGGGTTCTTCCAGCCAAGGGCTTCCACCTTTCTACTGCTCCCCTAAGCAGAGTTTTTTTCAGCCCGTAAAACTTTTTGGTGGCAAAAAATGATCTTCAAAGTGTTGGATCCCCTGTGTGTTTGGATCGAGTTTGCTGCTTGGTATCTACAGCTGGGAGGATCGGTTTGGTTTGCCTTGGTTTTAATGGCAGTTTGTGACAAATTAACAATCTTTTGCATTTCAGACCTTTGAAAGAAATGTATCCATTTTTGAATGCTTCATCCTGGATTGCAGGATGAGGTGATGTTCAGCATTGTGGCGTTATCCCTTTGCCATCTCATGGGCTCTTTGATCTGCTGGTGTGTGTCAGTGAGCTGCAAAGGGCCAGACCTTTGTTCTGCAGGTGATGCATTGATACACATCAGTCCCGTAAGATCACAAGTGTGACTGGGCAGGCTTCATCTAAATTCACATTTTCTCAAAATACATGTCAAGTTTCAGGTGAATATTCAGATATGTTACAACACTTTTGTTAATAAGTTTGCATGCAAACCAGATTTATATGACCTTTTTTTTTCTTTCTTTCTTTTTCCTACCTCTTCCCCAAATCCCTTTCATTTACAGCTTCCAGCTGATCTTACCAAGATGCATCTTACAGACAATCCTCACCCTCAGGTGACTCACGTCCCTTCAAGCCAGTCTGGGTGCAGCATTGCCAGCGATTCTGGGAGCAGCAGCCTGTCTGATATCTATCAGGTAGAATTGCATTTGTTTCTTAGTTCCCTTTCCCCCCCACCCCCCAGCTGGAAATTGCATTTTGCCTTTCCTAATTGCTCTGGTCGCATTTTGTGCTGCTGTAATGTCGGCTGGTTATCAGAAAACAGGAGGTCAGACGTTCATCACACACAGTTGTTTGCTATATTTGCTGTTGGCTGCCAGAATTTGGGTGGAAGTCCATCAGGAGCCGCTGCACAGCCCTTGTGGGAACATTTCTGCATGCTCCTCTGATGGCCCTTCCTCTCTGGTTTTCCCTTGGCATGCATTCCGTTAGCAGTGAGGTAGGTGACAGTGACCTGATGAGGGTGGTGGTGACAGTATGTGTGCAGGTGAGCCCACATGTGAGCGTTAGTGCTTGGCTTCATTGCAGTTTTATTACATACTGGCTAAAAACAGTTTGTATTGATGAAGAATAAATTATAATGAAAATGAGTGCAGTTGCAGTACAGAATGCAACAAAAGAAGTGCAGCAAGTTCTTACACCACATAGTATCAGGCTTGCCTACAAAAGGAACTTGGTTTATTTCTTGCCTTATCATTTGAAGGGAAGACTTGGGGTTTGGTTTTGATGTGTTTCTTTTCCCCTAGTCTTGTTAACATTAAGAACACCTTGTTCCTGTTCCATTTTCTCTGGAAAAAAGAGGAATTGCTTATAGATTGCGTGACACCAAAGCAGTGGCAGTTTATCACTGCCTCCCCTTCCTAATGCTTCTGTAAAACCAGTGCTGCTTCCCACCTCCACGGCTCCCTCCTTGTTTTTCACCTCTCTATGTACCAGCACGTGTCCTGTTGCTTTTAAAAGACACACGAGGTGATTTATGTGCTGAATTATGGAGCATATTTCATGAAACCCTTTTGCCTGTCGGGTACCTTCCTTGGTTATTTGCATTTGTTGCTCACAGCAGATGCCCTGTTCTGCAAACAAAAGCATGGTAATAAACATGCTCTCTGCACCGACTGACCGTGCAAATTCCGGTGATTCTTGTTGGGAAGAGAAGTTGAGGAACACGAGGAGATAACTTATTAAGTATATTATCTGTAAGCAAAACAGAGTGGCTGCCTCATGCCAAATTGCAGAGCTAGGTTCACGGGTGCACTTCTGATGGAGGGATCAGTTTGTTTGTCTCAGAAATTGCACAACTTTTTCACTTCCGAGTTCAGATCTGCTTACATTACCAACTAAATAGGAACTGTTGAGTGTTGTGTGGGCACAGCTGGAATGTAGATACCTGTTCCCTTCTGCTGGGTTCTGTCTGGGTACAGTGTGGCAAAGATATATATATTATTTTATATATAATATATATAATTTATATATATTATTTTATATAAATATATATATAAGATATGGTATATCTTTCTCACAGCGAAGTATTGCAAGTTAACTTTAAAGATAAGACATTCAAAGCATTAACAACCTGGATGTGTTTGTCCCATTCAATCTACTTTTACTTATTTCCATTTGCTCTCTACCAGCCAGCTCAGAATCCCTTTGATCATCAATAACTCTTTCCAAACACACCCTGCATTCCTCGCAGCAGTGATGAAAGATTTTGTTCTTCACGTTGTCTGTTTCATTTGGTGTTTTTTCTTCTTCCTTTTTCTCCCTTTGGAATTAATTCTCCTGGCTCAAAAAAGAATCAGCTGCAGTCACCAGAACGAGTGTGGCTGTGCTACCTGGGCAGCTCACACATTGAGGCTGATGGAGCTTTTTGATGGCCATCTTCTGCCTGTCTACCTGAGCCATCTGGAAGGATTATATTAAGTGAAAAGCACTTCAAATGTATTATTGATGAAGCAAATATCATTCCAGTGAAGAGGGTATACTTTTATTGTGTGTGGTTAAATGCATTTGAAATGTTGCATTCCTGCTCTTAAAGAAAATGCCAAAAGAGCGTAGTGGTTAAACAAACAGAAATTACATAAATAAAGTAAATGAAGGAGTAGCGTTTTAATCTGCACTGCAACACTCCGACGGTGGTGAAGTATATTTATGTCCCTGAAGGAATTACAGATTTACTCATATTTAAATAAGCTTTTCATAAAGCATTTGGAGAACGTTGCCTTTGCTTTTGCAGTCAGTTTTGTCTCTGTTGCGTGCCAAACTCTCCAGGACTATCATTAATGTCAAAGGAGGAGCATTTCTGAGTAATTTTTATTAATGTAGCCTTGAAATGACCTTTTGAATGAACGATATCATAACATTAATTTTTAGTGTGTAGCACAGCCGTAATTCCAGAGCAGGAAATGGATTAGAATGATAGAAACAAAGGGTGAAGTATTTTTTTAAGATTTGGAAAGGGTTTTGGTTCATCTGCGTACACTTCATTCATTGACAGCATTGAAATGAGTTTTCACTTCTTGCAGCTGCTTCTCAGTGCAGGATGTTAACCAGGAAATGAGCACAGGAGCTGAAGGTGAGCTCAGCAGAAATGAGCCCTGCCTGCAGCACGGCTGCAAACACATCGCATTGAAACCAAAGCTGCTGAGGAGAATAAATTTGTGATGATGTTTTCTCCCTTCACACCTTCATTTGTATATATTTGAAAGCTTTTCCTCCTTTTTCTTTTTTAAATGACGTATTTAATTTGCGTGTTTGTTTTTCTTCAGCCTCTTTCTGACAGCTCACCTTCAGAGCTCGGGTGTTCAGGCACTTAGAAGCCTTGTGGTTATGCATATAAGTCGAAATGAAGGATTATAACTTCTGCAAACAGCCCCTTGGCCTTGTAATAGGTATCCTCAGGGAAAAGCTATTCTGCAGGTATTACAGTGAGCAAACATTTCCGTTTGCTTTTTGATGGGGTGGGCTCTAAGAAGGCCAGCAGAGGTACTGTAGGCAATCCAGGCTGTACGTGCAGACCTGGGTGGGACTGTGGTCTCACTTGGAGTGCAATGGAGTTGTTGCCTTTATCAATGACTTTCAATTCTCTCCCTTTTACCAAGGGATAAATTATTATCTATTTTTCCTTATCTATTTTGTTCTGCCAGTCATCGGTTCAGTGGTTCTTTTCTCTATTTTTTTTTGCCATCTCTCATTTGTCACTTCAGCAGTTTGTGTTATTTGTGGGCAGCGATGTCATTGCCCAGCAATAGCTCCGTCTGTGGTTAAGGATTTTAAGTTAAAATGGATTATCTATAAAATATGCAGCAGGGTTTAGGGCTTTACTATGGGCTTTTCTGTCAGTTCTGAAGTCTTGGACACCTTTCCCCTGAAAGAATTGACATGAAGGAAAGCAAAAACCCCATGTTCTTAATAGCAGGTTGCACCAGGAGCCATGAGCACTAAAATTACCTGTCATGCAGAGTTATTACAGAACAGAAAGTCCTTCACATGAATACATGTCAATATCACCAAAGTTATGAGGGCTACTTGGCTTCCAGAGCCAGTGCCTGGGACACCTCTAGGATCAAGCTTTGCCAAACATAGTCTTGTTGTCTCCTTAACAAAGTTAACAGGCAAAGTCTGTGGTGATATATAAAGCCAAAGGGGTGTGATTTTAGAATAGCCAGCAAGGGTTTTGGCCGTGAGCTGGTGCTCAGTGCCCTGCTGTGCTGTGCGTGCTGCTGGGGCTGCTCCCGCTGAATTGGCAGTTGGTGTTTTTGCCCTACAGACCCAATCCTGACAAACCATATTTGTGCCAAGTTTGAGGATCTGGTTTATCTGTTGTAAATTTACCTAATTTTTCACTTAAGAATGTAGCTTGATCAAATTGTAACTTATTTATCAGGGAAGGGGAAGATTGGTTAATTGTTCTGAGCAGGCTGTACAATGCACATTTTAAATATCACTTGCCTGTAGATCCTGCATCCTCCATTTTGTTACCTTAGCTTAATGTTATTGAAGTGGGAATTAGCACTGTACTCGCTTTTACTCTGCTTGGGAGATGGAATATGAATTGTGGCTGTTCAGATGAAGAGATGCTGGAAAGGTCTTAGAATGAAACGCGGCACTGAGCATGTGCTGCCAAGGCTCTCCAAGCACAATTTGCACTTCGGCTTAATTCCAAAACTGTAAATGTGTGAGCTACATAAGCCAGTGAAGTGATGTAATAAAAACAGATTTAACCCTATGTTTTGCCACCCTGCTCTGTAGGAAACGTTTGTTAAGTCACGTAACCCTTTTTTATTAGGTTTGGTGGGTAATTGTGACAAGGAGGACAAGTCCGAAGAGCTCAGGAATATACCTGACCCAGTGATTGTCTGCCTGGTGCAGAGGGCAGTGCTGCTGCATCTGCCCAAGGTCTGGGTTTGCACTGGCAGCTCTGTGAGGAGCGCAGGGGCAGCGCTCCGCTGATCAAATCAACTCTGGCTTTGGTGATGCAACTCAGACTTGAAAACAGCAGTGCTACAGCACTTGTGCTGCTTATGTCATGTCTGGAGCTTCAAGCAGTAGGCAGGAGACAGGATTAGTAACCGTCACTGAGTTATTGATAAGTATTTCTCACTTCAGAAGAGCGAAGAGTGTTCCATCTCCTTTTTAATATCCTGCCATCAAACACTGGGTTGCACCCAATGGAGCAGAGACATCTAACAGCTCTGCTTTGTGCTGTAGCCGTTAGCTCATCGCTGGCTTTCCAGCCATTCTCATGGAGTGTCTGGAAGTGCAATGTTGTAGGCACGTCAGGGGATTGGTGTTAATGAACAATATTCTAATTGACCGTGGGGAAATGTTCCACTGGGGCTCTTCCGATGGTTGTAAAAATGACTGACAATAAAGGAGATGGGCACAGATACTCACATTTTTGCCATCTTCTCAAATGTGCCTCTGAAAAGGTACCAAAATTATATGTGTGTGTTCAGAGTCCATGGTGTACCGATGGCACTGTAAAAAACAAAGTCAGAGAAATTAGTGTTCAAACAATTTGTGTCTAACAGCTGCCATTGGGGGTTTGTTTACAGAGGATTTTACAATAGGTGTCCATCGATCAAGTTGCATGCTGCCTTAAATTAAAACGAAATGATGGAGGGGGTATTCTGTGGGAACTGGAAGGTTGAAACTGCTTGGTTTTGTTTTTTCTTTCTTGCCTTCCATCTGTTTGGGAAGTTATTTTCATTCCATTACATCATTGAAACTTGACATGAGAAAATATTGCAAACAGTCCTTGTGTGGTGCTGCTTTTTGGTGCCAGCGTTTCTTTATCTTAAACTGTGTCTTCGTGTGTCTGCTCAGTTTGATGTCTATATTGCCACCTATTGATGACAGCAGCAATGTGTTTAGACGTTGGATGGCTAGTGTTATTACTGAATTATATTACTACTTGGTTAATATGAAGTCTTTAATTGTTCACGTGAATTCCCAAGGACTAAGTGCTATAAAGAAGTGAGAATTGGCCAGTAGAGACAGGAGTACTCATCCTCACCTTTCTTTCAGTTATGTTCTTCGCCCGACATATTGACCGCACACCAGGATTACAAACCATTGTACAGTACTGAAACTAAAAATAAGATCAGATCCCTTTAACTGTATCCACTCAGCCTGGATTCTTGTCCCTCGATGTCACACAGTTGTTATTGATAGACTTGTATTGCCCACAGATCATTGGGAGTGTCATTAGTAAAGAAAGAGAGCGCTTGCCCAGTGCACTAACTTTGGATTCAGAACTTGTGATCATAATTCTGTAGCGTGGTGTTCCTTTATGCCACAGGTAGATATTTATACTATTTTCTAGTTTAAATTGTTGGTCATAGAATTTGTTTGTATTGTTAACTCTACTAAGATAAGACCAAAATTAATTGAATGGAATCATTGAAGTCTTTATCTGATGGATGTCTTCTCTGTAGGCTACAGAAAGTGAGATGGGAGATGTTGATTTAACAGGTCTTCCAGAAGCACCTGTAGACTCTGAAGATGAAGAAGAAGAGGAAGATGAAGATATTGACAGAACTTCAGATCCACTCCTAGGGCGAGATGTTGTACGAGAGTGCCTTGAGAAAGAGCCTGCAGATAAAACTGATGATGATATTGGTGAGGAGAAAAAGAAGTCGATCTTTGTATAAACCTGTACCACGTAACCTCAGTCAGAGAGCGTACATGTAAACTGTTAATATTAAATGTATAAAATCATCGTTATGAATGATGCCTTACAGAGATCACTTTGCTCCGGGGATACTGTTAATTAAATGGTTTTTCTTCTATCTGGAAGAATATTTGTTCTGAGCATTCAAATATTTTGAGAAAACAGTCTTTGAAACTCCTATTACTAAGTGTTGAGTGTCACAATCATTGTGTCTGTTGGTAGGAGGGTAACATGGTAACTTTGACTGCCTATGACTGTTGAACTAATTAATTCTGGAACATTGAAGAGAACACACTGGTGCTGCAGTGTAGATAAGCGTAATCATAAAGTGCAAAACATTTGAAAGGAAAATAGTTTATTGCAGTGCCTAACTGGAAATTGGCATTCGTTTAATGGCAAAATTTAGGTTATACTTTACTTTTGATTACTTCTCTAAACTCTGAAAAGTGTTTTGTGCTCTTGATAAGCTTATAATTACTGTACAGTAAGGGTATTTTTATTTCTTCTGAATGTTTGAAGCTGAAGTGCTTTCACACTTAGCTAGATTGCTGCCATAAGAGTCAATCAGGGCATGATCAGGACTGCAGAGCCAAGTTTTTTTCCCCAGGTTTTGATGACAAAACCCATACTGGGCTCATTTAGCTGCAGGCACTAACAAGGATTGTAACACCACTGAGCAGTTCCTTCCGTGTATTAATCTGAGGTTTAATAGACCTGTGGGAGGGCATGATATCTAAGGAACCCCTGGGCTTTGCAGTCTTCATACCAACGTTTCCTTTGTCTAACAGAGCAATTATTGGAATTTATGCATCAACTCCCTGCCTTCGCAAACATGACGATGTCTGTAAGAAGAGAACTCTGCTCAGTGATGATATTCGAAGTAGTGGAGCAAGCGGGAGCCGTCATACTTGAAGATGGACAGGAGGTAAGTAACCATATGGAACATGGTTGGAGCACCATGGGCAGAAGGCTGCAAGCTGTGACAGGCTGAGGAATCATAGTATCATAGTATCGTAGTATCGTGCAAGTTGGAAGGGACCTTAGAGATCATTAGATAACATTAGAGAGTGTTC
The DNA here is from genome assembly GCF_039878825.1 of Excalfactoria chinensis. Classification (NCBI taxonomy): domain Eukaryota; kingdom Metazoa; phylum Chordata; class Aves; order Galliformes; family Phasianidae; genus Excalfactoria; species Excalfactoria chinensis. Next base: position 1,901,773 of record NC_092837.1, read on the forward strand.
TCTTCTCCTCTCTCACTCCTGAAAGCTGAAGAATTCCTCACCTCTTACCATGACCTGCTTCCAAAAACCCTAAACCTTTGTCCATCTATGTGTTAGATTCTGCCTGTGTGCTCTTGACTTCCTTGTTCAGGACTTTAGTGTGGTTGAGTGCAGGAATAAGAAAACAAAACACAACAAAAACAGCATTCAGTAATTTATGCTGTGGATTACTACCAGTTTAAGTGCTAAAATCTACGAGCTTAATTCAGAGATGACTTATACAGAGGAATGCATGATTTCCATTGGTCAAATAACTCCCTTCTTACAGTTTATTTTTTTTTTTTACACACTATCATGGATGTGGATCCTTGAACAGCAGTGTAGGTAGCATAACCTAAACATCTGCATTGGAAGCAGTTGCCAGTTAGGCAGTGGTTGGACCCCCAACACTGGTGCTCTGAATTCTTACCTGCAGCCTCACCTTGTCCTTCAGTCCGGAGATCTGGGATGGCTGCAGCCCATCAGTGCTCTGTGGGTGCTGAATGTGCTCTTGTTTCCAGTAGTGACCAAGTGGGGGGAAGAGCCCTCATGCTCGTTAAATAGTATAAATATACTGTAGCAATTAGCACGCTGATTAAAAAGCAATCTATTCATCAGCATTGCTCCCCACTGAATTAGTACTGAAATGAATGAAGAATGCTGAAAAGCATTCTTGTTTCAGTCAGCTTTATTGCTTGCTCTACAGTACGCATTTCTGGTGAATTATATGTTGCAAAACTGTGGTGGCAACAAACTGGAGACTGCAAAAATAAAGCTTTCTGGGATGGGAGCACTGGAACAGTTTATACAAATCTTCTGAATGAGCTTCACTTCTTAAATGTGTTTTTCACTCCCTCTAGCTCGATTCTTGGTATGTTATTTTAAATGGCACGGTGGAAATCAGCTACCCTGATGGGAAGAGTGAGAGCCTCTGTATGGGAAATAGTTTTGGGATCACTCCCTCCTTGGAGAAACAGTACATGAATGGAGTGGTCAGAACCAAAGTAGATGACTGTCAGGTAAGATGACAATCTGCACACCTAGCTTATATTTCTAAACATTTAATAAAAGACAGCAAACTTCTTTCTTCTTAAGGCATGATCTTCAGTCCAGGAGCAGAAGAAAGGAGGTTGGTTTTGGATGGGCCAGGGGCTCTGCTTATGTTAGACTTGTACACTGAGTAGCAGAGATGTATTTTACATTGCTGTTGTGTGAGAAACAGGAAGTTTTGCTTTCTGTTGAAACATAGCCTTAGTTCACCCTAGTTGTGCTTTGTGTGTGATTGACGTGCAGTAAGAACAGATAAACAGACAACAGCCATACCCAGCTTTTGCAGAGTTTGTTCTCTGGATGATTATCATTACGTTCTGGAGACATAACATGCTGATCAGTTTTATTTCCCTCTATTTATAACTTTCTGGCATAGCTGGGCAGAACAGACTGGTGCTAATAACAAGTACTGTGCTATGGTGGTTGTGTCAGCACAGCCCAGAGATGGGGCATGAGGATACATTCATGTTTTGAGTATTTATTAACAATCACATGTTGTCTGGGACAGTTTGTGTGTATAGCCCAGCAAGACTACTGGAGAATTCTGAACCACGTGGAAAAAAACACTCATAAGGTTGAGGAAGAAGGAGAAATTGTTATGGTCAAGGAACACAGGGAGCTGGATCGCAGTGGAACCAGAAAGGGACACATTGTTATCAAGGTGAATATCCTCCCATTCTTTCTAATAATCTGTTAAACCTTCAGTAATTAAACCTTTATTCATTTCATTTAAATCTGGAACTCGTGTTCAGTTTTGTCTGCCTTACCTTGAAAATTTAATTCTAAGGAGTTGTTCTACAATTCTACTTCCATACGTCTTTTAATCAGCGTAGGCCTCTGGGGCTTGTACTGACAGCACTCCTTGTGTGGTGGTTTGGGCTCTGCTGTCTGGTAGAAAAACTTCAACTGTTTGTAATAAACAGAATTGTGAGATGCTGCAGGTTGTTCTGGCCAGTTACAAGCTGCAAAATGGTCTGGGAGGAACATGAGGACTTGATTTAAATAGATCAGTGTATTTTTCTTTCCTTGAGTTTTCCAAAACTGAAGTTTGGAACATGGCCTTATGCTAAAGGGACTCTCTGAGAGAGGTGCTGGCAGGAGATATCAGCTGTATTTGCATTCCGTTTTTAAGGCAACACCTGAGCGGCTCATCATGCACTTGATAGAAGAACATTCTATTGTGGATCCAACTTACATCGAAGATTTCCTTTTGACGTACCGAACGTTTCTAACGAGCCCCTTGGAAGTTGGGAATAAACTCCTGGAGTGGTTCACAGTGGACAGCCTCAGGGATAAGGTGGGTTCCAGCCTCTGAGGGTCACAAACGTGTATGGTGTTCTCTGCAAGGTGAGGTGCGTCACTGCTCCTCTTCTGCAGGATGATCTCCTGTTTAATTGAGTTCAGATTCCAATGCCTGTCTCTCTGAAATCCTTTTACTTATTTGTTTTACTTTTACCAGCAACTCAGGGAAATTTTATTCATGATTTTTTGGATGTATCGCCTTCATTCTCACAGCAGCTTTGTGTTCACCTTCCATCATTTTTCCTTGTGGAGTTTCTCAGTATTTTGAACATATCTTATTAGAGCAGCTTACCATGCAGGCTGTACTCAGAGTAAACCGTGCTACTGATAATGACTCTTCTGTGAATAGAACCGTGTTCAGCTCTGTGTAACTGTATGGAAAACTCACATGGTTTGGAACTTGTGTTCATATCCAGTTTGTTGAAAATGGTAGCAGTAAAAATCTTGGCCATCAGTTTTATGTGTTCGAGATGGAGCTGAAGCACAACTATGGAAGCAGTGTGGGATTTTGTGGAAGACGTTGGCTGTGCTCCTTCACTGTGGTTACTGTTCCTCCCTTTTTCCATGTACTTCTTCTGGCAACGACTGTTTCTTTAAGAAAATGAATGCAAAGAAGGAAACTAAAAGAAAGCGATCTCAGCAAATAGAAGAGGAAGTCATTATTTTTAGAAGAGAAACTGCCCTGGATTAGTATTTCTTAACAGTGGGGAAGGATGCAATAGTTGCCAGGTTGAGCTTGTGGTGAATGGCAGTAACTGTATCACACATAAATGCAGCCCAAACAATTAGCTTCAGAACTTAGAAGAAAGTTTTTTATTGTTACATTGTACAACTTCCTGGGAGAGGATGTAATTAGGAGGCTTTAAAAAGATCTGTTTTATGAAAGGCAAAAGGGAGAGAGAACTGAAGGTGGATGAGTACACCAGTAAGTACTGGGGGGTGTAATCAGCCAGATACAAAGATGTCTGATACTTGTTGTTTTCTTTCATCTCCACAAGGAAGGGAAATCAGGAGTTGATTTCAAGTGCAAATGGCTTTTGCTAAGGAATGCATTAATCTGTGATGTGTTATTCTGTCATGGCCTTGGATTCTTTTTTTGCTTGTAGATTACAGCCTGTAGGAGAAAAAACATATTTTGATGTATGCTTTTTTTCCAGGTTACCAGGGTGGTTTTACTGTGGGTGAACAACCATTTCAATGACTTTGAAGGTGATCCTGCCATGACTCGATTCCTAGAAGAGTTTGAAAAGAACTTAGAAAACACGGTAGGAGTGAAGAAGGACAGCTGTCATACTGTACTGCTATGCATTTCCATTTTCCAGTGTGTTTGCAAGGGTTAACACGTTGTAGTCCATAACAAAACACTGAATAGGTGGCTTTTAACATGGGTGTATTTGTTTTAAAACATATATTTAGATACAGCACTCACTAAAGCAGTGCACCTGGTGCTCATTTATGTATCTTTGCAGCACTGCAGAAGGTTTATTAAGATCTGGATACGTAGAATCATAATTTCTTTGTCACTTTTTTTTTCTATACATTTCTACTAAAAGAAACATCACACTCAGATTCACGTCTCTTGTGTTGCAGAAAATGAAAGGCCATCTCAGATTGCTGAATATTGCTTGTGCTGCCAAGGCAAAATGGAGACAAATTACCTTGCAAAAGCCTTCTAGAGACTCACCTCTCTTTTTCAGCCTTCTTGGAGGAAGTGACAAAGGTTTTGGTATCTTTGTCGAGACTGTGGAAATGGGCAGTAAAGCTGCAGAAGCTGGACTTAAGCGTGGTGATCAGGTGAGAAGTGTAAAGTTAGTTTTAAACATCCATCTCTTCATTGAGAAATCTGGTTTAGCCAACTGCATTGTTTCCAAGAAAAAGATCACACTGTTGATGGTTAGATAAGAGTGGAACAAAAAGAAAGCAAGCAAAAAAGTAGTACTTTAGGTTTGTATGTTTAATATGTTTTCCTATTAAATAGGATTCAAAGCATCTAAAGTATTTCAAAAACAGAATGGGGGGAAAAGAAGCCAAACTGTGGCAAGTTGTGGTGGCTTTAGGACACCTTCTTAGAGGAGATATGGTTGGGTTGAAGCTATCACGTGGTTTTGTTGTGTTGATTCTGATCGGGTGTTCAGTGTGGAGCTGGGGGAGTCTTGGGGCCCTGTAGTCGATCTGTCCTTTGGTTGTAATCCCAGATCTGCAGCTGGTGATCCTCCAGGTGCAGATTCTAAATGTAAGAAGGTTGTCCCAGAAGATGAGTTTGGTTAAAGTGGTTAATGGGTAGGAATGGAGTTCCTGGCTGGTTTACAGGATGGAACTTGAGTGCAGTAATCAAAACAGTTATTTTACAAAGAATGCTTTCATGGTATAACTACTGTAAAGATGGTGTGATAACTTCTGGCAAGTACTTGACATCCTTGTATCGTCGCATTTACATTTGTAACTGTTGTGCAGTAACTCCATTATAAACAGCTGTTCTGATAGTTCAATTTGCATTTCTCCTTAAAGATAATGGAAGTAAATGGACAGAACTTTGAGAATATTACGTTTGCAAAAGCTCTGGAAATCTTAAGGAACAATACTCATCTCTCCATCACTGTAAAAACAAACATTTTTGGTGAGTAGACTTCATAGGTGATACATCTCTGTGTCTGTGCACAAAACCTCCAGTCTCTTTGGCTCTAGAAGTGCAGCAGGATTTCACCTTCCTTCCCGCTTGCTCCAGGATTGAAAGATCACACAGGAGTCCCCTCGTTGTGCCTCCGTTTGCTCAGGGTGTGCCACGTGCTGCACGTTGGGTGGCACTGAGCCAGCATAGCCAGTGCTCTGCTCCCTGAGAAATCCTCAAACGGCTGCTTAAGCAGCTTTAGTGTCCCTGCATGCGATACGGCTGACGCTGAGCCAAAGGAGCTGGGCCAAAATATTTTGCCAAGAAACAGCAAAAATGTCAAACTGGGTTTTCATAAAACTTTTTATGATGGCAGGAAGAACAATAGGATAAATGGCCTTTATATCTCAAATCGATAAGGGAATATAAAAAGTGGTATAGTATATAAATGTTAGCTTTTAATTGTCAGTGTGAATATAAACACATAAATACCTCCTTAAACTCTCATTCAAACCATCTGTTCTCTTTCCATAATCCTGTTCAGGAAACAGAATAACCATAGCTACAGAAAGAACAAGGCTGTACATACCAGACAGATCCTTCCTCTGTAGTGGTATCTGAGAGCTAATGGTGCTTACCCTCTCGTGTTTCCTTCCACTGGTTACCTGCCTGTGTTCCCTATGAGTTTTCTTTTCAGTTATGATTTTCTGTTTATCACTTTAGAGGTAAAAAGCTTTAAGATTTTAGCTGTTGTTTATTATCGTAACTCTAATGACAGCACAGAACTGCAGTAATCAGTCAACTAGACTAATGAACTGGCCTAAAATAAAGCATTGCTGTAGATGAGGCAGTGATGGCTACATACAAATGGGTTCTAACCTCTTCCTGCAAGCTGATACAATTTCAAGGTGATTTCTCTGATATGTTTTAATGAATTCATGTCATGAAGGTGTTCTGAACTGCAGTATGTGTGATTCTGTCCTTTTCATTGGGTGCTAAGTGCCTGGTATTGGCAATGGGCAATCCCCATTCTTAGATTTGAGTTTGTATGGTGGAGGATTGTAGCCACAAATTGTGTCACATCATAGAAATAAGCACTTTGACTGTGGATGTATACGTATATCCACAGTCAAGTATATCAAGTCCCTCGTGCCTTGTTTGTAAGGCTAAGAGATCAGCTCTGCACGGCGCTGTGTTCTCTTGGTACCAAGTTTTCAACAGAAAGTACCAATTTTGTGACACGAGTGACCTCAGAGATTGAAAAATAAAACACCCCAAAATAAACAGGAAAAAAACCATAAACCAGTTTGAACAATTTGATTTTACCTTTTATTTGTGGGAAAAAACAGAAACAATGAAGGCCGTTTTTTTTTCTTCCCCCTTTTTATCTTTTGGGAGTGTCAGTAATTGACTGCCTTAGTTTGATAAGTGCAGTAGGAGGTTGGATGCACTTTATGTATTACTGAAGGAAAATGAAGGAACAAAGAAAATTCCCAGCTGTCCTGAAGTTCTCCAGGATGCATCTGCACTGTTACCACAGATGCAGACGATAACAGCCGTGAAATACATAGAGGAGATTGATGTGAATGTAGAGGTTCCTTGTTACTGATCTGACTGCGTTTGTGAAGGCTAGGATATCTTCATTAAATTTGCTGAGTTTTGTGCTTGTTCTGAAAGTAGCCAGGAGAGTCGTGCTGTGCAGAATGGGGCATGGCTTTTTGTTAAACATTTGGGGTTACACTTTCTGCCAAGGAATTCCACAGCAAAACCCTATATGGGAAAAGACCTGCCCCCTTAGAATCAAGATTAGAATGTAATCTATAGCCTGCTTTGGCAGTGAGTTACCTTTTTGTTTTGGATTCTGCTTTAATTTTTCTACAGGTATGTGGGAAACCAAAGGTTTGAGGGGAAGAAAGAATGCAGCACGAAGGTTTAGATGTGCAAAGGTAAATCACAATGGTTGTATCTTCCCTTGCAGTGTTTAAGGAGCTGCTCTGCAGGATAGGGCAAGAGAAGAATGGAATCCCACATATTCCGAAAATTGCAGAAAAGAAAAACAACCGTTATTCCATCCCAGATATGCCTGGAGATGTGGAACAGATGTTCCCCCGTGAAAAAGGAAACAAGAAATTGAAAGCAAACACCGTATCTGGTGGGAGAAACAGGATCAGGAAAATTTTAGACAAGACTCGATTCAGCATCTTGCCTCCAAAACTCTTCAGGTGCGTTGGGCTCTCCTGGTTGAACAGCAGCCATTCCTTATTAAAGCTGTGTTGTGTCTTCAGACACGTTCTTGTTGCTTTTTTTATTATTACTGTTATTTTATTTCTTTTTAAATGTAGTAAATCTGAACCATAGAATCATAGAATCATACAATGGCTTGGGTTGAAAAGGCCCACAGTACTCGTCCAGTTCCAACCCCCTGCTATGTGTCACCAACCAGCAGCTCAGGCTGCCCAGAGCCACATCCAGCCTGGCCTTGAATGCCTGCAGGGATGGGGCATCCACAGCCTCCTTGGGCAACCTGTTCCAGTGCGTCACCACCCTCTGGGTGAAAAACTTCCTCCTAAGATCCAACCTGAACCTCCCCTGTCTCAGTTTAAAACCATTCCCCCTTGTCCAATCACTATCCACCCTCATAAACAGTTGTTCCCCCTCCTGTTTATATGCTTCCTTCCAAGATTGGAAGCCCACAGTGAGGGCTTCTGAATTGCACAACAAACCCAGAATAATTTTAACTGTCCCAGTGAAGACTTTCAAGTACACGTTCCCTTGGTCTCTGTTCTTAAAGCTTGCCTACAGCATTTAATGAAAACATCTGACTGCAGTTATTTTTCCCAAGGTTCACTCATCCCAAGATGACCACGTGGAACTTAAAACACCTGATTGAAACCTATTTGTTTTGCAGTGATGGCAGCGTGAGCCAATCGCAGGATGACAGCATCGTTGGGACGCGGCAGTGCCGGCACAGCCTGGCCATCATGCCTATTCCTGGGACACTCTCATCCAGCAGCCCCGACCTGCTGCAGCCTACAACGAGTATCTTGGATTTCTCTAATCCTTCAGGTAAACAGGGACATGAACTTGGTAACTATGAGGCAGTTGGTTTTGGGAGGAAAGTTACACCTTCTGCCAGCTTCAGGCACACTGAGTGCGGTTACCTCTTTGTCTTGTGACCCTACCAGGTCCAAACTGGCAATGCACTGAAAATGCAGACAGCCCAAACCTCTGTTCCTTGCTTTTTTGTAGTGTGTGACCTGGCTGCTCGTAAATAAATTAAGTAATACATACATTTTTCCACCTAAACGTCTTTGATTTATGATAGTGCTGGTGGAAGCACGTTGTCATCCTCTGCACCTGTCTTGTGTTATCAACTTTCCCAATACCAATACTTTTATGACTCGATTTCTCCATCCACCATCTTTTAGTATATATTTCAAACAGTTCTGTGGATAGAAGAAGACAACTTTGGTACCAACATTATTACATTATTTTTTATATAATGTCTTTCAGACTTTAAGGTCATTCAGTTATATGTCTTAAAAACTGAGAAGTGTTTTGAGATTTGCAGTCTGGGCTTCCATTGCTGTTACTGAAGGAACGCAGTAGATAGGGTGGCTGCAGGAGTTATTTGCTGTTACATGCAGCTGCCCGTAAACATGTCAAGTCAGAATCACGTTTCCCTATTTCAGATATGAGTTCTGTGCATAAGTATAAATTCCGTGAAGTGCCTTCTGGCTACAGCTTATGTTTATGTAAACTTACAGTTTTCCCTTTTAAGAGGAACAAATATATGCTATCAAATGCATAAATATCCATAGCAAATAAGTTCCTTTTCTTTCTGGAGACCCAGTTTCTTATTGTCTACATGAGAGAGGAGAGAGCTACTCACATGTTCTCTAAGAAGAATCTACTGCTGTACAAGTTACTGCATAATATGAACAGTGGATTACTGGTCCTTCACAAGTTTGCTGTAGCAACTATGCAATTATTTTTGAATGCTAGAGAAAACCGAAATATTCCTGGCCATCTAGTAGATGCTCTTTGAGTTTTGTAAACATCTTCATCTTGACTTGGTGTTGACACAGTGTTTCTCTTTTTTTCCTGCCCGCAGCTGTTGGGTTTTACTGTAAGTATCCCGACGTACAGCATCCTGAAGGCCTTAATATTGCATGGCTTGCCTGATAACATAACACGTTGCACTGGTGCAGTCATACTGTCTGGGCAGTGGGTAGTCATGTGTCCTGCGAGCTTCCCTTTAATGAAAGTCCATAGGCACTCCTTCTGAGCTCTGTAGCTTCGTGGCAGAGTGCTGGGCTGAAGCAGAGAATGGCTCATTTAATTCCCACTTTTGCCACTGATATGTTCAAAGACATATCACGCAGGCTGCTTCACTTCTCTGGGATCTTGCTTTAAACAAATGTAATTACTTGCATCCCTCTTATGGAAACATGATGATAACACAGTTTGAGGTTGGGTTTGTTCTGCTTTTGAACTCTGTCTAACTAAAATTTGTGCATGCAAACTGGAAATGCGTCCTGTCCAGTCAGGACTTGGATCGTGTGTAGGAAAGGACTTTGTACTAATATTTACCTGCTTAAAAGTAAAGGTGATGGGATGGACGTGTGCTTGTTTCCATCACCTGCTATTTACAAGTCACATCATGTTTGCATGGCATTTCTTTTCTTTCAAACTTACATTTCAGTTTGGGCTTTAAACTTGAGTGTGTTGTGATTTTTAGGTATGCTAATAACATGGTATGGATGTTTTGGCTCCTGTATTAAACTGTGATGATTTTAATGAGTGCAGACATTTCCCAAATGATTCCCTCTGGCAGGGGATGCCCTGCCTGACCAGCCTCTGTCTATGGATGTGGCTCTTACCACCAAGGTTATTAAAGGCTGGGCAAGTAACAGAGAGAGCAGGAGGCACCTCTGCAATAGCCCTGGGCATCTCTGCTGTGGCACTTACTGATACATTTGCCTCAGAATCTATCTATCTATTTATTTATTTTTGCCAATCAGTAATATTTTGAGAATCTCTAATAACTGTAATGGAGAGAATTATTTCCAAGTGTCAATTTATAAACTGAACATGTATTTCTTTAGATGTTTGCTTCATGCTGTAGTCTGCCCCAGATAAAACTGTTCCCTGACACGTTTATAATTCATAAAATATGTTATAAATAGGGTCACATAATTCATAAAATATGTTATAAATAGGGGCACAAGCAAAAGAATTAGCTGCTGGCAGCTGCTGAGTTCCTTCAGGTTGAGAGAGGGAGTGTAAAAGTGTGAAAGCTGGTTCACAGATGCCACCAGGTCCCCCTTCTCATCTGCATTCTCCTGCCCACAGTATGTGCACCTCCCTGGGAGGAGCACCTTGGCACTCAGCTCTGGATCACAGGCAAAAGAGGAGCAATGCCTCCAAGGATTCTGATGTACGCTGAGAAGGGCCATGTACAGGACAGTCATTGGATATGTAGATGTAGATGTCTCATACTTTGTGTTCATGGGATAACATAGAAGTTAATTCAGGTTTGGAAATGTAGCGAGGTGAAAGTCCTCTTTTTTTTCCATTCAAAGACCGAATACTTAAATGGACACTGACCAAATGATTCAGAAAACAACCTCCTGTCTTTCCACAGGAAAAGTAACATCTTAATTTAAAGGCTTTCTTCTGTTATTTCAGATATTCCAGACCAAGTAATAAGAGTTTTCAAAGCAGACCAGCAGAGCTGTTACATCATCATCAGCAAAGACACCACGGCCAAGGAGGTGGTGAGTCACGCTGTCAATGAGTTCAACCTGACCGGAGCCCCCGAGACGTATTCCCTGTGCGAGGTGTCCGTCAGCCCCGAGGGGGTCATCAAGCAGCGCCGCCTTCCAGATCAGTTCTCCAAGTTGGCCGACAGGATTCAGCTCAATGGGAGGTAATACAGCCTTGTTGGGGGTTCGGTTGGGGTTTGTTTGCTTGTTAGGTTTGAAGCATCTCAAAGAATGGCATGATGTTTTAAAGAAGATGGATGGGTGTCTGTTAGAAGAGCAAGCAAGTAAATGTCAGTAGTGCTTTCCTTTTCTTTCCTTCTCTTCCTGTTTTACCTTCCTTTTCCTTAAGCAAAAACATCCTCACTGACTTTACAGCAAACCCTCTTTATGAGAGCTAAATGCAGCAAATCAGGATAACATATAGTGGCTTTCACTTAGAAAGAAAACCTTGTATTTCGTCTGACACTTTCCATATGCACTGCAGGATTAAAGCATGCAATTAACTGTTCTCAGTGATGTCATGTTGCAATGAACTGATACTAACCTGAGATAAATTCTTCCATTTTTATGTAAACTGTTACAAATGTTTTCTGACATGTAAAGTGCTTCGCCTTTATCTGATGACCCGGTCCATGCCAGAAAGAAGTTTATTAAGTAAAAACTTCTTTAGTCTTCTCTGCTGGGCAATAGAGAGAACTCATGAGAAATAAACTTCTATGTATCTGAAAGCAAACCTACTTTGGACCATGGAAATTAATTTTCCAGATACCTTTTCATTTCCTGAATATTGTGAGCTTTGTGTAAATGTTAATGTGCCACACTATATTTACCTTAGAAACCACATTCAATTTGTTTAAGAAATGGGGAAATACATAAATGAGAGATTTCTCAAGACTAATGTGCATTTAAAGTGTTATTTACATAGAATTTACCAATGGAAAAGTAACTGGCCCTTTTTTGAAGATGAAAGCTGCAGCATGCTACTGAGTCCAGCACAGAAAACATGAGCAAAGAGGTAGACTGAAACAGCTTTTGAAATGCTGAAGGATGAGGTGCATAATGAACAAAGGGTATGCTGTCCCTGCCTCTTGTTCTCGGTTGTCACCCGCAAGGTGAAAATGCTCTCCTCCAAACACTGTGGTGTCAGTACAGTCTGCATTGGTTGGCTGTGGTTCAGTGTCTTTGTGCTCCTTCTGAAGAGCATCTCTAATGTTCTCTTGCAACTCGATTGTTCTTAGGTATTATTTGAAAAACAACATGGAGACGGAAACCTTATGCTCAGATGAGGATGCTCAAGAGCTGCTGAAAGAGAGCCAAATTTCCCTCCTACAGCTGAGCACCATTGAGGTGGCCACTCAGCTTTCCATGAGAGACTTCGAGTTATTTCGTAACATCGAGCCTACAGAGTACATCGATGACCTTTACAAGCTGGACTCCAAAACAGGAAATGCTCACTTGAAGCAGTTTGAGGATGTCATAAATCAAGAGACCTTCTGGGTTGCCATGGAGATTTTAGCTGAGCCCAACCAACTCAAAAGGATGAAGATTATTAAGCATTTTATTAAAATTGCCCTGCACTGTCGAGAGTGCAAGAACTTCAATTCCATGTTTGCGGTTATAAGGTAAAGCGCTTCCCATTTGTCAGATCTGATTTGTGGTGTCACAGGCAGCTCTGTTAATGCGAGCTGAAAAAAAGGCAGATCTTCACAGACTGCCAGTGGTGTGGGGTGGTGTCAAGGGAAGTGCTGAGCTTTTCAGCTACCAGTGTGGACCACTGTCACTGCGTTCTGTGCCTGCCTTCCCCTCAGAAGCTCAGTGTCTGTGTGTGACAGTCTCCTCTTTCACATTACCTAGCAGGGAAAGAAAAGATTTGGACAAGAACGTCATTTGATTGATGAAGTCCAGAAACATGCCTGAAAGTCGCTGCCATTTTCTGTGATTCTAGCACCCGGTTTCCCTTTCTTCAGTCAGTGTTGCTTTTTCAGTGTGCGTTGAGTCGTATCTGCAGTGATGAGATTACTTCCTTTCTTTCATTCTAAGGACTTCCTCAAATCAGTCTTGTTTCAGTTGAATGTTCCTTCTCATTCTTTCTACTCACCTGCTTGTTCCTCTGCTTTTTTTTTTCTCTTCACAATTAGACTTTCTCTTCTGATTTATAGTAGGTGCTGCTACTTTGACTTTAATGGTGGCAGTTCAGCACTTCCTTTATTTGCAGATTTGCAAAGCCCTGATTGTATTAAAAAGAAAGAAAATCAGTTATTCATCAGACAGAGCTCTGGATTCGTACTGCATCCCAGCACCAGAACAGTCTTAGAAATACCATCTTAGAATTTTAATTCCATAAGATCTTCTTCCATGTCTTGCCACTGTATCAGATGTTATTGGCTTCTGTTTAGCCATATATTAAAGAGTGAACGAATTCCCTTAGAAGATGCTGCCCCAGCCATCAGGGCTGTTACTGCTCGGTACATGATGAATACAAATGTGGATGCTGAGTATAATTTCTGTTTCCTGCTTCCTAATCTCCCGTGCTTTATTGTAGGTGGAAAAATAACTTGTCTTATTTCTGAGTTCAGCCTCACAAAGCCATGACTGAAGTGGTCTTTGATCAAAAAATAGCAAATAAAGTAGCTTTTATTGTGCCCTTGTTTCCAGAGGAGCATGTTTCTGTTGGCATATGGCACAAGGATTCTCTTTCCTGCCTTGCATTTCATGTCAATATGATGCCATGTGTTACATGAAACAGGAAGATACCATCTTAATATAGCACAGAAAAGAGAAGCTGTGTGGGGACATATGTTAGATTTCTCATGAGAGAAGGCTTTGCTTTTGACTTTACAATAGTGTGGGGAGAACTCTGTGGTGGGAGGAAAAACAAAGGCAAAGTAAGTTTTGGAGGCTTTTAAACTGAGGAGAAATGTTCACAGAAGGGCAAATCGCATCAGCCCAGGTTTGATAGTGAGTGCTGGAGAACGTCACCTTCCAGTGCTGCACGTAGAAGGACTTTGCAGTGACTGCAACACTTCTTGAGCAAAACTGGTGACCATTTACCATGGGGAGTGATTGGAGTTAGTTGATTTCTTTTTTACTGTGTCCAACTAATTCTGGATATATCTTTACTTAGTGTGGCAATGGGGCATAGTGACAAGTAGCAGCTTATCTGCTTCTCTGAGTTCAGTCTCTCAGCGCTGCTTTATAGTTCTCCCAAGCATTGCCATTTTGCCTGCCACCCTTCTCCATTGCCTCTACAGCCATGTGTTTGCCACATGAATTTTCCACCTTTTTTGTCCTTACTTGCAGTAAACATTTTCACAGGAGAAAAGTGGTTTGCAAATTAAATGATCCTCAGTGCTGTTTTGGCAGGCGAACTCCAAGTTCATATCCTGTGAATAAGGAGCAGTCATTCTGTCTACAGTTCTCTCTCTCTCTTACTTACAAGAGCGAGCAGCAGTGGGCTTTGTGATGGTCTTGCAGCCTGGCACTCCCCCAGCTTTCAGTTAACCATGTGAAAACTCTAGCTCCCCCCCAAATAAAGCCCCACAACCCTTTTAAAAGGGAACAGTTCCACTAACAGCTAATAATGGAATATATCTGCCTTGCAGCGGGTTAAATCTGGCTCCAGTGGCACGTCTCCGAGGCACTTGGGAAAAGCTACCAAGCAAGTATGAGAAGCACCTCAGAGACCTTCAAGATCTTTTTGATCCATCTCGAAACATGGCGAAGTACCGCAACATCCTTAGCAGTCAAAGCATGCAGCCTCCAATTATTCCACTCTTCCCTGTTGTCAAGAAGGATATCACATTTCTACACGAAGGTAATGTCGAACACAGCAAAATAATAAGCCAGGCACTGAATACGTTATAGCCCTTTCTTTGGTGCTCCGTGATTCAACAGATGTCTAAAAGGAAGCTGTTGCCAGTAGGGTGCTTTTGATGCATCCTTTGTAGGAGCACAGTGAAACAGAACCGTGAATGCAGATGAGACTAAACCCAGACAAAAAAATTAAACAATAAGTGAGTATTTGGAGCACTTTAAAAGCAGTTTAGGATGACTGTGCTGCTTAGTAATGGCACTGCTAAGAGAAATGTATTTCTCTTACAAGAACTTACTGCTGCAGTGTTTCTAGATTTCTTATTCTGTGTTGTGGCTTTCAGACAGCTCTGATGGTACAACACCTCCTACTATTGCTTTCAGCATTTTTAAGGGTTTTTGTTTAAACCCTTCCGTTTTATTCTCCTTACAAAAAGTTCTGTTCCCAGTTGGTTAAGGGTGAGTTGAGCGTTCACAGCTATTTCAGATTCTTGGTTTTGACCCTTCAGGTCTGTGCTGATTTCAGAATGTGATTGCTACAGACGTCAGTTCTTTATATTGCATCCATGCCCATGAATATAGGCATAGTTCATTTGCTCCTCTTTCCTCTTCCTAATAAGTACTACTTTAGAAATGGATTAACGAGAGCAGTGCTGGGTGGTTGGGGTGGATCTGTCTTTTAGCTCGAGTTTTTTGTTTTCCTGCTGCATTGACTAAAGCTACATTGACTAAAGCAGAGTTGTTGATGGAGGGCAGGGAAGGAGGACGGCTAATGTGGGGGGGCTGTAAACACGTTTTGTATGAAGAAACATTGCTTATTCTTTTTGTCTGTGCATTTCAATTGTGCAGGAAATGATTCCAAAGTGGACGGCCTGGTAAATTTTGAGAAACTCAGGATGATCGCCAAAGAAATCCGCCAAGTAGTGAGGATGACCTCAGCCAACATGGATCCGGCCGTAATGTTCAGACAAAGGTGTGCAAATTAGAAAGGCAGTAGGACTGCAGGTGGCTCAGTGGGTTGGGATCTGGGTTTGTGTGTGCATCAGTGTGTCAGTATCCCATCGTGTGACTTACCATTGGCATCTACCATCAGAAACAAAATCCTTATCAACTTTTGGCAATGCAACCGATGCTCCTAAGGGTTACTTTTAATGTGACTGCTAAGCCAGTTTGTCTAATATAGCCAAGAAGAATATGCTCAATAAAATAACCGGTAGAATTTTAGAGCAATACAGTGTCAGGTGAAAACCACACATATAAAATAAAACACAGAAATTGCCCATCTGTGAGTCTGAAATGTTGCTTTTAACAAACCACAAAAAAACCTCTGATAAAATATTTAAAAATAAAACAACAAAGTAATATTTTTTATCTGTTCTAAGCACAGCTTGCTACACCTACATAGTGTTTGGTGTCTTCAGGCTGTATGCAGATGGAGAGTGTCTTCTTGCCTTGATTTTCTTTTTTTCCCCAATGCAGTACATCATCAGGCTTGATGTTAACAAACTGCAGAACAAAAGCACCGTGATGTGGTGCTGGTGAGCTCCAGATTACACTTAGCAGAACTGAGTAATACCCTGCATCTATTTGCTTATCCCTGGCTGAGAGAGCATCCCCAGCTCCAGACAACCCTGCTGGTAGGGTCCCATTGGCCATCCCACCCCATTCTTGAGCTCAGTGCCCATCCCACTGGGGAGCTGGGTCCATGAGTAACTGCACAGCTTCCACTTAGAAAAGCAGCGGAATAACCCAGTGCTTGGGATTCATCAACATCAGTGGGTCCTGTTTGGTACTGGCCTTCAGGGCTGGCTGTCAGCAGCCATGAATATTAGGTTTAAAACCAAGCTGGTTGAAATCTGAGTTGAAAATAATAGATCCCTCGTAGAAGTTGTTTAAGGATGGATTCATTTCAAAGCAAAGGGTCACCTTCATGCTGTTACATTTCAGCCGCTGAAACTCCCTTTTCAATACGAAACTACAAAGCTACTTCTGAGTTAGCTGCTCTTCAGAAAACATGGCATTCACAGATTAAATGGATGTGCACATCAGTTTCCCTGATGCTCCTCCCAATTCTGAGACCTAACGAAGTCTGATCACTAGAGGAATTAGTAGTAAATGAATAGTTACCTTTCATATCCTAACCAGAATTAACACAATGCGTCTTAATGACCGTAGTTTAAAAAGTGCCTGCCGAGTTAAAATGCACAGGATCTGATATTAGTGATAGTGCCAAAGATTAAAAGAAAACGACTCCTCGTTTTCAGCGTTGAGATTCATTTGCATTGCCTCTGGTGTTTGATCTATCAGTTTGTGGCACGGAGCACCAACAAACGGTTTTGAAGATTAAAAACGAATGAGGAAAGATGTTTGTTAGTGGTAACGTGAGACCTGCTAACGAGTTCATTGCCAATTAATACAGAGCATTGAGCTTTTCAGGGTGTGTTTGGCAAACAGCTTGTTTTCCAGCAAGCAATCAAGGGAAAACAGCATCATAAACATGAATACTGATGATTCCTCATACAGTTACTGCCATCCTAATGCAAAGAATAAATTAACTTGATCACATTCTCTACAATATGAATAAGTTAAAAAGCTTTCACTTGCTCCATCAGAATTGAGTTTGACTTCCTGGAATCACTTAACAAGAAAATATAACATGAGTCTGGATTTTCAGTTCAAAGGTTAAACTTAAACAGAAAAAAACTGATAGATTCTTCCATGTTGGAGTGTTTGAGCAAGTCCTGTCCTTGCCTTCCATGAAAACATTGTGTTATTGTTTGAGAACAGTTTTGCTGTATAGAGATTATTTTCTTTTCTGTTCTTTCCTGTCTACATCTTTCTTCCTGACTCTCAACTGTTTTATTTTTTTCCTGTGCTTTTCTGTTCAAATACATGCTTCAATGTATATGGCTCTTGCTTACAGGAAGAAGAGGTGGAGAAGTTTGGGGTAAGTGTAGAGCTGAATGCAACTAAGATAAATAAAGATTATGCAACTCTTAACATATTGCATCCTCCTCGTTAGTGCATGCTTCTGAAGTACAGCATGCATTTTATTAACCCTGCAATACGTATTTTTTTGAATACAGGAATAAGAGATTTTACAGTCAACTTTGTACAGCAGCTGTAGAGATGCTGAGCCGCTTCTATGTGCTAGACAAGTTGTTGGCGTTTTGGCTTACTGCATAAAGAGAAAAATGACTGTGCGGTTATATCAGGAGGCAAACTCTATTAGGAAAGTAATAAGTCAGTCTTTATATGTAACAGATTTTAGCCAATACGCATTTGAAACTGTAAAGAGGCACTGAGTTGTGATAATGGTTGGGCAGCTCCTCTCTCTGAGTTTAAGCTTCAAAGTCTTTATTTTTAGCGTGCATTTGAAATGCACTTCATGTGCCGGAATCCTTGCTGAAGTTTTAGTTCAAGGCTGGATGTTGAAATGACTGTGATGGAGGGTACTGGGGTTACCTGGTGAGCAAGCTGGCAGTGCCGTGGGGCAGTGAGCTGGAGGTGACTCTGCAGCCATATTTTGTGCATTCTCCCCTGCATCTTTGCCCCTCAGCTGCTACATTCATACCTCAGCCTATGTGTCTTTGCCCTTTGAAGCTCTCCTGTTCATTCTGTGGAATCAAAGCCAGCAGTACATCCAAAAAGAAGATGTATGCTGGGGGGGGACCAGCAGCAGGGCAGGCTGGGGGCAGCTTTGGGTGCTGCTCCCTGCAGTGAGCTGGGCTGGCAGCAGGACAGGGCACAGCTCAGTGTGCAGCACATGGTGGGGATTGGGTCCAGGTCCCTCTGGGATCCTTCCACACAGAGCTGGAGGTGTGCTGTGCTGTAATGATTTCCAGCCTTTGTTATTGCTGGGAACTTGAGGTCGTAAGGGAGAATGATTCTTAAGGGAAATGAAGTTGACACAAAAAGTGAACTCCAAAAGTAGAAGAAACGGTGTGTACACATGAAATAAAATATGCATTCTGTATATGTAATTAAAAAGAAAGATGATGTATGTTCCTGTTTTGTTACAGAATAGGCATTAATTTTGTTCTTGCCTGTACAGAGATCAGTTCCAATGAGTGTCAACAGTCCATTGTGCCATCTGCTGCTCTTCGCCTGTAACAGCGATAGCTTTTTGTCTAATTAAGCTATACATATCTGCCACAGTTTTTAAGCTTATATTTTCTCTTAGCTTAATTTATGAATCATCTTCAAAAATACTGCAGGCAGGTGGTTTCCACCATTTCTCTGCTTTTAAACTCAACGTGTTCAATCCTTCAGGCTTCCTCCAGCAATATGTTTCATTCTGGGTCTGTTCGCTATGGCAGCTCTTCTGTGCTGGGGTTTGTTTATCCTTCCACGAATGATTCTGGAAGCGCACCCGAGATTTTGCTAAGTAACTTTAGAAATAATTCAGCCTTTTAAAATCATCTATTTATTTTTATTTTATTTTATTTTTTAAATACAAAAACAAAACCCACGCCTTCTTTGAGCAGCTTTGCTGCAACTTCCCACTGGAGTTTTCTTGTAACGTATATGATGGTCTCCATTTACTAAAGCATACAAATGGATTGGAGATGAAGTGGCCGTAGGACTCCTGGCAGCTGAACAGATGTGATGTGTATAACTGGCTGTATCTCAATCAGTTGTTTGGGCACTGATGTCATTACCTTTCATAAATGCGAGTCCATACAAGCATATGTATGTTATGGCTGCCATCCTGACCTTTGTTGGGATACGTTTTTAATGAGCTGCTGTTCTAAGGGGTTTTTACTTAATTGGAGAAAGCAATTAAACATGCAACAAATTGTGCTTTGCATATTTAACTCAGTTTTTCCCCTCATTTAAGCACAGTTAGAAGCTCAGGTTTCTAAGTGGTCATTTCTGTGGCCAGCAGGATGGTGGCAAGTTACTGCTGTAAGCCTGCAGCACACAGTGGGCACCAAATTCCTTACACAAACAAAGTTAGCAAGTTTATCCTGCAAAAATAGCGTGGGTTGTGCAGAACAGGAGCACAGTCCATCAGCAGAGCAGACTGGGTGGTTGGCACAGCCTGTGCCTCATTCTTGCAAGTCCCACAGTTCCACGTGCAGTTTTTTCCTAGGCTCCAATTGCTGCTTCTTCTTTTGACCAGAGTATTTTAAGACAACCGATGTTTTAATGCTGTTCATCTTTTTTTAACTCATTTGCATCAGCATGCACTAGCCCTAACTGAAGAATACTGGTAATAACCTGCTTTGACGTGCGCTGTTTAGCTCCCCGTTGCTGCTGAGACCCCAGGCCTGACCACCGTGCTCTTTTTCTTTGCAGGTCTCTGAGCCAGGGCAGCACCAACTCCAACATGCTGGACGTGCAGGGAGGAGCACACAAGAAGCGCGCACGGCGCAGCTCGCTGCTCAACGCCAAGAAGCTGTACGAGGACGCGCAGATGGCGAGGAAGGTGAAGCAGTACCTCTCCAACCTGAACGTGGAGACAGACGAGGAGAAGGTCCAGATCCTGTCCCTGCAGTGTGAGCCTGCCTACAGCACCCGTAAGTGCAGCCATCTGTCAGGGTGGCAGTTTTAAATGTTTGAAAACACGGTTCCTTTCCTGGAAAAGCCACCTAGGATCTTTCTCCTCTCCCTCCAAGAAAAACCACTCCAGGAAGCAGCTCGTTTGTCAGTTCATATCGTCACAAGCTGATAGAGTTTCAGCAAGCCAGCATTAACATTCTGATCTTGGCTGAGTTCAGAAAACTTCAGCGATGTTTTTTATTTTAACCTTTAGTTCCTAAAGCGTGTGTCTTTTCATCAGCCTGGAAGGAAATTCAATAGTACATTAGCTCTGTTCTTGCCCCGTTGTCCTTGTACAGAATTAGGATGGATAAAAGTAACGTTTACCATATGAACAGCAAGAAAATGAAAAGAGACAAAATCAATACAGAAGCTGCAGTGACTTACAGCTCAGAATAAACGAAGGTTGCTGAGAAGCAGAAGTCAAGTCAATATTGACTGATGGAGTTGACATGGCTTGACAGTCAAAAAGAGGACTACAGCAGGACAGTTTTCACTGTTTGAAGCCCTGTGCAGCTGTCTAACTGAACCAATCTTCTCTTGCACAGCACATTCTTATTTCAAATTGAGAAATGGGAATTGCATTTTATTTGGATCCTTAGAAATGTTCTAATTCCTGAACAGTAGGGTTGTCCCAAAATAGAGAAGTGGTAACCTCGCTAATCAAAGTGACGTCTCATGCTTGTTTGATGTGCAAATGCAGCATCTTAAGCCTTATTTTGTCCTCAAATACCATTTTATCTGTGATGAGGTAACTTAAAAGCAGGAATAGGAAATGACACCCTGAAGATAAAACTTGAAATCCTTTCCATTATTCAGTACTAAGAGCTCAAATTCCTGTTGTCTCCCAAAGAAGCTTTCTGTGGACTTTTTTCCTCAGATAGAAGTAATGTAAGGAAAGGCCATACCTGACTGCATTTTTCAAATGTCACATTCAGTGCATTCATGTTGGTCTTATACCTGAGGTTGCTGGAAATCACAGGTAGCTCTGAATAGGCATGAGTTGTTACAGTTGTGCCTGTTCTGTCAGGGATCCTGGTACGTGGCTTTGCAGATGGCTTTTGTGCAGGTAATTTTTTTTCCTCACATTCAGAGAAGTCAGAGGTAGAGCTACCCAATGTTACGCCTTCTTCCTTTCTTCCAGCTTTGCCTGCAGGAACAGTGAATGGTGGCTATGCTGCAGTCCAAACAATTCCAAGGTTACTTAAGGGGAATTCAGACGGCCTTAACTCCATAGTTTATTAATTGCTGTGTAATTAAAGTAGAAATTGAATCCGTGCCCTGTGCTGTAAATCAATTGTGCCACCTAGTGAGAGATCTGAGGCTGGATGCAGAACAACCATTCCCTCCACTTTCTGTGGCATTACGTCATTTTGAAGGAGATGCTGTTCTGCTTCTGTGCTCTGTGTATGAGCATTTCAAATACTGAACTTAATTGCAGTCAAAACAAACCACAACCTTTTTGGTTTCGGATGGAGTGCCTCTGTGACACTTAAACAGTTTGCTTTTTTAAAATGCCAGTTTGTGCACCTGCCTCCTCACTGCGACAAGGCAGGAATGTCAGGAATTCAAAGTGTTCCAAATGTTTTATCTGCTTCATACCATAGTTGCCTTTATCTGGTTGTGCTTGTAATAACCCTGCAATTCAAAGGGCCAGATATTGATAACCACTTTTTCCATGACAGTGACAAAGAATTTAAGTGAGAGAAGAGGGGCAAAATCCTCGGAAATGTCTCCAGTGCCCATGAGGTCTATTGGTCAGACCACTAAGGCCCATCAGCAGAACAGAATGAGCCAAGTTCTTCAGGTTCCATCTGTGAACTTATACCCCAGCAGGAAGAAGGGGCTGACAAAGGATCACGTCACCTTCAGTGAGTATCCCTGCTCAGCCAGCTGGAGCTGGGCAGATTAGTTAAGATCCCTTTATGCAGGTGTCTATGTTAAGTCCTTCTCTTCAATGATTCTAGCTCAGGTAGTATTAATATCTCTCCTGAACAGGTCTGATGTACAGTGCTGAGCCTTTTCCTGTGTATCTTTACATTCTAAAGAGATCTTGCCCCAGCTGAGAAGAATAGCATGGTTGGTTTATTTTCCTGACAAAAAGAATTAAGTTTTAGTGAAACTGTTGGAACAAATCAAATACGTTTAATATTTTAAGCTCTGGAATGCTACTGTAATAACATTATTGTCAAAAGGAGCAACACTTATTTGTTGACTCTACTGAGTGTCAAGTACTTTGTTTCTAAGCTTGCCAATTTCAAAGCACTGTTATCTATTAAAATACTTCTAACATATTTGCATAGCTTGAAATGACTCCATTGTTGTCATAGGTACAGGCTCGCCACAGAAGTCACTAAGCTTGTCTGAGGAAGTAAGTAGCAAGAAGCAGACAGATGACACAATGTCCATGGCATCTTCTTTGCACTCCAGCCCCCCAGCTTCTCCTCAGGGCTCTCCACGCAAAGGTACGTGTGCTCCATGGGTATGCAGCAGGTGCCAGCATCTGTCACATTGTTGGTAACTTCGTGTGAGAGGGGTGGTAATGTACGTAATTCATGTCAAGAATAGATCCGTGTGTTTCTGTCCGTTAATAACAGACACTGTTTTCCATTATATTGTATACGTTTTGGCCTTCAAAGTGACCTAATTTGTAAGGACTAGAAGAATTAATTTCTTGAGAATAGCTTAAGTGCTTGTGACAGAGTTGCCAATAGGTTTAAGTGCTGTGACACCCACCAGCACCCCGGTCCTGATTTAGGTGACCGCTCAGGTGGACAGGATTTGTAAACCTGGGGATTTCCTGGAGGCAGTTGGTGTAACACACAGACTGCAGCTGTTGACATCTTGTATTTTTGCCTAAGGTAGCTGCAGTATCAAGGGATTAGAGGGAGCTGGAGGTAAAATACTGTCCTGGATCTCCAGAACAGCTGGTTGTGATAGCTACAAAAGTCCTGGAGTTGCTATTGATATTTTTTGTTCTTGTGCACAGGGCTTTGTGTATATCCCTGTCTATACTGATGCCCTGAGAATCCCTTTATTTTTGATACCTTCGTAAAAGACCTGCATCACTTCATCATTAGTCAAGCTTGGATGGGAATTCGTTTGAAATCTCTTAACACCACTTTATACTGAGCCAGTGTGGTCAGTGCCCAATGGTGTAAGGCATTTCTCCATCCCTTCTGTGCTGCTTTTGACTCACTGGCAGCCCAGAGCCGCAGCATTGGCATGGCATGGCATGGTGACTTGCTGCATCGTCTCACCAGTTTCAGTGGGAGATCTGCTGGCCCATCCGCTTCTGCCTTCACGACATACTGTTTTCTTGAGGAGAATGTCACTTAGACACAGCATATGTATAAGAACCTCAACTTCTTGGGGCTGCCAAACCCAGTTTGACTGGGATTTCACTTCTATTTCTCCTATAAACATGTTAATTTGGTTGACTTTCTTTGAAAAATACTTTGTTTCTTGGGGGATTATTTCATTAATTTAACTTGCTTTTAGCGTATTGTTAGCACTGGACTAATTTGATTAAGGTAATTCATACCCTGTTGTGTGTGCACAGCTCATTGAACTTAAATTAGATGCTTCACAGACAGCTGAAAGACGTAATTTCAGGCATGAACACGTTTCGCTAAATCTTAGATTTCATTTTGTTTGAGCTTTGCCCAAGCGGTGTGCAAAGAAGATGGAAGATCTGTTCTGCTTTAAATCAACATGTTACTTTTACTGTTATTTATCAAGATCTGCCTGTGTGTACTTCGTTGTAGTTGGTAACATCCCAAGGTCGGATAACTGCAGTCAGATGAATCTCTCTGGGTCTTCCTCGTCCCTCGCCAGTGAAACCAGCAACAAGAACAGCGGACAACGCAGCTATGGAATAGGTGGGGCTTACTTACAAAAGAAAATACAGATGATTGTCAAAGCGAGAGACAGATCTGACGTAAGCGAAAAGGGAGAAAGAAAGGATGAGAGTGAAAAGGCAGAAGTTGAGCGTGAGCACAGGAGAGAAAAGGGACACCTGTTCAGAAGACTTAGGGAAAGAAGCTTCTCCAGGGAAAGAACAGCTTTCACTGCAAAAAGGGAAACAGAGCACGTTCAAGCCTCAGAAAGCTGCGAAACCCAAAAGGACAGAGACAGTGATGCTCTGAGTACAGCGAGTCTCTATAGCAACAGCAATTCACTCACATGTGACTGTCTGCAGATGGGGCCTAGGAGGAGAAGGAAGACTCTCTGATGTATTTTTAGAAGACAGACTGATGTCCATTCAGTATCAGTTACGCTGATGTAATCTAAGTTATGTTGGCATTGTGCAGTTACGTACAGGCGCATTGAAATGTGTTTAAGCTGTTCAATGTACTTTATTCACCTGTCCAAAACTAAGAAGTTTTTGTGTCAGTATTACTAACTCACCACACTTACAGCACAGTAAAGAAATAATGTGAGATATGGAAAATCAAGGAACAGGTACAGTGGCAGTTCTTATTTAGTGTTGGCAGATGCCAACAAAACAGTAAGTTCTGCGACATCCTCTTCATTTGACTCGAAGTAGTCCCTCCTGTGATGTAAATCAGATGCTCATTTCTAGCATTGCTGGGTTTGTGTGTGCATTTGTGCTGGCCTCATTCTGCTAAGGTTTTCAGCCCAGCAAAGGCTTGCATTTCTCCTGTTCGTGTGTGTAATTATTTAATGTGCCATTATTTAATGACCCAGCTCTCAGACAGAGCTTGTCTCTCTAAGAGAGAGGAGTCCTTCTGATCTCCAGATCTTTTAGGTTCTTGAAGAGGTGTATCTTAAAAGGGGGGCAGCAAGAACATTTCTTACAGTGGTGCTAATTTTAAAGTGACTGTTGGGCTAAATAAAGAATATGAGATATTAATTGTCACCAAAGGAAAGGAAACTGAAATTCAGTGTTAAAAATGCTGGTCCTTGATGTGTATTTTTTCAATCCTAAGTGTGTATCAGTTCTCTAGTTGGATGATATTGATGATATTTACTGCTTGTATTGCTCTTAAAGTCTTATAGCAGTAATCAAGCTTGAACTGTGAAACCTCTCACAGTGGGAGCTGTGCACTCAGTGGCTGTATGCTAGTGGCTCCAGGTGCCATCTTATGATCTTGGTTTGGAGCATTTTTTGTGGACCGAATTGCATCAGCCTCAAAGTTGTTTGTATTGCTGGTATGGTTTTTAACTTCCTGATCGCTTTGCATTTTCACCTAACTGATGTGAATGTGTGACAGCCCAACTGAAAGGCATCAGTAGATAGAAATGAAGGGAAACATTGATTAATTGTCAGGAAATAGGAGAAAAAATACTAATCCAAGGACTTTGTCATCTGTGTACTGATATGGTCTCCTGTAAAGCAAGGAGGCAATGTTTTTTTGAGTTTAGACACTCGTTTGACTATACATGAAGCAGCTGTTGACCCAGTATTTCCAAATAAAGATACTAATTATATAATGCTGTGCACATAACGTAAGGCGTATCATAGTCTGTACGCCCCCAGTGAAGGCAGGATAAGGCAAGGATGTACTTCATGACATGCAGTGAATTTGCAGTTGGGAAACTCATCTCAGTTGGGGAACTAAGAAAAATAAATAAATTTAAGCCAACAAACAAAACCAGCACCAAAACAGTCATTAGCCCAGGACCTATTGCCCTCAGGCACATGGGAGCAGGCAGCAGCTGTGGGACAGTTACTTGAGTATATCAAACAAACAACAAACTAAACAGATGTAACAGACACCAGATACCTCCTGAGTTTGTTTCCTGACAGCAGAAACAAAGTGAGCTTCTGCCTGCCCGCAAGATGGTGCATGGACATATCCAAAGAGGTGTATGTTCCAGACAGCTTGAAATCTGAGGATCTTGAACTCAGGTAGTGGGAGGCTGATAAAACAGCGCAGTGCAGGTCCCTCCCTGCAGCTGTCCTGTGTGAAAGAGAGCCACTCCATAAACCCAAAGGGCCCCAGAGCGTGCTTGCCCTCAGAACGGCACAGGTGAAGTTTGCTCTATTCAGTTCATTGTAGTTCTTTCCCTGCTTCTCTAGGATGCTCACAAGAAATGGTTTAAGCAAGTTGTCCATACTAAGGGAGTTTGTAACACTGTCTAGGGACAGGTGTCCTGTTCTGAGCCGCCCCAGCTGTGCCAGCAGGGCAGGATGCAGCATGCATGCAGTCAGAGCACGTGGAAGGCCCTAAGATGGTCCCTTTGATGTCCACTCCAGTTGCTATAGGAGGTTTGGATATATGGGGCTACGTACACCCTTTGTATTTGAAACATGTCATTTGAGGGTAAGGGTGAGCCTAGCAGTAGCGTGTTGCTCTGTTGCTCTGCTCTGAACCAGCTGAGGCCTCCAGCCGTTCCTTCCTGCAGGCCCAGCCCTGTCGCTGTTGTGTTTCCCACTTTCACTTCCTGATCTGTTAATCCTGGAGCAGCTAATAAAGCTGAAATGGGCCATATGGTGTATCCCCGAGTGCTGACGGCTTGCTTTTACCTCAGTCTGTGTCTCCTCAGCCGCTGCCAAAATCATTTTGCGAGTCTCATGACACTCGGCCAGAGGAAGCTGTGGGAGCACCCTGTGATTGTACTGGGACTGAATGGTGCAAAACGGGAGAGATCTGACCCATCCACCCACTGTGTGCCCTACAGACATTGGTCCTGTCTGTACTGATGTAACCATATGGTGTGGATCGCTGTGGAGCTGCTGCTTAGGTTACTGGGGGCACCTGGATTGTGTTAATAAATTGCAGGACTAGATGCTGACATGCTGAAGGCTTTAGTACCATAAAAACCTCAGTGGACTGTTTGTAATCAAGTTGGGCTTGATTTGTTGATTGTGTTTTTCTCCCTTTTTTCTCTAGAGAGCTGTGATGTTTGTCACTGAACAAGACGTTTTCTCCTTCTCTCCCGCAGGCTATGCCCTCATTCCTTCCACCAAATCTGACAACTTCTCAGACTCCAGCCACAGTGAGATCTCCTCCCGCTCCAGCATTGTCAGCAACTGCTCTGTGGACTCGATGTCGGCCGCACTGCAGGACGAGCGCAGCTTGTCGCAGTCAATGCTGGTGGTGGACTCAGCAGGGATGGAACGGA
Source organism: Excalfactoria chinensis (assembly GCF_039878825.1). Taxonomy (NCBI): domain Eukaryota; kingdom Metazoa; phylum Chordata; class Aves; order Galliformes; family Phasianidae; genus Excalfactoria; species Excalfactoria chinensis. Next base: position 1,928,965 of record NC_092837.1, read on the forward strand.
AGGAGCATTCCCAGGCGGAGTATGGGCAGCCCTGCCCCGGGTGAGACATGCTGGGCTGGGCTGCCAGGCAGTTCTGGTGGAAGAGAGGGGAATGAAGCTGTAGGGAGGGTGGTTACAAAATGTGCTTGACCGTGGCCAGCAGTGTGCCCTCATGGTCAAGAAGGTCAATGATGTCATGGCTAATGGGTTGACCATGAGTCAGCAGGGTTCCCTGGAGTGCATGGCACGGAGCATGGCCAGCAAGCAATGGAAAGTCTCCTCCCCTCTGCTCTGCACTCAGTGTGAGGCTCTCAGATGCAGGCAGATGGGGAACTGATGGAGAGAGCCCACAGGAGGGTGCAGATATGGGGGCCTGGAGCACCTCCTGATGGGGACAGGCTGAGAGCCCCGGGGATGTTTGTCTTGGGGAGAGAAAACCCACGAGGAAGAACTTCCATGCTGTGGAGGTGACAGAGCCCCGGCACAAGCTGCCCAGATAGGTGGCAGAATTTCCTTCTTTAGAGATATTCAAAACCCACATGGATGCTGTCCTGTGCAGCTGCTATAGGGAACCTGCTTTAGCAATGGGGTTGGACTGGAAGATATCCAGACGTCCCTTTCAACCCCTGTGGTTGTGTGACACTGTGATGGTGTTAAGCTCTTGCCAGAAGCTGAGGTATTGGCTGCTCTGTGTGGGAAGCTTATGTTTTCCCATGAAACTTTATCACATGGATAGACAACAGCTTGATCGCATCAGTGGGTTCAGCTGGATGTCTTCTGCAGGAGGCTGCAAATGTATTAAAAGCTGTTGTGGTATTTAACAAAGCACTCGACATGCAGTACTGGGAGAGCAGGACAGGATCTCAGCAATTACCTCGGTCAGCAGCACCAGTCACTTAACATACTCTAATAAGATCTACGAGGATTTTTTTGTTACTGTTCTCTTTGTTACTTAGGCAAAGTGGAAGCTTTCTGCCACTTGCACTAGAGGTAATGTTACCTGAGTGTGGTGAGAACATACCCTCTCTGAGATGCCCCTTTCAACTGTGACATTTTGGGTTTTACTACATGTTAAGCCATTACCACACAGTTTATGATGTGGGAATCTCCTCTGGATGGCTTGTTCTGTCCTCAGATGCCATGGAGTCAAGTCAATGAGAGATTCTTCTTACAATTCTAATCATTGTAGGTTGTCTCAAAAGCAATCTAATCTTTTTATGACTGGGCACTACAAAGGGCTGTGTGTTCCTATATGATATTCTGTGGTGTTCTCTCCTACGTGAAAAAAGATTATTAGCATTCACTTTGCAGCTTTTGAGAAACTGATTCGATTTATCCTGTTGTGCTGAGATGGGCATTAAAAGTTGAGCTTTGTAAACTGAAGTGATTCCCATTTCTGAAAGGCAAAGCATGTGCTGAGAGTGCCGTCAGAGCAGTCTGTGTGTGAGTGTAGCGTACCTTTGCAGGGGTTGGCACCTCTGGTTCTGGGTATTCAAAGCCACCTTCAGTGCTGAAGCACAGTGAGATGCTGCTTGCTAAACTCACTGCTCTGGTTGCACATCAGAGGCAGATTATCCAAAGGCTGTGGCTGCTTTTCCATGCCTTCATTTTAGTGGGTTTTGGAGGTAAGAAAACAGTTTTCAAGATGAAATTTGTAAAATAGAAAAGCAAGGGGAAAAGAAATCATTTGCACATATCAAAGACTTTCCTCGACCTCCACTCTGTCAATAAGCTGCAGAAGGATAGCATGGAGCTTTCATGTTGTGCTTCCTGTGTTGTTCACATAAGCAGAAAGAGTCTCCTGGTCCTAACTTCTTGTGTTCTAAATGCCTGCAGACTTGGCTGCTTCTGATTTTCTCTTAATTATGTAGTGATGTTGACCAGAGCTTCTCGCAGCCATTTGTTTAAACAAGAAATGTAGTTGTTTTAAAAGCTGACGGATGTCTGATTCCCGTTGTTTCCAACTGCAGCTGGTCGGTCACGAGGCCCGCTCTGATCAGAGGGATGGCCTTCACCTCATCCATGAGCAACGAGGAGATCTCCCATGAGCACATCACGGTGGAGGCAGCAGACAGCGGCCGGGGCAGCTGGACCTCGTGCTCAAGTAGCTCTCACGATAACTTCCAGAATATCCCAAACCAGAAGAGCTGGGATCTCCTCAATTCCTATCGCCACACCCAGCTGGACGGACCTATTGCTGAGGTTGATCCCACAAACTGTTATTCAGAGGAGGCCTATTTATATTCCGAAGCCTTTTCCAAAAACAACAGGCAGTCGAAAGCCAGCACAGAGCTCGATCAGTCTCGGCAGAGCTGGGCCTCCTCGAGCTCCCTGTCAGACACGTACGAGACAAACTATGGGACCATTAAGCGCAGGGGGCTGGAGAACTCGACGTCAGAGCAGACGGAGGTTTTGGACTCTAAACCTGGCACTGACACAGCTTACAAAACTGTTACTTCAAGTACAGAGAAAGGCCTGATAGGTAAGGCAAGCCAATGGCGCATGGGAGCTTCTACATCTGGTCTGCATTTTGATATAGAGTTGTTAAGAAATGACATCAGCAGATGCGGGGGCTGGATTGCATGTTAAATTCAGCTTTACATGTGGTTTTAATTAGAGCGCTGCTCAGACAGTGTGTTTTCAAGCCACCTTCCCTTGCAATACGAATATTGGAGTAACAGAGCAGCACACTTCCCAAACACTTCATGGGTCTGCGTAAGAACTGCCTTCATGAAAACGTCAGGCAGTTCCTCTCTGTCGTGTGGCCTTTTATCTTTTTGGAATTTGAAACCCTCACCACTACAAACTCTTATTCTGGCAAGGAGCAGCAAGCATTGGCTCCTCAAAGTGTCCTCATAGAGTACGCTTTCCATGATCCAGAGAGGGAGGAGTGTGACTCCTGGGCAATGCAAAGCAGCCCCACCTCTGCAGCTGGGCACCTTTTGGCCACAGGACTCCTGTCCCTGGGGGCTCAAGGGCAAAGCTTTGAGAGCTTTTTACACTGTCCTTTATTTGGATACTCAGCTGTAAGCACAGATGAAAAGAGAAAGCCTTAAGAGCTATTTTCTCAAAGATGCATAGTTTCAGCAAGTGAGATGTTCTTCCACTGTCCTAGTGAGTGCAGTGGCAAAACTGCCCAAAAAAAAAGGATCTGGGTTATGAACAAGATAAAACGTGGGGTGCAAAGCTTCTAAACTCTAAGCTGTGAGTGCAGCTGAAATGCACTTTAATTACTACCTAGATTGCTAGAGGGCTTATGTTATCAAAGGTAATTGCCTGAATAAACATTGCACGCAGTGTGGAGGTCTTGGACTGCAAGTTACAGAGGCAGCGTGGGGTCCCTTGCAGCAGACTTGCTCACAGCTCACTCCTATGCATGCACTCTGCCTCTGTCAGTTCTCAGAACTGCTGGTGAGCTGTTGCAGGGTATGGCATGTTAGCTGCTGTTCAGGACATGCTACGTTTGCTCACAGCTTCTCCCTTTGTTTTTAATTCCATTTGCACACTGCACTGTGTAGCTTGCCTCCTGTCTGCAGTCACAGCACGCTGGTAAGCAGCTCTGCCATGGCTCTCATGGCTCTGCCATGTACTTTAGCAGAGCATGCACTCACCTACTTAAAGAGCTGACATAGGTGGATAGGATTAATGGTTTGCAAATGCTAATCTTTAGCTATGTATCATCATACAATATGCCAAAGATATTTTTGCTTTATTACACCATTTGCTTATTCCCTTCGAACAGCTTGTTACCAGAGTCTGTAAGACTGCATGAATTCAGGATATTGTAAACAAAACAAGAATTTTCAGTTCATTTGCTTAATGAGGACTGGTCTTGAATAGTCCCAAAAGAATTGGCATGAGTTTTCTTGCCTGAAACCTTTAAAACAGGGCTGGAAAGCTACTCCCCACACACTGATGGCAGAGTGTGCTCTTGGCAGAAGCAGTGGGAGTGATGCCTTCACAGCTCCGTGGCCAGCTCTGCATTCTGCACTGAACATTTCTTGCTGCAACCTTTGCTTTACAGGCAAGAAAGTGTGAAATGGTGATGGACCGTCACTGTGTGTCCAAATGGAAAAGCTTTCTCATAGCTTTTACCCACAGTACACATCACCATTTATTTCTGCCTCTTAGTGAGGTTTCCCTTAACCACTGTGTGGGATTTCACCCTGTTTTCTTTATAATGTCCATGTAGGTAATAGGCTGCTTTGCAGGGGGTCTGTGGTGCACTTTTTGTACCTTCAGTAGGTTTTAGCTAAAAGATGAGGACCATGACATTATTGTTCTAATTAAGCTCAGATCTTCATTATTAAATAGCTTTCCTTAGTCCTTCCTAATGCTGTAACAGATTTCCCAAGCTGTGTTCCAAGCTTCGGTTGATCATTCCCAGGTTTCATCTGATATTAGCACACATGGAGAAGGAAGGGGGTTTGTATTTCTGGGAGTATATATGGGCATTAAGAGAGTGGTAGAGTACATCTGTTGTTTGAGAGAGAAAGGCTGAGAGATGTGATTTGTAGATGGAGGGAATATCTTGGTAGGAACAGCAGAGGGTAAAGGAGTTGCAAGAAGCCCAGCCCTGCAGGACAGCTCATGGGAGGGTTTGTAACCCTCAGGGACTGTGAATGAGGAAGTGATAAAAAATGATGGATGTTAAGTGCTATTTATTCGTATAGCATTTGTAAAATAGCACGATAGAGAGCTGAGCCAAAGTACCCATTATTCCAACCTTCATTAGCAGGGCGGACTCGGTATTAGCTCCAGGTAAGCTTGAGCTTTCTCCTTTAAAGGATAATATACCCACCATTGTCAGCCACCACCTCAGACCCAACAAAGTGAAATGCCTTCATGAAAAGGGATTCCCTCAGTCAGAGTCGCTGCCTTTACCCACCAACTTTGTTAAAACTCCTACCACATGAATCCAGTGTTATTTTACTAGGATCCAGGCATGTACTGAGGCCATCCCCTATAAACCAACTGCTGCTAATGCCCAGAATCACACAAGTCCCCAACACAATAAGAAACACAGCTTTGTTTTTCTTCTTTCACCTTATTGTAAGATAAGAAGATATTACAGCTGTTGAAGTAATTGAAACTGTAATGAGCGTGCACTGCTTTAAATGTACACACAAGAAGAATGCAGATTTACTCTGCTAACAGATTTTTGAATTATCCTAGCTTTGAAACGATCCTGTTGCAACTTGTGTATGGAAAAAGCCCAATTTAACATGCATATGAGCCCTTGAGGTGCTGGGAGTGGGTGGGAGGGGAGGTCGTATATTGAAAGCGTGAGTTTGGGGTGAGGGGCTGTGAGGTGTGAAGGAGCAATGGGTGGGGAAGGAAGGCAAATGGCCGCTGCAATTAAATGTTATAGTCAGCAGTCTCTTGGTGAGTGCAGAAGGTGTAATGGAGCCTTTCCAAAGGTGATTTCTGGTAATTCATCACCTGTGAACAGAGAATTTAAGATATAGGATAAAAAAGACAATTAAAAGCATGTATATTCTAAGCCACTGTTAACTACTGCAAAGTGCGAAGCAGTGAGTGCAGGCTGTGTGTACTTTGCCTCATTGGAGCAGCTTCATGTGATAGTTTTTAAAGTTTTCACAGCTGATGAAATAGTTAAATATCTTACATCAGTTAATGAGGTGGTATTTAATTACAGTGAATTTCTGGTAAGCCCCTGAGTGCCTTTTGGCTGATGGAGGTGATGCCATTGGAGTCAGTGAGCAGTCCACAGGTGCCAGTGCTGTGCCATAGAACTCAGGGCTGCTGCCTGAAGTGCTGCACTTTCAGCTTCCTGGGCTGTATGAAGACTCACAGACCTGTCTGCAGCAGTGCCCTGCTGCCCTCCGCTGGCACCAGCAGCTTCCCATGTCCTGCAGTGGCGCACGCCAAGCTCTGCCATTGCAGGATGCCTGTAGGGGATGCTGTGCTTCCAGCTGGGCACGCTGCCCAGTGAGTTCCTGCTTCTGTTGCTGCTCTGACTTCTTGAAATAAGTACAAAGCATAAACAAAAGCATAAATACCTGCTGCTGTCGTTGTAACCAGTGTTTCTGCATTTGCATTTTGTTATCAGTTTCTGTTTTGCCATTGTAACATTTCATGATTTTTTAACGTTTTGTTTCCTTTGTTTTTCTTCCTTAACATTTCCATTGCTTATTTCTCGTGCCAGTGTACTGTGTCACCTCACCTAAGAAGGACGATAGGTATAGGGAGCCTCCGCCCACCCCTCCGGGATATATGGGGATTTCTTTAGCGGACATAAAGGAAGGATCGCCCCACCACCCACACCTAAAACCTCCCGACTATAGTGTGGCAGTGCAGAGGTCAAAGATGCTGCACAGTGACCTCTCTAGACTCTCGTCAGCCCCTCTCGGGAGCGACCCGGTGGCCTGTCTTGCATCGAAGATGCCTCAGTGGCATAGTCGGCAGCCGTCTGGCCCCCAGCTAGCAGATATGCCTGGCGCAGATAGTGAAGAGGATGGTATGTGGAACACCTGGCTCGGGAGACGTTAATTAACACCGTGTTAATGGGTCTGTGCAGTGCTTCCTTCACATTGATGGTCTGGGCTTTCTCTTCGTCCTGCTTTGAGACTGAAACTTTGCTCATCTCTAAGTGCACAAATGTGTTGGTGTGTGCCTATATACACCCACCTTTGTATATATGCACAGCTGCAAAAAGAATGCCTTCCTTTCAGACAAAGCATGTTGACACCAAATAGAATTGAATTGTTATGGATGAGCCCTCCCACATCCAAACGAGATGCTCACAAGCATGGAGATGCTGGTTTTTCTTTAAAATGGGCACCCACTCAGCAGTGATGATTTAAGGGACACTGTCAGGCTTTAAATTACATGTGGACCAGCTCCAGTCTGCCTGGGTTAATTATTTGGCGTCCCAGTGTTCTGGGGATGGTGACCTAAATTGGTTCTTTTGAATTCCTCTGTGGTCAGGCTTTGTGTAACTCATCCCTCGTGTCCCATTTGTACACTTAACGTGCTGTCCCTCTAGGGATTCCTGGAGTATGAGCTTAAAGGCACTGAAGGAAACAGCAGTAATGTTTTGTTCTTCTGAAAAGTGCATTTAATAGAACCTGAGCTGATCCCACCGGCCCTGGCAGTGTCCCTTGCTTTGAAATTCCCCTCGGTTTTGTTTGAAGCAACAGCCAAGGCTGTGGAGCACAGCGTGTATCCTGTGATCAGAATACAAGAATGCTCTTACATGGTGTCAACACCCAGCTAGGGCAATTACTGCTCCATTGTTTATCTGCTGATTTGCTTTTAATTGTTATGTGCTGATGTGATCTCTCTGTACCCTTCCTGGTGAACTGACTATTTATTAGGGTGTTGTGGTTGCTTCTTTCAATCTGCCTGGCTTAAAACAAACATGGATTGGGATGAAAACGATTTTTGATGCAAAGTAGTCTTGTCTTGGCCTGTTCTGATATGTAAATACCACTTGATGCATATGTTAGTACTGCAGTCCAAATTTAGGGCAAAACACTTAAAATTGCCCAGCATCCACTCGGTAGTGATATCAAATCTGTAAGAATAAGGAAGTAATTGCTTCAAATATCGTAATTCAAACATTTCTGAACTGAATGTAACCATGCACTTGTAGATACAGCTCTTGCTGTGCTGCAACTGCCTGGTTAATCTTATTTGGGACGTCTTAACAACGATCACTGCATGCTGGGAGGTGATTTACTGCTTTGCCCTGAGTCTGTATGTAGGCTGGGGGATATTGGGAGCTGCATGCCAACCCTTGAAGGCAGTGGGATTCCCCACTTCGCAGTGCATACGCTGCGTGCCTCTCTCACTTATGAGGCTTTGTTACGTGGGGAGCTGTGATGTGCTGCAGTCTGTTGTTGAGACTGCGAAAGCATCGCGGTGCAGCGGTGAAGTCTGAACAGAACCGCAGTAATCAGATGGTTGGGTTCTGTTCTGTGCTGTCTGCATCCGAGGCAGCGGGCTCATGCAATAAGGTGCTGTTTTCTCTTGTTTTGCAGAAGATGAACAAGTGTCAGCAGTCTAACCGTCGGGCTATCCACGTAAACCACTTCAAAACACGAGGGATGCGGGAAGGAGGACCACAGGATCCCGTTAGCGACACTGCTAACAACTTGCTGCTACTCACCTCACTCATTGCGTTCGCCTCTGTCACGGATGGGATGAACTGATGGGGTCATCTGATGGGGTCATCGCCGTCCCCTCCTTCTGCTCTGCCGCATCCCCAGGGCTGTGTGTGCCCAGCAGGCAGGGCGCCGGGAGGGCTGTGGGGCAGGAAGCGTTCTGTAGGATACCATCCAACCCTCAGTAGTTCCTTCCTCGTTGTTTTCTACATCTAAGAGTGTTATTTTATGAACTGGGAAGAAAAAAGAAAAGTCAGCAAACCCCGAAGGACGTTGCTGCAATATCTGAAAATAATTTATTAATTTAAATTTCTTTCTTTGTTTTTTTGTTTTGTTTTGTTTTTTCTTTGGGGGGGGGGGGGGGGTTGGATTGGGAATTTCCTTTGTATCGGGGGCGCTCCGGTTGGCTGATGCTGAACGTTAAACCACGTGTGATGGCACACGAGCACCGTGTAAACCCTCCTGCCCTCCAAAAACTCCAGGTGCGCTCCTGCAATGCGCCGCGTGCCGGCCTGGGGAGCACTGCCATCTGCTGGCCCTGCCTGCCGGCACAGCCCTCTGCACGCTGCTGGCTGTTCTTTAGCTGCCAGCCAATGAATGGAACGGCCGGTGTTCTCCCCTGCTGAGCAGCCCTTTGAAAAGTGGCAGCTGCCGCTCACAGCTGCTGGGTGAGTCCGATGCTTTCCCGGAGGAGCTTTGGCCGGGCTCCACGTGCAGAGGTGCTGCTGGCAGCCCAAACCCACCCGTGTGCTGTGTGGGGTTTTCAGGTCGGCCCACACGTTCCGGCCCTCTGCCAGAGCTGTGCAGGATTTAGGGGCAAAGGTTAGGTAAGAAAAAGGTAAAGAAACAAAACTGCCTTCCTTTCACATTAAAATGACTGAAACCGAATGTTAGGTGACTGCATGGGAACTGTTAGGTCACAGCCTGAGCTGGTCATTAAACACCTGGTGAAGGGGTGTAGCCAGCCCTGTGAGCACAGGTGGCAGCAATCCCAGTGTCCTCCCAGGGTGCAGCCCTCCCTGCCCTCATATGAGCACTGGTAGCTGCAGGGGAAGGATCTGTGCTTGGAAATGTCCTCGTTTAGAGCGTTGGGTGAGCCCTGGTTCTCAGGATGGGGTAAGAGATTCCTTCTTTATTACCTGATTGTGACCGCTGCCTTTCTTAGGTGATCTAAAACTGGTTTAAAGCAGCTGCATCTGCTGCCTCCTGTCCTTACAGATGGTGTGTGGGATTAGAGAACCAGACCTGTTGCGTTCTAAACCTAAAGTAGGAGCCCTGGAGCTGCTGGTGCCCCTGGAGGCTCTGATTTGCACACAGCTCATTAACACGAGCTTCTGTTTGGTGGTGGTTGAGTAGGTAACAAATAGCTTTGGTTTTGTGTAGCCAGCCGGAGCACACAGGGTTAAAACTGGAAATACCTGCCTTTTCCTTTCCTTCTAGCACACAATGCCCCATTCTAGTGTTAAATTGGACATGAATGTGTGAATAATGCGTATTTAAACATTTAATTGTAAATCTTTGTTGTGATGTTTACAGCCTAAGCTAGAGAGAAGATGTTTGTCATTTTTACAGTGCCTCAGAAATGATTTCTATATCCATAGTCGTGAAGAGCTTTAAGATTATTGTTTTTTTTTCCCCTGTATGTGTGCAGGGGGTGCGAATTGAGTGCGGTGTCACAACCAAAAACACCCCAAAGCCTCTGATCCGCTGTCCCTGTAGTGATGCCGGTGCTGTGGGCAGGGATGGGGCTGCCCTGCATCACCTCATGGCACGAGCATCTGAGGAGCGAGTAGCTGGGAAATGGTCTTAAAAATCATGTGAGGTGTAGCTCAACACGAAAGCGCTTTGCTTTTTCGAGGCCTTAATGAGTATCATGAACCTGCACAGGCCTTAATGGATGAAGGTTAACGTAAGCATCAGAACGCTGCGGGGTGGGGTGGTTCCTTTCAGCACAGTGATGTTGGTAATGGAGCTGTTGAACTGATGTGGGGATGGGATCTGAGCCCCAGCCGTCCCACTGTGCTGCTGTTTGCCTTCCATGTGCAGCTACCCATGCTGGCTATCGCTGCAGCCATTGAACAAAGGTTGGGGGATAAGGGCTGCTGTGACTCCTGTGTCCCTGTGCTGCTCTGGGTGCCCACAGGCTGCAGGTGACAGGCCGCTCATCAGTCTGTTCCACAGCGCTTTTCAGGGCACTGAAAAGCTCATTGAGTGAGTGAAAGTCTGCTCCTCGTGTTCCCTGGTATCCAATACAGCCAGTGTAAATAAATCACACACCAACTATCGACACGTGAGCTGCCCCTCCTGCTCCTCCTGACCGCACGGTGTGGTTTGCCCTCTGCTCATCCTTGCTGTGATTCCTTTTGTTTGTTTGTTTTAAAACGATCCGATCACATTGATCGGGGCCGATAGCCAGGTCTGCTGTGTCCGGTGTGGGTTTGAAGAGACATTATCCCTTTTTTTTCCCCACAAAGTAAGATGCAAATAGGACCCCAGCCAGGTCCTACTGCTGCACCACAGCCCTCCAGCAGTGTCCTTTACCCCCGGCTCTTCCTAAAGAGCAGTGCAGTGCTGAAGACCTCAGTGGGACTCTGCAACAGAAAGGGGACAGTAAGTGAGCCCTGAGCTGTGGTCCCATCTCCCCTGGTGCAAAGCACGGCACAGAGCTGTGCGCAGGCTGTCCCTATGGCCGAGCCTGCCCTGTGTGGGGAAGGGGTGCTGGCGTGGGAGTTCTCATAAAGCATTTGGATTAGGGTTGATTTAAGGATAAGCTTCCCACTGCCTGTGCAAGAACAGAGGGAAAAAAGGATACTCTCTCTTTAGAAAAGCCTGACACATTGTATTTTAGAACGCTTGTATAGAAGGTAATCTACCTTGAATTCCCAATCCAGCTTTTGCTTACGTTGTGCTTTTTATTGTTTCATCTTTATTTTTGATATACCTGGAATGCAGTTTAGCTTGGTATTAATTCTAACTATGTGAGCATATTGGCAAAACTGCACAGATGTAATGATATTCCAATAGCAATTGTACTGCACAAGTCAGTGATTGTAAAGTATTCTGTAACAAGCAATGTTTGTCTCCTATTTTTTGATACCTCTTACACTTATGTCTTTTAGAAAGACAGTGCCTCTGTATGCTTTTTGTATTTTTACTGAGTGATTGTAAATATTTGTTATATTTTTGGTTAAGAGAATGTTTAAAAGTACTGTTTATTATCCAATCTATTAATATGTTGGAATCAATAAACAATCTACATGCAGAAGCTGCTTTGGCTTTGCCCATTGGGGTGCTCCGGGGGGCACTGTGGGCTCTGCTCCCATTCCCATTTCTCCCTTCGCCCTGGGACTAAGCAGTTGCCGTCTCATGAAGGTCATATCTGAGCGCAGGGTGCTGCAGCTGTCTGTGCACCTCTCAGCATTGAATTCCTGTGCTCTGGGGCTGGGGAAGTACAGCTCATCCACCCTCTCTTCAGGAGAAGCTCTTAGAATGCTTAGAAGCCATGATGTTTTTGACAGCTCTTACAGTTAGTCACATAATTGGGGTGTTTTGTGCTGTCCTAAAGGCCCTAGAGGTGCACAGTGATGGGAGCTGCTCCCACTTCTCCCATTCCTGACTCAGGGAGGTGTGGGGTCCACGGGAGCTGATGGTAGAGGGTCTCATACACCTCTGCTCACCCCTCAGTGCCCACCAGGGAGGAACAGTGGGTTGAGGGGGGGGGGAAGTGATGGTTGTTGAGCTCCAGTTACAGCTGTGCCTGCATTTAGTGCTTAGGAGCAGCTGTAAAAATGAAGGTTGTAATTGTATCTGCAATTCCAAACCTCACAGCGTTAACTTCATACCCTCAAACATCTGTTTTAGGATCATAGCTGGGAGTGGCAGGTAACTGCCTTGTTTTTCAGACTTGGCATTTAGGCACCAGTGAGTACTGTAAGTTCACACTCATTTCTGAGCAAGCATGACTTGTTGCACAAGGCCATGGGGCAGTGCCCCTGGTGGTGGTGGGAGCAGCATGAATTTTGTTCTGGGACAGTGCTGATAAGCAGCAAAAACCATCGTGCTCCAAGGAAGGCCCTGTGCAAAGTGGTGGTGTCATCCCATCTCTGTGGGGAAAGCGATGGGATGGGAACTGTGCTCTGGGAGACTGCTGGCTGTGAGCATTGTGCCTGTGAGCGTCGTGCCTGGGGCCTGTAGTGGGGAGGGCAGAGCACTGATAGCAGAGTGCATAGGGTGTAACCCTCCCATAGATTATAATGGGTTAGAGGGCTGAGGACATGGCTGGCAATACATGAGTTGCATGGCTTGGTCTGCCAGTGTAACCACGGGGTGAATTAGGTTGTGAGTGTCCCTTTTTGTGTGCAGCCTCTGCAGCACCTGTTGAGGGAGGGCTGGGAAGCCAGTACCCCCCTCACTGTTTTCTCTCCTTTGAATTGCTGTGCTGATGTACAGCTGATGGAGAGGAGGATGTTGAGCCAAGATTTCAGAGCAATGCTGTGTCCCAGTGTGGGGTGCTGAGCACATCAAGTCCCTTCCCCTGCACCACACGGTGTCTCTGCCATCCACCTCTACCACCTGCAGAGGTGATCGCATCGGGTAGAAGTCACCCTTAGTTTTACAGCGGTGGCAATTGAATGCAGTTGGAGATGTGACTTCTAAACAAGAATCGGTGTCATTAGGGCCTTCATAGGACAAACAGCTCAGAAGGGGCTCTGTGTCCCCATATACCTGTGCAAACATTCCTTGCTTTTAAAGCTTGAATAACATCACAGCTGGTTGCTAAGCCAGCCATAATGCCACCAAGGTCAGAGGAAAGTCCCCATATGAATTTCTCTGTGTAAAAGGGAAAAACGGAAACATTTCACAAAGCCACCAAACTAACCTCAGTACCCAAAGTGCATCATAAAACCAGTGTAAGAAGGGGAGGTTCGGACAGTTGTCAACTGAAGGTCTGGGGGGGTATTTTCCTATGGGGTATGAACTGCTTGATACAGCCCTACGGAGCTCAGCAGTTATCAGTGACAGCAGGAGATGTGCTGAGTTCTGTCCTCCAGTGGCTCTGTCCTTAGGCTGTATCTTTATGCGTGCCCATGTTATGAGACTTGTTTGTTGGGGCTCTGGTGGCTTTTCAGTCATTGCCTTTGGATGGGGATCTCCATTGGTGCTGGATGGCTGCAGCTCAGCACGGCTTTGTCCCACCTGTGCAGAGGGAAATGTCTGCAGCTCTGTGGGGTTTTGCCATTGTAATGTGCACCTGTGCAATGTCAAGTCCATATTGCCCACGGCAGCATTGAATAGACTTCTGATGCCAATTTGAAGTCAATAACTCAGGATCTTAATTGCAGGATGTTTCCAGACTCTGGCTCACCTGCTGTTATTTCTGTATCAAATAATTCCTGATTTTTGGCACAATATGTTTTTTTCTCTGTGGTCCCGGGGAGAAAAAACAGCATCATGAAACACACTGCTATGGAACAGTGCTTGTTGGTCTTCGGAGAAAGAGCTCCAAAGTGCATCCTTCTCTCAGAGGGATAAGCATCGCAGTTACTTGAACAACTGGGCAGTTGTATGGAATGACCTGTTGTCTGTTTTTGTCTCTTAATGTACTCAGTGGCCATAGAAAGGAAGCATTTCTTAAAAAACTAAGGGGTAGTGTATTTAAAATCCCTTTGCTCTTCATAGAGTCTTCCTTGCTGTGGCAGCTGTAGGGCTGGAGGCCCTCCCTGCTCTTTGGGTACACAGCCAGGACCTCAGCTGGGGGCAGCCCCAGGGAATGAGTCTGACACTGTTGGTGCGATGCTCTCCGTGCACACCCACACAGAAGACATAAAGCAGCATTTGCAGAAGGTCAGCGTGTGGCTGCAGCTGCACCTGTCGCAGAGAGCAAAGAGCAGAGCCCTGACCTCCAGTGCAGACGTTCATTCCTTGGCAGTGTGCTGAACGTGTGAATTGCCGTAGCTTTAGGGGAAAGCAAGAACTCCTGAGAGGCTGAATGCAGAGCTGTGGCCCTGCTCAGCCCGAGAGATGGCACTGTGCTTCCATTTCACAGCACAACAAACCGGACTCGGTGACTATCGAGCATCTCTCCAAAATGCTGCTTTTCCAAGGCTTTGCGTACAGTAAGTCCATTATTGTGAAGGCCAAATTGCTGCCAAAAAAAAAAAGCCTTCAGCTAAAAAGTATTTCTCTATAAGCTAATAACACATCATTCCAGTGGAAAATAGCACGCAGGGAAGGAGTTTTTCTCAATTATTGGTGGCCAGTGTTTGTTGTATTGTTGTGTTGAGTCCAAGGAGCCTTGATGGAGGGAGGCAGATCTTTGGGTGAATGGCACTTCCATGAGTGTCCTATCAGTGCTACAAAGACGGGCCTGGGGTAACGAGCAGCACTGCTAATGGGGAGGAAGGGAAAATGAAGGCTATGTGAGCAAGGACAGGAGTAGGGGGTAAACTGTGGGGTATGCCCTGGGGGAGCATCCCTGTGAGCCCTTAATGCAAAGAGGGCAGAGGTTGGCTGGTTATTCACCTCCTAGCCTGGGGGTAACCGAGGGTGAGGGCAGGATTAAACATCGATCGCAGCACGTTACAGCTGTCTGCAGCGGGCAGCTTGGGGGAGCTCGGCTGTGTAACACCACTGCCAAGAGTCTGTGCAATGGGATGGACCAGAAAGGAGGTGCCCCCTGAAGGCCATTTGAAGCACGGGGTGTAAAATACTTGTTCTCACGTGTTGGTGTGGGACTTGGGAGCAGTTGTGAGGGTTTTCTTGTAGAAGACGCTGAGACACGCTGTGGGTTTCTTCCATGTATCCGGGCTGTGACACTGCTCTGCCCTGGCAGCTCTCTGGATGGATGGGAACAGAGAAAATTTGGCCAACAAATGGAAAACTGGACAAGAGATGGAAATGTGGAGCTTACAGGAGTGGAGACAGCAACATGCTGAAGGATCTGAAGGCACTCCTGCTTCCTGCTGGGTTCACTTGGCCATATTGCTTAATTGGAGGTGATAATGCTGCATTTTCTGATCTGGCAGCACCTATGCTGCAATGTATGAAACTGGCTGCAAAGCTCGGGAGCAGTGGAGCAGCAGATGAAATACCCCAGCAAAGTTTATTTCATTAAGGAAACGCATGAATAAAGAGCTTTTCAGAGCAACCTCATTAGAAACCCAGGCAAATTAGTGACATTATGGTTTATTAAATATCATTCGGCCAAGGACAAAGAAACCTCACAGCAGAAAGCAAAACCATAGTGACACAAAAAACATGGAGAGGAACTGTTTTCTCTCTTGAGCGCTTCCCTTCCATGTAACTCCTGGTCTTTGCTCTTATAAAGATGAGGCCCATTATCTAAATGTGAATCCAGAATGGAACTGATTGGGTTTGGCACCTGAAGGGGAACATCTCAGCTGGTAATTGCGTGAGGTCGTGTCCTCAGAAGAACGTGACTGGTGGAAATGTGGTCCCAAGGGCCCTTTGTGGGGACCAGGCTCATGTGCACCCATTTGGTTTTTGTTTGAAAGCTACTTTGTAGCAGCGTATGTGTGCATGGATACGTATTGATTTCATTAATGAAAATTAAGCGTGGAAAGATTTGCCTTTGTGGAGAATGCAGGGCAGAAGGAAGGAAGGTTGACCGTGCTTAGCTTTTGTATGGATCCCTTCTTCAGGATTCTCTGCACATCCGAGCCAGGCCCTTGATTGGGACGCAGGGCTCCTCACTGCCAGGCTCCTGTCTCTGAGCTGTGAGAAGGATATAACAGAAATAAAGATCTCCCAGCCAGCTGGTTGTAGTGCCAGCCCAGAGCCGTTTGGCACCACCCTGAGCTTTGGGGACAGAGATACTCCCGTGATTAGAAAAGAGAGCAGGGGTTGGGGCTGTGAGTGCAGAGGTTTCCTGAGAGCAAACTGAGCTCTGTTGGGTGTGTGGGGCAGGAAACAAACCTGGTGTGAAATAAATGAGATGCTGCTTGGCCTGTCCCCGAAGTAACAGGAAAGTGCTTTAGGGTTGCTGCACAGGGAAGGGTTTCTTGCTGAAGGTTTGCTTTTCATACACCCTTGGGCAGGATGGGAAGGGGCCAAGGGTGATGGGAAACAAAGCCATTGTGCCCCTGTGTCCTGACTCCATGGATGCTATTTGCAGACCGATGGGGAAAAACCCCTCTGGGCTCTGAGCTGGGCACTGATCTGACGTATGGAACTTCAGACAGCGCTGATGTTTCCAGCTCTGAGCACTTTCTGAGGTGAGAAGCAGAACTTCCCAGAGCTGTGATGAGTTCAGAACTGCTCCCAGCACAGACAAAATAATTTCTGGAGATTTGATGATGATTTTTTTTCCCCTCTATTGAACATGTTTTAAAGGGCTTTTGTCGCAGTTGTTTTTTTTTTTCATTTATGCTAAAGTGAAAGTCAGGAGAAATTTCTCTCAACAGTAACGCATGAAGCATATTGGGAATTGTTTGGGTCAAACAATTTTGCCCTTTTGTAAAACGATGCTTTAGGAATATTAGCACATATATTGGTTATATTAGCAATCTGTTTACCCAGGTAACTGAAAGCGAGTGCAGCCTGCTGGTTTCACAGGAAGACAAAGACAGAGTGGAGAGCGTTTGTACAATCCTGCATATAAATGACTTATTTATTTTGATAAGATTTTACTGAAATCCAAAGGAGAGATTTGATGTATAACTATAAAATACTGTTCAGTGTGGAATAATGCCCGCTTTCTGTGCCTGATGGGCTGAGCAGATGGGAACACCTGGCTGGATGGGCACCTTTGGATGGATAACCTGTGTTCTCATACTGAGAACTCCAAAGGGTTTGACCCTCTTCTCCTCCATCACCTCCAACAGAGGCAGCAGCACCTGGGTTTCTCTCCTTGGGTACCAATGCTGCTGACAGTGATCCAGTAGAGAAGCTGTGGCACTCTCCATATACCCAGAGAGTAAAACAGGGTATGAGATGCACTCCTCAAGCTACGTGCTTTGTGCAAGATGCCCTTTTCTCCCCATTTCCACTCTTTGTGTTGCCATCTTCTGCAAGGATTCAAGTTCTCCCTGCTCCTTCCCTTTGGCTCTCTCTATGGTGGCTGGAGGTGGTGCACCCTCCTTTGTGGGTGCATCATAGTACGGTTTGGGTTGGAAGGGACTTTAAGATCATGTAGTTCCAACCCCTGCTATAGGCAGGGACACCTCCCAGCAGGCCAGGTCACTCTAATTTGCCTTGGAGGAGCCCAGAAGGATGGTTATTAGGTTGGCTTTACTTAACCAACCAAGAAAAAAAACCAACCAAAAAAAAAAAAAAGCAAACCCAAAACATCCACAAACCAATCAAACAAAAAAAGCAACACAGAGAGAAAGAAAGAAAACCAAGCACAGTAATTTCCCTGTCAAACCAGCAGCGCTCCATGCGGTAGCACTTCTGCAATTACAGCGATCTTGCATGCATGAGTGATGGGATTTTCTCATATAAGAGAAATGAGGAAAAAGGTCTTTTTAAAACACACTTTAGTTTCACTTTATAATGATGTGGATCCAGGCTGATGCATCATGGAGATATCACCGTGCTGAAGTATGAAACTGTTTGAACATTTATTTTTATCCTAAGCGGTGCCGTGAGCAATACTTCAGAATATTCCAAATTGACTGGAATTGTATTAGTCATATCTTCATGACAAAGGCAGTAATTTAGATTGGTGTGGAGTAGTTTCGGTTGGTGCAAAGTAGATTCAGAAGGTTCTGATTTCCATCTCTGAAGAGCTGAAGGGTCAAACTGTAAATTAGAGGAGCACAAGGCAGAGCTGGATGGAAGTGTGAATAGTGCCAATATTGTTCAGAAACACAATTTATGCAGTGGAGAATTTGTACACCTGGACAATGTAATGGAATGGCGGTGATGAAGGAAGGATGGGCATTGTTTTGAAGGAGTCCTGAGGGCTCAGTGCCCCCCGCGGGCACAGTGATGGCCCCGTCCTCTTAGATGGAGCACAACAGACTGCACTCACCATTCATACCCACTGCCTGTGAGTGAGTTGAGCATTGCTGTCCACAACAGAATAATTAATCCCAGAGGAGAGGTGTGTGAGGTAGGCCTGGATCCCTGGCATTGTGCACAGCAGCATAAAGATGTGATAACCTTCAGCGTTACTTCTGTTGTTGGTATTCCAAGCAGGACCTGATGTGTCCTTGTCCATAGACAGCCCCATCCTACCAGGGAACTGCCTCTGAGCATTCCAGATCTCCTCCATTATTTTCACCTCTGCCAGAACGTGGGGGCTTTGATGCCTGCTCTTTTGCTAATTGCCTCCATGCACGTGAGAGCAGGGTGGTACATATTCCTACTGGCTGTCCTCCTTGGGGCTCCATGTGAAGACAAGGGCATCTCCACAGCACAAATTGCTTGCTGACAGTATTGGATTGCTCGGTAACCGTTTGCTTAGGGCAATTACCACTAATTATTTAACGGAATTGGAAATGTGGAAAAATAATCTATAAAGGGTACTGGGGACACATTGCTGTGTGATAATGGGATTTTACAAGATAGGCAAAAAATGCCCAGCTCCAAAAGTGTCAGAGCAGACATACAGAAAGAAATGTGCTTTTTTGCTACTTGTGAAATGTCATGGAAAAAAAAACAGACAACTAAACTGCCTTGCATCAAATGCAAGCTTAGGTTTGGGCTGGTATTTATTTATGGAGTAAGATCTTGATAATTTAGGAAGTGCATAAAGTGCATCTAATTCCATTTCCCCAGCTACATACCCGTGGTTCTGCCTAAGCTAAAATTAGCGGTGTTTTTTTGTCTGGACCATCTGTAGATGTAATTCTATCTTGCTGAGCGCAAGCACACCCATTCGTAGCATGGAAATGACTTCAGTCTCTGTCCCTCTGAGGGGAGGGGGAGGAGAAATGATCCCTCCCCTTGGCCAGGGTTCCTGCTCCTGTCCCTTGTCCCCCACAGTTGGGTGACCCAGCCTGAGCTTGGGTGCATGGCAGTTAGTCATTTTGTTTTATTGCTGCTGCACTTTCATCTGTAGATGAGTGTAATGGAACATTTTGTATCATGGGGATGCTGTGAAGGCTGTTACATTAAAAAAGGCTTTGGACTGTCAATTGGAAGAGCAAGCCCAGCTGCTGACTAAGAGTGGTTCTGGGCTTCACTCAAAGTCTGTATTTAATTAAGATGTCAAGTTTATCAGGGATGAGTTGTTTGGTCACATGACCCTACAGGAACAGAAATGGGTGATGGGAGGGTGCAGCTGTAATGCATCGTGGTGGGACCCTGTCCCCTCTGAGCCCATATTCTGTGTTCTCCAGCACACCACAGAGCCTCCACGTGGCTGCAGGGCTGTGCTGTCCCATTCTGCTCCCATGGAGGGGCTGTAATTTCCTGCTGCCTATTCTTTGTGCCCGTGGCTCGTTGGTCCCCTTGATGCCAGCACAAAGTCATTCTGTGCTCCTGCTCCGAGCACTGGCTGTGTGCTGGTGCTCTCATGCACTGTTCCACTGGGTGCTGCTCTGGCTGCTGAGCCACCAACCAAAAGCACCACTGCAGGACTGGCTTTGCTCCTTCTGCTTTCAAGGAATGCCGTATTCCAGCTGTCACTTTGATATTAGCACCAGAACAGTGTTTATGCTTTTGAATAAACAAGCAATTATTTGGATCTGATCAAGACTTGATTAATTCCTACATCTTCTTTTGTGCTTTATCACTTTAATTACTCTAATTGCTGGTATTCAAGAAGCAATCCCTAGGCTGCAGCGTGGCCTGGGAAGCACTGTGGGAGTTTGTTTACCACAAATGTGGCCTGTTGGATATTTGCGTGTGGGACAGGATCCAGAGAGCAGGATCTAGAATGGATGTACAATAACAGTAATAACATACATCACGATACAATGCTTTCTGCTGAAAGGTAGTCTAATTAGTAGCACAAGTTTGTTAACAAGCACTAATTGCAGCTTTTTAGTTGCTGCTTATAATTAGAATTCTCATTCCATCAATTCACATTTGTTGGAGTCTGTTAGGGGAAGCTCCGTGGTGCAATCCTGTTGGTATGGAGTTGAATGGAGCCGGGGGGTTGTAGGATACAATGAAATTCATCATCCATGGGGCTGCTCGCTGTTTGCTGAGGTGAAGCACCTCTCAGATGAGGTGCCTGTGGGCAGTGCTCCCATTCATAGCAGCACTGCATGACGCTGAACACTGCTTTTAATGCAGTGATTCCGGCTGCTGTGCCATCAGTGCTGGAAAAAATACTCCAGTAGTGCAGGTTATCTAATGGAGGACACATCTTCCACTCAAATGGAGCCTCAGCGCATTGATCCCACATTGTTCAGTCTAAGGAGTTGCTCATGGTCAAAGAGATGTTCTTTAGTTGCATTTAAGGTTACCCCTTTAACCACCTTTACATCCTGTGCTTTGGATGCTGCTATGGTTTGT
This sequence comes from Excalfactoria chinensis, assembly GCF_039878825.1. Taxonomy (NCBI): domain Eukaryota; kingdom Metazoa; phylum Chordata; class Aves; order Galliformes; family Phasianidae; genus Excalfactoria; species Excalfactoria chinensis. Next base: position 1,949,502 of record NC_092837.1, read on the forward strand.
GTCACTGGTGGAGGTGTCACTGTGTGCTTCTGCAACCCCTAACCATGGGAAGGGAGCGGAAAAGCAATGCAGCCAGCTGGCCTGAGCAAGTGGTGCCTCTTCTCCAGCCATTAGCTGAGTGAGGTTGTTGGTTTGATGGAGAAGTGCTTGATGGAGGGATTTAACAGTGCAAATTAGATTTCTTGGTTAAAAAAAACCCTGTAATTAGAGATGGAATCCAATCAGCTGATGATATCAGATATTTGCCAGGTAGCACTGTTAGATGCTGCTGGGAATGAGTGTATTGGCACAGTGCTGCTGCTTGCTTCAGAAAGTTCTGCAAAACCACAGCGTGACCAAACAAGAAAACCAAAATGTGAAAATAATGGGATCAGCCTCTGCTCCTTGAGAATGAGACTCTGCAGTGCTTTTCATAACCCCCTGCTTCCCTATCTTCGTATTGACTCGCATCATTATGCAAATGCCATAAATTGCAATAAAATCAATTAATGTGCTATCACCTCCCATAAAAATACTCACCCGTTAGTTTACTGCTGAGAAAGCGTTTCTGCTCTACTTGCTTATGTCCAAGGTGGAGGAGGGCCATGTGTAGGGGCAGCCCAGTGCTCTTCTCCCCATAGTGCAGGAGGGCAGTGGCCAATTAGTGCATCCCATTGGGCACAGAGCTCTGGGGTAAGATTCTGATGTTTTGGGACCTGAGGGAACAGAATAGTGGCGTTGTCTGCACCAAAATCTGAGCTTGCTTCTAGCAAGTGGAGGCTTTAAAGGAATTCTCTATATGAACGTTTCCTCCTCTGATCCAAAAGCTCCTCTGCCTTCCTGGGAAGGCCAACCCAACAATCTGGTGTTGAAAATAGAGACCTCTCTCCATATCACAGCATATAGGCACTTCCAACCCAAAAGGAGAAAAACAGAGGGAGAGATTTATGTCAAATCTGTGTCTATCCATAAGCTGAGAGCTGAGTGCTGCTGTTCTCAGGGTGCCAATTGTGAAGGGATTTTACCCGAATACCATTTGATGAAATGCTGGGGTGTCCACATTGTGGGATGCAGCTTTGACTTTGGATTTGACAAGGTCTGAATGTATATATCCGAGTCTGACCCATCTGAAGGGTAGTTTGGGAGAAAGCACAATTGTGCTATAAATAATTCACTTCTGTGCCTGGGCTACCATTCACTGTAGCCCTTTTAATACCCCATAAACTCAAATGTACCATGCTATTTCTCTCCGTTCCAAACTGCTCTCCCAGGGACAGAAAATGGAATAGCACCATCAGACCATATGCTGTGGAGACCAGAGAACAGATGAAATTGCAGCAGTACTGACACGTGCTCAGTTTTTCTAGTTGTAAAGTTCACGTGATAAAACAGAGCTCGTTTCTTTGTCTCTGTGTAACATGCATTGAGAAAGCATTAAAGTGACAAGTCCTATTTGGGGCACAATGTCATCTCATGTTTTCAGAGTGCACGTTGGGCTGCTGGACTGAACACCAAAGGAAATGGGCCATGCTTACAGAAACAACAATATGTTTTTCCTTTAGATGCTACCATATCTCCTCATCCACCCTTTGTTCCAGATTGGTGGGGAGAAATTGTGCTAGCATGCCGTGCATTTGCCCTTAGTGGAACAACATCATTTGGCTGATGGACACCTCAAATTTGTTGTTAAGAGATCCCAAATAGGTTTTTCCTGAGTTATAAAATGCACTGAAACCTTAGGGTTTCAGTCCCAGCTGACAGGACACCAGGAATCCACACTCTGCCTTGTACAAGCCTCCATCAAGCAGTGCAAAATTGGTCCATTTATAATTCATTGTAGGGCCTAAATCTCAGAATGATGTTGAAATGAGGAGAGTTTCCTGGAAGGCAGCCAGGACCCGTCCTTCCCCTTTCTTGTGCCTCTGGAAGAAGCATCTTTTCAGCACAAAAACTCAATTAGGACAGCAGAAGGAAGCTGCAGGAGCTCCTCCAGGGCCATGGCCTCATTCCAGTGCTTGCACCCAGAGCTGGGCATGGAGCCTGCATGGGGGCAAGACTAGAATGATGAATTTGCTTCCAGGTCCCAAATCTTTCCTAGCATGGCCTAGTATCCCTAGTCTAATTATACAGTGGTGTCTCTTCTCGTAGTGTTTAATTAGTTCCTGTTTTCCCAGTGTCATAAGTCACTAATTGTTGCTCAAATGAGGTAGGAGTGCACGGCTCCACATACATTGAGTACTCTGCAAATTCCAGATTGAGCTAAAGAATGGTTTCCCATCTTAAGATGTCTCCAGCCACACAGGTGAATCATCACCTTGGGTTTGGAATAATCCAAGTTTAGAGCTCCCCACAGGAGTGTTTCCCTTGGCTGCCTTTCCAAACAGGCTCTGCCCTCCAGCCCTGAAGATCACCTCAAACCCCAAGTCCTTCCACTGCTGCATTTAGTGCAGTCCCGTTGGCAATCCGATCGTTTGCTAACATCCCCACAAGGAACATGTGGATTTTGAAACACTTTCTTTCTGACAACAGCGTTGCTTTTTATCCTTTTGCTTGCTTCCCCATCACTTCCATTTAAGTTTCAGTGTCAAATAGACACCTAGTGTCCCTGCTTCTGCCTCTGGGTGACAGGTCACCTCTGCCTGCAGGCTGCAGGGGCAGGTTCTGTCCATATGTACACTGCAGAAGCAGCAGTAGAGGCTCTGGGCTGCTGAAGGAAAGCAGCTTTCTGAAGGCTTAATGTCCCCTTGGCCATAAGCTTAGCATTAACCACATGCTTAATAAATTTGCTTTCATGCAGCGGGGCCCAGAGCAAGTGATTGAGCTTTTCCAGGCTTTGTGCCTTGGCCAGCTTATTCCATAGGGCTGCAGGAAGTCACTGAAATGTCTCCAGTGTACAAGTTTACCCAACTGTAAAATTGGGTATAATAAAGCTTGCTTACTTTACACCTAAGTTTAATTTCATCCTGTTGGCTGTGAGGTGCCACGTCCAGCTGGTGTAACTGGCAGTGCTAAACATGGGCAGCACAGAGCTCCGTCCGTTAGCAAAGACGTGGTTATAAGAAAAACTGCAGAAATCAATCAGATAATTACCTGTATTGTGCAACCCTGCAGGGAATGAGATGAAGGTGCTCAGAGGAAGCACATAACAGAGGGATGAGCATCACTGCCAGCCCAGAGTGCACCTTGCAGGCTCCAGTTGGGGAAACAGAATCACAGAATGGTTGGGATGGAAGAGACCTTAAAGATCACCTGATTCCAAGCACTGCTGTGGGTGCCAAGAGCCTGGGGAAGCCTCACTCAGCCCCAGAATGCAGGGGTCTGAAAAGCAAAACCAGAGCAATGCACCTGTGCCAGCAAAGCTGCCCTTGGGCTGCTTTGTTATGCTGAGCAGCCCCAGTGCGCAGAGCCTGTATTTTGTTTTAAGTGCATGCATTTATCACCTTCAATGGTGATTTATAACGTGGAGCAGATTGGAAGGATATGGGACATGATTTGTCCTGCCAGAAAGCTTATTGTTCCTGCTTTTTTTTCTGACTGCTTGCACATTGTGCTGTGAGGCACTGGGGTATTGGTGGGCAAGGATGCCCCAGCAGAAGTTGCCAGCCCTTATTAAGCTCCTCTGTGCTGTGTGGGGCTGCAGGGCAGCAAGCTGAGCCCAGCTTAATCCCCATGTGGAAATAGTCTCAGCTTGAAGATGCTGAGTCCAAAACTGGTGACAATCAGTGCCAAGGGATGGACAGCATGCACAGTGTCATTTGCAAACAGAGTAACCTCTTGTTCCCACTCCAGAAGCATCAGCTCTCACAAGGCATTTAACCAGAGCCATCCTAGCTCTAACTGTGCCAATAATCACTTTTAAAATGGAAGCCCCAGAGCCAGGAGGGCTCCCACAGCTGTTAGCACTAACTGTCTACTATGCTCCTATATTGGGTGCTAACTTTAATGCTTCTCTTGCATAGATCTTGCTTTGAGAGTTTGCAAAATGTAGCCCATTTCTCAAAAATTGAATCTTCCATGGCTTTGAATGAAAACTGACTTTTTAGAGAGTCTCTTCTATGAAGGGTAATGTCCTACGTTTTGCTTCTCAGCTTGTGTCAATGGGGAGTTTGGTTGTGTTCCTACTTCACCCTTAAAAACATCTCCTCCACTCATTAATCTTTCCATTGTGCTCTGGTACAGGCTGGCAGCTGACAGCCCAGGGAGCAGAGAACAGTCCTTGGTGCTCAGCTGGGCTCCACGCATGAGACATGAAATACAATGAAGGGTGTGGAGAAAGAGCAGCTTCCTTTAGTTTACGGGCCCACCCAGCCATCCCCTCTACCCTCAGCCACTCTGGAATCCCATTTTGCTCTTCTTCTTCCAATCTCTGCATTTGTTTGACCTTCGTGGACCTGCGCCCCCATCTGCCGGGTGCTCTGTGGTACCCGAATGCCCATGAACAGGTTGCCAGAGGTAGAACCCAAACTTCAATGCACTCTCAGCAAGCGTTAATGAACCTTGCAGGGAGCTGCTCACCAAAGGATGTCGAGTCCCAGCTGTTCTCCCCAAGGAAGACAACCTGGCAGAAATCGCATGCTGTCTGCTGAAAGGATCCTTATTTTCTGGCAGTGGTACAGATATACAAGGATGGGTTCTTCCTTGCTTGCAGTGGGATCATTGCCCTCGGTGATCTGGGCTACAACACAGCTGTTCTCTTTCCAAACTTATTTCTTTTTCCTTTTTTTATTACCTCTTGGAGAAGCTGACGGGCACGGATGGCATTACTGCAGCAGCAGATGCGTTCACCCCTGTTGGGCATGGATGGCAAGTCCTGGGGCATCAGAAAAGCAGCCACAAGCAGGGGGGAAGCAAAAAGCAAAAAAAAAAAAAGCAACCTTGAAGTTTATTGCTGCAATGCTGAGGCTGAGCAAGTTGTGCTGGGAACGGCTCTGGCTTGCCCATAGGGATTATTTATAACCTACAAATGACGTTCAAATCTATATTGTTTATCTTTGCATAAGTTACTGTGGACATCTTTATTTCGGAACAGGCTATAGGGAAGAGGTAGTGCCATGCTCTTACTATACATTTGTTTCACACTCCAAGCTAGTAATTCCTTATGGTTCACTGTAATACTTAAGACAAAAGGAAGAGTTTTTGTTCTCAGAGGAGAAAATGCTGCGGCTTCGTGTAACAAATTTTGGGTATTACAAAGGATCTGTTCTCATCCCTTATTCATTCACAACTATGAACTGCATTATTACATTGCACATTGCTATAAAGAGAGAAGATTCAGTGCTTCTTTCAGGTATTGTTTTGTTTTAGTAAGTGGAAAGTAGTGATTGAAGCTTCCGATTCAGGTTTATTTCTGTCTCCCAGCGGGACAATATGATCAACAATACTTAATATTACTCTCATCTTTAAGAGAGGATGGAAGAGCTCTGCACATCCTCTGTGAAGCCAAATAAGCGTTCTGATTTTTTCTTTCCTTCTTCATTTGGTAGCAAATGGATGTTGGTTTGCACCAGCACCAACAAGGAAAAATCCTTCCAGTGCTAACTCACTGCTGTTTGTATTCTCAGACAGCAAATCAACAGATGCCCTATAAATGAAGTGAATTCCAACATTATTTCCTGTGGATGAAGTGCCTCTGGACTGTTTGTAAGGCTGAACAGGAAATCCTTGCCGTGCAATAACCACCTGGTGGTCGTTGAATGGGCTCTCTCACGTCTCGAACGCGTTTGATTGCCCATATGTTTTAAATTTGCTCATGTAACCATATGTTGAAAACTTCCCCAAATGCTGCTTCGTCTTGTTTTTGTTCCCTGTTTTGAAGTTCTAAGAACACGGCAGCCTGACAGGGCTCCTCCAGACTGCGCCGAGCGGATTGCAACCTGCTGCTCAGCAGGGACCCCAGGCACCAGGCGTGGGTGGAGCGTTAATAGCAGGGCAGCCTGGAAGTGAGAGAGGGAGGAGGACAAAGAGCTCGGTCTGGGAGATTTTCTGACTTATTTTTAAAGATTGCTGGTCCTGTCCCTCGTGTTGTCATCGTGCCCTTGTGTTTTCTGAACCACTCCAGTAAGAATAACCTTCTCTGAGAGCATTTAGTTTTCCTTAAGGTCAGTGGGGATGGAAAGGCTCTTCCAGTGGGCAGTTCAAGCTTCCCTGTGGTGATATGCAGGCTGGCTGAAAAGATTGATGTGGGAGCTGTATGAGCTCCTCCCTCAGTCCTCTGCTCTCTCAATGTGCTCATGCATTTGGGTGTACCAGTGGCTGTGCCATAGGAAAGTTGAGAAATAGAGGTGTGGGAGCAGCCCACGGACATCAGGTATGTGGGGAGTGCTGGTAGTGTAGACTGGTATGAAGCCAGCAGAAGAGAGTTTTTTAGGTGTCTTTATGATAACTACCCTGTATCAAGCCCCTTCTATGTAGCTGCTAAAGGAGGTGATGCAGAATGACTTCAGTTCCCAGTGCCATCAGCTTCTGGCAACAGGAATTGCTCAGTGTCTTGAAGTAGCTGCTTTGGTAACTCCCTTCATGCTTGAAGCTGTTGCCATCTCTCAGCCTTCTTGCTTGCATGTTGATCCAGCTGCTACCACCCATGCAGTTATCAGTGGAGAGATGCAGTGCTGCTCCTGAAGGCAGCTGAGATCCTGTTAGTTACTCAGTTAGAAAGTTAGGGGTTTTTTTCTCTCAAACAATAACATTGTATGTGGTCATTCTTCTGTAACTTCAGATTCTTGCTACCTTAAGACCACACGTTTTGAGGAATTTTGTTAAGTGAATGAAAATGAAAATAATTCCTTAGGTCTGCATCCCTACAACGTGCACATAAAGGTATTTACCTGTTCTCAGGACTCGTTTTTATTTTGTTACTGAAGAACTCAGCCCTCCTCAGAGCAAGTAAAGGGCAGTTCTGTGAAGTGCTGCATCATGCAGAGGTCAGTGCATGTATCCTCCATTCACCACCACTAATGTACCTGGAACAGGTTAAAACCTCACGTGTTGAGCTCACTTATCTCCGGCACTGGAAGAGGCCTCTCATTCATCTCTTTGAAGAAGAGAATCCAAGGTCTCCCTCTCCTGGCTCACTGATTTTTGGTTTTGTTTCTCTAGATTGTCTTGTGTCATCTAGATTGTCTGCTGTTTGTGCTATGGGGATTAGATTGTGCTGGGCATTAGGCTCTGTTTGCAGATGCCTTGTAATAGCTCTGTACCAGAATTAAAAAGACTTAAGTAACTGAAAGGAGTGAAGTAGGTTGTAATGCTGGGCCATACCCCTTCCAGCAGCAGCGGTGTATTTCGTAGAATCACAGAATCAGTCAGGTTGGAAAAGACCTCTCAGATCCCCGGATCCAACCCAACCCATCCCACCGTGTCCACTGACTGTGTCCCCCAGTGCCACATACCCCCATTCTGGAACACATCCGGGACCGTGACTGCCCACTCTCTGAGCAGCTGTGCTTGTGCCTGACCATTCTTTGGAGAAGAAATTGTTCCTAACACCCAACCTGAACCTTCCTTATTCCAGCAGTTCCAACTCCCAACAGTTACTGGTAATAACTCCATAGGAAGTTTTCATTCAGACAAAACAAACAAATAAATAAATAAATCATGTTATAAGGATATTATAATTGATAACACCCTGTAATCTCTGAAGACAAAGTGCTGCAGATCATCAGCGTACAGCCCTCCTATATAATTTCTCCACCACTATAATTTCCTTCTTCAGGTCTTGCTCATGCCCTTGCATGTATTAAGTCTCTGTAGGGATGATTAGATTCTGAATGTCTTTTAAGGTTATTCCTTTAGAACAAGAGCAGAGAGTTGATGTGAAACGTGAATTGTCAGCGGTCTCTTCCAGACGTGGCATTCCCTGCTGAGCCCTGTTGTACCAGTGCGGCACAAGCAGATACACAGACAGTGCTGGTGATGGTGGTGGGAGTGATAGCTCAGGCTGAATGGATTGTGCAAAACAGACAGCATGTGTTTTTCTGCTCAAGAGTGCCTTATATTCTTGTATCAGGTGGGAAGTGCCATTCCTCTGTTCTCTTTGTGTGAGCACCAGGCAGCGTTCACTGAGACTGAATGATGGCAAATGGGAAAGTGCAGAAAGGAAACCATTTTCTGATCTCCAATGTACTATTAGAATATTAGCACCCAGTCCTTAGTCTAAGTGCTAAGTGGGAATGCCATGGCATGGCATTTAGACTGAGAGGGCTCGGACCTGTCAAGGGATTAGACATCTAATGTGACAAGGAGAAATTACCTATTAGAGGTAATGCAACAAAACATATCTGCAGGGAGATCAGAAGCTGAATGCCCACCAGCACGTGTCCAGCTCTGGGGCATCCTCACAGTGTAGGCGTGAGAAATGCTGCTCCTGTTCCTGCAGATGGCAGGAGGATTTCCCAGGGGTAGCCAAGGTGTTCCTTGCTCTGTACCTCAACACCTTGCTCTGATGTGCATCGTGATGGCCTCTCCCAGCTGTGGCTTTTCCAGTAACTTGTTGGTAGGTTTGATGTTGCTCTGCTTTTCCATTGGTGCTGGCTATGGCCCTAGTGCGAAGCACACAGAACTGACACTTCTGATGTCTTGCTCCAGCCTTTTCTGCACCAAATCAGTGCTGTTCTCCTTTCCAAATCTGCACTGAGCTGCACACAGCACCAGGTGTAACCTCTGCATTGCTCCAATGAGCGGTACCAGGCAAGTGCCGAGTGTTATAAAGCATTTAATAATAAAGTGTGCCTCTCAGAGGAGAAAATCCACAAATAACTGCAGTGCAGGGAGCTCTCCGTTTTGTATTGCAATCATTGCTCAGCGAATGCCCTGGAGAAATGTTTGAAATGAGTGTGATATCTTCCAGGGAGATCAGTGCACTTCCAGGGGGATTTGGCTCACAACCCTCTGAAGCTTATGTTTCTATAGCTTTGATGCTTTATAGCCTTCTCTATTTCTGTCATAATCCTTCATTAGGTTTTGCCAAACTGTTCCAATTGCTATAGCAACTCTAATGAAATCTCGCTCCCTAAATAGCCACACCGATTCCATCAGGTCACAATCTGCCCTTTGCAGCTAATTCCCTCCCTTTCACTGCACCTCCTTTTCTTTCCCCTCCGAGTGGAGAATCTGCCATGAGAAGGAGCTCAGAATTAGTAATGCAAATATTTTTTTTCCCCTTTTCACCTCAAAGCAAAAGGTTTCTTCTGAAAGGAAGGGCACACATCCCCTGGGGACCATCCCTGCAGCCTTCCTGCTGCTCTCCCATTCTCCTCAGTGCCGTGCTGGCTGCCCTGTGTGCTCACAGCAGGGCGATAGGAGCCCACCTGCTCACCAAACGTGGAGGGTTCCTTTCAAAGGCTGCACAAACCTGCAGGGAGCACCGTGCTTGTGCTGCGATAACACTCCTGCTATCTCATGGCTCTGAGAAGAGAGCTGGTTGCATTCAGGGCTCTGTCCCATGGCTACGTCCCAGAGCCCTCCCTTCCCTTTCTCTGATGGGAATCCAACGCTGCACTCAGCAGTGCCTTTGTTGGCATGTGAGAGCTTCTACAAGTGAATTGTAAACATTTCTTTCACTACTTTCCTCCTTCCATAATACCTCCCATACATTTCTTCCATCAGCTGCCAGTGAATGAGCAGCTCTTCAGGCTGGTCAATTGAAAATAATTTGTTTCACTTTGAGTTGGGAGCAATAGGATGGAAATAAAAGATCGTGGCACAGTGCCCCACGCTTCGGCCCAAGCAGACAGAGCTGGGATTGTGCTGTGTGTGGGACAAAGGGCTCCTGCAGAATGAATGACCCAAGGCAGACCTCTCAGCGACAGCACTCTAGTCATAAAAACTGCATACTTCACAAGTTTCCAAATGAAACAGGGGAAGGTTGAATGGATTCGGGAGCTGAAATAATCTGCCCAATGGGTATTAAGGTGCTTTGAATGGACATTGTGGAACTTCCATTATATCTTCCTGTATTTTACATGAACTGAGGCCTTCCTCCTGCCTCCTTTGTATATGTTTCTCCACAAAAGGAAATGAAAAAACTTTTTCCTTACTCTGAGAGAAGCACGGTTATAAAACCCAGAGATAGCACACATTTCTCCCATTGGAGAACTGCCTGATAACCGCAGAGCTAAACTAGTGCTTTCCATTCACTTTCAGACCATCACCTTAACTTCGCCAGGAAATGGGATATTTGAAGACATCTGAGGAGTGGGAAGGCAGCAGGTCTGTGAGTTTCAGTGCAGCTGCACTGCTCTCTGCTGATTTACGTGCTGTGCTTGATGGAACATGCCAGTGGTGTCCGAAGCTCTGGGGAAATGATGCCATGTTAACAGCAAAAAAGAAACCAGAGCTTTGGTTTCACAGAACTCTCAGTTTGCAACAAGTTCTCTTTTACTGCTTCTGGTGCAATGTCCCAATTGTGTCCTTGTCCCTTTAACCTCACCCCATGCTTTTGCGTGGCCACCAGCTGCCATGAAGCAGCAGTAGGAGCACTGCTTTGTAGCTACAAAACACAGCCACAAAATAGCACAGTCCTGGCAGCAGGGTTGTCTGTGTGCTGAGCTGGATAATGAAAGTTGTGCTGTGCTCAGGAAGCAATGGGGTATTGGTAACCTGGTGGCAATGGGGAGCCTCATGCCTGACCACGTGACAGCATGCAGACTGATGGCCCTGGTAAGGCTCTGCCATGGCTCTCACTCACCTACAGCTGTACCTGATTTCTTGCACTGGCTGATGAGATTTGAAACACCTGCCCACACAGCCTGTTTAAGCAGTCCTTGTGTCTAGGAGACAAAGATTTGCATGTCTTCAGATGTACTCCATAGAAGTCCTGTAAAACCAAAGTCTAATTTCATTGTAAGCAGAGTACATGGAGGTGGATGCAGGTGAACTGGCCAGACTGACAGTGCAGGTAAGCTCCTGTTGAGAGCTGAAGGTTGCTGTAAACGCTGCAGTTTTACTTTGCACACCAGCAGCAATGAGCTGAAAAGGCGTGCTGCATCACTTTGGGTCGGTGGCTACAGAGAGGGCTGCAGGGCAAAGCCAGGGGAGAGCAGCCAAAATCAAAGTGGGGTCTGAGTGGAGTTGGGAGCATCGCAGTGCTGTGGGAATACAGGAGAGGACAGGGGGCTAAGGAAGATCTCCAGAAGCAATGTAGGGTGTATTGGTTTCAATGGAGATACCTCTGTGGCCAGAAAAAATGGTCCATGGTGAAAGAGGAGTGTCTGGTTCTGAGCAGAGCCCTTCAGAAGTGCTGTGGGCAAATAATGCCTTGTTGAAATTCTTCTCTGAACAGCTTGCTGTCCTGAGTTCTTCTTCCATGTTTATGTATTTAATTTTATGTCTGTTCAGTGAATACTCCTCTGTAATCTTGTATGACCACAAAGTCTTACTGGAGTTTGGTGGTACTTAGGAACCTCACTTTGCTCCGATTCAGAAGGTTGATTCCTTTTATGCATTGTCTGGTCTTGTTAAACATTTAATAAGCTGCCACAGCTGACCACATTGTCTTAATTCTCTGCAATTGCAAATGCTGCCTTGCTTTAACTTCTGCTAATCACGACAGCCAACCCACTCGTGTTACTTAAGTCACTAATCCCATACAATACTGTGGTATCACTCTCTAAAGCAGATGAAAGGGAAAAACAAAACTCATCTGAAACGTCGCTTCAATCACAGAGAGCAGTTACTCCCTAAGTGTTTGCTTCAGGGGAAGAAGAAACCTAAAGCTCTCTCTTATTTCTTGTTGACAGTATGTCTTTAGTTGGCAGCTCTCACAAAATGCTGTCTAACTCAATGCATACAGGTTAAATTACCATTTACCCATAGCTCTGCTATTACCCACAGCAATTAGAGCTTCCTCCTCCTGCACCCATCTCAGTGGAAGGAGGAGGTAGGAGCGTTTTGGTCTGTGAGCCTGGAAGCAGTAACCCCTTCCTCCCAGAAGTTTTTCTGATAGAGGTACTGCAGAGGAGCTGAGAAACCTCCAGTATTAAAGATTCTTTCATAATGAATGTTTTGCCAGCCAGAACATTCCCCTGGTATTTTCTTTTTGCCAGATCCTATTTACATTTCAGCCTGGCTTATTTACTGAGCAATGTGTCCACATCTGTTCTGGCAGAGCAGAGAATCTGTTCTGGAAACTGTGTTTCTAGAAATCACTTCTGAGCTTAGGAAAATATCCGGAGCCAGGAGGGTTCCCCTCGCACACCCTCCTCTTCCTGTGACTCCCTGGGAATGTGGCAGCAACCACAGCCCAGTTCCTCACCTGCTGCATTTCAAGGTGTTGGCATTTAGCTTCTTTTTTTTTCTGGCAGCATGGATACCCACATCGGCAACAACAATGAACCCAATTAACCCAATTAATGGCACCACAGCCCTTTGTGAAGTGACAGATGAGGTGGTGCAGCCGCTCACTTCTTTGTGTGCTGCCCTCTTGTCACCAGAGAACAAGGGGAGCTGGGGACCACCTGGTGATTGGCTGCTGTGTTGCTGATAATTAAGGACCTGGAGGAAGTTTGCCATAAAAATAGAACTAATCTCCTCCATCCATTTTGTCAGTTCTGTGCTTGGCGCCGTGTTATTGGATCCCATAAAACAATCTTGGTCTGGTGGCATCTTAAGGAGGAAAGTGAATGAGTCAGAGTGAGATATCTGGGGGATGTGATCCTGTTGTAGAGGACTTACTGGTTGGTTGAGGTGGGCATCTCTATGGTCATCCATTCCTGCATGCCAGTGATCGCAGGGGGCATTCTGAGGAACTGGAGCAGCCAGGAGCTGCATCCCTCTGGATGGCACATCTTGAGTAAGCGCACGTAATTGCAAATACAGTACTGTGACCTCTTGCTGCAAAACCATGAATGGTTGCTCAGCTTTGCAAACATCCCACAATAGGGGTTGAATGCAAATAGCTGGTTTTGTTTGTTTTTTGGGTAGGTCTGCCTGCAGTCCCTTCTGTCTCTTCTTGTCTGCTTCACAGCAGCACCTTCTGTTTGTCACTGATGGATCCCATGCGAAGGAACTCTGCCTTCCCATCCACCAGCTCTGTGAGCTGAGCTGCTCTCAGTGCTGGGTGAGCAGTGCAGGCAGGGAGCAGCAGAAGCTGTGTTTTAGAGGAGATTTTGAGGAAACTGCAGATAATATCCCAGACTGAGTTATCCATTCAGATTAAATTGAGTGTAATCCTACCCCTATCGCCACACTGCTGAATGCATTTAACAGAAGAGATTTATTTCCCCTCCTGTTATCCTTTCTTTCTCCTTTCCCCCTGCACTCCGTGCTGCTGAAAAGTTCAGGTTTTATCAAATAAATAAAATACTTTAGCTTGAAACTTCTGCACTTCTCGTCATCTCTGGGAGATTTGGGGAGTAATGCTCATCTATTTCCAGGCTCTCTTCCTCTCCTCTGCTATTATAATTCAGGACTTCAGGGAACCATTCTGTGGGCAGATTTTAAAGGTTACCCCCTTTAATACTTTAATACCTCTTACTCTAAGGGTATTCTGTCATTGTTCTCATTTAAAAGTCTTCAATTTTTGTTTTAAGTGACAAATGCCTCTTCCAAACTCCCTGTTTCACACCTTTTCCAGCCCTGTGTCTCAGCTCATCCTATTTCTGATCGCAAAGAACCACAGCAGTCCTAAATCCTTTGGGCTGTTTTGCAGTTTGCAGCCACCAGTGAGGCTGTGTGCACACCCAGGCTTTCCTGCATGTAGTTCTGCATTCAAGAACAAGCTGAATCGTGACACCATTCCTGGTGCTTTAAAATCATTTTGATGAACAACTGAGAAATTGAGCCTTGCTGGGATGATGATGCTCACTCTGTGGGTTCTGATCCAGAACGGGTGGCACTGTTTGGGTGCTGAGTTGACAGGTTGGTCTCATTCTCCACCCCAGGGCTGCAGGACCACCTCCTGCTCCTTATGTCCCATCACCATGAGAAGGGCAGAATGCATTACTCTCAGTACTTAATTTCATGATTTGTTGCTTAGTTACGTATGTCGTGAAGGAAAAGCAATAATGCTACAATTTATGTAACTAACTGACAGCCCAAATTTGAAGGTTTGAACAGTGAATACTCACACCATGTTTATTCAAGCTATTATCTACAAGGGGGAAATGTCAAGAATAAATCCCACATCTTCTCTTGAACGTTTTTAAGGCAAATAAATGAAACTTGACAAATAAATTACCAGTTAGTCTGAACACTCAGCTGAGTTTTACACTTATCTCCATGTATGGCTGCACATGGGGTAACTCGTCCCTTTGCACAATGCTTCATCACTGCAGCAATGGGCAGGTTCTGCTCTCTGAATTGTGCTGTGGCGTGCTGTATAGCTGAGCCAGGCTCTGTATGGACACAAGTGCCTTCAGGAAGGTAAGGAATTAACTACTGAAGCAGAATATCTTCTGTTCCTCCTCTATGTATTCTGTGCAAAATCAGTTGGGCCCAATAGGAGAGCCTCTTGCTTTTCCTGGAGGAGTTTACATTTAAGAGTCTGAAAAGGCAATGCTCTTGCCATAACAAATGTACAGCAACTTTTCCAAAGGGCTGTCTGAAATAGGGAGATTTTCAGAGTAAAGAATAAATGCATTTCCTCATTACTTCTGATGAATTGGTACTAAGATTTTGGTTTCCAATTTATTGTGATAGATTACTTCTAGAAAAGAGGGGATTATGAGTTTATAAGCCTTATAGATTCCTCTATTTAAAACACACCAACTCACCAGGCTCTGTTCTGTGTATTGATCAGGGCCAGGAGGTGAGCTGTTCTGGTTCTTGTCTCACGAACATCTTTGCAGAAGTCTAGGAGTACAACCCAGCTTCTAGTGAAGTGAACAGGAACATTTCGGTGTAGCTTCTACCAGATCTTTAAACTGCAATGGAATATATAACTTTGGATATCCCCTAGTTTCTTCATATTAGTATCAAGCTTGTCCTGCCCTGCATGTTAGAAAAGGATCTGACATGTACTGACTGATCTGTGATTCTTACAAGTTTACAAAGAAATGTATCCTATTTTCTGTGCCTACATTCATGTGGAAACAGTGCAGAAGCCTCGCATCCTCAGCTCTGCTGCTCTGAGCTGCCTCATAGATGAGACTTCAGTTAGACTTCTCTCAGGACGTTGCCTTGAGTTATTTAGTTATTCAGTCAGTAGAAGCCGGGCTTTCAGAGATCGATATAGGGTTTGGATGAACTGATGGACTGCATTTTTGGGGAAGGGTGTGGGAGAAGCTTGCGCATCCTGCCCAGCTGGCTGCAGTCGCTACTTGTGTCAGAGAAATCCAATTGCACTCAGACATTTCTCACAGTCTCTGCTCTGAGCAGTCAATTATCTCACTGCTGACCATTAATCTTAAGTTCTTGGATTCTCTACAACCAGTGTACCCAAAAGGTAATGCTTAACTCCAGGGCAAGGTGGGCTAGCAGACTGGACGTAGTTAAAATACCTGATGGGAATGTTTGTATGCAGCTTCTTCTTGGTCCGTGCATTTCTGCGTGGGTGTTGGCACTATAGCAATGCAAACAGCAGTGCTGGTGAGTGAAATAGTGGAGTTCCTTTTGCAGAATAATACAAAGAATCCATTTGTGATCAACTTCAGCTTGTAGCATCAGCATCCTCAGAAGATGTGAATTATCACCAACTGCAATTGCAGGGTGGACACCTTTCTTTCTTAAGCAAAAAGCAACATTTCCTGCATCTCACCAGCAGTCTTATCCATTCCATTCTTTGCTACACTGCTTTGCTCTCTTTGGGTTTGTAAGGAACTTCTGTTTCTTTGCCTCATTGTTTTCTCTGCCGCTTTCCTTGTTTCAGGGCCTGATTACCAGGGGCTACATTTATATCAGGTGTATTTAAATGCTTAAGTGTGTTTTTAAGCAACTGACTTATTTTTTTCCTTCTTGTTCTGTGGGTAGGATATTGGCCCAGTGATTAATCTGTCTTCTTGAATAGTGCCAAAAGTGTTGCATCAGCATGAGAGGATCTAACCTTTGAAAAATTCCCCCAGGAGCATCCGACTCTGCTGGGGATTTTGCTGCCAGCCAGAGCAGTTAATAAAAGAGGGAGAGCCAATAATGCTGCCAGAAGTTTTTACCATATAAAAGTCAGAGAATCAGTTAGATGCTGTCAACTGTAATGTATGACATTATTAATATGAAGAACTCGAGATCCAAACACTTTGTCCCAGCGATCGGGTCGTGCAGAAGTGGCCGAGGGGATGGAGAGTCTTCAGGTGGAACTTCCAGAGGAACAGCATCTAGGCAGACCTCACAGTGACATTAATCTTATCATTGCAGGGAGAGGAAATGAAGGGAGGAGAGGTCCCCGGAGGGGGTTGCTCATGGGACACATCAGCCTTCTGTCTCCAAGGACCTCAGGGTGCAGAAAGCCTTGGGTGCTGCTTAGCACTGTCAGCAGGAAACCTGAGATTTACCCCAGTGCCTTTCCACCTCAATTGCTGGCTGGTTTTGCTGTGTCTTTTCCAAACGTTACTCACACTGAAGTCATCCGTTCAGTCCATGCGGGAATTTGCAGTGCCAGAGAAGAATTAATTACACAGTCATCATGTCTTCATAAAACTGTAGACTGTTTGTTTAAATATGTTTTGTTCCTTTCATGTAAATGATCACAGCCCTGATTATCTCAGCATGAGGTGCAAATGGAGCTCGCACCCAGAGGGACATTGTGCTGGTATGGCTGGTTGGGAACCAGGCAGATTAAGTGAGATCCATGCAGCACCCCGAGTTGAGAAATGGCCTGTGGACCAAGGAGAGCTCTCATCAACTTCTATGGAGTGAACAATTTGCTCGACAAGCTCCATCCTCTTTACTGTGTGGGAATTAGCCACAAGAAAACTGCTATCCTTAAGAATTTCTTAGTTTAAATAATTCCTGATATCTACATAGACTTTCTCACAGATGTTTCATTACTGTTCCTCAAGAGGGACAGGTTGGGCTCTGGCACCCCCCCATCCCTGATCACACCCCTTGGAAACAAACTAATGCTGCATGTGCTTGACTCCATACACTTCTTGGTATGGAACTTCAGCTTAAAATGCCATTTCATTGAGCTTATCTCTCAATAAACAATTTTGCTAGAAAACTGCTAGGTGATAAATGCTACAGTGCAGATGGGGAATTAGTTTAACATGTGGAATGAGCTCCCTGGAGCTCAGCATCCCCTTGTTGATTTCAGGTCCTCATCAACAGCACCCTGGGCTCGCTGCTTGATGTGTTCAGTTTGTTGAAGAGCAGCTGGGTGTGCTGTCAAAGGATGTACCTGTCTGTTCTGTGATGTAGGGTCACTCGGTGGCCCCTGAGCGTGACATGGCGCTATTGAATTTGGTAGCTGAGAGCCCATGCCTGGTTCCTCGGGCAGGTCTGCAGCAGCACTGGTATAACACCCCAGTGGTGCCCAGCCCAGTTCACCTACTTGGAGCTGGGGGTCGAGCATCCTGTGCACCCCAATCTCTTTGGGCTGAAGTAGAGGGAATATTTATCTTTGCAAAGGGAGATGAACTCTTTCCACTTAGAACCCAACGAATAGTTACTTTGTTATTTGGTGGTTCATGCAGATCTGTCAGCAACAGATCTATTGCTATGCAATGCGTGTAAATCTCAGCCCATCTCCCTTCCCCCTCCTCTTGTTGCAAAGGATCATCTGTAACATCAACAGGAAAATTCCCTGTTCCCTTTTCCCATCAGAAGCCTTCCAAGCTCTCTAATTAGTGATTTTTTTTCCTCGTTACCCATCACATATTGCTCTTCATCATCTCCTGCCTGAACTGCAAAGTGGTGCTGAGCAGTCTGAGCCTTGCAGCATTCCACCCTTCTGCCCAGGGAGATCTCTGGGTATTTACTTGCTTAGATACTTTCCCTTGTATGTAATAATGGAGCTTTCTCCCCAAGGATTGAAATACTCATTGGCATAGTGGGGAAGGCATGCTGCTCGTCCTGGTACTGCCTGCACCCTGTAGACACTGATGTATTCCTTTAAACCTTTGAGTAACTTGTGTTTAAACCTCTCTGCTCGAATAACATTTGCTTAACAATGCTGTATCAAAAAAGGGAAGAGAGAAATGCCACAAAGCTGGAACGGCAGTGCCAAAACCACCACAGTGCGCTCTTTGTGATGTCTCTGTTTCAACAGCATTACAGCATCAACGTGTTACTGTCTGCTGATAATCTGATAGAAAACATCCAACTTGTCGTGAGTGAGAAAATATTCGGTGCACAAAGTGCTGCTATTTTCAAACAGCCTTGCCAGTGAGAGGGGCCTCTGTTCTGCCTGCAGGAAGGCTGGGACCTGCTGGGGCCAGAACACCTCAAAGGAGCAGTAATTAAATCCAGGTGGAATATGTCACTGTGCTTCCAGGAGTGCTGTGCCACGTTAGCTGTGTTTGACAAGAATGCTCCCTATTGCAGGTATTCCGAGGGAAGAAATTAAAACCTGATTACTGGTAACATTCAGGAAGTTAGATTTTTCTCACCTCGCCCTGTGTAAAACTGCACTTTTTGGCTTCAGTTTCAGCTCTTGCTGTGGTGTTTTGCATTCAGAGCTGTGCTGGGGAAAGGAGGTTGACACACTTGACTGCAAACATGTTAAATCAGTAGCTGTGCTAAGGGCAGGGCTGGAGCAATGGAAACATCCACAGTGAGCCTTTATGTGCAGGAAGGGTAGTGCATGGGGATGCCTTCTTAATTTTAGCTGCTGTTCTTCAGGGTGCTCTGGAAGTGGGGTGAAACAGCACCCAGCAATGGGATGAGGGTGGGTGCTTGGTGCTGGGACAGTGAAACCCACACTCTGTGCTGGGATGCTGGGAGCAGAGCTGTGCCATGGATGCAGCAGCTCATGGCTGCCCGTAGTGCAATCACATGAGACAAACTGTGGGATTTCTTCAAATCCTTCCAATATATCTGGGTGTGTGAATGACACTACCTTTCTCTCTCTCAGTGTTACAAATGCTGCTTTTCTGGCATCTTTTGCTGTCAGCTGTCTCTCTTCATTTCAGCAGATAAACATTTCCAACATGCAGTAATGCAGAGAGAAACTCACTGCTTCTCAGGCCTGTGTGGTCCTGGAGGAGCTGCTGGGTGTCCCATGGCATCGTGTAACATGCAATTCATTTTTCTCTGAAGTGGTACCTATTTCAGTAGAAAGATAAATTCATGCTATGCTGGTGGTGCTTAGAGAGGGAAATACAGAATCATAGCAGTTGGAAGAGACCTCTGGAATAGAATCATAGAACCATTCAAGTTGGAAAAGACCTCTCAGATCCCCAGGTCCATCTCCAACCCACCCCACCATGCCCAATGACCATTACCCCCAGTGCCACATCTCCACAGTTCATAGGCACCTACATGGGAGCTCCCCAAGGCGTCCCATCAAATTTTGGACACCTGTACCTCTGCAGAGCCTGTATAATTCCAGGCCAGAGCCCTTGGCTGGGGGGTGTTGGGAGATGACAAGCTCCAACTCACCCTGGTTTGGAGTGGGTCTCCAGGACAGCTGTGTCAGCAGTCACCGACCTGGTGACAAAGTGGGAGAATCAAAAGAGATGACACTGGATCAAAAAACAAACAAATGCAAATCAGGGAAGGAAATTATCTGGGTTGATTACATCGAGCATAAATTCAACCTGGCTGGTGGCACTGAAGCCAGATGAGGAGATGGGCATGGCTGGAATGTTAAACTCATTTGTTATGATTTATTTAGCAAGTTCTGACTGGGATGAAGGGGTGCAACTGTCAACCTGTTGTGTGTTGGAGGTGGGGAGAACTTGGAAGCAAGTGGTCGTCTGGGACCAGTGAGGGAAGTAGGGGAAGTAGGGACAGGTGAAGTGCAGCAGCACCCTGCTGTCCTGTCTGCAGCATGCCTTGTCCCAAGGGTCATACACGCACAGGGCTGGAGAACTGGCTACAACCTCCTGGTGAAAGTCATTCCAGGAAAAGGATGTACTGGAGGTCATTTTAACTGATCTGGGGGGTTTGGTCACCAAATTAAAACGTAGCACTTGGTGGATATCCATGGCTGTGCTTTTGCCATTTCCCAGGTGGATTTCATGGATTGTTGCTGCTCAGGGTTTGTTACACTCATGCAGACACTGATGATACAGTGTACTGGCAGAGCCACAAAGCTGGAAACTACTGAACCAAATCAATATGGAATTTAAAGAGTTCCAATTATCATTCGTGTTCCTTTGAGTTACAGCCCATTAGTGGATACCAGAGAAGTAACAATTAAGTATTCAGAGACTGCAGGACAGGTTAATTTCACAAGAATTAGGTTGATTTTCCAGCTGAAGATATCAGTGGAATCTCATTTCTTTCAATTTGGACATTTCATTTTGTTAGAGATACATTTGCTATGGTACGTATCTTTGATTGCCCCTATAAAAGCAGCATTAGGGGCATTTTGCTGTTAACTCAGTAAGGAAAGATGCAATTGAAAATACAATCCAGGAACGTCTTCTTGTGATTTGTCTTATGAATCTGAATTGCTGATTGAGGGGTGCTGGGGAGATCAGCTGCAAGTGGTATGGAAATGGAGCAGGAGGAGGAGGAGGGCAAGTCCAGTTTTCATGTAATGTTTATTTTGGCTCTTTATTCTTGTTGTTGTTGATGGCATTAATGAGAATATGCACAATTACGTGCTGTGCTGAATCAAAAGTGAAATGATAACTTGGGAAGACAAAAGGCTTTCTAATGCTTGATCAGCTGCTCGAGCTCACCATTCCTGTGTCTATCTTGAGCTTTAAATATTTGCATTAAGATCCAGACTGCAAGTAACGGGTCTCAGAATAGCATATGGAACAGGAATGCTAAATGGAAACGTGAGTGGAGAAAGTTGCATTCTGGAGCTGGGCTTACCTGAGTGAGCAGCAAAGGCACCACAGTCTGTGAAAGCAGTACTTCATAATAATGCTTTATTGGCAAGTTGTGGGATTCAGAATTTGTTCTTCCAAGCCTGATTTCTACAGTCTCATGCTGGTGTTGGTGTTCTCAGTGCAGGCTTCACAGTGATCTGCTGGCATCCTCTCCTGTATTCTCCTCAAGTGAAAATGCCCCAGTGCAAACTCCAACATTACAGCTTTTGGTGTTTGGGACTGTGGTAATTCCTAGCTTCAATTCTGATTTCCACTAACTAAGTAATTGCACGATGTTCTTAGCCATGTGTAAAACAAAGCAGGCTGGCACCACTGCTCTGTGCCCAGCGCCCTCTGACCGCTGCTGCCTTTCCCTCTTTCCTCAGCCTCATAGAGCAAACTCTGTCCAAGCCCAGGGCCAGCACTGTGCAATGAGAGGTGTTTGCTGGGGGGCTGGGAGGGCTCAGGAGCAACACTGCTGAAGCAACCATTCTGAGACTGCTCCCAGTGTTGGGATTTTCAGGTTTTTTCCCCATTTTTAGCAATTACACTTTTCTGCCTCTGCAGAGTTTCTGCTGACGGGACAGAACTGCTGGGAGCAAACACATTATTCATTGTGATTGAGTGCCTAGTAATTACTTTATATATTTTTTCAGTCCTCAAATTAAAAGCACTTACTAGTGGGAACAGATGTTAAATTCAGGACTCTTGTTGACTGTTAGTGTGACACACACACAAAATGTTCTAAATGAGGAGGTTGATTGAATTTTAAATATGCTGATCACACCGGTGGAATTGAGCGTAATGGAAGCAGGAGGAACAGAAGTGTTTCCAAGAGGAGATGGCAGAGGTGAGGTTTTCCTTTTCAAACCCAAAGCACAAATCCCGCTGAATCCTGCAGGCTAAATACAGAAACATTCAGTGTGCTGCAGTACCAAATGTGGGACTTGTGTGGCGAGAGAAGAGATTTAAAGTTGGGTGTAAAGTTTATTTTCAAGCCAATACTTCAGATACCCTTTGGGAAAGACAAAGCTTTTGTTTATCCATTTGTTACAAATGCACTTTTCAGGAGATGCAACACCATTGTTTGCTGTGGAATCAGTGCCCATCGTGTTCCAGTGATCCCCACACAATCTGAGATGGAAGAGGCGATGGCTTCACTCTGTAAGGGCTGGTCATTGAAAGCATGGTATGTTATTGCATTGGATGGATGCAGCCATAAGGCAGCCTGAGTATTGCTGAGGACAAATCTGTCAGTGCTGGTATTTTTGCAGAAGACACTAAAAGCCCGTGGATGTATTTATGAGAAAAAAATGTCTGCTTTAAGGTTTTGTGCCATTATGTGTTCTATCGCTCTGCTCGAGGTGGCTCTGATGGACAGGTGGCACCTTGGTTTGCTCCCCAGTTGCTGCCCCCAAGTCATGGAGGTCAGCATGAAGGCAGCAATATCCACTTCCTCACTGAAAGGGGATATTTTCCAGCTGCCTGGAGGCGTTCAGAGGGGTAATCACTGTTTGCTGAACTCTCTCCTGTATTTGAGTTAGAGATGATGCACGCTTTGTACACTGCGATGCTTTTACACTACCTGATTTGTAGGATTAATTGCACACAAGGAATGGAAATTTGATTTTGGAACATCATACGGTAACAATCACAATTAACCTCCACAACCCCCACGTGACCCCCAGGTGTTACACTTAAATCACATTGCTTTTAATTAAGGTTAGTGGCCGAGTACTTCTTGTTCTGAAACATTTCGCTGGCACTTCTGCAAGGAAATGCTTTAAAGTCTGAAAAGTGCCCACTTGTCCCCATGTGAACCAATGCCAGAAGGTAACAGTGGAGGGAGTTTGCAAGAGCAGTTTCTGATCTTATCTTTAGTGTAGATGTACTTTCCTCTTGCATCCTTGCTAACATACAGACTTACAGCACTTGCTGAACTTCTCAAAATGAGAGAACCCCGCAGAGACAAAAAACTGTTTCACTGAGTGATCCTAGACAACCTGTTGTCCCAGTAAGTGCCACATTACAGCAGCCTGGCACTGACACGGGAGAAAGTCTTGTGACACGTGTTGTCTTCTGGGGCCATTGTGGTTTATGATGCTCATAATCCGTGGTTGCTAATAGCAGACATTGACCCTAATTGCTGCAAGAATGTTGTTCAGGCTTATAACATTAATGACAGAAGGAAGAGGCACTTCCTAAGAAGTTAGCATGTCTTCACAGGAGATGCTGTGTTTATTTAACTGACTGATCATTTAAAGGTTTATTAAATGCCTTCTCTGTACAGAAACGCTGCGTAGTCACGTCCGTAGGAATCAAACAATGCACACAACGGTTGTTGCAATCTGATTTTCATGTAAAAATTCCAGACTTTATGGTCTTATTTACATACCAAGTCATGGTCTGGTCTCCTCGCAGTGTCAGCCTGTCACGGAGCTGGATGCAGCTGTGAATTTTTACAGTTTGGAATGACTGAAATAGAAGAGAGCGCTCTGCATATTTTACTGATTTTTCTTGCCTGTAAAAATCATTTCGGAGCACGGCTTTCTTCCAGCAGAAGGCACAAATCTTCCCCAGAACTGTGCTGCTTGTGCTCTTTGCAGGGATGAACCCATCACATTGCTCTGCCTAGCAGCCCCACGCTATGCGCTCTTCTCTGTGCCCAGGAACAAAGCCATGGTGGAGATCTGGGGCTGAGCACCTGCAGCTGCATGCACTGATAGCTCTCAGTGCTCTGAGGTGCTCAGTCACACCAATGCAAAGCTGCACACAGAGCCAGCAGGCAGGGCTGGGGTATCCTGCAGGTGGGAAGGCGCAGCCAAGCTGCTCCTTGGGATGAGTGCTATAGCAAGAGCCATCTGGAGGGTCTCTGTCAGATTTGGTGATGGTGATCTCTGAGGCAGGCATTGCTGAGCTGGTGAGTGAATCAGTGAGTGGAAGTTAAAAGCCATAGCCTGGAGCATGTTGCAGTTCAGCTGGTAGAGCAGAAGGAGAGGAGGTTTGGGGCAGGGCACAACCAGCACTGCTCTGCTCCTGGGTCCGCCCATGTGTTTCCCTAGGCTCACCCATCTGCCTCTCAGCTCTCCTCATTCTGCAATGCTTTGACTTGCACTCAAAGGACAGTTACAGCAACTTAATTTGTGTCATGTTAAACTCATTGGTTTGTGAGCCCAGAGCTCTGGAAGATGGATAGATTTTCAGGTTCAAGAGAGGTCGTTCTTCATTTAACCCACATATCTGTTGCTGCTGCTTTTAAAACTATTAATCTGCTGGGAAAATCTCAGGGGGCAAAAAAGGATAAACCATGCAGATTGGAAAGATTCCTTTTCCCTCCCCCGTCCTCATGGCTTGGGCAGATTAGGGCAGCATTCCTTCATGTTGCTTTGCAGTGTATGATGACTTCTGCATTTGCAACCACTGCCACTGAGCAGCTCAGAGAACAGATGAAGACACTGAAGGATCTGAAAAGTTTTCAGATCTGCGTGCAAAAATCATGGTTACGTCAACCTGCATTAAGTCAGCCCTGCACCTTCTTAGCAGTTACCACTTTGAACTTCTACATGAAACAGACACACCGACCTTTACAGATAAAATACATAAATAAACCTTTGCTTAAACGTCCATTAGAGAACACGGTGCTTTACTGCGGAAGGTCCCCAGTTGCCCTTCTCTCTTATGTGTCAGAAAAACAGGTAAAAACCTGCCGGCTGCAGGTTCAGTGGCTGGGAGGGGAGTGTCTGCAACCTGATTTTCCATCTTATTTTTAACTGTGTAATTCACATCAGGATGGAAGAAAAAACAGTGAAAAAACAGAAAACAGAAGTTAATGGTACAACATACCTCTGTTCTCACCACCTTCCCAGCATCTGTGCTACCTAATAAAAAAAGCAATCAGGTGGACGGATGAGCTTTCCTGGCTCCCTTTGTTCCACAGACCGCGGGAGGCAACATCTGCTTCTCCTCATTCTCCTCCTCCTCGAACAGGAAATTAAATACAAATTACTAGATTAAAGTAATGGAAGGAATTAACTTAATTAAAAATAAGAAAGCTGAGACTTGAGTGTTTTCACCTCTGTCCTCCAGAAGGTCATGCTGTTGGAGGTCCTGTTGGTGATGGAGCTGATGGCCACCACCCTGCTGGAACATGAGTGGATGCACACCTACAAATCCAACATGGTGTCACCTCCCTTTGATCCAGCTGCTGTTGGTGGCTGATTGGTGCTGATCAACTTTGTTCCCAGCCTTGACAAGTCCATGGGAGTGGTGCAGCTTCCCTGGTCAAGCTCATGTAGCACTATCAGCTCCAGGGTTGTGGTGAGCAGCCCAGCAAGAGTGCTGGATGTTCAGATGATTCCAGACAGAGCTTGCATTTCTCACCACCCCATGATGAGCGTCTGGTTCTGATTTTCTCAGCACACAACTCATCTTTCCAGGTAGAAATTCAACAGCTCTCATCAAAACTACAGGCGATAGATCAAATATTTACTTGTTCCTTCTCAGGCACTTGTGGTTCACCAGAATTCAAGCAGCTCTAAGCCCGGAGTGCAGCTGGGCTGCAGCGGGTGGGTGCTCAGGCAATGGCACAGTGGTCCTGCATGGGGTATTGAACACCAGTGCTGAGCACTGAGGGCATGATGTGGTTCTCAGTAGGAAAGGGTTGATGTTTGAGCACAGGGATGCACCTTGGGCTGAAGTGCTCTGAATTGGAGCCTGGCTGAGGTCTCTGACAGTTAATTTTTATGGGTTTGAGATCTGAGCTGTGTGCTGACAACTGAACTCATAGCTTTGTTATTTAAAAAGCAAATGATCTAAGATTCCTGTCTTTCTATGCTATCCAACCCCCCCACCCTTAGGCAATATCTGCACAAGCATTGACTGCTTTATTTTGTTTCATTAGAAACTGGTGCAGTCAAAATAGTTCTGGTTTTCCTGATGGTGCTTAAGTAACATTTCCTCTTCTTTCATAATTCATCCCAATCTCTTGTCCTGAAAGAGAAGCTCCATTGCCATGTAAGCTCTTCTTCAAACACTCTTGTGGACCATGACAATGCAGTGACAGTGTGTACAAGGCACTCCAGTAAGAACACCCCAGTGACAAGGTACAGTGGGTAGCAGTAAGGCCAACCTTTCAGTCATAACCCAACAGCGCAATGCCTTTTGGTGGGACTTGCAAAGGTAATTTAAAAACACATCCAAGAACTGTTAAAAAAGCAATCTGCACACACTGATCTGATTTCACTCAACCATATGGTCTTTATATGGTTCACATCTTTTTTTTTTCCATGTTCAGTTTTTCCCCCCTGAATGGCTGCTTGCTGGAACAGCTGTGCAGGTACAGAAAGCCCCAAAAGCTAAAGCAGAAAGTTCATGGATCTGGTGTTTGCAAATAGATATGGATTTATTGCAGGAGCAGGGGATGTCTGCTCTGAGTGCTGCAGGCTTCTCTCTGCTTTGGCATTGACAGGAGGTCAGGGGATGTATGGAGAGGTAATAGAAGGTTGGTGAATTTGCTTTGCAGCTCACATACATCTTATGTACCATATTTCATCAAAGACAGAAAGAGGAACTTGAGCAATATACTTTGGAAGTTAATTGAAGCAGACATCCAAGTCTTAAGTAAATCAGCTCTATATCATTTGACACACAACATTACTTCAATTAGTATGACTTTCACCATTATCTAGACAGAGGAAAAGATGTACCATGCTAATCAGAATATTAAAGTGACACCAGCATTTATATATTATGAATATTTACTCAACGAATGAATGCATGATAAATGAGATAGGACCAGAAGTATTTCTCTGTGGAGGAGCTGTGCATTTCCCCCACCTCAGGAAATTCTTGTGTCTAACACAGCTATCACACTGTCAGTGCATCATATACTGACACTTCTGCCCCACAGCAGCTCGTGCCACAGCTTGTGCAGAGATTTCTGCATGCACTAGAGCTGCAGTTTTCTGAATGGCCCGTGAGTCTGAGGTAGCTCCCTTATGCCTGTTTGTATGCCAGGTGACCCAATGCAGATAGCAGATCAGAACCTGGAGCGTGAAGCCACACACTGAGCCTTGCATTTACTGTTGGAGCATTGTGAGCACAGCACCCCTCAGCTAAAGTGTGGAGCATCTAAAGCTGTGCATGTTAAAGATCCAAAGTGCTTGGGGCTGGAGGCATGCATGTCCCCATCCTCCCTCGCTCTCTCAGGGTGAGGTTCATGGACACAGCAGTGTCTTCCCCCTGTGTGTTTCTTGATGATGTTTTCTTGGGAAGGGACACCTTTCCAAAACCAGAAAAACAGCAAGATCAAACCTGGCCTCTGTTTACTATGGAATGTGTGTCTCCAAATGCTGACCCAGAGCTCCACGTTGGACAGACCCTGAGATTTGCTTTGTAAGCCCACAAAGTTTCTTGCAGTGTGTGCTGACCATTGACGGGTTTTTGCAAATGTGACTGATGTGGCAGATTTATTTAAAATGAAAATGCATGAATGTCATCAAGAGATCTCTTCAGTGCAATGCTCATCTGCACAAAGAGACAATCGGGTTTTCTATTACTGCTCAGGACCTCAGTAGCACTGCTCATCTGGCTTGGTTTTCTTTCTTATGCTGTGTTGCTGGCTCAATCAGAAGTACAGACAAGCTGTATCAATGGCAGTAAAGCATCCAGCCTCCAAATCCAGGTTTCTCTAACATTCAAACAGTGGTCACTTCTGAAAACATGGTAATGTTGTGCCTTGGGAATAGGTGGGGCTGGTTTGATGTTTCCCCTGAAGTTCACTGCTTTGTCCACCTATCTTTTCTAGCACCTTTGGGGTCTGGCATAGGCATGCCACATCCATTCTAAGTGTAGGTGTGTGTGTGCTAAGAGGGCTGTATGATGACAGTAGGACTAGGTGATCTTGTGGGTCCTTTCAAACCTTATGATTCTATGATTCTATGAAGTCTCTTGATTTTTGAGGACTTGATACTGTGACCTTACTGACAGATTCTGCCTTTGCCATGCCCATGTACGCATGGGTGGAAGTTCTGTATCTTTGGCCAGGTATGGAAGTGACCTGATTTCCACTTTGCCTTATGTCTTACTGACATTATCTCATCATGGGACAGGGGTGAATGCAAGAGGAGCCAAGTGCGAGCTGATTCTCCTGCTATCTTATTGTCTGCAGTACATAAATCTTGAAAAGTGTGCTTTGAATGGGAAAGGATACCAACTTAATGATACATTTACTCTAACTACTGCGGGGCATGCACAGAATCCTAATGCGTGCTGCAGACTCTCCATTGTAACAGATGTTGCTCTCTGGTTATAAAGTAAGTTTATTGCATTAGCTGCCTGTAAGCAGTTTACTCTTTAAAAGATTCATAAAGTAAATTAAAATTATCTAATTATCTGTTATCTAATTTAATAGAGAGATAATCTTGGTCTTCAGATATTACACATATGTTATGATATTACAAGCCAGTGTGCCAGAGGTCCCTTTCTGTCACATATGGACACGTCCAGAGCGGCTGCAACGGGAGGGATCAGTGGGTTATCACTGCTGTGTATTGCTATTTTATTGTGGGTGGGACAAGGGGGCATGGTTTTAAATTAAAAGAGGGGAAATTTCAGCTAGATGTTGGGTAGAAATTCATCAGAGGGTGGTGAGGTGCTGGCACTGCTGCCTAGAGCTGTGCTGCCCCATCCCTGGAGGTGATCAATGCTATGGATGGGCCCTGAGCAGCCTGAGCTGGTGGAAGGAAGCCAGCCTGCATCAGGCATGGGGCTGGGGGGGGGGGGGGGGAGTGAAAGATCCCTTCCAACCCAACCATTCTATCCAACCCAGCCATTCTGTGGTGCTGAGTATGGCACAGTGCTGGGCTGGGCTGAAAGCAGCAGTGCCCATCACTTGGAAAAGCACCTGGTGCTGTGACACAGCCCATTGCCCTGTGCTTTGAGTTCAGCATGGGAGCGGGGCATGGGCTGAGAGCAGGAAGTCTTTAGGGGAAATGAATGAGCCCTACTTTTATTGTAATGCTGACATCTACATTTTATCCTGCAATTTTCTGAGTCATTATAACAAATTGCTGGTGCTGGTGTCACTCATTTCCCCACAGCTCTCTTTACTCCCCGGTCAACATGCAGCAAGATGCAAATAGTATTTCAAAATGAAAAATCACAGGTGTTTCCTGGATGCCATCCAGAGCAAGGAGCAGGGATTTCAGGCAGAAATCAGATCCGACTACATGGAACGATCCCCTGAACGTCTCAGACAGCCAACAGATGGTGGTCGTGACATGAAGAGCCTTCTCACCTGGGAAACACATGACATTAAGCAGCAAAAGCATGCATTTAAATTAAGGCTGCTTTAAAAGGCTGCTAATAAGGAAAGGCTAAAACAGCATTAATGCCACGTCAAAGACTTCAACACTGCAGGAGGAATAGAGGAACACTGCCATGACTCCACAAAATGTAAAGAAAACCCACATCATCTTCAGGGAGCCACTAGAATATACCATGTATATATATATACACATATGTATGTATGGAATGCAACATTAGGAGAGCCATCATAGCTGTCAGTCACCTTTGAACCTTCCTTATATTGAACTCCTTTCTCTCTGGGGCTTCTCACTGTGTGTCTGCCCCACATGAGCACAGGCTGCAGCTTCTACTGAAGCACAGCTCCTTACCAACGGAATTGCAGAACACCCGTCAAAATGGCAGAAAGGTGGAAGCATAGAAAATGAAATATAGGGCAAGGAAGATTTTTATTAGAAATATAGCAGAAAAGAAAATAGCAGATCAGTATTGCTTTACGGTGATGTGCAGGACTTCCCCTTTGCTGCTGCTGTTCCTCTGCAGTGACTACAGTGGAGCTCATGAGATATGTGTGTTAGTAGTAGACTGTCATGAGGTGCCCCGGCTCTAACACCACCACAAATACAGATCCTGTATCTGCAGGAGAGTGCTTTCTGTTGGGCTGGGCAAAAGTAGCTGCAGGAAAGCTGTGGTGCTGGGTTTTAATGCTCTGCGTTGTTAGCGATAACTACTTAATATTTTACTCATATATTCCTTTGGGTCCTTTTAAACAGCAGCCTTTCTAAGCACAGCAGAAAGAAGTAATGTGATAAATTAAGCTAGGTCAAAGAGGAGAAATTATTTTAAATGAATACAAACATCTAATTTGTCTAGACTTTTAATGAATTGAAACGCCAAAGTTGCTGGAGATGACAGCATTGTAAATCCTATTTATCTCTGCTAAAGTCTCCTTGTTTCTTCCCACTCCTTCTTCCTGCACTCATACATCAAGTCAACGTGGTGTGACTTGCTCTACTGAGGTGCAACCACCAGTTATGGTCTCCAATCCCACAGGACCACCTTTTGGGTCCAGCATGGGGCCGTGCCAACCTGGAGCCGTTCCCAATGAACACATGGAGAGTTTTGGTCAAGTGAGGAGGTGGCAGCTGGAGGGGAACTTCATTTGCTGCATGAAGGCTGAAAGACGTGTGAGCTCAGTGAGAAAATGCTGATTAAAGCACCACATTGGGAAGAGCTGCAATAGGTTTAAAAGGCATCAGTGATGGCAGGGCTGTGCTGCCTGTGAGGCTGCAGGAAGGTGAAGATGTCAGTTTTAGACATGTACCTGCTTTATTCTGTCACAAAAGATGACAAAGCCCTTTTCTGTTGGTCACAAGAGGCTCATATTTTCACTCCTGTTGCTCATTACTTGGAGCCATAGCAAGTGCTCAGCAAATTCTGTTGTTCTGGGGGAGTGCTGCCATGTTTTACAACATGGATTTGAGGGAAAAGGTTCAGACTGATGCCAAGCCAAGAACTTCCCAGGAGCCAAGGCTGTCCCTTAGCACAGGTCTGGCCATGGGCAGGGAACAAGCTGGGCATCCCTGCATTGCAAATGCTAAACAACAGAGGCATGAAAAATAGAAAACAATGAGAATGTGGGAGTGCGGTGACATCCATCGCTGCTGCCCAAAGTATTTTCCCCTGTCCCACAGTGGTGCCTCCTGGGATGGGGCAGTGCAGGCTGCTGACCTCAGGAAAAGGGACACTGACCTGCAGCTCTGTGCGCCCCAGCGCCCTGCAGGGATGATCTCATTCATCTGCAGTGACTCCATCATAACAAATGCTGTTCTGAACAGTAGCCACGTTCTATTTTAGAGGAAACAGACAGACCAAGGAGAAATCTGTTCACACAATGCCATGGAGAGTAAGATGAAGGCTTTTATTTACTTGGAAGCCAGTCGGGACATTAGTTCGGGTAATAAAGGCTGGCTGGGAAAAGGCACCCCTGGGGCTGAGGCTGTGAAGGTACCCGGATTTTGGTGAGTGCATCTTTGCTTTATGAGCCCCCTGCACCAGGAGAGGGATTTCTTTCTCCATATCTTTCTGGGTGAGGAAGAAGTTTGATGGAGAAAAAGAAATCATGGGAATTCTCTGTGGGACAGCATCCTCCAGAACCCCACCACGCTCCACATCCACTGCTTGGGCAGCACTGGGAGAAGTCTACCTGCAGCAGGCAATGGGCTCATGGCTTGTAGGAGGGAGAGGAGCCAGGTTTTGCTTTTTGCTGTACCTTTGTTTTAGGTAAGACTGCAGGCAGATGCATCTACTAACTGCCTGCTCCCTTGATGTGGCGATGGCATGGAGTGGAAGCAGATCCTGCAACATGGCTGGGAGCAGCGGGAGAGCAGCAAGAACTGGGGGTCAGCCCACATCCAAACTGCAGAAATCAGACAGCACCTTCACTGCTGCCCTTGTTCTCCCCATGCTGCAACCTGCTATCCCAGTGCCTTCTGCTACCTCCGCAAAGCAAGGTGCCAGCCCTGCTGGGTAAACATGCACTGCCTGCACAATAGCTGTTAGGAGCAAACTTCTTCCCATCCGTGCTGGGTGTGGATGGAGGAGCTCTGGGGTGTTCATTACCACATCCCAGCCCTGGGGCTCCCCAGGGGCCTATGAGAGGAGAAAACAAATGAAGCTGCGGTCGTTGACCGTAACACAAATTGACTGCTGCTTGTGCTGATGTTTTCGACATAATTCATCTCAGCTCAAGCATGTTGGCTATCTGCATAATTTCTCCTTGAGTAGCTTTACTGCCATATGGGACACTGCAGACCTCGGGCTGCTGCTCTGCCTGTAACCCCCCTCGCTGTAGTGGTGCTCAGAATGCGTGGTCCTGCAGCCTCCGAAGTGCCATCATGAGGGCTGGAGCTGCAGGTGGGGCCCAGGGGTGTAGGAGCTCTACACACCCCACAGAGCAGGAATGAGCTTTGAGGGGGCAGAGAGGATTTAACCTCTGAAGCTGGGTGTTTTCACCAGCACTGATTTGAGCTTTGAAGGTTGGAGAGCACACAAGGAAAAGGACCAGCTGAGCCCTGCTGCTCAGGAGGGCTTCAGAACCTCTTTGCAAAGTCCGTCCTTTACTGCTCAGCCTTAATGCGAAGCATAACCTCTAGCAATGTTTGCTGCAGTTAGCACTGTTGACAAGCAGTCTTTCAACGCAGACCTTGTGTCTTAATTAAATGGAATTTGTTTCAGCAAATAATGCTTGTCAGAAGCACTTCCTTTTGCCGCAGGACTCTTACAAAGATGCCATCAGACATTTCAATAATCAGCCATCTGTGTCTCAGCGTTCCAATGGCTCCATTTGAAGGCAGACTTGTTCTTGCCAGGCCAAATTTGTAATTATGAATGACAGAGGAACAGCAGAGCCATTGGAATGGAGCAGGACAGCCGCAGCTCACCCCTCCCAGCCCCCAGTGCCCCAAACCCACTGCACCCCACACAGCTGTAAGCACATCTTAAGAAGCCGTTGAGTGCAGTCTGCAAAAAGGGGGTGGTCTGCAGTCACCAGCCACTCCAAAAGGATGAACCAGACGTCAGCACAAGTTTGTTAAGTTTTACCGTGAAATAGGCAGGAAAAAAACAAAGGAGCCATTTACAGTGTTTCTAGAGAAAGCACTTTGCGGGATTGGCTCCCACCCCTCTCACACACCAGGTGCTGCTGCAAAGTAAATACAAATGCATTCCACCTGTGATGCCCGGTGGGAGCTGCCTTTATTCTCGGTGCTGTCTCCGGGGTGGTGCTTACAGGACGCCATGGAGCTCGGCATGGATGGGGGGGATCCACACAACACTGTGGCTGGACTCAGGTATTTGACTATTTATATGCAAATCAACGTTGTTCTTTGCTCTTCTGTACTTAAGTCTTGACAAAAGCGTTTGGGTTTTGGACTCAATGGATGGAATAGCAAGCTCTTTGCTGCTGTCCTGCCCTCGTTCGGGGGCTCCTACCTGCTTGGGCTGTCCCCTCTGGCCGAGCCGTGGGGATGGGGCAGTGGGTGCTGTGTGTCTGGGGGGATATGGGGGGGGGGGGGGGTGGGCTCAGTGCCTTCCCAGCAGGGGGAGCTCAGTTCTGGTGCTGAGCTGTAGGGATGCAATGGTAACTTTCCCCACACGCGTGCTTAGCAGTATGGAGACTCCGTGCTTTTTTACACCATGGTGCGCTGTCTGAAGCTGTGCTAAAACTGCTTGTTTAGTGCAGGAGTTGCTGTTTTTCCTTCTAAACGCAAATAAACAAATAATCACAGCAACCTCCCCTCCCCCCTGTTTGAAGTGCTGATACGTGCTGGGCTCTGGCTGCTCTGTGCCGCTTTTGCTAGCCAAAAAATGACGGTGCACGATGTTGGTCTGTGTTTCTTCGATGGTTTGGCAATGCTGACCTTTATGCTGGGTTTTCAGTGCTGTATTTTAAAGTAGTTCTCTGTGTAGGAGTAAGACCGGAGTGCAATGCAATGCAATGCTGGGTGCGCAGCTCAGCGCAGCACCTGTTACTGCAGGCACCAGGCTCTGGGAGTGCAGCTGTGCTCAAAGGGACTGGGGGGGGGGGGGGGGGAGTGTTTGAACTTATGAACGAACAGGCTCTTTTTTCTTTAGATTTAAAATTTCCTGGCACCTGCCTTCCTGCTCCTTCATTGTTAAAAATCAACAACGAACTTTTTTCCTTTTTCCGTTCTTTTTTTCCTTCTCTCTTCATTCTTTCCTCTCCTCGTCTTGTCTTCTCTTTCTTCCCCCCCCCCCCTTGCCTTGTAGCTACAAGCATTCTGATAATACCAAAGTAATAAGTGCTCAGGGACATGATTCAGCAGAGGGTTCTTAGTTAGGGTGGTATGGTTGGGTTGTGGGCTGACTTGATGATCTTTAAGGTCTTTTCCAGCCTGAGCAATTCTATGATTCTGTGCCCCCCATACTCCTCTGTATTTCCCTGGCTCTAAGACATAAGAATGGTGAGAGCCCCTTAGTTTACCTTTGCTTTCTGTGCCACTAGCAAGAGCTTTCATCCCTTTTCAAGAAGAATATTTCTTCTTACTATGAAGGAAGAATAAAATTACTTAAAGAAAACGTAGGAAAGCAGTGCTGCTCTATGAGCCAGTCATGCCTGGGAGGACAAACGGTACCCAAGGGCCTTACAGTGAGGCACATAGGAGTGCTGAAGCAATGCATGAAGAGCTTTGGGCATCAGTGTGGCCATCCAGTGATTGGATAGGGCTAGGGCCACGGCAGTTCTGTGCTACTCCTGTCCCACATGGGCTGTTAGTCCCATCTGCTCACGCTGGTGCCTGCAGCAGTGGCTTTGCATTCTGGGGATGTTTCCACATGTAAGCAGAGGTAAAATGGCCTGCCTGCAAGCTTCTGCTTTCAGGGTGGTGTGAAACATGCTTTCTATTTTGTTCATTGAATGAACCAGCCCCTTGGTTGCAGTGGGTTGGAAATGAGTTACACTTCAGTGTCAGTGTGCTCTTGGAGCAGATTGGAGCAAATGGTCCTTGCTTCCCCAGCTGGTTGGGCCTGGCCATGAGCTCATCTTGTGCTCAGTACCAGACACAGCTGCAGCACATCTTCCTTAGTAGGAACACAAGAGCTTCCCTGGTCTCCAGGAAGAGATTTCCCTGCTTCCAAGTGTTTGGGGAATGCATTCAAAAAGGAAAGTTCAAAGCAGTGAGTCAGGCAATAAAGGTGATGTCAGATGTAATCCAGAATGGAAGCCCCATGCTGGCTACTTGCCTTGCAGGATGCAAACAAAGGTTCAAAGAAGCAGACAGTAGATATTAGGGTATCAGGAGAAATGGCTTCTCCAAAGAGCAGTCATGCCCTGGCACAGGCTGCCCAGGGAATGGGGCAGTCGCTGTCCCTGAGGGTGTTGCAAAAAAGGGAAGATATTGCACTGAGGGATGTGGTTCAGCAGTGTGGTGACCTATTGATGGTCACACTAATTGAACTTAGTGCTCCTTCCAACTGTAGTGATCCCAGAATTCTATGACTTACCCAATGTTTTCTAAGGGGGAAATGATCCAAACATGCAGCACTGATTCATAGCACCAGTCACTTAATGGACTGCTCTGAGGACAAGTTGGCCAGTCCCAGGGGTTTAACAAAGAGCAAAGAACAGTCACGTGATTCACTCTGTGTAAGTCTGGTTGAAATAATGCCCTGAATGGGCAAAAGGAGAAACACATACAGGCAATGTGTCATGTCAGCATTGCACTGTTAATGAATAGCCAGGCTGTGCGCTCACATCAACCCCTAGCTCTCACCCAGCCCCAGGTCCTGCTTTATCTGATTTGTTGACCTGCTGTAAAGTCAGGTGGGGAATTGGTTGTTTTCTCCTCACAGAGTAGGGTGCTTGGCCTCTCAATCTGCTTTACACAGTGCCAAGCACGCTGCTGGGCACTGCAGTAATTAAGATATAATCATGGTGTAAATCAAGTGAACAAGCACTTGTCGACAGGTCATCAGGACTGCTGTGTCTCACGTCAGAGTCATGTTCATGGGGTCAGCACGGCCCAATGGCTGAATCCCTTCTGCTGTTGGGTATTTCAATGTGGCCAGGTCTCTTTTGGCTGAGCAGCTCAGCACTCAGCAGGTCTCCAGTTAGCACCGACCCCATGGCAATGCCAACCTCTGCCCACTGATACCTTTTGGAACTGCGTTACTTCATGTGGTGATAAAGAAAAAGACTTGATGTGTTGTCAGTTTTCATCTTAAGGCACTTGTAGCTTTTCTCTCCAAGTAATAACATCACACGTGGGCAGTTTCTGATCAGTTGTTGGGCTGCACAGGTAGAGAGGTTAAGTAACAATACCCATTTAGAAAATGGCAATGTTGAGGGGAATGCTAAGGGAAGACAGTAGTTGCAGTACAGTATGCAGTTACATTGCAGTATTTGCTATTAAACCTCAGCACTGATTGGAAAATGCATCTGATCTTGGGACAAGAGTCTAATTGTCAAGCAGGGGGCCATCTTTTTTTTTCCTGTGACCCTATGTCAGAATACCCAACTTGTATAGAAGAACTAAACCATTGTTACTTCAGTTTCCTTCCAATTAACCACTGTGATCAATCAGTCCATTTATTGGGTATAGATTGGTAACTGGTGGAGCACACAAAGAGTGGGAAAGAAAGGGCAGAGAAGGCAGTACAGCCTCCTTCTGATAGAGCTGGAAGGCAAGGAATGAATGAAACGCTTTCTGAGTATGGATAAAATCTGTGTTGGAACAAAAAATAAAATCCGAGTAACAAATGTGCAGCACTTTAATGTCAGAACTGACCGTCGTTGGAGCTGTTCACAAGTTGTGTGGACAATCTAAGTTGTACTTCATTTTCTAAGTATGATATATAACCATTAGGATAATTTAGAAAACACATCACCAGAACTTGGGCTGAGGGGGAAGAAAGGGAACATCTTTGGAAGGTCCAAGTGGGAGTTTTCAAGTGAACGCTATTCCAATATCTTGCGACAAACGGGGAGGAGTGAGGTCTGTTACACATCTTTCACAGCCTATAGATAAACCAGCCTCAAGAATATTTACCTGAACAGATATTTACAGCTTTTGTTTCTTGTTGTTTTTTTTTGTTTTTTTTTTTCTTCTTTTAAATATTCTTAGAAAAGTAATATTTGATCTATGACACAATGGACGTCTCTACAGGGAAACATAGGCATAACAAAATATTCAAGAAGTCATAAAAGAGAACACGAGAGCAGTGTTTGGCCTCAGTAAAACACGTTTCAGATGACTGCAATGTATGGATACAGCTTTGTTCAAGAAAGGAGTTGTGCATATTTAAAGGTACTTACAAAGCTGGTCTCCTCCTTTTCTTGACATGGGTATGTTTCCTAACCAGATGAGTAGAAAATCATGGACACCATGCATTGCTAAGGGAAGGCTACGCCAATCTCTTTCATATGCCTGTGCTGCAATGAGGGGATAGTCTCTTCTAACCCCTATGGCTCATCAGTGACAATACATGTAGGTTTAAGCCTATGGGTGTTGAAGGGCAGTTTAAAGGATGCTGTGTTGAATGAATTCATAGGATTCATCTCCTTTGTCTGTCTGAGCAGATCTGTATATGTTTTCTATAGAACTGAAATAGTATAAATTACTTCAGGCCTACAGCCATGCTGAAATGCTTTTCTCTTGGTGCTACAATTGAACACGTAAAGCGCAGATTGCAAGTCTGCATCCTTCTCACTTTAAGTCCCTCTGTGTGCATTGTGAAATGGTTGACTTTAAGCACCTCTGCTGGAAAATAATTACTGTGCCTCTAAGTATCTCTGGATGTGTTTGTGCAGCACTTGTTTCCATACAACTCTAGCAATAGGGTCATTCTCAAAAGGAGCTGGATCTTCCAAAAGGGCAGTGCACGGCTCTGACGCAGCAGATGTTTACCTCTGGGGAGAGCTTGCCCCCACATCAAGGCCATGTTTCAAAGCAGTGCTGAGATCCAACTGCTCGTGGCTGGCTGAGCATGGTGGCTGTGGTTCTCCCATGGCTTGCACCATTTGTGAGCCAGAGCTGCTCCTGCCCTGATTACTTCACAGTAATGAATATAGAAAGTTACAGAAAAGCAGCTAGAAAAGTTTTTATGTCTTACCAAATGGATCTAAGTTTTTATGGGAACTGAAGTGGAATTTCTTGATGCCAGCTGTTGCATTCTAGGGTAATTCTGCTGGTTTTACATGAACTTCTTTGCTCATAACTAAAAGATAATTGACTATAAACGAGTGTACTGGAAATAAGGAGGAAAAAAACAAAGAATGATTTCCCAGAATGCCTAAAAAGAAACAGGCAAGTGAAGGCTACAGCTAGAAAATGAGTTTTCTGCTTAAAATACCCTCTCTCATTGTGGTTATTTTATGAAGAGCCTAGCGACTTCAGCACTACTAAATATTTGATAAGAGCAACCAGCAACTTCCAGAAGTGCTGCTGCCTCCTATGGGACCAACTGTGATTAATTTCTCTGCCCTCTGAAGAGCAGATTTTGCATCCTGTGCCCAAGCCGACCACACTCACAAGCTGCTTAAGGACTAACACCCTCATATTGTCTCTCTCTTTCTATATATATTTAACAAAATGTTACCCCCCCAGTCCTTCCTGGCTTTTATGCACTCTAATGGCCTGGATATTTCATGCTGAATTTCTCCTATGCAATCTTACACGTATGCATTAGAAGAGGCAGGGCTCATAACATTGCTTTCAGTAGTACCAGGAGCAAAATAAAGCACCAAAGACAGAGAGCTGACAGTTACTATTTCTGTTATGCCTCTTCCTGAAACCACAGCCACGAATCCTCCCAAAGCCAACCTGCAGAGAAAATGGATCGGTTTCCATTTAAATCTCTCTCCCAGGTCTCTGTGGTTTGAAAACTGCTCCCTGATGGTTATTTTCCTTTGTCTTCATGTATTTTAGCTGCAGACGTTAAGCAGGGCAGCTGGCATGGCGGGTAGGGAGAGAACGGGTGGTGTGAA
This sequence comes from Excalfactoria chinensis, assembly GCF_039878825.1. Taxonomy (NCBI): domain Eukaryota; kingdom Metazoa; phylum Chordata; class Aves; order Galliformes; family Phasianidae; genus Excalfactoria; species Excalfactoria chinensis. Next base: position 1,988,142 of record NC_092837.1, read on the forward strand.
TGTAACAAAAAGCCCTTCAATATGGAAACTCAACATTGGTTTTGTTCTACAGAATCACTAAGGAAGTTTTGTGGCTTTATGTGGTAGCTCAGTGGAGATATTTGCTTCCCAGCATTTTTCTCATAACCACAACTCATACCCCCAAATAAAAAAATATCCCTTCAAAACCGCTTCCTATTAGCAGAGCATACCTTGTATTATAAAACTTGCAAGTAGACCAGTGTTGTACCATGAAGCCTATACAGGGTTGGTTTGTTTTTTCTTTTTTTTCTTTTTTTTTTTTCCCCCATTGTGAAAATATACAATGCTACTGCTCACTTGTTGCAGCATAAAGGTCCGACTGGTGCTGTCTGCCAAAGGCTCTGCTGCTGCTGCCCCTTCATACCTCCCCAACCCAGACCACTGTGTTACCCCTCCTTATACCTGAAACCTCACAGCGTAACGTGTTTTGCCTCCCATTTATAACAAACAGTGAATCTTTAGCTGGTGTAATGAGATACTGTCCAAACAACCCACTGTCTTTCATAATTCTGTTGTAGCTGCTCCAGGGCCAGTCTTTGGATGCGATAGGGTCCTTTAAATTCTTCAGTACATTCATTTTCCCCGTTGACAGCTCCACGAAAAGCACATCTGTTTGCAAATGTGAAGTCGCATATATATAGTACTGATTGCCTTCGGTGAAGGAGGGTTGAAATGTCAGATCAGATACGTGTATGTTTGTTTGTAAGTCATAAATCAACTTGATTTCCCCCTGGACAGTCACAGTCTGGACCTGGATCCTGCCTCCATCCCCATCTGCGCTGACCAAGAAGCGCCCATCAGGTGAGATGTGCGGTGTGCCCAGCACGGCGCCATTGGTGCCAATGACGGCATCGGTGACGCTGTCGATGAGGAGCTGTGGGGCAGCAGCCCCCCACCGGTCCCTGCACTGCACCAGGAAATACCCCCCCAGGTGGGTGTAGGCCATGGTCTGTGGTGCACAGCTGTAGTTCCTGAAGCTGATGGTCTTGATGTGGGTTACTGTTTCCAGGTCAATCTTGTGGATGGCGGGTTTCGATTTGTTATAAATGAAGCCAAACCTGAAAGAGAAAATGTGACACTGAAGTCATCTCCAGAGACTCAGATATACTCAGAGAAAGAGGAAAGTCAGCAAAAGTGGGAAATTCTGTCCTCTTCATTTTGTGTGCAATAATGCTGCCTGCTTTCAGCAAGAAACCTCTCCTGTTTCAGTGCTCCTAAAGAAGGAATTTGGTTACAATTAGCAACCTGATGCTGGAAGCTTGAGTGTGTGCTTTGCTTGGCTCACATCCTCCAGATTCCATGTCTCAGTAACAATGACATCAGAGCTTGGGGTGTTCTGTGGGCAGGCACTAACAAGCTACATATTCAATCTGTTTCCCTTTTAGAAGGGTGTAATTCGTTATGCGCTCAAGACCTTCAATCCTGAAACAGGAAATTGCTCAACATATGGCATCTGTCAGGTTGGGTGGAGAGCAGCTCTATGTAAGTAACTACAGAGTGCCCAACCCTGCGTCCTAAACTGGAGCATCAGAGGGTACAGCAGCCTGTTCCACCAGCCTGGAAGGTTCTCAGTGAGCAGAACGAGCAAAGGTGGGCTGAAGAAAAGTGTCTTTGTTTTCTTACTCCAGCGAGGGCAGACAGCAGTGAGCAGACAGAGAATAAATGATCTCTGAGAGATGTAGGTTGCAGCACAGCTGACCTCTGCTGAAGACAGGCCGAAAAAAGAAGAGGTCAGGAAGAGCCAGGAAAGGTTTCAGCTTAATTTGAGCGGAGCCCATGGAAGCAGCCTGTTTGTGTTCCCCTGGATTCACAGGTCACTGGTACTGACTTAAACAACCTGATTTTACACTGGCACTCTTTTCAGCCATTCAGTGCAGAGGGAAGGAAATGAAGCGAGTGCTTAGTTTTGCATCTTTTCCCTGAATGATGTAAAATTGCTTTTAGAAACATGGAGTACTGTGCCTACATGCAGATAATAGCTATTTTGCTTAAAACACTGTGTTTATTTTTTTTTAGCCATCCGTCAATGAGATGCTCAGCAATGATTTCACATCCAATGCAGTGTATGATCCCATGAAAATCACTGGGTAAGCCTTCCATTTTCCCATTATACTCGCATCCATTAAAGACTTCACAAAATACACGCAGCAGAGATTCGTAGTGCACTGTGTGTGGGGAAATTGGATACGACACTTATGCTTCCCTTGGCTGAATGCATTTTAAGTACACCTTAAAAGATGCTTTTTCTCACAGCGTATTTAGTTTATTTTTTTTCTTGAGACTTCCTCAATCCTTGGCCAAACGCCTGAAGAAGTTGAAAAAATAATGTTCTTATTGTGAACTTTGATTTAAAGAAGTGGGTCAGCACGTATCCAGGGTGCACAGAGCTGCAGAAGAGGCTCAGTGCTCGTGTGAGATCTGTGATGCAAAATCTCAATGAGAACCTTGCACTTACCTAGAGAGATTTTAATAGACAGCAACCTACCCTTGGAGCTTATGTGCACGGATACCTTTCCAGATATCCATCTGAAATAACAGGCAGCCAAAATACATGTGCAGGGATATTTGCATACAAATATTTTTGGGCTCTTGGGAGAGATGGCTTAAATATTCACCTTCCTGGGAAATGCTGGTATCACCATTTACTGTTCTGAGTGCAGAATTTAGCACACGATCCCACTAAGTCTCATTAGACTGTGAGCAATTATTTTTTGTGCTGAAGGTGAGAGAGAACTGAGAAAGATCTGGCCCTGAACAAATGAAATAGGAAATTAGGCGCAGCGTTCTCTGCTTTGCACAGGGAAACCTATCTGCAATTGCCTACATTTCATGCTTCTCAAGGAAGATGGGCTGTTTGCAGCTGATGAATTGTACTGGAGCAAGAAAAAACCCACACATAACCAGCAAAGGAAAAACAACACAGAAAAGGAGCAAAGTAAAACTGTTCGAACCCAGGATGTGCCACCTCATCCCAATACATAACATTCAGCAGCCACACAGCCTTGCACTATTCTCACTTATAACAGTGGTTTAAAAGCAAACTGGAAGGAGGAGGTAGGGGAAAATGAAGAGTGACAGCCATGAAGTATGGCTTATTTTATGTCTTAGCAAGCGAAGTTAGTTTGTTATTTTATATCACATTTAACCCCAAATCATTTAAGTGTGACCCTCTGTCCTCAGTGAGCATTGCAGGGAACCTAAGCTTAATGTAAGGACTTAATTGTGATTTCTGGAGAGTTTAACTTAGTTAGACTGTATTGGTGACAGGAGATGATTAAGCAGTTGTTGTAACGTGGTAGGAAGAGTATAAATTGCTGTGAAGTTATCATCCATTTTGATAACTTTAATGGGAAGCTTCCTGTTCCTGCTGGGAAGCAGTCAGTATTACTCTAAGTTATTAGTATGTTAGTTATAAAATCTCATTAACCACTACATCACATTAACATTCAAAACTGATGGTTCAGAGAAGTGATTTTTTTTTTTTTTTTCTTGTTTTTAACATGCACAGCATATCGTTTTTTTTCTGCTCTTCCCATACAGAGCCCACATTTGAACAAGCAGCTGGAAACATGGAAGAGCCATGCTTTATGCCTCAAGTAGGGCAAACCTTTACCACTAATGGCAATAAATCTTTGATCCAAGAAGCAACTTCAAGATTGGGTGGAAAATTGGCTTCCCTTTGTGTTTCTGGCACCAACACACCAGGGCAATGCTGCACAGAGGCATGGCTGGCCAAGCCAAGGTTTGAACCCTAACGCCAGGGCCAAGTGAGGCTGAGATTTGTTCCTTTCTGTCTCACTGAGCTGCTGTATAACAACCAATGTGCTCAATAATTTCTCCTTTTTTTTGTGTGTGTGTGAAAATGATAAGAAGAGTATTTAGCTCCGCCACACATTTATTAACAGTTGTAAAGTGCTGTAGGGTTGTTTGGCAGATCCCACTAGCAGCGAGCAGTGTGGCAACCGTCGCTATTCATTAAGGTAATTTCTTACCTAACATGATTAATAATAAGATTTGTAGGTGGTATAAAGAAGTCATCCACTCCTTTGAACGGCGTGCGGATAACGTGCTGCTCCTCCCCTGCGCTCGCCTCTGGGATCACCTGCAATAAATACACACAGGGAAGCAGTGACTGAGGCAGAAAGGTAAATACAGATTACACGGTCAAACATGGTACCTTGGCTTTTCCCAAGGATGTGGTAGACTCAAGTTGATTAACGACTTCAAAATCCTGTTTGGTGTAGCTGCCTCGAAAAAGTGGGCTAATAAATAGTATTTGAGGCTTGACATTTGTAAGGCAAGTACACAACTCTGCTTTCATAAGATGTTTATATTGCGAGAAAGAGCAGTCATGCGGGAGCTGAAATAGCATGACAGCACAAAGACCACAATAGTTTATTCCTCACTGTCTAAAATAAACATTTAGTTCATGGTCATATTTATTAATCTCACTTAGGTGCAGAGTGATGATTTACCAGCCTGAAGGCTTAGCCGCTAACTCACAGCACTCAATTATCACTTTGAAGGAGAAGACCTGTCCATCCATCTGCCACACCATGCAGGACTCATGGGCTGTGACTAAGTCCCTTCTCCAGTTCCTCCCATTCTGTCCCCCAGCACAGAGACCTTTCCACTGCCAGAGACTCCTCACCAGACACAGAGAAGCTGCTTTCAATACTTAAAATGTTCTCAAACAGTTTGCTTGGCTCAAGATGACTTCAGTCCATTCATTAGGATACTCTGCCTGTGCAACAGCAGTTGCTGTGAATTTATGGCCACATAATTCATTGAGGAAATGCTAAAGTCTTTCAAGGTTTAGTTCAGGAAGCCGTTCTGGCCACGTCATTTAGATTTCTTCCAATTAAACTGCTCAAGAAAGATGTCTGTTCTTGCACAGTGCTTTCTTGGGGCCACAGACAGCACTGCACATTTCCTTCCCAGCAGCTCATCATGGCCAAACAACAGCATCCCCTCAGTCAGCTTCATGGGCCATGTGACAAACCTCTGACACCCAAGAGCTGGTGGAAATTTAGGCCAGCTTCCACAATAGCATTTTTTGTTAAAATCAATCAATCAATCAATAAATTATGGCATTTCTGCTGGTCTCGTGAATGAACTTCACCAAATGAGCTGCTCGTCACCTTTTGGGAAAGACAGTGGGGAAAAGAACCAAAAAGGATCTGCTGGTGTGGATGCTGATCTCACTCACCACATGCGTAACTGCACTTTATAACGATAACAGAAAGCACTATCAGAGCTGGAGCTTCATAACAAGTTTCCAGCTGTGCAGATGGTGTGTTCTTCTCAATAATCACATGCTTGAGACACCTCTCCTTTAATTACAGAAACCTCTCACAGCTGGATGGAGGAAATTAAGTCAGGGAGAGTAAAGAGAGCCCATTTTGTCTCCTTATACCCCATACAGCGCACTGCAGTCTCCAGGTGAGGTGAGTTGGCAGCTGTGCCTCAAGAACCCTTTTTCCTTTTGCCTCCATTCTGTTTCTGGTGTCTTACCCTGAAAGTGCCCACAGTGCATCCTCTGCATGTGCTGTTTTCGGGTCAGAAAGCACAGACCCCTTCCCCACACTGTTAGGGTATGCTGTTATACAGCCCCAGAAACAGATTTTGTGCTACAGGAAACATTCACCCTTCTTCTGTTGCCTGGAAAGGTTGGGCAGCAAGTGCTGGAAATTTACTACTGCAGAAGGGAACGTCTGGATAGATCAGATCAGGGCTGGTGTTAATTTGTCATATGACATAGAGCAGCAGCAAAACGCCCAATTAGATGCCTACACTTAACACTGCTGTGCCACTGACACGAGATGAACAAATCCCATAGGGCCATACAGAAGAGGAAGCTAATTGGGATGGCCAAGCCCATGTGCACTGCCGTGCCCTGGGAGCCCACAATGGTGCTGAGCACAGGCAGCTCCAGGCAGCAAAAAGCAGAGTCACAGACACAGAACATGTCCCTCAGGTCCTATTTTGCTCTTTATGCCTCTTTCATGCCCTTGAGAGTTCTTTCTATTTTCTTTTTCATTTTATTTTCTGCTTCTTTTATTTTTGGGGGAGAAGACGTGAAGCTGGATTTACAGAACACTTCCAATGACTTCACCTTTTTACTTCATAATACACAGCTTTCTGAAGCAATGAACAAACTACCTCCCGTGCTATGGCCTTGCATTTTACTCCAAGAAGAATGTCACTGTGCCACCACCACTGGGAAAGAATAAAAGGCAGGGGGAAGCAACAAAATAAACAGAGTTTAAGGAAAACAAGAAACCATTTAGTGCATAGGCAGAAAACATGGACTTCTACATTAAAAGCTGTTAATTACTCGCAAGCAGCCCACCATGCTCAGTGAGGGAAAGACTTACCTGCAGTGTTGGTGATGAGCGCTGCATGTCACCCCAGCTGAGCACCCACACCTGGTCGTGGGATTTGTCATAATGCAGTTTGGTTGGCAATGGGTCCACATCCACAGACTTAAAAAAATAATAATAATTAAAAAACAGGAGGTGATCCATGTTTACACAGTGACACAAATGTCCCCAGGCACAAGGCAGTCACAGCAGTTCACTGCTGACATTCCCATGTACCACAGCTACACTCATTTGTAAGCTTTATACGATTACCTTTAAATCAATCTGGGGATCAGCAGCAGCTCCAGCAACAGAAAAGCTGGCTGCTCGGCTCCATTCTCTGGCTGCACATCCTGCTCTGTTCCTCACAGCCAGCAGCTCAGGGGCCAACCCCAGCCACACCTGCATCAGCTCCTTCTTCCTGACCTGCTCCGAATGGTGAAGGAGCACCATTTTACCAGGGTAGCTGCAAACCCAACTGCAGATGTAGCCCTGAGATGATGATCAGCAGCTCATAAGGGATTCTTTCCCTGGCAGTGTGGTTTCAGAACAGCCAATAACGCAGTGTGACCCCATGGGTGAAAACAACAGGCGCAGCATCATGCAGAGCAATGTCTGATCCACCAGGCAGAAACCTACTTTTGTTTTCCCACAGCAAAGTCTTTTGCCATCAGTGAATAAAGAGCTCCCCTTGTAGGTACCTGCACGGCTTTCTGTGTCTGGATATCGATGATCATTACTCTGTTCTGCTTAGGCTGTGTCACATAGATGTACTTGTCTCGGACATTGACTGCAGAGGCCCAGAGGCAGGACTGAGTTCCTTCCCCTTCCACTCTGGGACAGATCTCCTCCTGTGGAAACAAAAAAGAGGAAAAGCAGCTTAATTTCTGCAAGTTCAGAGTCTGGAGCAGTATGAAGTTTGGCTTTGAAAACCGCAGAAAACATTTCCATGGGGTTTCGGGATGGCTTTTTATATTATTATTTTATTTCCTTTCTTGGATAACGTAAAATAATTACTCGGCGCGGCACTGCGCTGCAGCCTGGCTCTGCCCCAGGACATCATGCAGCCAGACCTCTGGCAGACACACACTGCATTTAAATGATGATGTTGTCTGTGGATCTGTGTTTTGAAGGACACCCTGGTTTATCGAGGCTAGCAGTGCTGTCAGCATTTATATTAACTAAATCACAGCTTCATATTTTTTCATACATTCTTCATTTTCAGCTCAGAAGAGCCCACTCCGTGATGGCTGTGAACAAAGACATGGGAGCAAAGCAGGCAGGGTCCCATCGGATGTGGCTCTGACATACATAGAAACTTCCCCTGTTCCAAAGGAACCAAATTCTGATGCCTTGGACCAAACCCTGATCTCAGCTGCCTCATGCCCTATTTTGTTGTGGATCTTCCTTTTTTAAGCCTTGTGCAAAATCTGTACTAGCTTCTGTGGGAGCTTGCTGGGACCCCAAGCAGGAAAAGCGATGCATGATCTCACCACAATCTTTTTCCTTCTCCTGACTTTCTCTTCTGCTGAGATACACTATAGGAACAAGCATTCGTGTTGGCCCCGGCTGTGATGTGGAAAGGATAAACCAAAGGGAACATGTACAACAGCACAAGTGTTGGGTTTAAATCCTGTCAGCAGAGCAGCTGGGTCACTTTAAATGATAGCACTGCCCCTAGGGGGTAAGTAAATGGAGCAGCAGAGCTTGTTCAGTGCAAGAGGCTGCAGAAACAAAAGCAAGCCACCACCAAGTCTGTGTCAGAGCACTGAGTGGGGATACAGAGATTGCACCTGCAAGCAACACAGCCCTGTCAAGAACTTGCTGGAGGACACATGCAAGGGATGATGTGATACTGCAGCAAGGTACAGCATGGTGCAAAGGCAGCAAACAGGCTCTGGACTGCCCTCCTCATCCCCAGCAGTACTGGGAGCTCCTCAGCCACAGAACCCACCCCACCAAGGAGAGGTCAACCCCAGCTTTCTGCTGCACTGCTTTGCTGCACTTCTAATAGCAAACAAGCTAAAAGTTCCTACGCTTTTAGTGTAGGAACCCACCTAAAACTGTGAGATAATATCAACATCCACATGGCAAACACTCAAGATGCTGAAAGGGAAAAAAGAAAAGCCAGACCTCCCTTCAGCGTGGCAAAGGGCCCTATGATATCTGCAGGAAATGCTGAGAGGTCTCTGTAAGGCAGCCAAATAATGGTGATAAAAATCCCTTCCATGCCCACTGTGCTGACATTCTCTCTCTAAGAAGTGCCCTCTCACCACAGTGCTTTGCACACTGTTTCTCCAGAACCACCCCTTCGATATTTACAGCTCTTTGAAAAGGCAACACAGGGTGTGTACACCTGTCTGCAGTAACAGCTGAAGTGTGGGTTAATATTATTAAGTTTATGCTAAGGGTCAGTCCTGGGGTGAGCATCGGTGGGTTTCCACTAAAGTTTATCAATACGTCAGTGGAGAAAAAACAACAAACCCAAATTAACCTATTGCCAACCACAAACATATGAGACTTGAACACCGAATGCAGACACACAAGATGATGGTGACCCACAGCAGCAGTGCCTGACCTGGCCTGCAGGGCTCACAACCATGATATTCCCTGTTATTCTACCAAGAACTGAAAGCAAGGCTGAGCCCTTTTCTTCAGAAAGGAACCACATGCTCAGCTCCCTCCATTAATTGGGTCTTCCCATAAAACTAAGCAAAGGAGTGATTAAGAAAGCATCTCTTAAGCCTGTCCCTTTAGGAGGTGCAATAGTTCACAATGTGTTTCTGTGCAGTACGCACACACAAGTCACTGGGATCACTTGGCCTCCTGGAAGCCATCCTCTCCACATCCCTCCTTGCCTCCCTGCTTTGCTTTAATTTAGGAAATAGATCCCACACTTCTCCCACGTGGAGGACCCTTAATTTTCAAGAGGAGATGAGGCACCCCGGGGATGCCACGTGAAGCCCACCAAGCTCCAACCTTTGAGGCAATAACAACCTTTTGAGAGACTAAGAAACATTTCCCAGCTGCCAGCTGCAGGACTTACATAACTGGAGAAGATCCTCTCCTCGGGCCTGATGTGCCTCCGGATTTCACATTCGTTTGGCTGAAGGACTGTGATCCCATCATCAGAAAAGACGTAGAACATATTCCCAACGCTCAGGCCTGGAAGGGAAATAAAGCAAAAGAAGCAGAATTTTTTCTGTATGTATCCTCCCCCAACAAAAACCGCCTTACATAAAAGTCGGTCATTCGGATGCAGTCGGTGCATTCACAAAATCAAATTTCATGTCACAACGAGGGCTTCAAGGAGTGCAGAGGTACAGACACCTTCAAAAATGCATTGCCTTGGTGGCTGCAGCCGTGCACGAACGTCACCACTCAGCTCTACGTGGATATAGGCAGCGGGATGTGGGTCGCACAGCCCCTTCACGACACTGCAGCCAACTCAGATGGTGGCTCTGTTTCATTAATAGTTCCGAGTTCGTTAGTAGAGTTTGCTAAAAATTCGACAACTTAGAAATTCTAGCGGAAATTAATCCGGGGGTTGTCCTATCACAGTTAACTTCTCACACCATGCAAAATGCACGCACTTAAAGGCTGTCCACAAATAAAAACCTCTACTTGCTCAAACTCGACGATAGCCACCAAAGCAAATGCATTTTTGAAACGTTGCGAACTGTAATTCACAAATGTGGAGTACTTCAGCATTGCAATAGCACTCGTTTATCCACAACGGGGGCATTCCAGGAGCTTTGGGGAGCTGCCTGTCACTGCTTTGCTGTTAGGTCACGCTTTCTCATTTCCGCCATGCAGAAATGTTGTGAACCGCTGACAATTTAGTCCTTCAGCTACATGCAGTTGCAGGAATGTGCATCTTTAAGAAATGGTTGGGATCTTTTCCAACACTTGAGTTCAAAAGATCCAGGCCTCATTTCTTTTTTTCTGTTTCTTAAATTACTTTGGGTACCATCACCAATAAACGTTTGCGATGACCGCTGTCACCCCCAGTGATGTTGATAGTGTACTTATCTGCCAACAGTGTGCTGATAATTTGTAATTTCCTGTTAATTATATTTTAAGCGTGGAGAAATAAGTTCTATGGATCTGAACATCACAGTGCCTTCAGCTGGGCCTGTGGTGGCAGCTGCCTACAGAGTTTCTCACTTCTCTCAGAGGTGGATTGCAGGATTGAGGCAAATCATAGCAAAACTTCACAGTATATACAAGCATAATTTGGATAAATGGCTTTTTTGGAGAATTTCATTGAGTTTAGTGATGCTAGGAGGGTTTTTTAAGTCAAAAAACCCCTCTATTAGTGCCAAATAAGTGGCTTCAGAGTACAACTTCTCAGCATCAGCTGCTTGCTGTTTGGACAGTGTTGAAGCTGAGTCTCTCTACAACACAGCACGGAAACACCCTGGTTTGGGCACCGGGAGTTGGGACCCTCAGATGTGATACCACAAAAGGGATCATGCACAGAGAAAAAAGGCACTGAACTCCCATTGACAACTAAGTTACCTTATTGACTGAGGGCTCATTTTCTGAGTATAATGTTAAAGCATTTTCACTGGGGCATTTTGGACCAAAACCTGCACTCGCAGCATGCACACAGCTCCCACCTGCTGCAATGGGATTTGAGTGAACACATCAGAGGGCACAGCTTGGCCCCACCTGGAATGAGTGCACACACTTCCATGAGGAAAAGGTTTTAATCCTAACAAGTGGAAACAGGCAGGCAACAAACTATGACCATTGTGAAGATGCTCATCGTTACTTTCATGCACGATAGCAGCGTGGTTATCTGATGCTCCAAATACAATGAGTGTGTATTTCAGAATTAAGGCCTTGATTTGTCACAAAATTACTTTTCTAACGATTTCACCTCAGTAGGCTTTGACTGGGCAAGTCCCACCACTTATTTTGGAATAAAACAAGTGCAAGTTTTCCTGGTGACTGGACACCACTTCCTAATAGCATCGAGGTACACTGAGGGTGCACCCTTGTCAGAGCTTATGGAATGAAATCAACACGCTTCTGCACTCGGTAATAACCTTCACACTGATTTTTAAACAAAGCAGGCTTTTTGCTAGGCAGACTAAGCATTCTGCTGCAACTTGAAAGGATTACCAATTTGCCAAGTCTCGGTTGGGGTATAAACATGAACATGTCCTCTCTGGGGCACCTTCTGGCTTAAATGATGCTAACAGTAAGAGCTCTCCTTATTTAAGGAATAGAGTTCCACCTAAGATGGGTGAATTTGTCACTGGGGAATACTCTCCTCTGATCCAGTATGTGCATAATTCTCCTCAGTTCAATCTAAATGCTTGGAAGTATTTTAGAACTTACATAAGGTAACTAAAAGGCTTTCAGCTTTTTAAGTGCATTGCCTTTATGTAACTGATGGCTGCCTGCTGGCATGATAGGCTCCTGTTATCCAGGAATAAAGAAAGCAACACGCACTGCAAAAATGATCGCTGGCATGAAAACAAATCTCTGCTTTACATTTGGGGTATTCATAACTTTTTATGCACAAAAACTAAGAACTTGCTTGCATACTGAATAAATATTGCATGAGCTTCCAGTCTCATGTTTAACTGGCAGGTCATGTACGTGTGCTCACTTCTGGAGCTTTCCTTGCATGTGGTCTATGAAAGGTGTTGAGGACAGACTGATAGACCGACTTCAAGGGACCAACTACTTGTGATACAACTCTGACCTGCAGCAAAAGCTTGCTCTATGCAGTGCTCTGAGTGGGATCTTCCCAAGGGCTTTAGCTGACACAGGCATCATGCCGTGAGGATGTGACCATTTAAAAGGAGCTCAAGTCTATCAACTCATCTGTTAATACTTCCCCTTGCTTACACAGACACTTTCATTTTAACAGAATTGATGGAATATGTTAAAATGCAAAAACAGACACCATTCCTCCCTCCTGGCTTTATCCGAGCAACATTTCACATGCTGAATTCCATTCAGTGGATCCTTTGCTGGAATGGAGGTATGGAACAAATGTAGTGGGGAATAAACCTCCTTTAAAGATGCTCAATTGCTTAGGAACATCAACACTAAATCTGCCCTCAAAGCCTGTGTTTTCCATGTGAACTGCTCATAATTTATTAAAAATGAGCAAGGTTGATAAGCATTAAGTCCAAATTGTTAAGTAAAATTATACTAAGGGTTTTTGCAACCAACTTTTTAGTTTTCTTTGAGCATTGCTATGCTTCTACGCCTGATAGGGTTATCCAACTACCTTCTTTAAAGAGGACCACAAGGGATGATTAGAAGCACTAAGATTTAACTTCTAAGCAGAAGGGAAATCGCAGTTCTTAGTGCCTGGAATGCCACTTTAAGTATAAAGGCACTCTTTGTGGCCATGCATCAGGCACCTGCAGGTGGCATATCTGGGGATAAAAGCTGAAGAGCTGTGTCATATGACCTCCAGCTGGCTGCACTGGGTGGGTGCACATACCTGCACTGTCAGTAGGACCTCAGGTGCACACGGGGACAGCACTGGTCACTGAGGGCTGGCACTTTCCTTCTGCTCCCAAAACCATCTGAGCAAATCAGAGTTCCAAGCCAACGCATGGAGCACAGCTCTCATTTAGGTAGATGAAGATGTTCCTTATGAAATGGTCTTCAAGGCCCTTTCCTAAGCAATCCCCTGGATGGAAGGGTGTTAGCAGCAGGCAGCTCTGATGTGCACAGAGATCTCCATGGGCTGGAAGGGCTGCAAGGTCCTGGCTTCCCCATGTGCATGTGGCAGACCTAAGCAGCAGCTTATGCCTGCACTCCTTGAGCAATGCAAGAGCCTTCTACCTGCAGGATGCCCACTGTGGGCATCTCACTGTGTGTTTTAGAAGCATTCACAGTACTAGTGCATACGAAATCAAATCAGTTCTGACTTCAGGTGCCTCCACAGTATATTTGAGTCAATTAGCTGTTTAGGATGCTTTGCTTCTCATTTAGCTTCCAAGATACGCAGATGTTGACCTTGTGCAGGGCACGCTATAAATTTAATCAAACTGAAGATCTTAACTGCCAATTAAAACAAGGAGAAACGGGGCAACCTTTACCCTGCATCGATTTAAAGGACAGAGGGAAGTAAAACTTGAGGGATTTTTTTCTGCTTAACAGACAAGAACACAATTTTGTTGCTCACCTAGTAAACATCAATACATGCTACTGAGGAGAAAGGGCTTGAATTGTTTGCTTACAAATGCAGTGTATTGAATTTATGCCTTACTTGTTCGATTATGGTAATTTGGGAGCACTTCTGACACTTGTGTAATTGTTAATGTAGCTTGAGAATCTCAGGCTACTTGCTTTGGTGGCAGTTTCTATAAAAATCCACATTTTTATGTATTTTCTTTTTATCAATTATTATTTCATGGTGGGAAAACATAAGAAGCTATCAGCAGGATTGATATCGCTGGAGCAATACCTTTCAATTTAATACTTTATTAGCTTTTAAACTTCTGCTCTGTACGTAATCTGGTAACTGCAAACACTGGCAGAGTTAGTGGCAGGTCAGTGGAGAATGGCCCATCATGGAATTACTAAAGCAGACAAGCACATTATCACTACGACAAAAGAACTTTACTGCAGTACCTTCCTCTCGCCACAGTATGTTTGCAACTGCAGCATCAGAAAATTGGGGAAGCCAGAAAATAATCAAGGAAAAGAAAAAAACAAACAAACAAACAACAAAGCAATGTCAAAATTGTCATCGTAGCAAGTAACGGAATTAATATTCACGTTTAAATGAACTGTTTAGCTTGTGAAAAGTCCGTAACATTCATCCCAACACAACAAACCATCAGGACAGGCACTTATTTCAAAACACATCTGCTCTGCTTAGAGGCAATTCTGAAGCTACGACACGGGCAAAATCCTTACTGACAGGAAGACAACTTCAGCCTGTGCAAAGATCAAAGCCTTACAGAACTGAAGATGCCATCTCCAAATGTAACTGGAGGTACAGAACAGGCTGTGACTTTGCTACAGTCCCAGTGAGCACACACGACATCTTTCAAAAGCCAGAGATGGGCAGTTATGGCAGCTACACGCTTTGCAGCATTTCTTCTCTGAATTTCATGTGAGAGCTGCATTTTCTTTTAGGATTCAGACCCTACATCTACATTTGAATTTCTATTTAGGATACATCCAATTATTTCTCAACATACTGTAATTTTCCTTGCTCAAGTATTCATGATATTAACAAGAGTACATAAATCTGTTTAATGAGGAAAGGAATATATTTCCCGAAGAATTGCCAGGAGAATGCATATTTATGGCCAACTTCTGTATTAACAGCCAGAAAATAGCAAAAATCACATTTGCACTCAGACTTTTAGTATCACCAGCAACCCAAGCAATCTCCCAGGTAGTTAAGGCAGCAGAATTAGGAAGGCTCGGGCCTCTGTGAGCTTTTCCACAGGGACAACTAATCACCTCCTTCATTAATTGTGTTTTGGGGACAGCGCAGACAAGGTAACAGTGCCACACTCCAGTGGGAGATACGCAGCTAGGAGTTGCTGCGAGAACATTCATCTCTGAAGTGGAAGATAATTTCATGCCAAGGGAAACCTATTTTACTAGTTAGAGATGTAAAGAAAGACAAAATATATAATCCAATCAGAACACCTTTCAAGCATCTAAATATTTGAGAAATTCAACTTTCAGCTGGCTGAAAAGGTCTCGTACAGAAGACAATAAAATGTTATTTCTGAAACTGTATCTTGTTCCACAAAATATGACACCTTGATCTAAAAATACTGCCAGTTCATTACTTCGGTCAAGTTGCTACCCATATCAGCACAATTCTGGCATATGAAAGGCATCGTGGTCCTGCACAAGTGGCTTTTTACCTTCCCCACACAATTCCTTCTCAAAACCAATCCTTACGAGTCAGAGCCCCACGTAATGCATGCAATGGATTAAATTCTTACATTGCATGTGCGCTATCTCACTTCAAATATGCCTTAAAGAAAGAAATATGTGGTAAATGAAGCTTACGGGTCTTTCTTGCGGAATCTTCTATGAAAAGTGAAGATATGTCCTCATCCACTCCCACTTCATTCTTAGCAATGCAGGTATAGGCACCAGTGTCTTCATACCGAACGCTGCTGATGTGGAGCTCACTCCCGTTTGCTGCAAGAGAGATACCCATGAGCAGAGCTCCTGATCGCTGCTATCTGGCTCCATCCCAGCATGGTGCTCCCACTCCCTCAGTAGCAGCTTTGGGGGAACTCTTATGAGAGCTGGCGTGGTGCTTCTGTCCGTCAACACAGACAAATTTTGTGCCAGAAATGAACAAAGATAAATCCCAAGGGTAGACAGTCAGGTAAAGGTATGCCTTGTTAGCTATCCTTTGGTTCAGCAGAACAACAGAATCACATGGACTTTGGAAATGGTTCTTCACCACATCACCAAACAGGTTTGGAAGAGGTCTCTCTAAACTCCTCCTATCGTTCTGATTTCCCAAGTGGGATCATTGTCCAAAATCTTTTTGAGACATTGCTCACAAGGCAAGGGTAGCTGTGCTGCCAGTGCTGGTGGAGGGCTGCAATGCGCCACGGCACAGTGTAGACAGTAAGGAGCTGGTCCTTAATAGTATGGCAACTCACAAAGAAATATGATTGTTTTTCATTGGGTCTGTTACATCCCAATTTGCAATACAGGGGCCAAAGAAGGTGGCTGAGAGAAGACATGCAGATTCTCAGCACAATTGCACGCTGCATAGTCCTTATGCCCGAACAAACTATGTAATGCCTCAGACCCGAACAAACCATTTAATGCACTGTTCCTCTGATGTGCAAAGACGTACGCAGGAGGAAAGGCAGCGAGAATCAGGAGCAGTGTCTTTTAACAGAGCACTGTTACCACTTACATCAATCAATACTGTATTTCCCGAGAAATTCACCGGAGAAAAAGATAAGAAGAAGAACAGGGGGTTTGTAACACCATTTTCAACAACCGTGGCTTAGTGAAAGTACAAGAACTTCCATCTTAAAGTGCAAAATAATCCTCTGTAATCCCCATCTACAATACTTTAATTAACCACAATTCTGTTCTTACCTAGGAGCGTGAGCTGTTTGGATAGTTTTGGCATGATATCCATGCCGTTCTTCAGCCAGGTGATTCGGGGATTAGGGATGCCTTCGGCGTGGCACTTGAGGCTGGCTGACACGCCGGGCTCCTGCGCCTGCGTCTCCGGGTAGACGCGGATCACCGGCGGCACTGTGGGGACATGGAATGGAGATGCTGAGCTCAGCCCATGGCTCTCAGCTCAAGGCTACAGCCCAGCTTGGAGCAGAACATGGGAAATAAAGAAGAGAACAAACCAATAATGCAACGCCAGGAAACAACTTGGATGCTGGATGTGGTATTTAGGCCCCTCTGGTTTGCCTTCGCTAAACGACTGATTGAGCATTAGTGAAGTTGGATTAACACCTAAGCAAGGTACTCATACAGTGAAAAATTAAAGTTTAAATTCTATTGAATCCTTTTAAGGGAGGATTTTGGGCCCTGCCCATTATTTTGCTATTAAACAGACCATGATTCAACACTTTAAATAAATATGCGTAAGAAAATACCCTATATATTTACTACCTGTTATTCTAAACAAATATAGTGTTAATTATTTATATTTCTGAGAGACTTTCAAACTGTGACTTACCTTGTTTCGGGAAGCTGCCTCCGAACCATTTAATACACTAAATTGGCAGAACGACCAATTATATTACCATTTCAGACAAGTCCATTGATTTTCAATCATGCTGCTTTACTGCTCAAACCAACCAGACTTAATACTTCTCATTAACTATTTCTTAACAATACTCTCACGTTCTCTCCACAGTGCTCCTCCTGGCACTCCCAGGGCACACATATTCCAGAATTACACTGATTAGAACTTTTCTGTGATAAAATTTGGGGGAGAACAGAAAGGCCAGGACCCTCCAAGTTAACAGTGCTGATGGTGGTCTTGACCTGCTCTGCTCTATAATTGAGTGGACAGCTTTGAGCCATTCAGAGGGGTTGGCAGAGGGTCAAGGAGAATGTGAGTGTGGATGGAGGGCAATGCAAAGCCAGAATGAGTCAACAACGAACTAATGTTTTCCAGTGGAAGTTTAAAGTACCTAACTCCCTACTGTGCTTTTACGTAGCCCATCGTTAGGCTACAGGACTGACAAAATTAAATGCACTCAACAGTTGCTTTAGAATAAAATGAAATCTGTGCTTGCAGCATGCTATATATCCATATATCCATCTGGGGATAGTTTGAATAATTACACTCACTAGCACACACTTTACATCTTTCTATTTCTGTTTTTTTATGAGCCTTACCAGAGAGAGACGTATTTTACCCCTGTCTAACCTACCAGCTGCTTAAAAAAAGCACTGAGTCATCACCTCTGGTTAATACTCGGAATGAAATCAGCCATGACAGAAAGCCCTCAAGTCTACTTGTTTTTATAGCTTTAAAAGAGAGGGATTGTTCAAGTGTAATCTGAGAGGAAACGCCTGGAGGCAACTGGGAAGCAAAAAGAAAATGAGGACATTTAGCAAAGGCATGTCTTTAAATCCCACTTCTGCAATGGCCATGTGGAGTTACTTCCTTTTCTTCCACTCCCTTTGCTTACAAAGCAAAGGAAATGTGCTGTAAGAAGCACGGCAGTCAGTACAGCACTGCATGAGAGCTTTTTAATCAGGAGGATACCAAAAAGTCAAGACTTTTATTTTTTAATTTCTAAATAAAAACACTCACTGTTGGTTTTGTTTTACCTTCTCTTTCTGCCATTACTGTCAGGACTGATGCTCCTCCTGACTTCAGGAGGTGCCCAATGGAGTGGGAGAAGAGCAGAGAAAGCTCTGCAGCCAGAATAGCTGGAGCTGCTCTGTGCATCAATATGAGATGCAGCATCCATGTGGTTTGGGTAAATAAGACTGAGTTGGGAGCACCTGATTCCTGCTGTACCTTGGAAAGTTAATTTCAGTTTCTATGAGCAAATATCTCCAGGTACTGCAAGAAATTCATTTTCATCCACTTTGACAGAATTGTACAAAGTCCTGCAGCCAACGCCAGTTTCACATAAGACCTGTTTGCTATTAAGAGCATTTTTAGAACTAATTTAGGACTGAGGTCCACTGAAAGCCTACATAATTTACTGAGGTTCAGAGATGAATCACAGAATAACCAAGGTTGGAAAATACCTCCAAGATCATCCAGTCCAGCCATCCAGCCACCACCACCATTCCCCCATTAAGCCATGCTCCTCGGTACAACAGCAAGCACATGGTTTGTCTTCTAGAAAAACCTCATTAAGAAGAATCTCACAAGACTTGAACCAGTGAGATTCTCAAACCCTGGTGAAGCTAAATGGTGCTCAGTGCTCCAGAGAGCTTCCCTAGCTCTCCAGAAGGAACTCATATTGCACAGCATAGCTCGGGTGTCCCAGATACTGCATCAACATTCTGGGTGAAAACTGGCTGAACTTGAAAGTACAGCAAGGTGTGCATCTTTTCAATAGTGATTACTAGGGAGACTGCTTGTTTACACCTTGCAAAAAATGCATTGCAGCTCTGTTGTTGCTTTCTTATCATTCTCCTGCTCCTTTCATTTTAAAACTTTTTATTTCTCCTTACTTGTCTTGCATAATTCATTGCACAGGTAAATTACTGCATGCAACTGCCTTGCGATAACAGCAAACTGCAGAATGCATTTTTATTGTCCTTGTTACAAATTAATACATTCCAAGTAAGCACATTTTACTTTAAACTTGCAAAGATTTCAGCTCCAGACTTTGGAATATATGGATTACCCTTTGCTATTTCCCTTGGTGAATATATATCTTTACTAACCATTACAGTGCCTGCAGCCAAAGGCAATATAAAAAGGCTATTATCTTAAGCAAAGTTGGAAGGAAAAAAAAACAGGCACTCGAACAAGTAGGAGATTAGGTGGGTTGCCTATTACTGCATACTGAGTAGTCCCTTCCTTACAGTTCCTTGCAGTAAAACAGCTCAGGTGATACAGCACACGGTGGGTACAAATAGCACTATCAGGCCCTAAAGACACACACACTGCTGCTGCTGCACCCATATACTGCAGTGGTTATTTAAATTAATACATTAATCATTCACTTCAGATGGTTTAATCTTCCCATTTATGATTTGAAAGGAGTTTGCAGCGTTACATATTTTCTCTTGAAATGCCACATGAACAAAAGCTGGGTTTGAAACATCTCTGTTATTCGAAAACTTGTCCTATTGGACATTGGGCTGAAGATTGAATTACTTTTTTTTCCAACTGGTTTCAAGGAATACAATATTCTGATTTATGCTGATGTTTTGCAGAGTGCAAGGATGAAGGAAAACGAGGCCTCACACTCAGCAGTCTCTTGCTTTGCAAACTATCAATTTTCATAGTTGATTACAATTTTATGAGATCCTTTATCCTCACCAACTCTTTTTCCTCTTGAAAGTGATAAATGGCCTTTCCTCCCTACAGTCGGTGCACGCTGAACACATTTCCCAAGCAATATCCATACACAGGAAAGAACATAATTTGCCTACTGCTCTTCACTTTTCCTGATCAGCACCCAAGATGAATTTTTCATTCTTAAACTCAGTGCTGCCTTTCAACGGGTTTGTTTCTTCCACACACACGATGGGCCACAGCTATAAACGCACTGACTTGCATGTTATAACTGCTGGGAACGCTAAGATCAATGAGCCCACTCTAAAGGTACCCCACCACGTGTTACATGTGCTTTGTGCCTCGTGCCCAGAAGACACCAGCCAATGGTTTGGGCCAACTATGTGGTGTGCTTCACGTTTTCTGCTTAGCAGCGCTCTCACCTCAGTTTGTCCACAGGAACCTCTGGGTCTGCCTGTGTTATTTGTGGGATCCCAGAAGAGCTGAGCAAGTCCTGATGAATATTGCACACGAAGCACTGCTTCCTGTAGCCCTGTGCTAAAGGTTCTGATAAATATTTCAGTGGGTTTGCTCAGATGTTTGCACAGGAGCACCAGGACAGCACTGTTCGGATAGCTGCCCAGGCAGGTACCTCAGAGGCCCAACAACTGCATGTTTCACCTGATACTACATGCTTAGATGTAGCTACAAGGGAAGCATTGCATGGCAGTGAGCAGTTTGAGCAAAACCATTTTTTTCCCCCCACTTCAGCTAGGTCAGAAAGAAAAGCATGCAAAGAGAGTGTGTGTGGCCAGGACTGGATTATTTTAAGGAGAAAAAAGGCAAGAAAAGGAGAAGATCTTGTAAGCTGAAGCTATGAGCCTCAGCAATGAGCCAGACAGTACAAAAAGGATCAGAGGGGACCAGGAGAGGGACTGCAGCAAAGTCTGGGAACAAACCCACTGCTTCCAAGTGGTTCTTCTTTCCCTAATTACTCCCCATAGAGAAACTTGGAGTTTTCTCTATTTCAAATGAAAGAAAAAAATCACTTTTTTTTTTTTTTTTTTTTTTTTTTTTTTAGAATAAAACAGAACAAAACAAAAACTAAGTCCAAACTGCCTGTTTGATGTTAGAAGTGCATTACCCCCTCCCTGGGGGAGGCAGGCAAGCAGATACATCCCAGTTCTGGCTGACTTACTGCTGTCACATCCCCTTACAGCTTTAGTCTAATACAGAACAGCAGCAGCAAAAAGTCCACATTGAAGATGGAGTTTTTAGTCTGATACGGACAGACAGAGACAGTCCCAGTGCTGAACAGAGACAATGAACTATACTTAGATTCTCTACATCTTCACTCAGTTCAGCTCAGCTTCTCCCCTCTTCTCCTGTCAGGAGAAATTCCTCAATTTGTCCATTATGGTTCTGAAAAGCAAGGAGGATTTCTGAGTTGTGCTCAGCCTTGGGATATGTCAGAGGGTGAGCAGTGCTGTGCTGCCATCAGCCCTGCAGCCTGACCATCAGTGGAAGCAATGACACCAGCAGGAGATGTGGGCAGCAAACTGCAAGATCCTGGTTCTGCATAGCCTAGTGGCTCATCTGGGAATACCAGGTGCTCTAAAACAAAGTGTTCTCATCCTACAATGCTTTCATAGAATCAATCAATATGGAAGAGACTTCTAAGATTACCACATCTGTCCCCAGCCCACCCCTATGCCCACTGACCATATCCCCAGGGGTCACATCCCCCCCATTCTGGAATACCTACAGGGACAGTGACTCCCTACTCCCTGGACAGCTGTGCCAGCGTCTGACTGCTCTTTGGAGGAGGAATTTTCCCCTCATACCCAAGCTGAACCTGCCTTACAACAACATAAGGCCATCCCCTATCACTGTTACCTGGAGCAGAGGCTGACTCCCACCTCACTACAGTCTCCTTTCAGTAGCTGTAGCCTTCTAGTGAGCCCAGGCTGACAGCAGAACGCATGGCATTTTTTTTTGCAGTGTTTAATGACCACATAGCAACACTGAAAATACAACATACAAATACAACAATAATATCATTATTCCTTATTTTTCTTTTTGTATCATTGAATTCTTCTACTAGTAAGAAAACCCACATGGCAGCTGCGCCATGAAACTTCCAGTCAAAGAGCAAATATGGAGTTCAACCCAAGCAGCAGACACAAGCACACTGCAGCTCAGAAACATGAGCACAGCCCTCCCTGCATTCACCTCAGCTTTCCTCCCGTTCTGGTTTTAGTTTCAAAGCATTTGAGCCTTAAATTCTCAGTGATGATAAAGACTACATTGTCGCCTGCCAACTAAACTCCATTCAGGCCTCATAATATATCACATAATATAACAGGATTAAGTTGTTAGCATGCTTTCCTTTCAGCTGCCATTCATCAAACAAATAGCACTTTGAGGAAGGAAACCTATTTTCCCAGCTGCAGCACACACAATCTAGTTACCCGTATTGCTGAGATTTTGCAGTTTACTCTCTCAAAAGATGACAAATTATTATGTGGAAACATTAAGTCTGTTTCCATTCAAATCAAGTGGAAGCTTCGTGCTCTTCCCCAGCCACACGCTACAGGTGGAGCATGTAGGCATGGCCCAAGGCCTGAGCTGCAGCCAAACCTACACCCATGAAATACCAGTTTGAGTCAATGTAATTTTAAACTCAGCCCGACTGAGTCTGAGCCCAAAAGAAAGACGGCAAATGTCTGAATGGAAGTTCCACCAGGCTCAAATATGGCCCAGGGAGGTGGCTGAATGAGATGCTGGAATACAGCCTGCATGGTTCTCTCACTCAGAGAACCATTTGCCCTCATTTTACAGCCCAGTGGGCCGTGCCTTCAGCTGATGCGAACAGCCCTCTGCTGAACCAAGCTGGCTACAGCCAGGAAATGACTGGTACATAGCTGTGAGGTAGATCACTAGTTTTGGAAATACTGTGCTGTATTCATTTAAATATCCTGGCCTATTTCATGCAATGGAAATTATTCTCTGGAAGGTGGAAGAACTGAAGCAACAAAAGCAGTCATTAGTCCAAGAGAAGCTCTGAAACACCACTCTAAAACTCTATGGAAATGCTACACCAATGGTAAAACAAGCAGTCAGTGCCAGCTATGGCCCAGGCAATGGCACACACGTCCCCATGTGCTCCCATCCTTCCCAATTGCCTGTGTGATAACAGAAGTGAGCCCGCTGCTGGTGCCTTTGCTCTGCTACACCAAGCCCATTAGTTGCGTGGCTCTTCGCGTCTTTGTGCGAAGGAGATTAACCCGCAGCTTTGCTTACAGGAACGTTTTCAGTGGATTGTCACACATGCCATTTACTAACCATTCACCTGAAGGATGTGGGTCTGATACAGCTCTTCATAGCCGTAGGCATGACAGGTGTAATTGCCCATGTGAATAGTTGTTACCTTGGTGATGTAAAGGGAATCGTCTTCTCCAAAATCCTGTAGCAACAAAAGACAGGAAAGGCACCTTATTATATAGTAAAAGTGCGTTACACACCGCGGGAAGGGAGGTGACCTGCTCAGTTGTTTGGAGAGCAGCACGGCTTGGGAACACAGCCTGAATTCCGAGCAGCAAATTTCAGAGTTCATAAATCAACGCGAAGAAGAAAATGAGCAGCAATTTCAGAGTAAGGCAAAGTAACTCATCTGAGAATATGAACTTTTGTGCCGGTTGTTAACAAGGTGCTTTTTGCACATAAAAAAAAAAGATAGCAATCTCCAGCTGTTTAATTTATAGAGAAATTTAACATCTACCCGTTAACCTCAGGTGCACAGCACACAACTTCGGGGCGGGCTGAGGCTTCTTTTAGCCGTGCTGGTTCTCAGAAAACACACAGTAACCTTGAGACTTGACGAGGAAGAGCTGAAGCTGTTTGTCAGCCCTCAGACCGCATCCCAGGCAGGAGACAGGGAAAAAGACAAAGGCTTTCTTTCAGAGAGTCTTCCTTGGAGTCAGCCTGCCTTCATCTGTAACTGCCTGACAAGTATCCTTTTCTTTTCCCCTTCCCTTTCCCACATCTGCTGTTGCACCACAATGTTTGGTTGTCAGCAGGGTGCAGGTCCGTTATTAGGGAGGTTTGGGCACTGAGTGTTTCGTACAACTGCTCTCATTAGGAATATAATTTCAAATTATATTTAAAGCGCTGATGGGTACACAAAGCAGCTTCTTTTGTTATTCCATTAACAGCTCCCAAATGTTCATACCTTCGTGCAAACCCAGAAGGATATACTTAAAGAACAGTTAATGAGCTTAAAGAATGATTTTCCCTTAATTAACTCCGTGCATGAAGCATGCTAAATTCAACTCCTTGCACAATTTCATCACAAAAGTATAGTAAAAAGCAATTAAGAATCGGGGTGGCACGAAACCAGTACAACAGGGTGGGCACTGGAGAGCTGGAATGGCAAAGTCACACTCGTTGTGCAACCCCTCTGTTGCTCTTCCTCCCCACAGCCCAGCAGCAAAGTGGCAGCAAAGGGAAGCGTGGGGACTTGCCTACATTTTAGACATGCTACAAGGCAGAGCTTGCAGGTGGGACAACATCTTGCTCTCCTTCTGATCTGAGGGGGGATGGAAATAAGGGTGCTGCTGCTCTGACAGCACCGCAGACCACAAATGCATGCACAGATCTGAATGAGAACAAATCCAAAGATGTGCCCAAAATTCGTTATCAATAACCATAAGCATCACAGATATGAGTGCTGCTTTGGGTGTCAGGCAGATTGGGTACCTGGAATGAGCAGGTTAAGCTACCCAATACATCACAGATATCTATACTGAAAACTTCTCATTTCCAGCATCTGCCTGCTTTCTGGCCAGCTAGATCTCTCCTGCTGAAAAGCAAAGGTGCATGAACAACCACAAACAGAAGAGCTATCACCCCTGCTCAAATGATATTTGCACGAGATAGAGAAGATGCCTGCAGCAGAGGGGACTCAATAACAGTTTTTCAAGTTAAGCCCAAAGCAACTCAGATTGAGTTCAGGTCAATAAAGGCAGGACGACTGCTTTTATGGGATGATTTATATGGAGTGGTACAATGCAATCTTTTCAGTTCTAAGCGCCTGCTTCCTTCAAGAGCTCTCAGCAAAATATTGTGAATGCTTGGTTGGTGCTCTGAAATTGTCTTTAAACAGACAAGCTGCTTTTTTCAATGCGTACGAATGTATTAATGTAATTCATTTAATACAACAACCCTTATGTAAACAAACTGATGCCAGGTTACGGGATTATTCTCTTCCTCTCCAAACGCGTTTTTCTTGTAAAGAGAAGCTTTTGTTGGTAAGAGCATGGTTTATGGCACGTAAGAACTATTTTCTGTCTTCCAGCACTTAAAAAAAGGCCATCAAATGCGATTTAGGCAATGCTGTGCCCTTCACATCAGGTTCAGAAGGGAAATAATCTGCTCTACGTTAGAGCTCACATGAGACCACAACTGTTGTCGAGAATCACAATGTTAGGGGTTGGAAGGAAAACGTAATCACCAAATTTAGGTTCAATACTGAAACTTCTGTTGCTACAAAAAGAATGCTGAGTTCTGTAACAAATCACCGCTTCTTTCCGTGCGCTTATTTATTGCAGCTTACAGTTTCTCCCTGTGTTTCCCTGTGGATATAATTAGCGCATGAAGATTTCACGGTTACATTTGCTACATATGCATGCATTCTTATGCACAAACACCTCCTGTTTATACTCAGTTATATAAAGGTAAAGTTTTTTGAATAAAAGTTCTTAAATACCATTTACCATAAGACATTTTTAGAGCCAAGTTTGGAGCTTGTTCCACCATCCATCCACCAACCCGCCCACCCCTCCATACAAGCACATTCATGTAAAGCTTCCTGGGAAGAACTGGAGGGAAGAGGTTGAAACAGGCAAAGGGAATGTGAAGAATTAATGCTTGGAAGAGGCAGAAGAAACACTTCTGTGTGCTTTGACTTTTCCAGATGGCTTCAGTTTGCAAAGCCAAGTTCCCAAGTCACCACAAAGCCAAGTTCAGTCACACCAAGCCTGAAAGCAGTCAGAAGGAGCAATAAACATCTATAAATCTGATGTAACACAATTCTTCCCCCCTAAAGCTATCACACCTTTCAAGCAGAGCATCTCATGGCTGCCCAAAGTCACAGTGCTGTGCAACCCTGGGAGCTGGGTCTGCCCTACAATTCCCCCACAATGCAGGAAGGCAAACTGCAGAGACATCTTTATGTACAGTCCCATGACAAAGGACAAGCAAGCAGGAGAAAGGGTAGAAGGTCACTTCTGGGGCACAGATTTCCTCTGTTACTGCTGAAGCTGAATCTCCTTGTGAAGAAATAGAAGCAATGAAAATGTATGAACAAGAGGCAGAAACGCTTCTAAGAGCCACAGAGCAACAAGCCTTGTGGGAAAGCAGTCAGATAAGGACAAGGTGTTCTTCACCTCCATTTTATGAATTTCATTATAAAATAAGGTTACATGTTCTGAGTTAAAAGCTAAATATATATATATATAAATATATATAAAATAAAGAAAGAAAAAACTCAGCAAGCTGTGCTTGTAATTTCTCATAATTGATGAGGTCACGTAGTGACAGCTGACAAATGGACTCCCCCAGCAGTCTATCTCATGCTCCTTCTCCCTGTCTGGAATCAAAGTTCTCTGCCCTTCATGAGCTTCTTTTACACCTTGCAGGAACCCTTCAAACAAAGGGCTGATTAAGTGATCTCGGGATACATTTGAACTTTTCAAGATTAAAAGAAAACCACCACCCTGCATTTAAATTGATAACAGCTCAGTAATGTGAAAAACACAACCCAAGTTGCCACTGCACACACTCCATTTTAAAAAATAACTAAGATCCAAGGAAAATGGATATGCGCTTTTTTGGTACTGAATTTCCCTTCCATCACCACTGATTACCCAAGGCATCAATCCCTCCAAACAGAAGATTTTTCATATTTATTTATCCCATTCCTCCTCTCTAATGCATTCCCTGGTCATGCAATCTGCTGCTGCTCGGAAACACGGTGCTTAGAAATGTGTAAAACATCGCCTATTGCTTGTAAATCCAGCTCCTGTTCTGTCTCAGGTGCAATGCATTACAGAGCTGGAATGCCACAAATCTCCAGCTCTGACACATGGGAAGGGGAGCAGGCATAGTGCTGGGGCAGCCCACTGACACTGCCATGTGCTTTCCTTTTCAGACCTTTTTCGTAAAGCTTTCCAACAGGACTTGGGGTTGTTCTGACACAGAGGGAGAAACGTATACAAAACGCTCCGAAATTTTGGCAAAAAGGAGCTGTTTCCCCATAAGGTCTTATTTTAAAGAGCAATCAGCATACGGCAGATTCAGATTTATTATTAGAATCACAGAATGGCCTGGGTTGAAAAGGACCACAATGATCATGTAGTTCCAACCCCCCGCAATGTGCAGGGTCACCAACCACCAGACCAGGCTGCCCAGAGTCACATCCAGCCCAGCCTTGGAATAGAAGGCCAGAATAACTTCCATTTACTTGAGGAAAATAAAACCAAACTGGTCTTAAATGATTGGAAGGAACAATCCCAGCTGAGCCCAAGGAAACTGGGAACCTTCCCCACACAGCTCTGGTACCTCCTCCAGACAAAGCCAGCCCTGGCACCGGGGCTTGTTGGTGTCACTGGTTTTCCACTAGAGGGAAATCAACGCCGTCACACTTTCATAACAACCAACACAGCGATGAAAATTCAACTGTTCGCTTTAAAAAGCCTGTCTGATCCTCAGAGTCCTGGAAATCTCTCTCTGATAATGTTTACGGGATTTTAAAACAAAATGTACCCAAGCATTTAATGAGATTATTATTATGCAAAACCTCCAACAATGGCTATCACTTGGAAAGTGATTTCCCCACACTGATCAAACGGCTCTGATCTTTTTCCACAATAGACTCATGAGTGATTCATATAAAAATAATAAAAACTAAATTAGTCATGGCCTCTTAAATCACTTTCTTTGGTGCTCTTAATAATTCATTTCCAGAGACAAGCTGAGAACTTACGCTTCATTAATATTATTTGTTCTTGGTTTTACACACGCCATCTTACACTTTAGTACTCTACATGGGGAAAAATTCAGCCTTAAGCAAATGCCAGAAAACTGTTGCAAACACAGCCCGGTGGGATATTAATTTATCTCTGTTCCTGTTTTGCTGCTCAAAGAACTTGCACAACAGAAGACTTGGCTGGTGAGCCAGAAAAGTTGTTTTTTTCCTTGAGTTATATGGATACAGCCTTTTAAAATAACCATACAATTTTAGCATAGATAAAAATGGATGACTTCATATCCTGAGAAACCCAGAGAGACAAGATGAGGAAAATCCACGGTGGGTCTCCCTGCTGGAGCTGCTGGTGGAAAGGAGGGATGACTCAGTGAAGCATTCCTATTAGTCGGATTACTGCCCATTGCAGAGAAAAGCAATGAGTCTGATCAAACAACTACTGACCTTGGGAGAAAACAGAATTCATCAACTCTCCAGCTTTCTGCCCATGGCTCAGGGGCAGGGACTCACAGGCTTTGGTTGGTAACCCAACTCTTGGTTGCATCAGTCTGAGCAAGTGTTGTACAGCACATCCAATTCCAAAGAGCCATCTCACCCTCAGAGCTCTCCCAATGCATTTTGTAAGCATGCCAGCCCAGTTACCTCAGCACTTCACAGCAGATGATTTTAATTGGCTCACTCCTTTCTTCCTGCTCATTTCTGGAAGTTTCACACTGTATTTATAGTTCCCTGTTATAAAACCCTGATCGAGCGTGAGCAATTCATCTCTAGGAGAGTTACAGCTCATGTGCCTCAAAAAATTTCACAAGGTCTGTACCCATCTGTAAGAGGCACAAACCGAACTACCCAGGCTGCTGGGAGAATGCCTTCCTTCATAGAAATGAGAACTTTAGGGAGGTGAACCCTTATAACCTAAGGGAAGTTAGGACCAGGTGAACAACTGCACTGTCTCAGTGAATGTATTCCTGCACCTGCAGCAATCACCTGCAAACTTTGGGCCACAGCACAAAATTAAGCTCTCCCAATGAAGGCACCAAGTGGATACAACTTGGCTTTAAACATGCAAGTTTAAATGCACTCACATCACGGTGTTACTGCAGCATTCAGGATAACACAAGGTTTGATCATTTTAAGGGCCTCTTTCCTATTAGCAGGATATTAAGTGGGGTTATTCACACCTGAACTTTATTATTTAACAACGGAATTACATTAAAACCATCATCAGGGATGTACCTACTTCATGCAGCCTGTTCTAATGAGCAATCTGGTCCAGGTGACTTCTACTTTTAAGGTTGGCCATTTGCTTTGGTCTCCAAACATTACACAGCTGAACCTGTGTGAAGTTGGCATCGGTCCCTTCTAAAGAGGAGCACTCCAGACATGAAGAGGCTGGCATGGGGATCTCTCATCAGATGGACACCTCTCCCTGCATTTTCTACAAGATCAGCCAATTGATACACACAAGTGACAACCGCAAATGAATGACACGCCACACATCAGCTCCCAGGAGCATACTTTTTAGGGCCACTATTGATTCTTCCATCAGACTGGGAGAAAGCCTTTACTCCTCGAGTGCTCCCCCTGAGGGGAGCTGGCTCTGGAGTCTTGCATTTGTTCCTAGATAAAGACTTTTTTGGGATCTGGATTAAACTGTACAGAAGAACATGAAAAGAATAATGAGAACTGCTCATGAATTAGTTTAAACTCTTTGCAACATACTTGGTGATTCACCAAATTCCCCCCTACCTGTGCTCTGTTACACTTGTTTCCTTGTGATAATACGCTCTTCTCTGTTGTTTGCGTACATTTTCATCATGCTTCTGTAGATAAGCTTTTGTTTACAAGTTTAGTTCATAAATTTATGTATTTCTCTCCAGATGATGTCAAATCACATGAAACAATACCCTATAAATACTGTATAAATACACTTGACTCCATGAGGAGGTTGTTTTTAATGTTTTCAAATTGAGGAATGCTTTCATAATCGCAGATTTAGGACAGCATATTGCCTTTCCCTGGGAGGCAGAAGTATATTACTCTGAAAGATAACACATTTTAACCAGTTTGCTATTTGTAGTCAAGCATCAATTTACAGCTATCGCAATCTCTCCCGTTTCGGATACACTGTAGTTATTTTCTTCATCAGAAAAGTTGATGGGGCTTTTCCCCCCCTCCCCAGTACAGCTGCAAAAACATTTATAATGGATAAATAACCTGGATGGGAAATGTATGGATAAATAGTATTTTCATGCAAAAAGCAATCTTAAATGTTTGCAATAAAATCACTTAATTACATGTACCATTAAGATGGCTCTTTCGTACCAGCTACGCAACAACTCATTAACAGAGCTCTTCACCAACAAGACAAATTAAGGTTGCTTATGAAAGCTTCTGATTAAGAGAGAAATGGAAAGTTATTAATACTTGGTTGCCACTCGAGATATCTCAAAAATGATTTAAGCAAAGCACATAAACATCCAGGCATTACAGTAATCTTCAGCCTCTCCATTCTGCATAAATTTCAGGTTACTTTGGTTTTTGTTGAACTTCTCATTTCTAGTATTAATTTGGAACACAGGCAACCTTCTCGTATCATGTTTATCAATAATCTTAAGGGAATAAAGCCACAAAGGACTCCACAGCGGTTCCTTCCCTCCGCTGCGCTCACACCGTCTTTGAAGAGTTCTGTTCCTTCTGACTCGGACCAATATTTAGATCTGATTCCCTCAATTAGCATTTAGAAGAGAAAGAGCATAATTGAAATCTAATACAAGGATTTTTCTAAGTGTATGAATATCCTGTAGGTTTCTATGTGATTACCACTGTGCCAGGAGCAGGGAGGATTTTCTTGAACTTAAAAAGGTACAATTAATCTCCTGTTGCACTTCCAATTAGCCAAATTGCTAACCTTATTGTGAAAAGCAGAAATGCAATTGAGTTTCTGCTTGAGGCACTCTAAAAGAAAACTGAAGTAATTTCATTAACTGACTTCAAGTGTATTAAGAAGCACACTGCCTTCACTTTCCTGTTGTCAATGCCCTTAAAGAGATGACTGCTTAATGTCCTTCTCCGCACCCACAAGGGGCTGCCCACACTGCAACCTCAAAGCAAACACTGCAGCTGCCCCTGGTGCCTACAGGCAAGAACTAACTGTGAGCACAGGTATGTTCACACTTCCAAAGGGCCATCTCCACCTGAGCTCCCAACAAGTGCACCCAGCATGCAGGGGCCCACCTGGGTAGCCACAGACACGCTGCCCAGAAGGGCGAAATAAAAGGGTCACAGTCCCCAGATTGCCTCACCTCAAGTCACCAGACCAGAACGCAGATGGCAATGGTATATATATGGAACATAAAGAGCTTTACAGTTTAATTAAAGATGGAAAAGATGCTGAAGTGTTTATTAGATTAAAAAAAGAAACTGACATGCAATAGAACCAGGTGTTACACGACAAGGTGAAAGAGATCATAAACTGACAGATCAAACATTAAAACTGAGCGTAAATCCTGTTTTGCCTCCTTTTAAGAGCCTGAGTGCTCTTTATGTGGTTTCTCAGTGATATTAGTTCAAACAGATCAAAAATGATATTTTTTTCCCCTGCTATTGCTTTAGACTGTCCAGGGAGTGTGCAATCATGCAGGATCCAGTTTGTGTTCGAGGACCTAAGTCCTCCTAGCATTTAGCAACAAATGCTCAAGTGAATTACTCATAAGTAAACCACAAGTCCACTCAAGCCAGCGCTAAATTATGAAGGAACTGGCATTTGAGCTTCAAAATTTACTGCTCCAATCCTAATTAAAATAGTTGGGTTACAAACGAAGCCTCAGAGCCAACATGCCTTCACCGTGCTCCACTTCCCCAATTGCTATCCTGTGCTCCATTCACAAACCAACTTCAAACTCTCTGAAGATCAACATCATCATAACCAAAATTTCATAAAGACCAAACAAATGCCCGGAATTTTCATTAGTTTGAGCCAAAAGATTCTATTACCACCCTTGAGCCTCCAGAGGATGAGGAAATGGGATTTCAGAATAGCTGACTTCCACCTTTAACTCAGTTGGGCTCAGCAGCAAACCTGAGCCTCAAAACTGGGCACCTCAGATCAACCCAGCAAACATCGCTGCCCATAGAAAGGCTCCTTCGACCTTCAGATCACACCAAGTTTGCTTGCTATGGATTAAACTAAGCACGCTGGCAGCAGGTGTAATCTTTACTCAGCTTAATCTGCATTGAGGACTAGATCTGTTCTGAAGAATATCTGGACAGGACCATAAGCTGTCAGGTCAACTGCTCTCCCACTCCACGAGGGAACGCCGGATTTTGCATCTCATCCTGGTGGTGGCTCCATGTATTTTTATTGCAATGACCCAATGGCCATTATCCCAACCACAGCACCAACGGATGGATGGAAGAAACCCGGTCAGCTCTGCAAGCCTTGGGCTGGGTGTACAATCCTAAGCATCCTCAGCACTGCTCCTTACAAACCTGTGCCAGCACTGCAGTGGGATGTTTGCTGTTTTCACACTGCATGTCAATGCCACGCTCCAAAAGGCAAAAAAATGCACTTAGGAAAAAAGTAATTCTTGCTTTGATTGAAACAAAAATTTTAGATGGCTGTAATTACTGAACTCGTGTGTACAGTAATCACTTTAGTGCGGTGTGCACCAAGTTCCTACCCAGGCAGAGGCAACAAATAACGTGTTATGTTGCAGTAAAGAGTAAAACAAAGACTTCTTGCATTTCAGCAATCCCAGACACACAGCAATTTAGAGAGCTATGGCTGTAACAACCCTGAACTGAGTGGTCATCAAATTAACAAGAGCTGAACAAAAACATAAATCAGCTCTTTCCGTAGCATAATTAAAATAAGAACTGATTTACCATGTACTGCAATTGAAGGAGAAATTAAATACAGACCATATATATACACATATTCTTTTTTAAACATGACTTTCCAGTCTCTCCATAATTAAATGTTATTAAATAAATGAGGAAGTTTATGCCATTACTCAGGTATTGTCTTTACGATCAACTGTGACTCACACATCAGACCAGCACTGAGAATTAAGAGAGATCCATCTCCCTTCCTGCCAAGGTATCACCATACCCTGCTGAATTACCCCATATTTTAAACTGCTCCTCAGAAATCCTGAGGAATGAGAGATGGGAGCAGGCTGAAAGGCGAGGGAAAGGGGAGAAACAGATTTATTTGATTTAGATAGGGGAGAGATTTCACTGCCAGCCGTAAATGCGTTGTTTCATGCTCTCAATGAACCTGCAGCTCTGTAGTGGGAATGAGAAAGCCAAGAGGTTAATGGTGTGGAGAGCTCCTTTCCCTGCTTTCCAGGGCTGCTCTGGTTGCACTGAACTGAACAAGGAACACAGGATGAAGTATCAGTGCTAAGCAAATTGCAATAACCTGAGCATTTCAAGTACCCACTCTTTCAGATGTTTTGATTAAGATATTACCATAAACACAAAACATCACACCAGCTTTGTTTTCCATGACAATAACGAGACAAAATTTGTTCCCTTCAAAAGCTGCTAAATGAAGCTGCATTCAATACACAAGAAGGACTAACTCAGGACTTACATTGATGTCTTCCAGGTCAAGGAAGTTGAGGATGATGCCGTTGCGCTTCCAGATGATGGGTGGCCGCAGTGCCCCGCGGATGCTGCATGTCAGGATGGTGCTGAGGCCCACTGTGATGGTGGTGATGCTGACACGCTGCTCCTCAGGTAGGCTGAGCTGGACCACCTCTGCAAAGGAATAACACCAAATAGCACCAGGGTTCCCTTTCTTCTCCATTCCAGGAATAACTTTGAAAGATTTTCTGCAAGGAGTTGGACGTAAAAAAATCTCTAAGCAACAAAGCCAGGAGGGAAGCTTTCCCACTGAGCGGAGCAATGAATGCACACAGCCCACTGGCATTATGCTGCCTCAGACAAGACAGAAACTTGGTCAGGGGAATGAGCCCCTCTGTC
Organism: Excalfactoria chinensis; assembly: GCF_039878825.1. Lineage (NCBI taxonomy): Eukaryota > Metazoa > Chordata > Aves > Galliformes > Phasianidae > Excalfactoria > Excalfactoria chinensis. The sequence continues at coordinate 2,021,977 of NC_092837.1, forward strand.
CTCATCCCACTGGCACTGTCTGCAGTCAAACAGGGATGAAAGAGATGGATGCTGCCTTGCCCCAGGCTGTATGCTTTAAGAAAACCAAGTGCAGCAGCACTGACACTACAAAACAGCAGTAGGCTCATGTTATTCCCTTCCTTGCACCAGCTGGCAGTTCCCCTACTCATCAGGCTCACTCTCTTGTATCTGCAGTGTGACCCACACAAGATCTGCGCATCGCTTGCAGTGTCCGCACTGGGAAGATTTAAACGCCTCGTGCACTTTCTTCTGCTGACTTCCAGCGACTGCAAACACTATTTTTATCGTTTCAAGTCACAGCTTAAGATGTGATACTGCCTTAAGAGTTAACAGCTTTGGTGGTAAAATCCTCTTCACGTGGCCTCCACTACAGAAATGCACTGAACAAAACCCAGCACCTACTCCTTCAAGGAACATTTTCCATCTCTTCAGACCCTCTACATGAAAATCTGCTTTTAAAACTCTCAAGTAACAATTCTAGAAAATATTTGATGCCTTCCACAACCTCGGGCAGCTGACAGGACTCACTTCAGGGCTCCATCTGCTGATTGTGAGGCCCTCTGCAGAACCCACTTGCGCTGCAGTACTGAGCAGCTCTGCATCCCTTTTCCACCCAAGCAAGAAGTCAATTCAGTGTGCCACAAACCACATTCACTACCGGAGGTCTGAGGCTGATTTAGGGCTGCAAAGATCAATACATTGCACACCGTGTCTGCCAGCCACGAGCTGATCTCCCACTTAATATTCCCAGCACTTCTTAGAAACACCGCGAGTTAAACTAAACAGCTGTAGCATCGATCAAAAAATAGGGAAGTCTGACCAACATCATGCTTGTATTTGGGGTGCAGTCACTCATATAGGAAAAACACAGGAAGTGTCAGACCATCAAACTTTAATCCCCCTGAAATCTTAAAGCCCAAACGGAGTGGCAGAAGAGGAACAGGAAGAGGAGAACATTGGCCACCCATGGTCAGGTTAGCAGCTAAGCCAGGAATGAACACCTCATTAAACACCACCTCATTAAACTACATCTCACTAGGCATCACCCTCAGGTACCAGCTGGAGAAGGTCTCATGCTGGGGTCAGTGTACAGTGCAGTGCCCCAGCCCTCTGCCTTCACCCACCTGCCCGAAGCATGTAAACCCCACAGAGGTGCTCATAACTGTCAATTTCTGCATTAAAAAGAGCTCCATTTTTATAAATGAAATATTTGGAGCACACCTGTCAGGATAAAGAATCAATAATTACAATAACTTGTAGCACAGAGAAGGGCTAATGAGGACCATCTTTTCTTGATGAAAATGAAATAAAGGGTTATTCATTTATGAGAATTCTTTATACCTTCTTACTGCTGCTCTCCTTAACTCTGTGCACTGTTTCTCACACTGCCCAGCCCCTGAGCTCCAGTGGTCCCTAAAGAAGACAACTTGGGTGGCTGTCACTTGCGTATAGTTGGAATAATACAAGCATATAGTTGTAATTACAAAGTGAATGGATAGCCAGAGAGTATCTAAGAAAAGACTCACCAGCACTGAGGCTTTCAGTTGAGATGGATGCTCACCAATATTGAAGCTTACCACAAAAACTCCAAAAAGGAGCAATCTCCAGAAAGAGATGCTACCTTAGTGCTGGTCAGCCCTTAAATGGGATCTGGGAGAGGTGGAGTCAAGCTCCCCCCCTTTTGGGAGCACAGCTGAATTACCTTCACCTGTGCTCCCACAGCTGACCCATCACTTGCCTCAGATGGTTAATGAGAGATTCAGGCTGTGATCAACAGTTTCCCTTACACACTTGTAAAGGAACTGAATAAGGGCAAGATGGGACTTCTTAGACTACAGCATGTATGTCATATAGATCACTTAAATAATTCTCCCCTCAAATACTTCTCTGGAATATATTTGAAGGCATCCTATCATGACCACACTGACTTTCAAAAGTCTTTCCATTAAGAGGATTATGTTGTCTGGTTTTAGTCACAGCTTTCTTGGCATCGCTAGAAAAAGAACGCACTTAAACAACCAGGTGCTTTGGGATGGAAACAGAGAAGCCCCAAGAGGAGATGAAGGTTGTGCTCCTTGGTGTAAGAACACACATCTTCTTAGAAAAATCAGGCTCTTGTACTTAAGCTGCAGTCCTCAAACACTCTGATGCTGGTCACACAAATTATTCAAGTCACCATAATGATTTTGGGTAGAACCCTCTAGATTAAGTATTGAGCTTCTCATTTTATGTTTAAAAATCTTCATGAGATAAAAGGATTTTTTACCACACACATAAAAAACAAATGGAACGAATGGGTAATATTCAGAACATGCTCACATGCGGAATGCAGGCTGGAATGGAATCTGGTCCTAAACTGGGACAATTTCAAGTTCATTGGGAAATTCTGCAGGCTGATGTAAGCACAGTAGCTCTGTATACATTCCATGGATTCTCTAAGTATCAGTCCTTGATTACTGCATTTATCAAGCCACGTCAAACCTTGTATTCCTCATTGATATTTCACCTGAAGCAAAATAGCATGGAGAGGAAAAAGTCGTTCTTGTAACCCATCTGCCACCAACAGGGGAATGGGATCCCAACACTTGCGACTCAACTTTAGGTAGCTCAAGACAGGGGTACCGCCTCAGTAACAATCAGCTTCAGGAAGGAACAGATGCAATCATGTTTGCCTATGGCATTTTAATTCCAAATTAAATCACGGTCACTAAAAGGAGGCCAGGATGGCCCCATGGTCAGGGCAGGAGGGCGGTTCAGGGAAACCCTGCTCCTCACAGCTCTTATCTCTGCTGCTACACCCCATCCCAGAGGGGCTGCAAAGCAGTGCAGACCACTGGGCCAACCACGCAGCCATGCCACCATTTAAATGTCTTGCATCCCCTGATGCGACGCTGACACGTTTGACGCGGTGAAGGCTCACTAATTCCTTTTCTTGTTAAGAATGGCAAGATACTGCCAAATGTTTTCCTACACCCCTCCTCTCCAATTTTATTTCTTAAGGCTCTAAAGCAGGAGTTGCGCTTCACCTCGGCACACTCTGCATACTAATGCACACAGGTATTACTTGTTGTGCTGTTTTATCACGGAAATCTTTCCTCTGCTGTCATTTGCAGCCCGCCAAAGGCAATCATAATTTCACAATGAAGACATGTATAATTGAGGTCATTATAGGGAGCAACCTGGAATGAGCATCTATGGAGGAAAACTCATTGATTTAGCACGGCGTAGAGATAATTTACATAGTAAATGTCGTTTCCCTGCGCGCCTTTGCTCATGCTACACTATGCAGAAAAAGATTTCATGTCTTTTTAAAGTGCTTCATATCATTAATTAGATCTTTTCACTTAAACCTAAAGAAAAAAAAAATATTTTTAATACATTGTTACCACCTTTAATCATTGCTACATTTGTTCATGGGTATCTGCTTTAGGAGGACGAGAATCCAGAGCAAAGGACTTTATTGCTTAAATTATGCTGAAGGGACAAGGAAATAATTCTTTAATCTTATAACAGGCTCTTGGACAGTACACAACGTACTAAAACACAGCACTGCTGGAAGCAAGGGATGGGAGAACTCACTGCTACAGAAAGTCTCATGCACAGATCCTCACCTCCAAATTAGCTCACACGGATGTTTAGCTCGGGAAATGGAGCATTGGGTAATGCAGCCCCAAACACGTCACTCTTTCCCAGCAGTGGGACAAGTTGAGACTGATTTAATGGGATGCAAACTTTTGCCCCCACTCGGTTCCCCAAGTGCTGCAGCTGCGTTCAGGCACTGCACTGAGTCAGTATATGTCTGTCTATTGCCCTGTGGCCAACAGTGCAGCACGAAGGACAAGGGTGATATTAGCGTTTGTTTCAACAGATAGAAATCTTCTCTGATTTTATCTGCAGGTGAGGACCTAACTGAATCAAGAAAGCCAAAGCAATTAGTGTGCAAGTGGGTAAAATAAGATATTCCTTTTTTAATTGCTTTTTCTCCAATAGTTTTGATAAAAAGTGTTTGGCTCGCTATAGAAGAAAGAGATCAATTTCAGACCCTCTTAAACCTGAGAGGATCGCAGCTAATGGATTTTAAAATGAGTGTTCTGTAGGTGAGGTACAACACAACTGACCATCAGGTCTGACCAGCCAAAGAATGACTCCAACATGAGGTGTTACTGTCTAGGATGGGATGTGCTCACTGCAAATATTAAGGGCAGTTCACAGTGAGTCTGAATGTGCAAAACAGCGGTTAACACACATAAATTACTCGGATTAGCACTAGAGTATTTTCCAAACACCCCGTGATTTAGTTTCTACCCTACTCCTAGAGCAAATAAATGAATTAACAAAACCACTGCTGAACAAATCACCCCGGGTCTGTGCGCTCATGCAAAGCTGTCACAGTGGCTGCCTCCAGGACCAGCTCTGGAAGAAATGTTGCCATGTTAACACAGTTTGCTGGAGATTAAGGCTCGACAACCCGCCCTCTCCAGCAGTATTTACATCCCCTCACCTGCTTGCTGGCGGTGAAGGATTATCCATCACTCAACCCGAGATGAAAACTCCATTTTCCAAACACCAACCTTGAATTATGGGAAAGCCAATCACGCTACCGGGAATGTTTGTGTTATTAATTAACCACATTAGAGCTGTTAATGAACTCGATTCAAGTTGTTCACAATTAATTAATCCGGAGAATTCCATCAGCTCCCACCTGGGGTCAGAGCAAGGGATGGGATCAGGATTCTGGCCTCACAACCTGCAAAGAACATCATCAGGACTCCAGGTGACCCCACAGCCCTCCATAGGATGCTCAGAGAGTTTGGTTTCTCAGGAAAAGAGTGACCACTTCACAGCTTTCCTCTAAGGCTTAGAGGCTTAATTAATGTGAATAACAAAATGATTTCTAATGCTAAGTAGGAACGCTCATACTCCAGCTATATTTTGTAGCTGTAATAATTCAAGTTCTTAATGTAATTTATAAATCCTCGGGACCTTGGGCATGCTACTTCAGGAAGTATCTTATTGTAAATTCTCCACTAAATTAGTAATGCTGTTTCCTAAGTCATAAAAAGGCATAATTATATTTCTAGCAGTATGAGAGAATTCAGCACTCAGAGCCTTCTTCTGTCATTACTCACAAAGGCCATGGGTGAGGGCTCCCCAGGCAGGTCCCAGCATGGCACAGGAAGCCTGCAGCCTGTCTTATTGCACAATCTGGCATAAATACATGCGAATCTTCAGCGATATCCAGCACCGTGCTGCAGGACGAGACCCTGTCTCACATTCCTGTCAAGTCTGGACACCCTTCTAACAACACTGTGACAAGGAACCCAAGATTCAACACAAGAGAGAAGCAGATAATAAGGAAATATTGCAACGCCTTCTTGCATTCTTCAGCCCAGCTTTGCCACATGAAGTTGTATCAAGAGTGTTCACACAGCTAACAAGCTTGCTAAAACCATATATATTGACTTTCAATCAAAAACAGCATCTTGATGCACTGTATTCTAAAGATCAATTTCTTTTCTCTTTAAGAAAACGAGCAGTACACTTCCCATTGTAAAATCCCATCCCTGCCCTCCTGTTATTAATCAAAGAACATTCACTTTGTGCAGAAAGGGATAATTCATTCATTCTTGAAAGTACATGAATAAATATAAGTTGCTCAGTGCTTAATTATCTAATCTCCTGGGGGTGATAAGTGATGGATTCATTATGTAAATAGGCACAAGTAGTCTATTTTAGAGACTAGTTTACATAAATGCATTTGTTTTTATTTTAAACTCCTATTTCCCACATATTGAGAGCAGTGTTGATATGATTAATTTTTGATAAATTATTCCCATGTTGTGTCAACAGTGTCCTGTAACAGCCATGCACTTTCCCAGTCAATTTATTAATCTGAAAGGTAGAATTGCTAATGGCCTGATAACGGTCTTATCACTACTTCTGTAGTCGTGATCATTGTAACACTTGGCTCCAAAGATTTCTCTCTTTTACTACGAGTCAAAAGCGCCCTCCCAAGAACCAAAGGACAGAAGTACCAAAGTTTTCCACTGAACACACAGGAAAAAAAGAACGTGATGGTCTGGGACAGGTGTGAAGCTTCACCTGCTCTCTGTAGTTCTGCACTTTACTGCATCCAATTGGAATTGAAAGAAACCATTGGTAGCAACTGCAGTTTCACCACTCCAAAAGCAAGAGCTGCCTCAAGCAAAAGGCTTAATCCAAGAACCAGCATTACTGGGAGCACGGAGGATTTTGCCTTTCCATCAGCAATTCCTTAGCTTCAAAATGGGAACTCTTTAGAATGGTTCATCCAAAGGAATGGAACTTTCAAGAGCAGCCATTACCTGTATTTAAAATGTGGTATTTCAGAAATTCAGAGGTCCAAAAAACATGAAACTACTGGACTTTTTTATTTTGAACTTCAATAAGCTACAGTAGCTGAACTGATTTATACCTGATTTAAGGCAGAAAAAAAGAGCTTCTGGTATGGGACGTGGCATGCCAAGTTTCTCCCTGGAGTGAATTTTTATGGCTGCTCTATAAACCCCTAGGGTTTATCATGGAAATGCTGTCAGATCATTAAGTACAGCATGACTTGTGGGAACCACTGTAATGTGTACGTAAATTACTTAGCAAATAGAGCAGAGTCGGGCTGCAGGGTATGTGGGTTCAGGAAGGATTCCCAAGCAGCGCAACAACATTGAGACCCCTGAAATGGCCACACTGAATGGCTGCAATCTTATCCTCCCCACTCATTTCACTTCGAGGTCTGGGCCAGCAATATGCAATGAATGTGATAAACTGAAAAATGCATGAACCGGGAAACAAGGAGCTGAGAAAAAGGGCTCACACTGCCTTTAAAGCCCAGATTAAGGGTTTCTAAAAAAAACCCCAAGCATTTCAAATGGGATCTATTTATTTCCTTCATACTCTCTCATATTCCTGCGCTCATAAACCCTCAAATCAATGATACCACACTCTCAAGTTGTAAATAAGCATTCGTAATAATATTCACGGAGCTTTCATTGCTCTTTGTAAGGATGACTGCAAACTTAGCTGTGGTGATTACATGGATCTGGCATCTTTTCTGACTGTGGCCACGCTCAGGACACTTACAGAAACACAAGAACTCAGCTTTCCCAGGCTCGCTCCATCCAACTGGAGCTATTCCATCCCTCTCCTTCATCTTCCAGCCATTGCTCACTTGGGTTTTGCCTCATTCAAGTCAGAGTTCAGCCTCCCCAGAAGGCTTCTTTGGTGCTTTTCCACACCAACAGCAACCTTGCTCTCGAGCCAGTCGTGTAAAATCAGAGCACATTTCATTTGTAAATTGCGATTATGTAACTGGGGGAAAAACCAACGACTCAAAGGCACACACAGCTATTTCTGCCACATGCTCCAGGCTCACACTGTGGTATATGGAAATGCCTTCTCTAGGCTGTGGAGTGGGATGGCTGATGGGAGGGCCTGGCTACCCCAGGCTGAGCTCAGCATGCCCAAAGAAAGCATCTTTCCATGTGCTGCTGTGCTGCCCTGGAAGGGCAGGCCTCAGCCCAATCTGATGTATGCTGCAGCAATATGCAGCTCTGCAAATAAAGAAATGGCACAGATTTGCCTGGGAGAACTGTACTGTACTTGAACTCTCAGAATCACAGCATAGTTGGGCTGGAAGGGACCTCACAGCTCTCCCCAATCTCCCTGCTGCAGGCTGACTGCCCTGCACCAAGTAAGGTTGCCCATGGCCCATCCATGGCCTTGGGTGCTTCCAGGGATGGGACAAAGCCATTCACCTTCTGCCAAGGCTAAGGCACAGCAAGGCTGTGCTGCAGCAGCAGCCCAGATAGCATCTCCTGTTTTAAAAACATCAGTTGATATAAAGTTTTGCATCAGCATTCTCATGCGTGCCCTTCCTATCTTACAAACACAAAGGGTAGGGGAAAGTCAGAAATTACTGAAGAAATTTGGCAAGAAACAGATAATTAAAAATAACATTTCCTTCTGGTGAGGAAGGCGAATGGAACCAAAGCACAAAGAGCAGCCCCTGAAGAAAATCCCCTGCTTCATGCTCTCAGCACATCTTTTGTCCCAGTTAAACCTTTGCCAGCCCAATCCCCCGCAGTTCAGAGGCTTTTAAGAACCTGCAGAAGGGGCTGGGCCATGCCCAGTGCTGGTACCGGGCCCAGCAGGCAGTGTAGATCCACTGCACAATACTGAAGCATCACTTTAAAGCCTGGCATTCCCCTGGGTTTTGTCTCTGCAGGGAATTGCAGGATGGACAATAAAGGGCTGGGAGGAGGCTCTACAGAGAGGGTCAGAGCTGGGGATGCCTCAGTTTCCCTGCAGGAAGAATTAATCCATCTGGAAAGATTTCTCAGCATCCAAGGCAATAGAGGCCATGCAAATAGCCACAGGCATGTCATGTCTGTGGATTTCTCATTAAAATCCCTCAGAGGTTTACAGATAAAATCCACATATAAAACTGAAATTTAATTATACGAAAGTACTTTGAAGCAGAGATTCACAGCGACTGCTGCAACTTAAATTCCAGAAATACAAGAATGATAAATGCTGCATCGCTGGAAGTAACAGGGAAAACAAATCATCTGTGCTATCATACGAAAAGGCATTTTGAAAAGCAAGATATGGCAGCAAAGCCCACTGAGGCCAGTACTCTTTGTGTACCGACCAACAACATCAGCTTCTTGAACCTTTGAAATCTTCAGAGCAAAACAATTTATAGGAGCAGTTCTTTCTTACAAATGCCATGGCATGTAACCCCAGGCACCAGCAGGGCAAAGCTGCAGGTCAGCAGCTGTGGGACACAGGCAGCACAGGGCTGCAGTCCCTTCTCCATCCTGCAGAATGGAGCAGACCACTTGTTTACAGAGCAGCTACGTCAGCACTTTGGTTTTCTTACCTTATATCCTCGACTTTATTTTAAACTCTTCACATTTGGCTCTGACAGCTGAAATGATGCGTTTTCTTCATGTTCATTCCCTAATATCCTTTGTTGTTAAATCCCCTTCAGAATCACCTTTGACATTTGCTCTCAGAGGCTGTGCAACCTCACAGTGGGATCACAGCACCAACACCTCTCAGCCCCTCAGTCTCGGCCCTGATGAGCCCCAGCTGCCACCATCCCAGTCCTCCTGCTGGCACCCAGCTTCCTTCACCCCATCCTGGTCTCCCTTCCCCACTGCTTCATTCCTTGAAGCTCAGGTGAACTCAGGCTGCCGATCCCTGGTACACCCAGCCCCACCTCACCACACCAACTGGATGCAAAGGGTGCTTCAGTCACCTGTTCCAATCCAACAGCATGTAAACACAACATTTGAGGAGCGCATATTGCTTTATATACCATGAACTACTCCTGGTTAAGTCTGTAACATAAATACAAACAGTCTTTAAATAAATATTTGATTTACAGCAGCCCGGAAAAAACTGAGTGGACCAAATGAAAGCTTGTTTAATTCTAAATTATTTGCTAGCAAAGCGACCATATGCTGAGTGCCACAACAACAACATTCATCACATCAAGAGTCTGGGGATACTCTCTTTAAGATCTTTGGCACAGCACTCATCACAAATATTGCCAACCAGATGCTCTGTTTTTCCAAGAAACAATTCACTCCTAAGTACAAACACTCGGAGGGTGCATTGCCCCTGAAAGAGGCAGTGAGAATGTGCTGGGCTCAGCCATGGGGGGGAAGGAAAGGCTGGGTGGGAATCATCTCTCCTAACACACCTGACCAACTCCTGACCAACTATTAATGCAGACCTATCAGCTGACTTTGTTTGCACCTGTCTGGTCAGGGCTCACCATAGCACTCAGGTTGCAAACTCATGTGTTGGCATTTACAAAACATCTTTTCCATTGCATTGTACACACAGGCACACACAGACCTCAACCCCCAGGTACAGCCACTGCGCTGCTATATTACATCCTTAGAGCACTTACAAGGAATGAGATCTCAGTGCAGGAGTGAGGGAGCATCATCACAGGAGTGATTAAAGCAGCGTCCCTTCCTCAGTGCTGGCTTTTACCTGAGCACCCCTCCTCACCTGCTGCAACAGAGCTTCTCTGCCCTCTGTTTTATACAGCTGTGCAGAGCCACACAAACAGCACACAGAATGCATTCATACACTCACCAAAGGTCAGATACAAATAAGTGCACCATAAAAAGACACTATCTCAAGCACTGCTGCCTCGATTGGTTTTGCTAGTATCTTATCTAAATAACAGCTCTGAGATAGGAAAACCTCAGAACACAGCATTAAAGTGTAGCTACAGCTCATGATGATAAAGCAAAAATTAAAGATTTCCAACATGAAACCTACAGCCAATCTGAGTATTAACAAGATCAGTGCCTGGTTTGTGTTTTGCCAGTAAGTATAATCCGTTGCGTAAATCACTGCTTTGATAATGGACTGATTTTCACAAATGTAACATGACATTCAGCCACTAAGATATAACACACACCTGCAGGGCATTTGGTGAACGGCGTTCTGCTGTACTTTAATTGATGTACAGTCCTTTGTGGCTTGTATCCCTTCAAAGCCATCTCACATCCGACAGCAGACAATGCCTGACAAGGTCTGGTGAGACAGCACGCCAAAAAGGCCCAACCATGAGCAGGGATTCTTGGTGCAAAGCTTTCCTCAAACACACTGAAAACAGCCTGAAGACTGACTGTTTCTATCAGTTATTAATTCTAAGTGGAAGGGATTCGATAATAACTATTGAAATTATGCTATTGGAACCAAGTGACAGGAATACTCCTTCATTCGTCTTGCAGTTATGTTTCACCTTTTGCCATGCCTCCAGTTTCTCTGTCCTTCCCTTCACTACGTCTTCATCGAGCAGCACAGCAAAACACCAGCACTGCTGGAACAGAGAAGGATCTGGGGCATCACCGAGTGAAAAATCAAGATGATCATTTGCGTCAGAAGGAACCTTTGATTATCATTCAGTTTGATACCCCTGACATGGGCAGGGACATCTATTGTGAGATTGGGTTGCTCGAGATGCCTCCAACTGGAGCAAAAGCCAGAGATTTTGCTCCTTCAGTCCATGTCTAGGTTAGATGGAGGGCTGCAGATGCTCACCCCTTTTCACTAAGCCACCGAGTACATCTGACCTCAAAGCACAGCAGCGTGGTCCCAAAGCATGCACCAAGGGCTGCCTTGCACAGGAACCTCTGCTCTTAGCCCCAAATTAAAGCACTGCTATCCCCATAATTTTACATCCCCACCCCCAAAACTAGGGTGATTTTGTTGTACTTCACGCACTTCAAATCATTAACACTCAACATAAATCAAGAGCAATGCTCATACAAGAACTGTCAAGGATGAAGTACTGAAGTCAGGGACATATTGTGAAAAAAGGCTCCTAATGATTCAGAGTAATATATGTCAGATGTTTGAGCAAACAAAGCATTCATAAACCACTGCAGAACTGCTCCTTTCAAACTGAACCGAGCCTTTATTCCCACGCTACAGATAACAGTGATTGAGGGAAGGAGAAAAGCCAAGGACACCAAACCAGGTAAATCACTGCTCCCCAATACTGTCAAGCGAGACAGCACAGAAATATCATCTCTCATACATTCTACTGACTACTGCTCTGTGGAAAATTGCTTAAACTATTTTTCTAGATTTTTCACTTAGCAATGGCTGAAAGTATGAAATGTTCATCCAAATTTAGGACACGTTGAAGGAAAATGCATGCTTATCAACCAAGGTCAGGAGGCAGAACTCCAGAGCCCTGCTCATAGACAGCACGAGGGCTCTGCCCAGCAGCACTGCATGCCCTTGTCCTTGTGTGTCCCTGGGGAGGCTCTTGGCTGTCACCTCTGCCAGAGCACCAGGGGGAAAAATCACATGTGGGCTGGTCTCTGGTGAACAGTCCTGAGAGGACTCTATGTCTGAAGCTCCAGGAGGACCACGTTACTGAGGCTAAGTTTGCTGCAGCCTGCAGTGGGAGACCCACATCTGCATTTGCTCCTGAAGCAAGAAACGCAGCAAATGCCCAAGAACTCAAGAGGGTACTACAGGACTGAAGAGGCTGCATCGGTTTACGCAGGGTGACTAATACAGAGTAGGAGACATTGGCATTTGTCCAGATGTCAAGGTTGACAACAGCTCTTCTGCTGCAAAGTGTTCTGGGTGAATCTTAAATGACTACAGATGGTCAGGTGTTGATTTTGTATGTCCTTTGAAAGACAGTGCTGTCAGCAAAACAGTGCCTTCTAACCAAATTCTGAAGTTCAATCCTCTGTCAGCAGGAAGAGTGTTGGCTCTTTAACTGACTCATCAAAACAACGTTCTCTTAGTTTCCTCTGGTGACTTTCCATTCAAGTACCGCTCTGTTGCTGGTTCTCCAGGACAAGAATATCTGCACAATTCATGTATTTATGTTTTTTTTTTCCCCTCCCAGCAGTATTCCTTTATGGAAAGAACGTAAAACCCCTTGCTTTACAGATGGTGAGCTAAAGCAGAGACAGACGTTATTTAGCTGCAGTTACACAGCGTATCTGAACCAGAACCAGACACATGCCTTATTTCCCAAGGTTACTCTCGCAGCCTCTCTGAGATTACTTTATAATCCCATTATGGGTGGAATTGCTACGTACACACAGCTGCCTTCTTGGAGAGCTCTTAAAATGTGAGCAGGGTCTGAGCTATCAGTGACTGCTATGTTCTGCTTTGACCTTGGCTTATGCTAAAGTTTGCACAAGGGCAGAGAAGGGACAGTTACCATCATACCTGGAAAAACAGTCTCGGAAGCAACTGGAGGCTGAAATAAAATATACAACCGTGGAACTAACAGCCTGGCACCAGAGGAAACGTCATCGCAAGACCTGCTGCATTCTCCTGCTGTTATACTGCACTATAAGTCATCTGAGTCTGCATTGCTGCAGTCTTTTGGTCCTTCCATGGCCTTTCCATGTGCCACAAAGCCCTGTGCATCTACATGTTCCAAAACAGTGTACTGCCCTGTGGTAACGGTCCTGTAACACTATGATATGATGGAAAGTACAGCAATGGTAGCAGGGTGGCAAAGCCCTAGGCTGAAGCAAAAAAAGATAAACCCAAGTGCAACAATCATGGATGTAGAAACAAAAGACCTCAGATAAACAGGAACATCCAGTGAGATACCCTCAGCTCCACTGCCAGCCCTTAAATAAGGTCTGGACAGGGGTGGATCCTTCAGTCCTTCTGGTCACTCAGCTGCATTGCATACACCTGAGCTCCCCTGTATTGGTCCTGCCTTCCCACCAGGTGCTCCGTCATGGCTTCCAGACACGACTTTAGCATTTTCACTACAGATGCCTAAGAGAAAAGGGCAACAACTCACCCCCCCCCCTTTGCTGGCACCTTTCTGGTCACTTTTCCATTTCACAGAAATTTCTCCTTATCCCCCAATTGTGATGGAGAAGATGGAAGTGAGTTGTAGGCGGGATGCTCCCAGCTCCACTCCTCCTGAGCCTCATCAGCCCAACACTGCTGTCATATCTATCAGTGGAATTGTATGCAAACAGAAAACACAATGGACTAACTCATTTATTTCCACTTGTTATTGATGACCTTTCATGACTTTCATAACTCTGCTTTGCTCCACCACTCATGAGTTATGAGGTCATCCGTAACTCAGGGAAATAAATGAAGTTTCCCATCAGTCTATTGTATATCCCATTTATTACCTTTTTATTACCAACCTTTAAAGTTTTATCCCCTAGTATCTTGTTTTACAGTGGCATAACATTCAGATGCAGGGATGTATATGAATCAGGCCAAAGCGGTTCCTTTCAGTTGGGTTTCACTGCAGGAGGAGTTATGCTGATCCACAGACACAAGCACCATCATTTTTTTATGACCCATCAGACCCCGTCCAAGTCCACACAACCCAACTGTGCCCATATTCAGGATCATCTGCTTGTACTAACCGAGGAACAATGCTTTCTTCTGACTAATTTGCACTAAGGTCATCTGTAGAATGAGGTTTGCCATAGAAATGACACGACACATCACACAAATCACTGGCTCAAAGTTCTGGAGCAGGTTTTTGAAGGTCAGCTGCAGGAGGACAGCACGGCTGCACAGCTCTGCATACAACAGATTCAATAACGACCCTTTAAAAAGCTTCAGCTGCAGCATTGCTCTGCAAGTGCACAGAACGCTTTTGTCTTTGACCTGTCACTAAAATGCCAGGAGAATAAATCAGATGGGATGGTTATCCTCAAGGTAATATTCAGATTCTGCTTCATGCAACAGAAAACCACAAAGGACAGGAGGCTTCCCCAGGTTCAGAAGCAAAGCAAGCCATGAGGACAGCTAGAACTATCTTCCAGAAGTTCTGCATGACACAAGAAGCTGCAGCTGCAGAAATGAGCTGTTGAGCAGCGCAGATAAATATGAAATAATTATCCCACACGCAGAGAATCTACAGAGGGAGCAGCTGCTAATTGCTGCAGCCATGTACAACACTTAATGGGATGTGAGAGTGGATTTATTAATTTATTCATGTTGACCAGAAACCTTTCAGACCATCGCTTGCAGCAAGAAAATCAAGCCAAAGCTATTACGGCAGGAGAAAACAAACAAAACCATCGTGCCTTCTCTTCTTGCTCACTGTACCTGGCTCTGGTGAGGAGCAAAGTGTCACTGCCCCATGAGACCAACGCTGCAGCCTCAGAACTGGCCTGAGACTGAGGGCAAGGCACAAATAATGCCTCAGTCACATGAGAGGACAGTATCAGCATTACCCATGGAAACTCTCAAGATGTTAAAGGATTGGAGACCAGATAACATTGATTTATTGCCACACTCAGGAAGAGTAGAGAGCGCTGTAATAAGGAAATACGAGCAGAGTGGAAAACTCAGAATAACTTCATAAAATAAAACAAGCAGATCTTCCAAAATATATTTTTTCTGGCAATTAAGTGAAGTCAAGAATGTGGAGAGAGCACTGGCTGGTTTCGGAAGGGAAAGCTAGAAAACAAATTGAAATGACAAGGAAATTATTTTCTCTGGAGAAATCAGGACTAAATCCCATAGCTCATGGCATCATTTCCATTGACGGTGCTCTAACAATACAAAGGTCACTGAATGCATCCCTGGAGCAGGGCAGGGGACTGGTGGGTCCAGGCACGTGAAATACATTCAGAATTTAAAACCAGAGGATTTTGTGCTAAACAAACCACTGCTGCACATCCACATCCAGGTTATGATTCACAAAACTCACCTGTCTGTAATAAATGATGACAGTTTCACTCATGCGATGCATCTCAAAGCATGCTGTGTGTTATCTGTTAAGGCTTCACACCATTTGTTGAACAGATCAGATACATTAAGGCAAATGTACCACTCGTGCCAACCCTGACCCAAGGCTGGGAGCTCATCCTAGGAACAAGGACAACAGAACTCAGCTCTTCTTCCTGGGAGGATGCTCAACACCCTGTAGATCTGTCCTGGAGAAGTGATACTGTGTGCATAGACACTCACTGCTCTTTGGAAGAGAAATGAGGAACGTGACCCTCTGCTCTTCACATAACAGTTTCCCATTAAGGATAGGTCTGTTTTATTTGTAATGGGAAATACCTTTATTCACTATCCTTTCTTTCCATAATTCCTCCTGATTTTGTGAACCCTCTCCAGCAGCACTTCCCTGAGAGCCCCAGGAAGAAGCTGGATCTGTAGCAGCTGAGCTGCAGAGCATGCAGCCTGCAGAAGGTGGTACTGGCAGTAGAGCAGAAGCCTTTTACAATCCTTTACAGGTGAACAGGGAAAACTCTATAATGTTCACCATCATTATTGAGTATAGTTATTAGCTTCGAACGCTTCCTAAAACAAGCCTGTCATTAAGACAAACTTCTTGTTAATGGCAGGAATCTCCCAGCTGAAGCATTAAAAAAATCTGCAGTGCCCTGCATCATTAGCTGCCTCAGAAAGCTTTTCCAGCCCCACTTCACAGTGCCAGGGCCAAGTTCTGCTCCATGCTGTGCCACCTGCACCCTGCAGCCTCTCCCCAATGTTTCCTGCTCTCAGCAAAGCCTGTCATGGCTCTGCCATGTCCTGGTCCCTTCTTCCTGCACTGCAAAGAGAATGGTAATGGTTTCCTGGAGGCTCTCTGTTCCCACATCTCAGACTGTTCTGCCTTCATATAATGTTATTTATAACAAACCAAAATGACACAGTCCAATCAAAGAGAGCAGCTGGCTCCTGATAGCGATGTGTGGAATCAAACTCTATAACACTAGCAATATAACATAAGCAGTCTTAAAAGCCAGTATGTTTACCTCCTCATTTCAACAGACGCGATCTACAAATCCGAACCTTGAACCTGGAGAGTCCCATCACAATTAATAGAGAGCTCTTTCTTAAAGAACAGAGAGAAGGTCAGGATGCCTGTCTGCACCTGGTTAGTCAATGCAGTGAAAGCCAAAAGTAAATGAGCACAAAGTTAATGAGAAGTCCTGCATGGGGTGGGATGAAGAATGGATACTTCAGGAGGGCTGGGTGTCCACTGTGACACACTTGCATCACCTTTCTGTTAATAAAAGCCACGTTTCCCATTACAAAATGCAATAAAAGCAGGTAAATATTTTATAAGCCTGAGGGAACCTGATAGTTTTTTCCCTCCTTGGTAGGGTGAAAGCAGCATTAGCTCTCTGTTTCAGTACAAGAGAAGTTAATATTTTCAGTATTATGCACTATCCATAAATCCAATTTCATGCCAAGTGTCTCGCAGCACCGCGTGTACTGTGGGAATAGTCAATTTTAGGGCTAGACTACAAGGACTTGTTTAATATTTAACATTTCATGTTTGTAACTCCTGATTCCTGTCTTCTAAGTTCTGATTTTTAACATTACCTTGGCAATAGAAACTGTAAGCATGACAGAGGTGTCTCTGAGACTCTGCACTGTTAATAACACCTGACGCCAGCAAAAACCATCCTGCACTTGAACTGACCTTGGCAAAGGGACTTCTATTGACATAACCGAGTTTCCAAGGTTCTGCTCAAAACAATAGAAATACATCTCCTGTAATGCAATTTCAGAACTAGCTACTGGGCTGAGGGCAGTTTTGATTTTATTGATATTAGTTTAGTGAACACCGCATATTGTAAAACTGATAGAGTGGGAAAATGACTTCGGTAGATATCAAATTTGATGGAGCTGGTAGCTGACTGCCAACCTAAGTATGGGAACCATCACCTAAAGAGGTACTCGGTATTTCACTGGGGATATTTTAATGTTTCATATTCAGAATAACCTCAAACAGTGGCCCTGAAAACAATAAAATATGCTTGTGTAAAACTGCCATTTATGTGCAGTTACACTTCATTATCCCTGTAATCTAACATGGTGGCTCAAAGAGGAGAACACGAACATTTTCTGAGTGATTTAGCAGGATGCTTTAATGATGTATTGAAAATGAACATTGACCCTATGTAATAGGTGCTAAACTGACACTCTTAAAGCACTCCATCCGTTTCACTCAGACTGACTATCCTTCCTAAATCATCAGCGTGTCACTTTTATGATGCAGATCCATCCATTGAGACTATGGGACTGTGAAATGTCATAAAAGAGGCAATAAGAAAAAAAATAAAATTAAGTTGCAGGTGGCAAGTATTAGCATTTCAAAAATGTTCTGTTGCATTACACTATTATTCCATCTTTGTCAAGGGGCAACAAGATTCAATTCTCACTTTGAAGAGTCTGTGCTGTTGAATGCATTAGCTCAGCGTGCGAGGGACGCCGGTGCCAGCTGAAGGGCATTCCACAGCAACGGCAAAAGGTATTTAGGACTAAATTTGATAGGACACAAGGGTCAGCCTCCTCCTCAGATGACAAAGCTATGATTGCTTCTTTTCTTCTCTGCTGCATTCCGTGGCTCCCAGGCTCTCTGCAAATTATAGCATTGAAAGTTTGTGTCCACCAGAGAGGCTGAAATACAACTGACGGTGGCAGGGGAGTTAATTGGAACCCTGAGAGGTCGGGGGCTCTGCTTCTCCATTTGGCAGGGTTTGTCTGAGCGTTCACACAATGCGGACCGAGGGCACTTTGTTATGGAGAACAGCACAACAGCAGCTCCCCTCAGCTGAGTTCTAACCCTCGAGCTTCAAACTGAACGGAGATTATAAACTGAGTTAAATCTCCTGAAATCACCACCAGGCAGACACTTCCCATGCACGATGTCAAGGACTTCTCCTACTGTTTATGGACCTACCAGAGGCTCTGAGTGGAGCTAGAATTAAAAAGCAACAACTGATAACAATTTCCTAGAGAGGAGCAGGTGGCACTTGGACAGTACGAGGCCATCAGACGCTCCCATCTTTTGAGGGTCAAGGACTCACTTTGGCTCCCACTAAACCCAGCCACCACCCGTGGATTTCTGTACCAAAAAACACTTTGGGAGAGCAAAGTTACCGACTCAAATGTGGTGAAATAACTCAGTGAATCCACCCCTATTCGGCAGCACCTAGGAAAGTCCTCACACTGCAATGTGTGTGCACCTCAAGAACAGCAGCATCTATCTATCAGACCCTGGGAAGAAGGGGGAGAGGAATGAATGTCCACCCAGGGACTGGGGCAGGCCCTGTTCTGGGAGCGCTGCTTCTTCCTAACTGACACCTGGTGGTTTTCAGCTTAAACCAGCAGCCTCCACTGGAGTCCAAACATGTGAATGTGAGAATACATGCAGATCCATATGCACACAGCTATACACCCCCAGCACGCTTCGGTATATGCACTTCTATAGACATCCCCAAACCCATTTAATTTCCAAACAGAAATGCATAGGAAATACTTTTTCTTTGACAAGCCTGATATTTGTGTGGTGAGTGAATTGGGAGTGATTCACCCCTACAGTAAGGAATCTGCAAAACATATTCTAACTGTTTACTATATCAAACAGTTTAAATTATGGCTGCACTTTATCTTCCTGCTCACAGAAGGCTGGCTTTTTCTTTATACGCATTCATCTAATGGGATTCTGTCTGTACTAGTTTCCCCTGGTAGCTGGAGCCTTCAGTCAGCAGTTTCCTTCCTGGAATGGGTTTTTATTTCAGTGGGTTCTGGAGTATGTGTTACTCAGTAATATATAAGCACTAACCAGGCCGGGTTGATTAAAGATCAATTAAAGCATAATAAATTTTAGAACAGATTGTGGCAATAGAAGATTGTTGTGCCTTTCTGCCTAGGACTGCACATCTCAGCAATGGGAGAGCTGAAAAAAGGACATTTTCCTGGTTCCCTCGTGTCAGCTGATCTGTGTAGATAGAGGGTGATGGGAAACAGAAGGAAGGAAGATACAGAACTGTAGAACCACAGAGTCATTCAGGTTGGAAAAGACCTCTCAGATCCCCTGGCCCAGCCCCAGCCCACCCCACCGTGCCCACTGACCTGCAGTGCCACATCCCCATGGTTCTGGAGCACCCCCAGGCATAGGGACTCCCCACTCCCTGTGCAGCTGTGCCAGTGCCCGACTGCTTTTTCAGAGCAGAAATATCTCCTGAAAGGAATGGGGTGGGAAGGGGCTGGGAGCTGCGGTGCCATGTTCCTGGCAGGCAGCTGGGTGGTGGCTATGAGCTTCCTAAGGGATGCCATTGCGCCCCTTATCAAAGCCAGGTCCACTTCAGGACTTAAATATAAAATATTATTTATTTTATATGCATTTGATCTCACATACTGCTGCATTTCTGCTAGCAAGTGAACTGCCAAGCTCCCTAACACCGAGCAGCACTCAGGAGGGTCTCCTACTCCTCCCACCCACAACCTTCACACAATTACCTGCCATTCATTAACATGACAGGTGATGGAAGTATGTGAGACAGACGGAAGCGTAGGATGGCTCTGTCTGACTGACTCACCAAATCTCCAGGGCAAATAGAAGATGTTTCCATCACACTGTGTGAGCACGAGAGCTCCCCAACTACACACCCATGGATCTCAGCTTGGTGTTACAGACATGTAGCCACGTGTGCTGGTTGCTCTGCAGGGCAGTCAGCAGTGCAAAGGATTAGCAGGCTCAATGAACTCACCAACACCAGCAGAATCCCCCTCATTCGCCCCAGTGATTGTGGCTCTGGTGCTGAGCGCCCAGCCTTCTCCCAGAAGAGCTGGGGAATGAACAGTGGTTTCCCACATGGACATTTCTCACGTACTGTGCTAGATGTATGCAAAATATATTAGACCTTATGCTTGCACTTACGGTTGCCCCCAGCTCCGCTGTTGTTGTGGAGAAACATTTAGAACTGACAACAAACAGACTTCAAGCACACATCAGAGAGGAACTTTATGACACCACGGAGCCAAAACCCATCACATTACCTGCCTGGTTTTGAGACTCAGCGAAACACACACACAGCATCTGCCTCTTACCCAGCACTGAGTCTTTGCATTTCTGTTGGCTGAAGTTTTAAATATCTTTTAATCATCCTAATATTCTTATTATTGTAATATATTACTGGGATATTAGATTGCGATTCAATTACAAAATGTCATCTGCAGGTAATTTATTCCTTGCTTGTTATTAATGGAATACTGTAGCCTCGTTGGCTTTTTCAGACAGTAATGCAACTCACTGCGCTACTTTAGAAAAAATCAAATTATATTTTACCCCTTATCAGCCAGAGGAAGACCTGCTTTTGCAAAGGTCTTGCTTTGCATATTCTCCACCCTGGCTGCAAGCACTGCTCTGTTCCTGTCGGTGTCGCTGTGTCGGGTGATGCTCCCATTGCCCACATTAGCACAGGAGCAGCGGTTTGCAGCTGAGCCCTTCTCGGTCTCCCTGCATCCATAAAGACCGGCAGCATGTGTAGGCGATAATAAGGATATGAGGATGATTAAAAGGTATTTAAATACTAAATGCTTGCAAGCAGTGCCTTCAGCACGCTATGCTGGCTCAGGGCTCAGACAGAGTCCAACCTGGAGGCTGACTCCTGCTGGTCCGGCCCCATGCTCTCCATTTGCCATTTATGGGGAAGGAAACAAGTTCTGCTGCACAGCCTATGGAACCCACACTGAAATACCTGTCCCAGCAAAGCAGTGATGTGCCAACCCACCGCACCCGCAGCAGGGCTACCCCAGGGGTTAACTTCACCCCCAGCCCCGACAGATGTTGTTCTGCCCACTTTTCACCCTCAAGCAGCAAATGGGATCAAGCAGAGCACCCTCCTGGCTCAGCTCCCACCCCACTGAGCCCTTCACTGCATCTCAGGTTCAGTTTGTTCAAGCGCAGTCGTGGGTGCTTTGTTTATCTGTGGTTATTCGGACTGAAATAAATCCACACACAAACCTAACCCTGCTCCACAAATCTCCAGAAATCTTTAAAACCACACGTGCTCCTGTGACTCTGTGCCATCAGAGCATTGCTCAGTGCTCCACTCCATCACGCTGCTGTGCTCTGTGCCCACAGCCAGAAGGGATGGGTGCAGGAGAGCCATGCTGGCAGCCTGGGTACAAGCCCAGGTAAATGCCTGCGCCATCCTTAACTGCTGGAGCACACTGCATGGCAATTTGCATCAGAAATTTAAAGAATGCATTTTAATGAGTTCCTCTGCACCGGCATCTTGCAGGTGTCAAGAGGGAGCCGCATGGATTGATCACGGATTGTTTCTGCTGGGGGGGGTTGGACTTGAGGTTAAAGGACCCCCCCCACACTGCACTGATAGATTCCTCTGCTCTTTCCTAATTAGAGGCAGATAATCACTGTGACAGTGATAAATGCCATTGCGCACAGCACATTAAATGTTACAAATATTACAGCGTTGTTCTCACTGCTGTGTCAAAGCCCTTTGAAGCAAATTCCAGACTGAGAGTATGAAGGAAGGTTGTAAAGTATTTCCTGATAGAAACCCATACGCACCTCAGACAAGGTTACTTCAAGGCCTGCAGATCTCATTAGCAGACTGCTGCTCAAGCAAAGCACTTGTGTAACTTTCTGGTTATGGCTCTTGCAGAGTGTTTAAATCCCAGCAATGTATGGAAGCAGCAATTCAGCATGAACGCCCCGCTGGATGTTACCGCTTTGTTTTCATTAAATTTGTAGGAGTGCAGGGAAACCCCAAATCCAGGAATGAAGGGCACATTTCATAGCAGGTAAATGAAAGGGTTTTTTTCTAATTGCACAGCCTTCAACAAAATGGTTTTAGAACAAAAAGGGATCCACAATCCCGCAGCATTTGAGAGTAACACTGAATTATTAAAGCAAAGGTTTGCCTCTAACTTCAGGCAGTGCCACCCTTGTGGGAGTCCAACACCTCTCCCTGTGTGACAATCCCAGGTCAGACCCTCACACTGAATTGTCCTGAATGCCCACTTTTCTAGCAAAATCATTAAATCACCCCTGAGTACCAAGGGAGCAATTTACCTCCTTCCCTGCCATGCCTCAGACCACTGGGAGCAGAGGGAAGCTTGCTCAGAATCTCCTCAGCCTCTGCAAATGCTGAATGCAGTTTTGCTTCCTCAGACGTCGAGCAGCTCATTTCCCGTGCCCGTGACATCCCCCTGTGTCAGCAGCAGACCCCTGAGAAGCTCTAATGAAGGATCAATAGAAAAATCACATAACATCTTAATGTTAATTTCCTTTCTCACTGTAGTTACGTTATTAGTGTCACACTTCTCGGAAAGGACCATACACGCTACTTGAATGGACAAGCAATAACATAATGAAATTAAATTAACAGCTCTGCGTGTAATAGATTGGAATAGCCTAATTTTAAGTTACGATCATTTAATCTCAAAGACAACCAAGCAAGCAAACATCACATTTTATAGGCATCACTTTATCTTCTTCAAGGTACCACAGAGAGCTGCTGCCTGGGTGCTACGCATAATGTGGACAGCAATACAGTGGAGCAACAGTACAAACTGGAACTTGGTGTGACCATGAAAATAAACCAAGGGATGGATTCTGCCCTCGGCCAATTCAGAAACCAGCTCAACCTCCTTTTGTGCTTCTCTCTTTTCAATTGTGGCTCATCATTGTTCCCCACCGCTGGGTTTCCACATTAGTGACAGCCATGGAGGTGACGTTCCCAGCACATTCCTGCTAAAGGCCCATTTTCTTCTTTCCTGGGGAAATAAAAGCAGTGCTTCCCCCATGGTTATGCTCCTATCCCCCCAAATCCCGCAGCACTCGCTGTGAGCCAAGCAATGCAAGGGGAAAGCACTGCCTCACTGTGGCACCAATGTCAGCGTCACAGTGTGCATGTAAGGATCAAACCAGCTCTAACCAACTTCCCAGCTAAATTATGCACACGTAAAACCTACCAAAAGTAGTGTTTGACTTTGGGAATGGAAGAAAGCAGTGCAAAACTAATCTGCACATCTTTAACTCAGCAACACATTTGCAGGGTAATTACATAGCAGGAACTCTAATGTAATTAAAAATAATGCAATATAAATTGTTGGGGAAATGTAATATTTTAGGCATGCCTTATTCCTTACTCCACTAAAAGCAGAGTTATTTTGATTCAGATCCAGGTGGCAGGAGGTTTGTAAATAAGCCAAAACACTCAGTGTGGGTATTTCATCAACCAGAACGATACAGAAAGACCACTTTGGGACTGCTAACAGCACTGAAACAACCGTATTCATGTTGGTATTCCATTAAAATTTGGGGGATTGCATCAACAACTTCAAGGCTGTCAGTGGGTTTCTCCTACTTTGTCGTTATCTCCAGCTCTGTCACAAGGCAGACAGCACACCCACGAGTCTGTGACATTGATGCTGAGTGTGGACAGGCACTGCAGAGGTCATTCAGGACTGAGCTGCCCCACAAAGCAGTGGGAGGGCACAGGGGCAGCCTGAGACTGCTGGGGACTTTCTCAGCATGGTGGTGTTTTTTGATGCAGTCCCCTATCCTGGCAGAAGCTCTCTCATGTTCATACTGTCTCTCCTGGTTTAAGGATGATTGATACTGCTCCAACTTCCTTTGTCTCAAACCTCACTAACTCGCATCAATACGATTCTTCTGTCCTAGTGTAACCACATCATTCACTTCAAATATGACCAGATATATAAAGATGCAAAACCTTCCAGCACACACAAACGAGGTGCAAAGTACCCGAGTTCTGTCTGTAGGCAAAATCGGGATCTTCTTTATTTTCTCTCTGTTCAGAAGTGTGAAACACAAACCCTTTGTGCAGCCCTGTCAGTGACCTGTCAGAGAAGGTCACCCCCCATCCAGAGAAGCACTGCTGGAGCACACAGTGCTGAGCACAGGAGGGCACTCTGCTCTCTGGCTCGTGCAGCCATTCCCCTTCTTTGCAGGAGCAGCCATGCAGGGACGGCTCCAGCCCTGATGCAGCCAAGAGATGCTGGAAAGGTCACCCTGCCTATGTCTGCAGTGGTTTCCCTACAAGTGTCTATTTTAGGCACCTATGTCCCTCCCATCCTGCTCCTCTTGTCCTTCCCCCTGCACTAGGCATACAGCTACATGCACCTCCAAGAACACAACTCCAAGCCAGGTGCCAATATGCCTATATTCAAATTGCACAACAAAATGCAAGCAGTGAATGCTATACAACCATCCTGCTTTGCAAAGACGCTTACATTGCTTTATTTGCCACTGGCCCCACTCTCCAGCAATTAATGGCACCTAGCAGGGGAAGCTCCAGCTGCACTTCCCCCATTGCTGCTTTTGGAGATTTGTAAAATGATGATGGATGTGGTCAGATCCTGGTGAAACAAGGAAATCTGCTGTGCTCTCCATCAAATACAGCCTTCCAAGATCACTAATTCTGAAGTCATTAAAGCAACTATTCAGACATCTTTTCCTTTTGTTCATAATGCAGGTCTCTTCCGCCTTCCTTCCCTCTTTCTTGTATGTGTGTGTGCCATGATAAAGTGAATTCATTGACCCATGAAAGAAGTTTCAGTTCCTTCGCTGTATCCCAAGAATTTTCTTCCCTGTTTGTTATGGTGGAGGCGTTTCCAGCACCTCCCATCCCACCTCACAGGAACACAGGAAAGCTTTCCCAATCAGTGCATCGTAGATTAATGAGCAATTTCAGCTATCAGCTCCTGTTCTATTACACTGTTGTTAAACATTTCATACTTTTACCCTAAATACTACTGGTACTGAGAAGCAATATCAGTGAAGGACCAGGGAAAGATCCAAGGGAAGCCTCAAGGCTTCCCATGGGTTTCTCCTTCCCAGAGATGCCTGTTACACACAGCCAAGAGGGAGGACAGATCAGGACAGGACAGGACAGACTGCAGTGCATCCCAGAGGTACATGAGGGCACAACAGAAATAACAAGAGGAACAAACAAATAAATAAATAAAAAGTCAAGATGTAACCTAATGAGCTCAGCTGCTACCAGCCTTGTTTTGCCCAGTGACCCAGCAAGGGGATCAGAAGAGCTTCTATGAACCTCATGAAGGGATCTCGATGGGGTGCAGAAGTGGGTTAACAGGAACTCCATGGAGTTCAACAGAGAGAAATACCCCAGGTGGGCAGAAAGATGCTCGTTCCTGCAGGATGGAAAGGTCCAGCTCCCCCAGGCATGCAGTGCACTGTCTATAGATGGTCTGAAGAAGGTATGACATAGTGACAAGCAGAGGCAGCCATGCCCCTTCCTGCAGGTACCCTGCCAAGCCACCGCTCCACCATGAGGAACCAAGCTTTATCCAAACCTCTAGCAAGCTGATTTGGCAAAAAACAGGACATAGATCTGAATGTTGGCTTGCATTTCAGATGTGCATTAAATTTCCCATCAGTGACTCTATCCATCTTTCACTTGCTGTGGAACTGTGTAGATTGTTTATAGATAAATGAGAATGAAATGTAAACTCCCTTCAGATGAGTAAGATATACAGGCCATGTCACTGGGGCTCCGCAGCACACATTTATATAAGACAATGGCCTGCATATGCATGGAAGAGCAGCTATTTCTATTTGGCAGTGACACTTATCCCTGCCTGATATAGAAGTATCATTACAGCAGGCCCCAGCTGGAATTGTTCATAAAGAGCAGGATTTTATTTCAAGTGCACCAGTCTAATTTCAGAGATGTACACACGAGTCTATGAATTTCTGCAGAGATATAATGTTAGCCCGATGATAGTGTATTTTATTAAAGAGAGGCTCTAAAATAGCAATTTCATTATTTCCATTTCTGCAGGAATGGTAACAAATTTTATCTACTTGGCTGGGATCAGTTGGTTGATTCGGGGCTTTCTGTCACCTGAAGAATTGGGTGAAAAAAATGAGAATGTGGCTCATAGGCTCATGGTGTGCCAGGCACCACAGCTGCTGCTCCACACTGGGCTGTGTGATGGGCAGGCAGGGCTGGCAGTTCTGAGGCTGGGATGAAGAAGATGCTCTGAATTAAGAGAAGTTATAGAATGGCCCGGCTTAAAAAGGACCACGATGCTCATCCAGCTCCAACCCCCTGCTGTGTGCAGGGTCACCAACCAGCAGCCCAGGCTGCCCAGAGCCACATCCAGCCTGGCCTTGAATGCCTGCAGGGATGGGGCATCCACAGCCTCCATGGGCAACCTGTTCCAGTGCGTCACCACTCTCTTAGTGAACTGCAGGTGATGACAAGACCACTCCTATGCTCTCATAATATTTGGCTAATTTACGGCATGTTCTTGCTCCTGTGTAGATTTAATCCTGTCAGAGATTTAACCTCTGTGCCGGCAAATGGACTCTTCTTCCAATGGGGGAAGCAGGGGATGTCAAAAAACGGTTCCTCCTGTGCTCTTTTGTTAAAATGGTTCTGTTCAGACAACAGGGATGAGTGGCACAAGGTGGGCTTCACCAGCACATCTCCGCTGGCTGCAGAGTAACTAAAAAAATAACAATGGGGCACAGCTTTATGGGCTCATTCCCTTTGCCGCACACCACCCTCCTCTCCCAGCCAAAGCTTCTGCATTTCCAGCCATCCCCAGGCTTTGCCAGCACTGACGCTCCCTTCAGGTAAGAGGATTTTTAGGTTTTCCAGTCAAGATCGATGCACCTGAGCACCTTCAGCGACCAGCAGCCATATTCTGCTCACAGCGTCAGGAGGAGGATAGGCAGGATGCTAAATAACTCGGCTGCCATCTTTCCACTCTCACTGTTGCAAATTGAGAGCTTTCCAAAGACAGTCCCATTATTAATGCTGTAAATCTGTTATACGTTTTATTCAAACATGCAGACAGGGATCCACGACCCTTGTGACAGGTAATTTACTGTAAGGGACTTACAGGAGAAACCTTGTAAATCAGTTTGCCATGTTTTAAGAGATAAAATTCTCAGCTTGAGATGAAATAAATTATCTTTCTTCCTGTGCATGTGAGACTGGGGAAGGACCACAGGTTTAAGATTTTATTAGCACCTGAACCACTGGGACAGTTGGCTGCTGGGTCTTACTCTACTGCTTTCTATGCTTTGTGAAAGAGATATCTTTGTTTTCCTTGATCTTTTCCAGGCACAAATGAAAAACAAAGATGCAAATGCATTTTTCTGATGTGGGCATTTTTCCTTTGTGATCACTGAACAAAGAGCTCTAATTTCTCTTTTCATTCTGCAGAAAAGACCCTCCAAACACTCGGGTTCTTCATTCAAAGGCAGCGCTGCTCCTTATTGTGTGCTGGGACTGCTGCAGCCCATCTCCAGGCTCATCCTCCACACATCTGTGTTGGATTTGCAAATTCAGGCAGTGAGCAGCACTTGTACACCCACACCTGCAGGTCTGCCTGCAATGGGCATGGAGCAGCAGATGGTGAATGTTGTCACAGAGCCCCTACCTGCACAGAGATGTGCTGGTGGAACACACTCATGTGCTTCCATTCAGAGTTTTAAACCAGCCCAGACCAACCTTTCTGCTGCTGTAGGTTCGGTTATTCGTTCTCTCACATAGATTGTTAAGGATCTGGATGAACACTTTGCATGAATGTCAGGGATGCCAGGCAATGCCCAGCACTGACATCAGCACGGTGTGATATCCTCAGCCACAGAACATCCGCTCTCATGCTCCTGACCTCCCACCCCACCTCCCTGTGCTTCTGGGACATGAAATGCAGGTAACAGCACGGCTGGCATCACCTGGTGTTCTCCTGTACCGCTCCCTGGAGCAAAGATGGGATCAGCAAGACATTTCCTTTTTCAAAACCACGTGCATAATAAGCTCAATAACTGCACCCAAGAGCAGCTTGACAGGCAGAACCATGAAGATATTAAAAATGGGCATAAAACTGAGGTCTTGAGGAGGAAGCAGAGAGAAAAAAGACTCCAAAACCAAACCCAGACATCCTGGAAAGTAAGGACTGAGGATGAAGTACATTAGGAACAATACAACAGGTATCTCTGTACTGAGTGCAAGGGCACCTGGGCTGCAATAATTCTCAGTAACCCTCCTTAATCCTCTTCTTGAACTGAACTGCACAGTACAAGCAGCGTTGAGTCCAATTCAAGTAGAGAAGCAACAATATAGGCTAATCTGTGAAAAGCTTGTTTTTAACATCACAGGTCTAACATATGTATTACAATATAAACTGTAGGAGTCTACAAACTGTCTCGGGCCTCGCAGAGCTCCATATGCTCCATCAGTAATTATTTCAATCCTAAAATATTTATTGGGTTGGATTCTCATGCTGACTGCACAGCAGTGAGCAGCACAAATCAGCTCCTCCTGCCTGCACAGGGCAGCACCGTGCCAAGCACCCCACCAGTCACTGCCTCAGGTCAGCACAGCACATGCTAAGTCATTGCAGACCATCTCTCTTTTTGCTTTCTCTTGGTGCTTCTGGTTCTTAGCCAGAGAAATGCATGGCATCTCATGACGAACGACTTCCATTTCATTAATTAATTTCTTTGTGTTTAAATTCAGAGTGGAGAAGTGAAATCTCTTCCAGCTTGGCGCAGGGCAGCTCACAACTCTGCTCTCCGCAGCATCATTTCACATTCATGAAATAAATGAAATACGTAATTGGAAAACTTGAAATGAATTTCAAGCCCATTAGAAACAGAATAATATTTACTCCAAATGGCGACGTTTCTCATGAGATAAGAAAAATACACAGAATCCTACAGCAGTTCTGCTGGCCTAGAATGAATTAGGAGTGAGAAAACAGCCGTGGGTTATGGTGTAGGACTTCACCATCAGAGCTCGTAGTCCACATCAGGCACATAATTCCCACCAGATAATACAAGAAGTTTTACTACAAGTTCTTCAGCACTGGATTTAGGAGCTGATGATGCCTCCAAAGAGCCAGAGAGTTGTTCAGAGCAGTGGTTTCTCCTGCACAGCTTCTACAGCACTGTTTTTAACCAACTCCGTATTACATGGAGAGTTACAAAATGAACACATCCACAGTGGTGCAGAAGGTTTCAAGAGAACATCTCAAAAGAACACGGGAGATCACTGTGCTGGCATTATGGATGTTTCAAAAAGCACATCTATACACACAGACAAGATACGTGTATGAGGCTCAGACCATTTTGCTGCAGCTGGATATAAAGAGTCCTAAGGCCTGTGGGAACCCATCACTTTCCGCTTCTGTTGCTGAGGTTTCAACGCATTGCCCTCAATCTGTTTGCTGATTCAACAGGAAAGAGCCTTAAACCATTCTATTTTTTTTCTTCCATCACAGGAACTATTTTTGGTGTCCAAAGCAGGTCAGGAAGGAAAACAATACTGGGATGCAGAAAATGAAATCTCAGAAGAGCTGAGATCCTGCTAGTCCCCTCAGAGTGGGAACATCTTCATTACCCAGTGCCACTGGTGCTGCTTATCTGTAATGCTAATACTGGCAAGCACGGGCTCACATGCAGCCCACCTGCTGACACACTTCCCATTGCTTCCCACTAGCAAAAAGCTCAAAAGTTCTCCAGAAACAAAGTGCTGCCAAACCAATACCCTCATTTAGCAGCAAAGAAGTGTTCTGCAAATGCACAGTGAAGCGCTACCTGGCTCCCTTTGCAGACCCCAGCAATGCACACAGGCAGACTGCTGAGTCCTTTAATTGATGCACAGAGCTTCTCCCTTCGCTCCTTTCCCTCATTCTCGTAAATCCCTCTTCAATTTGTAAAGAATATGCTCCCGCTGGGACCCCTGCTAACCACCTTTTCTATTCTTACAAGGCTTCTCTTGCTATGGCAGCTACTGCCACGACATTTATTTTCCACAATCATTAAAGAGTAAAAAAAAAAAAAAGAAAAGGGATTTTGTCATGTTGAATGAGCTCGGATTTGAATCTTTATCTGATTTTCAGGCCTGATATATGAATCCTTCTAAGTTTCCTTTTCTGTAGCTCCACAGTTATACTCTTTCATATAAAATATTTGCTAAAGAACCCACACGCTGCTCACAAAATACTATCTTCCACTGAATCAAGGCATTATAATAAGCCAAGCGGTGTGTATTGTGCTATGTATGTGATCACTCAACTCTGAAATAGTTTCCACTGATGCCGTGCACAGCAAGAACTAACAATCCCGCTGCAAATCAGGTAATTTGTTTTGAAATATCACCAGTTAAGTACTGCAGCGCTTTCTTTGATGGTCTGGAGTCTGACCTGAGCTGGGAGAGTCTTTGCTCTCACTGGGAAAACCAGCATCAGCCAGCCTGTGCTGGGAATAAAGCAAGTCATGCTGTGAGCACTGGCTGCTGATGGCATACCCTGCTCACACAATGAAGGGGATGGTCTTCATGTGAGCTTCCAAAAGTCATGTGGAAGAGAGAGTCAGATCCAGCAAATTCAGATTAATGGAAGGTTGGTTGTTTGGGATACAGATGAGGGTGCATTATTTTTGAGCCTAGATTAAGAGAGATGGACATCAGGAGAGAAAAGGCAAAGGTTAAAGCAAGGCATTCATAAAGAGACGGTGTTACTTCTCATTAAAAATGTTTTCAGCTTCTAAATTGGGCCTGCATTTTAAGGGTGATGGGCAGCGATGTACACTCAATACGTTTCCTACAATAGCATGAAAAGGCAAAGATGTGCTGTAGGGCTGCGTATGGATTTCCAAAATTGTAGACTGCTTTATATGATTAGAGCAATCAGCTCTTTCCTGGAGGGACAGAAGCATTCTGGTAAACTACAGCTGACACATATAATGAACAATTCCATTTCTTGAAGATTCAATAAGCGATAATCTGAAGGGTAAAGTTCCCTGTTGCTGACAGCTGCCAGGTGAGAAAGGGGATTTGGTTTTATTAAAGACAGAGCAAGACCAAAAGGTTTGTATTCACAGGGATCTAAGCAAATACACGCTGACAAGTTCAACATTTTGGGTGGTTTTGATAACACGTGAGTCCAACTTTTGCAAGGTTATAAAACATCTCTACCATTGACAGCCATGAGCTGCTGTACACAACAGATCTGGTGACTTTGGGTACAGGGTAGGACACAGACCTGTCAGATTTAATGCTGAATGATGGAATGAAACACTGATGTTGGGCAGCACTGAGCTAGAAGACATTGGTATCAATGTAACTCTGTGACCATCTATTAAACTCTGCAGAGATCCACACCAGGCTTGCCATCCCACTCCGCATCAGCACACTGTGGCCCGACTACCCACTGTACTCATTTACACTGCTGTGTAAATGATTTGGTTCCTTTCAGTGTGACATCCACAACTGGAAGGACTTACAGCTGCATTACAGCTGCACCTCCTTGCTGTTCCACAACTGTTAAAAATCACGACGTTTATAAAATTATTCTCTAAAAAATACAACAGTTCTCCGGCAAAAATTGCTTTTGTACCGATGATAAAGGAAACAAACCAGCCAAAGATAAAACCACAGCACTGAAGCTAATAATGCACAATGTTCAGGCACTGGAGCTTTCTCCTTGCACTGCAAACACCGCCGGACACCTGGAAGTTATTAGATACAGTAATCATTTCTACTTTGCCTCCAGTCTACATTTTTCCTCTGGGTCACTCGTGAGACATTTTTAATCCTATTAAAAAAGAAATCTAATTCAGAAAGTATTGATTCCAGATATCTTTTTATCTTCCTGACTCCCAGCCCTCCTGGGTTGCAGCACTGTCCCAGCCGACACAAAGGTACACGGAAGGAGCTCACGTGCCCCACATCTCACCATCACCTTTTTCCTTTTACAACCAGAAAAAAAGCAACCCCTAAACCTGGACAAAACATCACAATAATGTAGGTGGTGCTTCACAGCCAGAGCAGCGCTCGGCCAAGAAGCCCTCGGTTGGCTCTCCCATATCAATGAAGAGCACAGACGATGACACTGACCTTGTGTTGGCCATGGATCCTCTCAGAGGTATTGATTGAGGTTTTTCCCACTGACTTCAGTTTTTACTGAGTGGTGACAACTTTCCCAGTCCATCAGATGGAATGAAAGCAGAGCTAATATATCATCTTCCAGATGAATGGAAAACTCAGGCGGCTCTCAACTGACTGCGAACATTAAAAGTCTCATCTATCTCTTGGCAGTCCAGGTATAAACCGTGGCTACTTGGCCAAATCCCAGCTTAGTTAATTACAGTCTTACATAAAATAATATCCTGTCTAATTTAATCGGGGAATGACATAACAGAGGATTTATACTAATCAGAAAATTCCTGAATAACAATTCATTTAAGAAGCAATTTCATTATGGATTTCTACGTATTAGTGGAAGTTTTCATTAGAAATGTAAGCTGTAACCGTCACCTTATTACATTTTTGCAGTCATCCATCCTAAGGTTTAATATGATTGGCACCACTGTAGTATCTGAGCATCTTCTATGTGAAATCAATAGCAATATCAAAGCCCCATAACTTGATAATGAAGTCCCCAAAAGGAGAGTAGAGCCAAGATTCTTTCTCTTGCACATCTGTTCTTTTATTTAACCATTTTAATTTCAAGGTTTTACTTGTGTGTAGTTTTATGGTGTGGGTTTTTTTTCACTTCCTGCACTGCCCACGGCATTCAGCCTGCGCTGCGCATGGGCCGTAATACAACTCCAGTATTTTGTGTGTCTCATGTGTCAACAAGTGCAGCCCAGAAGGAGCCGCAGCCCCATGCAATAACGTCACTGCATGAGGAGTCTACAGCTGGAACAAAAGCTGTGTGACAGCAGGGAGCAGCACACCGCGTGCTGGGAGTGGCACATCTCCCACCCCACACCAGCGTCCTCCCTTCTTATTTAATGCTGGGAAAATAAATTTCATTGTAACAAGAAGCTCAGATAATTTCCTCGCCGAGGTTAGGCGCTTCCTTGACTACACCAAGTGCTACTTCTAGCAATAATGCCTTAAATCTCCCTGGGCAGGGTTTGATGGCGCAGTAATAAAAATGTCTGTGCCCTGTTTATACCTCAGCTCCTGCTCCTGCAGCAGCGGTGATGAACAGCGCGTCAGACTCTCTGAGCACAGAAGCACCCTGGCTGCCATCCCTGCCGGCTCACGGCTGCTCGCCTCCTGTTTATTACTTTCTTTCATTGGAAAATCAGATTTGGGTACAGCAGCATCTTCCAGAGGGTCTGCACAACAGATAACACGGAGCTGCACCAGCTCATCTCTGCCACAGAAGCAATGGCTGATGATGACTATTAGTGTTCAGCCACATTAGCTCCACTGGGAACAAACCTCACTGCAACGTGGCTGATCCAATCATGATGGCAACTCCTGCTGTTAGTTTTGTCTTTGCCCCCCCACTCCCTGGAACTGATCAATTTGGGCACCAGCTCATAAACATCATAAACAAATATACTTCCTGCCACACGTGCAATGGGTATGCTTGGCCATTTAAGAGGGGAGTGGACAGCTGTTTTGAAGAGAACATCATAATGATGCGATTTTTTCCCCCCAGTTCTTTTGAGTGTCAATAACCCTGGAAAAGCCAGAAATTCAGGATTCAAACTGATGTGGGTACCTCGGTGCCAGATCTGCAGACACAGAGAAAGATGAGAAAGGATGCTGTCACAAAGAGGGATGTTCCCCCCCTTTCTAACAGAACTCTGTCTCAAAAGGTCAAAGCCATTGGAAAACCAGTTTGGTTGGCATGGGACAATCCTTCCTCTTGCGCTGATAGCAATTAACACAGAAGAAGAGATCAGAACTACACTGTTGCCAAGGACCCGGGACTAGTAATTGAACCTCAGTGTGCAGGCAGCACTGTGAAACAACAAAGTATAGGGTGAAAAAGGCAAATTCAACCCCTGGATGGTCAAGGATGAGGCTCCACATCCTAGCTCTGCTCCTGGGCCACCACATCAGGAGGAGAATCCCAGCACAGAGAGAGAAGAGCAAAGAACCAAGCAAGGGATGCTCTGTAGGCGCTGACCCTCAGATGATCCCTCTGCAGGAGCTCTGGGGCTGTCTGGGTGCAGTGCTCACTTTGCATTTTCAGCATGTGTGAAGAAGCCCATGAAAGCAGGCAGCGTATCCCCATGGAGTCACCGAGCAGCCCATGTGCTCCTAAGGGCATCCCAAGGCTCCCCAGCAATGAGTCCTGAACATCATTTCTCCATCTTGGTTACACAGCTCAACTGCACACCTCATTTACGGGAAGTGAGATAAGGGGAGCCTGGCCTGCGGGGAGTACGGAGCCCGAAATTCATTTCATTTAGCTCACAGGCACGAGACTTCCTTTTCTGCTGAATTATTACTAGATAGCATTAAGATGTATGGCCTGCCAAATATGTTTAAATGACTTTTTGGTCTCCATCATCACCATGAGAAAGCTAACAAGATCTATCCAATCTATCTAAATAGAGATGGGAGGGGGCTGGGAGGAGATGGCAGGACTTAATGAAGCCATGAAGAACTGAGCCTTTTGAAAGAGCCGATAGACACGAAATAAGTAAACATAAAGCAGTAACAATGGCACAAATGCCTTGCAGGATTCTCAGAGTGCGCCTGTTAGAACAGCTGGGTGTGTTTATTCTCCCTGGTCTCTAGCCAGATCTCTGGTAGATCTGCTCACTGACAGAAGCACCAACACAAACTAATTAAAGAATCAAAACTCCCATAGAAAACTGCAGATTTACGTACTTCTTACGTAACGAGTAAGCAGCACAGATTAAAGACAGGAAAGTGAATACATCTCTGAAAGGGATAATGAGCAAAGGCAAATGTGCAAGAGAGGAAACATAATTTTAAAGCCTATTACCGGTGGGTACTCCTGTAAGTGACATAATTAAGGAATACAGCACATGCTTTCCTATTTCAGGTCAGGACAGAACTTCCTGCACCTCCCACGTCCACTGTGTGCATTTTTTTACCAACATGTCAGCAGAGACCAACAGAAAACGCGGAGGGAAAAGCCCCTGCCATGCTATGAGATGCATCGGTTTAATGCAGCTCTGCTTGGTTTGGTAACTGCACTGCTGCCCCCGAGGAGGGCTAAAATACAGAAAACCTCTCTGGAGAAAGCAACTGGTTTGAACTGTATTTTTATGCAAATAACGTAAAGATAAAATCTGTGTCCTCTCTTAATATATTTCCGCTTGTCCACAGATGCAATAAGAAGAAGCCAATTGAAAGCTTTTCATCCCTCCAAGAAAGAAAGTCTGAAAGAAAAATGAGTGCTCCACACAAAGCTGAGCAGCCAATTTGTTAAGCATCCGTGCAAGTTCCTTCTGCTTGGAGCAACAGAGCAATCCCAACCAGGGCTGCATCCTGCCATGTGAGCTGCATCAGGATTAATTAGCTTGCATTATGATGTCTGGATGTAAGGAGGGCGAACAAATGAAGTGGCCCTTTCTCTGGGTTTGGTCAGGAGGAAGCTGAGGAGGCTCTTTTGTCTTCTGTGAGGGAACAGACAGCTTAAAGGTGAATCAGCTCAGCTGCTCCTCATCTCATGGACTGACTGAGATGACAAACTTAATGACAAGCAAAGCAGGGACAAAAGGTATGGAACAGTGACAGTGAGAAATGCTGAAACTGCACTGGGTGAACTGCTTGGACTATTATCCTTTAAAATCTTTCACAAAATAAAAGCAGATGAGCAGTGTCTATTCCATGATTAACCAGGATGTTCTACCAAGGAAAGCAAAGCATCCTTCACAGCTCACTCAATGCTGTTACTGTTATTACGAAGGAAGGTAACAAGGCAGCAACTTAACAAGGAACACCGGTGCATCTGCTTACACTCACAAAGGAGCATCTCCATAGCACTGGGGTAGCTGTCAGCACCAGCACTGCTGGGTCAGCATTGGTGCCCAAATCAGTGTGGGCTCTCAGGGATGCTGTGTGCTGCAGGAAGCTCAGCAGAGCTACACTGAGATGTGGTCCCCTCCTTGCCTTCCTGCAGGAACACTTGCACACAAAAACCATCTTTTTGTTGCTCTTATTTACCGTTCCCATCCAGGCAACACAATATGAAAAGAGCCGTTCTTCTTCCTCCCATGACATGGTTGGTGATTTAAGGGACCATTGCTGCTGTTTAAAAAATTCCCTCCAAGGGAACTGACAGGTGGTTCGCTCCGATAGATTCAGGTTCACTGATTTAAGGACACAGCCCTGGAGCACAGACAGCACCTCACTCCCTTGCTGATTGTTTCCTACAAGGTACGTTACAGTTTGTGGCAGGCAGGCAGGCAGACTGGCTGCCCCATGTGCTGCAGGGCCCACGGGCTGAATGCTGCCTCAGAAACTCTTTTGCTGAAGAATCTTTTCCATCTGATTTCTTCATCTTCTGCCACCATGAGCTACAGAAGAGCCTAACACAGCACCTTTCTACAGCAATGAAATGATGCGTTCTTTTGGCAAACTTTTCCCTCGTGGTGCAGGGTAAAAGCCTCAAACTTTTACAATCACACTTAGGTTACGTCTACATGTTGCAATAAAACAACATTTCAGTCACAGCAAAATTTGACACCTTGGTCCTATGGTTTCTTGGCAGCCAGAGGGTTGAAAACTTCTCAGCACTTTCCTTCAGCCTCTCTGTAAGTCACTCCCTGTTATTACAGACACTTTCAGGATCTGCCACTGCAAAAGCAGCACCCAGACAATGCTACAGCACTTATGGGAGAGCCCAGGAGAGCCCTGCGGTGCTGACTGCATGACAAGCACTTCTCTGAAGGACAAAGGATGACACTGCGGATCTTTAAACCCAAAGCCAGGGCTGTAGGTGGTTTCTCTCAGCACAACTGCCAAGAGCCAAGCACTGCTGAGGGGTGGAAAATGCAAAAAGAAGGTAAATAGTATTGAAAAAAAAGGAATGTCTTTCTGAACAATGACAGCATAACGCAGCACAGAAGCCTTTCCTTCAGACAGCAACTGCTCTGCAACTGAAAGCAAAAGCAGAGGGAGAGCGCAGAGGAAAAGCTCAGTTGGCTGTGGTGCTCAGGGCCATGACTTAGCAGAGGGCTGTTAGTTAGGCTAATACGGCTAGGTTGCAGTTGGACTTGATTATCTTTAAGGTCTTTTCCAACCCAAGCAATTCTATGATTCTATTCTATGATTCTATGATTCCAGGTGTGTGCTCCTGCGCTCCAGAATTCACCAATTTCCTCCCGTTTAAATCAATCATCTTCATTTTGTATTTCCTTTTCATATTAACAAAAGGACAAGGATCAGCAGATTTCTTGAGCAGTGCAATAAGATCCCAGTAATAACTTGCGGGCAGCTTTAGGAATTAGTACGAAGAAGAGGAGGCAGGAAAGCTACTTCTGTCTTACTACTTCCAGCCATTCTTCAAACTCAGCTTGATGTGCTTTGCTCTACAAACTCAGGCTCCAGCCAAGTTGATGGGTAAAATCTGAGGAAATTTCCTGTCACTTCCATTTAACTCAAACCTGCAATGTGACCAGATTGGGATGCTGACACTGTACTTTTGTTCGAGCATATGAAATGGTGAATATTCTTCCTCCATTAAGGACGACTCTCCCCAGTGCCTCATTCTCTGCCAAGAAACGCCTCTCCCCCAGCACAGCCAACCCAAATTAACACACTATCACAAAGACACATTCCTTGGCAGCTGGCATTTCCATGGGACCACTGACAGTCTCCAGCCAGTGCCGGACACACCACAATTCAGGGTGAAGCTGCAAAGAAGCAGTTATAAGAAAATTACATGACATGAATTCTGTGTGCAACTCTCAATTTCCTGCCCACTGTAATGAGAGAAGAACTCCTGAAGTGTTATTTCCATATCCCCACCTGCTGTGGCACAAGGAGCTAATGGTGACACGGAACCGCCTAGGTAGAGCTTGCAGCATAGGAATCTTGCTTGCCTTATTGAAGTAGCAGCACATTCCTTTCTGCTCTGGACAGGGAAGGGACACTGGAGACTGTCCACAACAAGTCCTGCAGCAGGTATGGCTATGGGGGATTTATTTCAGTGGTGAAGCAATTTCATTCTCACTCTGATTAGGAACAGATCTGTGAAACAAGAGACAGAGATTACCCCAGAACCTTCCAGACCTTCATTGTCTGAACTGTAGAGAGGTACTGTAGCCCCTGACAGCTGACGCCCATCTTCTATCAACACAGGATCATTTCCAAGTAGGAACAATGTTTTCAAAACATCTCTAAGATATTCATGGTCAATATTTATCAAGAGATATGCGAGGAGGAGGCTTAGAAGTCCTTTCATGGGCATTGCTCATGTTCCTCTTGTGCCATCATTTGAACACCCTCCTCTCCATATCCACAGCAGAAAGAGACAGGTATGAAAAAATACAAGTTAACTCAGGAAAGACAGGCAGCCAGGCAAGGGCAGGGAAAGGCAGGGAGATGGCAATAAAGCACGGTGTGTGAGGATGCTGCACCTGCTTTGTGCTCTGCTGAGTTCTACTGACCTGCTGGAGGCAGCAGTAATGCTGCTAACAAAGTAATGAAATAGATGCATTGATGAAAAAGATAAGAATAAGAGGAAAGCAGTTTCTGTTGCTTTTAGTGTTGCTGTCCCTTTAGGCTGTCATTAGTTTATTTATTCACTGCAAAGTAGTTATAGGCTTGTGCCAGTGGGATTAGACAGCCAGAGGTCTTACCAGCTTAAACCTGGGGGTGACAAAGCAATTTGGTGTATGCAGAATTTGCATTTCTTGTATAAACTTGGTACGAGTGACAGATTCACAAAACAAATGAACCAAATCTGTTATTTCAAGTGACTAAAAATGGTTGTCATCTGACATCTTGGGAAGCCAACGTGACCTTGGTTGGGCGTCTCCACTCTACTCCTATGGGGCATCATCCACAAAAACTAATGACTACAACAACTGTTACAATAACTGCAGGAAGCCAAAAATCCCTACAAGAAGCGCAACTATTTCACCAGATATTTTAACCTTTTCTATGAGGCTTATATGTAGTCCTCAAGGTAAATTATCCAGAACAGTGAGAGAAAAACAATGAAATTGCTTTGCTGCAGGCCCTGTTGTTTCTTCTGAAGTTTCTTTTGTTACAGGAAATTGTGGATCAATTAGCAATTATTTTATTTTTATTTTGTGGGCAGAAGAATGTTGCAAAGCAGCAGGATGAGAGAGAGTTATGCTGCACCAGGGGAGGGGCAACTTGAAAAATGCATTCTCCAGAAGAGCAGTGATGTGCAGGCACAGCTGCCCATGGAGTGGGGACATCACTGTCTCGGAGGTGTCCCAGAACGTGGAGATGTGGCACACGGGGACATGGTCAGTGAGCATGGTGGGGTTGGGGCTGGACTTGGGGATCCTAGAGGTCCAACCTGAATGATTCTCTGAAAGTCTGATGCAAGATCTGCAACTCAGCTGCCACACGGGAGCATTGCAGCGATGGTTCTGTCCAACACAGCACAAAGCCCCTGAGTTCCCCCCTTAAAGGAAATTGCACCTGTCAAGTCCTCCCCTGCCTCACATTTAACGAAGGGAAAGCTAATCAATGAGTGCTTGGAGCTGCTGGTCTTCTCCCATGAGTCAAAAGAAGGAAGCTAGCCTGCCACTCTTCTTTATTTTTTAAAGCTATTGTATGCGTGATGCCTATTACAGGGAAAATCTTTTATTCCCCAATGTCCTCTGTTAAAGAGCTTTTACAGAAAAGGAATCCAACAGTTCATTACTTCTATCTGCTCAACATACTTTTGACATAATTGTATTAGTGCCCAGTTGCAGGGCTTGAAAAGGGAAAGCTGAAAAACAGCTTTTTGCCGTCGGTTTATTTATTTGTGGGAGTCCTGTTTGTGTACCAGAATACAAAGCATGTTATTTGCAGTTCATATAATTTGTTTAATGCACTGCGTTCGAGAGGCCACCCGTGCTAATGCAGCAAAGAAGTAAGCGGGTTACTCTCTCACTGCATTTAAGAAAGGAAAAAAACCTACTTTCTGAGCCAAATCCCTCCTGTTGCTGCACTCAGCTCTCACCAAATTCAAGCCTGTGAGGGAGTAGAGGAAGGGAACTGGGGAAGGGGAGCGCCTGGGGGCTGCGAGGGGCACACAGCGAGGAGGGGATACCAGCAGCACCAACAGTGCTCACCTGGATGCCAGCAGCCCACTTTGTTTTCTCACTGCCTAGGTGCCTGTCTCCATCCTGGGTGCTCGATAACAACAGAGGGAAGTGCTGCTTGCTGGAAGAGGCAGTACATCAGCAGCCTGCTCCAGCCATGGCCACAAACCCCCCTGTCTGACAAAGAAAATGCATTTCTGTTCTCACCGAAAGCTATTTGACTCGGTAGCTGTCCATGCATCACCACAAGATGAATGAGTGTTATGGCCATTATAAGTTGCTTTCATCTTCCATTCAGCTATAGAAGCTGGATGTCAATGCATTAATTACAATCCACAATGCCTGTTCATCACATTACACTGAAGTATTCAATAAACACCAATTAACATATTGGAGCCTTTCCACGAACACATCTTGCCTGACTTGGAGCGAATGGATTCATAAAAACACATCTTAAAACCAAATAAGGAGGAAAACAACAATTCTGTAACAAATTTAGACCTGGACACGCTATATTTTAGCAGATGATTGGTTGGTAAATTGCATTTAAAAGCAAAACAAGTCTATTAGCTCTGCCAGAAGATGCATTACGCTTCCCAACAGGCTCCAACACACTCCACCTGAGTGAAACACACGTATGTTTGGTAGTTCATAATGCACTTACACCGGCTAACGGTGAAATAAAACCAACAGCAATTAGTGCCAAAAGAAGTGGAGACGTGCTCACTCCAACAGTCAGTACTCATGCCCATTTTATACCTTCTGAAGCCCATAAATCTCCATCAGGGTTTATGTCTGGGGCTGAAGACAGGCAGTGCTGACTCCTGCTACAGCAGACTCTGGCACAAAGCTCTTTTTCTTAATATAATAAAGTGCCTCTGATACCAGTGATAACCAAATGCAACCAGATGCTGTCACTACTAATGAAACTGCTTTGCTTTTTTGTTCCAGAGGAGTACAAACCCAATTCAGGGATGCATGCATTATCAGCTACCAGTGGGAAATCCACGCATCCCCAACCAAGCATGGGATCACAGTCCAGGATAGTCATCCTGTGCAGGACTTGCATGTTAAAGAACATGCCAGCTTTCCCTGGATCACTACAGAATGCCTAAGAAATGAGATGTGTTGTTTCTGATGCATCAGAACTTCCTGGTGTAAGTGAGGAGGGGAAGAAGATTTGGCAGCCATCAGCCTAGGAACACTGCTTTCTTCCAAGCAATTAGGCCCCATGGATGGCTCAATTCTAACTTAATTGTTATAAAGAGCAGGAAATGATGATTTTACACGTGGACTAACAACCACAAATGAGAAGACCGTCCTTGAGAGAAGCCCTCCCCTGAGCTTTCTGGGAAGCTGCTTTCTAGCAAGGGACACAGCATGGCATTCTCCTGCTTCATCATATGAGCATTAGCCAAAGTATTCCTTCCAGCCCTCGATTTTATTAAGAGTATTCAAGAGGTCTGTGCTAATGGAGATAGATTAGACAACCAGAACAACATTAAGCCTGGACAGGCAGCAGTAGCGCTGCGTTTTCTCTCATCAGATTGCTACAGGCTCAGAATACAGCTCCCGAAATTTCACGGCAGAAATGATTTGTTTCTCCCCAGGCAAAGGGCTCCTTAGATCAATAGCCTTAGGGAGGTGAGTGGAATATAAAAGGGAGACATTCGTGCAGCAAAATTTTTAGGATTCTACCTACGAGAGCTATCAAACAGCAGCCGTGTGACTGGATATTCAACATATGCAGATGACAGCTTTTGTTGTAAAG
Source organism: Excalfactoria chinensis (assembly GCF_039878825.1). Taxonomy (NCBI): domain Eukaryota; kingdom Metazoa; phylum Chordata; class Aves; order Galliformes; family Phasianidae; genus Excalfactoria; species Excalfactoria chinensis. The sequence goes on from NC_092837.1 coordinate 2,064,099, forward strand.
AGGAACGTGGGGGTGGGGGTGGCACTGCCTGAGCCCAGCTGATACATGGCAGGACTGGTAATAGATCCTGGGCCCTCACAGCCCCAGGACAAACTAATATGCTTCCCCCTCACCCACACCCCTCCTTATTTTCTTTTCTTTTTTCCTTTCTTTTTTTGCTTTCCTACGTGAACAGCAGCAGGGAAATCCAGGCTGGGACTGCAGATTTGGTTTTGGCCAAGTGGGGTTTGATGGATAACCTCACGGTACAACAAAGCACTGCACAAAGCTGTGTTTTCTACACAGTTCAAATGAAGCACGCATGACATGGAGAATCAGGTCACAGAGCCAGACAGGAGAAGAGACAGTCAGGGGAAGGCAGGTTGGGCATCATCTTGCATCCTGCAACTTCAAAACCAGTCTCTGCCTGAATGCAATCTGAGCAGCAGCTCCAGCAGAGCGGAGCCCTGCACTGAAACCACACAGAATCCAGGAAAGCCCCGTGAGATACAGCTATACAGCTATACAGCTCGTGTTGAAATACGCCCTGAAAGCATGTTTTGAAAGTTACCAGTGTCTTTCAAGCTCCCTAATGTTCCATTTAATTTCGCATTTCAAAAGCACCTATAGCTTCTGTGATCACAGCGTGAGGATATTTTTACTCTCCCTTTTCACCCTGCTCCGTTTTTGGTGCTTTGCTTTGGAATTAATGTTATTCCCACTCCTTTACATGCTCCCACCTGTCCCCCCCTCCACACACCAGGGGAGGTTCGGGTTGGATATTGGAAAGAGTTTCTTCTGAGAAGGAGTGGAGAGGCATTGGCACAGATAGCCCAGGGAGTGGGGGAGTCCCCATCCCTGGATGCATTGAAGGGAAGGGCAGATGGGGTACGAAGGGACCTGGTTAGAGGGCAGTAATGGTGGTGGGTGGATGGTTGGGCTTGATGACCTTAGAGGTCTTTTCCAACGTTAATGATTCAATGATTTCACAGCCTCTCCAGCAGTTCTCTGGGGCTGTGATAAAAAGTGCTGCAGTGTTTCAGCTGGGTCAGCATCAGTGGGTACCTGCCAGCTTTTCTGTAGTCCGCTTTGCATGGCGAATGTCAACCAAAAAGAAAAGCCACAGACTGGCACACACTTAGCACGTTTCTTTTTGCTTCCTGTAAATCACAGCCACGGATCCCTTCTGCAGACAGTGAGCTCCCAACAGCGCGCTGGGATGCCCTAGTGATGCATAGGGTCTGAGTGTGGCATAAAGCACGAGGTCAGAACCATCCTTTCAGTTCATCCTATTCAATTTCCAACTGCTTTTTTGTTTTTTTTTCTTTTTCATTTCAGTTCCTATCAGGACATTCTGGATTCGTCAAGGAGATTTTCTCCTGTGAAGAACATGAAATAATAACATCTCAGCTGTGGCTCTACATAAATCGTATCACTGCACTGGGGATACGGACTGTACTCAGTAATTTTCTGATGGCTGCTCTGGCATTTTGATTATAAAATTAGCACTGCAGCTCTGTAGTGCTATGCAGTATCAATGAAGCATGTGCTAAATGAAGCAGGAACCGGCTGATGGACAGATCTCAGGGAGCAGTTCCCACCGGGGATCGCTATAATGGGGCTGTTTCAGTGGCATCACACAAAGCTGAACCTAAAAGGCACCATCAACTCCAGAAAACAAATACAATGCAAACCAAGGAGAGGTAGTGGCAGCCAATGCATCTGAGACAGATGTTGGGTGACCTCACGGTATGTTAAGGAACAGTTTTGGCCTTCGAATTAACGGATCTGCTGAAGCAGTTGAGGAAAAAAAATAGGGAGGGCATGTAGATGGAGAAGTGACACAAAGCAGCCATGAGATGCCATGCCTGAAAGTGCAAACAGAGCACACAGCAGCGTTCCTCATATGAATGCACGTTTCACAAGGCAAACACAGCTCTAGCACTTGCTGACCATCATTTCCCTCATTTTTAGAAAAAGAAAAAAAACACCATATTTTTGCTTCGTGACTTTGCTTCATTTGTTTCCCAAATTCCTTATAAAGACACAAAAAAAAAAAAAGGAATGGCAATGTGGGAAGTCTAGGTCTGACTGCAAAACCAGCTCTGCTTTCCTAGGAATGGAACAAAGCTGTAGGACAGCCTGCAGTTCCACATCCCCAGCCCATTGAAAATGCAGATTGTCACATACAGATCTCCACCGGTGGGATATGAAGGCGTGGATGCCACTCTGAAGGGCTGTCAGTCATCTCATGAGCTCACCAACATTTGTATTTGCTGTTCACTGACGTAATTTTGTGTCTGCAAGCAACTGAGAACGGTGATATTTTGTGTGTATGAGATTGCTTCAGTGAACACTGCTGGTACGGATCAAATCATTCCTTGAGAAATGGCATTTGCCTGGTTTTATGCGCCACTGAGTCACTCATAAGTGCTTATAAATATGTAGATATTCTGCTCCTGCAAGGGTGTGTCTAGACATTCGATACGGTTTGCACGACATCACCTCCGAAGCACAACTCCACACTGCAAACTCTTGCATTTAAAACCAAGATTAACAAATCGATGCACCCCGAGGAGCAGTTTAAAACCACCGGTACGTTGTATTCCACTGAGTTTTCTTTGCTATTCGTAGAGAATGGATTTCCAATAACAACTTGTAATTAGTTCATTTTCTCTTATTCAGTCACTATATATTAAGCCCATTGGCATTTTCCAGGTGGTATCTTTTGAAATGAGAGGTATTTGAAAAACTACTGGAGATCAGCAATTCCCACCGTGGGCACCACCAGGACAGACACTCTCTGCCTTAACTGGACAGCAATTCCTGACCAAAAAACACAGAATCATTCCAACCATGTCTACCCTCGCCAGAAGTTTCCACTTTGGACATTGAGGTGCAGAAATCTAGTTAAATGGCTTTAAAATTCTGCTTTTTGTCCCATGTTTAGCTTTTCAGCTTATTTTTGCTGTAAGAATGCACTATTACATGCATTATTCCAGAAATCCCCACCCCCCCCCCACTCCAGAATTGCCTTTATCCTCAGCAACATGGGCTGCGTGGGATCCCTTAAGGCAGCCTGGAGCCGCTCACATTGGCCGGCTCATTTTGTTCCCAAGCACTCTGCACCACCCCAAGCATTGCCGCCAACCCAAAGCACTGCCGCGCTGCTCTGTTTGCTGAGGCGTGTTTGAAGTCTGGATATCACATCGCTCACAGGAGAAACAAATCAATGTTGGTAAGCTAATGAATTATTTCCAACTCCGTAGCAATATCTGCAGCAACATGAAAGAAAAATCACATACAAAGGAGACTGCAGCCGAAGAGGCTGCGCACGGTGTGCAAACCGTCAATATTTCACGAGTATGATTTGATCCTGTAGATAACCGGTGCTACAACATTGCTAAAGAGAACACCTCAAGCAAAACATTTTATCTCACAATATAGTTGTCCGATATAATTAACCAGGCTTGACCAATCTGGCTGGGAGATAGCAGCAACACATGTCCAACCCTACGTGCCACACCAATGGGGAGGACAGGGCTGCAATGCACAGACCTGGACTGGAACTCACTCACAGCTGCAACTCCTGCTGGATACCTGGGCTGCCAGGCACACATGGAATACATTGATTGCAGACATTTCCAAATACACGTGTCCATTCTCCTCAAATACAAGTTATTTCTACCTTTCCTTATATCCTGAGAATAGAAGCTCTCCCCACATGCCCCGCAGCCCCTGCTCAGTCTCTGCTCCTCTCCCCAAGCGCATCTCTGTCTGTCCTGGCAGGCACGAAGCCTCAGGGCTTGGCTGACAGATACAAAGCTCCAACTTCAAGTCGTTCCCAGTGAATCACCCCTCAAAAATAAATCCACTTTATAGTCTGCTCTGCAGATGGGGCTCAGGAGGATGCCTGGAGGAGTCAAGGAAGAACAGCCCCATGCGACTTACTTACAGCCTGATGGGAAACAGAGCTGCAGGAGTTTTAAGACCTCTGAAGGAAGACTGGAGCCTGACCCACTGCTGCTCTGTGCTGCACTGGCACTGATCTATCCAATAGCCGTGCCCAGCCCTGGCTCCTGATGCCTTTATTTGCCCAAATTCACCCACAGTACGTTGTTCACTAAGCATTAAGGGCAGTTAAGCACAAGGGAAATGTGAATTAAAGCAAAACAGGAGAACAGCACAAGCTTCTTACAAAGGGCACAACAGCACTGTCAGGGCCAACACCAGCAAGCTTAGGAGTGAAAAGAGCACACTGACCCCGCAGTCTCCTCTGCACTCATTCCTGCACTAAACGCGCTCCGTTTAAACTGTGTTTGTGTTCTTCAGATAACAGCACATCTCACAGCCAGCAGCATTTCCCTGCTGTCAGAACAACAGCCATGGGGTGGGAAGGATGCTCACAAAAGGCCTTTTTGTGCTCCCTGAGGTAGAGCAAAACACACAGGCAAGCTGTCAGAAGACTGTGCTGCTTAGGAGAGTGCCCTAGTTGGCAGGGAGCTAGAAGTTAAGGGGATTTTATCATAGGGTTAATAGCTTCTTATTAGCTAAACAATGTTGACAAGATAAAGCCATTTTGATGGAACGCATGTTTTCCCTCTCTTCGACATATTTGTGTTACAAATGGACCTGTCCACATTGATGCTAATATAGATCCAGAAGATTACACTGATTTTCTCAGCTAGGCTTTCACTTCTGCCAACCCGCTACTTTCCCATTAGGGAAGACAACGGGAAAGCCAAAAGTGACATGCCTAATTCTAATGACCTCCAGTCAGCCGCTGTTCCAGAAGTTACATCCAAAAATCACTCATCTGAGTGTATTTAAAGCTCGACTCAGCTGGGTGACGTGCTTGCCAATTTCCTAGACCATCTCCATGCTGATTAATTAGGTGCATGCTCTGCTGTAGTACTGATATAAACTAAGCTTCTTATTTATTACCCATCTATTGAATCTTTTCTGACAATATCAATAAGAAAACAGACAGGTATACTTAGTAGTACACTTTCTATTTTCAGAATGTGAATATCTTTCAGTTCAACATCTTGAAAATGAATTTCTTTTCATTAGGGCCCTAATCCTGCTTATCTAATAAAACTTACTAATAAGATATTGGAAGACACCTAAAATTTGTCCTTTCCAGAGCTGCCAGGAGAACTTTTAAACTGTCTCAGATGTTACTCATCGTGTATGTATGATTAGGATGATTTGGAAAGTGATACTTTAATCCTCTGCTAATAGATCTTTCCATTCATCCTCATACACAAAAGCAGATTTCTCAAAATTGTGTTCTTGGTATTCAGGGATAAAAGAACTTTCAGAAAAAAAACCCAACAGATTAAAGATGATACATTAGAGAGGGTCAGCAGGAGGGCTGCTATTTCTATCCGCAATCTGATATTCTGCATTGAGATACGTACATAATTGATTATCGTGATTAGAAACGGTTATTAAAAGAAGCACCCATTGCGTGCAGGAGTTGTAATGGTGAGACCAGGCTTCAATAAGGCGAGGTGCTGCATTTCTTCTCACCCACTCACACAGTTTTCATTCACTCTCAGCTGACCAGCAGGGCACGGGACCAAAGATGCCCTTTGGACTACTGTGGGCCCTGAAGGGAGAAGATGGGTCAAGAAAAGGCAAGAGTGAACCATGGAGCAAGGAGGTACAATTTTGTGGCTCTGTAAGCTGCAGAAAGGCCATGAGAGTCAAGAAAATGAATTGTGACTTCAAAAGTATGGCAAGAATGACAAATTGCAAAGCTCTCTGCTTTGTCAAGGTCATCTTCAAACCTTTCCAAACTGCAACATCTCTCCGGAGCGCGGCACACTGAGACAAACCTAAGAGAGGTTTTGAGAGGATAAATCAGATTGAGACTTCCTGATGTCACTGAATCCCGAAAGTTTGGCTCCTCAATCTGCAGAGCAGCCATCCCTGCTGCTGGCACACAGAAATAAGTGACTTGGCTGAATTCTAAGCAACAGAATGCAAAAAACATGCCTGATGTTGTACTACAAAACTACTGTTAGGGGCCAGGTCTGCCTCATAATGAAGCACAAAGCTCACAAACATATCTTTGAGCAGTTGTTCTCAGACAGTGCAATATAGTAAAGGAAGACGGACTTTAACCAGGCACTGAAGTTCACTCGCAGAATCCTGTAAGGTTTCTAAAGCTGCAAGCAACGTGCTTTGCTTCTGAATTGAAAATCAATGGCCAATAAATGCTCTTGATAAAAGCAGGGATTCTGGGAAATTGAAAATAGAGAATCTGAACTCTAGCTTTTTTTAATATTCAAAGTCCTTTTGATAAATACTCAGTATGCCACGCTTTTTTTGCAACAATACTTCTTGCAGGTTATCGATTATTTCCTCTGTTCCTTGGCTAATATTTTGTACCTGTCCTATTTTCAACGGCCTGCTTAAAATTCACTGAACCACGAACTCATACAGATGACTTGTGGAATTCAGCTGCAAGTTCCTGTGACTTTGAGAACGCGTTGATCCAAACACGCTCCCAAATAACTGCATGTCAAACCTTTATAGCTGGGGTAACTCACTTTATCACCTTCTTAACGGATGAAGTTTCATGTTTTACTGCATATCTGCTGCTTTGAGTGTGCTGTGCTGAATTAAATATAGATGTGGTTCAAATAGCTGCACGGTGATTACTGGGGCTAGTCTTAAAACACATTAAATGTTATTATCCAAAGTTGCTCTTTCTCAAGAAAACAGAAAAACCTTCTCATCAGAAAAGAGGACTTCTTGTTTCCTCAGAGCTACTCAGAGCCACACGCACATGGCTACATACACGGCCACTGCCCCAACACCTCTCCACAGCCACCAACCAGATGCCATCAGCCCAAAGCACGAGAAAACCCACCAGAACACTGAGTCCCACACACTTCTACCAACCTCCTGGCTTTTGCTCATCCTTTGGAGCACAGCCATCTTTAGAAACAAGCCTTTCATAGTGATTGGCGCAACATTAAATACAAAAAGGGGTCATCTTTGCTGACCACGTCTGGGCAGACAGCGCTGCCATCTCAGATATTCAATTGCTTTCAACACTGAAGACGGGCAGAAGCATCAGGACTTACGGAAGGCTGTGTAGAGCTCTTGCAGGGTTAAGTGCCCATCGTTGTTATAATCATCAAACCGGAGGAGGTCTTCCAGCGTACAATCCAATAAATCATCTTCCAGATCCTCTTTCTTCATTACCTGCAGCAAAGAAAACACTCAACCTCAATGTAAAGCTACGGACAGTGGCTCTGGGTCACTCAGCAGATTTGTCATCTAATGACCCTAGGGTAGGAATCCTCATCCTCCTCCACAGAGCGGCATGGAGGATCTTAACAACTTGGTCTCCAGCACCATGAAACCCTCCAAGCTGGAGCTCTGACTTGGCACAAACTGGAATTGGGGTGCCAGCTGCTGGCACTGGTGCATGAGGATCCTCTGAATGCCTCCAAGCAGTAAAGGCTTTGGAGAACAGCCGCTTTCATAAGCCAGCAGATTAGGACCAGGTTTGAAGGGCAAAGAGAAATAAAAACAACATTCCACAAGCGCTTTTACCTTTCCCTTTAGGACTAGAACAGGCAAGAGATGATGGTATATTCAAAATGAATGTGTTTTCTCAGTTCTCAACAGTTTGTTTCTTCTGTATGCTAAGGATTTCACACCTTCCACACAGAAAACGAAGAGAGCTTTGAAAGTCATACATCCAAGTTAGCCAACAGCTAAACTCAGACCTAAGCATAATGAAAACAATGGCTTCTCTCAATTTATTGTGGAACATTAAGAAAACTCCTGAAATATTGCATCTCCCATGCAGGAAGGCTTGTGCTGCAGCCCAGAGACTCTTATTTACTCCTCTAGTCTTGGCCCATTATATTGAAGCAATTTAAAGTAATAATGCTAAAAAAATGACCCTTCACCCAGCCAGTAAAAATGTTCAATAAAAGTGAGATCAACCATAGCATTCAAGATCAATCTTCTAAAGATGGAAATTTCCCTCTGTCTATCTCTGTATTGAAAATTGATCAGCTTTTCATCAGACTACAAGTTTTTTACTCGTCCTTTTGATTTAATGTCAGGAGACAAAAAAAAACCAACAACACGAGACACTTCAGCTGCAAAGTGTTCAGTAGATTTATGAATCTGACTGGAAAATACATTCAGGTTTTGAATGGAAATACTATTCCAATTACTACCTTTGTTAGTAGCTTTGTACACCCAGGGCTGCAGGACTGCATGGGTGCTTCACACTGCTGGGTCCAGAGGGAAACAGTTCAATGGAGTCTGCTGGCGGTGAGGACACAAAGAGGGCTCTGCACAGAAGGGATGGATCATCTGCTGTCACTCTTTTGCTCAAAGCAATTGTGTAAAGGGAAATCAAACAAAGAAGCAAAGACCCCCACTGCATCCCGGTGCTGGAGGCTGCTCTGGCACTGGACTGTCCTTGCCGCAGGGACTCTGCTTCCAGTTTCTCCTCTGGGACAAATCCTTCTGCACTGAGCCTCCTAAAGACCCCTTCCAGGCTTTAAAAATGACACTGTTTTGTTTCTTGTTTTTTTGCTTTTCCTTCCTGCAGCAGTGTGCGTTACCTGCCTTGGGTTGTTTCTTGCAGACAAGGTTATGGTGCTCGAGAGACTATTTTTCTTTTAAATAAAACAAAGAAAATGCACAACAACAGCTCATCCAGCGGCCAGAGAGAATGAGATCACATGCCTCCCTGTGCACTACGCTCATTTTATCTACCTCTACCCATGGGCAATAAAACTCCCATCTTCGGAGGAACTTTAAAGTTGTGGCGAGCTTCAGATTAAAGGAGCTGACACAAATCAGTCACAGATCTGAATCGCAAGGCAAGGAAGTTTCTCTTAAGACTGTAATACTGAAAATTAATAATTGCTCATTGCTTAAAATAATCCCTCGGAAACGGAGTGAATAAACCAGAGAGCTGAAAGCAGATGGAATTCATCCTGGCTTGGAGTTAACAAGAAGAAATAAAGATGGTATGAGCACCCCAGGGATCAGGTGGTGCCCAGTACAGCCCAACCTGCCCAACTGCCCCAGTGGAGCCCACAGCACAGCAACTCAGTTCAGGCTTAAAGGCATCCCCAGCCTCTCTGCACTCAGCATTACCTGGCGTTGCTTTGTCTTTTGAGAGGTGCTGATACATAGTCAGCCTTTGTGCGTTCACAGAGGATGTGTAGCTGAGTGGGCTCCAGCTGAGGGCTGGACTGCGTCAGTTCATTACATCGCAGAAAGCAAAAGGGCTGCAAACACGTTTACTGAGTTTGATGATGTAGTTTGAAGAATTAAAAAAGAAGTAGCAGCCAATTCCTCTGCTTGCTGTTGTGCCTGGAGCCCTCTCTGTGCTCTCTCACATCAGCAGGTGAAGCCCACAGTAACTTCACAGCAGACCTTGAAGCACTGAATTTGGCTCTTTTAAAATGCAGGTCATTCCTTCTTCCTAATGGCGATGGGCTTGCAGGATGCCAAACATTTATTTCCATAAAGCAAGCTGAGTTTAATACCCTGACAAAATAAATTTCTTGTAAAAAGGGGGGGGGGGGGAAATGGAGAGTAGAACAGACACTAACAGACACTCAGATGTAACTGTGCAAAAGCTGGCTTTGAATTCAGAGAGAAGTGCTTTCTTATCCCTACCCATGACTTTATAAGAAATCACCGAATTCAGATGAATTATTGTATATATTCATAGCTCAGATCTAAGGGAATTTATGCTGACACTTTGCATTGTGCAGGCAGGACTGTGCATCATGTCAACAGCTTTAGGATTAAAATTCAGAGCAAATCCATTGCAAGTGGTCCTGCTTGGGGAGCAACGAGCTTGTTCTGTCCTGCTTGCTCAAAGAACATAGAGAACCACAATGTCAACATGGGGACACTCCCCCACATCTGGTACGGCACTGCTGCTCATATTGATGAGGCTGTTTTGTCAAATTTTCACACTAAGAAAACAAGTTCAGGACACAAAGTAATCAGCACAAGTGCCTGCACTGGTTCACTTTACCAATTAGTTTAATTCCAACAGCACAGCAGGCCCATAATTAGAAATAACAGATTCTTCAGGCTCTCACCTTTTCAAATGTTATTAGGATCAGCTAATCAAGATTTCACTATCTGCCTCACCGTGGCAAAATAAAACTCTCAAAAGCATTCTGACTTTACTGTCTTGTCACTGTATGGACCAGAAAAGAGGAGGAAGAAGGAAGGGATTTCTTGCAAACTCAGAATCAAAAGCTACCTGGAAATGTTTGAGGTGTCTGCTAGCAGTGAGGATTATCTGCTGTTCCCAGGAGCAAGGATGATGCTGGAAAACTGCCACGCTGTTGTTGTGGAGGATCACCAAGCATTGGACACCACAGCAGAGATGCAGAGGCAGGTGTGGGGGCTGCAGCATCACTGCTCCACCTACTGCCACACAGCTGGGCACAACCAACCTCTCCTTTTAATGAGAAACACAACCTGCTCTGCCACTCCATTTGCACCCAACGCAGCACCCACCTGTGCCAGCTCTGACCTGCTGAGCTGCCCATCCCTGTTTGCATCCAGGTGCTGGAAGAGCTCCTCCACCAAAGCACGTTTCTGAGCAGCCCTGTCGGTGGGTGGGCGGCGCGGTGGGGCTGAGCGCTGCGCCTGCAGCTCCAACAGGACGCCCTTCAGCTGCCTGTAGCTGGCCATGGTGCATGAGTCACCTGGAAGAGAGGGAGGGAGGGCTGTGTTACTGCATGGGGATCCTTTAAGGGACTCTGTTTCTGAAGCAATGATAAATAAGGCATAGCCAAAGCCGGGCTGTCTGCACATGTGGCATCACGCCAGGCTGTGCTTTGCAGCTCCTGCAGCGGTCATCCTTTGTAGGAGCTGACAGTTTGGCCAAGCCCTGCTGTCAGGGCTGTCTCCAATACGTTGCTTTGCACATTATAGGGCTTTGCTAACAGACTCCCATACTTAGTTTCATGATCCCCACCCATATCAAATTTGCTCCACATCTGTCTAAATATTACCTGTCCAATGATCACAACGTGAAAAATAAATCACAGGAAGCTGGTCTGAGATAGCTCAGTGAACAGAAACACTGCAGTGTCACGCCATGCAACACAAGGGACTAACTCTTTTGGGGTAGAGGCACAAAGCCCACAAGGACAGCACGTACATCTCACTCTCAAGGTGTTAGAGGAAGAGGAAGCCTCAGACACAGCACGAGGTGCCAGGCTGGTGGGGGAGGATAGCAAGGAGCAGCATGCTGCCTGCAGTGACATGCATGCTGCCACAGACACCTCTGCCTCTGACTGGGGAAAAACGTCATGATCAGTGAGAAGCCCTCAAGCTGCTCACTCTGAAGTGACACCAGCCTGGCTGGAGCAATGAGACTGAACCTTTGCGACCCTGAAAAGCTCCCGCTATGCTGGCGGCTGCCAGCAATCCTCTGAGCAGCGCCCCGCTCTGATTTAAAGGCATCCTCTTAGGGAGGAAGCTGACCCACGTGCCCAGAGCACCAAAAGCAATATTGCCCTTTTCTGCTCTACTGCTGTCTGGGCAAAACTTAGCAGAATGAAGTGTGGTCACTTTCCTGTTGGTGCAAATCTGTTTGCTTTAGTGCAAAGCACAGCAGTGCCCACTGCTTCTGCTAGATACCCTTTTCTCTGCACCTCTATTCTCTGCATTGGCAGTTTTGAAACAATTCTGTTTCAGCTCTCATGTTGGACTAAATCTGAGGGGTCTATGCACTCTTTAATGGACAATATTCTTACAGATCAGTTCCCCAAAGACTTCAAACGTTATTCCTCTGAAAGATGACAGGAGGTCGTCATACTGACCACCAGCCTTCCTGTCCTTTGATTGCTGAGCTGCATCATTTTTGGACCCAATTAAAATCCCCGGTGGGAGGCATTTCTCTGATAGCAAATCCCTCTACTGGCAAGATTTTTTTTTTCCTTTCCTATTCATTGCCTCTAACCTCCACAACATTGTGACTTGAGAAGGTGGAAGGGGACAGAAGGGCTGGACATGCACCAGTCACTGGGCTCGGAACCGTGCTGATTTGCCAGCAATAACCACACAGCCAGGCTCACTTCCCATCCTGAACTCAGACCCTTCTAGAGGAGAGCTCCTCACCGCCCAGTGATACTGAGCAGCCAGAACGTTTTGCCTTCTCTTTTGAACAACCACCAAAGAGCACAAAACTGGAGATCAATCTCACGGAAGGACAGGGCTCCCCTGCAACTCAGTTGCTATCAGACTTGTTTATTATTTTTGCCCTTTCCCCCGCCCCCATTTGATAGCTATCCTGAACATGGCAAGAAGAAATGTCTTCCTTACAATCATGTGCTTATTTAAACGAAAACTTGATTGCCTTCTCCAGCGCAATCACACAGTTTTGCAGTCTTGTCATAAATACAGACTTAGCTGCTTCAATAATTGCTTTTCGCTGAGATGAAGCTTTCCTTTCTTTCCAGTCAAATCTTAATTCTAGAGATGTATCTTAGGCTAATGAAGACAGGGAAAACTATTTAATTTGCTTCCCACCCTGCTCCTGTGTGGTGCCTCCCATTTGCTGGATGCACCATGATGCCCATGGCTGCATTGCTAAGAGGGGGGAGACAGCGATCTCCTTCACATCCATACAGCCCCCCCATGCTCTATCCACATTCTGACAACAAAGATGCCTCCAAACTGCTCTTCCCTAAAATGCAGAGTCTCATATGGCTGCAGGACAGCCCAAGGTGCCAACGTGGGGACTTCCGGAGTGATACAGCCATGCTGTCACCTCCAGGCAGATGCGATTGACACGAAGAGTGAAATAAAGGAAAGTGGAGGGCAGACAGAGCCGTTGGCAGCCACAGCAGCACACCCCAAATGCTGCTTTGTGCTCACATCAAAACTTCAAAAGACATTTTTCCCCTTAGTTGCAATGGCTGCTGTCAGAAACCAAGCACCCATCCCAGCAGCAGGGTAATGCCAGACTGCCCCACCAACAGCGAGGGAAGCCAGCAATAACACAATTACACCTTCTCTTTAGAGCAAATAATCAGTCCTGTTTCACATTTTGCTAATGCAAAGCACAGCTCTGCCCTGCTCACACTGCTCCAAAACCTCATCACCTTCCCTTTCCCCTGGAGAAAACAGCGCTGCTCAGCTCTGCTGGATGCCGTTCCCTCGGCACCTCTTAGCAGCACGGAGGTGACAGACTCCCCAGCTCTCACACCTCTGGCCATCCTCCCCTGACACCTGTGACACCTGAGCCTGGCAGTGATGCAGAAGTAGTTGCTTCAGGACAAGGCATATACTGGCACTTGGTGGCACATAAAGTGGAAAAGAAAGAGGAAAAGCAATAAAGTTCTGTCCTAGAGGTGCGAGATTCATCATTTGTGCTTGTTCGGTGGAACTGAAAGATGGATGAGAAAATGAGCTAAGGCTGTTATTAAAAAGTGCATATAAATATTTAAATAACTTATATATCTAATCTCATTAGCGAGAAAACAAACAACCAACAATGAGAAAAACACTCCTAGTCAAAGGATGTAATCTGTCTGACCCAACTTCCCAGTACACCTGGCCAAAGCACTGGTTTCATAGCCATCCTTGTGTGGATGTCAGACCCACACACAACACGGACCTGATGCTCCTCCAAAAGCAATGGGAAGGCACATCACATGACCCTCTGCCTCTGTCCTCCACCAAGGACACATGTAGTCAGCTTAGATAATTTGGCAAACCAGTGCTAGGGTTAACCAGGTTCTCCTGCTATAAAGACTCTTCCCCGTCCTTACCAGACGTTGCTCTTTTACCCTTAATCCAGCCATCTTTCCCATGGACTCAGCTCATAGTCCTTTGGGGCTGTCGTACAGGTCCTGCAAAGCACAGCTCAGTGCTTTCTTCCCACCCCCCCATCCCATCTCCTGCTGTCAGTGACACTTATAATCTTCTTACACCGTGCCCAGGATCCATCAGTTTTATCTGCTAAATACTCTCTTTAGGTTTCTGGCAGCACTGCTGTCTCTTCTACGTTTGCTGCTCTTTCAGGTATTATAACCACAGCTGCTGCTTGAACCACAGAAAAATCATCATCATGCCCTCTCTCATTCCCATTCTTGTCTGTGCTTTGCTAAGTGCCTCCAGCAGTTTCCTTTGCAACCTGAGCTCAGCGCTAGCCACAGACTGCTCTCCCTGCTGGAGCCTCTCGGCGGGGTTTCCTTGTTAGCACACCCCGGGCACTTGGGCTCTGTATGCAATTGCTGTCCCACAGACCCCACAGCTGCCTTGTTTGGAGCTCAGATCTCAGCCTGCACACCAGGAGCTGCCTCTGTTGCTTTTTGAGAAGAGATTTGAAGCACTTCTTCCCTGCTCCGTTTCTGAGCACTGGAGATGTCTCTGCGTGCAGCCCAAGTGCCCGCTGCTCCCATCTATACCGCCTTCAGGTGAGGAACCTGCAGACTGCACAGCTCCGGGATGAGCTGAAAACTGCTTTTCTGCTTCCATGCCCTAAACTGGATCTCTACACACTCGATCATCTTTTTCCACTACGCTGTATAAGGACTGGTTAGGAAAAAAAAGTCACTCAAGTTGTTTTTCCATCTGTAAACATGATCCCTGTAGGGTTTGTTCTGCTGACTGCTGAAGAAGAGAGCTCAAGGCACACTGTGGACACTTGATATCAAAACTAAGACGCTGATCTGCTAGTGCAGGGTGGGGTTCTTTTTAAGTTAATAGCATTAACAATATGTTGAGCCACGTCTTTGGATCCCAGTTGAGGAATTTATTTCAAACCGAAAGGCAAAATGGAAAAAAAGAAGGCTACTTTCCCCATTCCAAGAGGCTGCATCACTGCTTTTGATGGCCCCTCTGCTTTCTGAACAAGAACCTAATTTGACAGCAATGCTTTGTACAACAAACAGGAGCCTTCCCTGGGATGAGCTGCACGCTTTTTGCCCAGCCGTAGGATGCTCTGGGCAATGCTGCCTTTGTTCCCAGAACTCTGCTGGAGGTCAGCCCGGATCCCTTCTGAAAGCCTGACATCTTCCCTTGCAGCCCTAAAAGGAAAAGGCTGGTGACTTTCAAACAAACCCCACGCAAGGAGCAGCTCCTGGGATAAAACTTCTATATACTCGCCAAGCTCAAAACACAAGGATTTCTGATTATTATTATTTTTAATACGAATAGACCATTAAACACATCCTCCCAAAGCACCCACTGTGCCATCCCCAAGCCTGGCAGTGGGCAGGGAGCTCAGCGTGTCCCCAGCCATGCTGGGAGCCCTCTACAGATACAAGCCCTTTTTATCTGTTCACAGCGTTTCCAGAACCAGTGAAGCCTGGCACTGTTTGTATTGAAAAAGAAAAGAATGACAGGCAAAGAAAAACAGTAAGACAGAAGAAAAGGAAAGAAAAATCCAGTGTCTCAGGGTCTGATTGCCAAAGTGTGGCCAATAACTGTCACATTTACATGCTCTGCTCACTCCGAGCAATTCTGTTTCTTGCTCTGTTTTGCTGCAGCTACGTAATTCGTCCTGTTTAGCACTTCTGTATGCTTTGGCAGATAAAATATTGATCAGCCTGCCACGAAACACAGAGTGCCATTCTGTTTTCATGTCAGAACTCTGTAATGAACTGCATTTATCAAGACCATCCTCTCTGTGAAAGGTCAGCGGCGAATGTGGCTAAACTGTGATGACAGATCATTAATCCAGTTCCCTCAATAATTGCCCTCTTTAAGAATTTTACTGCTGGTTTCTGTGAATTGCAGCGGGATTTTCAGGAGGATCCCTGCCCAATCTGAGCCGAGGCAGATAACAGAAGCAGCAAGGCTGGGGATTTGCTGTCCTTCACAGGAATGTGGTTTAAATTGAACAAAAACAAAAATCAGGTGATGAAATGCAGAGCTTCCTTTGATGGGAGAACAACCACAACCACAGCTGGTGCCAGCAGTGCTCCACAGAACCCAGTACAGAAGTGGGATGGTTGTTCAGATCCAGGCTAAGCACCAAGCAGGTGAAGACCCACATGCGTAGCTCTGTCAAACCTTTTCTGACCTGCCAACCCCCAAGGGGGGGATTCCCCTCCAGACCACCAGCACCACTCAGGACCAGCTCCCACCAAAGTGACCTCCAGCAGAGCCAGTTCTCAAAGCCACACTTCACTGCCACCACCACCAAGAGCTGCTGGGAGCAGGAGGCACCACGGGGTCCTTTTGTTTGGCAGTTCCCCTTTCAGCACATTTTATGGCTGTTCCTAAGGCAGTTTGCTAGCACTGGGACAAAATTCGGTGTGGGATATGGGGGCACTGAGCTTTGTTTTCACATGAGATGGTTACCAAAAAGACCATTCCTGGGCAAAATCAAAGGGATTTGAGAAAGCCTTTTTTTCTTCCCTAAGAGTCCATCCTTTCATATGCTTTAGAAGCATCAGAAAAGGACTAAACTAAAACATTATGGGATACAAATCTATTTATGAGCGTAGCTCCTTAATTCTTGTGCTGTTTACAGCTAAACTGACTACCAGCAACGGCCCATTTTCATGCATACCAAATGGAAGCGTCTTCATGCCTAAACTGAGAAAATGCTGGCACCCGCAGCCCCGGCCCATCTGACCTGGCAGAGCAGATGCATACAGGGACAGGAAAATAAAAGGTGACTTCAGTCCTTATAAATCTCTGTTCCTCCAGGTCAATTTTCTGTCTCTATCTTCTTCTCCCTCTGATTGCTCTGTTTTGCATGTGCATGGAGATGTCAGAGGGACTTCCCTCCTGCTTTTCCTGAATGGTTGGAAGGAGGGAAAACCCTTCTCTCTTCTTGTGAAGGTACATGGACAGATCCCATTCCCAGCACTCTGTCTGCTAATGAGCAGCTCACTGCATACTGAAAAAGCTGGATGAGATGCAATGATTGCCTACAACACAGAGACATCTGTGACTCTGGAGCTCCCTCATACACACACACTGATTTTCATGGGCTGGAAGCACTGGGTTTGAGTGGAGCCATTTCAGATGAATAAAAATTAACCACATTTTAATCCAACCGGTCACATCAGCCATTTGACTTTTGCTTGTTCAGAGGATGCTCTGTATAAAACAGCAAGCAGGGCTCTGCAGCAATCATAACTGCAGGTAGCTACACTGCAACATCCCTCCAGTGCCTGATAATGACACAACAGCATCCTGCTGTCTTTGAAGAGTACCAGTGAGCGTGACCCTGAGCAGCACCGAGCAAACAGCGAGCTGAAAGCTTGCAGGCAAAGCTGGCTCATGGCACACACTCCCACTGCTGCGCTACCTGCCCATCTGCTCCACTCATTGCTGCGCCCTCCAAGCCTGAGGAGCACCTCCTTTATTCCTGATGTGAATTTACAAGTTAAGTGAAACTCCGTGGAAGTTCCCAGCAGGAGGAGCAGATGTTTGACATCATGCACATTTGTGAATGTTAGCAATCCTTCGGCTGCTACTGCTGAAAAAAAATCAATTAACAATGAAAGCTGAAACTTACTGCTTATCTTAGGGATATGTTTCAGTTAATAAGATGTACATTTATCAGATGTCCGTATATAATTTAATAGCAACTGGGAGCTCACAGAATATAATCACAGAAACGGGATGGGATATACTACAAAGTGATAGCATTAAAAATTAGACATTTATGACCTGGGAGAGCTAAAACTCACCTCAGCATATATTTATTTCAGCATCTCATTTTACAACAAGAAAAAGCACCCATCTACTGCTCTGGGGGCTTTTAAAACACATTCAGAACTTGTAGTGTCAGAACATGAGCTCACCGCACTATAAACTATAACTGTCCCAACCTTACCCTGCTCCCTCCCAAACATGAATGCCCACACAAATGCCCACCTCGCCCCCAAACAGACAGCAGCATCCCAAGCCAGGGATTAACAGACATTACAGCAGGGCTGTTCTCAGCCCTACAGGACATCGCTCCCAAAGAGGCACTCAGGCAGCACTCCCTAAGACTCACTTGGCACAGCAATGTAACTAAGAGCAGTGCTTGAGCTGGGAGAATGCTGCTTTTTAAACTGATAGAGGTCATTAATGTTTGAGGAGCATTCCTTTGCTAACGTAGAAGCCAAATTTTCTTAAGCAATTAAAAAAAATAACAACCATTAATAAAAATTCCCTGCAGCCTTTTGAAGCAGGTAAATTCTATGGCACATCCACTTGGGCCACTGAGTTAGGGCAGGTCAGCTCCCTATAGCAACAGCTGGGCAATCAGCAGCTCTCCCCCCAGACCCCCATCCTGCTACAGCCTTGAGCAGCCCAAAATTCCCATACAGAAAATCTCAGATATCCTGAAATTCAAACGAACCAAATGGGCTTTTATTAAATAAACGTCTGCTTCAGCTGCTGATGCTCCGCACCCTGCTGCTTGACATTTTACAGTCCTCCACCTTATTCTTATTAGAGAAAGCAAAATTGGCTGGATTCCTCTGGGATGGAACCAACACTCACTTTCTTACAGCTGACTGGCACACCTATCAAATATTTCCAGATAGCAAATGTATTATTTTGAAGCTTTAATAAACCTTTAAAACCCTCTGGCACTCATGTAAATCTTACCAACGCTGTGCTCTGAGACATTTACCTTTCTAACCAACTCACTGGTTTCTCTGCTCAGAACTCCATCACTCTGCATTAGAGACCCAGACACCTGGCTGAGCCACCTCTTACAGCCACCACAGTGTCCAGTCTGTGCATGGGATGAGTGGCCAAGGGCCTGTACGACTTCAGGCTGTCCCTGGTGAGGTCTGGAGTCAGCAACTTGGGAAGGTCCACCAGTTTGGGGCTTTTTTCTTCATAGGGTATTTGTTAAGCAGCTCTCCCAGGGAAGATTCTCTCCCCATAACCACCAGCATTTGGAGGAACAGCTGCTGATGGGACACACTTCCCCACTCTGCACTTGAACCATGAAGTCCCTGAGTTCCTCCTGCTAAGTAATGAAGGACAACACAATTACAGGAAGCAGAGTATTTATTATTGTTAAAGATGTGTGTAATGGCCTGATAATGATGTGCTATGGCTGTTGTTCAGCTTGTCATTAGGAGACCTCTAAGGCAACTCATTAGTAGATCGTAATGTACACCCCCCTAAAGGGCACTATGGCAATTATAAAACACCGACTTCTATGTAGGAAAACGCACACAAGGAGGGAGAAAATACTTCTGGTGTAAAAATAAAACAGTAAAGAGGAGTATGAAGTTTCACATAAAGCTCTTAAATGATCCCGGCAATGACGGATCAAAGGGCAGCATTTACAGCACAATCATACACTGCTCCAGAAAACAAGAACTCAGGAGAGCCTCCTGTGATGGACAGTCACGGTTCACTGCTTAATTATAGGAATTCCTGACTCGGTCAAGTATTAAATCAGATCTGTTCCATGTGGCAAACAGTGCAAAGGAGGACTCTGATTCCTAGCACAGGAACATGGCCCATTGCCTACAGCACTCAACACAGGCACACCATGGCCCGTCCACACCAAAGCAGCTGCAGCACTGCATGATGACCTGAGAGCAGCAAAGGGAAAAGTACAAATCTATGTATTGAGTTACAATTGCCAACACAATGCCATGCTGCTCCTCCTGTCCTCTCCCATTACAGCCCAGGCAACAGAAACAATTAGGTTTTTATTTCTACTCAAAACTCAGGCACAAGGAGTAAATGCAGCAGATCAAGAAACAGAACGAATAAATAACAGCTCACGAATAAAACAGGCTGAATTTTGGGGATGAACACTCCTGTTTCTACGTGGGACTTTTTATTTTTTTCTCCCTTAAGTGCTGCAATGATAGATGATGAATGGGACAGCATCTGAGCACTGGAAGTGCTCTGCTGCTGACAACGCAAATAACCCTTCTGCGATCCAGGGTACCAATTGTGGAGTAGATCTGCTGGAGGCCTGTCAAGATAACAACATCCCTGCTCCGAACCGTCGGCAGCGGGATTTTTCATTATATGTGTCACTAAAGTACAGAGGGAAGCTTCTTACTGTAAAAATAAGAGGATGAAAACATGTTTTTCCTGAAGATTTTCAACACCAAGAGTGACAGATATTCCAGGGTAAAGCACAAGTGACAAATCGCTGTGTTGTGATCTGCAGAAGCACTGCACTGAGCCTGTGCTGGGAGGGAATGAGCACGCGTTTAGGGCTGGGATGCCAGCAGTGATGGCTTCCAGGGAGCTGCCTGCCAGGTGGCAGCAGTTTAGGGCTTCTGTCCTTGTCCCACAGAGCCTCAGCTTGTGCTCTGCTCTCCAAGACCCACCAAAGAAAGGGGCTCCCCAGATTTCCCTTCAGAACTTGGATGAGGATTTCCTCTCCCATGGCAAACCTGCAGTCCCTGATGCACAGGATGTGGGCACCCCAGCAGTGCACTGCATCTCAGGGCAAGAAAGGAAAGGGAACAGAAGGAAAGGCATTCAAAGCCAGGATGGATGTGGCTCTGGGCAGCCTGGTCTGGTGGTTGGCAACCCTGTACATAGCAGGGGGGTTGTAACTGGATGATTGCTGTGTGATCCTTTTAAACCCAGGCCATCCTATCATTCTATGATAGAACATTGCCACACCCTGCCAAAAGGAAGAGCTTAAGCCAGTTACACGAGACTATTCCAAATGCAGTTGCTTTCAAACGTAATTGCCATCTTAATACTTTCCTGCCCAAATGGCACTACAACAAACAGACCTGACTACAGGAGTGAAATTGTTTCATACGCCACATCTCTGTTCCATACTCCTAACACTCTGAATTTGAGGCACATGAAATACAGCACAAGTCACAGATACAGGAGACGTATCCACTAGCTCCCAGGGGCCTGCTGCCCCATGACCTCTCACACCCTCCTCAAGCTGTGTTTGAGCAGCAAAAGGCATAGCCGTGCCCTGCTGTGCTCACCAGGATGCTCCTCTGTCCCTGGGGTTGCTGCTGCCTCGCTGTGCTGCACCATGGAGATGCTGCTGGGGTAATGCAAGGTAAGCAAGGCTCACTGAAAACGTGATGTGATTGAGTTTGATGTAAGAAAGCTCTTCCATTGCAGCACATTCCATAAGATATGAAGACATATTGATAACAAGCCTACTTCCTGGGTGAAAACTGTTTCTAACCATCTCAGGACTTTGCTAAACTCACCTGCAAGTGTGCAAAACCGTACATTAATGAAAGAGCCCAATTGGTTTGTGTGAAGTCCTGCACCAATACTTCTCCCCTCATTTTCAGCAGTGCATAACATTCAGCAGCTCTGGAAAATGGGTGAAGGTTTCTGCTCTATGAGGCACACCAAGGAACGTAACATCATTTAGCAGCTGCAGGGTCAGGCCCTCGGTCACGTTAGGTCGCTCTCACACGCCATGCAGTTTTGTGATGCACAAAGCAAGATGTTTTGGAATAGATTTCAGTTAAACCATTTGCAAAATGAGAAAAAGTAAAAAGGGGATTCAGTGTTTAAGCTCTAATTAAGGATTTAGCCAAAGCACAAAGCAGCCAATGGGCACAAGTGGCACTGCCAGCCCTGATCCTCCCACAGCTGCTGCCTTAGAAGCATCTCCAAACCACAGCCAGGCATGTTAAAACTGCACAGAATCTGTAGCCTGCCATATTGTTATCGCTTTGCACTTAAAGCAAATTAAAGGTAACTCTATTAATGCTGCAATTTCGGGGCAATGGCATTTTCCTCCCATGAAAAAAAAAGCAGAAGATTCAGCTCATGACTGGACAGCTTTGTCTGCATCCAGCTTCATAGAGATAAATTAACCTCTCCCTCTCCCACCGCTGGTTGATGCCATCTCTGACAAGCAGTGGGCAGTCACAGTGCTGGCACTGAGTTCCCAGCTGCAGCTTCTCCATGAGGTAAAGTATCCCCTCGGGTTTTGATATAGTTTTGTTATTATTTTAAATCTAACAGCAGCTGAACATTTGAAAACTTTCAGGACTAATATTCTACACTTTTATGCTTCAGAAGCTTGGATGTGTGATATTGCAAAATGTTTTGATTTGTGGTCAGCCGAGCAGAAAATGCATCTACGACTGTCAGACGCATCTATTTTAAGCCATGACAAAACATTATATTGCTATCTAATGTAAGGCAGCATCCTGTCATCCTGATGATGCCAGCCCAGAGCCCGTCGGCCTGGCTCATACTTCCGAGTTACTGCAAGCGACCCACATAGGAAATGTGATGGTGGCATTCCTGGGTAGATTTGTAGCAGCAGTGTAACCCTGTCACATTTTAAATGAAAGAAATGTAGAAAAGATTGCATACCCAAAGCAATGTGAAAGGGAACAGAAGGTCAGCAGCCACTCAGCCGGTGCAGTCTGCAGTGTCTGTATGGCACTGGCATACAGAGGAACTACAGAAGTGCATTCTCACCCAGTCGGTTCTTTGCAAATCACTGTGCCCAGCATTTCTGATCCTGTCTATCTTCCCAGAGGAAACAACCAACATATGTCAAGGCCCTGCACAAACCAGCAAACATCAGCAGGGCAACATTTTTTATGATGCTCATTAAATTTTGATCATCCTTCCCGGCCATACACAAAGATTGCTCTTTGGCTAACTTCCCCGCTCCCCAGGTCACCATCTTAAACTGTGTTATTTACTGCCTCTGGCTTCCAGTTCACTCACTGAAACTTATCTGCTCGTAATCACAATTAGATTACTGCCCAACAGTTCAAGGTCATCCACACATGACCACATTTAATAGCAACCATTTACATAAAGAGGAAGAACGACTCATCCCACTGTGGAATAAAACTCTGTGCTCTGTACCAAACAGGTCAAGTAACACAGCCATGGATGGCCACTTCAGCCTTGCAGACTATCATTATGAACGCATCATACAACAGAAGGGTAAAACTGGTCACTGATCTCTGTGCCAGGGGATGCCCTGATGCTCCTTCCTTTGGTCTCAGGGAGAGGCAAAGTGCCCCAGGCATCAGGATGAGTGGCATAAGCCCATAGGTAACAGAGGAAGCCTAAATAACCAGCGTGGAACCTTTTAAACACTTCTCACTAGGCAAAATGAATCCTCCTCTTTAGATGCCAGATCAGGTCTATGTTTCGCACTTGTGTCGCTGAGGAAGCATTCAGCAATACTGGTCCCCATGGCTGACTGGTGCAAAGTGTTAATGGCCTTATTGATACAGCTCCATGGGAACCACGTCCCTTCCCCCACATCTCCCTCCCACCTGTCTCTTCTCCCTTTCCATCCATATGTTCCATTTGTAGGAAGCCTTTACAGGAAGCCTTAAGTATTGAATTCTGCAGGAAACCAGCCCAGAAGGTCTATGGGATGGGAAGCTGGCACAGCCCGATCCTGCTGCAGTACAGCCTCGCTCTGCCACGCGTTACCAGGAATTTTTGTCTTGTGAGCTCTGTGGCATACTGTCATAACTGCTTTCCTGGAGATATTCAAATGTCAAAACAGTTCCCCTGCTTCTATTCATTGAGTTTCAAAAAAAAAATTAAGTGTTCATGTCAGATAGGAGAACTCCAGTTTTCTTAAAATGCCTTTTAACTCAGAAAGTGAAGCCTGAAATTCATAAAATCAGTGTTAGAGGCCAGGGGGACCCTGAAATCGGATTATTTGCCCAGGCTTAATTTATTAACACCTCAAAGGACCTTTACAAAAGGTTTATTGGACAGGGGTATGTTCCAAGAGCATGTGCATCCCATGGAGGGATGTGAAGAAAGGAAAATATTAGTACAAGGATGCTTGGCTAATGCCATATTCCTGAGTACTTCACTCCCCACATGCTCATCCTCTGTGTGGCTGCCAGGAAAGGATGTAATAAAGACCAGAAAAGAACCTGAGACAAGACATGAATAGCACAGCTGGAAGTGATGGTAGCAGCACATTCAAACAACACCTGAAGAAGTATTTGCAAGTGGGGAACCTTCAGGCCATAAAAGGAATGACTGCAGCCATAGTACTTCCTTCATGGAGTGAGATGCTAAATAACCACAATTGCAGAAGGCTTGGAGAGAAGAATACTGACAGATTACAGCTATTGCTAGGAAAGGACGCCACCAGCAGCCTCCTCCATCATCCCACCATGATGGCTCTGCTGTTATAGAGCCTAAAGCTTATAGAGACTGCACTGGTACGTACAGAATGGGAACCATCCACAACATCAAGGCAAACTCCTTAACACCACCGTCCTTTTTGTGGCGTTGTTAATGATAACATCAGATGCTATTAACAAAGCTAATCTTCAAGCCCCACGTTCAGCAGCTATTACATATCTCCATCCCAATCTAACAGTCATCGAGTAGAAATGAGCTTCAAATTATCTAAAACTCATACCAAGGGCTTTTGGGAGGCAGAGAGGGGAGGAGGGGCTGGGGCCAACTTTTAATTGTACATTTTACAAGCTGCTGCTAAAACTCTTCCTAATTACACAACCATGGCCATGAATACTACTGCTCAAAAACCCCACTGCCTGCATCTGTAGGAAAGTCACTCTTCCCCTGGGGAGCAGACATTACCAGCACGTCCTCATCTGCATACAAAGTCCTCTCAGCCCACTTCAAATTACGCAGATTGGAAAACACTGTAAGAACTGCCTTTATGAGACTTCAGTTGAAGGTTTTCGTGACTACTAAACTTATGAAAATTAAATAAACAGCTGCATCTGTTGCGAGCCTAGGAGATACACTGATCTGCATCCGTAGGAAGACTTTTAAACTCCTTCCAGCTTTAGATGTGGAGCTGAATTAAAAGGCCCTCAAACGCAGATTGCAACTCAGACAAGGACATCCAATGTCACAATTCCTCTTGCCCATTAAGGGCCAGCAGCGCAGGGGAGCACCAATTTACAACCTACAAACTCAGAAACACTTCAGCCTAACGTCTCCTGGGGCAGCGCACTGCTCAGCAGGGCACGCACACCATGCTGATGGCTTTAGATGACTGCATGCACATGGACACAGAGCTGCAATACGGGTCTGAACTGCTAGGGCACAGAGGAGCTGTTTGCTGCCTAGTGCAGCACTGGCATCCTTGGTGCTATAAATTGCACCCTCCACTGCAGGAGCTGGCTGCTGTATCCCTAACAGGTGCAAAGCTTCAGATATACACCTGCTTCTGCAGTGAGCATCCTCTGCACGTGGAGCCTAAACTCAGAAAAATCAATATTAAATTAAAAAAAAATAAATCTCTTAGGAATGGAGTAATGCTGCAAGTTTGTCCTCTCTTAATCATCAAATGGTTGGTTGGGAGGGACCTTAAAGACCACCTCGCTCTAAGGAAACCAGGAAAGGAAATATCAGTATCTGCTGTGGCAAAAAAAGGCATCTCAGGAGCCAAAGCCGGGACTTTTCAAAACACCCTCTGTACCTGTTTAGGACTAGCTTAGTTTTATAGGTTTTTTTTCCCTTTTCTTTGCAGTCTGTATACCGCATTCTTCATCGGGGTCCATCTCTTCACAGCTCACCCAAGCCTGCAGCCGTGCTCACTGAGGGAGAACTGGACACACCATCACCTTTCTGGCCTTGAAGCCTGCAATACCAGCCATGACTGCATGTTGGCAGAAAGACTGTTTACATGCAACTCTCATTATGTTAATGCACAGCAGAAAAAAAACCCACCACCTTTCATTAAAATAAGTGACTGGGAGCTCTTTGTAAACACTGGAGGAAAAAAATAACATCATTTTGGAGTCAGAGGTTTTGCTTCTTTGACTTGGATCAAAAAGTCTCTCCTTTGGCAACTTCCCAGCACACTCATTCATCAGCTGTTAAAAATATACTGTGAAACCCAAAATGAAATGAATCACATTTAGAACCAGTTTGCACAGGATTCTGTTTTCTAAACAGTGTTAAATTCAAATCTGGGTCTTGAAAAGACAATATCAGCGCATTAAATTTGATAGAAAAATGAGAAGTGGCTTTACTCATGTCATGCTTACTGGCTGTATACCCTTACCAAAATACCTGCAATTAGAGCTCTTCAATAACTTAATGGAGCTAAATTTGTGATTTAGATCACAAATTTAAACCTAAAAGATAAATAAATGCAAAGGCGAAGCGCTTCAGTGAATAACTACCCTGCAGCCAGACAGCAATGCAATGGAGTGCTTTGAGCCCAGCCCAGTGATGCCCGCTTGGACCAGATGGGCAACATGCTGCTCTTCTGCAAAATCTATTGCTTATTGATTCCTCTTTAGAGCACTTATTCAGACATAAACATGCTAGCTTGTAATATCTACCCAATGCAAACAGTTCATCAAACTGTATTTGTGACTGCAGGCTGTGCTCTATTTATCTCACCTTCAAGCTTCACAGGTGCGTAAAACTGTCATTTATCTGATATTGAGGGCAGCACAGAAGTTCCAGCTCAACAGGGTGAGCTCCGTTAGTGTTACCAGTCCCCTTTCTGATGCTCAGGTAAGCAAGAACTGGCAGTGCTCCACAACAGGCTACGTCTCCCCTCACATCCTCCCCAGCATCACTGAGCAGGCTTGACTGCTGACTGATACCACAGCGCAGCACTGGGACCTACAGCTGTGCTTGTGCAATGAGTGATGGGGTATTTTTCAGTAACACCAGCCTGCTCCTTTTGTGACTTCCTAATGGGACTGCAACTCCACACATCCCCCTCTGAGCACTTGGTTTGGAGCTGAGACTACAGCAAGAAGTACAAGGGAAGCAGCTGATAGCAGCAGCAGGTTTTACATAAAGCAAAATCGGGAGCATTTAATCCACCTGTGAAGAAATCTTCAGGAAAGTCTTACTGTTCTCCCACCAGTATTTCAAAATCAACAGCATTTCTTTCATCTGGGCAACAAATAAGGAGCCATGTTTATTCACAGCTGCCCTTTCTGACCTCCAAAGCAAAGCAGCCATTAAAGGAAATCAGATGCTTTCTTCCAGCATACTGGCAGGTAGGAGGGCTGAGTTACCAGAGGGCAAACAGCCCACAGCTGACAGCTCTGAACTGAGCCATCCTTCTGGCAGGAGGCTGATGGCACAGGCAGAAACAACAACTGTCACATGAGAGTGCAAGGAGGAAGGAGCAATATAAATAACTACAATAGGATGAAATAAATATCACACCAGGGCCCACACCATTCAAACATGAATGAAGCAGATGATATCCTCCTTACAGATGGGCAATTTCTTCATTAAAACAAGCAAAGATGATCCCTTCACTGTCAGAGACAGTGACACATTCCCTCGCAGCACAGAAAGCCGACTGTAACCTGGGCTACTCCAACAGAAGCATTGCCAGCAGGATTGGGGAGGTGGTCCTGCCTCTCTGCCCCGATATGTTCAACCCAATAGAGAAGATACAGTAGAAATGGGATCTGGGAACAGCATGTCTTGGATGCTGTCTTCAAAGAGACATCGAACCCCTCCATCCCTGTCTTCCTCGAGCCCTGACATGAAAGCACTGTGGCTCTTCCCATATAGCCATACAAACAAGAAGTCATTCCTGTGGCACTGGGATGCACTGAGCTCATTTCCATATATTTTCACACCTAACATCTTCCTCTGGTATCAGCTCTTTAGTGCCTCTCACCAAACAGCCTTGGACTCCCAGGAACCTGCTACAAGTTCTTGGATTTCATACAGGAAGCTCTACCCACAGCCTCTGCCTCCACTGTTAAAGTTGGCTGAAATTACACAGATGGATCCAAACGTGCTACAGAGGACAGGCAATTACCAATACCACGCTACAAAAGGCATTCGGTTGTTGCAAACCGTGTTTAAATTACCCACCATATCAGGAAGGTGTTTAGGACTACACTACCTCTGGCCATTGAGAAGATCCACCGTGAGGTCTCAGCAATCTGAGTCCCGCCTGAGTCAGCACTGAGACTACTGCCTCAAAGCTGATGCTTGAGCTGGTTTCTTCCCTGGCAAAGCATTCAGACGAGGAGCATGGAGGATATGCATGCACTTAGTTTCCATATCAGTGTGCCATTACCCTGTGCGCACAAGGAGCCAGCTACTGCTTTGTTGTTCATTTAATCCAGAGCTCCCATCAATAGCCTGATCTATCTGCAGAACCAGAATGCAGCAGAGGGTCAGCCAGGGCCAGCAGTGCACCTCTCCCATTGATTAATCTATTCATGGGATTTGGAAGGGAAAGTCATGCAGATGGAGCAGAAAAAGCATGTCTGTGGTTTGGTTAGAAAGCTGTTATTTTGTAAATGGCTGCAACACCAAGAGGCAAAAGCAAACCTTACTTGATCAAAGAATGAAAAGCAGTGCTACCACGGCCATTAGCTCTGTATTTCAGATCTCAGTGTACTCACAACAGCCTATCATTCTCACAGGGATTACACAGGTAGGCTTTAGGTTTGCAAAATTTGGGATACTCGAGAGGTATCTTACTTAAAAATAAATCAGATTGAAGATCTTCCCAGAACTTCCCATTCACCAAACGCAGCCACAGGTCAGCACTGCTTTGCTCTTGCTTTGCTATGAACAAAAACGCTGGCACTGTTGTGTTGGGAGGTATGTTGGACATATACTAATGGTGCAGTGTTTCAAAGACAAATTAGGGTGTTCCACCTGGCACCCCTGTAACCAGTGTATCTTCCAACACACAGAGCATCCAAAAAGCTTT
Organism: Excalfactoria chinensis; assembly: GCF_039878825.1. Lineage (NCBI taxonomy): Eukaryota > Metazoa > Chordata > Aves > Galliformes > Phasianidae > Excalfactoria > Excalfactoria chinensis. The sequence continues at coordinate 2,092,678 of NC_092837.1, forward strand.
AATTTTACTCAATTCAACACTTGCATTCCAAGAATCCAGGTTTCTTTAATAAAACCACCTTCGTGCAAAAAGGGTGATAATTACTTGAGGGGTATTTTGCCCCCTTTTCTGAATGCTAATGTTGTGTTTGCTGGTTTAAACAACTAAGGCAGCTCAAGGCAGAACACAGCTAGAGATAAGGAGCCATTCCGAGCACACCCTGAATTTTCAATGTAGTATTTTAATTAATATATGAATAGTAATTCTGTTCAAAGCTTTTAAAAATAAAACGATAGCTGTTTATTAACAAGGTGATTATGTTACAAATAAAAATATCACCAGACTTACGCATGAATTTCACCAAATAAAACCCACGTCTGAAAGGAAAAAAGCTGTCAAATTCTCCCACTGACTGTCACCAAACTTCTTACAAAGTCAAGGCCACATCAAGTGCTCTACAATAAAACCTTTCTGAAACACTGTTTTGCTAATAAAGGCAACACTGAAATCGTACCCTCTGTGTGTCAATAAAGAGGCAAAGCTCTACAAGGCAAGATTCTCCTTTCTTCTTAAAATCCATTGAAAGTCACTTCTGAGACACCTTTCCATTTCAGTTCCACAACAAATGATGGCGAGTCAACCTGCCCCAAGCACAGCTCCAGCACTAAGAGGCACAGATAGTTCTGGGCCCCGTGATTCTTCGACCCCAAACATATTAAGAGTTACATTATAACAGAATTCCGTTTGGAGCCAGCAAACAAAAGCCATGCCTTACATTTGGCTAAATGAAATCATGGAAGTTGATGTATCAGCAGTTGGGATGGTGATAAAAAGACCACAATGGAGACATATGGTGCAGACAGTCCATGCAGGAGCTCACACACTGCTGCCAACATCGCTGCCCACTGGGGCTGCTTTGCTTGCTGATGCTGAGAGCTACCTTACTAATGCTTCCACTCTGGGGTTATTACACTTCAAAGCCATGATGACAAAACTCAAGTTAAACAGCCTGCAAGCCCTGCCTACCAATATAAATGCGTTTAACTTAAAGACATAGTTGTATTGATCCCGCAGCAGCTTTCTCTCTGACATTAGCAGGAGCTCTACGCTTGTCTCACAGGGACCAGAGCATCATCTGTGCCCTTTTCATTTGGATAGGCCTTTATTCAATTAGACCCACGAGCCTGGGAACAACCTTTCTCATTTTGTAATATGCTGAAAGCAGAGCATTTGATCTGACGCAGTCTGAATGTTCTCCTAAGCAAAACAGCAGGTAGGAATTACGTCTTAATTGCAGGATCTCTCCTCAACACACAGCAAGACAAATCCTTCTTACCAAAAGGTTTATTTTTGTTGGCTGTCTTGAGACGGCTCATTATAAGAGATCACCAGATGTCACCAATTCTTCATAAGCATACAATGGAAAGAACATATTTCCTGCAAAAATCCCCTGCAACTGTCAGCTGAAGTGCAACAAGAGATTCAAATGTACCATTCCTGAGTACTTTAAGCTGCACTGTATTATCCCTTTCTCAATCAATTATCTAAGACACACCTACTGAAATATGAAAATTGCATTCTTATTGCGTCTACACTAATAAGCCCTTGTGAACAGAATCACAGAATGGTCTGGGTTGAAAAGGACCACAGTGCTCATCCAGTTCCAACCCCCTGCTATGTGCAGGGTCACCAACCAGCAGCCCAGGCTGCCCAGAGCCACATCCAGCCTGGCCTTGAATGCCTGCAGGGATGGGGCATCCACAGCCTCCTTGTGCAACCTGTTCCAGTGCATCACCACCTTCTGGGTGAAAAAACTTCTTCCTAAGATCCAACCTAAATCTCCCCCCTCCTCCAGTCTCAGTTTAAAACCATTCCCCCTTCTCCTATCACTATCAACCCTTGTAAACAGACTTGCCTCCTCCTGCTTATACGCACCTATTAAATATTGGAATGCCACAGTGAGGTCTCCCCGAAGTCCTATTTCATACCAGCTTCCAAGAGGATCAAGAGATGCCCAGCCCAGGGCTGGTGCTCAGCAGTGTGCAGCCCCCAGCAGCCAAACCCAGCAGTCCCCAAGCTGCCACGTTTTGAGTCAGCAAAGCAGAATGGCAGCTGAAATGTGGCCATGCTCTTCCATCTCAATTTAAAGGAAACATTTAAAAGTAGGGTCAAAAACCAACAACAAACAAGCCTGTTACCTAGAGCCATGTGTTTCACCAAGGGAATTCCCTGGGATGACATCATCTAGCTGAAGGTTCTGCCCTGCAAACCTCAGGTGTGTGCTGAGCTCAGCAGTCCCAGAACCTGCAGCATCACAAGAGGCTGAAGTGGTCTCCGTGAGGCAGCAGACTGGGGGGTATTTTCAACTCCTAATTTCCACAGGCAAATTCAATCAAGGAGGCTTCCTAAGGTAAATGATGCGCTACAGTTGCCATAATGCTTTCCCCGTTTTCAGTAGACTCTATCTCAAATCAAATTTGGTCACTTTGTTCTCATTATCAACACAGTGAAGTGTTTGAATGACTGTCATCCAAAATATATTAGACTGTATCTCTCTCATCCTTCACACACAGGTATGCAATCCGGTGCTCTGAGCATCTAATCTACTTTTTACCTCTGGGCCGCTTCAAGAGAAAAATATTCTGTGCACAATCTGTGTATTGCTACTTGCAGATCTGTCAGTTATATTTATTTTACAAGCAGTTTAAGGCACCATGTGAACTGAATTGATGGAAAGATTTTACAACAAGCTACCAGCACTGTAAGAAGCACACAGCACCAATGTGCTCCCCCATCCTCACTGATTCCCACTCCTAGTGCCCACAGTGAGAGCAGCCACGGCTCCAGCTGCCCCCTTCTGACACGGGGCCCCTTGCTTTGCTTCTCAGGCATGCCTAGAGTATGCATGCACAGGTACAAGATACACCAGTTTGAGCTGAGAAAGCATTAATGCATCTGTGAAATTTAGGAATCACTTATCAGGACTGTGAGTGCCTTTTGACCAAACTCCCCCGAGATGCCTGGGCTCCTGCCAAATAATTCCACTTGTGCAAAGGCTGATTTGGGATAAGCCTCCATCATCAATTGGCAAAGCTTCGTTGTCATGCTGAGGCTTACAGAGGAATTATCACCACCTGTCTGAGCTCACAGTGAGGGTTACATCAATTCCACTGCACATCTATGGAAGCTCCTCCCTTCCTCCCTTCACAGCCCCAGGACCAAACACACTTGGTCTCACTACAGCTTTGCTGCCAGCCTCAGCAACCCGTACTCCCACCCCAAACACAGGGAAAACACTCGGCAAATTGCTTTAGCTTAGGCTGTGACCCACGGACACTATTTTATGGTAACAACTGGATCTGAGAAGAATGAGAAAGACTGCTTTCAGCTGTGGGATGTGAGCAATTAAACCAGAATCCATTAAAATGACAAGGCATTAGATAGAGTGCTTGACCCTGTGAAGTTACTTTGTATTAGAAATATATTCGGCTACTTCTACATGTGAACCCAGTCTGAAGATAAAGATTTATCTGTTAAATATTATGGGATATCTGCAGCCATGACGGTTAAAAGCAGCTACTTATAAATGTAAATTTGAGTACAAGACCCAAACGTGTTTTACACAAATGCACATACTTGCACTTCATCCCACAAGTAACATTTACATCCACTTCTTCGTCTATTTATTGCAGTGCAATTTGCGAAAGCGCTGACAATTAAGCCTTAATCCAGCCACAATAAAAACGCAAAAGCATTTATATAAAAAGCAAAAAGAATTAAATCGTGACTTCAACTGAAGTTGTAGTAGGCCCCAAAAGCCCAAGAACCGTGAAAATCCTTCCTCATTATGGCACATAAAAGCATATTCATTCATACTGCCTCACCCCCCACTGACTCCACGGTGCACTTAAACTTCATGATCATAACCAGCACCTGCAAAACCTACAAAGGTTCTACATAAAGCCAAGGGTACCATCAGTTTTTGCATGCAACCAATGATAGGCAAAGAAAACCAGCATTATATCACAGAATCATTAAGGCTGGAAAAGACCTCATTGATCATCAAGCACAACCAAGCAACCCACCATGCCCACTCACTGAATCGTGTTGCATTTTGCCTATGTTACCCTCATTTCCTACCTGAAAAGTCTGCACAGAGCAGGTGTGGGGCCGTAGTATTTAAGGATGTCCCCAACAGATGGCAGACATGTGGGAAAACTGCCAGTGTTTTCAGAAGCTGGAGAGCAAAGCTTTGGAAAGCTCTTTGGAAGCTATTAGCATCTTCATTTGCAACTGCTGCATAAAGAAATCGCGCAAAGGGTGCAATAAAGGCACAAGCCACGTGAGCAAACTTTTTAACTCATGGAGGAAAGTGCTTGGTTAAGGCAATAAATAAGACATGTTGAGCAGCAATTTTTGCACAGTTAACTTGATGCAAGCGCTTCTGTACTCACTGGTATAAAAGGAGCCCCTCTCTGCCCTCCTCCACCTCCTCCCTGGACGGAGGAAACTCCTTCTGCCCTAAGAGCAGCATTAACAGCAAAACACCCCAAAAGGGTGAGCTGTGATTATTTAATAATTATTACAGTTTATCCATGCTGAGAATCCCTTCTTGCACCACAGCTCAAAGCCATGCAGCAAAGAACTTAGAACACAGACAGTGGTTTTTTCCCCCCACATATTCTCAATTCTGTTTTATGCTCTTTAAACATTTTATTTTGTTTTAAAATGACAGACTTGATTACCGAGGTATTAAATTACAGAGATGCTCCGAGGGGAAACTGCTTCATAAAAATAAAATTAGAAGGCATGAGTTACTTCCCTTCGTAAACTTTTCCATTTTCTATAGCTTAAGAGGGATTTAATACTGTATTGAAATTCTGAGTGTCAATACTTCACCTGAACAGTTTCCCAGCTGTAAATTCCCACAAACGATCCCTGTGTAGTTAAGGATTAAAAACTTCTCTTGCAGTAATAAGTAAGGACAGCGTGCTGATGAAGGCCCTACATCAGTTCTGATCAATCAGTGCCAGGCTAACTTTAGTAATCTGGATGTTCATGTCCAGAATTCCACACTTGGTATTTTCATCAAACAATTATTAGAAGTGAGGGGGACAACCCAGAAAGACAGGTTGAGTCGAGGAGACCAATGGAGGATGCCAAGAACTCCAAGAACCTACAAAGGGGATGATGCCCACGTGGGACGCATCTCCCCTACCAAAAAAACCCACAAAAGAACACATCAGGTCTCCTCCCTGCACCTCTTGTTGCATTGAGGAGCAGCGCAAAGCAAGGACTGAGGCAAAGCAACACTTGATAGAGCAGTGGTATCTGTACGAGGGGTGACTGTCACTCCTACCACTCCCCAGTGCTGCTGAGGTCCGCAGAGAAGTCACACAACCACCAGCTGCCACAGCTGCTATGTTCCTATGTACAGCTCCTCAGGTGATTACAAACAATATTACTGAGCTCAGGCTTTGCAGATCAAAGATAACTGTAAACTGCCAGCAGAAATATAACTGCAATAAACCACCGGCTAATATCTTGTTTGGTGCTTTTTGTGATGGAACACTCGGGTTCTTCCCCCTTTGTAGCAAGTATCAAGCCAAACCCAGTGATAACAGAAACACTGAGACAAGCGCTTTTGGAGTGCTCAGAAGTTTCCTCGCTCTGCATTATTTACCACTGACCTCAGAGCAGAAGATTGGTGTCAATGTTAGGAGATTTTTAAAGCCTTTAAATGTCAGATGAAGGCAGGTGCTAGCATGGCTCCCAGAAACACGCACAGCTGCATACAGCAGAGAGGCAGGATTTGCATCAAACCACCACGTGATCCACCTTACTACTTTCTCAGCATCTGAAATCCCTCAAAAGGGACAAAACTCACTTTGGCTCTGCTGTAAACAGTATCTGCTCACTCACACTGTAAATCAGCCGCAGACTGAGTTGAAACTTCAGTTCTTCAACAGCTTAAAGTACTTTCTTCCATACATTAAGCTTGCTGGTTTTTTCCCCATTGATCAGAGCGAGGATTTTCAGATGTTCATCTCCTCCACTCAGAAGCACTGCAGGATGCTGACCCACCCAACGCTCGGAGTGCTGCCCTGCACTGCAGGCCTCCTTCTTATCCCAGATTAGATCTGCAGCCTCTTGACTTTCCCAAAGGAAAAAGAACACAGCAGCCCACTGCCTGGCACCAGGAGCATGAGAGCACTTGTTGGGTGACCAGAAGCAGGAGAAAATGGGAAGCTTAAAGTAAGTGGGGAAAAACATGCCTGCTTAAAAATGAGTAGGGATGTTGTGCTCCCAAGTCTGAAATACCTCTTAAAGCATTCTGGCAGGTGCAGCTTTCAGCTGCTTTCTGAGCCAATGAACACCATGAGATGACGTTAAGAAAATATCAGTAAATAGGTTAAAGATATATTTAGAGATGTGGTAATTCTACCTGATTGCTTTGAAATGTCAGAGCTCTCCCAGCTCCATGTAGGGGACAACAGCTTTTCCTGAAGCTTTTCTGAGGAGCAAGGAGACAAGGCTCAGGGATTCCAGGCAGCCACTTGTCTGCTGGATGCACTTTTGGATAACTGGTGGTATTTTACATGTGCTATTGTCAGGAAATATAAGTGGTATTGCTTTATTTGTAGCTTAGACTACCAGAGATAAGGCAGCACAGGTCAGTTGCCATTACAAACGAGAGCCACTCTTACGACCCTAACAGCAGCAAACAGGGTAAGAAGCAGTTCTTAAATGTTTCTCCAACTCTTTCTCTGTTTTGAAACCTACAAAACAAAGGCGAATGCAATAAAGTGTAAAGGAGACAAGATGTGACCTCTGCTGATTCAGAGCAGGTGCTCTGCAGCAAGACTGAAAGGGAAAAGATGAGCCATATGTCCATGTAACACAGGGAAAGACAGTGCAGAAAAGGAAGTGTTCCCAAAACTACAGCCAGTAATTTCTGTCCAATAGGAAAATGCTGTCAGTCTAAGAAATTGACTGAATGCACCTTGAAATAGAGGCCCAGCTGGAAGAGCCTGGCAGAACCGAGCTGTTCAGGTGCAGAAGAGCCCAAGGAATTGGCAGGAACTGATGAGCCCAAAACTGCAACCTGTCCACGTTTCTAAAGTGACCCCAAAATGACCGTGCTCCAATCTGTACTGACTCGTTATGTAAAATAAAACCTAGCTGAATGCCAGCTGGGGCTCCAAAATGTCTTCAATTACCTGCAGGTTCTGTTCCAGCATCAGTGCGGTCAAAACCTCATGGGCCCAGTAGGGCTGGGGTTTCTGTCCTAACAGCCTTTTACCTCCTTGACTCCATGCAGCTTCAGCAAGATTTTCTGGTGCTTTGTTTGGCTCTAACAAGCAATTCTACCATTAAAACAAAACAAAATGTGTCTGGGAGAACTAAACATTTTCCATGAAGCCCTGTATTACTGTGATGCCCAATTACAAGTGCGAGGCAGATGTCTGCCAGGTGTGCTGACACCTCATATGTGCTCTCAACATGGGGCTCCAGCCCAGTGCAACCTGGGGTGTCTCAGATCCCAGCACTCCTGTTTATCAATTATATACTCCAAAAAACAGCCATATCTCCCTCCTGCCTACAGCAGAGCCAAGGATGAAGTCTGATGATTATCAACACATGGAACAAGTGGGGAAGTCAAAGGAACTCATGGGTGGAGATTTGCAGCACTGTGACCTCCCCACCCCTGGTAGTGCCCATCCAAGGCAGCACTGCAGTGGTTTTCTTTCAGCCTGAATTACACCTCAGGACAGAAGAGCACAGCGGAAGACAGAGTCTAGCAAAACCCATCGCATGGCAAGGGGCACCCAAAACAGAGATCTCTTCGTACTTCTAAGTCCTCCCGTCACTACAGCCCAAGCTGATCCAAAACAAAAGCAAAATATCATATCAATATGAGAGCCCACAAGCACTTTGCTAAGGCATTTTACCTGTAAGGCACCCAGCTGCTGTGCTGGGGGACCGCTTCACATGCAGCTGATCCTGCCACCCATCAGCCTTTGACGTGGCTTGAGAATCCTATTTCCTAATGAGACTTGCTCTAATTGGCCAAGCAGCTCCTCTCAGAGGAGCCAAGGCAGAGCTCCCGCAGCAAACACGAAGCTAAACCCCATTTTCCACAAATAGCCAGGAACATTTGCTCACTGGCAACACGCCTGTTAGTAAACCAATTTGCTAAAATATTCATGAATAGCAAACGAAAGGGCCACAGATTCAGCCAAAGTGATTATAGACAAAATTAAAATAAAATATTCACCGCAAATGTTTTTGCAGCATTTCCTCCAGATTTACTGAGAGGGGGGAAAAAAAAAAGCCAACCAAATCATACTAATGCCAAAAATCTCAGCAGGGGGAGAGTAGGGATGGAGGGAGCTGCACCACGTGAGCAGGGCATCACGGTGTCCCTAACCCTGCAGGAGGAACCAGGGCTAGGACTGCTGGGCCAGCAACAGAGAGGTGATACCACTGCCCAGCCAAGCGCTGCCTGAGCTCTGACTGCAAGACAAAAGCTCTGCGTGTATTCTGGATGCAATCAAATTCTGTCCCATGAGGCTTTTCTGTGCCTTGATCATAATGATCTGAACAGGATGAACAGATAAAATCCCACTGACACTTCAGTTATTCTCCTGAAATTGTTTCAGATGTAAAATTCCCCGTGTTATCCCCAAACAACAGGTGCAGTCACTAAATTCTCTTTAACTGCATTGCCCGTGTGGCAGAGGAATGCAAAGCAAGCAAGTAAAAGCAAATCCCTGAGACAGACCCTGAAAGGAGACCATAATCATTATGGGGAGAAAACACCAAGGCTTTTACAGGGAGACCCTCTGCAGGCAAAGCTGTGTTTGCAGTATTTCCTTTTCTGCCCCAAAACTGAACACGAAGCCACTCTTTGTGTAGTATCACAGCTGGATGGGCTTCAAAGCCTGCTACTGTGAGTGCCACACACAGCACAGCTCCTTGTTCACAGATATCACTGCCCACAGGCACATCTCTGCTGACTGGGACTCACAGCCCCAGCCAGACCCTCCTTCTCCTTTAGCCTTGCAAATGTATAGGAAAAAGAACAGCAAGTGCCATGGGATTTTTAAGGGATTTACAAAGGTGCCACAGAAGGGGGGATCTGGCAAGAGCTCTGATGGCCACTTCTATGATCTTGAGGAAGCCTCTGGTTCCCTCCCAGACTGCAGCCTTCCTCTGTAGAATGAGGATTACTATTTTTTCAGTACATAGGGCTGCAGCAAGATCTAATTCATTCATCTTTGTAAAGCCTTCTTGGACACTGATGGAAAACACAAAATACTATTAGCATGAGTCTCCCATTTAAATCTCACCTGGAAACCTTCCTTGTGGGTCTTAGTTTGTGACCGATCCCCATTCCATCACAGGGAATGGGATCTGCAGGTGCAGCAGAGATGCTTGCACCCACACAGAGCAGCTGTGATTGAGGAGGAAAGGCCGACAACTTCCCCCACCTCCTCGTGTGCCTCCAATGCAGCTTCAAATACAACATGCAAAAAAAGCAACCAGAGAATCACACAGGCCTCTCTCAGTGCCCCCCCCCCAACAGGATCCATCCTTCTCATGCACATCTGTTACACTGTGGAGCTGAGGCAGGAAGGGCAGCTTATAGGTTTTCCTTGCAGTTACTTAATTGAATCCACAGCGCTGAGTCTGACAGCATTCCCCAGCATTCAGAATCCCAGTTTGTTCCAAGGATTTTTACACTCTGCACCCAGTGAAACAAGCATTTGGGCTGAACACCTTTTAATCAGCCACTCTCAAATGTCAGTCCTTTTCATCTTTAAAGCACTCCTAAATCTCCTCACCCAAGTCTCTCTTAATTCTAAAACATATTTGGTATCTGCAGATTCCTTGACTTAGTTTCCAGCAGCCTCTATTACATTCAAATCACCTCAATCTTTAATGCTCATCTCAACCTTTCAACCTTCTCAGCTGTCTTTTCAAGTGATCTCCTGGTCTTTCTCAACTGCATTTTAGTTTTTTTGGGGGCCTTCAAGAACATTCACTTCCAACCTCCAAAACCAGAAGCGTGACGTTTGTCAGTAACTGCTGCTCACTGTAACCCTACCACCAGGCCAACAGCTTTCCATGTAATGAAGGCACTTCGTTACTTTGCCTTGGATTCTAGAAAAAGCAGCAGAAAGCAGAAGCCAACAGAAGCCGTCCCACGCCTCTTCCAGTGAAGGAGGACAACCAGCAGCTGGCTTTGGAAGGCTGTCAGGCTCTTCATGGTTCATCTGGCAGCAGCAGTAAGCTTTACATGGTATCATCACTATCATTAAACGCCCTTGTTTCAGTAACAAGAATAAATGAAAATTATCCTTCCACTTGGAACTGCATGATCCTTGAGGTCCCTTCCAACCCAGGTCACTGAAAATTAATAGGTGCTTGCAACCACAATAGGTACAAGAGGAAATCTCAGCGAGCTGTTTGGTATCAGAAACCGATTTACGATGAAGGAAAGCATCTTCTATTAACACCTGGGACAAAAGGCAGGTGAAATTTCACCTGTACAACAACGGATGGGAAATAATCTGACAGATCTTAGACATACTCCTACAAGATCCCTACTACCACAGCCAGGAGCAAACCGCCTCGTGTTTGCATCATCACGTAACTCAGTGGACCTTCCACAGCTTGCCCCAAAGACAGATGCAGTCAGTTCACATAGGAATTACGTTGTCGATCACATTTTAAAGGAATCAGCCTAACAATCCAGTTAAAACTGATCATCCCTACAAAGTCTCAGAGGAAACACCTGATAAAACATTATGGGAGTAACAAGGGATCCTTTGGATATTCAGAATCTTGAAGTATTTGCTGTATTAAGAACTGTATTAGCTCTAGTGAAATGAAACAGAAATCCCTATTATATAAAGTGCTTCCTCTCTCTTTCTAACGTTTGAAAGCTCTAGGATGCTTACACTGGGCACCAAAAAGATCATTAAAGGCCAATCCTGCATGCTGAAGACCCCAGTCTCCTCCCCAGAGGCACTAATTACACACATCCCAGCTCTCCAAGCCCATCTCATCGCCACCAGCCCGGCAGCAGTGCTGCAGGTTCAAATTGGCAAATATTAACTGTGGGCTGGAAATCATGCCATTAACTCACACTCCGATTTTACCACCTGGAAAGCTGCAGTGCTAAATAGAGCAGGTTTCTCTGCAGCCTGCAGTCCAGCCAACCTAACAGGTCTGTTTTGCCACCACTAAATGAGAAAAACACCCAATATATCCTCCAAGATATTCTGAAATGCTCTTTTCTGGAACAAATTACTTCTGCAAGTAACAAAGCACAGAACTAACACATGGACAATAAATAAAGTAGCGAGGAAACAAACCACCACCACCACCTGAGGCTGAATTCATAACTACTGAAGATTGCTGCAGTGCTACTTTGCATGAGTTACCAGCCTGGTGGATTTTTTTTACTTCTCCCAGTATGCAGTTCTTCCTAACATTTAAGCACTGAAAGTTTTCCACCATTGTGCAGAAATTATAATGTTCCATAACATAAGGAGAACAGACAAAAACCAACTTCTTGAAAATAGGAGGAAGGATCTACACGAAGTCAAAAATGAAAGATACCATTTATACCATGAAATGGTGAGACCGTGGATGACCCAAAGCCTCAGCACTGAGACCTCCAGAGTCACCTCCTGCTCTCAGCAGGATGCTCAGGGCTGCTCCCAGCCAGGTCTGCAGTGGCACAGCCTCAGGCATTGGCATATAGGCAATGCTACACTGGGAGGCTGCATAGAGGGCTTGTGGTATGCAGTGTCCCCTGAGCAGCACTGCAAGGCTCAAACTCAGCAGTAGGACTGTGTGCAGAACGTGGAGAAGGCAGCAGGTGATATTCCACACTCATTTCCTTCTACTTTCCATCCCAAACCAGTACAGAAGTATGATTTATTTATTATGGGGCAAAAACTGCCCTTGGATGAGAAGGAAAATTAGAAGTATTTCCCTAATAGAACAAAATATTTTAAGTCATAATAGCAAATTATTGAAAAAATTACTACTGACATTTTGGGAGAGGGTAGAGAAAGAACAAGAACAGGACTGGAATGGCAGAGCACAAATGGGCTTTTATAATGACCCATTTTTCCACATAAGCTCTGTCAGATGTCATCAAATTGGACATTTAGTAGAAGTTGGGCTGAATTTAAAAGAATCAAAGAACAAGGTAATCAGAACAGATACGGCACATTTCTGTAATGTAAAGTTGAAGAACGTGGTCAGCTGTGCTGCACTGAATCCGTGTGAGAGCTCCAACTAAACCTGACCAGGAGCAGCAGAAAGCCACGACAGATCCCAGCAAGAAAAGCTGAGCTCCTCATTAGAGATAATAACAACACACCTGGATAAACAGTACACCAGAACTAGAGCTAATAAGGAATGAGCTTGGGCAATAACATGGCTGCCCTCCCTTTCACAGCGCTGAGCTGACATCGGGCACTATAGGACTGCTGATCTCATGGAAAAGAGCAAGAGGAAAGAAGTGGGAGAGGTGAGGAATAGGACTGGAAATGGAAAAGCAGGGCGCTAAACAGAAGAGCTGTTTTTTTTTTCCTAGTGTATGTTCACTGCTAGAGAAGTAAATAGTTCCTGTGTTTGAGGAGAAAGGGAAGAAGTAAGAAGAAAATCTGTATTGAGCAGTGTTTGTGCAGCTTCTGCTGACCAAAAATAATGAGAGATGGAAAAAAAACAACAAGAGAAGAGACTGAGTGGGTGTAAGAACTCAAAAGGAAAGAAAAATGAATAGAGTGGAAATAAAGGAACTGCTGCCGTGGAAGAGCAAAATATAGTTGAAATCACTGAGCTAAAATGACATGGCTGCATTACGTGAGGCATTTATTCAGATAGGAACATTCCAAGGGCAGCGGCTCATTTTGGACATCTGTGGGACAACTGTCATTACAAGCACAGACATCTTTCTGGTTTTCAGTTACTGGAGTACTTTCAGGGAATAGAAGCTTCTTCTCTTTGGCAAGGAGCAGAATCATTTTCTCCTCATGTGTTTTGTTACAGAGTCAAAATCTCCAAGCAATTCTATGACAACAAGAAAACAAAAAAAGAGGTAAAAATACATTTAAAAAAGACTGAGAAACAAACGAACAGTGCTTCTGGTCAGACCATGAAGAATATGCTGAAAGACCTCAATCATTCCTGGACATACCAATGCATGAAAGAAACAGAGCTCTTTCCTGTCAGCTTTTTTAGCAGCCTACTTGTGGATAAACTGAGGTCAGCCCTAAATAGGGAACGGAGGTTCTTTTTACCTGTTGCACCTGACAGCCCTCCAGTGTGTCACTGATAACTGGGCAAACCAGCAGAGCACACAGATGCTGTATCTGTGTACCTCCGGGCAGGGCTTTTGGTCCTAATTGAAGAAGCTAATTGGGACAAAAAAACACAAGGAAGCCCACTCAGCAGCCTCATTAGACTCAAATAAGTAAACTGCTTACTTGAGGGAAAACAAATAGACAGCACGTGCCCACGATCTATACATCACATGCAGGTGAAACAACGCATCTTGCACCTTTCAGATACTTCTCCAGCCACAAAACCTAAGTTACATTTACAGTGCTACTGTGCATATCTGTAGATTAACAGCTGAATATAAATCTATTGATATAAAGAAGTTGTACTTTAGTCCCCTGTTTGTAAATCAAGAATGATAAAGAAATGAAAGGATACACAGATGGTCACCTCAGGAGCCACATATCAGAAAGAAGAGCCGAAACCAAATATTCCTCAGTCCTACTCTGCCTGTTTATTCTCCCTTAAGGTAAACTCTTTTTTTCCTACATTTTATCTCTGCAGACAGTCATGAAAAGTACTTTTTTATTACACACGGTGGAGAGAAGAGAGTTTGTTTCTTTCTTTCCTTCCATAAAGCTTTTATTCCGCTGGAAAGCAGATTTAAGGAGCGCCCCATTGCAAGAGTTTAAAGGTTACTTAAAACTGGGACACGAAACTACAACTTCTGACATCATTTCATGGCGTGTTCAGGAAAGCATTCAAGCGTGACATTGTATCATTAGGTATAATACAGCCATTCCAGTGGCACTGATTACTGCAATGAGAACTCATCTTCTTTAACAGTATACGCAATAAGGTGTGAATAAAAACCCAGGCCAGAAACATCACTGTAAAAAGGCATGCTATGTACAAGAATGGAAAAAGCGTCTGTAGGCATCTTTTGGGGAGCTGAAAAAAGAAAACCTGCAACACTGAGTGGGATCTGGGGGGTGCTGAGAACCCTGGAAATGATGATCTCTATTTTCCCCATCCAGTCCCAATCCTTGAGGTTTAAGGTCCCTTCCAACCGTAACCACTGTATGACTCCACGAGCCAGAAACAGGCCCTCACATTTAACAAGACTTTGCAATGTTGAGCAAAGCAGAGGCTATACAAGTCCTGAATTTTAGGGCTGGTATCTCAGGACTTCCTCCAAAGAACCGTAAGGTGTCCCCATCTACAAAGGGTATCCACAAAGCCAAATTAAGTAAAAACCTTCTTTAAATGGGCCCTTATTTCTTAAATAGACTCTTCTACCATCATGCACTTGCAAGTGTTAGTAAATGAGTTCTTCTGATGGATAGCTTTGCACGCAGTCAAACTCCTCAGGGCCTCAAGTGCCCATTCAGTTGGAGACAGAAGAATTATTTTCATATTTGATCACATAAATGTCACTGGAGATATTTGCAACAGCCCACTCTAATCTTCCTGTAGGTAGATGGAGGCATATTTGACAAGGAGTTTTCAAGATATACTCCAATGAGGCCCTTATATGACCTCTCATTAGAAGTAAAATAATTTACGACTACTTCCACTCTCTGGCATTCTATCACACTCCTCCCACTACTGCAGCCTCACTTGATTTGTGACAGGAGGTACACAGCCCACAAGTTATTAACAGAAAAAGACACACAACTCCATCCCAACAGTACTTCAGGGCAACGGCGATAATGAAATTGACTATCGTACCTGTCCAACAACAGCAGATGATTTCATCCTACTGGTAAATCACAGCTGTCTTTAACATCATCACAGCTGAATGCCTACTGGACTCAGGTCTCATGGCACAAGGGGAGACGCAATGCAGGGGGATGAAGCTTCTCTTCCCCTTGCAGTTCCTGTTCACATACCTCCTCCTGCACACGATCTCTGTGTGCTTTCTTAGCAACTTCACTGCTTTCCAAAATCAGAATAGGAAATCCACCAAGACCAAAGCAAGGCTTCGATCTTAGAAATTTCAGGTTTCTTATTTGCAGGAGCCCATATTACTATGAGCTAAATCTCAGCAGTAAGCCATTTCCCTCTGCATTACCTATGTAATTATTTGGCTATATAGTCGATTCAAAGATCAACTAGATCAAAGATCTGGAAAAAAAGCCACAAGATAGCAAACATTTCGGAACAGCTGCACATAAGCCTTGCTTCAGAGCCCTCTTCTTTCTGTGCAAACACCCAGCCTCAGAAAGCCATCTGAAATGTTTCACTTCTGGGCACAGACATTTTTGCAACCAACAGATCTGACACTTTTTTTGCAGGAATACATCTCCAACATGTTATCATTTATCCTCCTGTTGTTGTTCTTTGGCTCTGATGGTATGTTTCCTGCTTCTCTAACTTCATCTCAGCAACTTCTCTCCTTTTCCTGTGTCATTTGCCCACATGGGCTGAAATGCAATTATCAGCTGTGATGCTCTTGGGGGAAACGTTGATGCCATGGAGATGATGGACCCCTAAATGTTCCCAGCATGACCACACTACCCCATCCATCTGACCCTCACTGCCAGGACTTGTATAGCAGTCAGCGAATGATACTGCTCAGCTGGTAGAGATTCAGCTTCTACATTCAGTATTAGGTGAAAATGATTTTCCCCCCCTCACTTGTGCAACAGATTTTTGTTAACTCTGTACACTTTCTTCATAATGCCTTAGTCCTTGTCAAAGCCAACGAATCAGCTTGTAAAAGGTTACAACACTGGAAGCTGTAAGTACTGAATAGTACAACTACAGCGCACACAAAGCCTGCACTGATGTTAATTATTGATTAGATCACAGTTTGATTGCATTTTGGGTGACAACACCCAGGGGCTTAGATAACTGCATAAAACATTGCGTTCTGTTCTACAGAGACCCAGAATAAATCAACCTTTATAAATCCATCTCTTAGAAATAAAGCACATTATTCAGTCATTTATCAGAATTACACTAAGATGAGTGATGGATGTTATACAGAAGTATTCATTTTTAATGATGTCCTACCTTTGAAGAAACAGTCCTTGCTGTGGATAATGTAGATTTTCTTCCTCTGAAGACATGAGGCTCGATGTAACTGACAGTGATTTTCATAAAATTTGCCATCAGATCCACATACTGGCATGTAGCTGGACTTGCAGTCTTCTACACACCTGCACTCAGGCTGGTTGGTGTCCCTGTTCACCACGCACCTACTCCCTCGGCCACAGTACTTCTTCTCACATGATGCATGCAGGCCATCCTGACCATAAAGCACTGGACAGAGGGGGAAAAAAAATCAAAATCAGTGTTAGCAATATTTACCTAACAGACCATCCTCATCCGCTGCACAGCACTGCACAACCATTACAAGTGCAGAAGCTAAAAGATTTCCAAGGCTAAAAGCGCACTCCTCTGAACAGCAGCACGATGGCAATCTACTGAGCATCTCCACTTCTCTGCTCCCAGACCTCCAGCTCCGAGTCATCCAAATCTCAAGTACGTGCTGAAAGTGCTTCCCTGAGAACGGGTGGACGTGGGCCCAGAATAAAAACTAGTGAGAGTATTCCAGTGCCAAAACTTTGGGCATGACTTGGACTCAAAAAGCCATTCTGAAAGCCTACGCTCCGGCAGACTTACTGAATATGATGTTCTGAATGTTACTGTAACTGTCTGATGTTTGATACCAATAAAAGGCAAACTGAGCTGCCCCGGTGCTGTAACATTTTCTGCTTCTGAAGTCAGAAGGCTCGCAGCAGAACATCATTATAATTCATACAGGACAGGATACTCCCAAACAAGCCACTACTCAGAGCAATAATTAGCATTATACTCAGCAAAGAGAGTTGCAGGGAATTAGATTATTCTATGCTAATTGGAGCACACAAAGCAGCAAATTGTAAAGGGAAGCTGCAAAAGGCATGATTAAAGGAGGAATAAACATTTAGCAGTGCACACCCTGCTGCCTGCTCCAACAGCAGCAGTCCCTGTGCTGTGACAGCCTGGACCAGAAGAGCAGGTCTGATGCAAAGCCCAGCTGTTCACATTTACCACATGTAGGATCGGCTCTCGGATAGTTTTTGGTGTGTCCCAACATCTCACCCCAAAACCTCCATCACACATAATGGAGACGTGAGGAGCATCAGTAAACAGCTGCTTCAACTTACCGGTCCTATTTTTTTAATGCTAAATTTCTTGCTAACATCCACACAGTCCCTGCTTGCCCCAACTACTTTGTACCATGTGAAACATCCCAGTGTTGAGCCCACTTTTCATCTACAAGCAACGAGGGGTTAAAGCATGTTGATAAAGATGAGCAAAAGTTCCCACAAAGCCCATTTGGTTGGGTCCCCGTTAAGTCTTTGCTTTATCTGAAAGGGGGGAAAATATCTGCTGCTGGAAGATTAACTATTTGATTCAGTAACTCATTAAAATTCTTCCAACCTTGGCAAGCTAGGAAATATTGACTTTTCCTGACTCATAATAAACTAGAAGGTCAGATCATCTCTGAGCAGTGCAAAAAACACAGTCCCTGGAAAGTGTATCTGAATATCCTTTATTTATTCACTAATTGTCCCAGGGTTTCTGAAAAACATCCTCAAAAAGACACGCTTTGTGACCTCCAGGTGAGTTCACTGCCAAGGCACTCAGCCCCGCTGCTTTTCGGAGCAGCACAAAGGCTCAGGTCAGCCCTGGCCAAGCATCCTAGAATCACTGAACCACCAAGGTTAGAAATTACCTCTAAGATCATCCAGTTCAACCACCTACCTACCACCAGTGCTGCCCACTAAACCACATTCCTTAGTAGCACAAGGTACTCCTCCCTTCCCTCACACCTCACCTATCGCTAGAGACCTCAGCAAGACATGCTTTGGACACAGTAACCACTGCGAGACTTTAAAACCAAGGTTCAGGTGTTACTGCCCACATACACGTAATTCAGACACAACTGCAGCACAGCCCTTCCCATGCTGATTGCTGCAGTTCTCCCCAGACCCAGCACCAGCTGAGGACCACATAATGCACCTCACCAAAGGTTATTCCCCCCTCCTGCTGGCTACATCCTACCCCATTGGCCATCACACAGCAGTAGCAAAGTCCTCTCAGAGCCTCAAGTATCATGATTTTTAATATGAACTTGGCACTGCTGAAAACAAAAGCAATTCCTATTGCTTTTCTGTTGTTGTTATTTTTCTTTTTAAACTACACAGAAAAGATTTGTTTACCACCAGCTTATACAGCGAAGTATTCTGGCTTTTCTATCACCACCTGGTTACTATGGAGAAGCCTCATAAAGCCTGTGTGCTTTCATGTATTGCTCCTTTTGTTCAGTTTGGTTCATTCTGTGCTCCCAGATGGAGAACTCCTGTTTGAACACTCAGAAAGGGAGGTGGGTTGGACACCCTGCAAACAGCACAGAGGGCAAGAGCTGTGATTCAGTAATCCTGACACCCAAATCCACTGATAACAGCACATGAGCAAGCAGTGTTAATATAGGGTTTCTTTCCCAGAACCCGATAACACTGATCACAGTCCTTTAATTGAATTACTCCCTGAATATTCCCTGGAGGAGCTAAAGGTCCCCACACGCGCACTCAGCCACGCAGACAGTCCTTGCACTGAGGAAGAAACACAGGACACAAAACACAGCAGAGTCTGTGGAAAGCCAGAAGATGGGAGGTTTCTAACTGTAAAAGCTCTGCTGTCTTTACCCAGGTAACCAATCAACCCCCGGCAGCACTGCACACAAGGACCCAGTGCCAAACAGGCAGGACAGCAGCAAACAGCCATGGTTAGCTCTGCCGTGTTATTAGAAGTGACTGCATTCCTCACTCTTACAAGGATTATTAAAAACAGAAATAGGAAAGGTAATCAAGTGAAACCACCATGTAAGCACGTGTGGTATTGATGAGCCTCGCTGCACAACAGGATTTGTTTAATTTATTAGTTGCAAAGAAAGTCATACACTTGGGTTAAAAATTGGTCATCTTGTCAAACAAGCCACTTTTCAATGCTAATTAAGTTTACCTGGCATGGCTTGTGACTGAGTTGTGGCGTCATATTCAAGTCGGTTTGCTGGAGAGAGGAAGCCCTTTTGTGTACATCCACAAATCCCCTCCACTTCCTTAAATCAACTTCTGGCTGCCCATGAGAAATTTGGAATTCCACTCAAAACCCAACAAAGCCGGGTTACAGGCAGTACAATAACTGAGTCTGGGAACTGTGGAAGGGTGCTAACGGCTGCCTCCATCTCAAGCAAGACTTAAGGAACGAAGACTGCTATTGCTCTGTTTAGACACTGGAGGGTACGCAACCTTTGGCTGCTCATTAATTTATAATGACTGAGGTCACAACTGCCTGTTACACGTCACTAAGCATGTTACAGATCAGACTTGAGCTATCAGGCAATCCATTGTTTTCAACATCCAAATCCAACCCTATTCCTTATCTCAGCAAAACTCAAACAGTTCAAGAAAAGGCTGAGATGGTGACAAGCATCAGCTTCAATTCAGACCAAACAGACAAACCCATCACACACAGAGCAAAGCCAAAAGCCAAACAGCTCTATCATGCTGCTGCTCATACTAGGTTGCTTATACACCGCAGAAATGTAAATTATTATATTTACATTTAAGAAGCTGGTTTGATTTGAAGGAACAGCACGCTGCTGTAGGCAGCTGGACACCCATTTCATCGCTGAAGGAACAAGCTGTGGCTTTACATCAGCCAGACCTGGAAGCTTTAGTTACGAGGAACCAGAGGTGGGTATAACTACAACTGGAAGCTCCCACTCCAACTGCTTCCAAGGCAGGGCTGTACTTTGCAGATGTTGTAAAGCAGTAAAATAAAAATCTTCCATACCACTGCAAAAACAGTCTCCAAACTTCATTTGTTGCTTCCAAGAAGGAACGCAGTGAGCTCGCAAGTCTGCAACCACTCCTCCCACACCTTGACACTGAGTTCCAACACCTTCTTTTGCTACATTAAATAATCTGCTGTGGTCTGAAGCATCACACCTGCGAGCACTTTTTCCTGCTGTAAAGTACACGCTGCTGGTACACGCAGGTGTCCATACATCAAAAGAATACTTAGCTATGTCTGCTACAGAAAGATACACAGACATGCAAGAGCGACCTGCCACAACTTCAATCTTCGCTGGCAACATGGCATCCAATGCAAGGCCTCAAAGCTTCCCTTTCCATCACATCTTTAACACATGCCTTGAAGTAACAAAAGTTCAGATGCGTGACTATTGCACCAGGCGGCTGCTGTTAGCAAATGCCAGTGCTGCACACGTTGTTAATACTGCAATAAAGTAAGAAAGAAAACAAAGCAATAATTTCACAATGAACTGCTCGATGAGTTTCTCTGTTTTTCACTCTACTCCTCTTATGGAAATGGTGAAGCAGAGAAGCTGCAGTGGAACTCCCAGCACAGGGAACAGCAGCAGCACGGCCATTAGCTCTGTTACTTGCCCTTGGTGCTATAACTTATTTATTTTTACAAAGCAAAACCAGCAACTTGTTTTGGTGGAAAATACAGACAATGAGATGTGTTCAAGTACATGTCTTTCCAAGGATGCAAACTATTTGCTTTCCAGGCTCATGAGATAACTGGGGGAGACATCTTTGGGCAGGAGGGGAAGGATGCATCATGTCATTTTCTGTATCCGTCAGCCTATGAAGCCCATTAGAGGAGATAATATGAAAGGGTGTTTGGAAGTTTCAAGTAACGATGCTGGTTCCAGTGCAATTAGACTCATTGCTGCCCACTTACAAATCCCACGATGAGACCAAGAGCTTGATTGAACTACATTTTTGGATGGCACTGTGGTTTATGAAGGTACTAACATGGAAAAATAGCCTAAAGAAATCAAAAGATCTAAACCAATGTTGAAGTATTTGCACAGGTTACTGAGGAGAGAGAATCATGGACCAAAACGAAACCGTATATATTTAGGTCCTTGCCATGAGACTCCACCACACACAATTTGTTCTGCTCTTTCAAGTGCCAAAAAGGCGATTCATAAGATTGCTCTTTATTTAATGTTTATCTGAAGTTATCTGTGATAAGTACTTCTTATTGAAGGCAGTTTCATCCTGGTGCTGCCATGCAGCAAGCCAAGATCTGTGCCTGAGCCTGCACTGCTGAGCTCATATTACATAGGTGTCCATGCAGTTGCTGCCTGCACTCATCAGAGGGATGGAATTTAGGGTTTCCTTCAGCACCCACATTTAGCCTGTTGTGAACAACCTGGTAAAGTAGGACAGTATGAGCACACACATGGATCTGTTTTACTTGATCACACATTTAATTATCTCACTGCTGCACTGTGTGAATAATGCAGAAACTTTCCAGTGTCAGATCTTGAGGGAACAGATCATATTAATACTTGGGTTTCTTTGACAAAACTCTGTGTCAGAAGAATACACTCTTCTGAAGAAAGGCAATGAATTCCCACAGGTGACTGCTCAAAACCAGCCTTGTTGCCTTTAATCTCTCTCATCAATCTCCTGCCTGCCCCAGCCCCTCCACCCCCCCTCCCAGGACCTGCCTCGCTCTCCTTGCTTTCAGTTCCCTTTCATCCTCTGACCAGCACAGCAAGCCCCAGCACTCTACAGGCTGCAATAAAAGCTATGAGAAATCAATAACAGTGTCATGCATCTTTCTGCTATTCCTTCAATGAAGTTCTTGTGGCAGAGACTGTGAAGAGGGTCAAATTCAATAATGAAATAACTACAGGTGACATGCGTGTTTTCCTGGTGATTTCTCCAATTATATAACCAACAGAGCTGCCAGAGGCGAGCTGAACAAACAAGATGCTTCCAGTTGTCTGTGTTATTAAGCCTCAAACTCAGCCCCACACATTGCCTTTGCTTTGTTCATGGTTCCCCCCAACCCCCAACACACCATTGCAGTGGAAGGAGAACACACTCAGCCATCATTCATCACACCAACACCAAAGTTACAAGACACCCTGTAATATTAGCAGTGGTTCAAGAGCAAAAAGATTCCACATTTCTCTCTAAGGGGAGCATTCTAAAGTCTCACATCAATCTATTCTCTATATTTGTTTGACTCATTACCTTGCAATAATACCATTTACTGGAGAAGTATTATTTTGTTTACCGTGTATTTCTTTTTGTCTTACCCATGCCCAAGTCAAACATCATTTCACGCTGCATGCAATTTTTTTTCCAGTTCCCTATTTGTTTTCTCACTCGGTGCATCAATTTCTCAGGCTCACTGAGTGAAAAAGAACAGCTCATTGCTTTTGCCTCAGAAAATAACATTTTTCTAATAATATATTTTTGGTTGAAAGACGAATAGACAGAACTTTTACAGTTAATACTCACTGTGAGCTTTTATTGCATTATTCTTGAGTTCTGCTCTCAGTGAACGTCACCAGGCTTGCACTGGAGAGCAGCACTGGGTATGACCTAAAACACAATGATCAGACTCCAGGTCTTCCTGTAACTTCCATATTCCACCCTAATATTAGTGTTACTTGGAAGCAAGTTGTGGCTTGGAAGAATGGGCTTCCTGCTGCTCCACCACAAGCAAATACTCAAAACATGGATCCATAGCAGAGCCACCTCTCCTACAGCAGCTGTATATGAAGTTCTCATCAGGTACCATCCTATACCAAGGGAAGCTCTCACCCTCAGAAGGAAGCGAGAGCCTGCAAATCCACTTCCAGGGACACTCCAGCTTTGTTATGGCAATACACCCATAGGTGCCTTTCCCACCTCTCCCCACACTCCCAACCTGTGCTGATTTTCAAATCAGAGGTTTCCAGAGGGAGCCCATCAGCAGCTGCACACACAGCTTGCAGCACTCCTGTTACTTGGTACCATGTATGCAAGAAGGCAGAAGACTGGGGGAAAATGAGGGGCTGGATAAACCTTTTGAGAGAGTCTCTTTCTGAGCATCAACATTTTTCCATTAAACTTAACATCTGCTGAATATAAATTGAGAGAATGGGAAGAGAAAAAGTATTAAAGCTATTTAGTCGTAATGGAGTTTGTGTTAGTGCAGGTGATCTTTTTTCACCTCTTCACGAAGCATAATGCATTTGACTCATGACTACTTCACCTGATTGCAGAGACAGCCCCAGCAATGGGATGAGCAGCATTCCTATATCACATCTACACCAGCACCAACTTCCTGCTGGAAACTGCTGAGATTGCACTGTGGCTTTTTATGTTTTTTTTTTCCCCAAGACATTTCATTTATGTTTTCCTGACTCGATGCCTTTGAGCCTCATACATTACAAGTGCAACAGCTTGCCTGTATACCAGAAGTGGGAGCCAAACAGTATAATTACGGGGAGAAATACAGCCACAAAGCAGCCCAATGGGCACTCATTACATCCACATTGGGACGCATGAGGACACATATTTTAAATCAGTCTTAAGCCACTCCTCAGAAAGAGAAATACCTGTTGGAAGGACCCACTTAGCTGCTCCATGTGAGGGAGTTGGCTGTTGGCCTGCAGACACCCCATTTTCATTCTTAATGAACCACGTAGTATCAGTCAATGAGAAAACTGCAGTGTGAAAGCGGGTGCAGGAGAAAGCCATGGGTGAAGCTTGCAGCCACGTGTCAGCTGCACCTCAGCTGCTGCCCTCTGACTCCTTCCTCTCCATTCCTCCTTCAGCTTTGCAAGGAAAAAACAACACAAGGAAAAGGGAAGCCCCAAGGACCACCAGCTGGAGGAGCAGCTGGCCAGTATGGTGCAAGAGAAGTATTTCCCAGCTCAAACTCACACACAGCCAAAATCACTTCTTTTCAGCTGCTCTAAAACCAAGGAAAAACTTGAGCTCCAAAGGGCACCACCCTCACCTACACGTCCTCCAAGCAAACAGCAAGATCTTTCCTCCTCACCCCACCTGCTGCCCAAACACTGCACTGAGAGAAACTTGCCAAGGAAACACATTTCATTGAGCTAAATCTTAAATAGGTGTTACTACCCGGTGATGGCAACGGGATCGGCAACTCACAGCTGTACCAAGTTGGGCTGGCTGCAGGTTGAGGGAATGCTGCATTCGGATGTGCACACTGCCAGGCAGATGAGCCAGTTTTAATTGGGATGCCACCAAAACAGCCAAAAAGAACAAATGATGTCCACCCAAATCCCCAGCTATTGATGCTGCTCTAGCAACAACCTGGCCTCAAGTGCAGGACACAGCAGTACCTTTAAGCCTTAATTCAGTGCTGGTCAGCTTGGATGAGCAGTAGGTGCTCCCTAAGCTTGGAGTCTGCCTGAAACATTGCCACTGCACCACACAAATCAATAACTATTTACATTCCACTCTCCCATTCTGTTATCTTTAATTAAGTTATTTTCTTCACAACTCTTGGTCTTGGAAACACTCTTTCCCATGCACCATCACCCAGTTGTTCTGTGCCCTACGCTAAGGTTCACAGCTCTCCACTGGTTATCTTTCCATTTGTTGTCCATACCATTGCTGTGTTCCAGCACTCCTGTATTTTGTGTACAGACCCAGTGCTCATTCACAGGAACCACCACCTCTGATGGGGCAGAACCTTGACATTTTGGCCACAGCCAGCAAATATACATCACACCGAGCAGCCTGTAGCTCTAAGAAACCTATCAACGTCTTGTCCATGGGGCATGCATCTTCCCCAGCACCCCCATATCACAGACTGCACTTTCTCATCAATACACGAATGAGACTGAAGGTTTTCTCTTTCTTTACATAGCTTGATGCCTACAGAGCACTAACAAACTTGCTCCTGAAGACCAGCTTTCAAGATCTCCCCCTGTTCTCAAGGTGAGCACCCCATTACACGTCACCTCCACCAGTACTGCCCAATCCCCATCTCCCTCCCCATCCCAGAACCAGGCACCATTTCTGTCTTAGGAACCACATTGCTATTCATCCCTCTTCTCTGCAAACTCAAGGTGGTAATTTTAAGTTTCTGGGAAAATTTTCTCATAACTCCTTGTCATGTTCCAGCACTCTCTGTATATTCATTTGTCAATCATTTGTCCGTAATTTCAGCCTTGTTCTGACAGATATTAAATGTTTTAAAAATATACTGCACCAAGCGGTTAGAAAGATAGGCATCAACATCTTAAGCTCCTAAATTAAACAAGAGACATCCATTTTATCCCCATTTACCCTCCAGCAGTTACTTCTCTCCACACTTCCTATACAAAGCAGGACAGAAGAATTAAAGCCATTTCTAATGCATCACAAACCTTTTATTCCCCCCACATTTGCTCCTTGCTGAGGAAGCAACATGAAATGCATTTACCTGATGGAAGAGCTACATTTTACCAAACAGATAACACAATAAAGCAAAAACCTACTAAAAAGTTTGCTTGGAAGTGAAGACTTCAAATTTCACATACTGTTAAAAGTGACTCAGAGGGTATCAATGCAGAAATGGAACACCAACACTGAAACGCTGACATTAACTACTTTGTTTTTATTCTGAGGAGTAGGAAAATCACCAGCTTTGCTGCTTGTGAGTCACAACAGAAAACAACCCAGAAGAGGTGAAAATAGATAAAAATAACTGTCACAAATTAAGGGTTTCTGCAGCGAGTGTTACTTGCCTCAAACATCACGATCTGAATTTTGTTAATTTGCACAGCTGGGGTTTTAGGCTGGTAGATATTACAGCCAAGGAAGGGATGGGCTCAGCCACGTGAGACGTGCCCACCTTTAGACACCTCCATCCCTTTGCCATTAGCAAATGGCATTAATGCAAATACCGCCTAGAAGAGAGGCTTACAGCCATGGGTCCCTGCAGGGCACCTGTCCCAATGGGACAGAGCACAGCCCTGCAGCCAGCCTCCCTGAGCTGCATCCCTAGGGCACTCCTGGGCCATGCTGTACCCCATGGATGAAGGCAACAGCCTGCACCTTTAATGCAGGAGCAATATTCATTCATTCATGTTGGGAAAGCACATGGAGAGCTGAATCTGAAAGGGTACATATATAATAGCACACGTATTCACTACCTTCCCTTCAAAGTTCCAGATGAGGAACAAAAACAAACACAATTGATAGAAATCAACACAGTATTATTTCTCTTGGAATACAGAAGGCCCCAGTGGAAACAAAAGGGTCACATTTGATAGCAGAAGAGGGAAAGCTTGGGATAAAAGGCAGGAATAAGCCACAATCATCAGTCATCAACATCAGAGCGCACTGGGCTGAAACAGCATTACAGGGCTTTTTATTCTTTTAAGATAGGTAATGGAATAAAATGTATTTCAGTGCAAGGTTTATCTCTGCCCTTAAGCTGATCCACACCAATACAATACAGGCCTGATCCTACAAGCAGAAGAGAGGAGTGCAGACACCCGAGGCTACAGTTACACCTGACCACAGGTTGTAGGAAGAACCCAAGCAGCTTACAGCTGAGCCAGCAAGTAAGGATGCCCAGCACACAACACAGGACAGGCGCTGTGTTTCAGACTGGAGACTGGGATTAGGCTTTTTCTCCATCAGTTTACAACTCAGATTCATTCCCTGGTGCCTTAGAAAACACACCAGTAAAATATTCATTTTCAAACTAAGGAACAAGGGAAGAAACTCCCTGGTCTGCCTTCACTATCACTGCTTCTGGCACAGGCACATGCAGCTCTCAGGCAGCTTGGGAACTGGATCCAAGGCAAGGCAAATCTGCCTCAGTCCCTTGAGAATGCTGTCCAGAAAGGAATAAAGAAATGAGAGGCACCATACTGGACTCTACAGTGAGAGCAGCTGCACAGAAACAACAGCTTTTACCAATTTACCTGACATTACAGCCATCCTTTAAGCTACCTTTTAGTTATGTCAGCAGATGAGCAGCCTTACTATTCTACCCCTCAAAGAAAAAAAGGTTTGAGCAGCAACAATAAACTTTCAAAATTATTTTTTTTAAAAGGACTAGATATTGATTACACTTTGGCACAGCTGACAGCTTGTAGAAGAAATCCATGAGCGACAAGATGACTGCAAAGGTCTGGGGATTAGTTCACTAAACAGTGTCTTCACTAGAGAAGAATCCTGCTCCTTTCTCACCCAGCTCATCCCATTGCACCCATCACTTACAGCTGCAGCTCTCCTCTTGTACCCACACACTACTCCCACAAGGAGAGATGTTGCTTCAACCCATCAGTAATGGGGAATATGTCCATAAGGCACCATCCAGCAGGCGTGTTGTGGCCAGGATAAACAGGATTACTGGCAGCAGTAAAGTCCTCTGCTCAACAACACACCGGAGATGGCAGCCGCTTTCCAGCCTTGGACTGCAAATACCATCTTACCAAAGCTTTCTTTACTAATGGGGCCTATTTTCTCTATAGGGAAGAAAAAGGCAGGGAGAGAATTCAATTTTTATGCTTCTGAGTTCCCTACCGATGCGCATGTATTTGACTGCTCCTGTTCCCATTAACACCCAGCATGGGTGGATTTAAACAACCTCAGAGCTGCTACAAGCTGGGATCAACCAAGAGATGGAGCAAATGTTAAAACAACCAACAAACAATCAAAAAACCAAACCAAAGTTGTATTTCATCTGAAGACTTTTCTGCACTAAATAATACAGTATAGATTTGACAACAAAAAAAAAACCAAACCAACGTACTTCTCAACAGAAATATTCTTTGGCAGCTATGGCACACAACAGAGTGCTGTCTGCCTCTGTTTGCACTCGCAATCGTTACCAACACCTACAGGAGCTGTGCTTGCAGAGCAGGTTCCCGCGGGGGTCCTGGGGGCAATGCACTGACTCCAGCACGACAGGGACTACATGGCTGCCTCCAGCTTAGTCAAGTGGAAGAACACACACAGTGCTCGTTCTGGAGGAAAAAAAGGGGTCTGAAACGGTCAATGAAAGAAATCCCTCCAGGCTCCAGCATGAAATGGAGTGAATGAGCAGCTGGAGAAAGGGAGAAAAGCGCGCTGTTCTCTGAGTGTGATGGCAGGAATCATCCTGAGCCAAAACTAAGTTCCCCCTAAGTTCACATTTGAAATTGTACTTGTCTCAGCAGCACTCAAGTGCACAAAGCACGTGAGAAAATTAAACACATGCTCTATTTGTGTATTGATGCTCTTCTATCAGGAACAGGGCTAGGTTTCCCAGGAACAGAGTTTGCTGTGGGGGGTAGAAATAAGACCACTGCTTCCTGATTTGCAGCATGAAAACCCAAGGTGCGTCCCAGTCAGGAGCACAATGCTGCAGCACAGGGCCCCACCTCTGTGATACATCTTCTCCCACTGCAGCTGGGAGGCACATTTGTGCTGGCAATTTCAATCTGTTTGATACTGAAATGTTGCTGCATCACACAAGAGGTGCAGATGCATTTCACACAACCAGCAGCAAATACATAGTTATTAAACAGGAAGACAGGAGAGTGAAACATTCCTCATTCAGTATCTACACCTAGAGCAAATATTCTGCTTTGACAGAACAAGAAAGGATCTGCTTTCCCCCCCTTCTTGTGTATCCTTCCCAGCACAACTGTTTCATGTGCTCAAAGCAAATAACAAATGCCTGACTGTCTTTGCAGACATAAATTGGGAAACAGCAAAGAAAGCTGCTAACACCGAGCTTTGTACTGCATGGTCCAAAGGGAGTCCACGGCAGGGACAAGGCAGAATGCATTAAATCTCAATTAGATCACAGTACACAACAAAGCACAGAACATTATCATCATATTTGCTCACCCAAGGATTAAGTGGTTTCCTTCAGAGAGGGTTGTGCTTGCAAAGCGTCTTGGGGACCGAGTGACTCTTTGTGGTGGTGAGCAGCCACTGTGCTGCCTCCTCTTAATGACTTGCACTCACCAAATGCATCTCATAACACAGCTCTGTACATGCTCCTGTGTGACAGACTGCGAGCTGCAAAGTGATTTAGCTCAGCATTTTGGAAGTGCTTTCTGAGTATTTTTAGCCTATGCAGCACACTGGTGCCTGCCTAGATATAAAAAAATAACTAAAAAATAGCAATGTAGAAAAAAAAAAAAAAAAAAACAACAGCAAAAAATAGAGAAAATACCAAAGAAAATGAAGTTTTGGTGGCATACTCACATTACTGTAATGACGTACTGGTTTAGTCATTGTAAAGCACCATGATTTAGGTAACATGACGGCACTCAGGGACATGGTTTAGTGATGGGACACAGTAGGTCAGGTTCACAGCCAGACCTGACTATCCTGAATGCTCAGCATCCATGAGTCCTCAAAGTGACACACACAGATTGTTGTTTCCCAGCATTCCAAACATGATGGCTGGCACACACAGCCAGGCAGCAGCACCCAGCCTGGGCTCCCAGGCCCCATCCCCATGCATATGGTGACACAAGCTCCAGCAGCAGGATTCACCCATCCCCACCTTCTCAGGTTCTTGCCCCAGTACCCAACCTTCCTAATTCCCTCCCCCCAGTCATTTCCACCGTTCTAACCTCATCTGCCTCCACTCTAAGCACAAGGTTTACCTAAAAATCTTCCAACACTGGACCATTCAGATGCCACCAGCAATGACAGACTTCATCCAACCAGTCCACTGTGAACTGTTTGCACTTCA
Organism: Excalfactoria chinensis; assembly: GCF_039878825.1. Lineage (NCBI taxonomy): Eukaryota > Metazoa > Chordata > Aves > Galliformes > Phasianidae > Excalfactoria > Excalfactoria chinensis. The sequence continues at coordinate 2,122,504 of NC_092837.1, forward strand.
CTCCCAAAGAACAGCTAATAAAGTGCAAAACTTCCGCGCTGTTTGATTAAAGCCAGTGAAATTGATATGTGCAGCAAGGAGCTGGCCTCGTCTGGAGTCCTAATGAACCTTTAAGCCCCATGGCTGCCCCCAGAAACCCTCCCATGTGTGAGCATCTCTGCACTCCCCATAGAAACAGCCATGGGAAAAGAAAGAGTCATATTTTACAGAGAATTCAAATGCAATAGGAGAGCAGTTGCTTCCACTGTGTATTTGTGTCTGGTTTATACAATTTACAAACACTTGCTGCTGATACACCTTGAAGCACACATTATTCAATACATGCAGTGGAAATTATCTTGGAAGTGGCAGCACCTTGACTTGCTCCTGCAGCAATACTGTGATACCTGCCCACTGCATTAAAGCCCCTTGGAAGGCTTTACTCTCCCCTCTGAGCATCAGAATGAGCTGCTGAAATCATGGCAGGACCAGCAACCTCAGCAGGATCCACGTTACCCTCTGAGGGCACTTTTTAGATTTACACCAAAAAGGGAAGGAATCAGGTGCCACACACCAGAGCCAGGATTTGTGAAGTATTAATAAAACTGATTTTATATATATATATATATATATATATATATATATATAGACTGCTATGGCAAACAAACTGCTTGAGCTCAGTGTGTTGATAACAGGGCTGTCAGTTGTTATAAGTGAATTGAATGGAGAGTCACCAGAGCCCCTCCATCCCCTGCGCCTGGCACAGCCCAGCTCTGAGCATTCAGACGCAGTACTTATTGCGGTCCCTCCCAGGTCACTTTAAGGGGAAGCGAGCTCAATTTTGAGGGGAATTTTGGAAACACAGCACTGCTACACAACCAGACCCACCACCTACCAACATAGGAACGTGCTAACAAAAGCACAGCTTGCCAAACGCACTCAACCACCACATGTACTTCCAAGAAAGCCCATCATAATACCTTCCCCTAACAACCGAAGCTATTATTTTGCTCTACAATGAAGACCAAGACGTCCACAATGGAGGGCTCTCCTGAAAAACAACCTCATGCTGCCTTTCGGAAACACATCTGGAACAAGTAGCTCACATCTACAAGCCCTGAGGCTTTCTGCCCAGACACAGAAACAAAGCAACCCCCCACCCCCAAGGAAATAAACACCCTGCCCAAAAATAGCCTGAGTTCCTGATTTCAAAACTCCCTTAATGGTTGGGATTCAAGCTATATGGTCACAGCACAAATTATATCACGCATCCCCTGACTGCACACACTGAGATTATGACTGCTCAGTGCACTCAGCATACAGATGCTCACAAGGGAACACTAAAAGCAAATTCTGGCCCTGTCTATCATCCATAATTCAAGAGAAATCAGGGTTAAAAAAAGTGCATGAGCAATTGACATAATTTATATGCTGTGAGTGGGAGAGCTGGCAGTCTCTCGCATCATAAAGTTTAAATAACAGTAGTTTAACACCAGATGTACCCGCAGCTGTCCTGAGCATCATGCCATTAGCTCCATTACAGCACAGCACTATCCCTCCTCTTGCTCAGTACCCAGCCCTGCCCCATCGAGCGCTGGTGAAGGCAGGATTTCCCCAGGAATCTCAGGAACAACCAGCCAAGCACTCATTGCAGCACAAAAAAACCCACCTTGAAAAGTTCTGTGATGCCATTGATTGTGAAAGGTGCTAACTTTAGAAGTGAAGGAGGAGAGACAGGAAGAAGTGTTGGCACCTTCAATGCAGCCAGTCCTCCAGCAACAGCACCAAGTTATGGAGATGCTGCTCTGAGCTTTGATCGATCCAGTGACATTTACCTTTAGAAGATACACTTTCTTCCTGCTGTAAACTAACCCAAAATATTCTTCCCACTGCCTTCACAAGAGGGAATATCAAATGAATTCTCTGTGTGTGCACCGAGGGGTATTAATTGATTGTTCAATCTAAACCAGCTTTTAGTCAATACATCCTACTGAAGCTCCGCTGATACAAGAGAAGCCTGGAACAGCGGCTGCATCCTCCGAGCACCCTCAGGTTCATCCACAGGAGAAAATCCAAACTTCCCAGAAATGAAGTATTACACAACAGTATTACATTATTGGGCAGTGTTGGGATGAGCTGCAGGGAATAAGTCACACAACTCACACCTGTACATTCATTCCTTCAACTAATTTGTTCTCCACCTCCTCACTCCCACTGCAATTTGTTACAGAATGACTAAAGAGGCAGAATATAACCAATACCATCCACAATTACAAAGCTGAATTTGAAGAGTGCCAAACCCAGAAAGTGCAAACCAAAAGCCTGCAGTCCAGCCGTGCCTCCTGCTCTACACCTTCCTGTTGGCTTTGCAGTACCCTGCACGTACCAGGATGCCATCGCTGCATTACCAGTCCAAGCACCACCTCTCTGCAGTTAGTGCTCAAGTGCCAGATTGACAGCTTTGTTGCTTCCTTCATCTGCACTCAGCTGGGAAGTACAGCTAAGCTGTATTTAAAACAAGAAGTCGCCATCAGCACACAGCATCAACACTTGGTCAAGAAATTCCTTTTCTACCTCTCAAGAGCAGATTCAGCAACTCCACAGCATAAAGATGATGAGGCACTTCCCAACCTCTTCACAAAACACAGAACTTGGTGAGCACACAGCAAGAACAAACATGGTGGGGAAGCAATTTGGGTCATTTTTAGGGTGTTTTTTTTTTTCTTCCCCACCATCTGATTTCAATAACTTCCAAGCAGTAAAGCAGGATCAGATCCAGAATGGTGCTAACACAGACCTAAGTCTTCCCCTCTTTTTTTCACAGTCTCAATCTCAATTTTACTGCTCCTGATGTGAGCAGCACTTCTGCTTCTCAGAGTCACTGCTTCCAGGGCCATAGCTCTCCCTCCCAGCTGTGCTCAGCCATGCCCCACACTACCTGAAGGAAAAGGCCCCAGCCATCTTGTGGGCTTTTTTCCACCCTTTTTCTTCCTCTGGGTCACGATCCAATATTCTTATCAGAGCATGCAGTGCACATTGTCTAGACAAACTGCTCCTGCAGCAGCACCCAGGAGCACGATTGCACACGGGATATAAAAGGCACATGTCTGAAATATGGCACAGTGCATCCCTTTTAACACCGCCACGTGAACTGCCAGCATAAAGCACTTCACATGGGATTTACAGCACCCATCTCCCTACCCAGGAGGTGGAGAGAGAAATCTGCAAAGAAGGCAGAACATAATTTAAGTTCATGATTTATTTTCTTTCTTCCAGTAGCCAGAGAAGAATTTAAATGAGGCATTTCCAGCACTTCCTTGAATGCCCAAATCTCCACATATATCCACAAAACTCAATGAAACCTCAGGATTATGTTATTCCTCCGCTCACAAAACACAATATATGGCATCCCCGCTGCCACTTCATACTGACTTAGTGTTACAATTACTGGCACATCTGGAACTAACAAACATTCTGAGCAAATTAATAAGATGAGCGACTCGCTAAAATCTCTCCCTGTGGGCTGGATACCCTACAGCTTTCTGAATAATGGAAACATGGAGGAAAAAAACCCCAAGCCCCTCAACTCCGAAGTAACAACCAAGGGCCAGGATTTCTGCAGCCACCTTTCTGCACCAAAGGACGCATCTTCACAGAGTCTTCAAAATATTCTTTAACTTGTTTTCTGCTGAAGGCTTGCCCGCCCCCCAAAAAAATACTACAATCTCTAAAGAAGGAAACAGGAGAAAGGGAACACTGGGCCATCCTGGATCATATGAACCACTGGCCATCGCTGTGATGCTGCTCTGGGGTGCTCATCCACCTCTGCCTGCTGCTGTACTTCTCACTGCTTCTTCCCAGTCCTCTTCCATGCTGACTCTACAACTAATCAGAGCAACAGCAAGGCACCAAATGGAGGGAGCCTGGGTTTACCAGCAGGACAAAACGGGGCTCCTTGCCCCAAATGAGCACCACCAGCTGTGATGCATTAACAAGGTGACCTTGCTCTGCCTGCCACCCACACTTGAGCCCCATCATTCAATCAAGAGATCGCACTCCCCAGGTGCAAACAGGTGCCAACTTACATCAAAGCAACAAATTTCCCACTGCAAATGAAGCACAAAGCCCACAAAATAGGAAACTGTGGAGGCGTCAAGTTTACAGCTTTTAAGTCCAAACCATTTTAAGTCCAAAAAGATTCTACCCATCACGTGCTGTCAGCATAACCTCCTGATGAAAGCCTGCCCTTCCCAAACTTTGCACGGACTTCTGCATTTAAAACACCTTCTCCAGCTGCTGAGCAGAGTATGCACGCAACAAGGCACAGCACAGCCTGGGACACAGGGATGCAGCAGCAGAAAGCAGCAAAGCTCACAAAGGCAAGTTCTGTAGCATGATAAAATGCAAGAGAATCATCCACACCCAGCCAGAGGGAATGACACACCCAATAACTACAGTTCTAATTACTCAGGATTACATTGAATACTTCTGCTCATTTACAGCAGCATTCTGCCCCATGTACAACATTACTAAATGTAACGAGCACAAAGTACTGCTTTGCAAGAGCATGGATGGGAGGTGCACATTTAACAGCAATGCAATAAACTAGACATCCTTATTTTATTTGTTTCCAGAAGCACAATCAGGGTCCCATCCCAAATCCCCTGCGTGTGGTGGGAGCTTTGCTATTAATGCCTGTGAGAACAAGAACTCCTATCTGTATTTATTCCCTCTGGTCTACCAAACCGTATTTAAATCTGTTTCCTCAATAGGAAGGAACTTAACCAACCTGGAAAAATAACAAATCAATGCTACCTGCATTGTTTTTCATGTCTGACTACACCATTAATGCTGTGTCAGACAGCATCAGCATCAAAGAAGGCATCAGCCTTTGCCAGAACTATAGCATTTTCTGAATGAAAAAGATATGAGAAAACTTAAGTTCCAAGGACATTTTTCCTGCTGAATTTGCCCATTGCCAACAGTGTGATACCCTCCATGGCCCTGCCTACTCAGCCTGTTCATACAGTGCTGTGCTGGGAGTTCCTGCCCCAGAAACAAGAACTGTGCCAACCTGTCCACTGAGAATAAAGACTTCCTTCCAGAACAGCTGGTGAAAGGAGAATTGGTTTCCCCATCAGTTGAGATGATCCTGAAGGTCCAGCTGGGAAGCTGATTCCCCTGCTGGAGTAGGGGAGCTTGTAAGCAATCATATCATGCCAGAACTCAGCACTGAGCTGTCAGATAAAATTCTCAGTCTTATAAATGAAGCACCACAACAGCTGCAATAGGTCTGCTGCTCCTTAACCAGGTGTGGTTAACAGGTGAAACTGGTTTGCAACAGGACTGAGAAGCAAACCCCAAAAACATACAGGTTTTCACAGATCTTTGTTTTCCTGAAGCACTTAATTGCATTTCAAGCTGTTCTTAATTCCAGGTGCCATACACTTGTATGCTGCTTGCTGTGGGTCTCCCCAGGAACCCTACAAGGCAAAGCCATGGGGCAGTGTCACAGCCAAGAATGCAGACAGCTGAGCGAGCAGAAATATTTAAGTCAAACTGAGTACAGAAAATAAGAAAACATATATAGCTATATATAAGGAGAGCCAAGTATAGAAGGACTCCAAAACCAGTGCTTCTGGTTAGCAAACATTATCCTGCTGAAATTCAGAGAAGTCTTCTCATGTTTTCACTTTCAGACGTAACTATCCCTATCATTTGAGAGGGGTAATCTCGTCAGGCTAACCCTGTAATCCCTCCCCATAATACTGCTTGAAAGCAAAAAATCAATGTTTTGTGACACAATGGGGACAAGCACTCCCAGCACCCTGCTGGTCTGAGAGCTCACCCTGCCACGCTGCACCATTTCAGATCGCAGAGCATTATCCATAATACCGTGCTGGTGAAACAGGCACTCCCACAACAATATCTGCTGTGACACCCCTGATGCTGCCCCTCCAGCCTTTCCTCACATCTGTTCTCTGTTAGTCACACTGATGCTTTCCACAACACCATGCTGCTGCACCCACTTGCCCACTGCTGTCCCCACTGGAGGATGCTATTAAATACAGGGAGTGGTATCAGATATCAGAGATGAAATGTACAACATTATTTCATATCGTCTCCCTGCAAAGTTTGGAAGGACTGTGGTGGAATAAGAGAGGAAAAAAGAAATCCTTATCCCTTTTTTCAAGAGGGAACTTTAATACATTATACTCTGCAAAGTTGGCACAGCTAAGAACACCTAGCAAACGCTGCACACTGTTCATAAAGAGTACTTAACATTGTGTAAGACAATAAAAAGGCAGTAGAGATTTGCAGACCATTGCAGACCAAGGCTGCCTGTCATACTTAGATTAAAATACAAACCCCCATAATGTATTCTCCCCGATAGCTCTCCTGAAGTACTAACCGGGGCATACTGCAATCGACTTTGGAGAGAGAAAGGGCCATGTCTTTAAAATACAAAAGAAATGCATTTGCTCAAGGACAGGAGAGCTCACAGCCCTTCTTTGCGCATTGTGGGTCTTAAAGCAGCAGCTATTTAACAAGCCTCAAGGACCGACCAAGAATGCAATAAATTTTCTACCGAAACCTAAAGGGCCTCCAAGAACCCAGGAATAAGTAACAAGTTCACACAGCTTTATTTGCTGTCCTCCCACCTGAGCAGTTCCCATGCACTGCACCACCTGGGCTGGGTGCTATGGGGAATGCCCAACAGCAGAGCCTTGTCCAGGTGGGACGATGCCAAGCTGACCACCAGGGCTCTGCTCTCATCTACACACCTCACAGAGCCCCAGAAGATGCAGCCAGGGCACCCAGCCGCAAGCGTTCCCATGTGGAAATGCTGCAGCCATGATGGCAGCAACATCTGCATCAACACAGCCTCACTCATTGGCACTGCCCTGCTATGCCAGGCAGCCAGGAACACAGCTCAGACCTGGTATGTTCTAATCAATTCCTCCTCCAAAGCTCTGCAGTGCAGTCGCATGATGGTCAGTTTGCAGAATATCAAAGCTCTGCCTCTGTTCTGGATTACTGCAGACTGAGAGCAACCATTTTAGCAATTAACTTATTTGTGGTAGCATTGTTTACTTCTGCAAACTTGAGCAATGCTGGTTCTCCCATCAGATATGTCCTTTTTAGCCAGGAAAAAAAAACAGCTTGAGTGCATTAAAGCATTTTTCATCTCTGTTCTTCACATGCGGTACTGAACTTTGAAATATTCAAAGTTTAACCAATTGATTTTGCTTCCGGCAAGTCCCAGTTGCAGGCAGCTCTGCAGAGAGTGCAGCCTCTCACTCTGAAATAGCTACTTCTTACCTAACCAGATCTAAACACAGAAGAATGAACAAACACCCATTAATAGAGATCTAAAATCAAGAAGACAGAGCAGTCAGCACAGAGAAAGGGAATGAGAGAACAGAGTGAGAAACTTGTGATGGAGAGTCCCAACATCTGCTGCCTTTACTGAGCAATACAGAAGGATCAAGAAGGTAGGAGGGCAGCAGGGCTGAGGATGCAAGGTGCAGATGCCCATCCTCCTTCTCCTATCTGTGGCATTTCTTGTTTGTTCAAGGATTTCATATTAGGTTCATCTTTGGAAAATCATGAAGGAATTTATCACTGTACTCCTTCAAAATGCCATGTAAATATTAGCTGCCCTTACGAGCTTAATCGCTGTGCAGTAGGCATTATGAATTCTTGATGCAGGGAGTTTCCAAAAGCAGCCCAAGTGAGCACATCCCTGTAAACCCTTCGCTTTTTCCTGTCACAGCCCCAAAACTGTCATATGGGATGGTGCTGTCTAAAAGTGGATGAGGAAGAAGCTGGCACAGCAAGGAGCAGTGATGCTTTCAGACAAAGGCCTTATGGCCCCCTGGCTTTGTGCACAAACTCCTTAATAAAAGGCAGTGCTTAACGTCAAGGGGTACAGTGACAAGGTCAGAAACTGGGAGCAGAAGCTTTACATATGGATTGCTTCTCCCTGTCCCAAACTACTGTAACTTTGCACACTTCTTCCGTGCTGAAGCAATAAAAGCAATACTGACCCTACACAAACTGAAACTCTGTGCTCACCAGCTGGGAGATCCCGATCCCCACGGCCCATTCTCTATTAATTCTTTAAGACTTACTTGCCTGACTCTGAAAACAGGTTTTCCTGCTTTACAATTCACTCAGCCCAGCGAGGGCAGCTGGTAGGCGCCATAGGCTGACTGCTGGATGCTGGCACTGCAAGGCAGCCACACCAAACCCCTCCCTAGGCAGGCACAGCTCCCTGCTGCCAGTGCTTGGGCAGCCTCCCCTCTGCCCAGCACACAGCTGCCTTCCTGTGGAGCAGGCAGCACCACCCAGAGCAAAGCCTGAGGGCAAAGCCACTGCTCTGCAGGCGCTGTGACCGCAATACTGAGTGTGGAAACTCAGAATAGATCAAACAGCAAGAAATAAGACAACACAGTCATCATTTTTGGTAAGGTCTTTAGAAGCGATAATGGTAACGTTGCTTTTTCTTTTACTTAACAATAGAGTTCTAGGAATGTGAGAAAGAGAAATACTCACATTTACGATGCCTTAAACAGACCCAACAAGCTTCCTGCCTATCTATTATGGCTTCAGCTTAACTCAGCCGGCTCACAACATTCTAGCATGAAAATGACAGTCAGATCAGTGTAAACTTAGATGCCTTTTTGAGATATGATATCACACTGCAGAAATACCAACCCAACTAAGCCAAAAACAAACCACCACGAGAAGCAGGGACGGCCAGAACTTATCAAAACATTTGCATGCTTTTCAAAACACAACTTGGCACTCTTCTCTGAATGCCAGTAATACTTTTTTCCTTCAATGAGACATATCCATATTTACATGGGAGAACAAAACTCCTTGGCTGGGCTGTCCATGCTGCTGTCCACGAGGCAGGAGCTGCCCACTCTTACTGCTGTGCAGGCACAGCTCTGTGATGCACTCAGTAATTTCCACTATTTTGATGTAACTGTTAGTGCTCAAAAAAAACCCAACAACAAAAAGGTATTCACAGAGCTACTGCAAGGTGCAGGCCAGCACTTAGGAGGAAGTTTTACCGCTCAGAGGATGGTGATGCACTGGAACAGGTTGCCAAAGGAGATTGTGGATGTCCCATCCCTGGAGGCATTCAAGGCCAGGCTGGATGTGGCTCTGGGCAGCCTGGGCTGGTGGTTGGTAACCCTGCACATAGCAGGGGGTTGGAACTAGATGATTATTAACTCCCAAGAGGATTTTTAAGAGGGATAGTCTTCAAATGCTGATGTGTATGGGCAGTTCTGGCACTTACCAGTTCTACAGCAGAAGTTGAACTTGCAGAATGAAAGCTCTATTGACGTTTTCTCTACAGCCATCACCTCACAATATCACGTTATCCTGCAGGATGCCCCTGGGGGCCCAGCAAGCTCTGCTCTCACCAGGCAGGTCTGTGTGGTAGGCCAGGACTTACTCCTTGGCAGTCTGTCACCACCACTGTGCTTCTTGCATGGTGCATTCAGACATGAGTCTGCAAGCATTGTAGACTGCTTTATCAATACCTTGACTTAGGTCTTAAATCTCTGACCTTATTAATGAGCAAGGAAAAATCCTTCATGTCAGCTTCTCTATTTGGAGAGCTGTTGCTGTCTCTGAAGAAGAGAGAAAACCACTGTTGTGTGCATTAACAGAATAAAGAACAGATTTTTCAGGGAATGACAACATCCCATTTCAGTTTTTTTGAATGCAATTCAGACATCACACATTTGCAAATTTAATGGCAAATTCTTCTGTGGTTTTCAGTTTTAAGATTGTATTTAGATCCTCTGGGTCTAAGCAGAGCAACGCTGTGTATTTACCCACCAAGAACACTGGAATTCATGTACTAACATTGCTTCATTAGCCTGCTTTACACTTTCCAAATGATGAAAGCAGGTCTTAATTTTTCATGAAGAGGAAAACTGCACCTTTTTGCATGATAAAACAACTGGGTTAATCGTCCACATTAACGTTGCATCTGTTTCCCAAGAAGCCACCAAGTCTTTCCATCAGAACATTGTAAATACAAGTCAAAGCAGAGAAAGCAACACCATTTCCTTCAAGCGTGCCAGGCCAGCAATTTTAATCTGGTATGTAACCTTCAGGATTTTAATCTGGATCTGAACAAGCCCCAGCACTGGGAGAAACAGACAACGTGGCAACAGCATCCACTTCTTCAGTAATTTACAACTCCAAGAAGTAGCACAACCACCCCACTCACCCAGATCCCCTTCTTCACACTTGAACTGAAGTGACAAATTGCATCTAAAAGAAGAAGTTTAATGAACAGAAGTGAACTTCTAATGAAGGCAGTATTGATAAAATGTCAAGCACCGGGGGCTCTGCTCCCAGCTCTCAATTCGCAACGAAGGAGAACACAAGGAGCTCCATTTGCCTGCTGCCCCAGTGGTGCACATCACCCTCAGCCCAGTTCTGGGGCAGCAGCAAGAAGGGAGAGCAGAAACTGGAACTGCTGGGCACAAACCCATGCCATGGAGCACACAAAGCTGCACAGGACTATTCAGTGGACCCACTCTGGTACAGTACAGTGCTGCCATCTCCCTGTCAGGGCTGCCTGCCTGGCAGGGTGCTGCACATTTCATGTACAAAAAAATAGGAAGACTAGAGAGGATGAGACTTGTTCCCACTGAACATAAAACAGAAATAGTAGAAAAAGCATGACAAAACCATGAGAACCCATCAATGCTGCACTGTGTTAATCAAAGCTCCATTTATGTCATCACACACAGAGACCTGCAGTGAAGGATTTTCATGTACTTTTATCACAAAGCACACTTCAATAGATAGGGCTCTTAATGGCCTCTGGTTTCATCTGTCTGTGCAGCAGACTTGGTGTTCTAACCTGCACTCCTCTCCACCTTGCTTTGTGGAGGATGTCCTCCAGAAGCACAAAGCCAGTACTTACTGTAAGTTCATTGTTCTGACATCCCTCCAATGGATGCTAACCCCTCCTATTTCTCCAGTATGCAATAAGAAATGTTGATTATCAGTGGTGGCGAAGAAACAAAGACGCTGCTGCTGTTCACATTGTGAAAGGTAGATGCATTCAAGAATCAGGCTTAATACTGTACGCCAAGCAACTCGCCCATGGTGACACTACAAGGAACTGGATAAAAACAGCTGGTCTGCTGGAAAACTGGAATCTGAGCATGATTGATTAGACTGCCCGTGGAAAAATAATGTTTTACAAAAGAGAGAATCTAAATTGAAGCAACAGAATGGCAATTTTGTGTGGTGGGGACAAGACAACTCTTCACAGCAGCAAAGCAGGATGCTTCTGTTTGAATTTTATTGGCTACTCCAAGTCTTGTCTCTAGCAGGTATTGCATCCTAGACAACGTTTTGTCCCCATGATGAAGGCTGAATCATCCCCTTTTCAGGATCTAGCATTTTCTACATAAAACAAGAGGAAGGAGCAGAACAATAGCAGCGGATCAATTAAAATGTGTTTTGACATTTTTACTGAAAATAGCTAAGAGAAAAGAAACAATCCACGGAAAAAGATTTAGAGCTACCAAGATCAGAACAGTTTGACGTCTGTGACAACACGCTCATCAATCCCTCAAACACAAATCGTATCCTCATTTTTATAGAGTTGTGGGTATTAGGCAGCGTTCTCTTTATGGAAGACAATCTTGCAATGTTTTGACTGAAAAAATAAGGACAGCAGCCTTGACTGAGGGGCTGGGCAAGATATTGTGGCACTTGGATGTCCTTGAATCAATCTGAAAGCACTCACAGAGGTACTGAAACATTTATCAAAAGGACGTCACCATAGATGCATTTCAGAGTCTTATCTGTTTGGTTTGCCGGCACATTAATTTTCTGTTTTCGGTGGCAACGTTGTGATGTTTACAACACCCCTTCATTCAGTTTTAATTAAATGTCTCCCATCATATTTACTCCAATCACCCCTTATTATAAATAGTTGAGGTTTGTTATTTACAATGATGTTTAGTTTTACTACAGCCTCATCACAGGAGGTATTTTACAGCTTTCTGTCTTACAAATGATTGGACATTGCTGCTGCAATATTACACATCAAGCAAAATTAATATCCCCTTTTATTTCTCGTCTTTTTTTAATCAACCATCATGTTTTAAAGTTATAATCAAGACACCATACAAGTGCAAAACAACCTAACTTTAATCACTTGTTTTGTGCTTCAGGAAACAAAAGCTTATCTTTATCAAGAGGGGCATCTAAGTGAGGAGTTAGCTTGTATGCAGTGATGAACAGATAGAGCAAGTATAACGACATAAATCTACATCCAGCCTGAATACCTTTGATTCCACGTGAATAAGGAGGGAAGAGTTGCCCTCTGGGCAGCACAAAGATGATGGCCTTGCACAACTCTGGCTATCAAAGGTGAAAAAAAGCATGGAAAACACTTCATGCAGCATTGCAATGCTCTGCTCCTTTCCCTTGCTCTCTGCTGACCATTACCCTATGAAGTATCACTACTGGCATCCTTGCAAGGTGTATTTTAAAACCTTTTGTCCTCTGGTGGAGCACAGAGACTGCAACGACTGGCTGATGTGCTCATTTCATGTTGCAATTGGTTTCCAAAGCCATTATTTGAATTTTCAGCAATATTCTCACTCTTCTCCAAGACATCCAGCTGCACAGAAGAATTTAAGTCAATGATTCCAAATGCTCTCGATAGAAATGCTTAAAAGCAAAGAGAGGCATAACAGGAGTTCCTCTGCTTCAAGAAGTGATAAAACATGGAATCACTTTTCACATTGTACGCACTCCTAGAATTCTGATTTTGAAATGATTTGAAAGGGTTTCTGGATAAGAGAATGAGCTGCAGGACTGGGCTCTGTGCAAGGAGGAAGCCCAAGAGGCTCTGACAGCCAAGGTCGCATGGGGACATCGGGGCCAGCAATGGCTCAGGGCTGGATGCCCAACTCAGACAGCACAGGGAAAGATGCCCTCTGAGGAGGGGAACCATTCTAATGAATGCAATCAGGCTGAGCAACTGTGCTAGCACATTAAATACAAAGCGGGACTTGGAAACTCCAACTAAAAGTGGAGACCTGGCATTTGGAATCGCTCTTATAGGTCACTCCCTACAAAAGAAATCCAGAGCTTCTCCAAGGCTGAACAAAGACAGAGATGCCTTAAAAGACAGCAAAATATTATTATTAGCTGTTAAACACTTGAGGAAAGAATGTGTTGCCAGTTCAGCTGCAGGTGTCAATTAATTCTATTAGTTAAGCATACTCTTGTAAAATAATTAAGCTTTACAAGTCCACAGAAAAGGTTCTGTTTTGCCCTTCAGTTGCTTGTAGGTGAATCATTAAAACTATAGATACCAAAAATCACACATTGGATGAGATCTTGTAAATTCAGCAAGCCTTCGGTATTTTTCCAGTGCTCACAAAAAAACAGCCACGTGCTCACACTGCTCAAATGATCTGCTAGATTCTATCAATACTTCAGCTTGTGGTGCTGTAGCATTTCTTCCCAAGAAGAACAGTAATTCCAAATGAAAATCCCTCTAAGTGTGATCCTTTCAGAGGCTGAGACAGACTTGTAACTCCAAGATGCCTGCACTGGTGATAATGTTTTGCAATCTTGTTATAAAACCCTTTGACTCCTAACACTGTACAGAGTGCCACATGGGTTTCCATAAACCCTCAGCTCCTCTGCTGGGTGAGCTGCATTTCTGCCCTTGGCAGGCAGCCGCAATGCATCTTCCCTCCCTAGCAACAACAAGGAGAAGCTTCCCATTTAGCTTCTATCTTTTAAGACTCTCTGGAGTATCCTTATTCCCAAGCAAACCTGCTCTGCCTGCTCCTCCATCAGTAGTTCCTATCTTAGTCTCTGGAAACTAGAAAGCAATATCACGGGGGGGGGGAAGCTTGTAATACTCTAAAAATACCCCATAAAAGATTGTGATTTAAGTGCCTTATGCACAGATCTAATTTAAACCTACTTGGCTGGCCAGAAATGCATCACTTTTGACACAAAATGATACATGCATCATGATCCTTCCTCAGTAAAAGCCTGAGCATTTTTCAGCACAAGCTACTTCCAACGCTTGTCTGTTCCCACTCCAGACAGGTGCCTCCCAGCTATGGGCTCATCAGCTCTACTCTCTGTCTGCAGCCCAAGATCTGCACCCCTCCTGGGTATCAAGTGAAACCATGAAACAGAGGAGGAAGAGGAAAGCTCCCTTGTCCAGAGCATCCTGACTACATGGAGAGTTGCCAACAATGCCACCTCCATCCACATGGGCTAATTCCCACCTGCAACAGAAGCTTTCTACCATGAGTTGCTCCCCTTCCCAAGCTTGTCCTCCCCATTCCTGCCCCACTGCTTTCTGCCAAGAGCCTGCCTTGACTCACCAGCATTTCTAGCTGCTACACTGCCAACATTCTTTAACAGAGAACAAAAACCGTGCCCTCAAAAATCCAACACAGGCATACGTTAGGCTGTGGAATGGCAAAAATACCCAGGTTTTTTTTCATTACAGGTTCCTAAGCATCAGAAACAACACCTCTCCCCCCCACCTCCCTTGTTTCTTCTCCAAGAATGGGACATTAATTGTCTATGACAACATTTGCAGACCACTGCAACCAACTTTCCCCAGCACTGCCAGAACAGAGAACCGTCCTCATGAAAATTAGGCAGAGGGAGAGAGAATTAAAGCGATGGGTGAAATGACATTCTTACTAACTTAAAATGCAGGTATCTTGGTTCTCTCCTTCCTTATTGGACATGTTTAAGACCAGTTGCTGTCAACAGTCATGCCAATAGCTCCTTACTTTGAAAATCTGAACTGAGATGAGCTGTTCTTATCAGGCAAAAACACACTGGCAGTGATTTTTGACTGTACCATCTACCATAAAATCCTACTGAGAAGCACTTCCTTCAAAAGTATTTTAATCTGTAGCATCACAGGGACCTCTTCTTACACCTGTGAAAGAGTGGCCAGAGCCACCGTGTGACCCAATACTAGAGGCTCAGAGGAGGGCTTAGACAACCTGGATGAAAACAGATCAGTATGTTTACTACTGCATTTCACACTGAAAATATCACTCATGCAAATCATTTTATCAGGTGATTTTCTCAGTCACCTTGGTTATTCTCAAATTGATTGTGCCAGCAAGTGCTCTGCCACACCAGTGAATTCCTGCACGCAATGTCAAACCATTTCTCAAAGCAATCACAAGTAAAGCCTGTTCCTGTTTTCCTCACCACTGGAAAGGGACCATCCCAGCACAGCACCAGAGAAGGCAACGCCACATCCTCTCAAAAGGATGCAAATAAATTAGAGGTGTGCACAGTTATACAAACATTTGCAGACGTACACAGCAGCAAACAGCAGCAACTAATCCCATAAAATCCTCTGAGAGAACAGAAAGATTTTTTACTCTTTGAAACGCGATAATGAAAAAACAATTCCCAGATGCTCCACCAGATGAAATCATCTTGTTTGGAAGTTTATAATTATATATGTTAAATGCATGGGTCCACTTTCAAGATTAGTGATAATGGATCCTACATTCTTAATAAAGCCCTTCATCCCTAGGGATTCAACGTGAGCTTACGCAGGCATTCCAAGATCGTGGCAGCTACCTCTGCCTCAAGATGTGGCAGCTGTTTGATACAGCTGCACATGCTGTAAACAAGGCACCACAGCACAGAACAAACAGAGGACGTTTGTCAGGAAGGAGGAGAAGGACTCCCACAACCCTTGATGCTTCCATACAAGAGTTCAACACAAACAATGAGGGGATGGCTGTGCAGTCCCTGAAGACAAAGGAGGGAGTTCCTGCTCTCCCCCACAGTTCCTTAGCTCAGAGCAGTATTGGGTCCAGTCTCCATGCTGCCCTCTAAGTGCAGGCTCATTCCTTTGCCCACAGGCACCGCCTGGGCTACAACAGCTCACCAAAACCAGAGTCATTATGAAGGATTGCATGCAAGTTATACCACTTCAGTAGAACAGAAGAGCATGGATCAGCCCTAGTCCTTCAAGAAACACTCTTCAAACTGCCCTTGAACAATAATCTCCAAACAAGACCTTCATACCTTCATTTTCTACTTTCAGGCATAGCCCTTGAGCCTTTCTGCAAGTAACTGGAGATGTGGGAAGAGAAGGTATTTAACCTCTTGGTTATGAGGACAGAGTTCTCAAGGCTTTTAAAAATCAAACAGTCAGCAGAATATAACACTGCAGAAAAAGGCTCGCAAGTCATTACTGGAGATGTTGTACGAAATGAGTACAAGCAAAAGAGGAAACCTCCTTACGGTTTTAATGGGTATGGAATTGAGCTCTTCAGAATGGAGTGCAGCCCATAAGAGAGGCACAGCCTGCGAGGGCTGCATCTCACCACTACAGATGTTACAAGTGATCACAAATGACCTCCGCAGCAAAAACCATCTCAGTGCTGCAACTGAGGCATGGAAGTAGGAGGAGGTATTGTGATTTCTGACTACTGCATCCTTTACCTTCTTCCTTGCTACACAGACAAGCTCAAGCCAAGGAAATAGTGTGTGCAGAGGTGTGAGGGGGGGCTTTGACCTTCCTTAAGCACCAGGAAGCCCTTATGCATTTTCCAAAGAACTACTCCCAGAAAACCACTGTTCAACTTGCTGTTAACGCTACGATCTGAAGGTTTCACACAGTCACTCTTCCCCATCACAGTGTGAGGCCAAACTAATCAATAACAGGTTGTTAATGCCAATGAATTTGCACCAGCAGTTTGTTTATAAAATGAAAAGTTACTGGAACAGAACTAAATATTGCCTAAATCAAATTAGCTGCACTGGCAATAAATAAATAGAGCAATAAAGTCATTCATAAATAGAGAACAATTTAATTAATTTTACCACCAGGTACAGAAATATCAATACATACTGCAGCAAGAGATGGGGTGTATGGGAAGGCAGGGAGGTGAGGCACTCCTGTATCTGCAGACACTCAGCCAGCACAATAGCAAAATGATTGTGTATATACAAAAAAAATCAAATCCAAGCAGTAATAGAGTACTTGGAAAGAATAAGTAGCTGTTGAGAGCCAGATAACTGGCTCAAACAGAGACATTGCCCACGTGAAATGTATTTTGTGAAGCTGAAGGATAGGAAGGACGGTGTAGGATGGATTATTTGAGGTAAAAAAATCTTCACAAGCTTTAGATAAGCAGCTGTGTTTGTGATCTATTCCTGCCCATGGCTCTGCATGCACTCTCCAGTGCTCACCATGACCACAGACATCTGTAAAGGCTCCACTTCTCTCTATCTATCCATCAGGTGGGCACCCAGGAGTGCACACACACAGCTGCTTCTTTCACTACTTGGTATCACAGGTACACACGTTCTCCTCTCAGTCTAAACCAAAACCTTCAGGGATGAGTAAGATCAGCTGAAATAATGGAATACAAAACTGAGGTGTCAGCTGTAGAGTATTGCAATACTACAGTTTAACAAAGCCTGCCTGTACTTAAAGAAGGCACTACAAAATATCAGCATAACAGTTACCTTGGGCTGTTAAAATGTTTCTGACTCCTTTTTAAGGAAGGTAAGCACAGAGTTTGCAATCTCATCTCTCGCCATAAAGCACAGCCTTCCCCAGAGAGGGCTGTATGAAGCCATTCTGCAGTTGCGTATCACAACAAAGTGCAGTAGAAAGTCATCTGAGGCCGGCCATGTCACAGAAACATCCATCAAAAGTAATTCAGCACAGCTAACAGAGAAGTCAGACTGACTTTGACAGCTGAGCTCTCCTCCAACAACACTTCACCTCGAGCACATTTGGTGCTATTCACCCCACGTGGGAATTGCTGCTAGGAGGGTGCAAAGGAGGGGCTGCTCCTGCAGGCACTGCTGAGCACTGAATTTCATCCATTTTTTCTTTGCACACACCCCTGCTCCAGAGGCTCTGTAACACAACCACCACAAAGGCTGCCTCTCAAACTTGGCTCAAGCAACACGACACACCAGGCACTTAATAATTATTCATTGCACACCACTGCATCCTTTTGTATGTTCTGCATGCTCTCTCTAGCCGTCAACGAGATGGGAGACCAAGCAGCTAAAGGCCAAATTTGCAAACACAGCCAGGTGCACAGCTCCCAGAGGAAACAGAGCAGGGTGAGCCTGGAAGCAAGCAGAACAGGGAAAGCAAAGGCTCCATGAGCAGGTCCAGCCCAAAGCAAAGCAAGAGCTGCAGGCAGGAGGGCCCCACTTTCTGAGGGATTTTGGGACAGGCTGGTATATCTGTGTGGAAGTGAGGGTTCAATGCCCCACACACCAGAGCGAACTGCAGTCTTTCAGTGTTAAGGGGACCTCAACACACCTGCTGCAGCATGCCAATGCTAAAATGCCCTGGGTATCCCTTTAGGTGTACTCATCAGAGCAAAGCTAAGAATGTCAAGTTTCATTCCTTTGCAATATACAGTGTTCAACAAGAAAACCACCTGCTCTGAAAACATACATAGGAGAAACAGTAGCACCAATAAGCATTAGCAGCTGCCCAGCAAATAACTTCCCCAGCAAGCAAATCCATCTGTTCAGCTCCTGGTCTGAAGTCCCTGACACACCTTCATGAATAACTAATTTGATGAAGATTTAGATCAGCAAGGCAGACCAGGCCCATGGTTCTCTTCTTTCATAGTGTTAGGCTCTTCTTCAAAACAATCCTCTTGCTCACCCACCCTAATTGTCACAGGACAGAAATCACCTCTTCCTGACCCTCCTGCTCCTCCTGTTGGGTTTTCCTTCCCAGCATCAAGCAGGCTCTCAGGCAGCTTTTTCATTCTGCTGCTTTTCTTTCAAAGAGGATCTGATTCAACTTAGCCAATAAATTTATTTCCAGATAAGAGAGCCTGAAAGCTCTTTCTGTAAAGACTTGAAGAATTGTTTTCTCTGCCTGCTTGCACGTGACACAACATTGCAGAGCAAGCCTGGCAGGAACCAGTACTTTTAAAGGGCTGAGATTTGCAGGAAACCAAGCACAGCCAAGGGCAGACCTGCAGGGCAGGCAGCTCTGCTCCACGCACCATCAGCCTGGGTCACCCCCCAACCTCCTCCAGCATCACTGCTGTGTACGTGAGACCAGAAATAAACAGCCTTATTTTTAGTTTTCATTAGATTCCCAAAAACCTAATGCCTCCCCCCTATAATTTAACACTGAATATCAGGCAACATCAGACTCGCTTGCCTACAAGAGGTGGAACTGCACCATGGAAAGGGGCTCTGCTGGGTGAAGGACAGGAGCTCAGCAATCCACTGTCCCTACCCAGTCCCTGAGCCCAGGTCCCCAACCTGCATGTATTTTTAGCAGCTTACTGTGGCTGACTCAGTGTCATCTCCTGAATCCAGACAGAGCACTGCTGCCCGCCACTGCAGAACGTATTGCTGGCACACATGCACAGTTTCACTAACAGCTTTATTTTAAGGATACCAAAATGCTTTCACCACCCCACGCAACGTTTCTAAGTTTATTTGGTGTTATCCTCACTTTGTACATGAGAAAGAGAAAGGTTACTTGCTGCAACTGAGATAATACAGAGGCTTTTAGGCCAAAAAGGCCATATTCAATTTGAATTCAACACAAAACTCTGAAATCTATTCAAGAATATGCATGTAGCCAACAAAGACATAATAAATTCCTATTAATTCCTGCTATTCTCAGAATTGCATGAACAGAAATTGAATTATTTCTGAAGCTCAGAGACTCAGCTAGAGGTATAAGGCTCTGAACACTCAAGATGCATCTTAGAGTCTCCAATACAATAAAGACCAAAGGGTGGGGGTTAGCTGTAACATAATCCCAATACATCCATATAATCAGTGCAAGTACTGCTGATACGGGATAAAGCATCAAAGCACCAGTGTTAACAGAGGCACCAGTACCTCCTTGCTGCTGTCTCCTGTTTTTCCTCTTACAGCTTGTATCAGATCAATGGATATTACTTTCCCTTTAAGACTTGCCTCGCTGAAATCATGACAAAGGCAGAAAACAGCAACCGAATGAGGTTTGTACACAGAAAGCAAAGCATACCAAATCACTCAGACTAATATAGCTCCAGGAATCAATAGGAGTATTTTTAACCACTCTCATAAATCTCTGCTCTGCTTCTGCTACTGAAAGTATCAGAATAGATAGAGTCTCTCAGGCATCAACAGGGTTGGATCTGCAGGAGTTGGGTGTGCTTCTGCAAAAGCCTTAGAAAGAGGCACCATGTCTTCCTGACAGACACAGCGTGCCAGGGGCAGGGGCACAGCTCACAGTCTCAGTGCACCAGTCATTCATTCTTAAAAGCAACACAAAAAAAGACTAGCCAAAAGTGACAGGAAAAGCGGAGAAAAATGCTAAAAGCTACACTACAGATTTGGAGGATAATCTGCAACTTAAACATCTCGCCTTTCTTCCTTCTTTAACATATGCACACGGCTACTTGAAGCTTATCAGAGTCGTAGGGATGCGATCAGCAAGGAGCACAGAGTGCCCCAGCAGGCAGCCACAAGCTGCAACTTATTAAGGCTGAATGCTAACCAGGACATGGAAGGATTTGCTACTCCCTACAATGGAGAGGCACATCATAGCCATGAGATTACAGAGGACTGACATTCTGCCAGTGTTATGAAGTTAAATATTGTAATTAGCTTTAAGTAGATTTTTATTTTGGAAATCACATCAGCTTTGGTGATGTTCGCATCCCAGTAAGCCATGCTGTCCTGTGTCCCACCACCACAGAACACCCCTAAAGCCTTGGCTGCTAGGTCGGAGTATTTTTTATCTATCCATAAATCCTACACATATAGCTGGCATCATATTAAATACTCTGTCAAAACTGTCTCTTTTTTGACCAAAGAAAGAAATGTTAGAGGTAACACAGACAAAGGAGATAAAGAAGGGAGACCTGAAAGTCGTTTTTAATTTTCCAGCTAATAAAAATTAAAATGAAAATGCTGTCAAAATCGAATTGTGCACGTAAGGAAAGCAGAATGTGTTCACAGTGACACAAATCAGCAAATTCCATTCAAGAATAAAGAGCTGGAATCTGATATCTGACAATTGCCATTAATGTTCTAGACCTGACAGAGCACTCCTGCACTCAAGTTCCTCTGGTTTCCTTCTGTCTCAGTTGTCATAATAAAAGATAATGCTTTCTTCTTACAAGCCCTGACTTCCACATCCTAGCACCTGATAAATAACGGGCACAGAGAATAAACATTTTTATCTTAAGAAGGAAATGTGTGTCCTCAGCAAGGACTAACCACACCCTACCTAAAGAAACCCAACCCTCTGGCTTTATAGATCCTACCCAGTAGATCCAAGGTATGCTCATGGAAACCTCAGATCTTTCTGCTATATGGAACGCCTCAAGGGAGATGAATGTTGCCATTGGTGGCATCAGGAATCTTTCCAGTAGCTAAAAGGAAATACTGCAAATGGTGATGTTTGTGAAAAACTCATTTATCTTCATAACAGCATCTATAGCAACAATCAATGAGGAATTTACCTTGCTACAGACAGACTGAATCAAAGAGTCACAACATCACCAAGGCTGGAAAAGACCTTCAAGACCACCCAGTCCAACCACCCACCTACAACCAATATTTCCTCACTAAAACATGTTCCCTTAGTACAACATCCAAACATTTCTTGAACACCTCCAGGAACTCTGCCTGGACTCAACCACGTCCCCAGGCAGCCCTTTCAATGCCTGACCACTCTTTCCTTCTTTTTCCTTTTCACAGATATTCAACCTAAACCCACCCGGTGCAACTTGAGGTCGTTCCCTCCAGAATTTGAACTTCTCTGTATTTAAGTCAGCATGGGTCTCAGCTTTAAAAACAAATCATTCTATTAGTTCTACCTTATTCTTGCTCACAAGAAGTTTATCTACAAGCCACAGTAGCTATATGGTGCTTCATAAGCTACAATTGCTGAGACTTTGCTTGTGCGAAGAATTAAGATCCCAATTAACTAAGTGAAATGGACATAATTGCCAGTGACAGAGATGAGGGCTGATAATGGTAGGAGGGCTGTCCCATTGGTGCTGCCTCCCCCCAGAATGCCATGCCATTGCTGCCCAGTCTCGTTGCCCTCCCCTCTCTCCTCTGCTTTAAGGCAGCCTTCTGAAAGGAACAATATTGTTGTTCTGACAGAAATCCTGTTATCCCATGGGAACTCCTCTGAAATAATACCAATAGGTCTGGTTTAAAGGAAGTTAGAAGCTTACTGCTGCAAAACCACAAAGGTGAAGTGGAAGCTCTGAAAAGGGAGAGCATCATTTGAGTGCCAAGACAATATTGGTTTATCTAAACAAAAGAAAACAAGCTGGGTACTTCTACTGCTTTTCCCTGCATTCCTTCTGTTAAATGAATACAACAAAATGTGTTTCTGTTATGCCATTCATTCTATTAATTGTGATACCTGTAGCAGCTGAAAATAATGTTTCGGGCTTTCCAAATAAACAGGGAAAAAAGTCCATGGCAAAAGTCCATGTTGGGGCACGCATTCAGCAAAGACAGCATGCAGAGCTGCTCTCACAGTAAGAATGGACTCTTCCCCTCCGGTGAACAAACATCTTGTGAAATAATCACAGAGCTCCTGCCTGCTGGAAGGGAGAGGGGTGAGGGAGAAGGCAGGGAACTTAATTACTGTTTCTGTTTTAAAATACTAGAGGTGCACAGTTAGAGATGTCTGAAAGATGGCGGGGTCATCTAAGCAGCTGCAATACAGCTCAGCTCTGATAAACATGCCCCGATGAGCACACTTCCTTTGAAGAGTGAATTACAGCCCCTGATACACAGATCAGCAAGGATTTGTTCTGATGGTGCTACTTATATTAGGTGAACATTAAAAAGTGGTAAGTAGTTGCTTTTAGCAGTACTACATTCCAATAGAAATCTCTTCGAAGCTCACCCTGAGCTGGATTAGCACCCCAGCACTCCCACACTCCCCAGAGATGCTTCAGGATGTTCCAACAGTAACTGCAAACTTAGACTTAACGAAATGAAGCCTCTAATCCAGGTGACCTGTTTTGAATGCATTTAGAGATGCTGTCCAAATACAAACCTTCAAGCTCTGTGGGAGGCATTTATTCTATTCCCAAAAGGGAAGTAGGGGACTTTCTGCTTTCAACATTCCTTTGCCACTAAACTTCATATGAAATTTCCTTCTAAGATGGTGCTTAGTACTGAGAGCAGTCAGGGCCTCAGGGATAACTCAAGGTACCTGCATGGGCTCTTATTATGCCCCTTCTGGGACTAACAACAAGGAGTGGCTTGGCAGTGGTTTTAAGACTAACAGACCACCACAAACATGTTCGCGATGGTAGCTTACCCTGTCACAGTGGCAGAAGCAGCTATAGGGCTATAAGGCATTTCTGCATAGTTATACGGTAAAGATAATGTAGTCCATTTAGTGTTTTCTCTGTGTCATACAGTCATCTTGTTGCTGAACTTCCCTCATAGCTGAGACGCTGCTCAAATCCCCACTCCTGTATGCTGCGTATATCTCATCAGCATCTTCCCATCTATGGCCACAAGAACACCCAGCTCACACGCCTGGCGGCACGGCTGAGCTAATTGCAACAATCCCATCCTTTACAAACTGTTGTTTCTCTGTACAAACATCTCTAGCAATGGATCATCCCTCATTGACACGGGTGCCAGCAGAGTCAGACGTGCTGATAACAGCTGCACAGGGCTGCCTCCAATTTCTGGCTTCATTGACTCTATTCCCAGAGAATAAAGTTTGCCATACTGTTGAATCTGCTAAATGTGGTTGATGAACTTAATTAATGGGGTATAAGGAAGAGCTGAAACCTAAATTCAGGGCTATGATGTAACTTCAGAAAAAACTGATAATTTTAGGAAAAAATAAATAAGTCAGTGAAAAGAAGGACTATGGAAAACGAAACAACAAACTTAGGAAGGATAATAAAAGATCCAACTTAACTAACTCTGAGAAAAAGCGAGTTTAAATCATCCAAATATGTAAAGTAAATTCCTAGGACAGGCAGCTCACATCACAGCCTTTCAATGGCAGAAGGAAAGCAAATAGATGAAGGGTCATTGCATACTATTGCCACTTGCTTTGTAGTTGCAGTGAGAAGCTAAATTGAAATCTTGTAAGAAGTGACATTTTGAAAAACTTCCAATTCTGCAGATAGAGAACAGGGCACTTTCTTCTCCTTGTACGTTTTATTCTCCAAGCAGGAGCATAACTTCCAGCTATTATCTGCTGGCTGCACAAGGTGCGTTTCAGCTGTGGGTCTTTCCACCAACTATTTCATACAACAAACTACAGCAACAGATGCTGATAACCCAGCAGAACTGAACCTATACACTGAATAAAATTAGAAGCCAGGCTCCAGCTTATCCCTTTTGAAGGAACAGGCTCTGAAATCTATAGATCCTTTAGGTCCAGAATCACTTTTTGCACACTAATTTCATGCCACCAGAATAGATAGCTTGATTTCTTCAGCTTCCAATAGTTTTCTTTGTACAGCTGGGCTGGGATTCAAGCTCTCCAAACGTTGCCTATCCTAGGGGCAGACAGAAGTCAGAAGGAAGGCACATTATTAACCTCACCAAAACAGGGAGATTAAAAGGAGTGATCATAAGACAAAGCATTTCTGGGAGAGAGGCAAGGGTGAGAAGAGGGATGAGAAGAGGCTGGGATGTGAGGACCTCAGTCAAGCTACTTTCTCAGCAAACACAAAGCCTGTCCCTTCTACCTCATCCCACAAGGGAAGCGGCTCTCAGTGGTTATGATACCTTACAGATGCATGCAAAACAACTAACTGCTCTCATATTCTCCTACAGATCTCATCAAACAGCAAACAAGCAGTATGGCATAGATAAATAACTACTGCCTTGTGACAAACAAGGAAATATTTATGGAAGGCTATTAAACCTTGATTACTTGTCTCAGAGACTGGAGCGGACTCAGAATCACCAATCAGCTCTGCTGGCAAAATACATATTTACAAATGCTTTAACTTTCAGAGTTTACCCAACGGACCAAAATGGCTTATTCATTCTATTCTAGCTCTATTTTGGTCTACCAAATACAGTAAATGTGCTGTTAGGTGCATAATGAAAACCCGTTTAGAAAAGTAACTGCATCCCCTTATGCACATGAGATTTTTCTTTCCCAAACACCAAGAACAACTGGAACATTTTACAGACTCATTATTTCCTATTAAAAATATACTGGCATACTAATCACTGAGCTGAAATCTGGCTTGGAAATGTGAAGCATGAAAGGAACACCTGCCAACACAACACAGCCCCCTGATAAACCACTCATTTAAGCAGGGTATTTCCTACCACAGCACTGGCCAGCCAGCCCCTGCGGTTTGGTGAGGATTTGACACAGTGGAAGATGACACTGAACCCCAAATACTGCAAAAGCCATCAATGCTCACCTTGTAGCCACTGCCCTGACAGAGTCCAGCAGCACTAGGGACCAATGGGAGGGCAGCATTAGCACTCCCTGCTGCTTCACAGCTGGGCTAACCAGGGCAATGCTTGGCACACCACTGCCATCACAGGTAAAGGCCACAGCCACCTGGTTAGGGCTGCCTGAACTGAGAGAGAACAAAGAGGGCAACTTCTGTCTTCATTTATCTCATGTTTGGGCAGTGAGTTGAAGCTCTGGAATGTTAAATTAATTGCTCTGCCTTGTGATAAAAGCTCAGCTTAGGAAGAAATCGCACACTGATACCTAATAAGCCTAACTGAAAATATACCGTGCTCTTGCACATTAAGTGGCCTAAGCAGCATATTTCAAATCACGACTTAAATTCATTGAGACCAGAAGAGATCCTGGATGTTGAGCTTTCTGACTGTAAGTCTGCAGTCTATTTCACTGATCTGAGACACAGTGGATAAAAAGACTTGAAGAATATTTACATACTACACTCTGCTGCCTTTACTAGAAACACCTGCTCATTTTTCTTCAACCCTCACAAAGCAGTTCATTGTACTGTGCTCTGGCAACTCAGGGTTTCCAGCAAATATGCACCTTTCAACACTGTGTGCAAGCCCTCCCAATAGGAGAGAGGCTTCCACATCATGCACTGGGCTGCGTAACAACTGTATTTGACTTCAATAATTTACCAGCAGCCCTGTCTAACAGGGGAGGGTTGGGAACAGAAATCAGGGAATGCAGCTGCAATCCACAAAAAGGGCAGGAAGGAGGATCCAGGGAATTACAGGCTGTCAGCCCGACCTCAGTACCAGGGAAGATTATAGAGCAGATCATTTCAATTGTCCTCTCTGTGCTGTGGGATGACAATTGAGAGATCAGCCACAGCCAGCACATGCTTATGAAAGGCAAGTCCTGCCTGGCTCACGTGGTCCACCCTCCTATGACAAGATGACACTCCTAGTAGATGAGGGAAAGACTGAAGACAGTATTTACCTGGTTTTTAGTAAAGCATTTGACACTGTTTCTACAGCATTCTCCCAAAGAAAGTGTCTGCCTGTGGCTTGGACAGGTGCACAGGTTATTAAGTGAATGCCAGACTCAGAGGCAAAAAGGATAGCGAGTTTCTTAAACATGCACACAAGAGGGTGACAGCATCAACAAATGAACTAGAAAACAGGAGTTGGAAAGGAATGACTGCTGAAATTGGACCACCTGAAGCCCGGTCACAGCAAGGAAGCCACCAGTCTTTTTCAGGTGAAAAGTGATAGGAAAAGGTTACAGCTTCAGGTAGCACCAGGGGAAGTTTCCATTGGATATTAGGGAGAATTTCTTCATGGGGAGACTGATCAAGCTCTGGAAAGGGCTCAGTTTTGTTCAGAATGTTGAAGGTGTTTGCATCCACTCATCCTTGCTCAGAGCCCCATACATGTGTGTGCAGTGCTGACAGCTACAATAAGGCAGTATGGGACCACTCATATCACTAATTAACTACCATGCCTAACACCAGCAAATGTGTCAGCTATTCTGGATCCTTCTCCCTCCTCACAGTTCTACTCCCTCTGTTAACCCACATCACCTACAACCATAAAATACAACAAATCGTAATTAAACACTAATGCTGACATATGTGGGAGTAAACAACTTTGTCCAACCTCCACTCCCAGTTTGGGTTAGTCTGCCTCTACAGAAGCATGCCAAGTTGATACACACATAGCATACACACAGAGGTATGAACATCTGTGCAGTACCTTTAAATCTAGATGTCATTTGAACAACCTGACAGCCAAGATCTTGTGGAGCACAGCTATTATTTCCAGGAGATCTGACCATGCCATACAGAACGAGGACAGACTTCTTGGACTCTAGCAGTAAGGAGAGAACAATGGGATGGGAAATTAATAGGTGATGTACTACAAAAGAAATTACAGCTAATCACTTTGTTGTGTTCCTGAAGGGTCTGAGGAGAGAAAATTGCTGCTCCTGCCAAGTTTTGAGAGCCTTTCATCTTCTGTGGATAGATGGAGATGTGCAAAAGGAAAGGATGAAGTCAACAGACAGCATTATTGTTTTATAACCATGACTCGGTTTTTCATCTAGGGCATAAGTGGCAAGTAATGAAATATTTCTTAAGCTGCTGGCGGAATCCTCCACTGCTGCTCACTGATGCACACTCAGAAACTTCCCATATAAAACTGCTGCAACTTTGCTATTTTCTATAATATAGTTCTTCATGGTGACCAGCAATTCACTGCAGCAATGAGGATTCCATATCATTAAACATATAAAAACACAAGTAAGACTTTCACAATACAGAGCTTGTGAATACTTTTCTTTGAAGTCAAAGAAAAGGCTTCATCCCTTTAATGCTGAACAGATAGCCAAAGTTTGGATCTTTAATGTAGTTTGATGTCATCTGTTTGAATAAGCCTGGAGTTGCATCTCATTTAAGATTATATGGACAAACAGAGTGGAAGCAATCTGCTCGAACACTTCTTGGCTGAATGGTTTAAAAAGCATCTTTTGACACTAATTTGTTGAATGGATGATTGTGAGCAACATAAAAACAACTTAAGTTTTACATGTTTGGACTAGATCCTCAGCTAGTAAAAACAAAGAGAGGTCCATTAAACTCAGCATGGCTTTGCTTGTGTCTGCAAATCCATTTCTCTCCTCAGTGACTGTCCACACGTGGTCATACAGTTCTAGTCTGCCTACAACTTACTCCAGATACTGAGCACCCCTTAGCCCTGCACTGCCATCATCGTCTGGTCTGCATGAACTGCAGCTTTCCTTCCAATCTCTGTTCCTGCCCCACTGTGTCCAATCAGTCCTCCTGCACCTTTACACTATCCTCAGCAACTGATATAAAAAACACCGGGTATTTTACTCAGTTTTCCTTTTTTTATTGCTGGTTTCCTGTAGCACTCCTGATAGCATCTGACATCAGAAACATCCACACCTGAACAGAAGGGCCAGATCAAACCCAACTCACCTCAACAGTGCAGGGAGCTCATCTGCTCAACATACACTCAGAGTGGCAGCAGGCACTGAGATGAGAATAATCCAGAAAGTAGGACTTTGGAGGTCATACTGCATCTACACTGCAAGAACTGCATGGAGGCATGGTTGTGTAGATGCATGGAATAAATGACCAGAAAGTATTTAGATAGAAAATGGGAGAAGATTGGATAGTTTGGAAAAAATCTGCCTGCTTTAACTTGCTCCCTGACTTGAGTTTATAAGAGCAAGAAAATGGTATTCAAATCCTGAGCTTATTAACCACACGCTGGGTTTTGTTTTTCTCTTTAAAGAAGGCATCCCAAAATCCTGTGTCTCGTGTCATGTTCTTTCTTCCATTATAGGAGTATAATGCAGATGCGAACTGCAGTGGGTTATGTCTGAGAGCAAAATTTCAACGCAACAGGATTAAACGGGAAGTACAAAAATATTGTTGCAGCTTCTAATCAGCTACCAGAATGAGGGTTTTTTTTCAGTTCACAGAGCATTTTTAGTCTCAAAGGATAATAACCAAACACCAGCTTGACATCCCAGGAACAAAACAGATCTGCTGCTTCTGCCCCTTAAATTCAGATGTCTTCAAACATCACAGAGGAAGGTGGCTGCCAGCTGCAGCCAGGGAGGCATCTCCCCTCCATACCACAGCAATTAAAAGTTCATGTAATTATATTTGATCCCATGCCCACAGAAGCCAAAGGAAGCCATTCATTGATTGTAATGGGCTTTGGAGCTGCTTCAAAATTTCTCCAGCATATGCAGTCCTGACTCTGGAAACCAAAAGCATCCCCATTTAAATAGGCTTAGCCACAGCTGAAAAAAGAAGAGCTTTCACATCTTTCTTACATCTAAGAAATGCAAACCTACTAGTCCAGGCAGCACTGACCATCAAGTGCCTATTAAATGGGCTATTTGTTGAAAGACGTAAGTACAGTGAGTCAGTGTTTACCCATGGACCATTTGACAACAACCAAGGCTTTGTTTCCTTTGAAAGAAGGAAACTCCCTCCTTCAATCTAAAGAAATCAAATCTTCTGCCCAAAAGGAAAAACATCTGAGAAGTGTAAGCCAGGACTGCCCCTCACTTCAGCAAAAACACTTAGAATTGCCCTTGCCCATCCACAATCACTACATAAGGAAAGCAGTAATGAATGTAATAAATAGAATATGCATGCTATGGCTCTCATTCGTGGTGATTTTTCAGCTTTCAACCACAAAGCCAAACGTTGCACCAGGGATAGGGAACAACATTCGCCTTCCCCAAAAAAGGATCACTCAAACCTCTTGTGATCTTCAAGTAAAAAAAAAATAGTCATGATCCACAATTGAATTGCTGTACTAAAGAAGAAAAGCCTCCATTTTAAAATCAGATCACATAATATAACAGAATTTATAATCAGTTCTTGTGCACATATATATTTTTTGACATTCCTGTTGTTTTTTCTAGGCCTAAGTATATCTGCTCGGCAAACACCGAAGGCTCATTGGGCTCCTGAAGGAGACTTGGATTGTTTTACAGGAACTACTGAGGACTGACTCCAGAGATGACAATCCTTAATCATTGCTGAGAAATCCCCAGGCAGCTTAGCAAACAACTGGCTTTACTGACCAACCTGTACTTCCCATGTTAGCATTTTCTTCCTGAATTCCAAGGAGTCTACAGTCCTTCAGACACCTCATTTCTGAGACTGCACTGAAGGGCAGAGTCTTCTTGGCCACCATTCTCTTCTCCACTCCCCTCCACACCTGTATCTAAACCTCCTGACAGACAACTCCTTTGGCAGAAACACACTCAATATAAAAAGCTTTTGTTCCACTCTCACAAATTGTTTTCTGTTCAGAAACTGACACATCCTCCAAACAGAAGTCAAGCCTTGCATACTCTGTGAAGACAAAAAAAGTCTGCCTAACTGAGCCTGGAAACTCAGTGTTTAGAGCCACTGAACTCAAAATCCAATCAATGCTCTCAAGGAATGTTTTCAAAGCAGCTGCGCAATCCATAAACTCAGTATTACTTTCAAAATTTGCTATTAGATGTTCTGGATCCTTTCAATGGTAAGTAGCCTTTGGAGACCCAAATCACATCTCAACTCAGACTTGTGGTACTCCCACAAAAATTTGTTCATTAAATCCATTTTCATCAGCACAAGACTGGACTCAGTCTGTACCTCAGTAATAAACCTCACATCACACTCCACAGTCAGATAAATGTCTCCACATCTGGGAAGCAGAAGCGTTTCTCTGCATCTTTGATCCACTTCAACAACCCAAGAGCCCTCCTCACTTTGAGGCAGATTGAACTCTGATAAAACAGAGCTTCATTAGAAAAATGGTAGAAAATCATTTGGCAGAAGTTTGGCCAAATATACACATGTCAAAAACCTGAGCTAACCAAACTTCTACAGCAACAGCTATTATTTAAACTGCTCAAGTCCCTCTGCTGTCTCAGCCTTGATGGGCTGCAGAGCCCTTACCTGGAGAGTGAAAAACACAGGAATACTAATCTTTGCCCAGATGATGAGTTACATTTGTACCTGGCCTTTTCATTTATACAATAAAACAGTGCTAGTTACAGCCTTTTTCTGATATACAGGATGCCGGAAGCAATTAAAGTAGTTACTGAATAAAAACAGGGAAGGCATTCATTTGTTCAACAACAGAGTGCCTCCCACTTCACATAATATCAACAGAGATGAAACTAAACTGTGTGAAAACGTCCAGAAAACTTTGCCTAAACAAAATCAGAAATGAATAACCAGAAGGAGTTTTTTGGCCAATTCCAATGCAGCTGCCAGGAACCATCAAACCAGTTACTAACACTAATGCAAAAGAGTGTGCAGGAGCAGGGCTTGAGCTCAGGGCACCAGCAAATTCATGTTCAACATTCATGCACTTTGGGGGGGGATTTGAAACACATCAGCACATTGAAAGCCTCATTCAGGTCTTTTTTCCACCCCTAAAAAGCTCCCAGGGTCAGAGTTCAGATCCTCTGCCAGCACTCCAGCATTGACCTGCATCCCCAAGTCTGTTGTGCAATTCAGTGCAGAAAGAACGACTTTGCATTTAAAGAAACAAGTCACTACTCTAAAAAAATCTGTCAGGCAAGTGCTAGGAGGCAGCCTTTGAATCCTGGCAGCAGTACACCCTTTCAAATGTGTAAACTCATGTTTGTTTTAAGAAGTCACTGCAAGAAGACTCAACACCAACAAGCAGATTGAAAGAAAACTTTCCTACCTTTTCTTCTTGTGTCTTCAAACCTTCCAGATACCTGTAAGGAAAAAAGAGAATTGTTTGTGGTTTTTGGAGAAGTACAAGAATTGTTCAAAGGCAGCAAGAAGAGAAATCCCTAAAAACATTAGTCACTGTCACAGGGAGGCATCCAGGAAGCTCCACACAGTAACTGAGTAATTGCAAATAATCATTTCAGTTTGTTCACAGATGTTTTGGTAGATTAATACATCACCTGGAGCAACTCAGGAGGTCACACAATAGAACACAAAATCTTACCTAAAATTGATTATTATATTTTTCAGCTGTTAAAAGGTTTTTTTTTATTTTTATTAATATACTCACACAATTTGGGATCAAGGGGAAAAGGAGATACAGAAATTTTTAGCAGGACCTGTCTGAAATACCTGAATGATTTCAGAATGAGCAGGGTACTCACACTCACTTCAATATTTGCGTACCTACACCTGCTCTGTTTCCTGCAAAGCATCTCTACTACCTCCCACCACGGAACTTTTAAAGACACACACTGCTTAAAGTCCCAGTGGGTACAGCACTCCCAGACAACACTATCTACTTATACTAATGGTGATACTCCGGGGTAATAAATACTTAATTCCAAGCAGGAAAGTTATTTGCAGATTAATTACAAATACTTAGAATTTCCATCACTCAAATTATTTCTTGTATCCAGAACTGAATACAGCCGGATCAGAGGACTCCAGAAGGCCATCCCTCCCACTACCTGCTCTCCGTCACATTCACCTGGACACTGCCTGCTGGCCCAAGATCAGCCCCCCTCGGCACAATACAGCTGGAAGATCCTGAAGATGCCCAGATGGATGCCAGCACAGTTTCAACCAAAGAAGCTGGGTATTCATCAGATGACAGCACAGGTGCCAGCAGCAGCTTCCAACCCAGCCCCATGCTGTGACCCAGGGCTGCATTTGCTGCGTTATAAAACCTCACTAGCATCTTACCTCTTGATTATCTGCCTCCCTTTTTTAAAAGCTGTTTTCCTATCCATGTCCCCTGGAGCACAGACACAGGGAACAGCAGCAAGCTTTCTGGCCCTGCAATAAACACTCATTATGGAGTCCTTTCGTCTTGCAGCTATGCCTTATTTAACTTCATTTCATCCCCTTAGTGTTCACGGCTCTCGGATGTTTATCTGAGAATGAAATAAAAAGGTCTTTTCCTTCTTTCTTTTGATAGGAAAATAACACACACAGCCTTCCCAGCCACCTGAGCCTTCTAACCCACCTGATGCTTATTACAGTTTTTATTTGTGCTTTGCTTGCACTTACAAATAACTCCCTGCAGACCACGATCAGACAAAGGGAAGTAAAACAGTGCAGCGTGTCATGAAATCTGTCCACTTGCTGCTGCTGGAGCACACAATGAGAAGAAAACAAAGCTTTTCTAAATGACAGAAGGTAGGAATAAGCAGAAGCAAAACAAGCTCATGGAGTAATAGCAGCACCTGCTCTGCTAATTCCCTCAGGCCTTGCATCCCCAAGCCTGGTGGACACCAGGCAGCATCACGTCAACCTGAGGGGTTTCACACACAACACACCCTACATGGCTGCAGCTGTTTCCAACCCTTTCTAGCCTGTCACCCCAGGCTCCAGCAGTGAGGCTGGGGCTCCCAGCCATGCCATACAGGTGGGCCTGGCCCTCACTGCAGACTGAGGACAAAGCCCACCATGCAACCTGGGCCAGGCCTGCTCCATCCCAGTGACAAGTCATCATTACTTATCCATCATCATTACTGGTGGGCACACCACAGAGGAAGATTCTGTCCCCTACAAGGGACAGACGTGTTGCCTGGAAAACAAAGTTCTCACCAAAAAGATGATCAGAAAGGCAGGAATGGGCTCACTGGAAGGTTATCTCATTGGAGATAAACAATAAAAGGGGGGTATTTGCTTATAAAAACATTTATTCGTTATTCCCCATAGGATTCTACCACAGTGATCTTGAGAAATATGTGAAACGGCAGTCAGGATTAGCACAGACTTCAAAGCATTTATCCTCTTTAGGCAGCAAAGCTCCGAGCTGTGTAGGCAGTTACACTCCAGGGACCTCTCAAAGCTTTTCAAAATATTAGTTTGAGAGGTGGGGCACAGGATGAAAAAAGCCAGACACAGCCTGCTATCATTAAGCCCGTGTTCGTGTAATATATGCAAAAGGGAAGAATACTTTTAAAGTTCCCCTGGAGTCCCTCGCTGCAACAAGCTGCTTGAATTCTCTGCAGTTCAAAGGCTCAGAAACAGTAAAACTAATTATGACTATTATATTGATCAAAAGAAAAAAAAGACAATCATGCACTACAAAAAATTCAAGTGTCAACTCTCTTGTATTAAATACCCTTTTGGTATTTCCATGAAAGAGCTGCAGGAAAAAAAAAAACACCAAAGGTTGGTCTTCAAAGTTCTCCCTTCTTTCACACTGCTTCCCTTTATAATAAGCCCTAATGAATGTAAACTATCCAAAAAATACAAACCAAACCCAACCCAGACAGTATACAGAGAAACATCTTGATGGCAATTCAACAGGAGAATATGAGGTCACGCTACAAAGCATCACTTCATTACCTGGGAGAATATCAGTGCCTGCTACACAGACTTACACAGAGAAAAGGCCAACGGTACTGAGAGCAGACAGTACTGCAGAAATGTAGACAGGGACTGAGAAAGGGGAAAAACACACCCAACAGCCATAGCAAAACTGCAGTGACCACAGAAAGGCATCAACTCCAGGCACAAACAACTCGGTCCCTCCAAGTGGAGCTACAGCAAGAACTTGTTCTGCTCTTAGTTTGCCCGAGCCTCATCATTTCATTTTTGTAGCACAGAAAATAACAAACGATGCTAATTTCCCTCCTTGAGGGCCTGCTGAACGAGGCGACCTTTCTATTACTGATCTAACACACCGCTAAGACACGCTGCCGGTCCGGCTGGCCGCAGGCACAGCGCTGTGACGCACACTGTGACGGCAGCAATCCCCACAAAAAGGAGCAGCCTGCCCTTCTTTGAAGTGTAAGATGCTGCTCTCCGGTAACAACGACACACAAGTTTTGATAGCATTAGCAGAGAACCAAACCATTTCGATAAAATGCCATTAAAGTTCTCAGATGCGCTGCCCGAGGAACAGTGTTCTGCAGAAGCCATAAAGCAGATGGTTATATATTAGACTTATTTCACAGCAACCTTCCGGTGACTGCAAATTCCTTTAACTAAAAACCTAGTTTTATCAGATCGTATGTTTTCAGAGGAAAAAATTGTCCCTTCTATAAAACTTCATAAAACCTGTAGCTTTAATGCAACAGAGCAGTTCTATTTATCAAGGCTCAATTTCAGCACCTATTTCCTTCCTTTTTAAAGTCAGTTAATTGAACACAGAACAAAAGGCCCCTCTGCTCTGTATCCGAAGCGCCTAATCATTGTTTATGTGGAAATCAATGCAGTCTGTTTGCTCCAGCATTGCTTTTCACAAGGCAACTACCTACTGGAAAACTGTTCTCTGAAAGACTAACCAAACCAGCGCCTACAAATCAGAGCAGCTGCGGTGTCATTAAGTACAATTCTTAATTCTATCTAGGTTAGATGGAACAAGAAAAAAAACAGAGCAACAGTTCACTGCCTCCTATTACAACTTCACTCCCCCCTGTAGCTGCTGTGTGGAAATGTTACACACATTCATGCATGACACTCATGCAATTCAATGACTTCTTTTTTTTTTGCACCAAATCTTTTTCTACCTTTGTAAAAAGGGAATGAGGGTCTTTCTGAAGATAACATTGAGATGTCCTGCCAAGACATAATAGCCAGTTTGTTACAGGCTCCTGATTAATGCTGAATCGTGGGTGCACAGAGTACTTCTGGAATAAGAATCACATTTCATTCAGGACAAACATGAGGAGGCAGAAAAGATTTGTACAGAGTTAACTGCAACTACACATACAGAATACATAATATAACACTGCTTGGTGGCTGAGGACCTAGAAATGGATTTACTTGCAATCATTAGTGATTGATATAAGAGGGAGTGCAAGAACAGGGCTCCCTATCCTGAAACACTGTTGAAAAGCATGCAGAGATCAGCATTCTCAAGAATTACATGAAGTAATAGCACTTCATACTCTGTTTGTAATTGATGTGTAGTGTACATTCATAACCCACCAAAAGGGAGCAGAAAACCTTCTGCAGCTGTTTTTTACCCCCCCACATTCATATTCACTCCCATGCAGATCCTGGCATTCTGATTTGAAGAGTGACAGCACTGCAACATCAGTAACTAAACAGTCACAATTACATCTGAAATCAGGAAAGACAAGTTCCTGTCCGCTTTCCTTCAGCTGAAACCAGAATATCATTTCTTATAACCACCCCACACACCCCACATGACAAGCAGCAGAGCAATAGCCCAGAATGATATTTTAAGGAGTGAATCTCTGCAATACAGCGCCTTTGAACTCGTGTTTCCTTCCCTGATTCCCCCCCTTTCACACACCAGTATTTACATATTTATAAGTGGTTGTGCATTTGCTATTCTCATTAGCAGCCCCTCATCATGCAAGCATGTGTCTAACAAGTACCAAGTTTGGTACCACAGATACAAACTGCCCTTTAAGGGGCAGTTTACAGCAATTCAAAGAATCATTTTGTCCTGTTTCAAAGAACATTC
The DNA here is from genome assembly GCF_039878825.1 of Excalfactoria chinensis. Taxonomy (NCBI): domain Eukaryota; kingdom Metazoa; phylum Chordata; class Aves; order Galliformes; family Phasianidae; genus Excalfactoria; species Excalfactoria chinensis. The sequence goes on from NC_092837.1 coordinate 2,158,879, forward strand.
AAGTCTTGTCCTTTAATACTGATGTTAATTTCATCACTAGATTATGAAATACCCTAATTAACAAGGTTATTTACTTGAAGTAGCTATAAGCAAATGCGAGTGTGGGGAACTTGGCCAAAGCCAACTATTGCAGCGTACAGAAGACTAAGTAACATTTCAGATCCACAGTGTTGCTATTGCTGGACTGTAGCAACTCTTACCAAGTACTTAGGACAAGACTGCAGCCCTTCACGCCTAGGTAAAGTAAATTCAGCACCGGCAGCTGCACTCACGTTGGGTCTATCACAAAGTGAGACGTTATATCTGACACACCAAATCACCAGGGACCTGCTCCCAGGATCAGCCTACCTGCTGTATGATCTCCAAATACACAGCCCTAACTCAGTTAGCAAATTAATAAAGAAGTAGCTGTTCTATTAACAGTGCTATGCCAGGGATCATTTTTTGCCCCCTTCAGAACACGTTCTTCCCTATCTCAGGGTGGGAGGTCTAGAAAATTGCAGACACTTAACACAGTGTGGGTGAGCCACTCTACATAAGGGCTGCAGCAGCACATGCAGCTGTTAGGATAAATATGCAGCTTGCTTTAACAACCAGCATTTTATGCTTACAGTCACAAACACCATGCCTTATTATTAAAAACCAATGCTAATGAGGCAGAACACCCACCTCACTTCTTTTTCTATCCAGGCACAAGAGGGGAAAAAGATTTACCCTGTCTGATAAGAAAGAGAATCCTTGATGTCCAACATCCTACATGATCATCTGCTCACACCACTGGTCGCCAACTGAGATAATTACTGCCTCTGATTTTACTCACTATTTTTGGACTTCAGACTAGAAGCTCAGGTAGAGCTTCATAAATGTCCATACCGTGATCAGGAAGCTGACAGGAAGCCTGGTTCAGGAATTCCAAGTACACAAAAAGTATTCTTTCATCCTGGTTGATGCTAGAAAAGTACCCTAAGTCACACTGCCTTCCCTTAAAAGCCATGCCGTAAGCCTTTTGTGAATGGAAGATACACTACATTTGGGAGAAAAAAAATATCAGTACTTAGTATTTTAAGGTTAATTAACTTCTGAAGAGAGTATCAGAAAACATAACCCTCCAGCACAGCATACTCGAATTAAAATTGTCTCAGACTTCCTTTTTTTTTTTCCCCCCCAATTTGCTCAATAAGTTTTACTCTGATGTTATGGTCTGCTTCAGGCAGCTGTCAGCATTTCCCCAACTAGATATGATTTTTCACAGTTGCTTAACTGTGACATCAGAAACCAATGCAAACTTGATTCCTGCTGGTCAGTCTGTGCCACCGCTCAGCAGAGCCAGGTACCCCCATCCTCACAGTCCCTCCATTCCTCAGAAGGCAGCATTCAACCCCAACCCAACCCCACACAAAGGACCCCGACACGTATCCCAAACACCATGAAAATATTCCACAGTACTCTCTGCTGTGGATATGTTGATACCCAAAGGGATAAAATACCAGTTTAGATTTGGAATGCTCTATAAGCAGCAGTTGCAGTTTATTTGAGACGCCACATACGCACCTAACAAGGAGTGAGTTATCAGTAAATAGCTGAGTGACACAAAAATAAATGTCGGCCTTGTTTGTCTCCCTTCCCCTTCATTAATGTTTAAAGCAGGGACAGGCTGGAGCCCAGCACAGATTTTAATTCAGCTGTTTCTCTCCTTCCTTTCTGCAAACTGACCTACAGGCAGGAAGAGCACACAGCAGAATACATTACTCATAACAATTCCTAAAATAAATACCAGGATATTAGATCTTCAGCTGCATATAAAATTGACACACTGTGCCTGCCTTACCCCAAGCTCAAGCTCTAAATTACACCTCTATCTGAATTATAAGCAAAAGCTTTTTATCAAAAGCCTTTGCAGTTTTGCACGTTACTTCCCAAAGCGCTCCCTTCCCAGCCAGATTCAGAAATAAAACTTTGCTGGGAAGGAGCACAAAACTGTCCCCATCGCTCCCCTGCTGCTCAGATTAAGCAGCTGCAGTCTTCAGCTGCAGCATTAAGTGAAACAACATGCAAAAACCTGCAGGTAATTAGAAGCTTCAGCAGTCACTGATGCTCCTGGAGAAGCACAGTTCAGGCTGTGTGTGGGCACCAGAGGGATGGCTCACCCTGTGCAGGAGGGCTGGCACCACACAGCTGGCTGCAGTCACAGTGCAGGTGAAGGTGACATTTATTATGTGCAGATTTTAAGCAGTTCAGGTGCTGCGCAAGTAATAACTAATGAGCAAGTCAAATAATAGATAATCTACACAGCTGAAAGCTTCCAGATGCCAATGAGAAAACTGTAACACCTTAAGAAAAGAATACGCTTTCAACAGCCATTAACATAAAAATAAGTATGACTTGGCACAGCTACACATGATATTTTGAGGCTGATTATATAATTAAAGGCATAAAGTGACAATCGTAGGCAAAAATGATCAAGGAACCCAAGCTGAATGAGATTATCTCTACAAAATCAGAGCAGTTCTGGTTCTGTGGCACAGGAGCAGCAAAAAACCCAATGAGCTCCCACTGATCTGGGAGCCATCAGTGGCATCCAAACACCGCTTTTAGATCAGCACCAACACAGGACTATTCTCAGCTTTCACACTATCCAGCCACTACCAAATGAGCCAGGCTACCTGCCGGTTGCACCCTGGAAAGCATCATAATACAAGATTTAATGGAAGATGCAGCACTGTGCCGGCATGTCTGTGCTCCCCTCAGCAGGTGAAGTCCTGCTGGCAACCCACAGCAGTGCCCTGACCAACCACCAGCTGAGAACTGCACCTTCTCCTCTCACTGGAGGAACTTGCCCCAGGAAGCATGGCAAGCAGCTTGGCTTCAGCACAGACAGGAAAGCAGCCCCATACTGACTGCAACAGGAGGAAAATACAAATGTTAACTAAGATACTTTGGTTCTCCTGAGAGCTCCTTCCCATGTAAAAAGGGAACAGAGATCCCCAAACTCCCCATCCATTGCCTCAGAGGCACCTCAGAGCCCTTCTGGGACTGCACAGGGCTGTCCACAAAGCATGGCCACCTCTAATCATAGAATGGTCTGCATTGAAAAGGACCGCAGTGATCATCTAGTTTCAACCCCCCTGCTATATGCAGGGTCACCAACCACTGATCAACCTCAGCACAAAAACAACTTCGGCGAATACAGAGCAAAGCCTTCTCCATAACTCTCACCCCAGCGCTGGTGAGCTCTATATATTCAGTTTTGACACATACTCTGCTCAGAAGGACTTGGTTCATGATGGCTCACCCTGGAAAGCTGCACATCCCAGCTGTACAGTGCTCTGTGTGCAGCACCCAGGAGCTGCAGGAGTGTCGGAGCACCCTGTGGAAGCAGCCTGAGAAGTTTCACAGTGCAAAAGCAACATCAACACCCTCCAGAATTAATGCGGACCAGGCAAGCTGATGCCGTTCAGTGCAGTACTAACACTGTCCTTTTTAATTAGGTTTCCTATTTTAATTCATTATGTACCCAAGGAAGTTCAGAGCGCATCCACATGTTTACCGCTATTCCAAATCAAGACTAAAAATATTTCAGAAAACAAATCTCTTCTCAGGAACAGCCATTAATCTGAGAGGTGAAGGGCTGAGCACCAGGGAAACATCAGTGCAGCACTGCAAAGTTAATTTCTCATGCAGAAGGGCTGTATATTGCAGCCTGTGGCCTCGATACTTATGTTTCCCTTTATAAATGCAAAGCACAACTGCAATAATTCCACAACAGACCATGAAGAAATCGATTTGGCAATCTGAACATAAATTAAGTAATGTTTTTGATTCAGTAAACTCGTTGTGATCTACATAGGAACAAGAATTAGTGGAGGTCAGGGACCCACAGCCAAGCGTTCGCTTTGATGAAGTTTGTAGGCATTTCAGATCAGAGCAGACTCCAAATTATTTGACCTGTAAATTAACACTTTACGTATTCCTAAAGTAATTTCAGAATCACTAGGAGCTTTTCCATTTGTGATTCAACATATTAAATGCACGTTAATGGAATTACATATTAATCAGCAGCCACCCACTTGGTAACTAACAAACATTCCTAATGAACCAAGGGCAGCATGGCAGGATGGCACAGACTGCAGCCTCTGAGCTGCCAGATGCTGTGGGTCCCACGGATAAACAACAGCCACCACTGCCCAGCTCGGTAGATGAACTCCCATCTGATCATAGCCAGACTGCACTAGAAAAAGATTAAGTGGTTTGTTTTGTTACAAAATGTATTAAGACCAAATTTTTCTGAAAGATAATAAATGCATTTTGAGATGAAACAGCAGTTCTCAATTTCACTGCCCTGCCTTAAAGCTGCATTCAGCATCCAGATTCGTCTTGGTGTTTGGTGCCGCACCACATAAGCATTGCTCTGTGGAACAAGCTCTCAGTGCAGTTAATTTATTAAAAACCTACATTCTGACACCCCTTGAAGCTATTTTAACTGCATCCTTTGTACATTACAAGTTTAAATATGCACACCTGCTATCAATTCTGTACACATCGGAACAAATACATTTCCAGCTTAGATCCTTTCACCTCGAGCAACATCAAGTAATTGGTGCAATAACTTCATGGTTTTTAGAGCAAGATCAAATGAATGAGTGCCTTTCATGTCCTGTAATAGTTCTACAGTTTATATTAAAAAAAAATATCATTTGAGTAATGAATTTAATTATTCAGGGTAACACTTTCAGAAATCGTAACAAACATGCATTAGTGAAGAACGACTTCATTTTAAGATGAAAATTCCCTTTTCTTTAATAGGAGGGCAACCGCGATCCAAGGCAAGACGGGAACATGCTTAACATCAGAGTGCCTGCATACGGGGACTCCAGACAGCAACAAAATACAAGGGGAGGGGAGGGCAACCATTTCCTTCTCTTTTGCAGAACAGAGGAGGGATACCTCAAGGAAAAAGCACCTGTGGCAGAACTCAGAACTGCACAACATCCAACTCTGTTCAAAGGACGCCAGAGTCCAGCTAAACAGTGAGAGCGCCTTTTTCACCGCCTTAGGCTGCCATACTGAAATTAAGCACACAAACACGGGTATTTGTAGTTGGGAGTCAGACAGAAGAAATGGGATTCTCCAAGTAGAACAAAAAATCCCGAGACTTAAATAGATCTGAGCGCTGCTGGAATCCATCATGGGCTCATCGTTAGCTTGGCACTGACTAATGAGTCTGCCAGCACACAAGTGTTTGAGGCAATGGAAGTCAAAGAACACCCAAGTGTCCTCCCCCTCGCCTCCCCATCAGATCCCACTTTCAACTATTTGAGCAATCATTTAGTAAACCTGTGGTAATCAGAAATTCATTAAATAATTAAAATTGCTCCAGCATTCAGAGTTTTATTCTCATGAAAATCCGCATTTGTGGAGTTTTATGGCCCTGCTGTCTTGCCTCTCTTTCAGCAAAGTGAGAATCTGAGCAGAAAGTTCACAATGCAAACTCTGGTAAAGACAGCCTACATGGGACACACAGCACAGCAGGGAGCAGACTCCTAACCAGCATCACCCCAAGGAAAGCCAACAGTGTCACCTTCAGCACAGAGTGGGTTCAGCTGCTTCACCACTACCAAAAACCCAGGGCTTGAACACTGGTGAGCATCACCACGCTGCAATGATGCACCCACCTCCCCTTCAGGCCACTTATTCAGGTCCCCTTATGCTGGATCAACATCACTGTCACTCATTACAGCCACACCACCACCTTAGTATGTACCCGGTGGCTTTGTGCTTTGCAGCAGGGATCCTGTGGCCCTTTAAGCTTGCTGATCCCCTCAGAACAACACAAGCCTCAGTTTCCCTTTGGCTAAGCAGGGAAAGGACTTCTTCAGGTTTCACCTGAAGTCTCAGTGACCCAAATAGATCCAGGTCAGGGTTTGCTTGTTAAATTTAGCTAAATTGTCCCAATGACCCAGGACAGAATGTACCATGAAGTCTTTGGGGGCTGAGACCACATCTCCACTAGGACCAGATGCACAGTTTTACTCCCAGAGCTACAGCTACTCATGCTTCATGATCTCTACACAATCACTGTTTCTCGACTGATCTCATCAGGTGCTTTGTGCAAACAGACAGGGATAGAAGCCTCCACTTGCTCTGTTTTCACAGTACAGAAAACCTTAGAACAGCACAAACACAGACAGGAGCTGCAGCAGCAGCCGATCCACCATACCTCTTGGTGCAGCCTCCCCAGGTCTGAGTGCAGCCTTCTGCTCCCATCCAAGTCCATCCATCCCCTTGTGAATGACAGGAAAGCCCCAAGCAAAACGAGAGACAACAGAAAACGTCTTGACTTCATCATTTCACATCTGTTGAAAACAAGAGAACAGTCATGAAGCAGCCTCAAAATAAAACCCAGCTCACATTCAAGAAAGTGACAGGAGCCAAGAGAGCCCACCTCCACTTGCTAACTGCTGGTGGGGCTTTGCAGACTCCCATGGCAAGTTCAGTGAGACAGTCTTCCTATTCTGCACCCATGAGTGTGCAGGCAATGAATTCTAATACGATAACAGCTTTGCAAGCTATTTCCCCACAGGGCATGCTGCTCCCAGCCTGCTCCTGCACAACCCCTGTGGAACTGGAGCACTGGGATTTCCAGACCTGTGACAAGCAGCAAACCACACCAAACAGGGCAATGTGACTAAAAATCATTATTCCTCTCACATTCAGAGGATGTCGCTGCCCCAAGCAGAGCCGCGGGGCCAGCCAACAGCCTGGGGCTCCAGCTGGCGCCCAGCACACAGGAACTGCCATGCCTCCCCCAAGTGACTGCACCCAGCCAATGGTCCCTGACCCCACCAGAACCTGTGAGACCCACAGCAATCCTGTACCAAAGTGGTCTGATGCGTTTCTCTCACCCTCATCCATGTCATCCCCTGAAGCTGAGATTTCTCTGCTCGCCCTGCTCACTGGCAGGGAATTCAGATGTGAGAAGTGGCTTTTAAAGTGGGTTTTCTTTTTTTAATTCAGAAGAATACAGATGCAAGCTACTCATAGGGTTATCAGGTGGAACTGCTGCATGTTTGCTTACATGCATAACCCTGAGCTGATGCCTGGAAGAGCAGCCAAGAGCATCCCAAGGTGCAGCCAGCACCAGGAGAACAGCCCAGCCACAGAACTTTGCACCTCACCTCCAGACTGTGCCATTACTTCTCATAAAGATAATATGAAACAAGTCCTCACCTCTGGTTCCATTTCCATAGGAGCTGAGGGAAGCTTTGACCTTTCACAGCATATGCTAACACAGACCATAATGAAGCATAATGACCACTTAATGAAACAGGAGATGGCATTTCTATAACATGCAAGTGACAGGTTTGAGCAATATGCATTAACAAGACACGTTACCTGCTAATGGCAAAATGAAGCCCAGCTGTATTAAGTCACTGTGACATACCTTGCCTTGACAGAGCTCATTTTGCAGCGCTTTCATACCGCGTATTTGCTGCAGGGTAAATCCAAGGCTTGGTGCATCGCTATTAATTTTGGAGCCGTGACCATTCACACCAATGCTGCCCCAGTCTGTTTGTTGCCCAGACACGCCGCCAACAACGCCAGCACAGCCAGCAGTCTGTGCACACCACTCACCCATGCAGTTAAGGCATCGCTTTTCCTCAGCACTAATGTAAACACCCTGAATTGAGAGCACTCAGGATGAAATCAAAATTTATTAGCCTTTCTAAATTCCAATTAGAAGCCTCAGATGTAACGTTACTGAGGCTACAAATAAATGTTTAATAAACCAAAGTCACTATATCAATAAGCTACAAGTACATTGTTACATTATGGATTGCTCTTGCAGAGCAGTACTATTTCTCACGTTTTACAGAGGTACTTGGTATGCTCTGTTGATAGCATCACAGCAAATACTCTCACTTTGCAGTTCTGGAGACCTCTCATTCGTATGCTGCTTGAAATCCCAGTCCTGGAGCAAAACAGAAAGCTGGCCACTTTCATGTGTATTTAGTAAACAACTGCTGGAAAACACTGTGATGCTTTGGATTAAGATGCAATAACACTAATGAAGCCAAAAGGGCAGCAACTGCATGCTGGTTTTATGTGGAATTTAATGGAATTGGTCAAACATCCTCTCAGTTTAGAAATCACTTCTTTTCATTGCAGACCAACTGACAGTACGCTAATTGCTCCCATTCATAACAAGGGAAAGATATACATACTATGCAACCAAATAGCTCAAAGCAAGCAACAAGTATGCACATAAATACCCAAGCAAGAGTTAACTGAAGTCTCACAGTGATTGTGTCACCTGACATCCCAAAGCTCCCTCCCATTTACACCACGGAGCCACACACCTGAGTCACAGCCAAGCTATAGCCGGCTTGCAAAGCCTGGTCCACAGCTGCCCCACACAGCACGGCCATGGGATTGTGGTCCAGTCCCCAAAGTCAAAAGAGAAATTCGAATGGCTTTGGATCACCACTGTAAATGCATCCAAGCTTACAAACCGTCTCCTCACTTGAGCAAGGCACAGATCAGCAGATGAGCCCATACAGACACCACTGCCCACAGCACTCCAAGCTCACAGACCCGGCACGAAACAACCTGCTGCACAGGAGAAACTGAGCAATGTTTGCAGCTGAACAGGAGCTGCCCCTGGGATCCAAGGGGGGAGGGGGAAGCGCCACCCACCTGCTCTCTGCAACGTGTGAGAGCAATCAACCAACCTCCAGTGTAACGCAGGCACCAGAATTAAACCCAACTGTTTTCAACAACGGTGAGCACCACACATCTATTTACAACATCTCCTTTGGCTTCAGGGCAATTCCTTCCAAAACCATCCATGTTCTTGTGCTACAGAAAAGCTAAGACCACCAGCAGCTCGTGGCTCCTTGCATTGATCTAGAGCTGCAGCCTGGCTTGCAGCTGGCATTGCTTTACCAGGAGCTGCTCCAGCAGCGCAGCGGCACCATTACTGGCCCAAGACTGGCCCAACCTGTGCTCAGATGTGTTTGCGCACAAACCAATGCATGGAGAAAAACGAAAATCAGTGCAACGCATCTGAACAAAAAGAACAACAGCAAGAAGGCAAACCAAAGGCACCAGCACAGGTCTCAGGGCTGCTCAAGCAAAAAGAGGGTCACCTTGAAAAGACAGGGACTGATCCATGGGCCAGCAGAGTGCAGAGCCCCCGAGCTGCTCAGAGCACTCCGTGACACACAGCAAGCAGTCAGGCTGCTGGATCATTGCACGGAGCACCCAACTTTTTCCTCCCCCTTGCAGAAGCAGCACTTGGAACTCCTCGAGGGTGCCCACAAGGAGATGCAGCCATTTGCCCAACCCACTCATGGGTTTTCTGTTCAAGGCTCCTTCAATCGCAGCTTTGTTTTTAGGCTTTATTAGGGCTGGAAAATTAATAGCTCACAATAGCTTTCAATAATTTCTAACGAGCTCCACATTAGAATGAGAATCAAGTTAATTACCTGAAGCAATGGCTGTTGCCATAGCAAAAGGAAAGCACTCGGACCAGAGCTTTACCTCTGTAAATTGGCTCTGATGACACCAGATAAGAACCTGATCCTCACTCCTCTGCCACCAACCGCTCTGACCGCTTCAGCCTCCTCTAAACAGCATTTCTAGGCTCCGCAAGTAACGCTGACGTCCAGAAATTCTCATCAAGAGTGAGAAAGTTACACAATTCAGGACAGATCCGTTCCAGAAAAGCCTTTCAGCAAAGCAGAGGGAAGGCGATGATTTCAGCCAGCTCTCTGCGCCCTCGGATACAAAGTTTAGATGCATTAAGAACTCGCTGGAACCAACTGCACGACTGCTGCATTGCTTTGGAGCACACTGAGGAATATTTCAAAGAGTATTTCGCTTTCAATTCTTCAAGTCACTTCAGCGCTCCCAGGAAGAAACGCTGGGAAACATCAGCCCCGTGGAGACGAAGGACCACGAAGAAACTCCCGAGCCCGACAGAGCCGTAGTGCTGCGGGGCGGCTCCGAGGCTGAGCGAGCGGCAAGAGCGCAAAACCACTCGTTCCCAACGCAAGAAAGCGTTAAGACAAGACAGCACGGCCGGGATCGGCACCGGCAAGACCCGCACCGCTCCGCCGCGGCGAGATAACGGCACTGAGCCGCCGGACGCCGCCCGCGTCCCCTCGCCGCTCCCGGGGCGCTCCACGCGCGGACCCGACGGGGCGCTCCGGCCCCACAGCGCCACCCAGAGGCTGCCGGGGGAAGCGCCATCCCCACTCGCGACCGCGGCGGGACGCTGAGTACCGCGGACGTCGGCATCGCCCGCTTTGGTGCGGGGCCCTGCCGCAGCCCTGCGCCGGGAGGGGACCGCCCCGACCCTAAGGAAGAAACCTTCCCCTCTTTTTCCCCACGCTGCGGGACTCGGGGGGTGGAGGGAAAATCTCTCTCCGAGGGCGGATGAAGCCGGCAGCGCTCCCGCAGCATCCCCGGCAGAGCGCACGGCGCAGGGTCCCCACGGGCGCTCCCCACGCAGCGACAGCGCTCCGGGGCTGCGCGGAACCCCCCGCGGGACGGGAGCGCTGAGGGCACGGCCGCGCGGAACGCACTCACCTGCGGGACGGCGGGACGGGGCGGGAGCGGCGGCGGCCGTGTACGCGCCGCGGGCCGGGGCGGCCCTATTTCTGCTCTCTGGGCCGGAGCCGCCTGACGTCAGCGCCGCATTTGCATATTCCACCCAATCGCCGGCACCTGTGCGGGACCGCGGGACCGCCCCCTCGGGGCACGCGGGGATGGGGATGGTGGTACGGGAGGGAGGGAGACGTCGGGGGGCACCGGGAGCGGACGGCGGGGCCGCACCGTCGTGGGGCGGAGGGCTGCGGAGCCGTACCGTTCGGCACACCTGGAGTATGGGCGGCGGGGTCCCACCCCGTGGAGGTGCTGCTGCCCGGAGCTGGCAGGACGCAGGAGGGTCTATTGGGGAAGGGGGAGCGAGCCCCAAGCCGCGGGGAGATCCAAGGGATCGTGGGGGCATCTTGGCTAGGAAAGGTGTTGGGCTGCCGGGTGTAGCCTCTGCACACCCCAGATTTGCAAACTAACTGCCCCAAGCGCCCTGCTGCTGCAACCTCACAGCGTGTAGCCGCTCAGTGGGGCTGACATCCACAGGGATAAGGAGCAAACGGTGCAGCCAGATCACAGCTGCTCCACCCCAATGCACTGACAACGTCTCTGCGACACGGGGCTGCCCTTACGGGGCACCAAATTCTCCCAGCGGCACTCTACTACTCACCAGCAGCAGCAGCAGCACAGCAGCACGCTGTTTCACGAAGGGCTCCTTTTCCTTCCGTGGTCGCATAGAAAACAAACATTAACATTCACTCATTCTCCCCCTCCGCCGTCTCATCTGCTTAAAAAAATAAATAAATAAAAAATCAATATGATCATTGCTCATTTGGCTTTTAAAAAGTGTGGAGTGTTTACAGGAGAGGAGCACACAGCCGGACTGCAAAGTGGATTGAGGGTGTTTGCTTTCACAGGCACAAACTGCATCGCCGAGGAGCAAATGCCCACAATTAGCAGCAGGAGGAGATGAGCTGCCTAAATGACCTGATAAAATATGATAATTTGTGTCTGCCTTCGCATATAGAAATGTACAGCCGGATCCGAGCGTATTAAATAGGATTTGTCATTGGCTTTGGTGTGGAAGGGACAGGACCCCCCGCTCAGCTGCTTGAGAAGACACAGATTTGCCCCAGGAAAGCAGCCCTTCCTTGTCCGGAAGGAAATCCGCTTATTAAAAACATGGCTACAAAAAATTAACTCCCAGATTGGCAGCAAGAGGCTCTCTGGTGAGCACAAGCTTCTCTGTTGTCATTACTGTTCATGGCAGGAAATGCAGAGTGGTCAGACAGGTCAGAGCTCACACTTGGTTATGGCCGGTGCGATGCTGCACCTCTGAAATACTCTCAGTATATACAAAATCAAGAAATATGAATAGATGGGGTTTATTCTGCCCAAACGAAGTGTAAAATCTTGAAGGGACAGAAAAACCCAAACAAAATAGGAATAATATCAGTGGAGACAACTCCTTCCCACTTCCCAAAGGAAAGGAAGAGAAGTTTCGTCACTTAACACCATTCATTCCATGGAAACACCTCTCAGACCGTGCTGTCAGCTTGAAGTATTTGGTCATTTCTCTGCTTCTCAAAAAGATGGGCATAAACATCGGATGTACTCATAGACACACGAGGTATCCCCACAGCCTCTCTCTGTTTCCACACACCGTGTGCCAGGCAATGCTGCACTTGGCACTCAGTGCTCATTTTGCATAATCTGGTGCAGTTTGAAAGGCACAGACTGGGGGTGTTGAGATGGATGAGGGGGGCAGCAGCACCTGGCCGTGCCCTTGGGCTGGGCAGAAGGGCGATCCCTGGGAGCACCAAGTACCAAGCTTTGGTTTTTCCCACCATGATGATCCCACTCGTCCTTCTGCCCAGCTGTCCCCATTAGCAGGGAGATTTGGGGCAAACAACCCTAAATCTGGCCATGCGTGCCCTACCTGCCCCCAGCCCAAAGCACCTCCAGGTCTCTGCATAGCAGGAAAGCTGGACCCTGCAGTTCTATGCCCACAGCCACTGGGTCTTGACAGCTGAGTGAGGAGCATTTACAGGGCAGTTCAGCTCATGGTAAGTGCTGCCTGCTCCTCCGTCAGCTGTGCTGACTGTTCCTCACTAGGCAGCCCCAGAGCCCAACTTCTCCTTGTGTTACAGGTGCAGTTAGGAACCAAAACCCATTTGGGGGACTTCTCTTACGCACCGGGCAGTCCTTTGCAATTCTCTGATAGTTTCCAGCCTTTCCAACCTGTTGAAAACATTTCTAAAAAGAAGAGCCCTTCCTCGCAGCCTCTGGTTTGCCCCATCCCTCTTTTCAGTGCAAGCTGCACCGAGGCAAAGTAAGCTGCAGAAGCCACTGCTTTGGTAAGGGAGATGTCACTGCGTTCCCAACCTTCCCAAAGCCCCTCTGCTAAAGGAGCCAGGGGGGCTCTATGGAAGAGCTGGTGTTCCCCCATGCTGCGTAGCGCGGCTGCAAAGCAAAGAGCTCTGATACGGAGCTGGGGAAATAAAGGAAACATGAATATGTTCCTCATCTTTGGGGCCAGGCAAGATAGAAGCAAAATAATTCCTGCTTTCCTTTGAACTGTGAATTGGAGAGGCCCAAAAGACAGTGATTAGAGCTAGGAGGAAAAGAAAAACAGATGAATTTAAAGACAGACTACAGGAGGGGAAGATTCCCACACAGAGAAAGGGCAGAAACAAGAGTTTGCCATTATTTTTTCAGAGGGACAACCCACTGGAATGAGAATGAGCTGTTCTCCCTTCCACGCAGTTCAAAAATACGTGTGTGTGTTTAAACTAAACATGAAGAAATCAAGTAAAAGCACTCTGGAAGTTGAAGGGAGCTGAAGCATGGGGGGGTGGGGTTCAATACAATGTGGGCACAACCAGGGGCTGTGAAAAGGAGAGAGCTGGGCCGGGTCTGGGCTGCACCGAGCTGAGAGGAGCTGGAAATGTGCAAACTGTTGTCAGCTCTGACAGCTGCGGCTCCGTGAAGTTGATGAGAAATGTTAAGCAGCAGATTGGCGGCACGGAGCCCTGCGCCACCGACGATGCGATAGCGTGCAGGAGTGACCGCGGCTGTTAGTTTAAGGGAAACAGTTTTGAAGAACAGATGGTCTTCTCTTATTGGACTTCAAAATGAGAAGGGGGAAAAAAACAAAAAGAAAGCAGCAGCAACGTGCATAGCCAAGGCTGCTTGCTTCTACCAGCAAAGGAATGAACCGGTAACCATCTGAAGTGATTCCAAAATTCACTCCGCGATCTTCAGAGGAGGAAGATACGATTACTGCTTTGAAAACTCAAGCTTGGAACGACAGCAAATCATCTCCCCACTCTTTGTCCTGTCCTGCTGTTCAGATGCAGTAATTGAACACGAGTCTTTGAAAGAACATTGTATTCAGCGGAAAGAAGCAGCCGAGGCAGTAATAGGACAACAAGATTCATGCTCACCACTCCCCGTTATTTAAACCAAGAGCCATAATCAGACCTGATTAAAATAAGAACTCAACCGTAGACTCAACCCAAACTAGGGATATTAAACAAATACAAATGTGACGAGAGTCGCAATTCAATTATTAGGAGTCCATCTTTTAATTGCTCATTAAGATGGCAGCGTGTATCTTTGCCCACATACGTTTAGCAAAGGCTTTTCACTTTGACAGCGCATAAAATTCTCCATGCCAACTGTATATCTCTTACTTTTTATGTCAACTTCAGAGTTGCCGGTTTTTCATTATCTTCTTGGTCACAAATTAATAGTGAGGAACAAATTTAATAGCAGCCTCAAACCTTTGGAGATTATGTCAGCTTCGTGTATCTGTGCCAGTTAAATTCCCATTTATTTCTGCTTAAATTTAATATGGTCATCTTCATACAAACACACACAGACTCCAAGACCACTCTCACGGTACAGCATTCACACAGCGAGGGGCTGCTCTGAATAGCTGACACGGAGCTCCGATGTGAACCCTTCCAACCCCAGTAGGATGCAACAGATGGAGAGGACCAGGGTCAAGAGCCGAAAACATGAAGGAGTCTGCAGGCATCATTCTCCCATTGCAGTACCAGCAGGATAGCTCAGGATGGGCACACACACCAATGCTATGTCCTTTAGGAGGCCAAAATGGGTCTTGGCTCAGACCTACAGAGGTGCTGCCCTCGGTGACCTGCTCTTCATTGCCATGGCCATGCTTTAGTAAGTGATTGCTCTGCTGGGCCAGTGGCCCTGGCTGCTGGGCAGCGCTGGTAATCGCAGTGCTTCGTCACTGCCGTTGGAGCTGCCAGCCCAGAATAATAAAAAAATAAATCGTAAAAGATGTTTTATACCAAAGGAAATACTAAACGTAGGAACAGCCGTTTGATTCATTTCACAGCTGTAGTCTTTTTTGATTTGTTCGTAATTTTCTACACTACTGCTTCCAATTTGATACTGTCTGGGCCCGGGATGACAATGCGAATGGGATAACAGACGATGAGCTCCAAATACTGAACACAGTCAGCGCCGCCCTAAGTGTACCCACAATCAGTGTGTCATTGGAGGGAGGAACCATCAGCCACTGGGCAAAGTTTGGACTTGAGTTGCAGGGACTCAAGACACAATTCTGATTTCTTCAGAGCTGTCAGTGCAGCTGCATATGGGACACTAGAATGGGTCCGATGAGTAACCTCAGATACCCGGATTAAAGGTGATGTAGGACCTTCAGCATTCCTCTGTTCCCATTGCCCTGTGAGATGGAAGGCAGCAGGCTGGCAGCAGGGCCAGGGACTGCACTCAGAGCTTGGGGAATGATGCTTTCCTCTATTTTCCTGTCCCAGTATTTTGTTGCTCTCCTCGCCCAGATGCACTGGAGAGATCATCAAAGACAGTGGACAGTGTTCATCTGAAGACAAGAAAGCACTTTGATCTGTAGGCACAGTTGATGGTAAGGCTTTTAGCTTTGTTTCCAAGCTCTCTGGCAATTCATAGTGCAGTCATTCCACAGGAAAGTCCAGGTGCGTATTCTGAAGCATACGGTGATCTGCTTTATTTCCACTTGTTTTTGAGAGGGGTGTCTATATGAGGAGCTTTGTAGAGCTGTGAGTACACAGGTGAGCAGGCAGCTGCTCAGAGGTGGGGGCTGCTCACCCTCCTCCCAGATTCCCCATGCCGGAGAGAAAAGGGATGAATGAAGCATGTGGAGATGAAAGCATATGCACCAAAGCAGGAGGAAAAACAAGTAAGAAATGCATCTGCCTCCTCTGAAACATCTGAAGAAGTTTTGTGAAGCATCTCCGTGTTTTAATCTCATCACTTAATAGGTTTTAATTTATTCCCGCGCGTAGTGATGCTGTATATCAAGTTCAAGGAATACACTGAGGCAAAGGTGACTTGGCCATGGATTTCTGCAGGCAGATGGCTGGAGTGTGGGCTGCGAGGAAGAAGGCAAGCAAGGAGGATGAGATTCTTTGAGTACAATTAAGAAATTCAAATGGCACCAACGCAAACGGAAAGACAAACCCTTGCAAAGCATTAGCCAGGCTCAGCTCAAACAGCAATGAAATGATTTAGAATAGGACTGCGATCATTTACAATTTTTAAAGGTGAAAGATGTGATTTTGGTAATACCTTAAAATTAAAAGGCCAGCCACTCCATCTTTAAAATGATGGTTTCTCTCCTGGAAGAGTTATCTCACTGTCAGTCCATTAGCAGCCAGCCAGAACCCATCCATTCAAAAATAATTGGCTATTGATATACGGTAATGCTGAAAAGTTATTCTTATTTTTGTTCATTGCTACAGAAAGATGTCCTCTCCAGCTACACTTTCAATCATTATAAATGCTACCGTGAAAAACTAAAAACACTTATCAGAGATGGATTAAGATCTACTTCACAAATAAATATATTTTATCACTAAGATAAGAGGCAAATGTCACTGGCATTGAGTGCTTTATACACAGTAGAGACCACTTACACTGGAATTTTCCCCTCCTGGTAAATGAATGTTGCTGGCTCTGTATGGCCCCTCCATGTCAGCAGGCTCCATCACTGGGTTGGGACTCACTGGGCACACCTGAGGATCAGCCTATGAACCACAGCTGTCGGCTCTCCTTTTCCTTTGAGAGGCAAACCAGGATGGTTTGCTGCACAGCTCTGAGCATGGCTGCTGCTTCCTGCAGGTCCCTCTTCCCCACTCTCTGGTGAGGACAGCATCCTGCACCCCAAATCCTCCTGCAGGGCCCAGTGCTGGAGAGGCCAGCAAAGCAGGACCAGCAAAACCCGCTGCCACCAGCAGCCCTCGTGCCCCAGCAGAGGTTATTTGTGCGGCGGTTGGAAGGTTGTGCTCAAGTCACACCGAGGCAGCGCCAGATGCTGCACTTGCCAGCTAAGCACCCTTCAAGAACAGCTAATAAAACCGGAGGACATTAGGCTTTGCAATGCCGTATTTTACAGATAAAGAGTCTCCAGCTGGAATAGTGACACCATTTGTACTTCCTGGCGGACAGCTCTTTGGCTGCACAATCTCAAGCTGAACTGAAACAAGGAGGCATAAAACTGGAAGTAGAACGATGCACGGGGAGATGGAAAGGTGGAGTGGAGAGAGTGGGGAAGTAATTGCACTTGACAGAGAATCTGGGGGACCGTGGTTTGAGCCAGCAGGAGAAATTTCTCACGTTTAAAGCTCAAACATACACCAGTAAGAAAGCAATGTGTTGAATGCCTCCAACAAATCTGCCTTGGGACATCGGGTAGACATTGATTTTAGGCAGCTTTGCCTTATTTATGGCCATTCTCCTGCAGCAGTGCTTGATAAAGAATTTTAAGTAAGAAAAATAAAATAATACTGATAATATTACATTTTGGCTGCTAGCGGAATTATTTCTTCCTACATATTGTACTTGTTTGGCCAGATTTCTACTAACAGTTTTTGTTACTTTGAAGCCGCTTTTAGAAGCCAATCACTCTTAGTCATCACTTGGTTATCCTTTTAGCAACACTCTCTCCCACAGTAAAAGAAAATATGTTTTTTCTCTCATCTCTTATTGTCAGAATAACCCCTGGGTGCCGCAGACGTCAATGTTTACTATTAAATCATTTCCCTGCCAATTCCTTGTAATCAAATCTCCCACCAAGTCAATAGCAATAACATTTTTACAAAGGCATTGTCTCCCTCAACCTATCAGATGCTTTCTGATCTTTACATTTTCCATTCTGAAAAAGAACAAACTGACCTGGAAGAAAGCATCAGGTCTGCCCAAGCCTCACGAACAGCCGTGTAATTGCTCACACTTACCAACGCTTTGAGTTGGGGCTCTGATGGCTTCAGGCAGGTTCCTTAATCACAGCGATGACTTTCAGTTTCTGTGGAAAAAGAGATGCAAAATCAAACAAGGAGCAACCAGCCCCACCGGAACCAATAGTGATGTTTCTGCTGTGTTGGTGGGACCAGATGTTGGCACTGCAGGATGATGCCTGGTGCTACACTGGGTACATCTGCAAACATTCCGTGTGTGAAGGAGCCACCATGGGTCACAGGCAAAGCCAAAATGTGGTGGAGCACCTTAGGTGTATGCTCACAGCTTGCACAGAGGGCAGCAGAAGCATTGCATAAATGTAAACTGCAGGAGTAGTGCTCCTACTTGAAGCTATTAGCAAACATGGATGGGGACAATTGGACCAAATGATCTCCAGAGGTCCTTTAACAGGATGGAGTACGACTGCTTACGAGGGTGGACAGTGATAGGACAAGGGGAATGGTTTTAAACTGAGACAGGGGAGGTTTACGTTAGATATGAGGAGGAAGCTTTTCACAGAGTGGTGACGCACTGAACAGGTTGCCCAAGGAGGCTGTGGATGCTCCATCCCTGCAGGCATTCAAGGCCAGGCTGGATGTGGCTCTGGGCACCTGGGCTGCTGGTTGGCAACCATGCACATAGCAGAGGGTTGGAACTGGATGAGCACTGCAGGCCTTTTCAAGCCAGGCCATTCTGTGATTCTATGATTCAGCCATTCCATAATTCTGTGATAGTTACACTGTGCTAACAAAGCTCCCTGTGCTGTAACTCCACAAACGAAAGAAGAAGGGATTATCCTAATGAGTCTGTTTAGCCTTATAAAGGGAAGGCTGCTGAGGGGCCCTCACTGCACCTGCAGCTGCAGAGAAGCATTGAGATGGAGTGGGGTGCTCTGCGGGGCACTCGGTGATAGCACAAGACTTGAGGTGCAGCAGCATCCACTCAGCATCTTCAAGAGTTGTCTCTTTGCAGACACACAGCTCACTTCAGCCTGAGGTACTTGGCTTGGCTTGAAGTTTTGCTGCTGCTGATTTGGTGCTGCTGTCATCTTCCTGACTCCAACACTTCACAACACACTTCCAGCACATACATCCCTCTCCTATGATTTTAAGGATAGCAGAGGCTCTCTTGAGGGCACAAAGAAGCTGCCCATTAGCTGTCTTAGTACTTAACGTCACAGCACTGAGCTGACATTAGTAAACAACCTACATCTAGCAGCCTATAACTGCAGAACTAAGCTAACTAGGAGCCAAAGTGCCCCAGGTACAACAAGGGCAGCAATGTGTTTGTGCTCTCTCAGTTTCAGGTGAGCTTTGGTGGAGCTGTTGAGATAGGAAGAAAAGGAAGTTGTCTTCATCAGTTCATCTTAGTGTAATAACCTCAGTATCACTGAGACGTCAATGTCATGGCCCTCCATTCACTTAATAATTTGTTTCCATACCAACGAGCAAAAGCAATGGTGTTTTTCTGAGATACTTTAATTTGTCTAACTCGAAGTTACTGTGAAGCAATAGCAATGATCTAAAAGTGACTGCACTCTGATGAGTGGGTTTCTCCCCAGGGCAGCTCGAACACCCTTACCCACTCCAAAGACAAAGTACAGAAGTAACTGTCAAGCACTTCTCATTTGCAAGCATGAGTGACAGAGCTACATCTGTGTAAGCCATAGTCACGAGTTTCATTGATTCTGATGGGTAATTTATTTCTGACTCCACAAGGCAACCCCTCAGAGACCAGCAGTCAATACCGGTAGAGGTGGATTAGCACAATAACAAATCATTTGGGTCAGTGGGCAGGCAGCACAGTTATTATTACTATTAGCTCGGGCTCAGGTGGAAAAGAAAGGAAAAAGTTAGCATCAATTGCAGGCTGTGTCTGTCTTGTTTCTCCTTTTTCTCTGGCAGGGTTACAAAACATGCTGCTATTTTTTATTTATTTTTAATATCGATGCATTTTAAACAGGAAGGAATAGTGAACGGGGACATCTCCAGTCCCTATTCTCATCTCACCTTCTCCACATATTGTGTAATTCCCCAATGCTTGGGAACCTGTTCAAAACTCCTCATTCTGTCAGTGTGTTCAGATCTCAGGGGATGAGACCCGCAGCTAATATTCAAGACAATGTATTCTTGTCTATGAATAATATGAAGAGCTGAATCCTTTTTTCTTCTTTATTTTTCCAGCTCTCCCATGGCCTTAATGAGGATTGTGCGATCCTGTCTCCCTGGGGGCACGTGGGTACAATCAAATGTCTGCATTTAAACATTCTTTCAAATCCCAAACCCCAAAATGAAAACTAAAAAACAATAATTCCTTCCTTCCAGGCTTCCTGAGCAACAAACAAACAAATCTCTGCAAGCAAGTACAACTTTAAACCTAAAAAAGAGACACAGCATAGAAAGAAGTGTGGCCTGCACCCATCCTGCAGCAGGGATGTGAGCGTTCCTCCTCCAGCAGATAGAAACGTGCACATCACTGTGAGTGTTCCTGGGGATAACTGCAGTGAGTTATCCTTCAGGCATTTATTGGCAGATCGTTCCGATCTCAGTAGCCCCAGACTTCACCTCTAACCTTCATTTCCCTTCGTTAGTTAATAAGGTTGAGTTCTGCATTCTTGTTCAGATAAATCCCCCAAGTGCTGCTGGAGGGAGAATGGATTGACAGGTCGAGGCTTGGTGCCAGTGGAACTGTTGGAGCTGGCGTACAGCTTCTATGTGATTCAGCTTTGAGAGCTGAATGAAGCTGGCTATGAGAGAGCTGCTTTGGAGAGTGGGAAAGCAGGCAGCAGTTGCACAGATACTCATGACTAAATAAACTCTTTTCTTGTGTTATTTGGGAGGTTCTGAATATTCTGAGCTTCCAAAATGTTAGATCATTTCAGAACCGACCCAAACATCAGTGTTCTACTGGAAGAGTTACGTCCAGGCAGGAGTGATGCTGTGGAGCATCACCACACTCTGATCCCAGCAAGCATCCAGGAGGGAACCCAAAGAAGGCCACGAATGACTTAACCCGCTGGCTGGAAATTGTTTGTCCAAGCAACGTGATGAATACTTATAAATAAGAAATACAATAGCACAGGCTGTAGTTGGCTCAAAAAAATATCCACAATTAATAAATTGACCCATCCTATGCAGTGTTATTTTCTCTGACATTTTCACAAGCTACAAATCTGATAATACAATTAAGTGACAAGTTCAATCACTTCTCTATTTCGTGTATATGTATATTATAATATTTTATAGCTGTATTATAGAAAAGACTGTTTACTCTCATTGTATCTTCCCTACCATAATTCAGAGCTTTGCTTGCCTAAGAAATTACTTGTCTGCATTTTGATTAAAAAAGCAAAACCTCATTGTTCCTGTGGCAAATGAATTCAGCCTTTAAATGAAACTCATTGTCACATCCTTTTCCTATGCAGCAAAAGCATTCAGCTCCTGGAATGGGTTTAACCTCTAACACAGCACTTCTGTGCCCGTATCTGATCCAGCCTCGATCCATTTTTCTTCCAAAGCCTCGTCAGTGTTTGGGCTCTGCACTTAGTTCTCAATGAGCTGCCTATAACGCAGTAGTTACAGCTCCCTGGAAAATGACACACAGTAACTCTGTCGAGTTTTTTATTAGCTTGGATAGGTCTTTTATTTTAGCAAGGTCTTTTATTACCACGGACGGCTTCGAACTGGTTCTGAAGTGGATGAGTGAAGACCTGGAGATCCAATTTTATACCAAGAACCATTAATTTTGTGATTACTGATTGTTCTGTCATTGCACGACACACTGGTTGAAGTGAAACTGAGTGCACAAACTTCCACAGTTCCTTACCAGAGCTTGCACAGGCCGCAGCAACCCGCCGGCAGAAATCCTCTTCTGCAAAGGATGCAAAGAGACGCTCGGATGTTTCCTCCCATCACATTCCCTCCAGGCACTTCCACCCCTAAAAAGCAACAGGTTTTGCTGCCATGAGTGCAAAGTTGTGCTGTTTTGCAGCGCCTCCCTCCCCCCCCCCCCACCATGCACACAGGAGCAGCCTCCAGTGTCAGTCAGCAGCAGGTGAATTCCAGATGACTTGGTTCAGATCGATGCAGACGCCCGAGGCTACAGAGTACTGACTGGGGGCTCTCAGCTGAAGATGTCTGACCCCATGCATCTTTAAGCTCCTTGCTTTTTAAAAAGTATCAGATTCCCTTTTCCAGCTGCAAATTTCATTTTCGGTTGAGTCAAATTGAATTGCTACTCATTTTTTCATATGTTCTGCCCTAGACTGGAAGATAATCGGATCCTTTTTATTCCATGACATTTGTCAGAAAACATTGTACGAATGCTACAAAGAAAAGAGGTGCCTGAAAGTCTCAGGGAGAATTACTCTTCTGTCCATTAACCCACATGGGAGGAGTGCTCTTAAAGTAATGCCTCCTGTTTTATAATGTTGACCCATGACAGTGGAGGCAGATATTGGTGCAATGGCCATGGAGGCTGAACCTTCCCACCAGTATTTTACTCTATTTTGCTGCCATGTCACAGATTGGACATCTGACGTGGAAGTGTGAATGAAGCAAAGGGATGGAACTGAATTCCACCATGAGCAAAAAATGTCCCTCATTGACATTCATTGGCATTTGCTGAATGTTTGTGGAGACCAACCAGTGGACATGAGCACACCGCGGGGTGGTGGTACATTTCAGCAGTGGTGACAGTAACAGTGGTCCCCTCCACTGGGACAGACATATATGAGCGCAGCATGCAGTTCTTGTTCTAGCTGGTGGAAATGCACAGCTAATGGTGGTGATTGTGTTGAAAACAGTGTTTTGCAGCTAAGAACTCACTCTGTCAGTATTACTGTGCTCTTTGTATAGGTGGTTGTTTTCACAGAGAAAACAGGAGGCATTACTTTCAGAACAACCTGCATATATACACAAACCCACCACATTTTAGCAGCTTATCATTCCACATCAATGTCTACATAAATCAGATTGGACTCTGGCACAAGAAACAAGCACAGATGAGTCAGCATCAAGCTGCTGAAGTGCAGAAACACGGAACTATTACTAATAAACAGAACATAATTGATAACATCCGGGTCTATAACATGGTCTGAGGCCGTTCCTAAACAGCATGCAGTTCACCCCAAACCCATCTCCCTTTTGCCCAGTAGTCAACTCTCTTCACTTGCATTCCTTTAGTAACACTTCTGTAGCTTCAATGTTTGTTAAATTGGAGCTGATCTCATAATGGGGATTCTTCATTGAGAATAAAGTAATAAAATGCGTGACTGAAATCTTGGAAAACGACCAAGAAATTAATTTCCTTCTTTTTTTCTACAAGAGACTTGGTCACATTATCAAACCATTTAAATACTCTGCAGCTGAAACACTTTGCAAAAATCTTGATATTTTTTTTTTTTCCTAAAAAAAATTAAACTAAAATAAAATAAAATTACTGGGAAAACAAAATTTCCTCATAAAGTCAGTTGTTAAATTCGTATTCAGTTTCTGGGCACATTTCACCCTCTCTGTTTTAGTAAAGACAAAGAAGTGTCTGTAGATATTCAATGTTATTTCATCCCTCCCTCATGTAAGTGCCCAGACACTGCTGAGCTTTGTCCTCATGTCCAAAAGTGCCTGCAATCTGCAGGTCTGTTGCAAAGGATGTAACAACAAGGGGAAAAAAAAGGAAGGGATCACAGATTTTGCACGTAATTTGGACCACTGATGTATTGCTGGGTGCGCCATGTTGGCAAGACACTTAAAATGAAAAGGACAAAAGCAGCTCATGTTAATGACAGGAGGTAATGTCATATATCAGGTGTGACCACTGGGTGAATTCTACTTCATCAGGAATTCTGTAAAAACCTCAGCTAAAAATGGATTGTGTTTGTTTTCAGGGAATTCAGGGTGCAAATAAACACACTTTAATTCCTGCCTTGCTGTGAGAACCTCAAAGCCAGACTCGTGTGTTTTTCTGTAGCTTGGTAACAGTGCTATTAACAAACAGATGCTCTGAAACTAGTTTAATATCATTAAATGATTATTTTCGTTGGAGTGCTGGTTCCAGTCCAAACAGAACACAAAGCAAGGCCAAACAACTCCAACATGAAACGCCACATTGCAAAAAGACCCATGCACACGCACACTGCATTTCCAGGAAGCTGCAGAAGCGGAGCAGCAACACCGTGAGACCTGAAGCAAAGGGCAATGTGATGGAGCAGGGTGTTCTATCTCAAAAGTCCAATGGCTGATTTCAGTTTCACTGGGACCTTAATGGATAAAAAATGAAACAACGGCATAGGGCGTTCAGAGGGAGGTGTGTGGCTGCTCCCTGATGAATCTGAGGCTGGAGTTTGCAGATCCATCATGTTGGTGTAAGAGTCACCCCTCTCATGGCTGGAGCCAGACACCAGTCACCATAATCCCATGTCACTGGGTGCCACTGGGTGCCACTGTAACCCAGCCTGGCCAGAAGCTACGTGCAACCCCTCGATCTCAAGGACAATTCCCAACTCTGTGTCATCATTTCACATCAGAACCCTCCACTCCTCCCTGAGAGCTGAGCCTTCCTCCTACCAACATCCTCTTCATTTTTCTTCAAGACTCACAAGTTTGAAAAATTCATCCAATAACCTGCAATGTCACCAAGAGGAACTGGGAGCTAAGCTCATCTGGGAAGACAAATTCCTTACCTGAAGGACAGGGTAGGTGGCATTAAGTGAGCTAATTGTTTACTTGCTTAGCTAATCTAACATAATCTGCAGTGATTAGTTTTTGATTTCATGCTGGATGAGTATACTGCTTCTGTGTGCCTTCCAGTTAATTTGTGGGTCATATCAAAAAGTCATTTTTATAACATGTTTAATTCTCCAAAGGTAGCAGAGAACAGCAGCCAGAGAGATGCAGCCCAATACTACTGGTATTAAAAGGGTCATTAAACTCAACATTAGGGAAAGGTCTTTGTTTAGGTTGCATTCACTTTGGTTGATTAAAAACAAAGTGTAAGCAAAAGGTACGTGGGAGAAATATTCACATGCAAAATATGTTGTACAGCCTTGTGTACACAGCTACACGGTGCCTACAGACACTGACTCGCATTCAAGCTCCTTCCAAAAGACGTCTTTCAAGATCATAAAGCCTCAGTTTGTGGGCTCAATATGCCAAGGGTGAATATTTTGTAATGCAAACAACGAGATCACCATTTGCTTGACAATTCTTTAATGTTTGCATGAGAAGAACAGGGGTAATTTTTAGCCTAATGAAATGTTAGAAGTGCATAATTTGTGATCACGTTTGGGTTTTTCTCCTAAGGGGCCTGAAACTTTCCCCACAGGAAGGGGCAGGGTCAGAATTTGACCCAAAGAAGTTAAATCTCAGCTTTGATGGAGGTAAGTACCTAAAATATATCGTTTATTGCATTTAATGCTATGCAGTTAGAGCAAATAAACAATACCTTCTGCACCAGAAGAATATAGAAATACTGTTCTAGATAAGAATGAAAAAGCTTGGATGGCTTCATGGGCCTGTAATAGGTATCAAAGTTCACAGCCTTCACCTTGACGTCTCCAGTTGAAATTTAGATTGATTGTGACTAAAAGTAATTTCTGTCTGGCAGCTCATGTGAAGAGAGTTACTTCGTTTCATAACAAATGTGTGGCCAACAGCCTAAAAATTATTATCACCATTTAACAAGTCCATTGGCAGTCCCAGAGGCACCGCGGACTGGTGGAAGTCAATCCTGCCTGCCTGGATCGAGGGAAGCCAAAGTGGGAAGGAGAAAAACAGAGGCAAATCTATGAGTGTTATAATTCTTCCGGGGAAGATCTCACAAATTTAATTTCTTGAGCCTCTCTGCAGGAGCAAAATTTACCTACTTCCTCACACAGCACTGCTGGCTGACTCATGGATTATTTTTATTCCATAGAACTGAGTATTCCAGCTTGTGGGAAAGGAAGAAATTATGGTTTGGGGGGTTTTATTATAGAATAAGTAAACTAACAAATAAACAAAAAAATTATCTGGCCAGCAATATGGAAGAGAGATAAAAAGAAAAGTCTAAAAAATCCCAACTGAAAAATGAAGCCAGAAGTATAAAATAGGATCCTGGAATTATTCAAGTCTGAAAAGACCACTGAGATCACTGGGTCGTGGCTGCTTAGGGAGGAGATGAGTTTTCTCAGATGTACTTTTGTGTCCTAGGAGGGAGACAGGCATCACAGTGCACGTGTTCTGGCAAATGCCAAAAGTGAGGTTGTGCTGTGTGCATCACCTCAGATGAGGTGGGATGAGTCAGGCCACGTTAACAGCACAGAGCTCTTCTGCATCTGCTGCATGACAAAGACTTTCCAGTACGGCTCCTATTACCAGATTCAATATACATTTTTCTATTTCAAATAAAACTGAAGGGGCAATGAAGCAAAGCAATAAGTGTATATTCATCCAATTTTAAATTATTTTTCCTCCTATCTGAGAAAAGTTCACCACCTTTCCCAGAGTAATTGATATGGTGCAGAACAAGAATTTAAAGGACTCGGAAAGAAAGGTGTTTGTGAAATGTGGATTTAAACTTCTCCTAAACAAATGTGCCACGCAAAATGTTTACCTATGTTTCTGTTCAGGAACCTGAAATGCAAAGTGATTTCTCTGACCAACCACAGCTGGAAATATTCATATCATTAAGAGCTAATCATCTGTTATTAAACTTAAATAGTAATTAAGGATTAGTCATTGCCTATTAGTGACAACCCTAGGAAGAGAAAGTGAGTGTGAATTAAGGCCACTGGCAAAGCACATACTCAGCATATTGTTTTAGTCACATCTCACATTGGCACTGCTTCACACATCTTTGCTTACACGTACGGAATATGGGAGCAAATCCAACAAAGCCACACTCGAAAACCTGAATTTTACAGCTTGGTTTATGGGATGTTATACAGTACAAAGGACCCATCAAGACAACCATTCGTGGACAAAAAGCAAACCTTGATGAAACCAAGTGAATTATCACCATGACAAGAGATTTTACATGCATATATTTATCTATCCCTATGCATGTCTATGTGGTAAGAGCCTATGGATTCATTTTGACAAAAACCTGGATGGGTCTATGTTATGTAGAAACTGCATATAATTGAGGACTGAATTATTTACTATGACCCAGGGCAGCTTTAAATTATGAACTTTTTCACATTTGATTTTATGGCAGAGAATATCAGCTTTTTCCCCCCCTTTCTGTGTGTTCCATCTTTTCTGTGTCAGCTCAGTTTTCCCACTCACTGCATGGGACGAAGTCTGTCCTTAGGTGTGTGAAATGGCATTCAGTCACAGAGTGATGTATGTGTGCATCCAAGGACTAGGCTTTGTTCTGTATGAAGCAACATCTCCCGCTGATTTATGCTGTGTATTCTCAACAGTGCAATAGCCACATTGCATCATTTAAACAGCAAACATTTAAATTACCCAAAATGCTGAGGTATGCGATTTGTGCAGGAGAGCAGAAGAACACCTTCAGGTCAAGAAAAGTGACTATTGCCATAGCTACCAGCAACTCTCAAACACCATAATAGCCTCTATGCTCAGACAGACGTTGTTAGGTTGGCAAAAGACAGTGTGGATGTTCTTTGTGACAAAACCATTAACTGCAGAAACAAACACACAAGAAAGTTCTCAAAGTACAACTGAAACATGAATGAGGAGAGGAGAGGAGAGGAGAGGAGAGGAGAGGAGAGGAGAGGAGAGGAGAGGAGAGGAGAGGAGAGGAGAGGAGAGGAGAGGAGAGGAGAGGAGAGGAGAGGAGAGGAGAGGAGAGGAGAGGAGAGGAGAGGAGAGGAGAGGAGAGGAGAGGAGAGGAGAGGAGAGGAGAGGAGAGGAGAGGAGAGGAGAGAAGAGTTCACCCCATTCTTCTTATTTATAGAGAACTAAACTTCCAGAATCAGCTATTAGGGTGAGCAATGCTCAGAAACCCTCAAGTTCATGAGGTCTGCACCAGCATCAAGGAGAGATGCAAGTTTGTCTGACTCCCAACTGCAGCTCATCCCCAGATGAGCTCCTGATGAAACCTTGGTCAAGTTGAATAACACCTAAAAGACACTGCAGCGAGAATGGACACCTGCTGCAACCACGGAAAGTAGCATGAAAGGGCCAGTCAGTCACGTCAGTGCTTTAGGGCTTCACTTGCACCAGTGTTCAGAAAGCAGCAGTTTCTCACTTCAACATTGGTGGTGGTGTTGAGCAGCAGAAGCTTCGAGCAGGTGAGTTGTTTTGTTCCCTGGTCAGGCTGTGTGCTCAAAAATGCTCTCTGCGTCACTGATCTATTTTTGCCAAGAAAAATAGAGTTTCAGAGATCCTACTGTGAAGGCTAAGAAGATATTAAGTTGTACAGGGAATCATAACGTTTGAAGACTGTGTTCCATCACTCTTTAAAAAATCCATAGGTTGATGTGAGATTATTGAAGAACACAGTCATACTTATAACTCCAGCCCAGTCCTTTTAGACTGTGAGCTCATCAGAGCATAGAGCATCTACTATCTGGAATTTATGTCCTTCCTGGTATAACGCGGCCAAGTTTTCAATAGCTTCTCAAGTTTTACTGTAATGAAAATAATGAGTGCTTCTAGCTGGAGCACAACCCCAGTCAGGGAGGGATGGAGACAACAGTGAACACTTCTAAGCTATTTATTGGTTTGGGAGGGTCAGCTGCAGGTGACATTGTGACCAAGTCATACCTAAGTATAGGCTTAAACTTCACATTTCTCTGCACCAAATTGCACACCACCAAGTGGCTTTCAAGACAGGTTAAAAAAAGAAAAAGAGTAATTTTTCATAGAAAAGCACTAAAGCTTGTTGTGATTGCAATAAAGAGAAAAGATATTATTGAGTGGTGCATCCATCTGCCACGTCTGGAAAGGATATACAATAAACTCTGACTTACCCAGCGCTCACTTCAGGCATTCAATCTAAACAATCATATAAGAGTTTTACAGAAGACAACACAAAAACACGGCGCAATCACTGACAACGGCTTTTGATGACAAAGAGCAAATAGGGAATCCTTTCAGTTAAACAATGGAGATGAAAGGACATTTCTATATTTCCAAATGATAGCCAAGGCTCAGGTGTTGCAGACAATACAGAAATAATGCAATACTGCTTCTCTCCAATGCACTCCTACTCCTGGAGGTTAGCTCACTGATATTGATTCACCGCCGCCGCTTTTTCTCTATCAGCCTCACACACCCTTTTGTGTGTGAGGTCACTGCACATATAGAAATAATACTAAACCTAGGAGACAAAAAAAAAAGCAAACAAAAAACAGAGGGCATTTATGAGACTAGACTTGAAATTGCCCATTCGCTCCATTTAAGAACAAGCAGAAGGAAGGCACGCGTGCCACCACAGCACAAGGGGATTGCACCACCGGATCCTACCCCCATCTTCCCCAGCTCCAGCACTGTCTCCTGCTCCTACAAAGCATCACTCCTGCTCCTTCCACCTTGGGTGGAACAGCGCAAACACAAACCTTCAGCTTGCCTTCCTTTGGGCACCACAGCCAGGAATTCTGGCCAAAGACCTGCAGAGCGGCACAAAGCATTACTGCACTCCTCCTTCCACTTCTCCTGTCTCTTGCCTCTTTCTCCTCTAAATGTCAACATTTTATGGGGTTTTTACTCCCTTATTCTTCACAAAAACACTTTCAGCCCAGCATAATTTTCCAGCCAAATTGTGCACTTGTCAGATCACCTGATTAAGAGCCCCGTATTCATTACTATAAAAATCCAACGAGCTCACTGAATCATTAAAAAGCAGATTGGCCAGTAATAATAATCAGTTTTCTGCTAATAAATACAGCTTGCATGCCTAATTCTGTGTCCTACTCAAATACCAACGATGAAGAATTTAACTTTTAAAAAGTACATTACTGCATGTAATATTAGTGCATTGGTCTTGGTAAAGAGCATTACTACTGTCTTTAAAGGGCAGCCAGTTCATGCATTAATTATTTCACTGAAAAACTGCGTTGATTTCTTGAAAATCTCTTCATGCATAAAAGTAATTTGAATATTGCATATGGTTAAACCCTCTCAATCAACTTGAATACAAAGAAAGACCAAAGAAATACTTGAATTCAAGGGCTAGCATCAGAAATGCAAGCACGGCCAAACGAGTGCGGTGCATTATTCATCACAGCATGTCTGTGTGATACACGCAGGGACACGGAGCCACTCTGAGCTCTTTGCTGGGCAGGGGGAAGCAGTGGAATGGAGGGAGTGTGTGCAGCAGGACAGGGATGCAGGCAAAGGTGGTGTGGCAGCAGGATATACTTGGAGAACTTTGTTTAAAAAATGATGGAAAAAGGAGTGTGAGGAGTTTAGATGGACCCGTAAACATCACAAGCTGCAAAAGCCACATGAGGTGCTGCTCGCAGCACTGCAAGCTCTGTAACTTGCTGCTTATTGCACCAGCAGTTATAAGGCAGCCGGGTCACAGCTGCTGCTGCTGCACGTCCAGTCCCTGAATTAGTGAATGAAGTTCCAATTACACGAACACTATTAAGTAATGAATATGTAAATATATATACAGCGTACAACAAATCCTGTGTCAAAATTCAGGACGTACTTAGGCTGTCATCAACTCTTGGCCGCACCTTCAATACAATCTAGGTTCTATTTTGTGATTGAATTAGAATTATTGGGCATTATTACTTCTTTCTATTGTTTTCAACCTCTGTGGTTTGCTTGGAAGATAATTTCAGCCCCAAGGCACAATCATGTAAGGAAAGCTCCCAGTTCCATCACGATGTCTCCAAGGAAAGAAATGTAACACTCTTTCCTGCCTTTCTGATGGACTCCTATTTAAACAACAATATTTACAAAGCAGTCCTTCAGTAATAATTTCTGACAGCACTCAGCCAGGGTCAGGAGAGTTTCATGCTCTGGAAATAACTTATTTCTCACTGCCAGAGGTTCAGCTGAGAGCACCCGGAGTTCAGGAGTGCTCCCAATAGCTGCTGGGTCTGAGGCCTTTGGTAGAGGAAACAGGTCAGGAAATCTGCCATTTTGAAGGGATGATATTAGGGGTATGTAAAGGAGTTCTCAACAAACCATGGGAGTACAACCATTGGATTACTGCTACAATGAAGATTATTACTTCATTTTAATATAATCCAGGCTGGATGTGGCTCTGGGCAGCCTGGTCTGGTGGTTGGTGATGCTGTACATAGCAGGGGGGTTGGAACTCGATGATCATTGTGGTCCTGTACCCAGGCCATTCTATGATTCTGTGATTTTGATGGGAGACACATAAAGGTGTTTTCCTCCCTCTGTATTATCAGTCCCTCACAGGCTGAAGAGATTTAAAAGCAGAACAAAGACAGTGGATTGTACGGGCACAGAGAACATGGAAACACGCAGCCAGTGCTCGCTCTCAGAGGCACAGTTCAAAGCAGCAATAAGGAATTGCATGTGGGCTTACAAACTGAATTAAAAACACGGGGGAAGCAGCTCTGTTGTAAAAACAACACTTTTAAAAGCAAATCCTTTGATGAGACGGTTAGCATCTGAAACCATGATTTCTTTATCCCAGCCCAACTTCACTAGAGCTAAGCAAGGGTCAGAGTTAAGAATATAAATTTTAGGAGAGCTCTTGGCTGCTGATAGGCACTGCCCAATGGCAGGAAGTCATTTTCCTGCTCAGAAGATGCTCTCGGCTTCCATGTGATATGAAATGACACCACAAATAAAGGAATCACCAAAGCTCAGCCCTGATATACGAGCCAATTTAAATCCCTGAGGTGAGACATGGAGCTAAGGACTGCTCTTCCAAAGCAGCCAGAACAGGATCATTAAACAGTGCACTAATAGCCTGGAGTTGGCTGCTGCAGGATGAGGATGTAGTGGGGGTGTTAGAAAGGGCTGTGCAGAGGCTCTGTAGGACATGGAGTGCAGCAGCATGGGGGGTGCAGGTGGAGCCGAGCATGTGTCCTTACTTGCTCAGGTACGGGTAGAATTTAGGATGCTTTATGTGTACTAAAGGGATCGTGTTTCCCAAAGGTATCCTCTGGCTGACATTCTCATCTGCAATCTAGGGATTTGGTCCATGGTTGTTCTGTACCTCTGACAAGGAAATCACCTGCACCTTTACAAGTCAGGAAAATATGTTTCTCCTCTTTTTGTTTTTATTTTTACTTTAACCTTACATGGAAAGATAAAGTAGGAGATTCTTGTTCAGTGGGGCTGGAAAAATGCTATAAAAGATGCTATAAAAGTGCTTTGTCCCCTGGAAGAGCTGCTGCTTTCTGGGTGCTGCTGTGCACTGAAGCTGGGCAGGAACAGCACTGGTGACTTCGCTCTCCCATACACACCAGACACTGGTGCTACACTGCTCTGCAGGACTTGACAACTGAAACAAACTCCTTAACCATGGACAAAGCAGGTAGAAAGGTTCCAAAACAATCTGTTCCCTAACAGTTTTGGCAAAGCAGTTTGCCACTTATTTTGCCCTTCTCTGCAGATTTACCCCCAAATTCCCATTTTAGATCACAATAAACTCAGCTCTGTTCCAAATCATGACAATTCTAGTCATTTCCTTTCAATGGGCTGAGAAGGTTCTGCAGAGCAGAGACCTGGATGTAAGCAAACACATCTAATATTTTTGAGAGAAAAATCTAAAAGGAGTTGGGGATCTGCAGCTGGCCACCAGAACCAAGCGATGCTGGTTGGTCACACTGGTGCATTATTGGTGTCCAGCCTCAGAAGTGTCCTCATATTCTCCCTGCTCCCCCACAAGATAGCTAAGCCCATTTAATAAAAGCTGATGAATGGCCAACAGTAAATACCGTGCTTCTGTTTTGCATTCTTGGCTCATTTGTGCTCCCCCTGATAAAGCACATGGGAAATTGTCTAAGACCTCACGTAAACCCACTGTCCAGCCCCAGTAAAGTCAATGGAGAACTGAGGATGGTGTTCAACCATCTCCTCCATATTGTCTCTCAAGACACGACACCCACTGAATACTTTGTAAGAGATCATAGGATACCTCCTCCAATAGATCTTTTCCTTCTTGAACAATTACTATGCAATAAACTATTTTATTGGTTTTGCTTACATACTGTATTTCTGAAAACAAAACAATAAATGGCTGTAAAACCAATAAAATGTACTAGGCTGGTGTTTTATTACAAACAAGCCAATACCATACACTGCAGCATATTTTTCAGCTCAGTGCACCAGGCTTCTTGTTGTCCAGGTGAATGTTCCTGGCTGTAAATTGCAGCACTATAGCTCTTTTCCGGTGCACTCTAAAACTTCTTTAGGTTGATATGCCTTAAAACACTCCTAGTCCTTGGGCAAATTTATGGAAAGGATAAAGCTTGGTGGTTTTATGCCAAGGCATTTTTAACTTTGCTAGCCACCCTGGAAGCGCATTCGGGTGCTGAGTGCAGAGTTCACGGTTCAGCTGCCTGAAGCCCTTCACAACTCATAGAATCATAGAACCATAGAATGGCCTGGGTTGAAAAGGACCTCAAAGATCATCTAGTTTCAACCCCCTGCCACAGGCAGGGTTGCCAACCACCAGTCTGGGCTGCCCAGAGCCACATCCATCCAGTGATCCCTGCAGATGCAGCCCTGGAGCAGCAACTGCTTCAGCCAGTGGACTGTTCACCAAGAGTGATGGTTCCCAGGGCAGGAACCCTGCCTGTGTTCCTGGCAATTACCATACTTACAGCAGCTATGAACAAGAAAAATATGGAGCAATAAAGTTTTTGGTAAGACTCTTCAGTATGGTTTTGCTGACTTTTCCTGTTAATGGTTTTCAGTCTTTTACATTCCCAGCAACAAAACATTTTTGCAAGGACCTCTTTGAGCATCTACCTGGCAAACATAGGTGGAGTGCTTTCAAGCTGGCTTTGTACCAATCATTACACAACCAGTTTGTCTAAAATCTCTTCACATGGGAAATGGTCACCTGTAGAGGTGGTTGAGTGCTTGAGACTCCGTGTACGGTTCAGCCCCTCTGAGATCTCTCAGTGAAAACACAAGTATAAGAACACAACTGAAAATGGGATGCCTTGAGACCCCAGTTTTTGCAGACTTAGAGTCTTCATCTGTGAAATGGGTACAATAACATGGACATAAGCAAAAAAACCAAAAACAAACAACAAAAAACACATTCATTACTCCAATTCCTGTTCCTCCCTACTGAACAAAGCAAGTGGTTGGTTTTGTTACTGATTTTATAGTGTTAATGCAGATGTTATTTGTTATTCAGCAGTCTCCAGTTCTGAGCAGTGCAGCAGCACTCTGAGCCAGCAAGAGCTGCCCATCAGTCTCCAGCAAGCATAAAATGGCAAGCAAAAGTTTAAAACCATCCTTTCCAGAAACTGATGTCAGAGTTCATCATGTTATGACAAAGACCAGTTGCTTTTCCTTGGCCATTTGCTACAAGAGCCGATCATCTCTAAAGAATGCTTCCTACACATTTTTTTCTCATCACTGTCACTCAGAGCAGCCAGTTACTAAATCCAATATTGACCACAGAAACCAAAAGTACTTCAGAATTGAAGGCTACCTTTGAGAGCAGATACTAATATGTTTGAAATCAATATCATAATCTATGCAAAAGGCATCTTTCTTCCTCCTGCACCTACACATAATTGCTGCTATGCTTAGTTCATGGCCAGCCTGACCCAGCCTTGGTGAATCCTTGGTTTTCACATAGAGTGTATTAAACACATGGACAGACTGCAGGAAATGGGGGTCAGGCATCTACAGGAAGAAAGTTTTGTTAAGCGAAAATACTTTCTGGTATTAAACTTAGGCAATAAGTTTCATAATCTTCTCTGAATCTCGCATTTCATTTTGGTTTCCTTTCGAAAAAGGCTTAAGATCAAATAAAACTTGATCCTATTACATGGAAATCCATCATAGCCTTGCAAGTGATCTAAGTGGAGTGCAATTAGGAGGATATAAATATGGTAATGAAGCTGTTACATCACATCGTTCTAGTTTGATACTGCATGAATTTACTCTCCTTGCCTATTTATAAGCTGAGCTGTGCATGTCAGTGTAGGAAGATGCATCCACTCCTTGCTATGGCTGATACAAAATGGGCAGCTCTGTAAGTAACCTCTGCAAATGCCAGCTAACAAGTCCTAAAAGCCAATAAGATATTGGAGAGAAACCCATTTCAGAGGTGAAGATCCTCTCTAGTCCCTGGATGCATTCAAGGCCAGGTTGGATGAGGCCATGGGCAATCTGATCTAGTACTTAGTACTAACTAGTGGTTGGCAAACACCTGTGGCAGGGGGGTTGGAATGTGATGATCCTTGAGGTCCCTTCCAACACAAGCCATTCTATGATTCTACAATTGCCTTAAGCTGGGAAATCAGGCTGATAATCCCTTGCCAAAGCTGTTCTTTCCGTGTGAGATGATGGCATGGACTTGCAGATAGGGTGGTTCATGGCCTTCAAAAATCACTACAGCTTGGCGTGGGGACCTTAGGTCTGACCAAATGGCCTGCATGGAACTAGTGCAGGTCTTGGGGCAGTCAGGGTGTTTGCTGCCACTGGTATTACCCTGCCTGATCATCCCCAGTGACTCTGATGGCAAAGCAGCCACACTGGGAAATATCCCTGCGCAGCCTTCAGCAAAACTTCAAATGCACACAGCTCTGCAAAGGAGGAGAGAAATCCTCAAGGGCAAAAGTGTCACTGGAGTCAAAGTAAATCACATGAGTGATAACTCTACGGGGAGAACAGCAGACATCAGTCATCAATGCGCCTGCTTAATATCCCCTGGTTTGGAATATTTCTGCTGTCAGTCATTTTGCTCATCTGCTGGGCAGCCAGGAGGATGAACAGAATTACTCTTAGCAGAGTAAAGCTACGGACCATTGGAAATAGTGTCTAACAAGAGCACTTAACAAGCACCTGAGAATGATGATTCATCATTTCCCCCTCTTTTTATAGGCATCCACTTAAAGGTACTGAAACCCTCCATCCTTCTTAGAGGCACAGCATGCAGAGGGCAGGGCTGTGCTGCAGCTTCAGCTTGCTGCCCTTCTTGTACTGGGAGAGGCCCTCAGGGTCCAGACTCCCCTCATGATAGGTCTTTTTCACTCTTAGATACGGTTACAGTGCTAACCTTTTATTGCACACTGTTATGAAATACAAAGCAAAGTATGCTGCAAAGGGAGGTCATACCACAAATGCCTTTTTTAATTAGGGGAAACTGAGGCTGAGAGCAATAAAATGACTTGCTCAAGGTTAAAAATACGTTGCAATAGCAAAAATAAACCCTAAATCTCCTGAGCTCAAGCTTGTTGTCAAGCCTGACTGCTTAGGTTACTTTTCGATAAGAAACCGAAATGTTTCCCACTGTCATCTGCTCTACAGCCTTGTTTTCCTTCAGTCTCTTAAGATGCTGTCCCTACAATCATCTTAGCTCATTGCTCAACAAGTTTCTCTTGTAGTCCTTCCAGTGTTACCTGTTTCGAATGTACATAAAATATCTTGTCCTTGTCCTTAAATATGAAACTATTCACAGCCCTATCTTCTGCATAGCCCACTGATCACAGAATCATAAAGACTGGAAAAGTCGTTTAGGACCACCAAGTCCAAGCCCAACCCATCCCCACTATGCCCATTAACCACATCCCCAAGTGCCATATCCATCCTTTCTGATGCAGCATCCCATGACTCCAGTACCAAACTGATCCAACATATTCCTCCACTATTCCTTCCAGTTAATCTCTTACACACTGGGATAATCCCAGCAACATCTGCCCAATCTTCCTTTAAAATCTGGTCGGCTACAATGGCTGAACAATCTGGTCATGATCAGAGATCCACGAGTGAGACATTCTGCTTTAGCCACAAATTAAAAAGCAAACCACACCACTTCCATTGAAACAAAACAAAGCCAGATCAGACCCACACAACCTGAATGCTGACCAAACTCATTTCCTCAACACATTTCTGAGTGAAACAGCGGTGAAGTTTGCAGTGGTTTCTTTGAGCCTTGGATATAATTGCAATGACTGTTTTGTTTGTGGTGTTTTGTTTTGTTTCATAAAAGCTGACATTTAATGTCACACCATGGCAGAGCACAGAGCACAGCCACTGCCTGCACTCTCTCTGAGCATTGCAGAGTCCCAGCTTGGGAAGCTCAATGGCTTCAGACTCCCAGCCTGTAACCCCCAGTAAGAGTCTGCTACAGAGGGAGGAAAGAACCCTAAACGCTCCTGAATTAACATTGATTTCATGTCAATTGCTTTATATCCCTACTTACACAGGCTGAAGGTCATCGATGGAGAGGATCCTCAGAAAGGAAAATTAAAAGGAACTGTCAGCAGTGAAAATGAAAGTTTTCCTAATAAGCAATGATGATTTAGAAGACTGCAGCATCTCTAGTGACTCTATAGCGTGGTAGAAATACAGCTGTGCTTCTCCTCCTTCCAGTAGCTCATAAATCCAGCAGAGGCCACGCTTAGCTTGAGATGAACCAATCAGCAGATGCTGGTAAACTCAGGAACAACTCCAAAGTTTGTTATAAAAAATCAGCCTGGGGTGAGAGTGGCTTCTTTTTTTCCCAGCAAGATCTGACATTGGAAGTTCAATGATAGATCTCCAGGTTAGGTGGCTCTCAAGCTTTTTAGCCTCACTTTTCTTATATCCTGATATTAGTGGACAATTGCTCTCAGATTACAGCTTCTTCCCTCAATTGCACGTAAACAACGCGAGGCACAACCTGGGAGAGCATCAAACCCAGCACAGCAGCAGGCACTCAGTACTGCCTCTGTGTAGCCAAGGAGCTGGATTCTTCCAGTGGAGTCACCAGCACTGAGCAGACTCCGAGGTCTCTTTCCTTAATAGATATGTTTGTGTTCACAGTCTTCTCTGGGTCCTCTGTTCTTTTCACCCTGCCTTCCCCTCCTATTACTTCATTTCATAGAATCATTAAGGTTGGAAAAGACCACTACGATCATCAAGTCCAACCACTTTTCCTACCCTTGCATCTTCCCCTTGCTGTATCCCTGATGACCATTACCCAGCAGAGAGTGAGCACTGCCTCTCTCATTGCAGCCCACACACGACCTCCTGCCAAGGTTCTAAACCAGATTCAAGTGAAGCTTTACGTATCGCTTTGACATCCTTATTTCCCAACACTCCAAACAGATTGAGCTGCATTTAACTTTCTGCTTTCCTCTACTCCAGAATTCATTACTCTCTCCCCCAAGCTGCACTCTTGAGCTAATAAGAGAGTAATGAGAAGGCACTTACTGCACTCGAGTTCTACCTCAGAGTTTCCCAAGGAACAATCGAGAGCCCAATACCTGAAACCAGAACTGAGATCCGCCTGTGGAAATCATCCCTTGGACTACCTGAGCTCAGTTGCTGCTGTTTAAGCATCAGTGCACACCATGACTTCATGCAAAACACACACCAAAACATGCGCCCAGTTAACTGAGGCACTGCACCTGAATGTGATTAACACAGTTAATAAAATGATTGACACCAGGATTCAGAGTACAGTACTGAGGAGCCATCATGAGGTGCAGAAGACAAAAGCACCTCAGGTTCCTCAGTTGATCCTTTTCAGTTTAAAGTCCCTCAACTTTTCCAAATCTGGACCCGAAAATCTAACCCAAATTTTAATGCAGGCAGAAAGCCCAGATCACTGCATAATGCAGTCATCCTTAATGCTGAATTAGAGCTGGAGGAAGGAGATGAGCTGCCTAACATGTTTGCAACCTCCTCTTTTGCCCTCATTAATGTTTTATTAATATTTCGTATTACATGAAAGCAAATTTTACTTTGTGTCTGGCATTAAATGCTGATCAATATTAATGTTTGATCCATATCTCTGAGAAAGGGACAGCAAGAGAGAACAGGGGTGAAATTGGAGATATGATTTACATGAACTTCAATGAGGCTGTTTAACCAGCAAGGCTAGTGAAATAATCAATTGGACAAGGAAGGGGCGAGCAAATGAGGCCTGGGCTGTGACAGAGCTGGTTATGGTTCAATCAGGGCTGTGGGCAGGAGGAACTGTGAGCCTGTGTGAATTGTGTCATGCTCTGAAAACAAAGCGTACAGAAAGGTGGGAAAGCATGTAGGGGGTAAATAGGGCTGCACCTGCAAGAAGGGGTCAGGAGCAGAGAGGAGGCAAAAGAGGAGGGGCAAAGAAGAGGTATTGTATGGGAACAGCTGGGTTATTTGTGTTCTGCGGGACTCAGGCTGTGACCAAAGGCCTTGGGGGAGCCTTGTGCACGGCAGAAAGGCAAAACCTAGTTAGCAAGAAGAGACTTTCAAGGGCAGGAAAAGGAGTGAGCTTTAGATGGGAGGAAGAGGTCAAAGTGAAGGTTTGGGAGTGAAGATGGATGTTTGGAAGAGCAAAGGAAATCTGTGACCTGATGGCAGCAGGTGACAGCTCACGGGAGGAGGGACAGTGCACAGCACCAGAAAACAGTCTGACAGATAAATAAGAGAAAGGTCGCCGAGGTGTCAGTTTTTAATTGCTTGATAATGGAACTTGGACTTCCACGCTGCAGAAGAAGCAAAAGCCTTCTGCCAGCCTCCATAATGAAACCACACCTGGCTGAGGAGAGGACATCCCAACCATTTATGCTCTGAAGTTATTCCTAGTTTTATCCTTCACTTTCACTTTCTCCAAAGGGAGAGCTGGTGGTGTAACTGGTATTGCTGGTACATACTAAAGGACTTCTGCAACTGCCCCCAAATCCAGTGGTTACACAAGCCCATCTGTGAGCAGATCAGCAGCTTCTGTGCAGCAAAG
This sequence comes from Excalfactoria chinensis, assembly GCF_039878825.1. Taxonomy (NCBI): domain Eukaryota; kingdom Metazoa; phylum Chordata; class Aves; order Galliformes; family Phasianidae; genus Excalfactoria; species Excalfactoria chinensis. The sequence goes on from NC_092837.1 coordinate 2,198,527, forward strand.
GGAGATGGGCAAACAAGAGTGGGAAGCAAAAATGTATTGGTCTGATGCTAAATGCTGGCTTGATTGCCTGCAGCAGACTCAACCTGGGCTGTTTCCTGGGCCAAGGCGATGCCTTAATGCCTTTCCTGCCCTACTATACCCACATGTGGTCCCTAAAACCCAGCTCCCAGAGGCCCATGGAAGGCAATAGGCACAGTCGTGTTAAAAGCTGTCTAGGCTGGTGGCTCTGCCCTCCTGCCAGCAGACTGGCGCTCTCTGACAAGTGATTAGAACTACACTATCGTGCAAAATGCAAATATGCCTAAGCAGAAATGGAAAATTACCATAAAATCTTTAAGACGGCAGGAAACTTCAAAGCTAATTTGTGCATTCACCTAAAACTTCAGTCTCCCTGTTAGCAGTGTCACAGCACTCCATTAGTAATCCTTGTAATTAGAGCAGCGTGGACGGGTGGGTACCGCAGATAATAGCTCAGATAACAAAATTATGCGGGTTAGAAAGCTGTTGTTTAGTTCATCCTGGGCAACTTCCATTTAGACTCTTCCCTTTTGAGGCAAACCTCTCGGGGACCAGCAGAAGCCTTACCTACCCCATGCCAGGTTATCTGCTGTACTTAGCAGTGAGAGCCAGGGAGGGTGCAGACATTCTGCTGTGAGGCTGTGACGGCAACGGGCAGCTCCACTATTCTCACTTTCAGGTATTAAAGTTCAAAAGGAAAGCACTTTATTCCTCGCATAGGCATTAGCAGATGCATTAGCAGAACTTAAATCCTAAAATCAGTGGAAATAGGTTACAGTATTTTAGCTGCTGCCTTCCCAAGGCTTTAATGCAGTGAACCACTTCACTTTCAAGGTAACATCTGTGAGTCATTTCAGAATAATTTAAAGCCAGGGCAAATACAGCCTTCCCTGTGCTGATGAAGAAAGCTCTCCTGTAGCAGAGCAGCACAGTTTTTCTTCTTCTGGGAAGGGCTGAAGGAAATAGATCACAACAGAGGTTCTTAGGAGAGAAATGCAGGGATAGTTCTTGGGATGCCACATGTTAGATATTAGCAAAAGTAAGACTTCAACACATAGTAATTGTTTGTAAAAGCTATTACTTCACACTGCCTTTCAGTGCACTACTGGTCCTTAGCACTTCAGTAAATGTTGATCTATGCAAATAATGCATTTTCTTCAGTACATTTGCTCTTCAGAACTGTGGATACTCAGGATTCCTTCCTAGGTGACCAAAATTACCACTTGGATGACCAGCTCTGCTCTCCTTTTGCTCAAGCTGAGCTCCAACCTCAGAGCAACAGCCCAGTGAGATGGAGTCCCTGCTGCTCATCACTGGGTCTTCCCTGCCTGAGAGGGGCTCCATTAAATAGCATTCCTCCGTGATCACTCAGATCCTCGCTGTTCTTTAAATCATAAACTCTTGTAAGATGAAGCTGTTGGAACAATTTTCTGAACCATTAGCTCAGGCAGCTCTGCATTATGCCCAATGCTCTTCCTGTTGTCCCTTAGGAAAAGCACCATCCACTGGACCAGAAAGCAACCCCAGCTTCTTCCCAGCCCAGGGCAGTCCCAAGGCAGGGGGTACAATTCCATTCACCTGCACTGATCTTTAGGATGATTTGCAGTATCTAAACCAGCAGTTTTACAGCTCTCTGTGTCCTCTTTGTGCTGCCCTGCAGTCCCAGGGCTCCAACCACAAAAAAAGCCTACCCCAAAAAAGCAGGCTCCCAGCTGAGCGCTAATAGCACCAAAGGCTCCAGTTCTGTATTTGCAATTCCTCCTTACCTCGGCCATCTCAGCTCATCACGTAACACTCTCCGCTCATTATGTGTGAGGAAAAAGATGCACAAAATTACTGCCTGAAGATCAGCAAGAGCTGCAAACCTGATGAGCTGCAGTTGCATCTTCGGAGCTTTATATTCCAATGAGGAAGTAGTAAAATATTATACAAGTTGCTTGCAGTTCATGTCAAAGCAAGAGGGTCTGGGGTAACCCTTGGAGAGGAGGAAAGGCAGAATAAATTGATCCTCAGCTCCCGCAGCAAATGTCCTGCCAGCAATCAGGGATTTATGCATTCACACAGAGGCACATCTCCACACAGGGTTGAATTGTCTCATCATTGTAAAGATAAATATTGCAGATGGGTGAATAATTCACTCATACAAATGTTCACTGAAAACAAATTAACCAGCTTGTGTGTACAGGCGATGTAAAATTGTAACAGCTATTTCACAGGGCACTGGAGGAGGCAACTCCTAATATTCATTGAGTGTATCTCAGCAAGAACATAAACTACCAAAATCTCCAAGAGCTGTTTTTGGACTCTCAACTTGGTGTTAACCTCCAGGTACCAAAGGGGGGGTTAATTTGACTGCCACTGTGTGCGTTCACAAGGCCACAGCTACGGGAGCTGGCACTGATCCTTCCAGAGGAAAACCCAGCACTGTATTTCAGGCAGAAATGTCAATAGAAAAATCTCTTTAACATCAGACTGGAACAGAGATGCTTTCAAACAATGGGCAAGAGGGGCTGAGCCTGCCGGGAGCTGCTTGCACTGCGCCCCACCACCCAGAGGAAGACCCATCCCTGATGCTGCAACATTTATCACCAGCCAGATTAGGTCTATAGAAAGGGGATTATGGGCAGTCCATCTGCAGCACAACACAGACATAAAGCTGTAATAAGTTACGGAGATAACGAGGCAGAGGGCCATAAAAACTCTTGCATGCAAAGAGAAGCCCCTGCTTCCAGAACCAGCAATTTGTTGGAAGCACACCTTGCCTGCAAGCACTGCAGAGCAGCAATTTGCCAATGCTTGTGCTGTCTGCTCCGGTCCAGCTGAGGAAAACTCCCAGAGGCCAGAAGGGAAAATATGTGATTATTTTCTATGCTGTCTGGGGGTTTTTCCTCTAAAATCTTATCGCCTTCCTCACTGCAGCTCTAGCTCAGGACTTTGGACTAAATACATCAGCTCAGCTTCAGTATTAATTGGAGACTTGATTTTACTAATGACCCAAAGGGGACACAGAGCTTTATAAACATGTAAATGATTTGTTCATCTTAACTCAGCTTGAAAAATGCAAAACGCACCAACAACGGAGAGCACTGCCCAACAAATGCTCGTTCCTAAAGTTTGAATCTGCTATAAATAAACCTTCAGGAAAACGCTGTTTAAAATATTCTGCATAATGCAGCACAAATTCAATCAAAAGAAAATGGGTCGTGATAAAATCACAAGGTGTCCTAAGAAATCTCCTTCCATGATGCATCCTTCTGCCCTTGATCGATGTCCCTAGCTCCCTGCTGGCCGGGCTGTGTTGGAAATGCCCTGTTTTATTTTCCACCTCCTTTGCTCCTTCTTTCCTCTTGCTCCTTGAATTTGTCTTTGCCCCGATCCAAGGAGGAAAGCTCTTAATCAAAGTTGGCCTTTGCTAAAGGAGCATTTCCAAGACAGACCTGTGTAAATAGACAGTATCTCAATTACCCTCCTCTAGCAGTTACATTTGCTGTTTAAAATAGGACAGCCTCCACATTCCTACTCATCACAGTAACCCTTCAAAGTCTGCAGCAGGCCAGTAGCAGAAAAGGTGTTTTTGGAGCACAGCGCAACTACCCACGATTAGAAAAATACCCAAAAGCTGAGCGAAAATATTTTATTTTCACACCAGCCAATATATGAGATGCTACTACAGGGATTTAAACACGATACTCAGGCTCATTAGCAAAGCAAGCATAGATAACAAGGATTTACTGAACATTACCGTCTGACTTGGGCAGCTCTCCCAGAGGGATCATTAAGAAAGTAAGCAAGTATTTTGTCTGCATATTTGGGGGAATTAAGTCTGCATTCGTGAGTTCTTGCAACTTCAGCAGAAAAAAAAAAAAAAAAGCAATATTTGAGTTTTGCATGTTGAAAACTCAGATGAGTACAGCTGTGGCAAAGTCAGGACTCTTTACAATCAACAGGGCCTGCAAAGTGCCAGCCCCAGCACGAGGGCGTCCCGCAGGATGCCCACGCCTCTGACCCCAGGCAATGTCTGTTGATTCCCAACTTGCACTTACTTCTACACAGATGTATTCCCTGCAGGTTGCACCACCTGAATGCGGGCTGTGGTTTTCACACGCTGTCATATAGTATGGAATATCCCTTTGAGCAGTTTAGGTTAGCTGTCCTGGCTCTGCCCCCTTGCAGCAGGACAGCATAAGAAGTTGCAGCACTCAGCTACAACTAAAACATTGTTACGTTATCAGCGCTGTCTTTCTCCCAAAGCACAAAACACAACATCATGCCAAACACTATGAAGGGAAAAGAAAAACAACCGTCCCAGCTGAAACCAGGACACCTCATTAATAGTTCTGCAGCAAATGAAAGGTCTGCACTTATTTTTTCCCCAAGCCTTGGGCTGGCAGTGAGACTATTGTGTGCTTGAACCACAACATGCTTCTCATTGCCTTCATCTCTGTTTCCAAGTCAGTTCAGGAAAGGTTGGTATTAGAGGGATGTTCACTTCAGCTTAATTTGTACATGCTCGGGAGCTGCTGTCAAAATATGGCGCTGTTTAGTGAGTTGAATTTATTTGTGACTTCAAATAATAGATAAATAATAATTAGAGCACTGCCCAATAACAGAGTCATTGTGGCTCTACTGCATCTACTTGCCACTAATTTTTGGCCTTTGGCATTACCAGAGAGCCTTGTTTGCCTGTGTGTAAGTAAAACACGATCCACCTTGGAGCTATATATTCTGTGCTGCCTGATATTAACAGGATTTCAAGGTTTTTAAGGTCAACATCAAGTCCTTTTGGACACAGGAGTTTAATTCATGGTACAGACAGCAAGGTTTGCATGGAGAGCAGCGATCTTTTATTAACCCAGTGAATGTAGTTGGAGGACAAAAAAGCTTCTGGGCACACAAGTTCTTCTTTAGGTCAGCTTTGCACTGTGAAGAGCCATTCAGCAGAGCTGCAGCCACATCACTACTGCATTTGTAACGTGGTAAACCCTTAGCAGAAACCATTTTATTTTTGAAAAGCGACAATTTTCTCCCAGAATTGCATTAAAAGGAGAGCAGATTTCTTTATCAATCCATTAGGTCAGCAAGGGCACAGCTTCACAGCATCATGGACGACAGTACAGAGACGTTGGAAATAGCATTGACCTGAGGTGGGACAGACAGCACGAGCAGATACCAGCACGGCTCCTGAATTATATCCCTGTATTGATGCACAGGTATATTCAGTTTTCTATGTGGTTCTTCTGCTTCCAGTTTTAAAATGACCTTGTCCTTCTGGAAGGACACACATGCTATAGATTAGATAGCTACTGAGAATGGTATAATATAAGCAAGCTTTGCTTGATGTCAGGACAGAGAGAGACAGTCATATACAGACCATTCATCCCTAACCATACCATTAGCAAATGGTGCCTTCCTATAACACACCTTCATTTTAGTGTTTCTTTCCTCACTATAAACCTTCAAAGATGCACCTGATCAGTTGCTCATCAGTTAAAGGAATAAGCAAAAAATTTGAGCTCCTTTTAACTCCCATTTCCAAGTAAATGGATCTTCTGCTACAGCCAGTTGGGAAAAATCAGTTTTCTGCTTAATCAAGCTTTCCCATCAATCAGGTTAATAGGAGGGTTCGCGCTTTCCTAATTATAACTACTAACATTTGTAGGCTTCCTACTGATGAAAGCTCATCCCATCCCAACCCATCATGTTAAATCACCTCTAGGCTGTCTGATGAGCAAAGCAAACTCAACAGGATGTCAGCAGCACATCAGCTAGATGTAGTTTGAGGTTAGCAAGGCTGCTGGTCCTCAGTCTGCTCCCCTATAGATGTAACACATTCAGGCTGAGAGGCAATGCTCCCAGGGGTGTCACTCCCATATAAAGCTCTTTCCTCACTGCATATAATAACCTGACATGGGTCCAGGGCAGCCTTTTCCAGCCTTGGGCTTTGGCAATGAGCTTACAGTATGAGCAGGGGAGAGGTCAGGAGGGAACATGCGTTACCCTGCAGGCCAGCAAGGAAATACCACAGAGCCCTAAGTTTCTGGTGTATAAACAAAAAACCTGGAACCAGAGATGCTGAAAATTGATGTGATTAATTGGAGTCATTCAGCCCCAACTGCACGCTCAAGTGTATAAAAAAAAGCCCAACATAAAACAGTCATAAGCCCATATAGACGGTACAAGCACAGACAAATATACCCCAGCAGGCTCCCAGTACGAACGTATGATGCTCCCCAGAGGGAAGAAATACAATTATTTTGCTCTTCAGATTTATTTCAGAATTTGTTTAACCTAACAAATGAGTAGCATTTCCATCCTGCTGTATATACTGCAGCACTGCCTTATGCCCTCAAAGAGTTCAACTAACAAACTTGGTTGTTAGTTATTTTCAGGGCTAGTAATAATTTCCTAACAAAACACACAATCGTCACACATATACACACATATACATAGGTATATGTTCTAGTGTCTTTCTATAGGATTTGCCCACTTCTCTCTCATTAATACAAACTGAGCTATCTGATTAAAATTAATGTTTTAGTTCCAAACTGCCCCATATCCATTAATCTCACAATAGTCAAAGAGTGTCTTGAAGAATACCTAGACTGCAGACCTTGAGTTGAGTTTTTAAAAGTGCTATTAATAGCTTATACTTATCTAAAAGGAACTGGCTGGCACATACACTTGCACCTTCTTAAAGTTTAATAACCTCAATAATGCTGTTTCAAGTCAGCTTTCAAGTCACAAGAGGAGCCTCTCCTCAAGCCCTTGCCTGAGGCATGGCAGCAGGTAGGAGCTGGCCAAGTGAGCCAATGCCATCAACAACATCAACGATCCACCAACAGCTGAACAGGATGCGCCCTGCTCCAACAGCACCCCCAAATGCGGTCACCTGGCTTTGTTCCTCAAAGCAATTGCAACTTCTCCACAAAGATCATACATCGCTGTACAGAACAGCTCACACTGAACTGCCTGCAAGGACAATGGCGGTGCTGGCATACAGTGCAAGATCCAGCCATGGGAAAGGAGCCCCCTGCACCAAAACCAGTTGCTTGGCTGGCTAACAAAAGCAGGTAGGGCTGTTTCAGCACAAGGGCTGCTTGGGCTCCAGAGATCTCAGCTAAGGCATTCCCAAGCACTGGGAGGTGCCCAGGCAAATCAGACTTGTTGACGGCACCAAGCATGCATTCATGCTTTATTTCTAACTGCAGCTTGCAGGAAGCTGGAATGGAAATTTTGGCAATGGAAATTTTGCCAAATCTGCCTCCTGAAGGTCTAACAAATATGACAGTTGGAGTCTCATCACTGCAGCCTGCCTCTGTCTTCCTGCAGGCAGCAGGAGGCTCAGCAGAGACTGAGCACCTTACCTTTGCAGAGGTTGGCGTGCAGTTGTGGGAAGGATGAAGTCTCTCACACTTCCCTTTGGCTTTGTTCCGCGGAGCCATTTCTTGTTTTGTTTTGCTTGTTTGATTGAGACACATTATTTTGTGTGGGTATATTCTTGGAACAACAGATCACAAAACATGGGATGAATGCTTGGAGCTACCTGCAAATAGGAGGGAAAAACAGCACCCCGAACAAAGCACCTAAAGGGCTCCACGCATCTTGGTAATGCTCCTCAGCTTCTCCCCACACCTACAGCCTGCCTCCCACACTGCTCATGCTCGCACTGCAGTCTGGCCTTTCGTTCCTGAGACCCTCTCTCACTTATACCTCAATTAAAATCAGCCCAGCTTGCTCCAGAAGTTACTCTGTTGCATTGAGTGGAATGATCATTTCAGGAGCAGATGGAGCAGGGTGTTGGCAATAGGAAAGTCTGATGAACTCTCAAGAAATAAAAGATTGTTTTCATGCAAATTCCCTCCAGTAAGAAAAGTTGTCAAGAAATCTGAAGGGAAACTACTGTGCATGAAGAGCTGCTCAAAACCCAATTGCTTCTAGATACAACACTTCTGAGTCCCTTCCAGCAACCATAAACAGCTCCTGAAATGTTCCTTTTCCCTCTGCCTTTCACTGTATTTTCCACTGACTCTAACAAAGCGCTGCATAACCACCTGAGTCTGGGAAGCATTTGCACAACAAAAAGAAGTCGCTGAGAGGACAAAATGTTGTCCATTGCTGGCAGGTGTTTCTAAGCAGCACTTACAAAATTTCTTTGGGTACTTTTCCAAGCTGACTCACATTTGTGTGTAGTACAGATATCTCTGATGCTGAGCATGTGGTGTACATGGACAGCTGTGTGTGCAATGGGGATTGCATCACTGCAAGACTGTACTCCGCTCTCAGGTGAGAAAAGCTTCTGCATCAGTAAAAGGAAGCAGCAGTAATAGCAAACAAGCAAGTCTTCTACTTCTTCTGCTTTCTCAGATATACCAGAATAAATAAATGGAAACAATAATTAGGAAGGGATTGGAAATCACCGTATACCTTTTGGTCTTTGAAAGCTAAGAACTAAATGACTGTAATTGGCAGTTTATTAACAGGAAAATTATGCTAAGCAACTTCATGTTGCTGTCAGGAATTATATTCAGTAAGCTGTGAAGATGGGGCCCTTGGTGTAACATTTGCATTTTCTCATTTAGAAAGAACAATGATAATAGATGAGCGAAACATGTACGAATTATATTCCAAAAATCATCCGCATAGCTGTAAAAGGGCTATCTCGATACCTAAGTGATTAAGCTGTTATTCATCACCACACAGTGTAGGCTAAGGGGGAAGCAGGGAACACATCAACTTTAGAGGCACATGTAACAATCAACTCCAGCCCCAGCCACTTGAATTTCAAGCAGAACTAGACGATCATGGGTTCTGATTACATTCTGTTTATTATGCTGTGCTACCATCAGGGCTTTTCCAGCCTTGGATGAGGTCCCAAGATGGGATGACAACAACTGGGCTGCTGTTACCCACATCCACATCCCAGCTGCCAGCACCCCATGCCCTTTGCTGCTTGTGCAAAGGATCTGCTAGCGGAACAGACACCGGCATGCCATGCACATCCATGAGCCAAGAGGCTGCCTGCAGGAACACACACCCCACTGGTCCAGAAGTCGTTTTTGTGTGCTTTCCTGTATTAGCAATTCCTACTCCCTGTCCTCTCATCTCAGCAGCTGACGTTTCCTAAGGAAAGCTGACTTTGAACATCACCAATACCTATAAGCAAGAGGGAGGGCAGCAGCAACACAGGAGAAAATTGGGTCATTTGAATGCACTGATGAAAACCAACAGGGACAGCGCATGGAGTGACATGGGCTGCCTGTGAATCCAGGACACAGCGCCCTGCTCTGCCTCTGCACACAGACATCCTTCTACCAGGGAAGGCTGGAGGACAGAGGGCTCAAACAAGTTACTGAATTACTGTGAAAGTGTGGTTTGTTTGAGAAGTTATATGACTGAAATGGAGCGTCATTCGGATCTGAAAAGTTCCAGGTTAAATGGCTTTTATCAGAATTTATCACTTGTTGCTCTGCTTGGCCCGTGCACTGCCCTCAGGCAGTTGTTATTTAAGAAGCTGACCCATGACCTTTATTTAAGGACACGGAGGGTGGGACAGACAGAGCGGAGAGCAGGAGGATCTGCTTCCATGGCTGTCACAGGGCAGGTGTTCATCCAGCCCAGTCCCAAAGACATCAGATGCATTGCACAGGGAGGGTTATGTACTCTCTGCGGCTCAGCATAGGATATCATGCATATTTTTACAACACGAGCAGCATCACCAAACCACAAATGACTTTGGGGACCGGCTGCTGGCAGGGGCTCCTTTGAGAGCATTTTGCATTGCCACCATTTCAGCTCTGGAAGTGGTGCTGCAGAGTGCCTGCACCAAACAACTGGAGCAGAGTGAATTATTTACAACAAATCAGGCATCTGACAAATCTGGCCTCTTTCTTTGCTTGCAGAATGCCCTCCAGCAAACCCCTGCTTCCTCAAAAAAGAAGTCCCTCTTCAATTAGCTTCCAGAATCCACCCCAGTCCCTCTGCTGCACTCAGGCCGGGTGGTGGGTCTGGCAATGCACAGCGCATGCAAAGCTCCTTCCTGCACAACTCAGTGTGCTTCATCTGGTGTGCAACCATTTGCACATAACAAGGCAGAGCTCACTTTCACCGCAATTAGTCTGGAATCTGGTACCAATAACTTAATTAGGCCTGACCCCTGGAGTATTTGACTTAACATCATTTACCAGCTCCAAAATATGGCTACATCCACAGTGCAAACAACTGTCCTCCCAGCAGCTGTGGGCTCTGTATTTGCCTTGTGTCAGTGCTGCCCTGTTATAGCAGCTGATGCAGACATCCCTGGGATGCTCCTGCAGAATCCTGACTGCAGCTCCCCCTGCCCTCTCCTCACCTCTGTACCTCCAGTACACCCGGCCAGGGCCAAAGCTGCAGTTACACTCACTTAAGATAACCTAATTAGTAAAATTGGGCTGAAGGCAGCAGTGTGTGACTCACCCTGGGCTGGTCACCTAATTCTGTTGCCAGCAGTTATCTAGGGAAACTCCCCCAGTCCATGCTCCTACCAGCCTGGATGCATCTGCAAGGCTTCAGTCACACCTTTATCTCTCAGAAAGGACCAAAAGCAGCAGAGGATGAACGGCCCAGATCATACGTGTGGGTCACATAAAACATCACCACGTACAGAGACACAAAGCACTCCATCAGAGCAGCAGTGAGCACTGCATGCAGGGCATTATCACTGAAGCACAGTGTGATTTTCCTCCAAGAAAAGCATCCCATACATTATGCAAACCATTTGCTGTCAGTTGTTTGCTTGGGTTTTCTTGTTGTTGTTTTTTGGGTTTTTTTTAATACTACAGAGTAGGAAGAATGAAACGTGTCAGATGTTCATCACAAAACAACGCACTACTGGAAGGAATACGGATAGTCCAGCAAGGAAAGTGATGGAGAAGAGGAGATTAGCATCAATATTTTCCATTTAAAGAAAAAATAAGGCTTTCAGCTGCACTTTGGTTTATTTTTAAGACTTAACTCCAATCTACTGCTGTATAATGCAGCACTATCACTTTTGAAGTTAAAACCATTATTTGCCACAGGCAGAGAGAAAGGAAAACAAGCTTAGCATCCAAAAAACTTCTGAGCTTGCATTGGTAAAATGGGCACTCAGAGCAGGGGTGATGATCCTGGCTGCCCCATGCTCAGGAGCAAGGAAGAGCCCCTCCTCTGCCTCAGTGCTGGAATAGTTTGATTTCCTCTCTCTGCCAATGGCAGAAATCAGGTCCCAGCCCATGTGTTACCCATCCAAGGGAGGCAGCAGCTCATTCTGCTGTTCCGTCTCACCCTGAAGCTTATCCTCTTCCCCCAAGTTGCTCCATATTACTGTGCTTGTAATAAACTAACCTCACCGTCACCTTCCCTGATCCAGGAGCAGTAATTTGGCTGTGGCTGAGTTATGGGCATCCTCTGGGGATGCGAGAGTCCTGACATCAGTTCCAGCAGGTATTTAGCTGCCATTCGCTCCCACAGAAGTTCCTCTATTCCTTTAATACACTGAATTACCTGGGAACGTAGGGGTGGTGATTTGTTTTGTTATCTGATGTCCCCTCTCCTGACCCCACAACACGATGCTTTGTAACAAAGCGCTGTACTCAGCTCAGTGATGGCCTTAACAGGGAGCAGTGCTTCCATGCTTGCAAGAGCGCATGGGAAAAGTAGAGCCACAAAGAGCTTCACCACCAAACAGCAGCCCCAGCTTCACATGAGGGAGACAGAGGACTTGGAACATTCCCAATTATCAAACCAAACATGGAAAGGAAAATGGTGTTTGTTATATTACTGAGAAGACTGGAATGCTTTCATTTGGCCCTGTCTCTTTGTTTCATCATTGAACATTTCAGTTATCACAGTGCTTGGGCCACACACAGTTCAAACACAGATCTGTGTGTGCCCAACAGTACAATTTTCATCCCTGTTTTGTTACCTTTAAAGATTTCTTTATCAGAAAATCCGCAACAAATCCCATTTCCATTAAGCATATGCTAAACTTGATTGCACAAAGAGCCTGCAAGTAGTTTATGAAGCCCATCAACCTCCAGCACAGGACACCAGAAGCTCATGCAGTGTTTGTCTTCTCCAGTAGACAACCAGCACAGACCCAGCACAGCACTGCATTCACTCTTAGCAGCACACAAGCACTCTGCCCAGCCCAGCCTACACCAGCACCACCATGAGCCCCACCTGCCAGGAAACAGAGCAACCCCTGTCACTTCTCCCACTGTGCCCCTGAAGTGCTCACGGCTGACGCTGGGTTACGGCAAACAGCAACAGCAGGCATGATCTATTGCATGGAAAGGCAAAACTCCCATTGACTTAACGGAGAAGGATTAAGACTTGTGGTTTTTCATCTCATTGTGGGTGTTAGCAGAGGTCTCTTGCCACAGTCACATTATTTGCGCACGTATTAGCACTGAGACTGGCTGTGTAATTAGTTTCTGTCAATAACAGTTGCTGACAAGCCCGTTCAGACTCACACTGCTTTGGTTTTAATGTTTCATATATACACAATCACAAAATACTGCTACCCAAGAAGGAAAAAATAGTTGGCTTTTTTTCGGATGGAGCCACACACCTCCACTGCTTCCCAGCTAGGATTTATGCAGACTTATAAAACAAAAGGAGAAACAATAAAAATAGATGAAAACGCTTATGCAGTATTTCAGTCCCACTCATTAACACAGAGCACTGCGCTGCCTTTGCATCGGAGGACCTCAAAAGCTCCGCAGTGGCTTTGCCTGCACACCACAGCAACTTGCCATGAGCTACAGCCAACTGGCCACACCATCCCAGGGCTGATTTGCGATGCTGCCCGTTCAAGGTTATGGAAATGCAAAACTTCAGAAACACTCTTTTAACCACATCCTTAATTTTACACAGTGTCAGCGCAGGAGATTTAAAAAGCAATAAACAAACTTGTTACTGCAATAGAATCGAAGAGGAATCATAAACTCGCTGGAGTTACAGAGCTGAAATATGGCGTGGGGAATGGACAATGGCAACATTTATTCAATAAAACTCATTTATATGTAAAAGATTGAATAAAAAGATATATTATTTTGCAGCTACAACGAATTACTCAAGTGGGAAAAACCAAACGGTCTAAAGGCAAGATGTTGTATATTTCACATGCAAACATCATAGCTCTGTGGGCAAAGGTGTGAACCATATCAGCAACCCAGCCCTGAGTGGAGTGGAGATGGGAGCTGGGGCACTGGCCATACAGAGGATGACATTTTAATAGTTTTCTGCAATAAGCCAGCTGCTAGACATATTGCTGTTTACTATTTGACTCTTTCTGTTGAGATATGAAAACAGCCCGCTATCTGCTTATGGAATCTGAATATCCAAAGGCATTTTCTTCAAGAATGGCGGTGAATTAATCCTGATGGTATTAATCCTGATGGTCGGGTCAAATTTCAGGCTGGGTAATTGCTTTCTGTGAAGACATAGTTCAACTTAGTTTTAATTTAGAGATGCTCCTCTACAGCCTCTCGCTGCACTGTACACAGTTACTGCCTGCTTCTAAGCAATCCCAGCTATGAGAAGTATTATAAGGTGGCATTTGCATCCTGCTAAGTTCTTCTTCAGCTTCTGAAATGACATGGCTGTTATCTATCTGGAAAGGTCACCTTTGATTCCCCTGCCATAAGTTTTGCCTTAGCACTTGTGGTACCTAAAACCGTTTATGAATCCGTTGCAGTGACTCAGACCAACAGGTAAGAGAGATGCTACAGGTTTCTATTCAGACCTGTTCCCAGTGTTAATTTGGAATATGGCCTCAGGTAACAGCGCTGCAATAAATGTTTGGGGAGCACCCAGCCAGGTCTGCAGCTGTCTTAACGAGCTACCTTGTGGCAATCAATCAATTAACTCAAGGTGAAAAACCATTGAAGACAAGTGCACAGATAAAAGTAAACAATCTGTGCTGGAATCGCACAGGAGAAAGTGAAATTCCATTTCCAGGGCTGTCAGAGGGGTTTAAGCGATCACTCAAGAGAAGAGTTTTCTTTTTCCCTTTGCTTTTCTTTATTTTCTCCTGGCCGAGAGTTTCCATAGATCTTCTCATTGATCTGAAGTGGCTAGGGGCAGAAAAAGCCAATTTTGGCCGCATTATCCTGTCTCTCTTCCACTACAGCTTAACACAGAGAGAAATGCCAGACGCGCCCCAGAGTGGATCCATGCCAAAGGCTTGCCATGGAACAGAAGATTTAAGGTGGATGCTTCAGAGCTACACAACAAACACTACTGTGCTGCTGGGGCTGAGCAGGAGCTTCTGCTCCCCAGGTAGCTCCACAAAACAGCAGAGGTAGAGATCCCAGAACAGCACCAGCCAAAGGATCACTACCTGCATGGTACCTACAGGTAGCGCCCAGCTGACCACTTTGGAAGAGAAGTGAGTCAAGTCCTCAGCTCACCAATGCATAAATGGAGTTGGGAGTTGCACCTCTCCCCCCTCTTCCCCTGTTTTCTGTGTTCTATTGGTTTTTAATGTAGAGATGGTAACAAATGTACAGAAGGTATAAGTAAATATAAGTAAAGGAAAACTCACCAATGGTGGTGCCGTGGCTGAAGAAGCTGGGGCAGTCCTCCCTGGTGAGCAATCTCCAAGAGATACTGCTTCAGTGGGAGTCAGCCCTTAAATGAGGTCTCAGAGGGGATGGAGTCGAGCTCCACCCCTCCCGGGAGCACAGCTACATCACTCTCACCTGTGCTCCCGCAGCTGACCCCATACTTGCCTCAGCTGATTAATCAGAGGTTCAGGCTGTGATTACCAATCTCCCATACACTGTGTTGAGATTGGGATTTCTTCCCCACCTTCCTCTGTTTTTTAATCTACAGAAGCATTTATTTCCCCTCCCTGTCTAGACTTCAGTTCCACTGTTCAATAGAGAACCTTGGAGTAAGTCCTGTGACTGTGCAATAGGCAGCCCTGCCAGGAGCTCTGCTTATTCTGGGGACCCCGCACAAAGCAATTCTTCCTCTGCTCACCACATCTCCAGCTGCAGCCCCAGAGGCAGCTGCACATGTTCAGTCACATACAGAAAATGCCTCAAAACATGAGCACGTTGTCAACAGAGAAACTCTTCTTCTCCCCCTGGTTTGGGAAGGACTGCCTTGCCAAGTCTGTGGAGCCAAATTCATCATTATTAGGTAAGTTCAAATATTTTGTGGCTGAGGAGCAGTTACCTGCTGCCCTCCAGCTCCCACCAAATCCCCACAGCAGAGGCAATATTTCTGGGGGAGAGCATCCCAAACACACGCTGCCAACACGCGGTACCCACTCCCCAAGGGAAGGAGGGCTTCGGGACTGCTTCCTTCTGCATCACAAACTTAGTGAGAGGTGGTACAAGAAGCTGGTTTCAATTAAAAATCTCACCCTGCTCGCACCTTGTTCTGGGGTATCTGGTGAGCCTCTCTGTAGCTCATCCCTATCTCTGCATGCAAGTAGCACAGGGTACATCGAGGTACATTTTTGTAATTAAAGCCCCTGGCAGGCTTTCATATTTAACCTGTGGTAGCAGAACTGGTCTCTGTTCTTCCTTTGATGTGGATGATGGTCTTTCAAAGATGTTGGTTACATCTCCAAAGCCAGTTGGGGGTGAGCTCTTCAAACAGAGGCAAAGGAAAAACTGGCATGGAGAAAGTTAGCTCAGCTTTAACTCAAAGAAAAGTTTTTGCTGCTGTTTGGAACAAATATTGAGACCTGTTTTATTTCAGAGCAACTCTGCCACATTGCCTAGGGCTTACTCCTGGCTTAACAGGTACTTAGTTAATTTCTTGGCCAAGGAGTTAAATCCTGGAAAAAAGAGGAAAATGAATGTGTCATATTAAATGAGAAGTTCAGAAGTTCCAGGGTAGAAGATCAGATTTTCTCTGTGTATTTAATCACACTGACTGCATCCATGCTGTAGACTGCAATACAATGGGGCCATCCACATTTGAAAAGGAAAAAACTATAAGAAATACCAGACCAACCAGATCAAGAGACACGTCAGTAAAAGAGTAAATTCAGATAGAACAAAATCTCCAGTATGCTTTGCACTGGCAAAACAGCACAGCCGAGTTATGAGGTTGAGGCAGGAATCTGCAGAGGATCTTTGCATGATGTGCTGATATACAGAGGGGTTTCGGGCAGTGTTTGATGGGGTTTGTCCACAGAGGGCAGCCCTCTGCTAGAGAAAAACTCTGATCGGTCCTGGGGTCATATTTAATGGCATAAGTCTTTAGGGTCATACTGAGGAGGAGAGAAGTTGGACTATCCAAAAAACTGCAACCAAAAGAGCCATCTGATAGCTGCATAGAAAGAACAAGCTTGAGCTTTGGTCTTGTTGACACAAGCTATGCATCACCGGGCTGCAAATATTCACGTAGCATAAGACAAGAAATAGGCCCTTTGGGTTGGTTTTCTTAGCTTTGTTTCTTTCCTCCTCTGCAGTCATGAATAAACTCTTGGGCACCAACTCTGGGAGCAAAAAAAGTGCCTCATGAGACCTTGTGCGGCTCAATAGTCACGGGATAAGGGAAATAAAAGGATTCACATTACAAGTTTTATAATGACTTACTGCTCACTTATCTGAAAAATAGTTGGAGTCATAATTAGCCAGGCTTTTCAGTGCTTTAAGGTGCAGAGATTTCTATCTGCCGCACATCTTAAAATTTGCATTTTAATGTGCTAAAGATGAATATCAGTAATAGCGCCAATGGATGCTCTCTTATCACGAGTAATAATACAATATATAGCTGAGGAGACTGACCTACCCACTGTATGGCGGGTTTGATCAATAAAGAGCAAAAAGTGACCAAAGCAAGTCAGCTCTAAATGTCGCTGGACTGACGTGCCTCCAAATAACAAAAGTTAGGCTGCAAGTTAAGGTCAAAACATTTTAGTGCATTTAGGAATACGCAAATGGCTCAGCTAATTGTAGTAGATAATTGTAGATATGGGGATCATATTCAGTTGTGCAATTGCATGAGGAAAAAAAAATCAATATGAATATAGCCACTGGAGAGGAGTCTTTGCATGAGAAAGTCCACACAAACTCCTAAATATCGTATTATGGGCTGTTTTTCTATTTTTAAAAAGAAAAGAAAGAAACAAAAGGTTTGACTGTAAATAAAACATTACCCTGGTTCCTGCTTACTTTTAATTCCAAGCCTGTAACAGAAGTAGTGACTGCTGGGAAGTTCTTCCCTTCAGCTTTTGGGAGAAAACCTAATCTCTCCTTACCTGAAAGCTGAAAACTTTGCTCTCAGTACAATGGAAAAGAAAAAGAAAAAGAAAGCTAACAACCTTATTATGATTTCCATAGAGCTGTGCATGGCCTGCCTAAGAGCACTGTGATCCGTACGGAGCTGCTGGCCCATACCACAAATCATCCATAGCAAACAATAGAGTTGATGATGCATAACTCTCAGTATCTCCATGCCATACTTTCAGCTATTTCTCCTGTGCTCTCTCAACAGGAGACAAGATCAGCAACTTCAGCAAACTGGGAGAGTCAGGAAATATCCTACTCTTCCTGTCCAACAGAAGGAGCTACAGAAATGAACAGGCAAAACATGAAAGCACTTCAGAGACAGGTTTAAAAGAAATAAAAGGTATGTATAAAAGCCAACAACAGAAAAACTCAACTGAAACAGTACAAGAAAGATGCTCCAATTGTGTTCCCAAAAGGAAAAGCAACAACTGTCAACTAAGCATCTATCATCAGTGCTTGTGGCTGCAGATAGTGCCCAGAACCAGATTCCCCAAAAGTTCAATGGGAACAGAAATGATTCTCCTGAAGTGAGTGGTCTTATTTACTTCATGGAATCATAGAATGGCCTGGGTTGAAAAGGACCACAATGATCATCTCATTTCAACCCCCTGCTATGTGCAGGGTTGCCAACCAACAGCCCAGGCTGCCCAGAGCCACATCCAGTCTGGCCTTGAATGCCTGCAGGGATGGGGCATCCACAGCCTCCTTGGGCAACCTGTTCAGTGCATCACCACCCTCTGGGTGAAAAACTTCCTCCTAATTTCCATCCTAAACCTTCCCTGTCTTAGTTAAATGGGAATGTCTTGGTTAGATGGGGAAATACAACTGGCACCAATGATGTTATGAACAGCTGATTTCCCTAAGTGGTAGGAAAACAAATAGTTTAGAAATACAGCTACTTCAGGTTGTACAAGTGCCATCCTGCTGCCAGTTGTACATCAAACCATGGCACTGCAGGCAGCCTGGCACTGACATGACAGAAAGGGCAAAAAGGTGAATGCAGAAGGATGTGAAACGCTCCAGTAATGGGTGATGGAGACCTTCTGACATGGAAAAGGCTTCATCACTGGATGATATATTCCCCTGACAAAAAGAATTAGACAGATGACATATTTTCCTCTCTAAACATCAAAAGAAATATTTAGCTTTGGAAGATTGGATTAAACAGGGATTAAGTTCACTGCTGAAGCTGTCGCTCTGTGCCTAGAAGGGACCGGGGGGGTCCCTCCTCCTGCCATGTGTGCTGACAAACCTTTGAGACCTATCTTCCACTTCCAGGTCTGCTTAATTGCAGATGGAAGTGGTGGGACTGCAGAGCAGGAGCTGCTCTGCCTTTCTAAGCTTGGGGAAAAAAAAAAGATGACATCAGCAGTCTATACAAACTTGAATAATGGCAGCTAAAAAGTGAACTTAAAGACAAAAGAGAAGATACGGAACTATCCCATAGTATAGGACTTTCTGGCAAGAAGTCTCCAGAGAACATCCAAGTATTGCATACTTGTAGTGAGGGTCTGTAGGCTGGGCTGGATGGGGCCCTAGGCAACCTGGTC
The DNA here is from genome assembly GCF_039878825.1 of Excalfactoria chinensis. Lineage (NCBI taxonomy): Eukaryota > Metazoa > Chordata > Aves > Galliformes > Phasianidae > Excalfactoria > Excalfactoria chinensis. The sequence goes on from NC_092837.1 coordinate 2,217,368, forward strand.
TGGTAAATGGGGAGTTTCATGGCCCTGCCTGGCAGGGGGGTTGGAGATTCATGATCCTTGAGGTCCCTTCCAACCCAGGCCATTCTGTGATCCTATATAGCAAATACTTGTAAATAAAGGACGAATAATTCAATAGGAGGATCAAATAAAGCTCCTAAAGCCTTTCAACTGCCCTGGTCTTCCAGCAAGTGAAAATGCTGGAAACCACCAACACTTTAAGAATTCCTCACAATGGCAGAAAGTTGCCTTAGAGACCAGAATCAGGTGCAAAGAAAACAAATACACAGTTTTACTTTAGGTTTTGATTGAGACTGCCTGGAAAACAAAGTATCACTTCATAAAACTATCTCAAGGTCTCAGAATTGGTTTTTAATTGGCATTATAATGACAATGAAACACTTAAGAGAAGCAGGATAAAGAGAAATAGACAAAAACATAATGAGAAGAAAATCTGCACTGTGAAACATTGCTTACATCATTTGCTACAGTACAGGAGATCGTGGTCCAAGCACCAACCCACGCTAGCACAGCAAACTGTTGGATATGCTGCAATCACATCGTGGGACAAAGTCTGAAGGACCCATATCAAACGGACAATTACTCCAGATTGCTTCAATCACTTTAATCAAAGCCCTACCACTTCTTATCAACAATTCAGTAGCTTGTCAGGATATTCCCCAGAGGAACTCATATTACTCTTATTGATCAGTCCAAGACCATATGTTACAGGATGCCAGTCATTAAAACAGATTTTCTTGCAAATACAACTTCCTTGATTTAAAACCCATTGACATTTTGCAGTAATCTTCCATCTCATATCGTGAGGACAGTCCTTCACATCAGGAATTAACTCATGTTGGCAGCAGTGCTGGTCTGTATCAAATGAAGAGGAAATGGTGTCATTTCTCTTGGGAATGAACAGTTGATTTGGGCTGTGCTGGCCAGGTCTCCTCCATCCCTTTGGATTGCCTCTTTTGCCACCATATTTGCTAATTGTTCTTTTTTTGGATGCCATGTTAGTACAGGGAAATAATCCAATCAAAGCCAAAACAAAAGCAAAAAATAACCCATGCTGTTAGTGAATGCTCAGAGGCAAAAACATGCAATTCAGCAATGGTTTGTGGTATCAAACAACACTGAGATGTTTGAGGAGCACAACAGGCCATGGGTGTTGGGGAAATTCGGCCAATTCAGGACAAAACTGTGTCTCTGTTATCCGAGAAGTAGCAGTGTAATAAATCAGGAGTTTTCTTAATGCACCAAACAAAACCAATCACAGAATCACAGAATCACAGAATCACAGAATTATAGGGGTTGGAAGGGACCTCTAGAGATCATCGAGTCCAACCCCCCTGCCAAAGCAGGATCCCTACACCACGTCGCACAGGTAGGCGTCCAGGCGTGTCTTGAATATCTCCAGAGAAGGAGACTCCACCACCTCCCTGGGCAGCCTGTTCCAGTGCTCCGTCACCCTCACCGTAAAGAAGTTCTTGCGCACATTCGTGCGGAACTTCCTATGCTGGAGTTTCAGCCCGTTGCCCCTAGTCCTGTCCCCACGCACTACTGAAAAGAGACCAGCCTCGCCACTATAGCTCCCACACCCCAGGTATTTATAAACCTGGATCAAGTCCCCTCTCAGCCTTCTTTTCTCAAGGCTAAACAGACCCAGTTCCCTAAGTCTCTCCTCGTAGGGGAGATGCTCCAGGCCCTTCACCATCTTTGTGGCCCTCCGCTGGACTCTTTCCAAGAGATCCCTGTCTTTTTTGTACTGGGGAGCCCAGAACTGGACACAGTATTCCAGATAAATAAAACCAACCCCATTTATTAACAAAAACAGTAATAATCATTGTGGGTTTACTTGGTGGTCACCATGAGATCAAGAGTCTCATTCTCATTCTGTTGAGTTTTCACGTCTCAGAGCCATTAGGGTGAGTGGGAAATTTCAGCATCCAGAGGGACAAGACAGCAATGGATGAGACCACAGCACTGTACAAGGCCCCTATTTCTTCCCCCACGATGGTGGAGGCTCCACCAGAGCCTCCAGCACTCCGTAACAACATACTTAAAACAATATTTTTAACAAAAGCTCTCCACTCACACTTACCACTGAGATTTTCAGCCAATTTACTCAGCCCCTTTAACAACAGCAAGGAAACGACCTCCTCGCAAAACCTAAGCAGGTTTGAGCTGCTCTGAGGTCATTTAATGAACCCCAAAGCCTCGGGGCAGCAGGCTGCAGAACCGCTCCAGCATCTGGTGCACAACTGCAGGTGAGCTGTGAGCACCAAAGGGCTGCTGCATCCCAATCACCGGACAATTATTCCTGCTTCCAAATTAGATAGAACCCTCACAGACCTTTTTCTTCTGATCGTTATTAAAGGTACCAAAGCACTGCAACCCAGACTCTGAGACTCCACACAGAAGCTCTGTTCATAGCCATGCAAACATCCACCAACAAAGTGGGCATGCTTTCCCAAGCGCTCATGCCATGAATCATGAGAAAGTCTCCAGAACTAAAGGGCAGATGTAAGAGCCTGAATTACCTGCCATAGAGAGAAGCTGTGTATACAAAATGATCATGAATTTTAAAGCTATTTCCCAGGCTGTGATTTAGTTTTCGGTTGCCTCCATTCTCGCCATCGAAGATGTAATTTCAAAAACTAAAAAACATCTCCTTGTTGTCTGGGAAAACTATAGACCACTTGAATTTAATGGCACCATTGTTAAGCGAAGCTTTGTCTTGTGTATCTCTCACTGTGAAAATTAAATGTTTTCATCATCTGGCCATACCGAATAGTTAAGACTGCCAGTACTACTCATTAAATACACAGATGTTTTAAAGTTTGATTAGGAAACTGTAACAAACAGTGCAGATTTCAGAAGCATGCGGAAAATAAGGTAGCAAAGTTGAACACGGAACAAGAGTTACTTAAGGAATGAGAATCACAGAAAAGTAAAATGAAGACCCCTTGGCAGGGGAAATACACAGACTCAAAAATATAGCAGTGTCTTCTACATAGAGAAGACATTTAAACTGAGCTAAACCCCCATCAGTAGCACTGAGGTTTCATTAGACTAAGTAGGAATGTATTTATTCTGACCATTTTCCTGAAGCTGAACCATTTGAAGCAGTTTGGTGGTACCCAAGGAAGGAGGTGGGGAGCTGAGGACTTTCTCCTTCTGTGGGGCACCAGGGGAAGGAAGTAGGTTTTCCTATACCAGTATCCCATGTTTGGTATGCTGAATGGATTTTCCCCTTAAAGGGCACTGCTATTGGATGTTCACAGGGCCGTGGTTACTCAGAAGGTCCCAACCCATGGAACATTCCAAAGCCCACTGCGAGCAGACCTTGAAGCAGCACTGAGAGCCCTTCCAACCTGCAGCCCGCCAGCAGCCCAGCTGGATTTGAACCCCTGACAAGTGTTACTGCCCAATAGAAATACTGTCTTCAACTGCTGATACTGACAAACCAGAATTGAAAGTATTCTGTGTCAGCTCTCTCCATCCCATTCCTACATCACAGGATTGGATCAAAAATCACAAATATGGCTTAAAACATTTAGTTGTGGGTTATCTCTCCTTGTGATTCAGAAATATCACTAAATATTTACTTGTTTTGGAGCTGTTCCCAACAATGGCAATGATAAATCTCCTGAAGAACAGGGGTGCTCATTCTAAAGTAGTTTTTAGTAGCTGGGATTTATGCAAAGGAATTGAGATAATTGCTCTGTACAAACCTGGATGAGTTTGTGAAATACTCCTTGTTGAAGATCACGACAGCAGCAGAGAACTGTCCTACAGTCAATAGATTTATTTAAAAGCTTCAGCATTCAATAATTTCTACTTTTCTCCTTCTTGCCACATTATCGACTGTCTTGCACAAACACTTAGTAAACCACTAGCTAAATAAAAGTTAAAAGAAAATAAAGGAGAGTGAAAAGAACAAGCAACATCATTGTTTCCCTGTCCAGAGCGTCGATCTAACACTTCTTCTCTTTGCATGAGGTGCAATTAAAAGAAAGAAAACCAACCAGCAAGACGTGACAACTTTTCTATTTAACTGGCTGTAGAAAGCCAAGAGAACTGCAGCTCTCTGCACAAATAGCTGGATAAGTTTGTGTCACCAGCACCTGAGATGCTCGTAGTTATTGGATTTTTTTCCTGTTAATACCATCCCAAGAAATGGGAACATCCATCCTATTTTAGCAAACAGGGAACAGGCTGGCTGGGCTGTTCTAAAGATTTAAGCTGCAAATCCTAATACAAGGTCTCCTCCATCAAATATTCTCCTCCCACAGGCTCCAGTGTTCCATAAGACTCAATCTACTCGGCAGCCATGCTGTGAACTTCAGTCTTTCCTGAGTATTCCCAAGTATCATCAAAGCATGCTTAAAAATAAAGCTTGTCCCTAAAGCAAACATCCTCCTTTGTCCTGGGTCCACTCAGATGAAGACTTCAGAATACAGTGTGATGGAAAGAGAGCAGTGTGTGGAGATACTCCTCCCCTTGCCCAATGCCACACGCACACATGTGGACCCAGCCATCATGTCCTCTTGCTCAGAGCCCCACCAGCCAGACCAGTGCTCTGGCCACAGGCAACAGGAAATAACCAAGTCCTCTGAACTAGGAGATGCTCACTCACCCACCAAATACAACAGCTCTGGGGAATGCAGAAACAAAGTCTGCAGTTCAGATGAATGGCCATCAGGTGAATGGCCACTGGTCTTCCAGTGAATCAAGTGATCATTTTGAACCTTCACCACAAAGCATCTGTGCCTTGATACACCCTGATGGCATCAAGCAACTCCTTCCTCCACTGACTGTACAAGGGTTTGTAAGTACACATAATATTCAATGCAACTGCATGGAAATATGTTCATATTAAGTATTACATTTACTGATGTGTCTTAAGCTACACGACTAATGGCTTCTTATCACCTGCTCTACAAAAAGGCCAGAAATTCAATATAAACAGCTGCACAACCCAGCTTAACGGTCTGTGGGGATTTTGGTGGGCTCAAATCCAAAACAAACTAATGAAAAAGTGAACTGGAGAAGATTCTAAAAAACACACTCTGTGCTACTTTGGCTGAACCAGGAGAAATCCAGCCATGTGGGAATTAAACTGATGCAATTTGGTACCTCTTGACAACATACGTTCTGTTCAATGTTAACTGCTTAAGTGCTTGAGGGACTTTTAAAACCCGGACTTCAGTGCAAGTAATAGTTCAGCTTTCAAACCGTATTAAAGACATAAATTACACATTATAAATATAGTAGACAAAGACAATGTAGAGCTGGTCCCAGTTGGGCTGGAAACGACATTACGCAGGCCAAGCAGAGAAGGCTCCTGGGGTGCGCTCTGAATTGCCTCCCCTGCTGCCAGGCCACCTCCTTAAATACTAATAGCAGACACTGATGACCTGATGCTTGGCATCAAGGTGCACAAACACCATTACCCAGGTACTACACATTGGCTGCTTCACTCGATACTCTCAAAAGTGCGAATTGAAGCATTTGGAATGAGAAACACAAAACTAATGCTTACTGTTTATCTATAATAGCTCCTTTACATGTCTTCTGAGTCTTATTAGTGGCAATAAAGCATTTTCATAACAGACAGCCCTGCAGTATTTATTCCCTACCCAAACCATTTACAACACCATCCTTCTTCCATTACCTTTCCTGCATTATCCAGGTTCTCATCCACTCCTCAGACCCTCGTGGCAGGTAGTTAGGATCAGATACTCCACATTTCTGCACAATAAGGAGTTGTAACAAGTCTCCAGCTTAGAAGAGGAAGCTGTTCTGCATGGATTCAACTGCCCACAAGCAAACTCCAAAGTCTCATCTACTTCATCCCAAATGAACAGCTCAGTGCAGAGCAGAAAGCACAGCTCATGCACACAGCAGAAGTGCAGCTAAGCCAAATCCCTACTCACCACTTGCAATGCACAGCCAAAAGGTAACCTGCCACCGCTGTGCTGAGGGGAGTGAGCACAGCATCACCTGCTGCACGCACAAGTGTGCAAAACAAGTTGCTTTTCAACTGAAGATAAGATATAGAGATGAAACAACATGCTGATAGACTGTTGGTAAACAGCCCAGAGAAAGGTGTTGGATGAGCCCTTCCTGTTATCCCTGTTCATCTCCTCATAATTTAGTGAAAAAATAGTAACAGAGGAAATCTCTGAGGTCTGTTGTGCCTTCTGCTGGCTTGCAATTGGACGGCAATGTTTGATGCAAGCCACACAAAGTGGATTTGAAAAACAAAATTAAGCATTCCAAAAACTATTCAGACCTCCAGCCTTCAGGAAAGCTGTGCCCTAAATCCTCATCAATGTGTTTCCTTTAATTACTTTCTCGTAGCACTCCAATGGGTCAAGGACAGCAGCACGTTGCTGCATCTGGGATTTGCACTGTGTTTTCTGAAGAGAAAGAGTAAATGGAAGTAGGTGTTGACACTGCATAAGAAACACAGTATTTCTCAGCAGACCTGATGGGTTATTACATGGGAACAAATGAAAGGTAAACTTTGCCGTGTGAGAGCTTCCTGTCAGCAATAAGGTACGGAAAGGGGAAATGATCTGGTTTCGTTTAAAAAAAGAAAATAAATACTGTTGATACAATTTACAAAATCAAATAATAGACCAAATTGACTGAGGATGTAACCTGGTAGAATTCCAGCAGTCATACAGATGTATCACAGAGGTGAATTTTGTCCAACATCTTTTCTGTTAATGAAAATCCCCCCTTGGATTGCTCTGTGAGGCTCTGCGAGCTGGGCAACACTGGAGCACCCTGGCAGCCCTGCCACAAAGCCACCCCTACATCCGTGGCAGGAGGCGCAGCACACTGATACCCAGAACAAGGTGCTGTGCCCCATCAGAAGGAGCTCAGCTTTCAGCATCACGAGCTCTCCAAATGACCAGTTACCAGCAGATGGTGGGGATGCCATTCAGCACTGGGTGAGGAGAGTGTTTCCTGGGCAGAGCTTTGGAAGCAGTGTGGTTGCAACCTCTGACTTTCCAGCCTCTGGGAATTATATTAGGATACTGATAAAATAGCAGCTAAAACCCTAACCCGATAACACTTTCTGACAACACTTAAGATTAAGATTGCAGGGTTTTATTTTGGTGCTAGGGACTGGTTTGGGCCTTGATGAAGCAGCCCATTGATCCCACCCATCAATTTCTTGCGCAGAGGATGGGCAGACTATTAAAACAAAAAAAGACAATTGCATATGTTATTCTTCCTGCTCTCCCAGTCCCCATGTTATGTTTAGGCTAGGTCTCTTTTATCCCCTTCCCAAAGGACCTTCCCTTTACTGAAAGCTGTAGAAGAACGCAGTGAAGAAAAACTGTCCTTGTCATCAGCACCTGCACATGGTGCATCTCTAACACAGCTCGGAGGACTTTCTGTCATTGACATAGAGGAAGTCATTTCATCTTCTGCTATAAGAAAAATGTTAGCAGGTCCACAGACAAAGGGGGTATTTGTTTCTTGCTTTCTGCACAGCTACCTTTGGGGAAGGGGGGGGCTCTGCCACCTCCCCACTGCAAAGGGGCACAAAGTGAAGGGAACATCTGAGTAAAGGAAGAGAAGCAATGCCAGCAGATCCAGCCCATGCTTATTTCAATGTTCAAGAAGATTTAATTGCATCCTTTTGGATGCTCAACTTGTTTTTCCCTCATTCCTTTCTCCTTCCACGTGAAACAAAGAGGAAATGCTAAAACCGTGCAGGGAAATGTTTTTATTGTGCCTCTTTACATCTGGAAGTACATCTAATGCCAGGTGTGTGCTTGATACTGCCACATCTGCATTCTAATCACCTGAGCAACCACACTGCATGGGAGCATGAGGGATCTGAGATGACAGCACAGCCCTCACCCCAGCCTTGGCCCCCTCCATTCAGAACAAGGTAACCCTGACCTTTTCTTTATCTCCAGACCACACCTACAACCATTAGCAAACTTAGCAAAGTGGCACTGATTTTGCAATTGGGAGCACACTTAACATTTTATCTTAGCTCTTTTTTTATCCTGTCCCTTCCAATAGTCATTAAATTTATTAAGTGGCTTCCACAAGTGACTCCTCTCACTTCTAAAAACGACCAGATCATCAGCACAGAACATATATCTAGGTTCAGTCCCTCTTTTCTTATCTTTTCTGACAAACCACTCTCCTTCACAGTTTTATCTATATAATTGATGAACCACACACGACATAATTTACAGCCCTGTCTAGCAACCTTCCAAACTGCACACCAGTCATTCCAGCACCACACTCTCTCAACTCTGCTGCTCTAACCAGCCCCAATAAACTATTTTTCTTTCCTTTGAGGCTATCCAAAATTGCATTGGAATAATCAAGACCAGAGGCTCAACTGAGATGTCAGACAGAGAAGAAATGTGCTAAGTGTTTTAAAAACAAGCCAAAAGAAGCAATAAAACGGAATAAAAGCTACAGTTACTTGGAATATCTGCATTTATTGTGCAAATAAAGGCACAGATCAGCCCATTGCCTTTCTGCAGGTGAAGGGAAATCAGGTATAGCAGACAAGCTAGCATATAGGATATGGAGGGCAAGGATGCTGCTTCTGTGCTTCTTCCCCTTCTCTCAGTGCACAGAAGACCTTGCATCTATTTCTCTCTTATTAAGGAGGCAGCAGTTTGAGTCTCATAAAGGAAGCCCCTCCATCGTATTTCCTTATAGCAATGTGCTACAGGCAAATGAACAATATCAATTCCTCCACAAAGAGCAGAATACAACAGGAGATAGAAAGTAGCTCCTGCATAACAGGAGGCATCATTATGGGGACAGAAAGCATGAAAGTGCCTTTATGAGGGCTGAGAGGGATTACAAGTTATCCCAGAACCACAGGAAAACAGTCAGAGAAAAAGCCTCTCTCCAGCGATTACAAGAAATAGACAAGGGCACACATACACGCAGAGAGAGTGAGAAATAACAATCCAGCAAAAAGGCTGGATCCAGCCCCTAATACATCCTGCCTTATGAAATCATTCTAATGCAGAATATCAGCCTGGATTTCTGATGTTCTGCCCAGCAAAGCTCACTTTCACCTGGAAAAATAGCAACATCTGCCTCTGCAGACACAGAGAACCTTCCCTTTCCTTCCCAGTTCATTCAGATCATATCAGTAACAATGCCTTTCTGCCAGGGCAGGCAGGATCCCAGGAAGAGGAGATACATTCTTTTAATTACAGCACAACCCATCGCTGTGTACTTTCCCCATTGCCTGGGGATGCCACCACTCTGTTCCTCAAGGGTGGGAAACAAGCCTCACTTTTCATGGCTCTGCTGTGTCCTGCAGGGTTTTTCACAGGATATGGGACACCCATCATCCCCTCAAGGCCGTTCCAGCACCCTAAGTTACCTCTGAGAAAACTCAACAAGCTGAGAACCAGTTTTCCTTTCTTTCCAGCAGGTACTGCATAGGAAAAATATGCTGCAGTCAAAGGTGCATAACAGCTTGGAATAGCAGTCAACTGATTTATTTCTGACTTAGACTGGGAAACACATTGTTCTTAGATAAAACCATCCTTTTATTTTTAGAAGTGATGCATCAAATATGCATGAATGGGCACATGTCTTTTCCATTGAGTGAATCCCAGCACAGGGTCTGGCTCAGACACCGCCGCTCTCCTCGACAGACCTTGAAAACACACTTTGAAACGAGGGGAGCAGTTCCACAAAGGAGCAGGATAAAGCTCAGGATTGAAATCTGCAGTTGGTAGGAGAGTGTCACACACTATAAATGGTCAGAAGGGGAAACAATCAGAGAGACAAATTAATTTCCATGAACTCCCATCTCCTCCTGCAGGAGAGACCTAATTGAGGAGCATTTTCCCTGACCACAACATGAAACCTCTGGTGAATGAGCTCATTATCTGAGTGCCACACTGGGACAAGATTTGACACATATTACTTTTTAATGGGCAAGTGCTGACTATTTGCAAACAAGTTTTGGGTGTGTTTTTGTTTGTTTGTTTTTTGCTTTTAACTGAGAAGATGAACAGTGCCTGTTTCTTGCCTCTCTGCAGCATCCAGATCCACAAACCACTTGCCTCCTCCTTGCTGTATGTGGTGTTCAACATTTGTCCTCTTAGCAAACCCAACCTGCTGCAATTAGGCACCGTGAGTCATTGTATTAAAGCAGGGAGAGAGGGAACAGCTTTGAATGCCTTACAGTCACCTGCTCATCCCATTCCACCCAGTCTGGTCAAGCATCTGCTGAAGCCAAGGGAAAATCTCTCCTGGTCATCTCAAAGTAGTAGCTGAGCATTTGAGGAGATGGAGAATCTTTCACTGCTTCATTTGATGGCATACTTACAGCAAGTGTGTCAGCAGTTGCCTGACAGTTTAAAAGCAGGAATTTTGTTTCCTTGCCGTTTCTTAACATGTCTGCTTAACCAGTTTATCATCTGATTTCTGAATCGCCTTTTCAAGCCTTGCAGAAAATGTGCATAATTGTGATGGATTTTTTTTCTTTTCCTTTGTCAACAGTTGCATAATCAGGTCTAGTGAACTAAAAAAGAAGAGCAAACACCAGAAACAAGCTAACAAGTTCTTCCAGCTATTAATCTAATTTGTATTGACATGAAAACTCATGAATTCAATTCAAAAGAATAAGTAAGAGTCAGGAGCACGGCATCTACATTTATGCATCCTTCTTGTGGAACATCAAAACAAGACCCCTGCTGCGTTGGTCACACGAAAAAGCCATTAAAGGGTTTAGTACTGAAGTGGCAAATTTCAACTCAGTTGTGATAAATGCATTCAAGTAACTTTAAACAAGATGAAGCAGAAGAGGCCAAAATGATACGAGTGGCTTTCCTAGCGTTGATGGCACTGCATGCTTGGGACACTGATATTTATCTAAGGAGATTAAATGTTATCTCGCACTCCTTAGCTCATCTTTGAAGCACTCAGATCAGTAGCATGCTAACTTCAGCTGGCCATTTTGTAAACACAGAGCAACTGAAATGCTTCATTCACATTAACGCGTAAGAAATGGATGAGTGCAGGAGTATTAAATCCACCACAGTTTCATTCTGGCTACTAAGAGTGAGAAATGAAATCTGCAGACAGCAGAGATCCTCAGCACCACCAAAGGTTACAGTGCTTTTAAACTGTGCCATCTCTGTCTGTGATGCTGAGCAAAGTGACTTCTCCATGCCCTATTTTATCCTTGTCTAAAATCTGCATGATAAAACTGAAGTGTGTGGAAGCCAATCGTTGCTGATCACTCTGAGAAACTTGTGTGAAAAGGGCTTCAGAAGTGTGTAATAGGAGAGAATTAAGAGAAATGCCAGCAGAGATATTAATGTAGGGTTACGGTTTTGGGGGCTTGGAGGAAAAGCAGAGGAGGAGAGCAGAGAGATGAAGACCCCAGACGAGGATGAAAGTGGAGAAGAGGCACTGTCAGAGGTCAGGAACAGGGATGGAACAAAGGTCTGAACGATCAAAGCCAATTAGCAGCTTAATAAAGAGACAGATCTTTACAAAATGAAAAACAATATGATGGAGAAAACAAATGGTAAGAGCTGCAGCTGGGCAGGGTGTCCATTGAGCAGAGCCCTCCAGCAGAGCGAGGATCACGTTTCATTTATTTCCTCTTGACAACTTTTATTCCTGAGCAAATCAAGATCTTGACCAAGAATTTCCATTGCTTTAGGGCTTGTATGTATCCCAGCAGTCTGGTAACCGAGACTTGGAGACACTTTTAATCTCCATTGCTTTGGAAGGATGCAAAATGAGAGATGCAGGCATTTCTACGTACAAACTCACTGTCACCCTTTAAGCAAGTTCTGTAATCTCCAGAAACAGATCTAGAGTGCTCTCCATTGCACTGTGCTTGCAGCAGCCTCTGGGAGTTTTCCTTACATATTTCATCAAATTGTGACGTTAGAGATGTTGTTTTGATTCCATCTGCTTGCTCAGTACCAAATATATATATATATATGAAGAGAAACAGGAAGTTGTACTAAATCCTTATCATGACTATTTCAGTGTTCAAAAGGCAAAACTGGTGGTATAGGAGATCACCAGCTGCTTCAAAATGACAGGGAGAAAGAACACAACGTGTAGTGCAAAGATCCTAAAACACTGAGCTTTGGTGTTAAACCGCAGGAGAAAAGAGAAAAATGGGAACAGACTCCACTGCAGTAACAGCAGATGAAAAACCAGACAAAAAATAATAATAAGATGTTATTCTTTCTTGCTCAGCAGGATCCATCTTGAAAGTCTTGTTCTTTCTTGTGGCACACATTGAACGTTCACACACACACACACACACACATCTAGAATTGAGAACATTTTGTTGCACAGCCAGGAGTCAGGGGTTTTGTGGTCGTGGTCATCAGACACTCAAACACCAAAGAGAGACTATGGAGTCCCATCCCTCCTTCCATCTCCTCATCCAAACTTCTGAAGGATTTTCCTGGCTACATAATTCATTCTACTGGTTTGATAATTGCCCTCATAAGAGATACCACACCAAAACTGCAATTGCTAAATAGGATGAATAGCATAATTGTAGAGCAAGAAATCAATAGATATTTGCTTTCCTTCAGTAACCTTCCTGATGGCTAGTAATTTTTAATGGCCTTTTTGTCAATATCTGTACAGAGAGAACATATTGCCTAAAATAACATTAAGGGCATTTGTCACCACATGTTCTCCAGTGGGGGACTGCCCTTATCTGGTTCCCCCAGAATCCCAACAGACAGGAAGGACCACCTGCTAGTTACACTGCAACCTTGGGTAAACCACTGTGAAATATCACCCTCAGTCTCTGCATCCTCACTTCGAGAAGACTGAGGAAACACTGAGAAGAAATTACAAGGATCTAAGAGCTGAAAAATAAAGCCCACCTTATTTCTGTGTGGAGTTCACTGAGATGTGCTTTGTGATTTGGGCTAAGGACAAACACACAGCAGCAACAAACACAGATGGTAATGTTTACCATTAGGGGACGGGTGGCATTAGGAGAAAGGTACAGTGACAATTCAGTGGATGGAAATTGGACACACTCAGCCTCAAAAGAAGAAGTACAGCTTCCTGGCACTGCCTACAGTTTGTAGCCCAAGGTTTCACCTTATGCCACGCTGAGAAGAGTCCCCCGCTCCCGTTGCTGCACAACCTGGCTTCATGCTGTTTCTCTTCCTACTCAGCACAACCCAGCCTGGCCGAGGGGGGAGTTCTGCACCTGACAGATCGGTATCTTGCAATCATTCTGACAACAGAAAGAATATACATCGGTGCTTGGCTTTTTGTCCTTGGGAAGTTGGGGAGAGTTGAAGTTACTTGTTCGTTTTTTCGAGAACTAAAATAATTGGGTCACTAAAGTATTGAAACTGGTTATTCATGGAAATGCACCAAGGCTGCACAGGCTTGGGTTTCAGCGGGTGATCTAATGGCTCCCCCAGAAAACAATTAGAAGCAATTTTTCTCTCAATTCTATGCAGAAATTGATCTGTTCCCATGCAGCGGCCAACCAAGCCAAGCTTGACTGGCAGGTAAGTGGAAAATGATTTACAATGGGAAAACATGACACTAATTCTAATCAAAACCTTGTCTATAATGATTCAAAGTTCTTACAGCTACATCTGAGCACAGTGCTGATAGGTTTTTTGAGGAGTCCAACTAGCGGTGCTGGTGCCACTGCGGAGCTGATATTGATGCTGTGCTAAGATGTTGACATCATCATATTTCTAATAACAATATAAATCTCTGCGACTTTCAGAGCATCGTATGGCCGGCTGGCTGTGCCCACTGCTTCATCAGCACTATTTACATTATTTACTACTTGCAGCTCAGAAATTTGTAGTTCAAATTCTTGGTTGTCTTCAAATTAAAGGTGTTAACATCCCCAAAAAAGATCACACTTACCGGTGATCTTAAAGCTTTGCTTGAGGAATACGGTGGGAGAAGGGACACCCATAGATTTAAAAAGAAGAAAGTTCACTACTTGTTTGAACCTGGGAGCATGAACCCCATGGAGAAGGAATTTATGTTCTTGTGGATGCATAAGCATAGAAATAATTTATTTTTAGGAAAAGGACACGTTGTGGATTACTTGGCTTACAAATGTCTTTGTTTAGGACTCTCAACTTCTATTAATATTAATCACTTTTGCTGGGAACTTTAAATGTATAGTGGCCTTAAAGCAAGGACAATACCTATTAAGTTTAATCGCTTTCTCCTTCAACCTAAGCAATAAAGAAGCATGGCAGAGATCTGGTTATTAACTGAGCGTGGCATCCAAATGAAGACACGGTGCACAATAATTGTGTTTGTTGGGCCACAGGCTGGTGTTTCTCATTGGCGTCTCCTAGTCCAGAAATGAGACAGGATGCGGACAGACAATAGAGGTTTTCTCCCCTTGACCTACTGTGAACAGAATCTCATCCTCGGCCACACTGAAGCTCTCATCACTTTCAGCAGAAAGCCCTCATGTTGAAAGAGAAACAAACACAGAACTTCCCTTCCTGCTCGCATATCAACCATCACAAGCCAAGACTTCAAATATTCTAAGGACCTTCCTTCTGTACTTTATTGGGCTGGTTGGATCATTTTAAACAAAAGACATATCTGCCTCAACACCTGCATGTTTCCTATTTCCCAGAAGAATAATGATGCTTTCACTTCCTTTGAACAATTTCTACTGGCATTTTTGTAAAGCTACCAAAATTCACTCTGAGGATGTGCATTAGCAGAGGAAAAATGACGTTCACGTGTTAGCCTGCATTTATAACTTTGAAACTAGTTTAAGTTTACCATAAAGTTTGAAATTCCACCACAGCCAAAGTATCACACTAAGGCAAAGTCAAAATATGACAGGAAGGGAAAAGAAGGAAAGGAAATGGAAATGGAAATGGAAATGGAAATGGAAAAGGAAAAGGAAAAGGAAAAGGAAAAGGAAAAGGAAAAGGAAAAGGAAAAGGAAAAGGAAAAGGAAAAGGAAGAGGAAAAGGAAAAGGAAAAGGAAAAGGAAAAGGAAAAGGAAGAAAGCGATGCAGGCAAAAGATGATCCAAAAGCACAATTGCTTCCACAGTACCAGGATATCCTACTCGGTTCTCCCTCCTTTGATTTTTTTACACAGTTCTTCACATGTTTCTTTGTCATTTTCCATCATTATTGTTTCCAAAATGTCACTCTCTGCCATAACAAGCAGTTATTGGAGGCATTTCTCCATATTTCATTCTTCATTCCAGAATAAATGTATTCTGTGGGTCTGTTAGGAGACGATCCCACAGAGTTTCCCACTGAAATCTACCTGCACTTCTACCTAACAGCGATCCTTGGTCATCCCTGAGATATGCACTGAGTGAAGTACTACAGCTTCCCAAAGTAATGAAAAACAGATGAAAGGGAAATTAACACAGTTCTTACATTGTATATAATCTCTCTTCTTTTTTTTCAAATCAGGCACATACCCCAGCACATAAAAATACATCTGCTGCTCTCTTTCTAATCTTCCCAAGCAGGTTTAACAGTTTGCATGGAATTAGTAGACCAGCGTGTGCTAATAAGCATCAAAACGTCTAACTGCCCATTTGCATCCACAGGGACCCAGAAGAACAATCAAGGAGCAATTAGCAGAGGTCTAAAATAGGAAGGAAATTCCAACTGAGTGGCTTTTGTCCATCTGAAGCATCAGGCAGATGCTGATTGCACAAAATGAGATAAGATCCTGGCCAACATTTTACAGGCGGCGAATAGATAAAAGTGGGTACTACTTCCAGTTGTTTATTTGCATCAATAAGAAGGCAAACAAAATGAATCTATATGATGGATCCTGAGGAGAAAGACTACAATGACTTGCTTAAATCTCAGATTAACGGGAAAAGAAAGAATGCTGCAGCACAACCACCCAGAGCACAGCTCCACACCTATGGATAAGGAACAAGCAAACTCAGAAGAGTGTTTTCTTTACAGACCAAAACCTATGACTAAATGCAAAGATAACAGCATGTGCACAAAACACCGCAAGCACAACATAGCACCACTGGCTGGAAGCTTCTCCAGCCATGAGGAACAGAAATCACACAGACAAATCAGCAGACAACACAGCGCTTAGGGGTGGGATGCAAGAAAACAGCTGCATGACTTCAACAAGCAACAGTGATCCCGGAGAGGCAGGAAAGCAACAAGCAACTGGAAAAAGGCTTTAATTGCTAAACTGCAGAATGATGGTGGTCTGACAGATTGTAACAACCAGCGCGGCACAGACGTGCTATCAGCATCAGACAAAACTTTGTAAGAGGATAATTTTATCGCAGAGGAAATCACGCAGCAGCCAAAAGAAAAACAAGACGGTTTCTGAGAATTGTGCACCCATCACCATTAACTTTATTGACTTTGAAAGAGTCTTCGATATCCCAAGCAACAACACTTCCAGCACATAAGGGCTAAATGTGTATTATTGCAGGAGACGGTGAGAAGAGCAGCAAATCCTCACAGAAACCATGATGGGTGTCTGACTCACAACTGGAGTTGAGCAAAGCTTTTCTGTAGATCTTGTATCTCTTCATTAGAAAATCATTGGAGGAAGGAAACCGATAAGGCAGGATTTTGCAGACAGCACTGTAGCCTGCTCATTTCCATGTGCAGGAGGGAAACAGGCACCAAATGCTGATGATACCATAGAATAGGCCGGGTTGAAAAGGACCACAATAATCACCCAGTTCCAACCTCCCTGCTATGTGCAGGGTCACCAACCAGCAGCCCAGGCTGCCCAGAGCCACATCCAGCCTGGCCTTGAGTGCCTGCAGGGATGGGGCATCCACAGCTTCCTTGTGCAACCTGTTCCAGTGCATCACCACCTGGTGATACAGGGGAGGACTGAAAAGAGACAAAAGAAAAACACTCCCTTTCATGTGCACAGCATACATACAACCATAAGAATGACAAACAAACCAACACAGCTGTTATTCAAAAGCCAGTGAAGAATGCTGAGAAGTTTAATTCCCCTTCTGGTCCAGCAGCAGAAGAAATAAAAACAGGAACATCAGGGCAGGTGAAGACTGGAACCCGCTGGGTAGGCAGCAGAATAACAGACTGCGTGCCATTAAAAAATCAGCTGCTGGGCCTTCTTGTTTCTTAACATACCCATAAAATGTGGATATTTTTTGCAGGGTAAAAGATATTAATAATGTTTGAAATACAGTGTGTAGCACATATCAGACGCATCTGGGACCAAAGCTCACATTTCCTTTTCACACAAGACAGAATATCATTGGCTTTAGGCAGGATAGTCACTGAAATAATCAGCAGTGAAAGAGCTGATACCATGCAACAGGCCGACAGGTTAGAGAAAGCGCTGGTAGCCAGTGGGGGAGGCAGACAGGTTTGGACAGGCTGTTTTCCTCTCTGCTTTGTGTGCATGTGCTGCATTCCTCTCCCTCTGAAAAAGGGAGAGGAATGCATCTCCATTTGTTTTCCTGGCTTTCACATTTGTCATTCACACGCAACACATAATTTGCTTTTCTTCACTTCTCCTGATACCATCGTCTTCCCAGGCCTCCTTCCCAGCAGCGAGTAACAAATGATGTTGCTCCCCTCCTGCTATTTGTAAATCTCTACCTGACAACATCTCAAATTAGCACGATAATTTACTACCCTCAATTAAAATTATGTGATATTGAGACTGAGAAAGAAATACAAAGCTGCAGTAGCCCATCAGGGCACCAAAAAACAACTTGAAATGTAGATTTATACGTGCAAGTGAATAACTCATATGGTAATAACAGTTTCACACTGCTCTAGAGATGTTTGGGGGAGTATTTGCCTAAATGTGACATTTTAAAATATCATATCCTTCTGTAAAGATGACTTATGATCCTATATAAAGCGTGTGGCAAAAGTCATTAATACGACATCAAAAAGTTCTTTTGAAGAAATCAATATTTTTAAAGTATAAATTTGAAATTATGTATTTCTGAGAAGCACATCGCAGCCCTCTGCTTCCAAGCACAACAGGAGGTTGTAAAACCTCATATTAATTTTCCAGTTCACAGACCTAAAAAGCATGATGTGAGCTCCTGTTCAGCAAGGGTGAGCCTTCCTGGTTTACCTTGGCTTGTCATCATCAACAGCATCATTAATTTAAGGAACATGGAGACTAATTTATTTATATGAGGCCCCGTTCACTCTGTTTGCCATTTATTGCCTCCTGGCATCCTACCCTCATCTGAGCTGCATGGAGGAGCGATCACCCCACGCTGCAGTTTGGGGACGATGGACCTGGTGAGGGAGGTGATGCAGAGCAGCAGAAGTGGGCGCTGACAGTGATGTGGGCATGGGGCACATCTGTTAGAGAATGTCACCCCGTTCTGCTGCCAACCAGCTTTTCAAACCAACCAGTACCTTTTCAAACTTCAGTCTCCATTCCCATTTGCTGCTACTCATATCGGTTCCCTTAAATAAGAAATAACACTCCTCCTTCCCTTTCTTTCTTAATCTCCGTCTTATGCGTGTAGTAACCATTAGAAAATGAGCCTGATTTTTACTTCACTCCTTCCCTACATAAAGCAAATGTTAACCTTATAAAAAATCTGAACTCAGAGTGGATTAAACAACAATTACCTCATGCATCACACCATGGCTGGTGGTGTGGGATGCCTGATGCTCCCCTGACCAAGCCTCAAGCCTCCTCTGCTCCTGGTTTCATTATAGGTGCTGCAGGAGAAATAATCCACAACTCCTTTAAGACATTCACTTATCCTTCAGGCATGAAAGTGTCCCAAAAGCAACAGTGGCATCTATGCTATTGAATTGCTGCTTGCTGTCTTAAATTAAAGCCATACAATGCAATACAATACCCAATTACAGTAGTTAGTCATTCCATTATGATCTTGCGTTGCTGGATTAGCTCTTGAAGAAAAAACTTTTTTTTGGCTCAGCTTGCAGTTATAACAAGACAAGACTTCAAATGTTCATTAAAAAGTCTACAGCTTTTGGAGTGTTTTCCCTATGTCTTTATAATACATTACAGTAAAGATGACATGCCTATTTGGGAAAGGCGAAAGCTGCCAGGATATAAAGATAACATAAAACAAAATGAAACAGAAAATACTCAAGAACTGAGTTAGCCAAAGAATGGGCAGCTTTAGGACACAATAGGAGAACTCCCATGTTCTCTCACAGTCTGGGCTGTCTATTTAAGCTCAGCACTTCCCCACAGGGATGTTCTGCTGGGGCTGAAGTTATTGCACAGCAGCTCCTTGCACTCTGCCCTACGCCTTTCTGCTCCCACAGAAATGAGTGTGCAGCCGCTCCCAGGAGACCACAGCTCATGATGGGGAGTATTAAAATCACAGGCTCTCTTCATTATGAGGTGGGGATGGGAGGGAGGCTGTGTTGCTCTGCAGTGTATCAGCGTAATTCAGCACCTCAGCACTTTCAAAGCTGATGTGAGGGCAGACCTTTACATGCCTTTATGTGCCAGACTTGTGCTGACCTCACACCCCTAAAACAATGGCCCTTGAGAATTACAGTGGCCCCATCCCAGCAAATCTCATCAGGGCATGGGCTCAGGACCCCATTTTGCTTTTAAAAATGTTAGTGCATAGGTCAGTAATAAAAATCCATTATAAGTGATGGCTTTTTGATGTGTCCTAAGAAAAGTTTATTGCCTCTGCCCAGCTCTTAGTGGTCATGGCCCAACAGAAAAGGACTGTCGGTGCATCATTAGCAGTATTTAAGACCATGGTATCTGAGGACAGAGCTGGTCTGTGCTACCCAAACCATGGCCGTTGCTCCTCAGCTTTAACACATTGTGAGCAAAGAAGGACTGCTGCTATGTTAAAGCTCATTACAATATTTCCTACCTCTCTGGGCTCTGCAGACAAGATGGGCCAAGAGTGGTTGAATCTTTCCACTCCTTCAGTTCACGTTCTCTCCTGCTTCACAGCACTCCGAGCCCCAGCTCAGTTCGTGTCTGCAGCAACCAGGTCACCCATCCAAATACAAGACAGACCCAGAACTGCTTCTGACACTGGGCAGAGGCAGTGTACTCAGTCTGATGTTTCTGTGATCAATAAAACATCCACTGTTGTTTTGAACAGCCATAAAAACACTTAGCTTTGACACAGCATATACATCTGTGAAAAATTTAGGTACCCATGAATATATGCCTCTCACAAACAATGAGCTTTACATTACATTTACAGAAGGCCACTAAAAAGCTGAAGTATTAAAAAGAAATTGTAATAAATTATAGGAGTGAAACTGCAGTCAACCACTTCTCTTAAGTCAAACAGTACTCATTAGTCAAGGTCTCTGCAGGACAGAGGTAAATGGTATTTGTGTTTCCCATTCCTTACAGCAAACTTGAACATTTTACCTCCAGAATAACATCCATTTTCAGAAAACTGCCTGAATGTCTGAGATGGTTGGGCCACTTACAGTGACGTGTCTATCCGATATGTCAACGACTACAGCCTTGGCACCAATGGAAGTGATCAAAATCAGTGACTGATGAGTTACGAAAAATGCACAATTAGAAGAAATGTGTTTTGAACAGATGTGCCAAGCAAGCTTAGTAAAAGGTGGAAGAGGTCAACTACACCCTGCATGAGTCCTGATGATCCCGCAGCACCAGCGTCTGAACTTTCCTAAAGTTCACAATGGAATACTTTAAACCTCCCCATGGCCAGCAGCGACAGACTGCACAAACTGCCCTTCCAGAGAAATACCGTGCTTACTGCCATCTGCACCAACAGGAGCAGAACCCTGCAGATGGCTCAGGACTGCTCATCTTCTTTGGCGGTGTTTTAAAACTCTGCCCAATGTAGGCACAGAGCAGAGTGCACAAAAACAATATCTATCTAGGAACCGCACACGGTAGTGACCCAACAGTTCACTACTTGCCTACCTAATGTGCCTATAAAACACAGTAACCATATGCACAGCGTATCGGAATAACATCCATTCTCCATGTGTTCCATTTTTCAACGCACTCATTAACAACTCACAGAGTAATTTTAAAGGGTCCTTAAAACTCACAACTTGTTCTTCTGTACCTCAAATGGGCTGAGAAGATAACAAAATCCCTTGGCAACATCTGCGTGCTAGAAATCAGCCTGGCCTTTTGCTTCACAGGGGAACATTCCCAAACATTACTTCTACTGAAAAATGAGGCTTCTGCATGAGGCAAAGAATAGCTGAGGCAAGCACCAGCTGCCTTAAGAGCGTTGGACACCAAGAGTCCTCCAAGCATTATATAGGGCTGGGCCCACAGAATAAATCATATTTGCAACCAGAATATTAAGACCAAACACATACTCAGAGGATCGCGTTGTATCAATAGCCCTGTATGTTGAATTCATGGACAGATTGCCCCATCTACTTATTACACAGCATGTAAAGGAGAACTGGGACAAATATTTGCACCAAATGCCATGTTTCTGTGCTGGAGGAAAGATTCAAGGATAGGCATGAGACTTCATTAACAGCACCTATTGCTCTTGAGTGTGGTTTGAGAAGCTAATTGCTTTTGTGTCTCCAAAATACCAGCCTGATAACTTTGTTCTGACTGTATGAAATAGTAATTGCCAGGCAACAAGGACAAGGTGTTTAAATGAACACAAATGAAGAAGCTCACACCCCAAGAACTTCCAGTGGAACTTATGCTCCAGAGTAATCTGGGGAGTTCTGCAAATCTCATGTCAAGATATCTACTACAGGCAGCAAGCCAGAATAAGAAGAAAAAAAAAGGTTAATAGCATAAGCATCATTCATTTTTCTGCCATACATTTATTAACATTTTGGAGGCTGAGTGGGAGAACTAAACCGAGAGAAACACATAATGACAGACTTCCCACAAATAAGAGTTCAAACAAAATAGGTTTTAGACAGTGTAGAAGGTCACGGTCTTCAGAAAATGCTGAATGCTTTCCTCTGTAGGGGAAAAAAATGCACTCCAAGATGTCACAGGCTGGACAGCTGGAGTAATTATTCACCTGGGAAACTTTAGGCTATTATCTCCAGTCGTAGCTTCAAGGATTGGATGCTGATAATTCACAGTCATGGAAATGAAATGCTCCAGTGTGAGACACGAGTGAGGGAGATAAATTACAGGCTTCCCTGATAATGGAAAAATGAGCAGCATGTTGATCATATATACTAAAATTACAAACTTGGTCAGCCTCGCTGCAATGTAGAACACATAGCACAGCACAGTAAATTACAGTGCAGCTAAATTATGCTGTCACATCCTTACAGAAAGTAGCAATGTTAAACTGAACTCTGCCCTTGTGCTCAGAAGACCTGACTTTGTCTCTTGGCATTGCCAGCTCTGGACAAGTTGTTTCTGTGCTTTGTCGGTCTGTTGGGAAGAGCTGGCAAAAGAAAAGAATGACAACTGGGTCGCACCCTAACCTTGTGTGTAGCCGGGGTAAGAAGTTCTTGCCATACCTGTCATTCTGTAAAATCTCTTTTGTGGAGTCTACAGACTCAGACAGCCCTTCTCTGCACATACCAAGCCAGTTCTGGAGCAAGCAGAGACCACATTCCTCGGACATTTATCCCTGTGCCCTTTACCAGGCAACCCAGGTCGCTTCCCTGCCATCAGCTGTGATCTGCTCTACGCCCTTTGTTTCCTCATAAAACACCAAGATTTGATCAAAAGGATGTGTGCTCATTAAAGATGCTCTTGTGAAGAGCATGCTTTACGAGCAGTGCTGTCTAAGCAAGGATGCACAAGAGCACTTTTGTGCACATCTGTATCATCATTAATATGGAAAATACATACTTCCACGTGGGCTCTGAGACCTCCCAGATGCAATTCCAACAGCAGCAATGGTCACTGCAAGTCTTGTATCATTTTAATTTTGTTCTACTTTGATAAGAAATGCCCCCCTCCGCGTTTTGCTTAAGTTCTCATGACCTGAGCTCAGAGGCAACAGCCAGAGAGCATGGAACCTGCAAACGCGGTGCAGGATGGGAGAAGATGGTCAATTTTGGAAGCTATGCATAAGCAGAGGAGACAGCAAAGACCTGGCACCAATCAGAAGGAGACTGCATGGAGCAGAGGTGAGCCAGCCCATAGGTGATGATGGCAACTGGAAGATCAAGCTGAAACAGAATGATCTTGCAAAGTATGCAGTACGGTACTGTGGTTGGAGAGATACAGTTGAAAAGGAGGAAAAGGTTCAGGAAGAACTAGCATGAATAAAATCTACATAAAGCTTATTAAATGGTTACCTAACTGCATGCAATTAGGAAACTCTTTGAAGTCTTCAGAAGAATGCAAAGTTCAGAAGATTTCTGACTCCGAGAGGTTGGGTTTGGGACCTTTGCTGGTAAAACCAAAATTAACAGCTCTTCCTCTCTTTAAGAAGTTACCTCTTAGGAAAATCCGATTGACAGAGGTAAAGCAACATACATCATGACAGCCAGGTACTTTACGTAGCATATAGCCAGTACAATAAAAATGAGTCACATTCAGATTCACACTGTGGGACAATTTATTTATTTATTTATTTTTAAGATTTACTTTTTCATTGATTTTTTGGATATGTCCAGACACCATCATGGTCACTTCATCAATAGTACTAAAACAGAAAAAGGAAAGGAATACAGGAAGGAATGGCAATTGATTTACCTTATTTGAAAGCCTTCTAATCCAGTGCCTCCTCTGCTGTGCAGAGGCAAAAACCTCCCCCAGGACAAATCAATCCATTGAAAATACAAGAGCTATTTCTATTTTATCTGACCTGATCACAGTCCTTTGCATTTAATAACACAGACAAACCCATGGAGATCATACCAGCGCTAATTCCAGAAATACCCAACTCAACAATTGCTAATCAGTTCATTGATTCACCCTCACTCTGTAAAACAAATTCAGTCTGACAGTCCACAATGGGAGAAAGCCTTTTAGTTAACCAACTCTGACAAAGGAATGGGAAGCTCCATAGCAGCGTTGGCCAACCATTAAGTTATTACCACCTTAAAGCATTCCCTCTGGGAAATTTCAATTAGCCCTTTCCTCAAAGATTTTCTCTTCAGAGCAGTCCTTAAGAATTTAGAAATGATTACAAACAGGGGAAAAAGTCTAAGAGACAGGGAGTGCTGTAGAAAGGAAGGGATGGAGAAAGAGCCCTGTCCCAAATCCTTTCTAACAAACCATTCAGAGCTCCAGGTTGACTTTGTAGAGCTACAGCCTCAGAGCTGGAAGGCGCACAAGGGGAGCAGCCTCCACCTCACATGATGGCCTTATTTTCTTTATTGTAATTATTCTAATTGCTCAAAAATGAAGTCAGTACCTGCACGAGGGCCAAAGCTGAGAAGTCTGCTGAAGGTCTCAAATTCTTTGGAAGTTTTGTTCAAGTCCAGTTCGTATGTATGAAAATGAAAGATCTGGAAGCACATAATGAGCTCTCAAAGACATCTGACAGTCTGGACCATCTCTCCTTGAGTTTCTGAGACCAGGGAGAGTTCAGAAAGACCTCATGGGGCTGAGCCTAAAAACTGTACAGCACTGCCTCTTGTTAATGAGGTTGCATCAAGCACCAAAAACAGAGACACTGCCCCCTCACCAGGGCTGTGAAGGACTTCACTCATTTTTCTATCACAGTACAAATTCTGTCAAAATCTCACTAATGTCCCAGTGATACTAAGTCCAGAGCAGCTAAAAAGTACCTTTTTTGGCCTGTCCTCCCCTCCCAATTCAAGACTGCTCCCCCCCTCATTGCTACAGGGATCAAGGGAGGTTGTTACACCTTCTGAGATACAACTCTGGCATTTTCCTCAAATGTGTTGGACTATCTCTGCTCTTGTATTTTACCTCAGGCCTTTTCCAACATGATTTTTTTAAGGTGGCTGAAAAGCAATCTTGATGTTGTGGCTGAGCTGCTGCCTCCCTCAGAACTCAGAAACCAGATAATTCATTTTCCCTCCAGGTATGTGACCTACTCCTTGGGTACTGGATGGCCAGTTGGAGAAAATTAGATGTGACAAGTGTCAGGAGTGGCTCATGTCACACTCCCCCAACTCCAGCCTTCCTCAGCTGCTCTTCCACCACCAGCGTTTCAAAGAGCAACTGTGATTCCACCGGAATTAATTGACTGATAAGTTGATAAAGGTGGGTTGCTTGGTCCTGGACTGGTCATGGTCTCTGTGTCTCTGTTCTAACTGCCTTACAGAAACCAAAGATTTCATGGATAGGTCTGGCTTTCATAGGGATTTGGGGAGTAGGGTTATGTTTGGGGTTGGGGCAGGGATTCAAGCTAGGAGGGATTTCTGGCTGGAGGTATGTCAAGCTACAGTTAACTCAGCTCAACCTGTCATCATTTTTCTGCCCCCCAAGCTTCTAAACAAAGGTATATTCGCTACCTGGAGAAGAAAAAAAATAACCACAAAATGCATGAATGATCATAGCGGGCCAGATCACACCTCCCTGCATTGCCAGTCTGTCCAGAAAATGAGTATTAAGGAACTCAGAGCATGTGGCAAGGCAGGCAGTGAGAAAGGAAAGATGGGCTGCCCAAATCTGGTGGCAACGCTGCTCTGTTTTGTGGAATAGGGACTAGCTTAAACCTTCACATTCAGGAGGAAGACGTGAGCAAAAGGGCATTTCTCATAAAAATAAAGAGAATCTGAACTCAATTTACAGCTTGTGAATGCATTAAGGTCTCATACATACATAATTAATGTTAAATTATAGATATTTTTCTGTCCATATCCAGAAAACAGAGACTTACAACACACATAACTGCAATGTAAGAAGAGTGGCTAAATATATATATATAGCTTTTGCATTGTTCATAATTAATTAACACAGCACTAAAGCTGGCTGGAGGCTTTTCTTCTGCTTACTGCTACATTTATAAACATTTCTCTGCCTATGGCGTTGCCTTTCGTAAGACCAGAGGGCAAATGTCCAAAGAATAAGGAAGAAATATGTGACATCCAATGTATCCATTAGGAAGAATTGGCTCCTCTGAGGCATTTGAACTCATTTTCTAGCCGTGTGGATTGGCTAAAAGAAATTACCCACAGAAGGAACATGTTTTCCAACTCAAACAGAATAAAAATCAAATAAGCAATCTGAAAACATCAGAGGACTCACGGCTGAAGCAAAGAGTTAAACCTGCCCAAGGGTAAAGCTTAAGAACTTCCAGGAAATATTTCCAGATTAGAAGGGTTCCGGGTGACAGGTACAAGGAGAAATAGACTCTTCCTCATTTTGTTCAGCCATTTTCATACTATACACACAAAAAAAAGGAATCACTGGAAGCTTTAATCTCTTTTGTGGCCTCCTATTATCACCATTTACGATCATCCGACAGCTCCCACAAGCTTCAAGATGCTTCACAGAGTTACCAAACAGGGTCTCACAGCCTTGGCTGCATAGAATCCCTCTCCACCCTCATGGGCTCTGCTTCATCACCAGACCTGGTCACCAATAATGAAGACAAAAACAGCCTAATTCTGCAAAACCTAACTATCATCTGCAAGAGGTGATTTCCACAGTTTGAGGAACTTCGTTGAGTGATGATAAATGACATAAACAGATCCCACAGCTGCGCTGCAAAGCAGCGAAGGGATATTACAGGAGGGCTTGGAAAAAGCACAGTGTGCCGTTAGCTGAAGTTACCCTGAAAAAGCTGCATGCAAAGCAGAACAGGCAGAAATTACATCTGATTTATGTTAGTGCCAAGTTGTGAAAAAATGAGAAAACAAACAAATATACTTGTCTCAAACTCTGCTTGCATAAATGACTTTAACATCAGTGATGAAAAGGTCAGTGCCCGAAGGCCACAGTCTTAATGAGTCACTGTAATGTAATTGATACTGTCAGCCCCAGACATGCACAACTCAGAGGTCAGATCCCCAAAACATAAAAACAAGGATTCCGTATCACAAGCTTAAACTTTAATATAATTGAAGGCTTAAGTTTAGCCCTCCAGCTTTTAATCTTCTGAAAACATTTCCGAGCTCTTTCCTCCAGTACCATGAAGGTTAGAGCTTTATTTTCCTTTAAAAACTGGAGATGCATTTCTATCTCTCCAGCTATAATTGCAGACAAATTATAGCCATCCTATGAAAATAACGTTAATTACTACTGTAATTATTATCAATTCGCATCAAACCAGGCTAAGGCAACAAAAAACACATAGCTCTGTTGTCAGAAGAAATTAAAAGAATACAGAAAAGAAAAGAAACAAGAAAAAAAAAACAACTGTCAGGAGACTAATGACAAAACCCCCAGAGCTGGCAAATCTGTCACATAGCACAAACAAAATGCATTCAAATTAAAGTTTGTGCGGACTGTCACTGGGTATATAATATGCAGAAAACATTTTTAGAAGGGTGCAGCGCTGCTTTCTTGGTGACACTAATGCACCAAGAACAGCTGCAGATGCGAAGTCGCATTAATTTTGCATCGTTCTCCCCATGGATTTCTCAGGGTTGAGGGTCAAAGGAAGATGGATAAGTACAGCGGCCACCTACAGAGACTGATTGTGTTGCAGCACTAACAACTTTACTGAAATTAATGGTCATTCACAACATGGATGTACCAAAGAGAAAAGAAAATGTATACATATATATGTATAAATAATAGAAGTAAACAGAATTGTTTCCATCATTGAGATGACAGGGGTTTTAGGCAGTTTCATCTAAAACTGCACTGTCCTGCAGCTAAATCCAGGTACACTGGTGAGAAGCTGCTCCCAAAGTAGCACATACAGAGCCTGAACTGTGCTGGAAGGATGGAAACAGACAGTCCCAGCCTGGGGAACAGGGATAAGAGTATTCAGGAACGAGAGATCCACAGCTATTCCTTATATTCCTCCTTCCCTAAAACAGCCTGGAAATTAATGACCTGGGTAATGGCTAATGGTGGCCTAATTTCATCTCTTAGTTTTAACCTTCCTCTCCTTTTCCTTAAGCAGCACTTCTTCACTGTGCTGTCAAGTTACTCCCAGTTTCAGTCTGGGTGCCAGGGCACTGATGAGGAGGAGGTCGTTACATTCACCTGAAGCAGGAAGGGCTTTCGAGACCATTAAAAAACAACTACAGCTCGCAAAATAAATAAAGGCAGTTTCTCCTCCAGAATTCTTGATGGGTGTTTTCCATGATAGAGTCAACGTTAACTACAAACTGCAATTTCATCTCGCAGTAGCGTAAGAATTAAATGGGTTCACAGTGCAACAGAAAAACAAAGAGACAGGAAATGGTGCATGAGGAGATGTGCCCATGGTGCTGCCCCGTGCCCTGTCAGCACAGCTGAACTGCAGAGCTCTGCTCCAGCACAGAGCAGGAGCCCAAAGCACTGCAAATGCTGCCACTGACCACGATGGTACAAATGGATGAATTTCATTTACAGACCATTCCTGCACCCCTGCTGGGATGTGGCACCCAACCAACAAGTTTTCAGTGAGGTCCATGAATGGATTCTGAAGGAAACCTTCCCCAGAGATGGGCTTGGCAACATGAGCTTGAAAAACACCAGAAGAAAAACACGTTGTAAGAAATCATAGGCAAATGAAAAACATAAAACAGGAAAGAAGAAGAGACGCCTGTTTCAGTCAGAAGGGAAACTGAAGTTCTTTTTGCAACATCTAAGACATACCATGACAGTAATGGTGTCAAATACACTCCGCCATCTCATGGCACTTCAGTGTGTCACCCTGAAGCATCTTTTACAAGCTAAATCAAACATTAAAGCCTTTTCCATCGAAGAAATTCTAGGCACCTCTTGGGGGAAAGGTGTTCTGAATGCCAAGAGAGAGAGCTATAAAAACTCTAGTTTAAACTACCACCATTTCCCATTTCATATCACTCATTAAAAAACATCTGCAGCCAGAATTAAGAGTGAGCATTATTTTCACGTCATGAATAACGTTCAGGCTCCAGATGACCATCTCATGAGAAGTAATACATCATCTGTGGCTGTGAGCGGTTGATATGGTTTATTTTAATGGCCACAGTTAAAAGTTTCGTGGGCTCAGGTCGCAACCAAATCTCTTTATAATAATTCTTTAGGCTACTGCATAATTTATAGCCCTTATGCACATTTCATGATCTAATTTACCTTCCTCTTAAAATATTTTGTAAAACCACTGTTCCATTTATAATGATATATGTCCCATTATAAAACATATTCACTACTTTGTTACCAGAATAGCATTTTATGTGTGTAAACCAAGAGGCTTTAACATATGCCTAAATTATTCTCCCAATTCAGTGATATACAGAACATAATGGAATTATGAGCAAATTGGTGCACACTGTCAAAAATATAAATGCAGCGAGAGCTTAATAGCGGGCCTACAAATAATGTTGCATGACAAAAGCATATTTTTGCAAATGAGATTCCCCTAAAAGAGGAAAAGCTAGATGTGAGGTGAAGGAGCACGGGGGAAGCAGAGCGTGGATTCAGCTGCAGTGATTGCAATCTTCACTGCGTTGTACGTAAGTGAGGGAGAAAGGCAAACTCCTGGAATTCATCGTCAGCATTGGCCCAAAGATGCAGGGGAAGGAGAAAGCCAGAAATGCTGTGGGAAACGGCTGCAGTGTTTCTGAAGGAAGGTTCACCAGGAGCGATCATACTAACAAAGACACATTTTTCAACTCTGTTTAACTGAAACATCAGAAAGCGTGTCTCTCCAAAGCTGGCAGCGAGTGATCTCTGTGGGCTCCTTCAGTTCAAGTTCTTTCTACCCACTTCAATAGTATTCAGCCTTATCCAACTAAAACAAGATTTTCTTGACGTTGGCACTATCATAAAGAATGATAGTTCAAGATGCACTCCAGCATCAAGATCCACCCCACATCTGACCTTCCCTGAAGAGAGCCTCTCACTCAAGCGTGTAATACAATTTCCACATAGCAAAAGCTGTTGAGAAATATAACTTTATAGCTTTACTGCAATATGTAAAAACAATACAGCACCTGCTCAGCCAGGATTCATTAAAACAATCCTTTTTGATCATTATGAATGTGCATATGTACAGTAGACCACGCATCCGCATGCACATGACGGCTGCCTTGCTGTAGATATTTGATACAGTAGAATTGCTTCTTTCCCCAGAATACCCACAAAAATCAAGCACTGCACTTGGAAACCCAAACCTGGAGTATTACCTAAAATTCTTATGGGGAAAAAACATCAGCAGCGCCTTACAAAAGTATTGTGTCCCTTTATTTACTTCTTCTCTTATTTGTGCTTTACAACATCACACAACATTTACAACAACACACCCAGCAAAAGCACAGCCACGGATTCCAAGCTTTCTACACATTTCAAGTACTGGTGACTTTGATAACCTTACAACTGACATAGTACCAAGGAACCTGTGCACTGATCTCTATTTTGTATACCACAAAGCTGAAATAAAGGAAATTTTACCGGGTCTGCAATAACTTTCATAATACTTGAATGCTCATGCTAGAGTCAAGAATAGAATCCAAATTACCTCATTTCCAATGTTAGGTTTCAAGAACACCCACAAGTTTCATCTCAGAGTATTTCTCCTGGCAATTGCTGACATCTCAGTCCCAGGAGCACACTGTCCCTTTAGCCATCCAAAAGCTGGCAAGCTATTCTTTAAGGGAACAAGATAGGAACATACTTATTTCCCATGCAGAAGTTATGAGCACATGTTTCCAGAAAGATCCAGCCTATCTATTCCTTTCTCTCTTACAGTCTCTGAAAAGCTGAACTTACTTCAGTCCAGAGTAGCTTTACTCCAATGTAGTGACCCCACTCAAACTCACAACAGTGACCGTTAGCTGTCTGAACCACAGAATGGCCTGGGTTGAAAAGGACCACAGTGATCATCTTGTTCCAACCCCCTGCTATGTGCAGGGTCACCAGCCAGCAGACCAAGCTACCCAGAGCCACATCCAGCCTGGCCTTGAATGCCTGCAGGGATGGGGCATCCACAGCCTCCTTGGGCAACTTGTTCCAGTACGTCACCACCCTCTAGGTGAAAAACTTCCTCATATCTAAGCTAATCTACCTAACCCTATCTAGTTTGCCAGCTGTTGTGATGTACCCAGAAGGCTGTACTACACTGCACCAAGGACACATGCTCTGCTAAGTAAGACTTTAGCAATCCTGCCTTCCACAGCTGGAAGCCACGTTCTGCATTCCCAAAGTCATGCAAACACAGCAACACAAACCCTGCTGCCAGCCAAGGGCTGAGCTCTGGAGGAGGCACAGCCTTTGCCAGGCACTTTGCTGCTCCTAAAAAATAAGAAAATTAAAAAAAAATATATGTCTTTACACCTGCATTTAAAATGCATCTTGATTTCAGGAGGGTTACAAAGCAGAGAACTGCATACTGCAGGCAGCAGTGATAAAATCAAGCTGTCATTGCAACTGTAGGTTGCGCACAGCTTATATATATCTCACCTCTTCAGCCCATTCTTCGGGAGCTGTAGCACAAACAGATGAATACTATCTCTTTCAAAGCCAGCACAAAGCCACCCCTCAACCTAGCAGGAAGGGCACAACACTTATCGCCATTCCGCAGATTTCCGTATAAGCTCATAAATACTTCTCATTATTTACAGATTTCATTTAAGATTTTTGTTCAATCCTTTCTACAAAATTTGCTGGTTTAACCTCCCGCTATCAGCGTAAGATTTCTATCAGAGCAGCTACGTCTAGCCAACTGATCAGCCGTCAATGCACATGGGCTCGAGAGCAGCTGTCAAACTTCACATGCAGCCAAGAGCTTTTCTCTGCTGTGTAATGAAGAAGTTTAAGCCACTGAAAATAGCCAAGGGCTTAAGTCCACCATCCGACTAAACATAATAAAAAAAGAAATCAGTTTGAGATATATATATATATATATATATATATATACACACATATGTATATGTATTTTTTTTTCTTTCATTTCAATTTCCTTAGATAAATAAATCTCACTGTGACGACCCGTATCGACAGTGTAACAGTGTGGGAGGGATGATGGATCTCGACCTCTTTGGTCACACTGTCCAATTCTGTTCTCATCACGACCAAACTGCTGATGTTTCTTTTCCATGCAAGGTCTGGGAGGGGGGAAAGAAGTCTTATATCCATTACCGGGAGTTTTTGCTGATTCTGTACCCAGTTAGATTTTTGGATCATGTCTTTGGCCTCACACCAATGCTATTAAGCAGAATAAAAGCTGAAGGCCCAGCCAAGAAGATAGGGGGATTTGAATGCTACTGATGTGACGTTCTCCCTTGGGCCAAGGTCTAGGGACTGTCTAAGTTCTACTTATGTCCTAAGAAGACATAAGTAGGCTTAAGGAATACATAAGCCTTGCAATAGCCTTCTGGACAAGATACTCTGCTGGCTTTTTCAGTAATAAGATGTGTGGGAGAAAATCTGGCTGGATAGCTGCCTTCATCCAATCTGCCCTCCAAGGTCACACTTCAATTTGGTGCAAGACTAAGAGATAATTGAGCCCACAGAAAGCACTCAGGTGCCCAAATTCCCCACAGAATCCTTGAGAATTAATTATTCCTTTGGCAGACTTTTACTAAACAGCACAGACTAAGTTCTCCCATGTAGTACAACCCTTCTTTAATGGCAGAACCTTCATCTCTCCTCTTTCTTTTAATGCAAAATGGAGAGTGCCAATGACACCCATAATGCCATATTCATGCTACAGAAAGAAAGCTGCAGGAAGAGGACAGGTAAGTCTATACACTGCTGATTATTTGTGTGTTCCTTTTTTAGAACTGTAAAGTGTAAATTTTGCCTGGTGGGATATGAAGTAATGGAGTAATTCTAAATCAACAGTGAGATTATATTATGTTTTATGGTTTCTTTCCCAAATCTCTTTTCTTATTTTGTCTGCAGCTGCATCTTAAATTTCCTGTATATATTTCCAGACTCTTTGCATTGTTATTTATGTTCGTACTTTGTTTGAGAGAGAGACCTCTTTCCAGGAAAATGAATCTCTTTAATCTCCTGTTTAATCTCTCCCAGTAAATTTAATCTCTTTAGAAACCAAATGGAACGGAGGATGAACGCGTAATGTTTTCCTCACCTTCCAGCCCTGAAGGCTGAAGAACTCCTAACTGGCCTGGAGGGATGGTGGCTGATGGATACAGTTGGTGCATGGAAGCGTCTCAGAGAATTACCGGTAATGAGGAAAATAAACAAAAAAATAATTGTGTGGGTTTTATATAAAGTCCTTAATGACGTGATTCCTCCCATTATTTCCTCCCCCAATCCCTTCACTGAGTGCCTGTGTCTTCTCTCTGTGTGCAGATAGCCGCTCTCATCCCTGTGATCTTGGGTACTTCACAGCCTGCTTGGATTTGCCCTCACAACACCGTTAACAGATGTGCAGATCCCAAACCTGTATTGTACTGGCAGACCCCCAAATGGCACTGTGCCTTGTCCCAGCTGCAGGAGGTCTGCAGCAAAGCCCACCTCCAACACTTCTACCAAAAAATCCATTTCCCTCAGATTTCCAATTCCCAGCCTACAACTGACTCATTAAGATACACAGCACACGGCGAAGATACGCTGCCTCTGTTTCTCTTCAGGTTTCAATGAAATATCAACCTTCTGCAAAGCCTCTTAAGTCACAGCAAAACTTAAAACTCTGCTTTACTGCTACAAGTTTTATTGCGAATTTTTCACAGCAGTTGTGCAAGGAAAAGGAAAAACAACCTAGGGCTTCCATCTATCTCGTTATTGGTAACTCCAACTGACTTGAAGCACAGAAAGCAGCGAGCCCACAAGCCCAGCAGCACAGCGCATTGCAGACCATGCTGCCAGATGTTTGCTCTGTCTGGGTAAGAAATAGCCTCTCGTTTCATCCCTGCTTGCATACTAGGCGATGGATGCATTAAAGGCAGAAGTACCTTTATTACCTGCTCATCCTTCACTCCCGTGTGCATTTCTTCTCAGGTGGCAGAAGATTACCTCTTTCAAGCTGTTCTTTCCCACTTCTGTTCTTTGCTGAGGTACTGCTTGTCAACACGTTCATCTGCTTGCTGCTTCCAGCCAAAAAAAAATAAATTAAAAAAGGCTTTTTTAAAAACAACGCGTTGAAAAAGAAGCAGGAGGAGAAGGCTCTTGGTGTTGCATCTGTTGGTTACCAACTTGCCATGTGATGTGCTTCTTCAAATAAGAACCATGGAATGGCTTGGGTTGGAGGTGACCTCAACAACTGTTGAGTTTCATCCCCCACGAAGGCGGTGAATGATATAAAATTGTTCTCACAGCCAGCTCTTCACAGTGAGGTGAAGCTGAGATGTAGATGAGCACTGGCTCCAGCTTGGGCTGGTTACGTCCTGTTGTAGAGGTGGTGGCTGATCTTCAGGGCAGAGACCTCCACATGCTCAAGGTCCAGGTCGAGGCTTGGGCAACAAACAAAGTCTGTCATGGCTCATAGGGTACATAGAGGGGCTTGTTGTGCCCCTGACCAGGAAGGCACTTTCCCAAGCTCAGTACAGTGTGCATCTTTTACATCTTTATCTATCCATATCTATATGGGTGAGACACCACCCATATACCCATACTACGGGTTAAAAAATAGGCAATTTTGTTCAAACCCCAGACAGCTGTTACTGTTAGCTGGTTTTGAAGCATTTGCCTTGAGGCTGCCCAGTGTACCATAGGGTGTCTCTTCCTTAGCTTTCAAAAAATGAAAGTATGAAAAGCAGATGCGGACTTAGGTTAAGAAATCTCAGCAAAAACAGATATCCCTGTTTCATATTCACTAATTAACACCAAATCAATAGCTTAGTCATCCTGTGGCATGGCACACGTCTTTCTTAGTCTGCAGTCTTTCTTAATATCCTCATCTCTGAATTCTTCCCATATTTTACTCAGCGTTTGGGGCTCTTTCTCCCAGAGCAGCATGGTGCTAACAGGGCTGTTATGGGTACAGCTGAATGCACATGGAGCAGTGGTCTCCCTCATCTCACTGGTGAGCTCTGCTTCCAGCTGCACAGGGCACCACCAACATCAGAAACAGAAAAACAGCTTTGTAAGCACTCAAATAAATTTGACCAACTAAAAAAATAAAATGAATTCTTCCAAGCTTGCAGTACGGTTTCTATGAGTTCATCTTTTTAACTTTAGCTCAAGTTCTCTTGTTGAATTCCAGCTGATTTGTTAATCTTTAATTAAGACCTCTTGGGCAAAAAGAAGAGACAGAGCAAGAACACGTGTTAAGATAGATAAGAGAAACAAATACAAAGGCTAGAATATTGATCATCAAGGTTTTAATTAGTTGGATATTGATGGAAATAACAATTGGAGAGCTGGCGAGAAAGCACTGTTTTCTAGAAGGTCATTCTGGGCTCCTTTTGGGGTTGAAGCCACACAGAAGGAGATGGTGCAAAGCAGTGACTTCAGCGCCAGGTGGATTGAGCTTAATCGATGCAACACAAGCTGAAAGCGAGCACATAACTTCAATGTAACCTTGCCAGACTACCCAACACACATTGAGCAGACATCAGCATCATCTCCTTTAATGCAATATTTATCAAGAAATTACATTTTTCAAAGACGGGTATTTATTGATGTCTTGTGTCTGGCTGCGCTTCGGTACGCAGATGTTGTATATATTTCAAGGAGAATGTCATCATTATGAAATAGCACACAATGTTAACTCTCTCTTCTTAATTAATGTTGGGTTGTTTTCAATATGTACCATTCATCATTTCAAACTGTCGCCTTTGAATCTCTTATCACGAGAAGGAGAGCTTCTTTCTCAGGGTTTGATACCTTCGCTCTCTACTTTGCTTGTGCAGAGTAGCTCTGAGCACGTAACTCAACATTTATCCTAAGCAGCAGGCCAGCAAAATGCCTGCATACCATTCACCTCCTCCAAATACGACATTTTGAGACATAAGTGATGAACAGGGCTTGTAGTGACACTCAGTTCAGGGTGAAATTCACCTGTTATGATGAATCGACTCCCAGGGGCTCCTGGAGAATTTTCTGTGATGGTTATCAGCAGCTGTGCTCCTCTTTCTTGTACCTGCTGCAACACAGTGTGAATCCTAGCACAGGAATAGACTGAGGTCAAGCAGATTTGAATATCCTCTGGATCTTGAGATCTCTGTTCCTCCTTTATGTACAAAGTACAGTTACTGAAGTGGCTGGTATAAAGTTTTGTAAGATGACTCGCCACTGACTGTTACCAAACCAAGCAGGCAGAACATGGAGCCAAATATGCCATGAATTTCATCTCTTTCTGTGTGTTTCAGTTTAGCCAGCTCTTGCTTCTTTGCAGTGCAGAGCTCCAAAGTAAGACAGCAAGCACCAGAGAAACCTGGTTTAGGATTCACACTGAAGTACTTTTCAACCTGTGTTGTTTGCTTGCATTAATTAACAAGTTGTTAATCGTTAATGTGCTAACATCTATCCTTCCCAGGATGTGCTTCAAATGTAATAATTCACTTACAGATCTGCGCTTTAACTTGATAGATTCCCTTGCACCTACTGCCTAACTGCTGAAAGGAAGCAGACAAGGGAGGCCACAGGGACTGGTGAGAAGTTAAATCAGAGTGGGTGAAAGGTGTAGGAGCTGTCAGCAGCGAAGTAAAACAATAATTGAATCTTAAAAGCTCCATGCTACAGTAATAACCGATAATAAAATGTTCTTTTAGTTGTCACAGTAGTCTAAATTTTAGCTAATCTAGTTTGATTTCAATAGCCTTAAAAATAGAAACTTATAATAGAGTTCAGAATAAGCAACATATTAAGCAGCAACACTTATGCCTTTGCAAAGATCAGCAGAGGATGATACAGACTGACATTTACTCAGTAATTTTCAGCCAAACTGATTATGTTGGTAACCACTGAACCTATCACTGAAACGTAACTGAGGATCCTCTATTTGCATACCCCTCGTTTCACCCTCAAGCTGAGGACACCAAAACCCAAAGAGATATTTATCAGGGTAGTAACTTGAGGGTCAACACCCACCACCTCCCCCTGCCACACCAGATGCTGAAGCAGATATGTCCATACTCCTGCAAACAAGCTGATGTCTGGTGCTACCTGTACGGACAGGCTGGTCAGATCTAATTGAACTGCTTGGGTACACATGGAAAATTTTGCAGGATCGATGCCCGTGTGCCAAGATTTGAATGCATTTCTGGATGTTGCTTAGCAACTCTGTACATTTGCAGTGCGGACATGCGGTCACTGCTAATGGACACAGTATCTCCTGGCTCCATCACACAAGGCTGCTTTGCAGAAGAATAAACACAATTTTCATCTCTGACTGGGTTTTCACATATCCGCACAAATTCATAAAAACACATTTTTACACATTTACAATTGTTTTCTGATTCCACTGTAAGCAAAAGGAAGACACTTAACACCATCTTTAAAGAGGGAGCAGCAGCCTAAGGCAGTGCTCAAGAGATAATGCTGTACACTACTGCATGGTTACAGCCTTTTGGGAACATCATGGCAAGTCCTTCCAAAAAACCTGTAGCCTAAGCAGCCCACAACCCCAACATGGAATTCACAACTGCTGCTCAGTCACGCCAGGATTCAGCTCACTCCCAGCAAGAGAGAGATGCTGCATGCAGAGTCCCATCCTCACATGCATCCACAGAGCACTTACAGGGACACATAGTTCTAATTCTGGCCAAAATCTACCCCTGCAATTGAACACTGGTAGCTCGTCCACCACCTCTATTCCCTCAGTTGCAATTCTTCAATATCTACATTACAGAAACAGATGAGAAAATTATATTTACACAGCACACGCTTCCTAACCCTGCATTTGTTATACAAAACATAAGTGCTGCCAGTTGTCTCTGGAAAGGTTTTAGGCACCAGACCATTCCAGCATCTTCTCCAGCTCTACTGGCACCTGCCATTCCCACAGGTCATACAGAAGTCTGCCCTTAAAGGTACTGATCCCCAGCAGGACACAGGGCAGGGAGTGGCTTTACACTGAGTCTTTGCCAGATGCATCCATCACATTCCACTCAACACTGGGCATCTACCACTAAAGGAAAACACCTGCATTAAAGACTACACATAACGATCAGTAAAGTGTGTTCCCCTGGAGAGAGAGCTCTGTCTGCTTGAATTAAGGTTCACTTCACAGCCAGGTCCTGTTTCATTTCATTACAAAGGCTCGAAACCAGGCACAGAATAAAATATTTCAGTAAGCACGCTTTCTGTCCTCAAAGTGCTCAGATGTTTCTTGTATTTTATAGAGTGTAATTTTGTGCATCAAATGAAAAGTAGCAGCAATGAATTCAGGGTGTTATTTAAAGTATTAGTGGGGAGAAGTGAGCTGTATTTTCTTTTAACGACTGGAGCCAGGTAGAAAAAGTGAATTAAGTGCATCCCATGCAAATCTGAGGTACAGGTTATTTGCTTCTAGCCTCTTTCCTTGTATTTTCCCCCCAAAACACCCCAACAGAACAGGAAATAAGAAATACAGTTAAAATAATAGATACAAAAAAGACCCTGTGACTTTGTTTCTGCCTGTTGGTTATTTTCCCTTCCTCATTAACCACAGCAGCTAAACAGGAACGAAAGCCAAAGCCACACTTCCTCTCTTCCACTCTAACAGGATTAGGTATCGGTTACAAAGGACACGCTGAATACAAAGCACCCATGAAAACAAAGCACCCAAAGCCGATTCCATTAAAATAACAACAACAAAGGTAATTAATTAGAATACCAATTAAAAATTATGAAGCAAGCTGTTATTAGATTACCAGCTCAAAGCAGACCACCATTTATAGCACATCTCTCCACTGAATAGCTTGGAATCCCAGGTAGCCTTATTTTTGGTTTCATAAGCATTGCTTTTTATTGGTAATATTCCCAATTTCTACTTTTTCATTGGATTCTGAAATGCCATTATTCTGCAGCACAGAAATGCCCCACGTCTACCAGTAATAACAAATAAGAACAAACTGTGCCTACGCGCCTGACTTTGGACCAACAGCTGTTTTTACCAGGAGGTTTTGCTGTGCTGCTGCTCTTGGGTTTTTTATTTATTTTTAGTGAAGATTTATATTCAGAGCATCCTGCATCTCTGTAGCACTGAAAATACAGATAAAACTGGACCGACAAACAATTCTTCATCCCCAAGCCCCTAGATCCAAAAGGTCACCTTTTCAGATACGAGCTGAAACCTCTCGTATCAGCGGAATGCACTTAGTTCATGTTCTCAGTTCCTTACAGGAGACGTGAATAGAAATGCTCAATGAGCCAGATCATGGCATTAGTGTACACGACCCTCTCTTTTGCTCCTCCACCCACTTGGCAGATGTAGGAATAATTTTCCTCCTGTTCCAGGCTAGTGGACAGCTCAGATACAGGAGAAGTAGGACAGCAGTGCATTTCCATGTTAACAATACGCTCAAGCAAACATCGCTCCATCTCCTCTCCACTCCCAGAAGACCACAAATACAAGGAGCCCCATTTCTGGAGACTGATCACAATATACACTCAAAGGAAGAAATTGCCAAGACCCTCTAATACCCCCTGTTAACCTCCCATTAATCCTAGCAATTTGCTGTGTTCTCAATAGCTCACTCCGCATTTGGGGTTCCCTACCCACCCACCGTGCACCAAACCACATGCAAAGAGGGACGCTACATCTTCAACGTGCAGATCAGATCAGCAGACACTTTGAAACGACAGTTTAATGCCTTCCTACACCATTTGAAACTGAATTTGCTAATTCCTTGGAAACACCCAAGATGGAAAAGTGACAGAAATGCATAAAGGCTTAATACTTTAGAAACATGCAGATGTGGTACTCAGGGACACGGTCAGTGGGCAATAGCGGTGGTAAGTGGACGGCTGGACTAGGTGACCTTGGAGGTCTTTTCCAACTTTAATGATTCTATGCAGGGTTGTATTGAGCAGATAAACAATAGTTATAGAATCATGGAATGGCTTGGGTTGGTCAATCAATACCGTCCTCATCCCCCTCAAACCACTACAGCTTTTTTTCACTATTTATCAAAGGAGGGAAGCAGCTGGAGTCTTCTTTTAGTCACTAAGGCAGCCACCAAACCAAATACTGTTTTAACACATTTTTAGATGATTACTTGTCTCTTTACACATAATCCTGGCCCCACGATAAACATGCTAACGTACACATTAAAACTGCACAGTGCAATTTTCTCATTACGTGCAGCAAACATAATTCATACAATGATTGGAGACTAACTATTAAAGCAAATTATTTATTTAATTCTAAATAGCACTGCTGTGAGTAAAAGGAGACCATACGCACTAAATAACCTGGGAACGTAATTACTATAAACACATCCTGTGGGACCTACTTCATCATCCTTTCATGACCCCAGGAACGATAATGTAAAGAAAATGGACTGTATGTTTTCCCACAGAAATAGAGCCAACCCATTCCTTTCCACTTTCTTTCACTTAATTCCATTGAGGAAAGTGCTCAAATTGCTCAAGATACTGCATAGTAATCCAGCAAAATGCCACCTTATCCTGCCTTATTTCTTACCGGATCTGATGGATAAAATCATTTGAATCTTTAAGGATGTATCTGGATGGGAGGAAGTGGTGGATGCATTAACGTGGTAGGAGCAGCTGCAGGCACACAGTACAGGTAAGTGATAATGGCAGCACCTTGTGTGTACAGAACAGGTTGGCAGCCAAAGGGAAACGCACACAGCGAGCATCAGAAAGAACAATTTGTTTCAGATGCGAATGTGAAAATCACAGAATATCAAACAATAGAATATCCCAGGCTGGATGGGATCCACAAGGATCATCCAGTCCAACTCCTGGCTCCACACAGGACTGCCCACATTTCAAACTGCATTTCCAAGAGGTTTGTTAAAATCTGGGCAGCGAGCCTTTCCATCACACAACAGTGTCAGTAATTTGCTTCTTCCTTGAGATCTGAGATGAGCAAACCTGACCTTGGAGAAAAAAAGTTTGTACAATTCCCTCAGCCTTTGAAAGGAGCAACTGCACTTCCAAATGTCAAACTGTAGAGAATTATGCAGTCTTACATCACCTGTTGGCTTTCTCTTTGGAAACACCATTTGTTGTGAGGCTGCCCTGCAGGTAAGGAATTAGTGCCATGTTCTCAGATGAGGCTCTAGCTGCGGTATAGCCCCAGAGCCATACTGGAAAAACCCCATTGCTGTGCTGGCTGACAAAGCCCTTCTATCCACCAGCTTTCTGTACAGCTCCTGTTGGTCTTCTACCTGGAATGACATTTTGCCAAGAGAATGAGCTGGAGAAATCACCACTGTGAACAAGCTGGGAGGAATGCATGATCCTCTTGGTGCACACAGACCATGAAAGCACACTCAATCAACTCATGTGGGTGCACAACACCCACCTTGGCACAAACACCTACAAATATCCTGGATTTTTGTTACATGCTCCTGCAGGCTTCCAAAGGAAACTCTGGGATCAAGCCGTGCTCTGTGCTGCTGTGCTCTGCAGCAATGCTGCTGCTGGCAGCATCGCAAATCTCCCAGTCTGATCCTGCAAGGCTTGCTGGTATTTTTATCTCCTTTCAGAGGGGGTACCAGGAAGCTGCTCACCACCTGGCAGTGATAGCAGCAGCTCTGCTTGTACAGGGAATGAGACAAAGGGAATTGAGTAGATTTTAGAACTCAAGGTCTAACAAGCAGCAGCTCCCCTTCGCATGAGCACTGTGATGCCTCACCTTGCAGCACTGCATGCGGCAGGCTGGTTCCTTCCATTCACTTGGTTATTTCCATTTATAAGATTAATTAAGGGCTGAAATTTGATTTTAATTTCAATTTCATGTTTTAATTTTCGAGAACTATTAGATTTCCCTCCCATTCAGAATATAAAATAAGATTCTTGATTAAAACAGGACCGCACGAATAAAAGACAAATACAGAATATCCAGGAAGCTGCTCTTACTCTTAAAATTATAAGACCGAAAAACTATTAAGTATTTGAGCAAAGCAAAAGTTCAAACAGAGGAGGAAGATTAGAAGGTAGATGAGTCTATATTCCCTAATCTAGCAACTAGCCAAGGAGATCTGCAATACAAGGACAGACAAAGGGGACTTAAATACTAAATATTTTGTAGGGAAGAGAATGGTGCACTAAGTAGAAAAGCTAGCTATACTGAAACCAAGCATTACTTTAAATGGTACCATGGGACAGTTCCAGCACAGGAAACCTAAATCTTTGCTCTGTATCTTGGTAGTCAGAACAAATCAGCTGTAAATAGACATGGATTTTGTCATCTCATCATAAAAAAACAATTCAGGTGGAGCAGCAAGCATAGGAGGGGCAGAGTGAGGCAAAGACCTGCAGCTGGGAATGCAGCTGCTTGGGGACCTCCATGAGAGACGCTCAGAGTAAGGCCAGAGAGAAAAGTTAAACTACACAGCACTGAACTGAGGACCTCAGGATGACTCCAGGAATGTCAGCTGTACACCTACATAAGGCAGCTCTGGCACCCCAAGGGAGGAAGAAGAAAATACAGGTGTGCAGATAAGAATTCTGTGTAGATT
Organism: Excalfactoria chinensis; assembly: GCF_039878825.1. NCBI lineage: Eukaryota > Metazoa > Chordata > Aves > Galliformes > Phasianidae > Excalfactoria > Excalfactoria chinensis. Next base: position 2,259,849 of record NC_092837.1, read on the forward strand.
TTAAATGATTAAGGTCCAATTGCTCGTGATGTTCCACTATTTTCAGGAACTGAGTTTATTTGCTCCATGCATCTGTTCATTCTCTGTAAAATGGAGTAAATAACATCTCCTTCTCCCTGGTGCTGCCTGTCTCACCTCGATGTCAGCACAAGCTCATGCCATACTGTCCAGCCATACGGTAGCTGCCCTGCTTGCTGCGCAGCAGATACATGGAATGAGGTAATGTCAGAAGACGTACAAATTTAAATACTAAAATTGGAAATTATTTTCTACCGCGGACGGAGCCTGTCTGTCAGCAACATTCCCCACTGGAGCCAGTCTGAAACAGCGTGTGTGTGTGTGCCTGGAAAATCTGCACCTGAACACAAGGCTACAGGAACAGCCTGCAAGATGTGATGGCTCACACACTTAGGTAGATGGACTCTCAATTCCTGGAGATGTAGCTGAGGTAAAAAACATGTAAATCTAACCTTTAAATGCCTCTGTTTTGGGGAGTGATGTTTTTCAAAGGTGCTTCAACCCAGCTCCTTAATGTGGATGTACAGAACCACTCACTAGTGCATAGTATATTGTATTTGGGTGCTTTAGATTCAACTTGCAGAACAGAATTTGAGGTTATTTTGGAAGATTTCAGTCTGGAAAAGTAAGACAGGCAGGAGAGAAGTCAAGGGAGAGGGTGTTATTTAATGAATTAGTGCCTGCAGCAGTTTTTGTTTCAATACAGAAGTAAAAAAAGCAAACTAGCACAGCTCATTGATGCAGAAGCGTATAGGTAAATGTCAGTGCAAATACAACACAAATCTCTCCTAATATGATTCGATGTGGGGGGAAAAGAATAGGCACTGTGGTTTCTGGTTTTTAACTTCATGCAGCTCTGTGATTTTGGGTTTGACCCAGGAAATTAAGAGAGAAGATAGCTGAGTCTAATAGAGTCACCACAGACAATGCAGGGATGCTGCCAAAACCATAATAGACACAGATCATTTAAAATTGGATAGGATCACTTAAGACCCAAGACAATACACGCCAAAGACAGCTCAACGTTTGCCAAGTAAACAAAATAATGATAGATGGAGCTTGTCAGCAGAACCCAGGTGGAAATGTGGTTTAAGGGGTGCGATGACAGCTCTGTCCAGAGAAGCAACTGTTCTCTTTAGAGGTTTGCTCTGTGACTGGCAGTTTCAGCACTGCATGGGGCAGGTAAAAGTGAGCAGCCACAGGAGGGAAGGAGCAGCAATGAGCACAATGCCACGGTGGGCACGCTGGCTGCTGAAGGACCGGAGGGTCTTGCAGGAGCTACCAGGGCACTGCCAGCACCATGGCTGCTTCTTTCCAAAATCACAGGTCCTACCAAAATTACTCAGAAAAGAAGAAGGAAGACTGAAGTCATCGTCACATCCTCCAGGAAATACCTCCAGAACGATAAAGCATCAAGAAGTACGGGATCTGAATTGAGCCAAGGGTACAGAACTCTCCTGATATTTGCCTTCTTCCTTTACACCTTTTCACTTGCAGAAGAGTCTCCTCACCTCACAGATGGGCATATCTTAACAGGGCTCGCCTCCACCTAAATTACTCCAGCAATTAATTTCACACCTAGGCAGCTTGGCCAAGTCACAGCCAGCAGTACTGAGAGTCACCTCTGGGCTTCTGTCCTTCACTGCTCCATTTGCAAATGTGTGTGGGGGTCATAGCCACCACAAACGCAGCTGCAGCTGGGAGGCCCCAGCTCAGAAGCAAGCACCGAACATGCCTCCCTTGTCCCAGGCGGACCACACTGGGTTCAAAACCTGCTATATCCTCCCTAAGCTCCTTTTATCCCCTTTCTAAATGACAGTGAGCAAAAGGCTCCTTCCACGAGCACAAATTTGTACAACTTGTCCCTTCAAACTTGGAACAGAAACAGCTCCTCAAGGAAGATCCTCTGAGTTAACTAAAAGACAACTTAAGGACGAGTGGATTAAACAGTATTACAATTCTAGATGGACAATTTCTTTTACAATTGAGTCAGTCTATTTAATTAAGCTTAATTCACTTCCAAGGAAAATATTTCATCTAGGACCAATGGCTGATATAGAAATGCAATTCTCCATCAAAGAACAAATATAATTACTCGATATAGGTGAAAAGAAAGAGGCAGTGTAACCACCTTTAATGATAACCGTTATTGAATCAAACCTGAAAGCTGGACAAACCTCAGTAAAATATAACATAATAAATATTTGAATTATATTATCTAGAGTCAGACTCTCAGGCACTGGGTTTGTTTCAGGTGTTTCGTATCAATATTTCCAATATTTGACAAGAATTTACTGTGCAATCCTTCTGCCCCTCATCCAGCTGATCCTTCCCTTCCAGGTAGCAGAACAGAGGGAAGGGAACCTCTCACCACGTTTCACAGCTGAAATTTCCATTTCTTACTCTATTCTGAACAGAGTGGGAAGAACAGGAAGAAAATCTGAATTTGTTGCAATCATCCTGTGCTCCAGCAGCAGCTTCCCTCAGGGTGGGATGCTGGCTGTGCTGATGGCAAAGCTCCCCTCAGCTTCAGCAGAGCCAGCATTTCAGCTGCTATATCCCACACTGGAAGCTCTGAACCACAGAGAATAAGCTGTGCTTATGAAACCAGAGTTACTGTTATTTGTTTGTAATGCTTATACCCCAATCACTTCTTCCATGTATGTTGATTCAAAGCCTGAAGTTTCTAATGAATGGCCTACTTCCTCTCTATGCTTACGTACATAAACATCAATCCTGTATTTTGCCACTCGAAGACTGCGTTTATTTTTCTGATAACATCAGCTTCGGTGTCTCGGTGAAATTAATAATCCCATAAAGAGAAAACAAAAATATTTTCCTGAAAATAACTTCCCCCTCTCGGTAGAATATTTAAATCAATTTGACGCTTCACCTAAAGTCAGACATTTCATCCTGTGACATATGGCCAAGCACCTCCAACGCAGCTGGGAGCACGCGTTCTCACATGACAAATCTGCATAACAGGCTTTGAAAGAGAGCAAACACGTCTAAATTGGGGAAATCACAGCTCCTGACCTGGAAGAAAGCACACGGTGCCATTAACTCAGTAACACCTACAGATATCCTTTACCCTTGGGGAGAAACCAAGAGACACCTGCAGGCTCCAGGGTATGGTGACCTCTCCTTTAAGTTCAAGAGCAAAGCAATTCCCATGCACAAAATCCAGACCAATCTCAATGAAAAGAGGGCACAAACCAGCTGGGCCAGTAAGAAATCTCTGTGTTTTGGGGTCTCTTTTCTAATTGGTATTTCCTAGTGAAAAGAAGATACATCCTTCAGTTCTCCCCCAGTCTGGCAATAAAACATGCCCATAACGCTTTTTTGCATTCACGTCTCACCTAAAGAGTTTGCAGTAAGAAACGAGCATCTCTTCAGCCTTCTAATTTAAGGTCACATTACATCCAATTTATAGACAAACTGAGGCACAGATAGACAACCAACAGTTAGACAAAGCATTGCTGTTGACAATGGTATTGTCAAAGGTATAACACACAACTACGTACAATTTAATTACCAAGGAGACATTCCTGGCTGACAGGGGGTGACGGCCATGGGGTGCTGGGCAGTGTCCCTCAGCACAGGGCTGCCTGCTGGGATGGTCAAGCCCTGCAGCACCAAAGGCCTTTCCTAGCACTTAGCTGTGCCTGCTTCACTTTAAACGCTGTTTAAAGGGATAATTGTTTGTTCTAGGGAAGGGATCACGTCTTCTGCCGCTGTGAGAGCCACAGGGGCAAGGCAAGGTGCACGGTTAAGATGTCCTTTAATTCTTGTAAACTGAATCCACATAAAGCCAAATCTAATAACCCTGCAATGAAAACCTGATCTTTCCCATTTTATTTCAAGTAGGAGTCTTGAAGATGAAAAGGCCAGTGCTCCCTCATTTCCTTCTAAGTTAAAAAAAAAAAACAAAAGGCAAGTATAAGCTTTGGCTTAGGGGGTTTCTATCTTTCCTTTTTTTTTTAGTCTAAACCTGCATAGAAACTCCTACTCTGAAAGCACAAATGCAGAATTAGAACATCTCTTTCAATCATAGCACTGAAATCATAAATATTTCCATACTTCAACTCTGTTCTTACCCACCCAGCTCTGCCTTAGTTTTCCTCTTGAGGTAGCTTCACTTCTGCTGCTAAAGTGACAGGCAGGGCTAAACCCAGAAAAACTGAGAGGTCCAGAAAAAAATCCCCTTTCTGAGCAGTAGAAATCCCATTGTCATGACAGGCTAAACACAGGGGAACACTCTACCACAGCTACACTGAAAAAACCCACACACACCCCCAAAATCCTCAAGGCAGTAAGAATTTGCCCCAACCAACCAAAGCAAAAGCAGAGTGAGGACGTTGGGGTTTGAGCTGCTGGCAGACTCTTTCATTTCAGGGCACTGTGCAATATGTAAGGGAGCCAGAATTTCACCCACAGGAGAATATTGAAAAGTTTTCGTTTTATTATTATGCCTGCCTGGATAGTGGTTTAAAATCCACACTGGGACTGCCTCAGCTTGTTAGCTGGCTTTAATAGTTGCATTAATAAATCCTATAAACTAATTGTGCAGTGACAAAGTTAATTACATTGAAATGAGATAGATAGCATATTTCTCTACAAATATGATAAAGAATTGATAAAGAGATGCACCCATGTCTGGGAGCCCAAACCCACCATCCAGTCAGCAACCCAAAACCAGCTGCAAGGCCTGCTTAAATTGGTGGCCATGGGGACAAGCAAACCACAGCAAGGTGAAAGTTTGTGAGGAAATATTAAACTGAATTATTTACGCAGCAAAATAACGAATGAAAACAGAGCACAGTGCTTTCCACATGGCCAACATTTTAACTTCCAGTCAGAGGTGGAAATCTGCTCTTAAATCTCTGCTTTTTGTTTTAATAGGCAAGGAAACAACTATATGACGCCAAGTAACAAGAACCATTTTTTTCCATTGGCCTTATAACCAGACTATGAAATCCCATCCAAGAGAGATGATGGGTTGTGTGTCAAGCAAAGAAACCCACTTTGGAGCTGAAGGCAACTTACTGGTCCCATCCTGCCCCACAGGTGCCATTTAGCTCCAGAATCACCCTCCTAGACCCCCTTCTCTGCCAAACAGCAATACCAAATACTCCTTCCAAGGGGACATTTTGAGTTACTTCTGGGCTCTGTTAGAAGGCACCAGATAAAGAAAGAGCAGCAAGCATCATCTCAGAGTAGCTCCATGGCACGGGGATGTTTTACCTCCCCTTTATCAAATCTTGCCCTAAATTTAATGGAGAAGCTAATCCTGGCAGAGCTATTGTCACCACCAAAGTCTCCTTCCAACTCATAGAAAAGGTGATGCTAATAACAAGGTCCTTTTGGGAAGCTGAGGTTCACACTGCTTTGGGTATTGGATGAATTGACTGCACTTCACTCAGCTCAACAGCACCAAGGAAGGGACATGGGCAACCTCAATGCTGCTGATCTGAGGGTGAAGTTGCAAACATCTGCTGCAAGTGGAGTGAGTCTCTTAACCAGGCACTCAGCATGGCAGGAACACCAAGTTTAAAAACAGAAACACAAAAAAACCTGAGCTGTCGGAAATAGAAACCTGAACTTAAGCTCTTAAATCCGTAATTCAGCTCATAAATAAGTAAATTTGAAGAGTGCTGAGTATCCAATTAGTAGGAGCTAGCAGGGGCTTAGCGCTTCAGAAAATCAGGTCTTCTGTTTAAGAGCCTGGATACAGGTTTAGGAAGCTGATCTTGGCTTCTACTGTCGAAAAATACGCTGTACTTGTACAGGTCTATTTGTAAAATAAACGCCAAAATTCAAGGTTTTGAAATCTGTGCTCCAGTGCTGACATAAACACACCCGAGAGGCAGATGGAGGAGCAACTGAAGCAATCACAGCACGGTCAGTACGGAGCCCTGCCAGTCTTGCAGGCAGTGACACCAGCAGCCATGGTATTTTGGCAGCACTATCCCCAGCACAACTCCCCCAAACACTGTTATCCAGGGCAGTTACCCATTAACCTTCCCTTTTTGGATACGTCAGAAAGAAAATTCAGTAAAAAGGAATTACAAAAATCACTCGGCTATTTGGGAGGTGACCATTTCCAAGCCCACATCACGGCAAATCAGGCTCAAGCTCAGTCATCTCACTGGACCACAAAGATAAATAGAGAAACCACAAAGATGCATGAAATGAAAATGCTGACAAGCCTTTACTCTGGCAGTATGAATGGGGTTGCTATAATGATAGAAAACTATCGATTACCAGCTAGTGCCTTGTTCAATTGATCAGGACCTGCAAATCTCAGATAACACTCCTGTCATTAGGAGAGGCATTGTGTTCTCCTGGCTGTGAGTGACTGCCATGCTATCAGCGCTTTGACTGTCTGACAGTACACGTGTTGGGGAGCTTTGCTATTGATTGGTAGATAAAAATGTTCTGGTATCTCCAGACCTGTCAGTGACATTCTTTGGACAGAAAACAGCATTGTAATTTAATGGTAGGTCATTTGCTAATTAAGTTAATTTGCAAAGAACTTTTTGGGGAAGAGCTGTTAGGCAGTGAAGTGAGATGGGTACCGTGGTAGGCTCACCCTGGAGAGGACAAGGAGCTCTGGTTTGTTAAGGCACAAGTGCCCACAAGAGCCTACCCAACAGGTGGCAAGATCACCAAGAGAGCAGCACCTTCAGCAGAGCTGCAGATTTCCAACCTCTAGGCAAAATTCACATTTATTTTATCAGTGTATGGAAACTGCTCTAAAATTTGGAATAATATGCAAGTGCTTCTCAAGAAGGGGCCTACAGCAGTAAGGTCAGAGCAGTACAGCCTCTACAAAGAAGCTGTATGGTGCTGTGCACTGCTGTGCACCTTCTTCTCAAGCCCTTCCTATGCCTGACCCCTTGTGGGACTTCACTGTTTGTACATCAGATGCTTCATCAAAAAGCATTATCAAATCTATGTCCCAAAGCCCATAAATCCAGTTATTTTCTCACTCAGGTTCTACTGCTTTTAATTAAAGCAACTCTCCTCAAAAGGCCACTGACCACATTAGCCTAATTACAATACTTGTTCACCTCCACCACCTAAGGATGATGAAATCGGGATTTATTCATCAGCAACACTTTATTCCAGTCCTTCAGAAGATGTTTGGCACATTAAGACCGCAGGCCCTCATGGGGTGCATTCAATCCAGCTGCAGCTCCACATGGAAGCAAGGCACCAGGTCAGTGCTGGCTGTGGAGTGTCCCAACAGCCGCCTCAATGCCCAGCAACAAAGCTGAGCGCTCCTTTCAAATCAATCTTTTTCATCACACAGTGATGATGTCACAGACTGGGCTTATTTTCATCGCTTTACAATAAGCATTGGCAAACAGCTGAGAGTTATACCCCTCTTTAGATTTTGTTTATTTTTAATTTAACCTCTAGTCACACAAACACCTTGAAATGTTGGGCTGCAGCTACTGCCTTGAGGCAGCAAGTTCTACCTACACAAGTAAATGACTCCAAACAAACTTGTATATCTGAGGAAACTCCATTCAAGATGTTAAACCAACCTGATCTTTTCATTCTACAGCAAGCAAACTCAAAGCCCCTACAAACAAGTCTCTAAAGCATGAAAACATGCAGCACCATTAGAGAACCAGAGAACTTGAGGTTTGAGATGAATAACCGGCATGCATAGATGACCTTTGTCAGGTTGCCAAAAATGTCTTTTCTGAAATACATACTTTCATGTTACAACACGGGCTTCTTGATGTCAAAAATGCACTTTATATACAATGAGATGTAAGAGCAGAGCACGCAGAGGAGGGCAATGCAAAGGACGCGTGGTGACCTGGGAGCAGACACATTGGGGGTACTGCATGTCCCTGGGTTTGGACGTGGCTCCCCAACACGGATCAAATGAACTATTTTTAAACTGTACATGCCAAAGTACACGTCCTTTGCCTGAATGGAAAGCAGAGAACCAAAGAGCTGTGATGAAGCCTGGCTTCATTAATGGCACAGAGCCCCTCTCTCCAGCCTTGAGCTATTTTCCTCATAGAGCAGAACATGCTCCCATTTCAGCAAAAGAAAATTTGGGTCATACACAGCAGCTCTTGTTATTCCATTTAAATTACAAGAATAGAAAGACAAACTGTACTTCCTGCAGACACGTTGCTTTTAGCCTTACCAGCTTATGGCATCTCGCGAGCACAGGTTTGTTTAGAGAAAACACAATATGGCCAGCGCATGGGGAGATGCAGCAACATACTCCAGTTCCTGCATTTGTTGATCATAACCCATGGAGACTTCTGATATCTCTGAGGAAATATGGTACGCTGGGGAAAGCAAAAATATTTCTGAGCAACACTTTATTCCTAAAGCCACATTCAGCACAGCTAATAGACCCCGTCTAGGATCTAAACATGTAATACAGCCTCTCCTACAAAAGATGACAGCAAATTGTTCAGATCATTTTATACTTCCATTCTGACCTGCTCCTTATTGTCACCACATCGTTTGGTTTTTACACTAATGCTGGTAAAGGCCTGGCGGGGTTTTGTGCCACAACAATCAGGCAATCTTCATCGGCTTTGTCTGAGGTATTGTTCTGGATGTGGGTTCATTATAATCAGCCTGATCCTGATTTAAAAAATAAATAAATGACCAGAAAAGAAACAAAAAAAAGACATCTCTACTGCTCACGGTATTTAATATCACCTTGGGGGAAGCCCTCATCATGAGGCTGCCAGCCTTACAATGAATGATATCAATAAATAGAAAATCACCGCAGGTTAAGATCCTGCCTTTCCCCTTTCTCCTTATCTCCTGCTCTCCTCCTCTCCAACATGGCAGCATTTAATATTTTATTGAAGCCTGATAATATTTGTCTTTTTTTTCCCCCCCTTTATTTGAGGTGAATTATTTCAGTTCCAATTATTCCCTTCTTCTGAAGAGGAATTGACCATAAATGGGTGACTTTTGGACTCAAGCTTTGTAAAAGTGTTTCCGAATCCCAAAGGATGTTTCAGATGGTAAAACAAAAGTGATGCTTCAAACAGAAAAGCCCTCAAATGCAAGAGGCCTCACCATCCATTATTTCAAAGTCTTGAACCTTTAAAGGCAAAAGGAGCATTTAATTCAGAAAGAAAAAAAAAAAACGCTCCCTGGGGTCTTTATTTTATTTTTAATATTGCTAAAGTGTCCTGCTACCTCTAGTAATAAGAAAACCCAGAACATAAAGGCAGTTAAAAACCCCCATTCTGTTAGCAAAACCCACAAAAAGAACCTTAACTGTAGGTTCCTGCTTTTCTTGTAAAACAGACGTTTCTTTCCAGCTTACCCCCCACCCCTTCACTTACATGACCTTTGCAAAGGTTTAAAACAAATTGCAAGGAATTGAGAGCTTAAAATACCACTTTGTTTCTCTGAAGTTCGGAATATTGACTAAAACCAAAGGTTATGTTCTTTTCCTTTCAGAGAATTTAGAAAGAATATTTAGCTGTTGTGTTTCTGCCAAATATTCGGGCCAAATTCAGTCCTAAATTTCTGCGTGGAAGGGATGCGCAGAGAAAGAAAAGATGTCAAAGTTTGTTTGATTTCACTTTCTTGGACTTCAGTAGAGTCGAACTGAAACCCAGAAGATGGATTACACACACAATGGTGGGTAACCAAAGCAGCATCTTCACTGGTCAGAAAGAGTACCAAAAGATTACCTCTTAGCTCCCATAAGCTATGAGAGCTGAGGACCCACAGAAAAGGGGAGACGTGGCACTGAGGGACACGATGGTGATGGGTTGGGGGTGGAGATCTGAGTGGTCTTTTCCAACCCTAACGATTCCATGAGGTAAGAAGCCCTTGCAAAAGATGGACAGCAGCAGACTGGGCAATGCTCTGCCTTCAGGTTGCGTTCTCTTCAAAGGGCTGTTACACATCTGCTCACTGACCTCAGTGCCAAGCAGGACCTCGGGAAAGGGAGGATTCATGGCCAGTGCTGGCACAGAAACATCACAAATTTGTTTCTGGCAAAACTGTGCTTGCGTTTGCAGCATGTACACATAAAGGAGACGATACGGAAAGAAACAAAAGGTTTGCTGTTTGCTTTTGGATACCTGAAACTGAGTGTGTTCCCTGTAAAAAGTCCTTTTGCATAAAGCCCTTCAGAGTTTAACCTGGTGTGCTCTGTGATATTCCGGCTGTCAAGCCAAATCTCCATCAACTTTTTCTTCTTTACTCTTGACCTGAGTTTCTCTTAGAACGCTGTTTTAAATTAGATCCCATGAGAAACATGACAGTAAATTCTTAGTTCTGTGATGGTTATAGAAGTTGCCATTGTTTTTCCATCATTATAGCGATGTTTGAGGCATTGAGAGAGAGGAACCATTTGTTACTCCTCTTTTCTGCTTTCCACTCACAAAAAGGAAACATAGGCAAAAATTTACTGGTGCCCTTGACAAATAGGGTGCCACTTTCTTTAGCAAGAATTAATTTATCCTATTAGCGCCAAGACATCATCACACATTTGAAATCTGACTCTGCACCGATTTTGTGCCATGGAGATATCACTTCTCCGTGTCAGAGGAAATAAGCAGTGCTCAGGATGTCCTTCAGAGATTATAACCTCCTGTGTAATAATTCTGAGGATGTCATTTGCCTGCGTCACGCAGGGAGAAAACAAGGGAGGAGCAAGCTTTTATTCCGTAATGCTGTCTGTCTGTCAGTCATTTATTTGTATTGGCTTCGTGCAGTTAGACACAAACGAGGCAACTTCAAGCTCCTATTGCTCAGGATCCACAAGCACTAAGGAAGAAATGAGAGTAGAAAAACCACAGGTCTGCAGCACTGAGAGCAGAATTTAGTCTCTAACATTTTCAGACACCTGAAGAAAAGTACTCGGAGATGCCCAGGGCTAATCCCAAACTTTTCTTTGTCCTCCAGACCCAACTCAAAACAATATAATTAAATTGAATTACTCTCCTTCTCAAACTGTTCTGAGCTGCAGGGCTCTACATGCGAGGAACCAGAAGTCCTTCCAGTGCTTTTTACCATTGCTGCCCACACTGTAGCCAAGTGCAGAATTCTGTGCAAACATATGGGGGTGTTTCTATGTGTTTCATGGAATCTGGCACAAAGGGAGAAACTTCCAGGTTCAGCAGCGCAAAGTCAGCCTTGACAAGGGATGGGGATGACTGACCTCCACTGAAGTTCCTTTGCCCATTTCTTCATCACCCATGACTCTTACTAATGGTCAGCACACAAACTGGGGTAAACTCACCCATGAATTGGGGTAAACTCACCCAGTTTGCAGATCTGTCACTTACTGGGACACGACTCCTGGGTTGGTAATTGTGCCAGTGAGGCATAATGTCACGAGCGTGATACTAATTTACTACTACACCATTTCCCAGCTATCCCAGCAAGAGACTGTTTACAGAACTGATAGAAATGCAAGTGCCCAAAGCAGTCTTTGGTTGACATCAACTGTGGCTACTGCGGGGGCTTGTCATCGCTGAACAGTAACAGTGCCTCTTTTAGCCTAAAAACACTCCACAGACAGACTCCAGCAAAAGCAGACCTCTCCAGTTTTACCACAAATAAACTCGCCGTTCTTCAGGCGCAGCAATTAGTGCATCTGGCCTTCAGGGCGATTTCTGTGTTGGCTTCATTCGTACTTATTACTGTATATTAAACATTCATCCGTAAGATGAAAAATGTACCTTTTCTTTAGCAGCTGAGATAAGCTCTTGTTTATTCTAACTATTTTGGGAAAGCTCTCCAGCATGCCCAAGAAAATCTTACAGCAATGCTCCGGATTTCCACACATCACAGGGCTTTGTACCTGCAGAGGCTTTGGGCACTAAAGCAAGGTTCAGAACAGCGCAGCCAGCAGGCATCAGGATATTCTGTCAGTAGCAAAGCACGCAGTGCTGCTTTTGATGCAAAACTTTTCCCTGTGGTTTTATCCACCCGTACTTCAGGCATTAGGGATTGTCTTTTCCAAAGACATCACGCTGGATACAACCAAATAAAGGATATACCTTACTCTCGAAGAGAAAAAGTGGCTTTGATCCTTTAAGCTGACCAATCCTGCCTGCAAAATAAATCTTCCAACATAGATGGGGCTTCACATGAAGCTCATGCAAAATCCACTCCCCACAGCTTGTGAGCAAGGTGAGGGTACCCTGCTGCTCATCATCTGAAAAGTGCTTCCATTAGAAAAGGGTCAGCGGTGCTTCACATCCACCTCCCATTTGCCTCTCAGAGATCACGATTTAAACGCAGCGTTGACCACTGACTAAAAACAATTTGAACAACACGGGAGTGGGAGTTCTCAGTACAAGTGAATGTAATGGCTTTGCCTCATCGTTATGCGAGAGCGTTTACGGGCAAAGACAACGGCACTAATAGATTCATTCATTCATTCAGAAACAACCCCAGACCTTCCAAGCATGCAATTAAAATCGCTGTCACTTTATATGGAGCAAAGAACTAGTGTTTTACTGTCTAGCCACCGAGGTGTGACACATCTTATTTGACTGATTATGGTACTGAAATCCACCAAACAATCAGAACTCATGAATATTTCTGTGACTATTGAATGGATATCTGAATTGAATTACGTACGCTGCAAGCAGAGACAAAGTCACCTGCTTAATAAGTGAAGGTACTTAATACCTGGCTGGGGGTAAGAGAAAAAGGGGAGCTTTAATCACAGAAACGTGAGACTGGTAAGAATCTGCAGGGTCACTTTGTGCCCTGAGAGGCAGAGACCACATTGCACGGCTCCAATGTCACCCTAAAAGCCATTTCTCTTTAATCCCGAGCAAGGGCTTCTGAGATCCATGCTGCTCTCACCATCATACCATCTTCTAGGTTAACATGTTCCTCCCTTGCAGTGTTTATCTCTCTGATATAGCTATATAAGGAAACCTTGCCCTTCAAAAACTTCCTTTTTCTAGGCCGAAGAAGCGAGGGGCTGTTTGCTTTTACTTTCTTCCTGTATAATACTTTCTCCCACATAATTATCAAACTCTAAATCTTGGTCTGCATTTTCCCCAACTTGAATCCATCTATTTAGACTATGAGGGACCAGTGCTGTATTCACTACTCTTACTGATGATTCCCACAAAACATTAATGCTTCTGTATAAATCAAGGAAATCTTAAGGTACATTTGTCTTTTTTTTCCCCACACAGACATACTCCTTCAGAGGCTCATCATCACTCTGTGACCAGAGAACACACCAGAGCTTTTCTTCTCATTAAACTTCTGTAGCTGACAAGCATCTGCCTTCTAGCATCGGTCTTCAGTGCACGTCTCCAAGCCCACAGTCAATCTCCTTTTTTCCATTCCTTTCCAGTTTCCCACACATCCCCAGGAAAGGCACACATGCCTGAAGCCCTTCCATACAACTGTTCTCCTGCAGAGGAGGGATGCCAGTGTCAGACAGGTTTCATCCCTCTGGCACAGAGGAGCTCCAGGCCCCTTTCAGAAGCTCCTCACTGTCAGATTGCCTCCTCAAGCTTACATTTCTGAAATAAAACGCTAACAAGAGATTTCATCTTTCTAATTATTCCATTTAATTCAGATGGTGTTATTCAAGTTGCTTGGCTAAAGCTTATTTTATCTGAGATATCTACAAAACTAGATGTAGGAAAGCAGTTCTCCCAATGGGCTCAAGGAGTGTTGGGTAAGAAATCCATGAGTGTTACATCAAGGAATAATTAAACTCCATCATCATCTATTACCCCTGTAAGATCTTCTGACATTACCTGCACAGTTTAATCTCCTCATCACAACACCATTCCTAATAATAAACGATATTTACAGTCATATTCCCATTTCCAATTATGTATATATACATCTCATATACAGTCATATTCCCATTAAGGAATATTGGTTAAGACCCTGTGCCAATTACCACGATCATTTATTGATAAAGACTGCGCTTCTGAATGGTATTTGCTGTCCAAAGAGCCAGATTACTTCCAGAGACAATAAGGTGCTTAATGACTCAAAGAGGCATTTTCAAAAAACCCACATGAATATAAAACTGATTAGGTGCTTCTGTGCCACTAAAATCAGTAGGAGGTAGAAGCCCAACCAACCTGCTTTTGCACTTCAGGAAAATTCATATGGCACCAACAAATAAATCTTGAAATTCCAGGTTGAAATACATTTTGGTACAGGTGAACTTTGGTAGGTAGCAGCATTTTAGAGGTTTTTCAACATGATATCCATTGATTCAGCTTCAAAAAATTGATGGATCTACTTGTGACTCATAGCCTTGACTTCTGTCCACCCACTTTTATGGCACAGTGCATTGGAACTGCAACCAGCAAAATCACAGCAGGCCCTGGATGGAGCCCCACAGGCTGCCCCCATCAGCCACCCCAGTTCTATCCTCCAGCAGCTCATCCCTCCACCTTGTTCATACCCCAGTGCCAAGCACATACAGAGCCTCTATGCCAAAACTAACTCTCATAAGCCTCATAGAACAAAGGGGTTTTGTTTGCAGGTTGGATCACATTAATGTCCAGGCAAAGCTATGGAAGAGTTGCCACAAAACCAGAGAGGAAAAAACGCCAGATGCACACTCATAGGCACACAAAAACATCTTGCATTGAGTCCTATTCTTCAGAATGTATAAGATGCTTACCGGATTAAACAGAAGGAACACATCGCCACTGACAGCTTTTCCTAAATATTGTGAGTAAATTTATTGGGTTCAACTCAGGCGAATGTTTTTCAATGCAGAAAGGGAACAGAGGAACAAAGTGTGATCTGTTCTTGGAGCAGTGCAGCAAAGCAACAATTTAGCCTGAAAATGCATCTTTCTCTCAATAAAAGAACACACCAAACAGAAGCCTGCAAGCTAAAAGATGAGGATTTTTCCAGGGTGGAAAGGGAAGCCTTAAGGGGAAGATGGTTTTGGCAGCAAGAAGTGAGCTTATTTTGTGCTTACCTGCATACAACTGTGATAGTTTACACATGTGCATCATTATATACATACACTGGATATGTACACTAGGACACCACTTTCCCAACATTTCTAGTACAGATCATGGATGCAAAGACCCTTGCTCTCCATCTTCTGCACAGCTGATTACATGGAAAGAAGAGAACCATGCCCTGACATGAAGCAGGAGGAACATCTGGACTGCACACAGCAGCCTGACTTGAAGGCAGTCTTGCTTTTGCCAAGAATACAAAGGAAATGTCTTTGTATCAGGGAAAAAAACAACAAAGGAGATCTCAGGAAAATACATGCCCAGCATATTGAGCATATGCACATTATATAACACCCAGTTCAAATATTGTTTTCACTTCCTTTTTCTTCACAGAAACAAAACAATAGTATGTGGTAAAAAGGAAGAGCAAGAGCCCAGCTTAGATAGCAGACAACACAGCTTGCTGGAGATGCTGACAATTATAAAATACAACTTCCCTGCAAAGTCCTAATCTACAAAACAAGAAGGTCCCCACCTGCTTCAGTGCTTGGTCTGACCATACCACCAAGGACCTGGAAATATTCCCAAGGTTGGGTATCAGTTTGGTTAATCTACATTACAGAGTCTGTCTGACGTATCTCCTATGATATATTTTAGAATCATGTACAGTTTTCAGAAGACAGGGCTGAAGCTTGAGCCCTTTCTCTAGGTCTTACATCCTGCACACCATCACTCTGGTCAGGGTGCCACATCCTCATGTACATGAGCATCCACAACTAAAGGATCTGCCTCTCATCTATGGGATACCACGGAGTATCACCAAGGTGACACTGGACTGCCGACTCCTTCAAGACAAAACGGATGTAAGATCTCTCCACACACAGTACTATGACCTTTTCCCTCCACGATGCAGGACAGAAGCCAAGCACAGCTCATCTAACAGAAGATTTACAGAAAAGTGGAAAACTGCAGTGGCACAATAGCAGCCATAGCCATTCCCCAACACGTACAGTAAACCTTCCCTGTTCTTGCAGCATTTATGTGCACTTAAGCACGTGGGTCAGGGAACTTAGCAGCAGCTGAAAAGCCCCTTAGCATCACCGCATCATTTATGAGTGCAACTGAGAATATTAGTTCATTAGCACAGGTCCTTCACATGAGACAAAGGCTGCGCTGCCTGTCAAAGCCAATCAGTCAGTACATGTCTGCAGGGAAAACAATCTCTGGGTAAACAGATCTAAAAGTTTCCATGTGGTGGAGTCTTCTAAGCTTTCAGCTCTGGGGAACACACAGAGACTGAGACTACCTGAACAATACTGCTCTACCACTAATGTCCTGCAAGCCTCAAGAGATGTTTGCAAGGTGACTTACATATTATCCAATTTCTATTTGCACCAAACAAGGCCAATTTTAAAGCCAAGCCATAAATACTCTCCCAACTACTTTTTGTCATTTACCCGAGTAGCCCCAGATGTAAATACCTGAAGTGCTTTTTGCTGTAGAAGATGAAGCCTTTTACGTGGGCAAATCTCAGCTCATTGGCAGCAACATAACTGGAAACTAATGCCTCAGTGCTGCAACACAGATGTAGCTAGTTTCTGTGAAGACATGTTGATATATTCATGGTTGGATTTACTTATAAATGAAAGCTATTGGGTTGGGGACATTACTTTATGGTCTATTTTGCACTGACCATAAAGGCTTTCTAATAGATGTCTGGAGCTGCTGGGTATTACTGTGGTATAAAGAATAAATATTAATATATCATTTTAAATGTAAACAGAGTCATTCCACATTGAAGTACCTTTTCAAGTGTGTTTGAGATGCAGCTCTATTATAGTTCACACTCGAGTAACCTACCCTTGAGGTAACAAAGACATAGATATGAGCTGTGACATTTAAATTAGCAACAAACATCAAACACAAATGAAAAAGCCCTCATCTTTGGTTGTTGATGGAAGCTGATCACCCAGCAGCACTCGCACAAGGCTTTACATTCTAGGTAAACTTTTGTGATTTAGCATAGAAACCCCATGTTAAAGCACTACCGTAATTAACATTTTAATACCTGTTCTTCACATTGCTTTCCATAGCCCTGCTTCTCATGCTGCTTGAATGCTCATCATAGATAAAAGTTGCCCCACGTGGGCTAAGCTCCATTCCACCCCATGCAGAGCAGGCTACAGAAGCATGCTCCATTATAGGGCTGGAATAGAACTTTCCAGATCCTTTGTACATATGCTACAAATGTTTTCTTATGGTAATGTTATGTGCAACTGGCTCTCTACCCACAAGGTTTGTTGCTGCCGTAAATGAAAGCTGAATGGGTTTGACACGACTTCTTTTTAATTATTTTTCTTCTTGTTATCTCCTACATGCTTACAAATATGCTGTTCAATTGCTGCACTGCAGGCAGTGAGAGTCAACACAGTTAAATAAAATTTAACAACAGCAGAGATAATTGAACAACATATAGATACATTACAAATATAACCGTATACAAACTGCGGCATAGATATGCATATGCACTCATACACCCACTACGTGAGTATAAGCTTAAAAAGCTTAATAAAGAGGCCTCCTCCTGTCCTGTCTGGTATTTGTGGTATTTAATTTAATTTAATATACAGATTATGTCAGCCTGGGCCAGCTGGAAACATCTGAGCTCTGGAATGGTGTGCTCCAGCCTCCTTCTGCCAGCTCAGCGCATTTAACATGCTGAAAGTCTTGTAACTCAGGCAGGAAACTCAACGGGAGCTGAGAGCAGACCCCTCCTGCTCTCTTCTTTACTTTGACAAACAGATCTAAACCAAAACGCCCAGCTGAACTCCCCATTGGTGCCAAAACAACATTGTGAGCTTTATGACTGGGACCAGAAAGAAGACACAGAAGCTTTTCTGCAGAGCCCACAGATGTGGCACTCCAGCCCAGCGCCCAAAGGTGCCACAGTGACTTGGAAGCCAACATGACCTCCCTCCCAAGAGCCAGCTTTCACACAGATGGATAATCAGGAGAGGAACAAGGCAGGCGTGTCCTTTTATTTTTACAGCAACCCAAATTTGCTCATCACTGACCCAAAAGACTGCTCTGCAGGGCAGTCACAGCCAATTAAACATGAAATAGGTGAAACAGGTGAACTGGGAGACATCAGGACACATTTCCTTACCAGGTCAGCATCCTGTTTCTTTAGCAGAGCACTCAAAATGCCCAGGAAGCCTTAAAAGTGCTTGGCATGGGTGGTGACAGTCAACCCTTAACCACCAGCCTCAGCGTCTCACTGCCATAACCAACATGAGCACGAGCAAAGTTTCCACTGCATTAATCAGGAATATTTTTCCTGCTCGTATCAGTTTGCAAGTTTTCTTTCAGCTGCTCTTCCTATGCATCATTTTAAAACTCCTGCTTAGGGATGCACACAACTTATCACTGTCAGCTGCGCGCACTTACAGCAGCTCTGACATTTCCATAGATTAAAAAAAATAATAATAATAAAAAAAGAAAAAGAATTGAGTTAGGACAAAATTTGGCAGCTTCACTAATAAGTAATATTGTTTTCCTGTGGAAAGGCCCAATGCTAATCAACCCATAGAGATGTCATGATTTTTGCAGCCATTTGTCCTAGGCAGAAGCAGTCTTTTCCTGAAAGTGAAATGCTTTCAGCTTCACGGGGAGAGTAAAGTGGCTTTTCAAGCTTCACTCCCTTCCTCTCAGACCGTTTGCATTTTAGCTATACAGTTCTAACCGGGAGCAAAACTTTATATGAAATAACAAGGAACAGTTTCATAAAGGTCAATTTCTGACCCAGAAGAGACTCTGCTCCCGTCTGCCGCGTTCCACTCAAACCTGGCCCAGAAGTGGTGGTGTCCACTTCCTTGCACTACAGGGTTTTGTTCCTGGGATCTGGAGCTGACACAAGGAATTTGTATCAGAAGATCACTGGATAAAAGAAGCCATGTGAAGCCTACTAAAGGGTATTGTCAGCAGGACACAGCGCTTCCTGAGAGCCTGGACTTATCTTTATAGCAAATGTTGTCTGTGAGATTGATAAACATGCGACAGGCTGGGAGGGGGAGAGAGGACAAAGTCATTGCGATGAAAAACTGGGTCTGGCAACAATAAAAAAAAACCTATAAAATAGTTAAAAACCTAATAGCTCACTAGAGCTTTTTGCCAGAGCAAGTCCTCTATGGCAAATAGCTCTCCAAAGGCATTAGAAAATGAAAGGAGTTTTAATGCACCCCTACATTTCTTTCTCTTTCTGGTTTTACAAGGGGTGATGTGGCAATCTAATTATATTGTGTTGTGAACTGGTATTATGTCCTGCAAGCAAAGGTAAGGAGATTTTTATAGCTCCATTATGCAATTGTTGCTACTTCTTAGCCTTGTTTCAGCTTTGGTGCAATAATTCTGTATTGTAGCCTACATTAATTTCTTTTCTCTTTCTTAACTATTCATTGTTTCACAGTAATAAAAGAGGCTGTGAAAACAAAAGCACATTACCCAGTGTGAGAACAAGGCCATTCCTCCTCATCTCACCTTCTCGAATAGTATGTAAACCCCAGGGGAATCTAAAAGCAAGGTGGCAGGGACACCTGGGGGATATTTTCTCCCCATTGGAATGTTAAAAGCAACAACAACAACAGGTGAAAATAAATAAATGAATAGATCTCCACCAGATCTGGGTATGCCAAAGGCCCAGGGAACTTCCCAGCCAAACACCCACAGATGAAGCAGGACACCACTCAAATCCTATTCTTTTCATGCAAAACCCTCACCTTTTGTCCTTTTCAATTACGTATGGTCATGTATCTACAATAGCTTCTGCTGTCACTATGATTTAAAGATAAGGTCTGTTTTAAAAGATCATTTGTTTCCAATGCTGACACAGCTAGTCCAGCCAAGATAAATAAACGCCCAGCCTGGAGACCCCTCTGGATTTCTTTCCTCCTTCCCCAGAGCTCATCACCTGAATCTCTTGCTAATCATCTCAATGCTATTCAGAGGGTAGCTCCTACATAACTTTTAGCTTAGCATAAAAAACTTGCTAATTATTATTCATTTGACTTGGCAGGCATTACACACCGGAGTGACCTCTGTTTCTTTGCTAATTACAAATAGTTTTGCCTATTGGATAAATTGAAGTGAATTAGTTTGCCTTTAAGCTCAGAGACTCTCCGTTTCAAAAAACAAAATCAGAAGACACAAAAAACCCTGCCAAAACAGCTGACTTCCGAGCACACAGCACCAGTGACGTGTCGATAGAGTAGCGAGGGCAGAACTTCTTAAAAAGGCAAAAGCAAAAGACATTTTATTTTCCCAAGCTCTCAGCCCCACACGTTGGCTGTGGAGCAGAAGGAGCCTGGAGGTCTGGTCCCTGCCCAGCAAGGCAGCCCATTAGCTGCAGCTGTCGGAGACATCTGCCCAACCTGATTACCATCAAAGCAGAGCCGAAGCAGCGGTACCGTCAGCCCGCTCACTGCACCGTCAGCCCGCTCACTGCACCCTTCCTTCCACGCCCAGCTGCTGCCAAGCCATGGGGCTCTGCTATGCTATGCTTGATACAAAGCTTAGGAATGGCTCTATACTTAAGTGGGGTCATGCCTGGGTGAAATCTAGATGCAAGCTTGATGGTATCATCAAGACTTAAAGAAGCGATATCTATTTCTCCTAGGAAACATCAGCCAAAATTTCTTTCTGGTGCAAGTTAGGCAACTGCGCCCAGTAAGATAAGCACTCATCATAAAAAATACATACGGTGTAAAAGGTCAGGTTTCATTTTGGTCTGTGATTCATTTTAAGCCTCTGGAGAGGCTGTCCTATGTGAAAACTTTACAGAGAAAATTGCAGGAAGCTGCAGAAAAGGGAAGGAGCTGAGCATCGATTTATCTGTAGGATTCTATTATAGGCAGAAAGAAAGGCCTTTTATTTACAAATAACGACAAAAGATTTGCTGTAATAGGTTACACCACTGCCTCCTGAAGACCTGATGAAAGCTCCAGCAATGCGGGGTCCAGCCACAGATGCTGGATGAAACGATGGAAGCACCACCAGCTTTCAGCCTTTG
This sequence comes from Excalfactoria chinensis, assembly GCF_039878825.1. Taxonomy (NCBI): domain Eukaryota; kingdom Metazoa; phylum Chordata; class Aves; order Galliformes; family Phasianidae; genus Excalfactoria; species Excalfactoria chinensis. Next base: position 2,280,864 of record NC_092837.1, read on the forward strand.
CCTGCAGCTCTTCCCTGGGGCACAAGGAAGCTTCCTTCAGCCCAGATCTGGGCCTGATCTCAGTTTCTTGCTTTGTTTGCTTTTAATTACTAACACAGCTTAATGAAAGCCAAAGCTGATGATGGACACATCTGCCTGCTGCAGGTACTGCAAGCCACATCCAAGGTCAGTCCCCACCTCAGGGAGATGCCATTGATTCACTACAGCCAACATCACAGGCCAAGGTCAACATGCATTGGAAGCATTGGTGCTCATCTCCATAGGGTGTCCTGCCCTTCCTCTTTGATGACCTCTAACCCTGGTCAGTGCTGGCAGAAGTGCTCCATATTCCCAAGTTCCCCCCCACGGTGTCATTCATTATCATCAATCCTTCAGGGTTTCCTGAAAGCCCAGAGTGTTTACTTACAGCAGTGACACTTCCTTCATCTCACAGAGCAAACAGTTGGACACAAATTGTCAAGAAAAGTGGTGAAAGGCAGAAGAGATACAACAAAACTACGTAATGATTGGTGGTAATATCTCCAATTGCGTTCTACAGCAATTTGTAGGCAGCAGAAAGTTATTTCTGGCCAAAAAGGTAAGAGCTGCAGAACTTGGTTGCAAGCATTACATTTCTTTTCATGTACACTTAATGCATCTTTCATTCATAAAAATGCCTTTTTCTTCCTAACATTTGTCATCCTCAAAGAATACAAAATTAATCTAAAATACAATAAAGCAGAGCAGCTATAGATGCCTGTTTACTATGCTGGGCAAATTTTTGCATAATGCTGTACTGCACATAAAGCAAACCCTGACTGCCAAAGGAATCCGTTCAGCTATCGCACAAGGACAGAGCGGCGGCGGATGAACCCTAATAATCAGAAATCCCAGCCTTCTTTTAAAAGTCAACTAAAACCAGGGACTGCAGATTTTAACGCGCGAGACATCAGAGCCAAAAGACACCACAAATATTAGAAACGCTGCAAGAAGTAATACTGAAAAAAAGGCCCGCGTTTCAGCCAGTCGTAAGGAGCCTTGAGAAACAAAGGGGACACCCCACGTGTCCCCAAGGACCTGTCATCAATCCCAGCTTTGCACACAGCCGAGTCTATCAGAAGACAAAGATCCTCCAAAATGTATTTGTTCTGCGCATTTAATATTAATCAAAGAGCATTATGTATGTCATACATCACTTGACTGTCCTAGCTGCAGGGAAAGAAATGCTGCCTTGATAGAAGCGAGGCAAAACAACATAATTAAATCTGATAATGAAACTAAAAATAAAATTAACAATAATAATTTAAAAAAATGCATGAATTACATGAAGGGTTTTTGATGCCAGCGCTTATTTTGCATTGGCACAGGAGGAGTTAGGTTATTTTATGGGATGCTACCACCGACACATCAGGACCTACCCCACGTGGTAATTCTTGAACTGTTCTTCTCTATTTAATTTGGTAGAAGCTGTGGACCAGAGTGCTCTGGTATCCCATGCACAGCCAAGGGAAAGGGCTTGGAGTTACCAAGCCTGCCTTGGGCACCCAGTGCCCTGCAGGCTGCAGCATGCATCGCTCAGCCCCTGGGGCTCCTTCAGAGCAGACATCCCAAAGACAAGCAAGGAAAATGGAATGCAACAAGTACTGAGAACACTGCCACTACAACTCAGGGCAAGCTGTTCTAATTCTATGTTATGAGCTTATTAGTCAGCTTTACATACACTATGTTTGTAGAACATTCAAGAATGCTAAAGCTAAATGAAAATAATAGTTGCCTATCACTGTAAACATATTTTTGGACAGGGCAGCAGCTGGAAGCAGAGTGAAATGTAGATGCTCCCGTAGAGGGATATCACTCATTGAACAGAGCCCCTCCAACATTCACATTAGCAAACATTCCACGCATGAACTCCCACAGCAATAACTCCCACACTGTCTCTAGAGTTTCTGAGACAAGCTACCACAACAAAACCTCCAAACAAAGTCTCCAAGAGGATCCACGTCTGTTCCCTTCAGGGCTTTGGGTCCTGCAGCAGCCACTGCACAGAGGGAGCCAAGCACTGACTTCACACTGCTGAGAGCTGACTGCTCCCTAAATAAAGTATGTGTATGCATCTGTGTTATAGTACAGCAAGGTCTGAGATCAAGCTAAAGGAAGCTTACTATTCTGGGTGTTTTTTGTTTTTTCTCAGTATCCAAACTTAATTTGAGATTGACTGAATCCAGACTTTTCTGGGGCTCATACTGTAACACAAGGTATTAAGCAGCATCAACACAAGGAAAACACTCAGCATGCCAAGCTGAACACTTCTTGCGTCATTTTTGCAAATGTTTATCCTACAGAAGTCCTCATGGCAGTTGTTTTTAGCCTACACAAAGGGCTGCACTGGGCTTACTTTATTTACTTAAGTAGCACTTTGGAGACCTTTTAACATCTGGGGATTTGGGGCTTTTTTGTTGCTTTATTGTTGCTTTATTTTTCTGAGTCCGCTCATCTGGTGACCTCTCATTATTGCCACAGAGGCACAGCATCTCATTTCTGTCTCATTGAGAAGACTGAGATGGCCTCACAAAGCCACACTGCCGTAATTGCACTCCACCTGGCACTGCTTTATAGCAGGGTTTGTGCTCCTCTATATACCACGCATAGCATGCAGAGCTTCCTGGGCAAGGCCAACGTAACTCACTCTGAGAAGCAGCAGGAAGGTGTTTAAGAGTTCCTATAACCTGAAAATCCTTACGGGACCCAGCAGGATATCTTTCATTTTCCCAGCATCCTTAAGGTTTATTGTTAGATTTATTCCTTTATTATTATTGATCACGTAAGGTCTGAAGACTGAGCTAAGGAGTAGAAATCTTTTCTTTTTTTAATCTTGTGTCAGTGCTATTGATTTTCAAAAACAAAAAGGGTGCTGGAGCCTGAATTCTAAGAAAAAAAAGAAAAAAAATGGGAGTGAAAGCCACGGTGCTCATTCACCTGGGTAACACCTGAGCCATAACTCTGTTACACAACTCCACCTATTTCCAGTCTGTTTGGGACCCTGGTTTCATTTCCTCACACTCCCGCTTGGTTAAACACCACCTAGTGCCATGACCAAGAATCACATCATCTGTTACCAAGAAAGATTAAAAATAATAATAATAAATTAAAAAAAAAAAAAAAAAGAGATTTTTACACATCAACATCGTAGTACTTTGAAAACTGCAGAAGGAAACAGAACAAAATTTCTCTGAGAGCATCTTTTGCCAAAACCATCCTGCAGGAGCTGCCCTCCGTGCCCTGCAGAACCAGCTGGGACAGCCCCCATGTCCCCGCAGCCCCCATCACTGCAGCACAGGCTGCTACCCCGTTTTCAGATAGATTTTAAGTCAGCACCTCTCACTTCTGGCCAAGCTTTTTCCTTTAGATGTGACAGGCTGAAAGAGCTGGGGCTGTGCAGCATGGAGAAGGCTGCAAGGTGACCCAAAAGCAGCCTATCAGTATCTAAAAGAGACCTGCAGGAAAGAAGAGGACAGACTCTTTGGCATGGTCTGTGATGACAGAACAAGGGCAAACAGCTTCAAGCTCAAAGCAGGGAGATTTACGTTAGATATAAGGAGAAAGTCTTTTACAGTTAGGGTGGTGAGGCACTGGCACAGGACGCCCAGTGATGTGGTGGATGCTCCATCCCTGGAGAGCCATCAAGGCCAGGCTGGAGCAGGCCCTGGGCAGCCTGATCTAGCTGTGCTGTCCCTGTGCGTTGCAGGGAGATGCATTAGATGGCCTTCAGATGTCCCTTCCAACTCTAAGGATTCCATGACTTTTTCCCAACACTGTATTACCCAACAGCATCGATGGATCTTGTTTTGGGGTAGATACACGACACTAAAACACAGGAGAAAGAACGAAGTTCTTTCTGTCTCCTCATTATGGAGAGGAATATGATGCAGCATGTTTAAAACCCAGCTTGCTCCTCAACAATTACAACCTTTTAATGTTCTTCCAGCTTAGTTCTAGAGATAAATCACAATTACTAACATTCAATTGCCAGTGCTGTAAAAGAACAGGGACATTTCTCTCACTCAGGATGAACACAAGAGCTACCATGTGCTCCTTGCCATAAAGGATCTTTCAGTGTCTCATTCCACCACAGGCATGGAGTCCAGTTCCCATGTAGGGGAATAGGATCTGTGGGGCTCTTTGCAGCAGTTGCCCTGTATCCATGAGAGTCACACCGTGCTCCTGCCCAAACTCTAGAGACAGCAGTACCCAGGCTCTGCACACACATCATCTCAGCAGCTCAGGTTGTCTCCTGTTCGCAGCATTTCAGCTATTTCCTCCCTGGAGAGCAGCAGAGAATTCCTGCACACCTGTACTACACCAGTGCATGTGCCTTGCAGCTGAGTATCCATCAACAAGAGTGAGCAACCATCACCAACTGGCATCAATCAGTACAGCTTCACCGCTTCACTCTACTTCACTATAGATGAGAACGTGGCCATACTGACTGTTCAATGAAGGTATGTGGGATGCATTTGTAAAGCACGTGAGAGCACACGGTGCTTCATCTGGGGTCAGCCAGATGCTGCAGCAGTTACAGCATTCATTAAGTCACTGAACATTAATGACAAATTAACACAACCTTCAAATGAGAACCAAACTGTCACCTGCAAACTTTTAACGAATTTGGCTGTATTTGTCCCCAAGCCAGAAGAAATCTAACAGACTATATACATATTGTATTTAATTTACTGTTTCCAGCCATTTTTCTTCCTAACAGCAAGGTTCCCATTTATTTCACTTTTAACACTGCTCAGTCACATCTGTTCCTGATATTCAAATAGAAAATCAGTTAAACACGACAGATTATTTTCACATACACTTAAAATCATTAAGCAAACACCTTTTCCAGCTTTAGACAGTCTTAAAGCACAGGAGAGGGAGGGAATAAATGGAGAAAGAGAAAGCTGTTTCTCTTTTTGGAGAAGTCATGAATCAAATTTGGTCAGAACTCCTGTTTTTGCTCCCATCAATCACTTTAAAATACTCATACTGGGTTTCTAACCTGCAGTTGTGTTACTCAATAAAAAGCAGACAACCGGCTGCTGGGAGAGAAGGGGACATTTTAATATCTGATGTGTATGTGTGCATGCCTGTGTGTTTCTGTTTTCCTTGGAACAAATGCCATTATAATTCCTTCAAGGAATCAATAACGTCCATCGGCAGAGCACCGCGCTGCTTGAGATGCAGATTGCATAGGGAGAAAGAAAATTTATTGCATTGTAAACGTAGGCAGAAGGTTGTAGGTAAGCTGTAATTAAAGTTTTGCTGATAATAAAAAAAAATAATAAAAATTGGGGGAAATAAGCCGACTGTGTTGTCAATAAATGTTAGTGCTGCTGCACAATCGCACCATTTTGCAGAGGAATCTGCAGCACTGAGCTCTTTTTCTGCACAATTAGCCTAAGGAAATGTGGTTCACATTTCAACCCCTCCCCCACCCCAAACGCCAGCATCCCACCTGCCCTTTGTCAACACTGAACATCTCCAGAGCCCTTGGAAACATCACATCCCAGCCTTTAAATCCTATTCCAGTTCTTTAGAAAGCATACCGCACTGTTATCATTCTCAGCACCTGTGTTTATGTAGAAAGCTAATAGAAAGACCGGCATCATTACACCATGAGCGCATTCTTTACTCTTGCCTGCAACAGAACTGCCAGCGCACAAAGTGGTGGTTGACAAGATATTCAACAGAGAGCCAACAAAGTGGCCCAGAAGGGCACATTTTGTTGCTATCCCCACATCCTTGCCCACCACATGCACCTCCTCTCCATCCACTCCAAAGCTTTGCAGATCAGACAACAACATAAAGATAAGAGGTGAAAACCCAACATGTTACCCATTTACTTTCTCTTCCACATCCTTTCATGATTTCTGCCCTTGTCCCCAGATTGGGATTGCTCACTGCTAATTATCCAATAAAAATTGTGTTGAAGTTTTAAATCTATCCCCCGTTAGCCCAATGTCTTTAATAATAAAAGAGATCTCGCACAAGGGATGAGTACTGTATCTCATTTTGCCACTCTTACAAGTCTCCTGTCACTCCACATTTACTAATACTGCCGTTAATGTATCGTTCCCAGTTAGCCACTAAAACAGTCCAGTTATTCCTATTAATTCACCATTAAAGCGTAGACTTGCAATGCAATAAGAAAGGCTTTGTTGCTTTTGGGGTTTATTGGCAGCATCCATTTGCCCAAGATGCTTTCCCCAGTTTCCTAACACTGGAGTCAAAACCGTGTCAGTATGGAGCTAAGGAAAGACAAGCATTCTCTGGCTACACATGGATGCCACCAGCTTCTCCCCACGTAACCAGCAGTGACCAAAGGCTCAGGCAAGCCTCCATCTCACTTGGTTAAGGGTGAGCAGATGCTGCAAGAACCTCCTTCAAAAAGAACACCTACCTGCTGGCTAAAGTTCAGAACAGCTCACTTTGGGAAAGACAGGAAGATTCCCAACAGCAGGATTAACCTGTGGTCCTAAGAGGACCGCTGTTCAAGTCACAGAATCACAGGCACACAATTTAGCTCAGAAATCAGTAACCTAGAACTAATTTATGGACTTCCATTGTGGAAGACCTTTTTGTTCCAAATATCATTTGCGGCGATCACACACACAAGGTATTCGAGTCTGAAAAACCCACTGAAAGCCCACAGCATCCACAATGGAAACACAGAGATTGGGGTCCCGCACTGCAACAGAAAGAATTGAACAAAAAAGGATAGCTAAGCACATTGGGTCCGAATTCTAGGTTTCGTTGTTTGTTGTAAAAAGCTAAATAATTTTATGACTTATGATTCTGAATTCTGATTAATAAGAAGCCATTGTGGCTGTACAACACTGTCCTCTATTGGAAACAGCTTACCAGGCCTCCCAAAGCAGTGCCTGACATTCTCTGCTGAGCTCATAGGAGGGGGACCGGTTATTTCTTTCTTTATTTCCAGCTTAATGTCTCCTGTGGTTTATCTCTGAGGTTGTCTTCCTGAGTTTCCTCAGCACTATGCATCGCCCACGAGTTGTTCCAAAATATCATTCTGCTTTGACTTTGCCTTGTGTTTACTCAGTACCTGTAGCAGTAAAAAGGCTTTGCACAAGAGAGTCATTGAATTAATACAAGCAGATTTATTGTGCAGGCTTTATAATCTTTCTTGCACACTGAGCTCAAAAACTCTAATGCATATATTAAGAGAAAGGATCTTGACAGAAACACTGCAGGTGCCCCATAAATATCCCAGTGCCTCTGTAGAAGGGGAACCCAATGACCTTCTGGAAGGAGTATGCTTTCAGCTCCATGTGTTTGCAGTGACAGGACCCAGGGCACAGTATTGTTTTAGAGCTACCATCCCTGGAAGCTTCTGGGAAAGAAAAAAAGGCAACACAGAGGTGCCACAGAAGGATGACAGTGGCACCTGGGAGGGGGCAATGGCATCACTGCAGCCACACAGCTCTCACATCACCCTGCAGCAGGGGTCAAAGCTCTGCATTAAAGCAACTAAGAGCCAGCAACACAGATGCTGCCCATCCGGTGCCATCTCCTCCAGGCTTGAGTGCGCACATCTCAAGGAATAACATTCCATGACACCAGCACATCACTTACCATCCTTTCTCTATTTATTTCTCCTATTTTCAGTTTCTAATTTCTTCTGTTCAGGAGCATTATTCCACCAGCAAGAGGACAAGGGGGAATACTTTCCTCACACCCTGAACTCCAGCTCTGTGTTACCTTTCTGACAGGATACAGAAGTCACACACCACCTATTGGAGTAGCCAAATGCCTTTTGCTATTTGTAATTGGCCTCAGGACTCTGCACAGGGGCACAAGATGGAAAAAATAATCGTGTCTTTGGGAATCTGGCCTCAAGCAGGGAGATATCTCCTCCCTGACATGTTTCTGACCTGGGTTCAGATGCCTTCTGTCCAATGAGGGCAGAAGCCACATGTCACACATGCTCTATCTTCTCTTCTCACTCGCTGCCAGTGTTGGTGATACTATCCCCAGCAGGACCAGCTGTGACACAGAGAGTTCATGCCTGCTATTGTGTGGGACCTTGCAGTCATTAGTCTCCAAAATTGCTTTCCATGGTGTACAAGAGACATAACAAATGGCTAATTTAATAAAATTGTGTCGGTTCATTCAGCCAGAGGAGCAAGGATAATAGCAGCCAATTGTGGAAAAAATTGGAAGTCACTCAGATGTCATGGGTTTGAATTTCTCATAATGGAGGCGGCAGAGCCCATGTCCTTGCTTGCCCCTCTCAGTGCAATGCAATGGAAGGAGAGGGACACAAAGCAGGGCCCTGGCCAGCAGAAGGCACAGCAGGCTGGCAGAAGTAGGAATGATGAACTCTTCAAAAGTGCTTATTAGGAATTCCCCTGACCTAGTAATCTTACATTAAGAGCATTAGTACCTTGGAATCAAACCCAGCAACTGCACATTTGGGTACCCAGTGCCCAGCTGATGCTCTCTTCCTACCATAGAGGTAGATTTAGAGACAGTCCTCATGTTAAATGGGACCTCCTTCTCCCCAGCAACTCATCCCTCAGCTCTTCACTTCTCTAATGGAAGTTTTAGCTTTACTGACAGCTTTCATGAACACAAGAAGTACCCAGATACAGCATGGTGGAAAGGAGCAGACTGGACTGACACGCCAAGAAAGGAAGCAGGTCTGAGAGCAGAAGGTACAAAAAGCCCCTGTGCAGTTCTGCTACAACTCAAGACATGGTCACAAGAAAAAAAGCAACACATCTCACAAACCAACACCAGCAGCAGAGCAGATTGCTTATTATACATCCTTAACAACCCATGAAATAAAATCCAGCATCACCACTACAACCTCAATCAAGGCTGAATCATCAACTTCCACATTAACACTGAATTTCACTTTTAAAGTAAAATTCATTGGCAAGACCTCTCCTGCCTCCTTTTACTTATGGATAAATCTCTACCACTCAGGGAAGTTTGCGACTGAGTGAGCAAACAATTTGAGCACATAGTTTTGTAGAAGCAAGATCTTTAATAGATTTTTAAGCAGTCCTTACCCAGCGACCTTTAAACAAGTTGTAGTTATCATGCGCAAATTCATTATTTCCTAAAATGTTTTAATTTCATAATTAACTTCAACGCCCTACTTGCATTCAGATTAAACTGGCTGTTTTACCTGTGCTAAAAGAAATCAAGTGAAAGGGGGAGGGGAGGATGCTTTTTCCTTCCAGCTTTATCTTTCCAGACACAAAAGATAGCAGGGTTTTCTCCACGTGCCTGCAGCTGCCAACAGATTCCCACTGTCTGCGGTCCTCCTGTCTGCAGATGCTGTAGCATGGACCCAGCCTGGCTCACCAACGCACCTCTCCTTGGTGCTGGGCACAGCACCTGCACGACTGCTCCCAACAGAGAAAACATATTCCAGGAAAAACAAGCCCTCAAGATGCTGCTTCCCCGGGGTGCTTTCCTACATGGATTTTCTGGTGTCCATTTTCTGGTGCCTCCCCCTTATAGACAGACAGACACAGCTTCCGAGAGAGACACAGATGAAAAGAAACCCATGCCAGGGGAACCAGCTAGGCCTGAATACCTGCAACTTGTCAGTAAAACAGTTTAAAGTCTTCCCAGCTCCCTGTCAAGTCCTCGGCTGCTGAACACCTGCACGCTCCATCTGTCCCTGCTTTTGTACATCACCTTCTACTTCAGCCACTTGCCACCAGCCTTATTCCCCAGGCCCTATGAGACCAAAACACTCCAGTATTCACCATTTGCTGCAGTGTATGACCTTAAAAAATAAACAACCAACAAACAGGCATTGCCAGCAAGAAACTTCAGCTTTCTCCAGTGGTTTGCTCAGCCACAAAAGCTTATGTTGCTGTAGGCTTGTCATTCACGAGGCCTGAGCTAAGCATATGAAGTTCCAGCAGTGGCATGAGTTAGATAGGACAGGCACAATCAATGGTGTGTTCAGAATTCAGTGCTTATTAAAAAAATATAGGGGCTCAGAGGTCTTGACAGGGACAAGAACAATTGGACAGAGATGGGAAATGTAACCTCTGATGAGCGACAACGGAGCTTATATGGATGAATACTAATGAGAAAACTGAATAAATTCATACCGGGGGTTCAAGGGAAGGTGTTTTAACCTGATAGCATCTTAGTAGTTGTGCTATCTTGCTGGCCTCAGGAATATTATCTCAAAGAACAAGGTCTGAACATAACCCGGGTTTAGATGTTAATTTGTCCAGAGGTATTTAAAATCAAAGCTTGCTCACAGCTGTCTAAAAATTGCAGCGCAAGCACTGCAGGTGGGTTGGCCTTCCTTCAACCTTACACCATGCCCATCACCGCCTGCAGCAGCACAGCTTCTCAGCATTCTGCTGCCTTTGACCCCATCCTAAACACAGAGCTAAGCCATTTTTACAAAGTGCTGCTCAAATACATGAGTACACAAAAAGAAAAGCTGGTGGCAAACCTTGGCAGCGAGCCTGCAGCTCAGGTCACCCAACTTTGAGACCAGCCCCCTCTACGGGTTGGCACAACCACTACTCATCCAGCAATTTGCTCTTACAGAGCAAAGATAACAACTGGAAAACAAACATGGGGAAAAAAAACCAAACAAACACAAGGATCACAGTTCTCCAAATCACAGCAAAGAATGCATTTTGTAGGAGGTCACATTTCTTAAAACTCCTTCCCAACCCAAACCATTCAGAAACATGGGACAATTTGCAGCTCAAAAAAAAAAACCACTTGATCCTACATCTCCTGCCTTGCAAAAACCCTTCACAGCACTCATTTTAAAACTTGAGATGAACTTGCACCATTAGGCAGACATCCAATTAACCTGTCCTCTGAGAGGAAGCTCTCTGCTCCTCCAACAAACAGAAGGAAATCTGGACAACCACCAAAGTTATTTTTATCTGCACTGCAACATGTTGGTACAAACTCCACTTTCACACACAGTCTTCCAAAGGATATAAAAAAAAGATGACAGCAAGTGATATAAACCAGGAAGCAGCAGCCATTGCGAGCATCAGAGCAAACTTTCTCCCTCTCTCCAGGCAGGAGATAAATCCAGCACAACAAATTAGCACCATAAACACCGCACACATTTGCAGTGATTTATATGTGTATCTTATCTAAGCCAGGCATTTTCTGATTTCTAAGGAGGGAGAAGGATAGCAAAAGGATCCCCATCTATCCCAGCTGTTGCCAGTGCATTGGGAACTTGCTGCTCACCCATTACATTAACACCAAGCAGCTCTCCTGCGGGTCCTATCTGTAGATCACCAAACACTTATGCAAAGGTAAACAAATTTAGTCTTATTCTAAGGCAAATTAGTCTCGTTCAGTGTGATATTTCAGTGCATCTGCAGCACTTGTATAACAGAGTTGCAAGGCAGAGCAGTTGCTATCTTAGGAAGTTGTAAAACCCAGAGATGTTGGCCTATGGTTCTTTTTTCCATTCTCTAGTGAACTTCACATCACCTTTCATACTTTATCACTGCGCTGCATAATCTCTATCTCTGCAGAATTGCTGGGTTCACTACAGTGCCTAATACAAAACATGAAATATTGCACTATGCACCCATGCAAAAGGCCGGTTTTCACTAATCAAATACTCAGAAGAGTCAGTGCTCTATAAAATAATGAGAGCTTAGAAACCAGAGTGCAAGCAAAACTACGTAAGACAGAGCTCCACCACTTGGCATGCTGACAAAGTTCCCACCAGGAAAATCTTAGACCTTCCCTCCTACCCCCCTGGTGTCCCCTTCCCAAAGTGAAGGATCTGTCTGAACTCTAAATTTTAATTCTGCTTTACACAGGGCTTCAAGGAAAGCGGACGCTGAAAAATTATCTGACTGGGAGCTTAGCAATAGAAAACCATAAATCATCTTGGCAGTTATACAGTTGTCTTGTGAGGTGGTGTTCATGGGAGTAGCTGTTAACTAACGGGTGTGCACGGACGGCACTCGCTTTTCAGACTCACGTTGGTAGGTGCAGTGACTATCGATTCACATGCTGTGCCTCTGTGCCTTTTCCCAAGGGACAGGAGCAGAATGGAAGGCTGTTGCCTTTGGAGTTTCTTTTGGGGCCTAATGAAGGGTTTGGGCATTGCATAGAATCATTACAGTTGGAGAAGACCACTAAGCTCACCAAGTCCAACTGCTGACCCACCGCCACCATGCCCACTCAGCACATCCCTCAGTGCCATGGTCACCCTTCTCTTGGAAGCCTCCAGGGGTGATGGCCCCGCTACCTCCCTGGGCAATAGTTTAAGAAAATATTAAAGAAAAAAAAAAAGAAAAAAAAGCAAGCAGCACAAAGAGATTATTCATTCTTAATTAAATCTGCAGTGAGCACAAAGAGGGGGGAAAAAAATAAGAAATTAATTCATTATCTGGAAAGCAAATAAAACTAATGGATGTTTGGGGCGTTTCTGACAGCAAGGGAAGTTAAAATTAAAAAAATAGCATAAAATGACACGAAGCAGGAAATTAGACCACTTTGCCAGAGTCTGCCAGGCACCATTAGGCAGAACAATTAGTAAATCTTTCAACAGATAAAAATAGAAGAGTTCATGTAGCTTGTGGACACACTACCGGGTTTTACTTCAAAAAAAGACTCATGTGCATTAATTGAGTCTCACACAGGATTCTGCTGGATGTGTCTGCCGTACTCCCTGCTGGAATAATCTGATGGAGGTTCAATGGAACCGAGATGATTTACTTGAGCTCGTCTTTAACGTTAAAGACAATATTTGTTTATGAGAAGATCCCTTGTGCTAAAAGATGAACTCATTTCAAACGTTCAAATGATTTCAAGTCTCCTCCAGTCATAAATCAGCAAGAGGGAGCAGAAGAGTTTTCCACACAGCCATCAAGGCCTGATTTAAAGCACAGAACGAAGAGATCCAACTCTCAATTTAAGGAGATACTTCCCGAAATATTTATTTTCTCTGGAAATCAATAGCTACAAATCCACAATTCCAAGTGGGTAAAACTACAGAAGAAAAAGCAGCTTACTTTAGAGCCACTAAAATACTTGAGTTGCGCAGCTTAGATTTAATCCAAAAGAAGCATTCAACCCAAGCTGAGATATTTCCGTACCAATATACCCTCCCAACCACCATCATATAAAACAGTTGCTGTGTTTGTCGAATTAACCAGCTTGTTAATTACCTGCCATTAAAAAAATAAAAAAGGAGCTAAGCACACATAGATGTGGAAATGCTTCGAGAGGGAGCTGGGAAAAAGTTATTTGAACATTTTGCATATTAATACTGCTCTTAATGTTCTGACTGCTCTTACATTTAATTGCAATGGTTTCAACCACATCAGGATAATCAATCATCACTTTAAAATGTAATTAACTCCTGCAGGAAACTGTTCATGAAGGGAATTAAGAAATTTACTGTCTGAAGTTAAATTTGGGATTGCTTATAGAACCGTTCCAGCACTGGCACTCTGCTTCCTGGCTCTGCAGGCACTGCTCAGGCCCCACTTCCACTGAGAGTGAGGAGATCGTAATCAACAGGACGCACAGGGCAGTAGAAGGACAACTCATGATTTATTTTTTTAACCTGCTACAAAGATGGGCTCAAAGCACTGCCCAGCAACACCAACTGCTTATACTCATATCACCTACTGGGCACGTGGCAGCACCTAGAGAGAGAATCAGGAGTTGCTTCCATCCATACAGATATCACCAAGCTGGCAAAACTGCAATACAAGTAATATGTCCACCTGTGGAAGGACTACATCGTTTATCCAACTCAAAGTCTCCTAAACTCAAGCAGGGGGACCAGGTTCAGTCTTTTCTTTTACATCCTCAGAAAACCACAGGAAATCAGGTACACAAACCATACCAAGAAGTTCTTCCTGTCCAGACAGCACCCCCACCAGCTTCCATAGTGCATGTCATGATCCTTCTTCTATAAAAACCCACCCTAGCTGTTTCCCACACAGGCTTGCAAACAGTTCCATGGGTATGCTCTAACAGATGGAGCAACCAGCTGGATGTTGAGTACCACTCTCTCTATGGCTGGACACATACAGAGCTCTATTAAATTTTAAATTTTAATCAGAGAATGTCAAGTTCAAAATTAAACTTCAGCCTCCAATCTCAAGGTTTGGGGAATGAAACGCATTATCAGACATTAATGCCCTTCTGTTTGAAGGAGAGAGAACGTCGCTCCTGCTTTTGGAAGGAGGCACGTAGGCAAGTCACTTCCCTTCAGCCCTCCTGGACATGGGAGTTTAAGGAAGACTTGAAGCAGCGCATCACAGCATGACCAACTCAATGACTCTTTCAAAATTAAATGAAATTAAAACTGACATCATACCTGAGGCTTTTATGGAAAACCGTATCAGTGGCTCAAACCAGTATTACTGACACTGATTGTTTTTTTTACAATACTCAGTGTTTCCATGTAATACAAGAGCAGATGAACACCTTACCTGGACCCACAAGACCACTGAGTGTCCAGGGCCTCTCCCATCTAATAGAAGCCTTCACCCTTGCTTTATAAGCACCATTAAACTTTTTGCCTTAGGTTTTAGTGTGCCCTTATCAGTTTTAGTGTGGCAGACAATGGGATTTTAAGAACTCCTTCTCAAATGACAGTTTGTATATTTGTGAAAAACCACAGGACCATCTGCAATTGAACGCATCCGAACAACGACACTGAAATTGATATAACCCTCACTTCAGAAGAGCACATTTTTGGAAGGCCATGGCATGGGAAGGATCTTCCCAGGAGCATGAGGCTGTGGCACTGATTTCTGCCCAAGCTGGGATCCCCAGAGGCTGCCCACACAGCCAGAATGCAAGGAAGCCTTCAAATATTCCTTTCTGTTGTGCAAACCCTTTCCACACAGCATTGCTAAGATCCAGCCTGACATAAGAACATCTTGCTACCACTTGAAAATCTAGCAGAAAAAAAAAAAATGTTGTTTTTACAGATTCTGCTCTTCAAAAGCAAAGAAGAAAAGCAGACGCCGATTGTCAGAATACACTCATGCTCCTACTTGAATCTTTGCTTCTTTTCTGTCATAGAGAGGGGCACAAAATGTAGAGATTTTGATTGAACTATGATGCCTTACACTTCAGCTGACGGACTCAGCCATCTACCCCTGGGCAGAGCCTGAGCTCCAGCATAAAACCAGCCACCAAAGCACAGGGCAGGAGGGGAAAGGAATATCTGTACCATCTATCCCTGGGTAGAGCCAGCTCATCTAACAGAGAGAGGAAACAAAGGGAAAAGAACATGTAGAAATAATAAATACAACTTCCCATCTGGCAGCTGGGCTTTTGTTCATGCCATTTACCTGCACTAAGAAGTTCTTTTTTTTTTTCCCCCTCTGAAACAACTCTGCTATATCAGCTATGGAATGCCTAAATATATTGCTTCTGTAAGTCTGTGCAAAAGGAACAGCTGGGGTAAGACATTGGGAGATGTCTGCCTGCTGCATTCCCCTTGGGGTAGCTGTATTTCTGCTTACCACAAGCCAATCCCCCATGGGATAAGCAGGTAGCAACAGGCACAGACATCACTGCAGTCACTGCACAGACAGACATGACTTTTATTGAGAAAACCACCACATCCTGCCACACACAACATCGTACCTGCTGGGGAAGATCAGGAAATCCCACTGAAACTAAAGAAACTCAGAAATCCTATCCTGAGCCCCGACCTGGTTCTGCGACACTCAGATGAGTCCCTTCAGTTCATTTTGTTTAAGATTTCATAAAAGGACAACACACAACCATCCAATGGGTCCAATGCTCCAGCAACAGGCTGTCAAACAACCAGAGGATGTTCCATCCTTTCCTTTAACCTCAAAATATACACCTTATATCCCCAAAATCCTAAAAACAATCAAGGAAAGAGACCAAGCTGCTATGCCTTCTAGCCCCAACGGCATTAAATAAGCAAACAGACTGACTTCCATCACTCCGCACTTTGGCAGCTCTGTCCTCCTACCTGGTGGGTCAGCAGTAGTCCCTCCGAGCACTCAGCCTGGGTCTGTGCCCAGCAGCGCACGCCCGCTGTCCTATTCATCTCTGTCTGGCAGGACATCTCCCAGTAGTTTGTGTTCATTTGTCCGTGGACTCTGAGAATGTGGAAAGCCTGAAAGAGAGATCGGGAAAGGTTAATTGGTTTCGTTGACCATCTGTTTGTGCTGTGAATAAACGCTGAGAATAACGCGTAACAAATGGCACCTACAAGGATTAAATAAATCAATTCTGGGGATTAGAAACAACCTATGGACTGTGCTAATGGAGCAGAAGGCTGTGCAACAACAATCAGCATTACTGAGCTGTGGAGTCTGTGACCTTTAGGGGACAGAAAACTCAGGTTTTCTAGGAAGCCTGAGGAGAAAAAGGAAAATAAAACTATTAGAGACAGCCAAGTAAAACGGAGCAAATGCTTAAAGAAGTGCAAATGGAGGACAGACTGGTCCCACCTGATTGCACAAAGCAGCTATAATCCTGCAATCTCTCTGGGTTTTCGATATTCATTTTGTCCCACCCCCTACAGAAGCAGCACTTAAGAACTCCTATGCAAGTAAAGTAAATATTTTTTGGATTTTAATCCTATTACTTTCTCCCTCCTTTCTTATCCTTCCCAGAAGAGCTCAAGGAACCTCAGTGCATGAACTTCTTCCTGCTCAGGGATGCACATGTCCCCATGAGCACTGAGTCACAGAACCACAGTGAAGGGCAGGAGAGCTCTGGATGCTCCCCTCAGAACTTCGTTTTCAGAATCACAGATCTCACTCAAAATAAACAGTATTTGTATTCCAATAAGAGATTCACAGAAATTTCACTTTTTCCCTTTGAAGGCTTCACCAGACACAATGGGATCAAGGCAGGAGAGAGACCTGGAAGAGTCTGAACAAGACACTGTGCTGAGATGCTCTTGAGAGGGACATTATCTGTAATGAGGAAGAACGAACCACATTTCTTTCAAACACAAGAAATCCTGGTCTTTAAATATCACCTTAGCCTAAAATTGTTCTGGGATTCAAAAAATCATCATCTCAAAATCTTTGGTAAGCCATCCAAAAGAAAGCTGTGTCCACCAGCACATTCATGCAGAAAAGAACTACAAATACTGGGACATTTCCCCCCAGGATGAGCCAAACACGGTAAGTAGTAATGGCGGCAGCCTTGGTAGAGCTGCAGAGTGCTGCAGGCTGGGTTTCATTACAAGGATGAAAGAGCATTTGGAAGACATCATCCACAGAGGATCCCAGCAAGATGGACTGTTATGCTCTCAGAGCACTGATTCCATTCAGCAGGTTTTGTTTCAGAAACAAGTTGTTTTGCTCAATATTTTCATAGAGAATTCTAGAGCAGTACTTGGAAGCACTAGCATGAAAAAGATGAATCCACTTTGCAAGCTTTAGTGACACGCTTAGATCTCTGATATGATTATCAGGAGCCATTAGTGTTAAAAAAGAAAAAAAAATTACAAACACAGCAAACACATTTTGAACACGGCCAATGATTACTGATTAATGACCACTTTATGAGATGTGACAGTAGTTAATGTAGTGTCTCCAGCTCAAGTATTGACTCAAGATGTTGCAATTCCGCAGCAAACACAAGGACAGCTAAGCGGAGGTTTTTGCTCATGGGAGCTCTGCTTGCAGGGCATCTTCACAGCCTGGAGCATCCACCAGCGACCAGGAGCCCATCTGAAGCTTTGCTATGCCAGGCCGACTCCATTATTTTGCACCCATGTGAAAAAAAAAGCCCACACAGACAATTGCAAGCTTCCGATTGCCCACCATGCATAACAGAGAACCCCTGTTTCCAAGGAGCTGTGACATGAACTTCCTCCCCTGCTTGGAGCTCACACTTAAGCAACCTTCCATATGAGCACAGCGTCTCTTCCTGCAGTTCTAGGGATCCATCACGTCCCACCTGAACACAGAAACTGATACTCCCAAGCATCTGAATGCCAAGATTCACTTATTCCTTGTACACAGCCATGCCAGAATTATTGATCCCAGGAGTGGCTGTAACCTTTGGAAACTATTTCTCAGTTGTGCTCAAAGCAAGGGAATGGTATTCAGAGAATAACACGCCTGAAAAGTCCAGTATAAACAGAGAGTTCATTTTCAAAGTGTATATAACAACTCATTACATCCCAACAAATGGCAGACAGTCTCCTGCTCCATCCCTGCCAAGGAGCCAATGGCAGCTTTACCTCCTGAAAACAGAGTCTGACCCTTTCTGGTGTTTCAGGAGTTCCTTGGATCACCTCACTGAAGATCAGGTTCACACTTTTAACAACACAAGAATAGAAGAAGTACCTTAAGCCCTGGAAGTTGAATTAGACAGCTGCGCAGCATACACTGCAAACACTGTAGTTGTGCATGACAGCACGCAGAGGCTGCTTAGAAGTTGCTGTCAGTGCAGATCCATACAGCTGCTAGGAGGTAAAATACAACTACATAACTAAGGGTGATGGGATTTTTCTTAGGAGTGAATTGAAAGAAATAAGCTCTGATAGAAAACACCATATCTGAGATCCCTGTAAGAGAGACGCCATGGGGCTTATTACTTACTTCTGGTAAGAACAGAATAACTCATGAATATCACATTCAATTACCCCATTTCAGGCAGACTGTAACTTGGAAATGAAGATCATGTCTGATTATCCCATTCCAGGTAAACTGTTGGTGTGAATTATCAGAGGGCTCTAATCTTTTTGCA
This sequence comes from Excalfactoria chinensis, assembly GCF_039878825.1. NCBI lineage: Eukaryota > Metazoa > Chordata > Aves > Galliformes > Phasianidae > Excalfactoria > Excalfactoria chinensis. Next base: position 2,299,599 of record NC_092837.1, read on the forward strand.
CTTATCTGGAGCACTTAATCGCCTGATGTTAACTGTGCTAATGCATGACCAGACCTTGCCAGCAGCTCGCATCTGCCCAATTCTGCTCTCAGTTAACTCCTTAATTGCCACCACGTTAACTCCTCTCTCCCTGCTTCTGCAGCTGCACGTTAACTCTTGCCAAAACACAGAAATTATTCAGTAGCATCTTCAGATACTCTGCCAGCCTTAATATTTGCACCAGATGATGCATCTTGGGTCTAATCGAACAAAATCTCCAAAGATCCCCTTTTTAGTACATTTCCTGTCTGGCTTAATCTCATTCACTCACTCCTATGCACAGTCCTGCCCCCCTCCTCCCAAACTGGTTTTGTTGATACTTAGGAATAATGCAGGAAAACATTTGGCCATCTCTCAAAGTAAGGCCTTTCTATTAGTCTGGATATTTATACACTGAGTGCTTCAATAATAATCACACTTGTACGCATCCTAACCAGGATCACAGGATATCCCAAGTTGGAAGGAACCCATAAGGATCATCGAGTCCAACTCCTAACCAGCAGCATTACCCTGCACAAGCTCACCGTCACCCACCTCCTCACCACATCCAGATCACCCATGAACCAGTAAGACTTGCTTCTCCTAACCTCATCCTCCATTGAGGGGCTTGGGCCACTGCATAGATAGGGGCAGTAAGAATAAAGAATCCCAATTCTTCCACATGCTAATGGTAATTGAAAAGCTTCTTTCCATGCATGCACAGAAACTGCCACCTCAGTGCTCTCCAGGAGGAATTATTCCACACGCTCTCATCACAAACTCTTTTTTCCTTCTCTTAGTAGTTTTACAGCTCCTCTGTGCTTCATCTCCAATGCTCAGGTCAGGCACCTGGTGGTGATGCTAAGCCCACTGTCCTCATACAGCAGCTAACAGGGCCTTGGGCACCCACAGAGGGGCAGGAGGAGTGGGGGGTGATTAGAGATGGGTAAACTGGTTGTCAGTGCTCCAAAGGTGACCAGACTTTTCTTAAGTGATCCCTCCAGGCCCAGCCAAGCCCAGGGCAGCACTCACAGGACAACATCAAGGCATGCTTAGGGAGCAGCATTTGCTTAAACCTGAATTTCCAAAGTAATTTCTTCTAATGAAACTTCAGTCTGTGTAAAACAAAGATTTAAATATTCTGCCTGCAGATCACATTTTGCAACTAAAACACATTTATCTTGCGTAATGGAGTGGTGGGGTTACTTTGAAAAAGCCTATTTCTGTCTACCACCGAGAAGTGATTTCATACATCCTTCCCACATATGTCAGAAACTGTGAGAGGATGGAGACTTTTTTTTCCCCCATCCTGTGTATTATTAAACATAATAGTCAGCCACCTCTAGAACCCATCATTGATTGAGATAGATGGAGCTATTTAAAAAAAGAAAAAAAATCTAATGAAGTCTCTTTGGTGCCTCTGAAACTCGGCAGCAAAGATAAATGAGAAACAATTTCTTGATATCCATTATTTTAAATTACAGATATCAGCCCTGATGCTGTTCTCAAGGTTTATTGAGTTTTCATAGAATACCATCAACTTCTACATTCCGCTCGTTTAATTGAAACCTGCGACCAAAATGTTTTCCTCTTGTGTCGGGTTCAAGCCATAGGGTGATGCCTCTGATGACAGGGGCCATAGCAGTGACTCCACCACCTCCCTGGGCAAGCATTCTTTCTGCTCTTAAAAGCCTATAAATGATAACGTACCATAGACTGCTCTCTTCAGCCCCAAGACACACGCATCTAAACAAAGCCAAAAGACTTCTTTCCAGCTGGCCAGGCTCTGCTTGTCATTGAACACGTCCCACTGACCGACATCATGCTTGCCAGCTTAGGAAAATAAGGGGACAGGGACTGAAGCATGCCCAAAAGCAAGTCCTTGTGCCAAGATGCAGGGAAGGTTTCCTGCCCCCTCCTCAGGGGCATCAGAAATGTAAAGCAATAGGCTGCCACCAGGCAAATTAGACATGTAATGCAATATACAGCACAAAACAGAGATCCTAATTGGATACACTTGTATCCCACTGAGCCACTCCAGGTCCCTTTCCTTACAGCTGCCAAGCACCAGGTTGGAGATGAGGGTCTCTGCCTCACACTTGGCAGGGCCTGTGGCAGCAGGACGTAGATTTAGTAGTTAAATCCTTCACATCTCATCGCTTTACCCTTCCACTTCCCTCCCCCATGATTTCCTCTTTCTGCTGCCCACAGTTTGGGAGTGCCTTCGCTTTTCCTCTCTTCTGTATTGCAGAGGCAGAGCACGACCTGCAAATAGCTCAGCATTTGGAGAAAGCTAATGGCACAGCAGGAGGATGTTGTTGCATTTGGCTCTTACAGTTTCAGTATGTTTTATTACATTGGTGTGAGGTAGCAGAGGTGTTAAAGGGTAATTTAAATTTAATCATTTATTTGGACACTTTTAATGTTAACTAGAATGCCACAAATGCTGCAGCTGAGAAGTGGTTTGTTGTGCACGGCCATAAATCTGCATTACAGAAAATGCTCCTCTTTAGTCCGCTTTGATTTATCTTTGAGTGAGAGCTACCCGGGATTGTGTAACAAAGCATGATCCTGCTTACACTTAATGCAGCGTTTCATCTATAAACTGGAAAAGGATCCAAAACTCATTATAATAATCTTTTTAAATGGTGACTTTTAACTTCGCAGCAATTTACAGGAATTTGAGTACTAAGAACTTAATCAGGGCAAGGCAATGGTTCAGGACTGCTGTAAGGAATCTCTTGGATCTAAAACTCTTCAGTATGGTAGAAAATAAAATGCCACATTAAAAGAATCCCATCCCATAATACTGTCCATCACTGTACTAAGTCTGCATGAAACTCTTAAAGTGACAGTCACAGTGGCCTTACTGTTTTCTGTGTCAATCCTTGCACTGGTAGCTGGGTACCCTGACAGAATCTGCTTGTGTAACCTTCCCAAACCTCACCTTGTTAATGGAGTTAAACACTCAACAGAGACTCCTGCAGTTCCTGGAGTTCTAAGTGCCCTGAAAATGGCTCATGCTATGAACTGCTGACAGCTGTTTAATCTTCTGTCTTCTAATTGCACAGGCTGCTTGCAGAACTCAAAGGAGATAAAGCAAAGCAGCACCGCCCAAAGTAATTTCTATCATAATAGCAGGGGAAAGAAAGGGGGAAAAAAGCCCACAGCGACCATTGCCATTTCTGCTGTTTCCAGGGACTGCATGCAGACCTGGCACCAGGAGTGCTGGCTGCCTGCTGTCGTGTCTGTGTTGACTTCCAGTGTTACAGGTAGGAAAGAAATCCAACATTAGCTCACCCAGCCCATACAAGGATTTGGAGCAAGGGCTGTAACAGCAGAGTCTGATTGGGGCAGAACAAGAGATTAGAACAATGTTGACTCCTTGCATTCAGGCATTTACCCAAGGGACACCTTGAGAAGGAACTCTGCCGCAGAACTGACGATGGTATATTCTAGAATAACGCTGCCCTGTGCCTGCTCCTTACAAAGGTTTTGTATGGCCATTCACCCCACAACAAGCACAGCCCTTTTATGTCCCTTCTTGCCAGACTTTTCTCCAGTAACTAATCCCAAAGCACACTGAGGGACCTTGAGAAAGTAGCAGGTGTGTGTATATACATTACTGAGTGCTTCATTGGTACATTAAAGAAAAAATACCACACATTAAGTGCAAGCTGCGGGACTGCTTTAATACAGTCATTAACGTAGAGTGGTTTCCTATAACACCAACTTTCACCTAAGGAACAAGCAGAGTTTGCATTAACCCAGCTGTGAATATAGAAGAAAACTGAATCGTCTGTGATTCAGCGGTTATCTTGTGCATGTTAACTGGTTAATGTATTTAAAAAGACATCTGTAAATGGGAGCCTGCAGCATGCCAAGGGCTGGCTGCTAAGGCTGCACTGGGAGGTGCCCTATCCTATGGGAGCACTGGAGCAGGACAGCGTTTAACAGGGTGGCTCTCACCCCTCTATGGGGAATGGAGCACTCCCAGCTGGAGTACCAGCTCACACTGCAGCTGGTCTGTGCTTGTGGTCGCATTATCAAGAGACTCACTCCCAGCTTCACACTGTCAGCTTCCAGTTATTACAAAACACTGTGATTGTTCTGAGTCAAGGGCCCAAATCAGTACAAATCCCACACCCTATGACGTGCAACACCTTTGGGATTGCTGTGTCACCTGCTCAACGGGAGATGAGACACAGGCATCCCAACGCAAAACAGAAAGGGACAACCCTGTGTTCTTCACTACAACATGTACAGCAAACTACAGCATTGTACAACAAAGTTGGACATTTGTAAGCACTCACATGCAGAGGTGCTACAAGACCAGAGCCTCCCAGTTGGGCACCTGCACTCTGCACTCAGGCTCTGCTTCCAAGTGCTCGGCAGCCCTGGATACAGGAGCAAGCAGCAAATGTGCTAATGACACATCTAACACCTAGCAAATGCTTCCATTGGTTTCAGAGGGCTTTTATTAAGCATCTTGCAAAAAAGAAAAGCGAACAAACACCACAGACTCAGCTTCAATGATCTTGAAATTTAACCAGATAAAACTATATTTTAAGGAAGACCACAAAAGGAAGCATTGAATTAACATATAATGACAGGTCTATTAAATATTACCAGATTCGGAAACGTTAATCCCCGTATCTCCAGAATCTCAGCTATTGGAAACAGTGTCATGAATAGAAATTAACATAAAGCCAAATCCCACCATCAAAAGCTGAATATTCTCCCTGGGCTATTTAGAACTGAGTAATTAGGAGACAGGCACAACTTAGAGAAAATGTAGAAGGTTCCCAAAATAACTGTTCCCATTGAGAAGTTTTACATTTACATCCCAGAAACAAAATAAATCAGGCCATGTCCTCAGCTGGTATAACGTGACACTGTCAATTTCAATAAAGTACAGCAGCTTAAAGACTTTGGGCCCTTTGGCATAATCCTTTCATTTAAACTCAGTAAATCAAAATCAACTCCACTGGTTTCTGCAGAGTCACTGATCTGCCTTTGGGTAAGCCAGAGGAAAGCCAGAAACTCTTTTTCAGAGGGATTATCAGTGCATCATAATTCATGAGCTGTCCCGAGAAGGAGATACTGTATGATCTGACCTGATTTTGCCCCTCTCCAGCTCCTCCCTTCCAGGCACATCCAGTCCCAACAATCAACACGCCAACCCAGCCCCAGCCACACAGCTCCACCTGGCGCACCTGGGCAAATGGTGCCATTTCTTTCCAGACCTGCATTTCCCTGGTTCTCCACCCCTGGAATATCCCCATTAATCAAGCCTCAGTCTGTCTCCTGTGGCTCTTCTGAAGTTGTTCCCCTTCCCATTCACCATGGAGTCAGGGTAATTCAGGCAATCTCCCTTTGCCACAACCTTGCAAGTCCTACAGCAATATTTCAAGCGATACAACATTTCTCTACGATAAAAGCTTCACCCTTTGAATATTCAGATGAAAAACACCAGTAATTAGCAATACAGTAACATTAGCATCGCTTCTTAGTAGCCAAGAGAAGAGCAGCACCAGCTTTGACATGCAGTGATGGAAAGAACATGCATAGGGGAAACAAGCCAGGATATCTCTGTGGGGTTCCTTTTTCTAACCTGTTTTGAGCATGAGCAATAAACACATTGAATGTTTTGCTTTCCAGGGAAAAAAAAAAGCCTGCAATGAAAGCAGGGCCTGGAAACCTCTATTGGAATCTGATCCAGCTTTCTGTGCTGAGTGGACAGGGTTGGAGCACACCGTGCATCCTTTGCTTTCTCCATGGATACAGGATGGGGGAGTGAGGAAGGAGAGTTGCTTTCTTTCCACCTCTAGAATAAATCTTAAAAGGGATTAAAAAAGAAAAAGTGCATAAACTCAAACCCTGCTCAAATCTCTTTAAAGCAGCCTAAAATTCAACGGTTTCCCATCAGTACTGTGCCTAAAGATTTGACTTCAAATGCATGTAGAGGGGAAAAAATATGACTAATATTCAAATGTATTTTAAAGAAGTTGATGGAAGACAACATAGGTTCCCTGATCTGCCTAGAGAAACCATTTCCAAGCCCATTTATATCAGCGTGAAATTTTCACTGATATCAGCAATGTTAAGAAGGGTTTTTAAGCCTTACTGAAACTCAAACGTGCCATGAAACCGCATTCTGGAATAAACAGAGACGTTTCCAAGCATGGGTGAGTGACCTGAGATCACGAGCCACAGCCTTCTCCTGAGCGCTTACATACTTGAATTTAAAAGGCAAAAAACCCTCCAAGTGACAAGAAGGACAGGTCTGCACCCTACAGTGGAAGCCGAGAAACATCTATGTTTCTGACAACTGTGTCAGCATTAAAGGGATCCCCAATGGGATACTTCAGGAAACACTGCACTGCTCCCCATTCTGCTCCAGCACCTCTGAGCTCACACACACTCAGCTGACTTCAGAAAATGAAGTTACACTCCTCCAGAAAATAATGCACAAGGGAATTAAGGAGAGGTCCTATTTGGGCAAAAACTCCATTAACTACAGCAACAAGTCAAAGGAGAATAACCAGGAGGAATTAGGGAGAATTTACACGAACACAGCATTTCCAACTAAGGCAGCACAGAAAATCTCCTCCCCCAACCCAGCACAAAACATTGCTTTTGTAAATTATGAGGGGACACTGAGGCAAATAGGATCAGGACCCAGAGAGCAATGAAAGAAGAGAAAGGATGAATGAATGATATCTATTCCAAAGTCCGAATTTGTTTGCTCTCCCCCTCCAAGAGGCAGCTTGCAGCTTCACTATATTGCCTGCATTTATAAGGTCGGGGGGTTCCCTCCTAACGCTGTTATGTGGCTGCAAATTGCCATTAATTTCAATAGAAGCTTCAAACATGCTGCAGCAGCAGCAGCAAAATAAGATTGTAAAATTCCACCTGTCCTGCAAGATATTTATCGTTCTAGAGGATAAAACCTTCTGCAACACACAGTGGTTGTTAAAAGCCAACTGAGAAACAGATGCTGCTGCTTCTGGCCAAACATGTGGACATGTGGGATTTTGAGAGCACTGGACACAGTGCTCAGAGAAGGTGAGCATCACCCACTGTTCAGATGGACTCACTCGACCTACAGCCACATTTCCCTGGCCTTTTTCCATCACTCCTCCTGGACTGCCATCTAGAACAGCTTCCTTCCAAATGTATTTGTTTACTCAGGGTTTCACCTCCCAACCCTTACTTTGCCAATACTCACACTTTCATTGACTGACCAGACACATCTCAAGAAACCAACCCAGCCCATCAACAGCAGCCTGCTGTCGTACCAGTACCTGCCAGCCCAGCTGCCAACCACGGCAATGAGTGCATGCAGACCTCAGTGAAGATAAATGACTGCTTGGTGACTGCAGAGCCCTGGAGGATTCCCTCCACCAACCCCCAGGTCCTACAGTTGCAGCCTTTTTGGGTTGTGGAGATCTCACCAGCCACAAGGTGGTCACATCCTCAGCATTACACTGTGTTGTTCAGCACTGACAGCAGGGAAAACCAATGGATTTACTACTGCTGGTTACAACTAAGATAGTAGAATCAATCTGAGATGGTGTATTTGTGAATTAGACAACTATCTCCATGAAGATGACCATACACACAGCAGCTGTGCTGCCATTTATTCCATTTACTCACCACCAAAGCCAATGAGGAAGTTTCCAGTCACCAGTATTATGTCTTAAACAGAGACAACTGGAATGGACACTATATGGGGTGCAGGAAAAACCCAAACCCATCCAACCCCAACCCATGGGGTTTGATATTGCCAAGGGAAACATTACAAACACTGTCCAAAGCAGTGGAAATACAACATTCAAACAGACTGCCTTTTCCCCTGTACACATGAAAATCATCCCAGCTCCATTATTAATGCACATGGGCTCATTTGTCAAGACTTTCACAAAAAAAGAGTTCAAAACCAAGAAAACCTCCAGCATTTTTATGATAATGCTGCATGTCTGTGGGATGGGAGATTAGGCTGCACACTGTGCTTCTTCCCAGCAAATCCCTCCTCACCATTTTAGATTATTTTAAGTCAAAATGAGGGGGGAAAAACATGAGCTGTTTAAAGCATCAGTAAACAAAGGCCTCTTACTAGCAGGCCTTTATCCTCAATTTATGCCACTTTTATATTTTCTTTTATATGAAAATGTAGTGCCTTTAGCCCTCCAACTCTGCTACTGCTGCTTTTAACACTTACCCATTCAGACAGTCATTTACCATTCCCATTTTTGTTTTCAATTCGAGATGAAAGTATTCTTCTATCAGTTATTTATTTAGGGCTTCAGTAAATTGATTTTTCCTTTATATGTGCACTGCACAACTAAAACATTAAAATAGATGAATCCCATTCTGCTTGTTTGTTTAATTTCCTCTCTTCACTTGTATGAGTTCCCAAATTCTTCCTCTGCACCTGGCATCTCAGATCCAGCATCCCCGAGCAGCATGATGCCAATCCAGTCTTTAAGGTGCTATAACAGCAGTGAGCTGTAGTAGCAGAAGTAGTGAATGAACTTAATATTGGACATTACATTATAAATATTACCCATCCATCAGCCCTGAGACACCCAAAGCATTCCAGCAGTCCCACACATCCCATTTCCCAATGAGGCACCCAGTCCAGATCTTCCACCTAGGTCTGAATTGGACCCAACAAGAAGACAGGCAAAAAAAGCTAAAAGGGAAACTCCCTGAGATCCACAGGCCACGCTCTTCATTACTCTGCAGGAGAACCAAGCGTTGTTTTGCAGCTTTTTTTCCCCACCCATTACAAATGCACACACAGATGTGCTCATTTCTCTTATTTCCTGTCTCCCCAAGCCCAGCACGTACCCAGGAGATCACAAGGAGAACAGCTCACATGGCATGCTGGAGGGGGAGAGGAGCGCAGTATGGAAACGGTGTAATAAATTCACACCTGTCAGGGAAAGGTGCCCACAGAAACAAAACTGCATCTGAGCAGACTGTTTTAGTTTACAAAAAAAAAAACTTACCCTAGAGTGATAGAAAATTAGATGAAGACAGGCAAAATACAGAGCAAAAATTGGAATGCAAATGCCCTGACAGTCCTTTGCCATATTCCCCTGCACACTTTGTGTGGAGTCTCAGCAGAGCTGGAGGAAAGGGCTGCTGCTTTAGTTCCCTTCCACATGGGCCTAACAGAAAGCTTCCCATAAGCCACGCACGGGCTCTCACTGACGGCAATAAACACCCAGCAGAAGCTGATGAGAGCCCAAGACAAGAAAGCCCCATGATCTTAAATATATTTGTCACTGTGTTAAAAAAAAATAACAATATACACCAACTGTGAGCACGCACACATTGCAGTGCCACAACACAGCAGTTAAACAGATATACACCCCTTGGCCCTGCCCAAGACATCCTCTGCAGCACGCAACGCCCCGACACCAGCAACAATTGAGTCTCTCTAAGAATCTCCTTCATAGTTTTTCCCATTGAAGAACTTAAGTCTCTCCATTCCACTGTAATGGAGCAATTTATCACCCAGTTCCTTTTAAAAGTAACTAATATAGATAGATTAGATAGTAAGATGTGATACATAAAGAATAATGGTCCATTTTTAATAAGTTTCCAATATGTTATAATATCATGTGATTGATTAGAAAGTTCGTTGTTTTACTCTAACATCTTTTTAAAGACCTCTCAATATCATTTCAAGATTAAAAAGTTAAAGGAAGCTTAATCATCAGCTCTGGATGTAACCTGGAAGAGCAGAGGATGCAGGAGTGCTTGAAATTCTCATCTGGTTTCTTAAGCACCAAAAGGGAAAAGAATCTATCCCACAACCTCTTTGGGTGCCACTCCATCCCAATTGCTCAGTCAATACAGTAACATTTGCTAAGGAGCAGAAGAATGAATTCATTATGAGTTAAACAGGTGGGATCAATCCAGCTGCTGGGGATTTCTTCATTCTTTAGTGAGAGCAACAGCATCTCTCCTATCCCCATTACCCTCAGTGAACGTGTACCTCAACAGACAGCCAAGAATCCAGTTAAAACATATTTCCAAAGCATGCATTTAATTGGGATTTAAGCAGCATTCCTTCCACAGCACAGAACTGCCTGAGCATCTGTGAGACAGGCTCAAAACATGAAGGAAAGGAGGAGCAAATACATCCAGAAAAGAGGAAGGAGGAAAAAGGAGCTGTCACTATGCTGACTTGTACCAAAGCACAGTTGCCTTCTCCACAGCACAGCCATGGTACAGCCCTACCACCTCCAGGGGCTTTACTGAAAGCTATTCACTGTATTCCAGTAAGCCAGCTAACTTCTGTGAAACTCTGCACAGAGAACCTCGCAGCAACTGCTACTTCCAGACATGCCAATTAGGAATAAATTCAACCCCAATGTAGTTTTAATGACCTTGATTTAATTAAACCTGAAGGAAATAGGCTCTCCATTGAAACTAAACATGTATTACAAGAAATCCTTGCTAACCTCTGTTCTAATTTGAACTCTTAAATTTCACCCTGAAAACCACCTCCAATCTTTCACAAACAATAACTCAGCAGGATAACGTTGCAACAACCATCCCACACCTGAGCTTCATTCCTTCTCTGCAAAGGATGCTATCTGCAAAGGATGCTTCCAGATAGCAAGCTGCACCAGAAATCCACCCTGCCCATAGCAGCAGCTGGGGGGTACAGGCAGAAGCTGTCAGCCTGCAGGGGGCAAGAAAGAAATCTCCCCATCCCCATGGAGCTGCACACAGCATCCAGGACGGCAGCAAAAATGAACCCATATCAAACGATTAATACATTCCAACAAAATATGCACTTCCCTTGTTTATTGCCTTTCAAGTCCATCTCAAAACCTGAGGTTGTCATTTGGACAACAGGAAGAAAATTCATTTGACAGAATACTAAACTGGCACTGTTAAGCCACAGAGCCCTCTCAGCTTGGATGAGACCTTCCCAACTGAGCAGAGTTGGGGAAGAAGCAGCCTTGCAAGTAAGGAATATTTATTTCCAGGTACATTTGAGTTTTATTTTTCCTCCTTGTAGCAGCCTGCATAATTTCTCTTCCATCAGAAAACCGATGCAAGTGCTGTTAGCAGTCAGAATGTCTCTTTTAGTTCCTCTGATTTAAAAAGAAAAATCTATACACTGAGTAACTCAGCACCTCTGGAGCCAAAGGGAGAAATGCTTTGTTTGGAAAAATGTCAAAATGAGATGCATATTATTATAACAGAACATATATTATAAATGAGATATTAAATATTTCAATACTCTCCACCCTTTGGCATTAATTTGTAATTTCTTCCAAGATTTTATACTGAAACAACACCACTGCAAACTATGCAACCTGTCTGCATGCACAAACCATTACAGCACCTCCTTCAATATTAACAGCCACTCCGATCAGCTCAAAACCCCACTCATTAGCAATAAACACACCCAGGGTGCTGCTCAGCTGCCCCCGTGGGTGCAGCCCTGAATCATCTCTAGCTGAGCACCCACAGCTGCTTGGTGGAAGGGCACAGCTACACCTGGCACTGGGATTGATGTGGAGATAAAGTGCACTTTCTTTCTCTTAAAGGCATGGATTGCATTTCCAGCACCACAATCAGCAGGGATAAAAGGGGCATGTGAACCCCAAACACCTGCTGAGGTACAGGGCAGGCTGCATCAATAGCCAGGCATGCCATTATCTCATCCCATTTCCATAGGAAATGTAGATTCCACAAAATAAGTAAATATATTATTTTTTAAAAGATCTAAAACTGAAGAAACCACCCAGGCTTGCCCACCCTTCTTCCAGAGGGGAGGGGACCCCAGACCCAGCCCAGCTGCGCTCAGGCAATCTTACATCAAAGCAGCTTTTGAAAACAACAAATAAAACCAAAACAAAACTGAGATGAAAGCTTCGTTGGGAAGAAAATATCCTGCAACCTTTCTGGCTCGATGCAAGCAGATTACAGCTGGCTTTATTTTGCTCTCAGTGCCATGCACAGCAATCCAGAGCTCTTGGGCCCTGCCATTAGCAGTATGCTAAGTGGGGCCCCTCTCACTGCCTTCTTTTGAGCAGTCTCAGTAGGCACTCACTGAGTCCTGTTCTCCCTTTATATTGTAGTTCATGTTAGTGCATTTTCCCCTACTTGAGAAACAATCCTTTTTGTTATTTCTCTAGAGCACAACAAATTACAAACACTTCTTGGACTCCATATGATCGTCATTGATAACAAGTTCTAGGAAATTTTTCTAGAAACAGCCAGTGAGTGGGAACTCATCCTGAATAGTACAGACAGAAACCAGCTGAAGACCTGGGACTTAACTCCACGCACAGGCATCACCCTTACCTCAGTGCAGCTATAAACACCACCCCAGCCCAGAGCCCCCACTACCAACAGTTGTGTGCAGCTGGTTCTGCTCCTCTCCCTTTGGGTTCTATTCAGGGACCGAAACTTGAATGCATCCATATCCAGACCAGAAAACTGCATCCCTAAATGGAACTTGAGCACCAGAAGGAAAATGATTGCCCTGGATCTACGTTCAGTATGCATTTGTGTCAACCTATTTCTCTTCATTACAAAAACAATAAAAACCAAGCGCTGGCAAAGCCAAGAGCCAGGGGGTTGCACTTAGTTATCAGTTCAGCTTGGCTGTAATGCTATTCATATGAAATCTGATATGAAGCCTCCTGGGTGTCATGAAACTCTTTATAATACAGAAAGTTCAATACATTAAGGATGCAGAAAATCTCATTTGGGACTGCAAAGCAGCCAAGAGTCCTTGCAGATTCCTGAGGAGCTGGGAGAACAAAATCACAGCAGCCCTCCCAAGCAGCACAGGAGGAGAATTATCCCATGCATCAGCATCCACATGAGGCAACACAAAATGCTTTACAAACTTTAATAAATTTAAGCCTTATGAATGCCTGTTGTTTTGCAGGTTGTTTATCACTCCCACTGCTCACATCAGACAGGCAAGGCACAGAGCATGCTGCCTCGCACAGCTGGATGCTGCTGGGGTGCACGGGCACAGAGCAGCACCAGGCTCCTGCATCACCTGCCCCATCTCCGCATCTCTTTCATCCCTGCAGGGCTGCACCACACCCAAAGCACAGCCAGCAACAGCCTAATGATCTATTTGCAGAGCAGCTTAAGACCATAGTAACAATCCCATCCTGGGATCCGCTTGATTAACACCAGCACAGCAAGTGTTAGGACATGCAGCCTGCGTTACTGAGGATGTCAGCAAACAAACATGCAGAGCCCCACATGCAGTTTATTGATATTTCCTTATCTGTGCACAACAGACTCAAGAAGGGGGTATAAACGTACAGCAAGCTGGGCTGCCTCCTCAGTGCCACCCAGCAGCTTCTGTCCTCACCCCGTGGCCTAGAGGAAGCAGGGTAAGGGCCTCACCACTCCGTTATCCTGGCTGCAGAAACTTCAGAGATGCTCAGCAACACATCAGTAACTACTGTGCTGTTACAGATTTGTCTGTGTTTGCAAGAATCAGCCTTTCTCCATAGCAGAGGTGCTCCAGCCCTCAGCTCATCCTCACAGCCCTCCTCTGGACTGCTCCTACAGCCCCACATCCCCTCAGTGCTGGAGCACCTGGCACAGACACCGTGCTCCAGACAGGGTATCATGAGAGCAGAACAGACCTCAGTGCCAGCCCTCTGCTGATGCAGCCCAGAATACCTGCCAGGTACCTACCGCACCCAGCTGCAGTATGAAGGCACCTAGGCACCTACTACACCCAGCTGATGGTCCAGGCACACACTGCTGGAACGCCCAGTCCTTCTCCACAAGGCAATGGAGTTCTCAGAATTCCCCATCAAAAGGCAATCTCAGGTTCTGACTGCTTCTAAAGCCTTTGTGAATGTAGAAACCCGAAGGGCTGGGAATAGAGAGCAGAACATAAGCACACAACACCTCCGTTTTAAGTCTGGAGATGATCAGAAGTTAATGGGATGGTACAGGAGCATAACCTCAAAGGCCAGGACACAAAGCAAGCCTCCCCACTGCCGAGGTGCAGCTCCACACAGCACAGCCTCCATGCTGCCAAGTGCACCATGTACAAATCACCTTGGAGAAACACCGTGCAGTCACACTTAGGTACCTTCCTTTGACAGGCATAAAATGCCTTACTCTGCAGTCACGCAGCCTCTTCTGGCTCACTAAGGCATTTTACAGCTGAAATGCCTTTTCCACAAGCTTCTATGTTTGTAATTAATGACACTCTCCTTGTATCAAGTGTGGGCTGTTTCGGTTGGTGCCTTTCTTGGCTGTGATTTTGTTTGTTTTTAGAACTGCAGCAGAGGAATCATTTCTGCAGCACGAGTCAAAGCCGGAATTTCTCACCAAAAAGTTCATTTAGAATTAATTGATAGAATGCAGAGCAGACACAACGTTTGCTAAGCGCACTCACTAACAGGATGATAAATCCTCACCTGGTGGTACAGCACCAAGGGCTGCACACTGGAACGGAGCTGAGAAAATGCAGATCCAAACGAGCAAGTGTACAGGGGAAAGCTGAATATTCCTTTAGTATTCAGCCTCTTCTGAGACATTCCCCATTCCCTGGTACTTACAGGGCCCCAACCACAGGCATCATCTCCATCAAATCCTGGTGGCTGATGATCCACCTGGCCACAGAAGGAAGTATCGCACAGTGATTTGACTTTCTCCCATTTTATTCCTATCTTTTTCATCTTTATCAATACAGGAAACTCATTGAGAAGCCAGGCACATATCCAGGAGCACCTTCCATGGGTTAGCTCAGCAGCAAAACCAACAAGCTGTAAAGCGAGTGCATTCATGACCTCATGCATTACAAAGCTTGCTATGTAATAATGCTGTATATAAATAACAGACTCCAAAGATCATTAAAGCCAATCAGAAGTATAGATTAGCCTGTAAAAATCTCTTTAATGTCTCCAATATTCCAATACAAGGAAAGAGCAGTACCAGTCAGCAAGCTGATGGCGACACTCAGCAGCAACACTATGGCTTCACACCTCTGCCTTCAAGGTTTACTCCTGGTGTGGGCATTACCCAAGCAGTGTTCCACATGGCACTGCTCCACAGGGAGAGGTGAAGCTGCAGATGTCTGCATTGCAGCCCCACCAGCAGAGTGTGACACCATAAGGGACGTGGCTGGGCAGGCCGTGCTTACAGACACAGCTGTAGCAACCAAAAGCAAGAACTCTCATTTTCTGATTTACATTGCAGTGCCTCGCTATTATTTACTATACCCGACATTTTCATCTACAATTTCTCCCACTGCTGAAATGAGAACCTGCCAGGAAAGACTTCACGCTTTGCCTTACAGAAGATCAGACAATTTAAGTCATGTTGCAAGCAATGCCTTAAGTTGCTGCTTAGTCTAAATAGTGCCTGCAGAGCCCTGGTACTACAAGTAAATGCAGCCATTAGTATCAGCCATAAGCTCAGCACAACTATTTTTCTTAAAGAATATATTCATTTTTCTTTTAAGAGCCACAACTTGTGCTGAAAGCACATTTGCATTTTATTATCCCTAAATGCTTAACTACCATAACTAATGCTTGATTAATAAATAGCTATCTACTGCTGCTACTTTAAGCCTTGCAATTTATACTCAGTGCTTTCTTCCCAGTGAACATGGCTCCTTTTTAATCAGTAGCATAGGAAGAAAAGGATCGGAATAAGGAAAATAGTTTTAATTCATGTTTATTGTTCCAGCTGAACTATCGAGCACTGGGCAATGCTATATAAAACGTTCATGGGGCTGATTTAGAAGAGAAACTGGGGGACAAATTCTTTGTGCATCCACGTGGCCAGCCTTCCCAATTGCAAATCTCTGCCGGGCACATTCGTTTCAGAGACTTTTTGCAAGGCAGTGGAAAACTCACAGCTTTCTCAAGTTATTCGTCCTGGTGAACAAGAATAGGGACATCTGCAGCATCCTGGGCAAAATTAACGCCTTAACACCAGGAATCAACCTGCAAACAACAGCTTTTTAGTTTTTTTTCTTTTTAAATGTGATCTGAACATGCCAATAATTCAGTTTGAGGCTGTGAAGTCTTTTGGACTAATCTGAATTAAAACCAAACTTGCTGATCACACTTGTGATCACAGAGCCTTCAGGAAAAGGATAGGACAAACCAATGCAAGAGAAAACATGGATTCAAAGCTGTTAAAACCAAACTCTGGCTGAAGGCCTCACCTGGGGGAGCTGCTTGTTCAAGTGCAGATGTCCAGCACACCGTAAGGATGGATAAAGCAGACTTCAGGTCCTTCCCTTTGCTTTCAAGCACCTCCCCAGACACCCTTCCCTACTTTTGTGCCTTCCAGTGAACCCTCACAGCCCAAAGAGGGAATTCTGCACCCAACCCCGATCCAGCACGATGCACCAGACATCAAGGTAATAAATAATAATAAATGTATGTCAGCAAAACTACACTGGTAAAACTGATAATGCAGTAATAGGAGCACAGCAAGAGGAGAAAAAAAAACTTTGGACATTATAAATGGAAATAGTACAGTCAGTGGAAATCTCAGCTTTCATCTGAAAGGAGGAAAGCAGAACTGACAGCTGAGAATCAACTTTGGGGATCAGAATCTTTTTGGTTGTTTTCTTTCCCCTTTCCCCCCTCAAGATGTGAGCAGAGTTTACAAGATGCTGCACAGCAGCTGCGGACACAGCTGTCCGTTCCGATTCTATTCCATAGTATCCGTTTTCAAGTTAGGCAGATTTCAACGCTGATTAGGAACAGGCTTTTCTTCAGCAAATGATTCTAACCAGTTCTGCCATCTCCCAGGGCACGCTGCCTCACAGCCCTCACCAGCTCTGGAGGTGCAACAGAAATCCACTCCCACAACATTTTACTTAGGCAGAACTGCTTGGAAACCAAGCAAAGAAGAACACAATGCCCTGATCCTGCACCTCCCTGCCCCAGGGCATCACCTCTCAAGGTTACACCACAGCCTCTGGCTCTGTGTGCAGGCAATGCACCTTCAGCCAACAGCAAGCAATAATACAGACCATTCATTTTCCATAGACAAGAGCACAATGCTAAGGTGTCTGCACATTGAATTGAGATTATGATGGGAATTAATTATAAGATTAACAGCCCCCTAAAGTGATGTGACAGAGAAGTGCCCATGACTGAAGTATGGGCTTGATAGGACTCGGAGTTCATGAGAAACGCCAGCATTGTGCACACAAATGAAAATGACATGTGACAGTTTCAGAAGGGATCAAGAAGGCTCATACTGACCAAAAATCTCTTTTAAATTCTACAACTATGAGAGACGTTTCAAAATGCACATAGAAACACAGAGCAAGATGGATCCTGGGCAGCAAAATCAAGGAGTGGGGAAAACTCATTGGGTGCACAAGAGCTAAAATCCTGCAGGAGCAGAGGCAGAGCCTGTAAAATTCACACATCCAATTGCTGGCTTGTGGATGTTACCTGCTTTAATTCAGTGTTAATTACTGCACTGCCAAATTTAAGTGGAAAAAAAGAGATAAACCCTTTTCTTGTACCCTGTTCTGAGGATCCTTTGTCTGGAAGAACCACAATACTATATATTTTATTGACAAACATTTTCAATACATTCCTTTAATATGGCATTTTGTTGAGAATTTCAGGCTGAAGGGCAGATTTGGTGCACTATGTCTATTGCTCAGCCCTTCTGCTCTCACGTTTACACAAAGAAACAGAGCAGGGGAAGAAGACAGCTCCTCCACACAGAGTTAATCAACTTGTAGTAATGAAATGTTTCTGCAGGCCTCAAATCCTGCCCCCACCGTGGACACCAGAGCTTTACCATTAACTTCAGTGGAACAGAGATGCAGCCCCTGGCAGTGTATTTTGTATAAGTTTCATCACTGTTGGTCTCAGCTCCCAATAGAAATTGCACTCATACGAGCTCCAGACCAATTCTCATGACCTCCTAAACACTTCTAAATATTTTCCTCTTGCTTCTACTCACGCATACAGAGGTTCTCTTCCCTTTAAGTATGGTAGCAATAAAGACAAATTACTTAGATTAACTCATCTTCCATGGATTGCGCAGTGCAGGTCTATTTTTAAAGCAAGGCTTATCTTTTCCCAAAGCCAGCACCTGCAGACACTAACTGCAGTGCAGCCCAGGGAGCTCAGCCCAGCCCCAGAGCCCCTGTCCTGGAAGCAGCCGAGCACCTCATGGCACACAGAGCTAAATACCATCATCTTCCTCATCCTCCACTGTCCTGAGCCCACATTCCAGACACCCATCATGCTGAGCAGTCACACACCAAGCAACCAACCCAGCAAAGCAGGGAGTCAGACAGTGCATTTACACTGCAGGTTGCCACAGTTGCCTGAAGCAGCTTTGAACAAGACCCCAAATGCTCAAAGTGATGCCTTAATCTATGCTATAGCAGCAAGGCAGATCTTTGCATTACACATCCCCATGGTACACTGCAAACATCTTCACTACTTGTCCCACAGATCAGCATGTTCTGTTTGCTTTGTCTCCTGTTCAGGGCCTTACCCATTAAGTGGAGGAAACCAAAAGGATGCCATTCTATCATCTGCACTGCTGTTAAGCTGCTTCTCTAGCTTACATCGATGTGTAAGTAATTGTGCCAATACTTAAGTATGTACATGCTTCACTAAAAGGGATATTCTAAACTAAAAAGATGCATCTTAACAGAGCTGGAGGCACTGTGGAGATGTTTCCCTGCTATCATAAATGGCCATTTCCTTCCTTCTGTTTTTCGGACAGCCCTCACTGACTCCTTATGCTCTCACAGCTGAGTTCCACCTCCAAGCCCTCAGCACATCCTCCTTCAGCCTGTGCCACCAGCCCAGTGATGTCCACACGTACCAATACAAACTCAGATGGATCTGCATCCCCAGAACCCTTCTCCCCTCTCCACCCCAACTCCTGCAGCTGAACAACTGCGTTCAGGCACTCGCTGGGATCTCTCCTCTGCAGTCACAACACAGGGGCACATGGCAAACAAGAAAACAGATTGCCTCAGTAAGTTCCTCACCTACACAGCTCAGACACCAAGCCAGCACCTGCAGGCTCCAATGGAAGCCAGATTCTCATTTCCCCTCCTGCGCTGTGCTCTCTCATGTGAGACACACCTATCCGTGCAATGTGCCCCTGGGGGCCCCCGTGATGGGTTAGCCAATTACATGGAGAGGAGAGGGATTTGACAAATGGATCATTTTTGGTGCACTCTGCACTTTTGACTCATAAATCCCACAGAAAACAAGGT
This sequence comes from Excalfactoria chinensis, assembly GCF_039878825.1. Lineage (NCBI taxonomy): Eukaryota > Metazoa > Chordata > Aves > Galliformes > Phasianidae > Excalfactoria > Excalfactoria chinensis. The sequence goes on from NC_092837.1 coordinate 2,318,869, forward strand.
AAATGGAGCATAACTTATTAATGAACAGAGCCCTAAATATCAAATGATCTGCTGTGAATCATCAGCTGGAATTGTAGAGCCTTCGCATCGTGCTACTTATATCATGCTGCTGTGGTTTGCAGTGTACAAACTCTGCAGCCCAGCAGTAAGTCTTACAAGATAATCTAGGGAATAACATCCTGCTTTATTTAAAGCATGGTAGAGCACAGAGCTTGCCAGACCTTCAGACTGTGACCTCCCGAGAGGTGATCTTGCAAATGTCACCTTGCATGCAGGGCTGAGAACACCATTAAGCCCATGATGGATCATGCAGCTTGCAAGAGGCACACGCAGACAGACGCCCTAAATCTCACTAGGAAGCCAAGAGAAACCCAAATGGCTCCAGAGGGGCCCCAGCTGAGCTCTCTGTGAAGTAACTTGGAAGGAGCTCTGCAGAAGTACATCACTTCTACCTCTTTGCTGCTGGGTGGAAAGGGACGATCCCACCAGGCGTGCAAGTTCACCAAGGTCCAGATAAAACTTGCAACACGTTATTTGTCCTGGATAGCAATTCCACGTACCTAAGTTGGAAAATTGACCGATTTTTATCCAATGCTTACTGTAGATCTTCCTGGAGATACTGTCATTGCTGAAAGGAAAAGGTTCTACTCATTTTGTCATCTTCAAATCAATTTTCCATAGGAGGCTTGAGTACCCACATAACACATGGTGTTTACTTAGCATATGACAGATAAGCAAGACTTGCTGCTAAATCCCAGTACTGATGTGCTGAAGGTACGTTATAAGGAAGCAGGGTCAGGCTGAAGTTACTAATCTAGTTGAGTAACGTGGGCTGCTTAGTTTGGCATCCTTTTCTGCAGACATCCCTGCCTTTGGCAGGATCACAGACAGAAAACAGAGTAAATGCATTAAACTGAGCAGCAAGATTGCACGAGCCTGCCTCTCTTAGACAAAGCGTATTAACTATTGATAAATCCCACTTCAAGATTGGAATTAAGAAGTCCTAGCCAATATTTACTGGAAACAAATTACCTCCACAGAGCTGGCCGGCACTTGACTTCCTCCATAGGTGCCACTGAGAGCCAAAGCCACAGAAATAAAACCACGTGGCATGAGCATTTGTTTGACTTGGGAGGAGGAGCAGACAGAGCCCTCCAGCACCAGCCAAGGAATCTATTCCGACATCACCCATTTCCCTCAGATCCATCTTTCTCCTCAGGTCTACAGAAGTACACTTCTTCTGCATGAGAAAAGGGAGACGGGATAGCAAAACTTTCACATTTTTATATTATCACAGGAAATCAATCACCTTCAAGACATCTTTGGAGGCATTAAATTGTCAGAAGCAGCAGCAAGGAAAATTTACCATCCCTCCTCATATATATTTTGGCTATTCCAGGAGTGGTCAGGTATGCTGAGCTGCATCATGCAGGTCCGCTCCAGAGGCTGCCTTCATTTCTCACACGTTACACCATCCTTAAAATACAGACACTTGGGTGCTGCCAAGCAAATCCCAGGCAGACACAGGCTGCTGCCAGCACTTCCAGTGTGAGGCTGTTGCTCTCATTCCCACCTGCTTCCAGCAATCAAATCTTCACACAGTGCCGCTGCAGCCACTGCCAAGAGACTATGAAAGAGCAAAATGATTTTTCTTTGCCCCTTTTTTGTATTTAGGATAATGGCTTTTCTACAAGCCAAATAGAAAACTGCGTTAATGTGTTTCCATGGGCAAAGCTGGAGAACACTGTAAATTGCCTTGCTTAATGGACTCAGGAATTCAGTTATCCATTCAGAAATTTCAGACTTTTAAGCGAGACCGAATCGAATGGTTTAGTCCTCGGGAAGCGAACAGAGCTTCACAGCTCTGTGGTGTCATTATTTATGTCTGCTGGATGTGATGGAACAAATGCTTTTGGGAAGGAAGGAGACCCACACCCACTACTTCTCCCAGACCAGGGGCACACTGCATCCTTCAGGGCACCATACAATTTCCATCAGCACAGAAGAGCAAGCAGAAGGACCTGTGGGCATCTGTGTATGGTTCTAAACACACTGCAGTGACCAACATCAAGTGTTTTACAATGCTAAATATATATATAAATCAGTTGATTAACCTGCTGGGGCAACAGGCAGAGGGACAGAAAGCAGCAATTCTAAGAGCTGCACAGCAAGCCCCAAGCTGGGAACCTAATGAGAGCAACAACCATGCTGTTCTTTCAGGTGATTCTCACCCACGCCCCTTTTGGGGGATGCTATGACCGCTGGGGTGGGCAGAGGGACAGAGCCCCCACCTGCACCTCCTACTCCAGACAGCATATACTCTTCCTCTATTATTATATTATTATAAATCAGTTACCTTGAACGCATGGTCACAGTGGATTAGCTGTTGACTTCCCCTGCTCCAGGCAGATGAGAAGGTATCTAGATGTCCAAGCTGGTGCCAAGGGGAGCTGCCTCCCCCTGACCACCACACACTGCTGGGATCACACAAGTGGGGCAGGAAAAAAGCAAAGGCCTTTTGTTCTACGTGCCTGAATCCTTTCAGAAGGCATATAAAAACCCACAAGCCATCCAGGTGAACTAATATCCTTGGCAATTTATGTGAGCTATAAAACACACCGGAGAGCACAGGTCCCAGGTCTGATTACTGCTCATTTACAGAAATGTGTAAACATGAGTACATGCGCATCCCATGCCAACAACAAAATATATATATATCCACAGCCGCAACCTAAAGCAGAACTAAAACGTATTGAAAATATTCAGTTCTTTTCTCTCCTGAGCAGCTTAACTGCCCAGAGGGATTCCCTTCCCCCAGGCTGAAAAGAAAAAACAAAACAAAACAGTCCTCACTTCTTGGATTAGATGCTGAACCCAGATTCCAGCTGGGAGCTCAGGCACCTGCGGTGCAGTATTTATAAATGAAAGCACTGACATGACTTTAAATACAGTGTCACCAGAAACTTAATTATACAGCCACAAGTCTCTAATTGGAAGTCACGGAGCAATATATTGGCTTTGCCCTGCGGTTTGACACTCACCGAACTGCTTTCCCAGGGTTGTTTGTGTTATCTGTCTCTGGTTTGAGCAGTGGTGTTTGTTTGCAGGCTGTGGTGGGATTAGCCCCATTTATCTTTGTGTATTTTGTTTCCTTGAGCACATCCCGGGCTCACAGGGTTTGTTTTGGTGCACAGGAACAACCTCTGCCTTGCTTCACACTGGCCCATGTATGCATCCAAAGAAGTATTTGCCATTTGAAGTAGCACACAGGTGCCCTACCAGTAAGACAAGCTCAGGAACTCCAGCTTCTCCCCAGACCCTTCAGTGCTCCATTGTTTTCATCCTACTTCATTAGAAACACCACAGGGCAGCCCCCAAAAAGACAAGTGGAGGAGTCAGTTAAGTGCAGGTTCAGCAGATGGCAAAGGATGGACCCAGCACTATGTTGGGCTAAGCACACGTGTCCATATGGCAGCCTGGCCACCTCCTCCTCTCTTGGAACAGCTCCATCTCAACAGCCCTAAGAACAGTCCTATGCAACAAACCTCCCTCCCCCCCAAAAAAGGCCCATTTGGGAACAGAATAACTGGGGAAAAGTACAAAAAAAACTTATCAGAAGTAGTGATGGACAAGTTGTTCTTCACTTGCATGCCCACGTGGAAGCTGTCCCAGCCCTGCTGTTTGTGCAGGCATCCCTTGCAGCACACATCCTTCAGCATTTTTCATCCTTCCTGCCAGTATATTGAGGATTCATCACTATTATAAGTTCCAGCTCCACATTAATAACCATAAGGACACATAATGGCCTCAGCAACAACATGTGCTGGCTCAGGTGGTCAGCAGGGAAGGACCTCAAGACCTCAATGGTGACAGAGACAAGCCCCAGGTTGTCACCTGCTTTCAGATGTGAAACCCTCCAGCAGGAACATGAATATCTATGGACCAATGGCACCGACTGGGCACCTGATTTAAGGAAGTACAAGGCAGGAGAACATGACAGGATGATGTTAAAATCGCATGTTTTCAGTTTGAAGAAAGAATCAGATTTTGGAAGGTGAAGTAAGTGCCCCCACGTCAGTGTCTGTACACGAGACAGAGCAGGTCAGCAGCCAGGAGAGAACCCCTGGGTAGAAGGGAAGGCTTTGTTCCTCTATTTACAACAGTTGAGAAATATGGCTAGGTGGAAAATACAAGACACTGAGGACATGCCCTTAGTGCTTTAAGTAATTTCTTCAGAGATTTTATCTAGAAACGTTTAACGCTTAAGTTTGAAATAAAATAAAAACACAAATTTCACTTGAAAAAAAATGATTTTAAATATAGAAAAACTCATGCTTAACCGTATAATTACAATGCTTTTAAGTTTCTCAAACTGATTTATCATAGGTACACGTCTTGGCTTGCTTTCCTCCAAGCACCCCTTTCACATTCACACTACTCACCGTCACTGTGCAGGTTCCCACCTGAAGTGGGACACAGAACTTGTCTGGATCTAAAGAAAAGAAGCCAAGAACTGCTGACAATGCAGAGGAAGTGCCCCACCACCCCGTCTGAGTGACAGAATCAGCCCTGCAGGTGTTGTCTTCCTCCACCTGCATCGTCCTTGGAGGCTGATGTCTGCAGCTCCACATTTGGAAGCAAGAGATGGATGGCAGTGCTGCCACTACTTGAGCTGGGAGCTCCCAGCCCAGCTGATCTCCCCTTCATTTAATATCTCTTGTTTCCGAACGCAGCCAGCAGAGACACTGACAGGCAACCTCTGACCGAGTCAAGGGCTCTGCTCTGCGCACAGCGTTGTGAGAGATCCTCCACAGCTAATAAGATAATGATGCCATTGATATTATATCTTAAATTGAGGGTTACAAAGAGCCGAGACAATAAATCCACTCAGCTTCAGATAGCCTGCAGAAACATGACCTTTTCTCCATCATTTGTAACACAGAAGATGGAAGAGAGCACCCAATCCAATTACATTATTTTTGTATTTACCTAATCTACCAGAGAAAAGCCTTTACATCCCCTTAATTCCAGCATTCTGCTCAGGCAGCAGTCACATCCCACCCGGAGGGAAGGGTTTGATGACCACCACACATGAGCCCCACTCCTTGGCTTGGTTATCGCCTTCCCCAGCCCCTGCTCATGTAATTAGGTACAGACATTGTCTTCCTGCTGGATTACGAGGTCGTTAAGGCAGGTATCATCTTTTTGAGCTATGGCTGTACAGTATCTAACACAGCCAGAGCCTAATCCTTGGCTGGAGCTCCTGATCACCGCAGTACATTTCTATAGCAAAGATATTTCATTATCAGTGGTAAACTGAAGAGTCAGCTCTCAGTTTTCTAGGATAACTGAAGAATAAATAGCTAGGAATAAAAAATAAATAAATAAAAAAGACTCCTATAAACTGAGCACACTACACTTCTACAGTTTACATATGAAATTACTGAAGGAGGACAGCAACCTCAGAGCCAGGTTTCCTAACAGCACCCAGGGCAAGTCCCAGCCTTGCCAGCCTCCAATAGCTTGCAGCTGTCAGAACAGCAACAAGAGAACTTTGGAGCTTTATCCAACATTAAGTCTGGTCTCAGGGTTTTGGGTAAAAGCTACAGAATTTGGAGAGCCTGAGACCGCTTCCAGAAAGTTCTCTTCTTATAGAAGCAGATGAAGTAAGAAATAATACTTCAATAAATCAGACATTCATAGACTTACAATGACTCCATGTTTGCATGAATGTGTGCCTTACTAGCCAGTAATGCAGGCCAGTTGGAAGTACTTTCCCCCTTTCCCTGCCTCGCAGCAAAGCAAGATATGATTTGTATTCTGTTTGCAGGTGAGCCAAGTAAAATGCTCAATTATAAATAGCTCTTGTAAATATAATCCTTTCAGATGGAATATTTGTACAGTAGAAATGGCAGATCTTAGTAACAATTTCAGTTACAAGACCTAATTAGATCAGTTCCTCATCCCAGCCCAGGCCCCGTGCAATGCCCAGTGCAGGTTGGCACTTATGGGATGTGAGCCATCCCATAGCAAACCCTCAGTAGGTGCAGGTGTTCCAACTCCACCAGCTCCAGCAAGACTACAACAGCCCACAGCAGCCCCAAAAATGATCGAAGTGGTCCCCAGTATAAGTGAAAATCAGGGCCCATTATTTTTACTTACACAGAGCCAAAACACACACTGCATAAAGCTAAGTCTGCATTCAGCGGATGAAGTATCTGTATAATTCAGCCACCAAGGTTATAGAAAGGTAGAGGGGAATGTATATCAATGTTGATAGGATCTTTTTTCCACAGATGTATTTACTAGGCTAAATCATCTTCCACAGCTAATAGGACACAAGACACTACTTTTATGCTCAGTCTAATTGCTCAGCCATCATGAGGAGCTACCAAGTTGGGAAGCACTAACTCCAACTAAATGAGCTTCAGACTCGAGGCCACCAACAACTGCAAAGCTGAAACTGGAGATTAAAGGCGACATTTAAGAGCCAAGAGGACTATGATAGAAAGCTGAAAACGTTTCAGTCAGGAGAGAGTGTTTATTACATCTGCTGTGCCAGGGGTTGGTCACCCAATGGAATCTGAAGTACAAATGACCAAAGGAAAAAGAGTGAAAGCTAGTTGTATGAAATAAGACTGCTTTGCTTCTTTGAGAGTTTGCTCCTCATCTTTGCCATTACAATTCAGTGTATGATAACAAATGCAGTATCACACACAGTTACTCTGACATCAGAGCAAGAATAATTACAAATGGTGTTTGCATGAACTGCCTTCAAAAAACAAGAGACTTTCATTTTATGACACTGTTCCTTCCCACCGAGAGCAAAGAAAAACCTTCACGTTCAGTGTTAAATCAGAATTTACTTCCAGAGGGGCACAAGCTCAATTGCAAAGGCAGCATCTTCATCTGGGAGCACCCAGATACCTCACAGTCCCTGGATTCCCTAATGAAACCATTGCCAAAAAGCAGCAGAAAAGAGATGAGCATCTCAGGTTAGAATTGGGTAATCCAAACAGCCCAGGATTACAGAAAGGTTTGTATCCCATCAGGCAACAAACTGTTGTAACCCAAAACCATGCATCACACTGGAGCAGTTCCCCAAAGGCTGCCCTCCATCACCTCCAAAATACCAGAGCTGTATAGAGCTTAACAATAAGAGTCAGGAGAGCACCAGCCCTGGCAACAGCGAGAGGTCTGAAGGATGAGCCCCACCATGAGCAGTGCCTTGGAAACACCTCCTTGGATTTCATGGGGAGGTAGTTCAGACTCATACCTAAATACTTGAGGTATGCCAATATCTGAGCTGTGCTAGAGCTACACTATACCAAATAACACATGAAACAGCATTGAAGATGCACTGAATCAAAGGCACACTCTATTTCACAAGATGTAAGACAACATAAACCACTGAAATAAAACCATAGCAAGGCAAAGTAACACAGCCAGCTCCAGACTGCATCAAGTGCAGTGATTCAGGCAATCAGGATTCTGCTCCAAAGAACCATACAAGGGCAGCTGCACACAAGCATTGCCCCCAGCCCTTTGGCACAGAGGGAACAAGGCTCTTTCTCAAAAGCTTCCACGAAGCCAAACCTCATGAAGGACAAAGCTGGCAGGGCTTTGCTGAAGGAGATGTTAACACCTGTCAGCACAGACAAGCTTTAAACCCTCAGAAAGGCACTCAGCAGCCTCAGGTCCTCCTTTCTGCTATAGAAAAGCACAGGACAAAAATGCTTTTGAAACGGCGTTGCTTCTATCCATTAGCCCAGATGAGGACAGTATGAGCAGAGAGACACTTTGATACGCTATTTGTACATCCAGAAAGACCTAACGTGCAATGATTGCACAGTTGGTTAACTTTGGGGAGAAGCTTCACCTTTTTATTAAGAAAAAGGAATGCAATTATAAGTTTGGTGTGAAACAATTCATCCCACACTCCGTATTTCTTTCTCTCCATCAGTTTATTGCCTCAAAATTATTTATCTCGTTATTTATCTCTCTGTTTGTTTTTTGAAGGACATCTTTTGTGCCTTCGAGCCACTTTATTCATTAGCTCTCCAGAGTTCATGTCCCATTTCATTATGTTTTAATCTTTACAGTTGTTAATTTGCATTTCATTTCCTGTAGTAGCATAAAAAAAAAAATCACTAACAAAAAAAAAGTTATTGTAAATATTAATACAAGTCAACCGATAATCATCCAGGGAAGCATCGTACAGCAATAACAATTACCTGCGTCTGAGGCAGAAAAAGGCAATTCTAACAATTATAGCGAGGAAAAGCACTTCTGAAGAGACACAGCACCTTCTCAGAAGCACTGCTGGGCTATTCTGAAGCAGCACTTTTAATTAATAAGGGCTTACTGAGAAGAGGAGCTGCCCCAAAGGACTGCAAGGCCTACACGGCAACCTGAGGGCCCCCAGGAGCTGGGCTGCCTTCCACCCCACAGTGCATAGAATGCAAGCAGCTGTTTGACTTAGAGCCCAACTATGATGTTCACTTACAGAAACAGCACTCCAGACCAGGAAAAAGAAAAACCTACAATCTTAAACCAGGAAAGTGAACAAACCAAGCAGATGAGGCTTCTCTCTCCATACACAGCTTCTGCCACCAGCTCTCAGCACTGCACTACAACTTCCATTTTCTCTTAGAGAGATACAACTCAATGCAGCTTAAAGTCCAAAAAGAACATAAAAATGTAACTCACCCCAACCATCCTGCAGGCTCCAAGCTGTCCTGGTGCCGGTCATGCAACAAAGCAGCACACTACCTCCAGGAGAGGTGTCTTCACCCAAATAGATCAGGTAATTTCAGTTATGGATAATTATCCTCGCTAGATAAATATCAGGTAGGCTCGTAAACTTATTAACTTTCACAGAAAAAAGCCCTGAGTGACCCAAAGCGTGAGTGGTGTGCTGTAGCCTGGCCTGGCTCTTGCATTAACCATCCACAGCTGTGAGGAGTTACAGAGGATGAGGGCTGCCAGGAGCTGCTCATTAGCAAACCTCCACAAGGAAGAACGGGGGAGAAAGGGCTCTGATATTTAGCCTTGCACCTTTGTAACTCTGCTTCTCCCCTTCAAAGTCCCCATTATATCCCATGGAGAATCCCACAAGTCATGCTGCCTGGCTCAGTGTCACTGCACATCCCCAGAACGCGGCTGTGCATCCATAGGGGAACAGTCACTGAGGAGCAGGTTCTGAGCAAAGCCTAACAAAGCCTGGCCCAGACATCCAGCTCCCTGGTGCTAGAGGGAGGATTGCCTCTAATTCCTCACACCTGTAAAGCCTTCCTAACAGCTTCATCAGGTGGTACCAAAGCACCCATCTAAGCCACTTCTCTGAGTAGCTGCAGCTCTGTCCATCCATCACAGCCAGCTGCACGGAGAAGTCAGACAGCTCGATGGGCTTAGCCCTCATAAAAAAATGGATGAGGCTTTTCTCTTAATGCTCTTCCTCTCCAGCTCATCTGAGATCCTGCAGGTGATTTGCTGGGGCAGCTCTGCACCATACCCGTAGCATGGGGGCTCTCGGCAGCCGCTTTCATTTGCAGCAGCCAACAAAAGGGGCTGTTAGGAGAACAAAATGCCCAAAGGGCTTTGCCCTGATCAAGTCCTGAAGGCTGATCTGAGGAAGAAATGAAATCCTTGTGATGAAGAGCCAAAGAAACACTGCAGAACATTTCTGTAATGCGCTGGTATAAAACTAAGAAGAAGTGAAAGGAGCTATTGCAAATGCAGCCCTCGTGCCCGCTGAGTGTTTGCTGTGTAGGAAACAATCATTTCATATCAGTGTAAATGCACCTTTCATACATCATTTCCCTTGTACTTTTGCACCATAATGAATAATAGAATGGGAAAAGGATCAAAACAGCCCTTGCTGCTGCTGGAGAGGGTTCAGGGTGAGGTGGGGGCAAGGAGCCCATGTGCTCCCAGCCAAACCCCATCTGCATCATTGCAGACCCCTACAGCCCTGTAGCAAGATCACAGCCCCCATTTCCCTTCCCCCAGTGCTCCAAAACAAATGTTACATTACAAACTAAACAAAACCCATCCATACAATAAAATACTCATAAGAGTCCTCTAGTTTTTTGACTGCTTAACTGCTCTCTGTAGCACTAAGGATCTTAGCTCAAAATTAACCTCCCCAGTAAAAAGTTAAGGAAATCAAGCTGTAAAATAGAGCCTTCCTAGGCAAAAGATCTGAGATCATTCATGGTGACCGTTAACTTTGGAGCCTATTTCAGACATGCACCATCCTCATGGACTTCCCCTTGCAGGACCAGGCATCCATTTCAGGGGGGTTTCAATATTAATGTCATTCCTCTATCTTTTTTCTCCTGTGTCTTAGAGGAAGTGAGAGGGTGGGGGTGGGTGAAGGAGTGCCCTGCAGAACAGCCCCGCTGCCCCACAGAGCTGGGAGCAGCTCCAGGGAGAATTTCCACATCCCTTGAACCAAATCCTTTCTGGAGTAATGGACCAAGTTCTGCTCTCTCTGAGCAAAGTCTTCAGCAATGCCATTTGAGTTTTGCTGGGTGTTAGGGTGATGCAGCTGCAGGCTGGGAGGCTTTAGCTGGCAAATAAACCAAGTTTGGCAGAGCAGTCCCTTATTCTGCAGTGGATGTGCTGATACTCAGTGAGAAAAGCACAGGAGGAAAGATGAGTTAAATAAAAGGATAAATATCTCAAGCAAGATGGAACAATAACCAAAATAGCAGAAGGACCCATGCAAGGGTTAGGCAAAGACAACAGTCCCATCCCTGATCTGGGATGACTTGACTTCTCCCTTTTCCCAGGCACATTCAGGACAAGCTGGCACCAGTTCTGCAGCACCACACACAAACAGTGCCAAGGCCCCCACTCTGGCCAATGCACAAAAGCTCTCTTATTCACCCTCAGTTTTGCTTTCTTCCTCCCTCCCTTCCCCATCAAGTCTGTCTCCATGGATCCTTAAAACCTTGGGAGCAGCTCAGGGTTTTAAGCAGTTCACACCACTGCAGATCCTCCTCACCCCCATTCTCGCTTCCATCTCTGCTGGACACAAGCCCACCCCTACCTGGCTGCTGCCTCCATTCTGATTGTTCACCACAGGCCTTCCAAAGCTCTCAAAGACTCGTGCGGGGTTTCATGGACTCACTAAGGTTGAAATGAACATCAAAAATTCCCAACCAAACCACAGCCCACCACATCATGCCCACTGACCACATCATGCCCACTGACCACATCATCCACTGCCACATCCCCACAGCTCTGGATTCCCCGCTCCCTGGCTGCCTGTGCTGACAGCTCTTTCAGAGGAGAGGGAATTAGGTCTGAGCCAGCTCCCATAGAGCCTGGTGATGCGTCCATGCCCTCGATGTTCCTGCAGTTCCCTCCCCGGCGATAACAGCAGAGCACACCTTTTGACTTTGGCTCGTGAAACGATCATTAGCAATGATGCATCAGAACGTTTTTGATGAGTGAACGATAAAAGTAAACAGGACACAGTAATAGTCGGGCTTATTTACAGCGAGGTGAAACACCGCTGTTGTCAGATTTGGAAAGTGACTTTGAAGGAACCTTCTAAAGAGGATATTGAGAACGCTTCCTCCCCCCCACCTGCAAACAGCCATAACCATTATTGATAGCATTTCTAAGATGGCAGGTACACAGAAACAGAGGCCGTTATTTTGTGTCAAAATTGTTTTATAGTGCCATTTTTTCCCCTTGTTTAAGGCGGCAGCACTCATTTACAACATTAAACAACGTGATTTATGTACTTTAGCAGAGCTTACTACATTTAAATGTTTGGGGCATTTCATTTTTACAACATACCTTGTTCCAATATAATCAATGTGCTTTTTTCTCGGGCTGTGATAGGAATGCAGTTTGTGTTTTATAGCAAAATCAATATAAGAATTAATGGGTGACGAACAAAGTAAATTGTAAAAAGCACATAGGGGTTGTGAGATCTCTTTTGCTGCATCGATTCCATTAGCATTAGGCTGCCCGGTTGTACACGGTTCCATATTTGATGAGTGAGCAGCAGACTTCATATTCTGCTGAAGAGAAAATAGGCAAAGTCCAGTACTGAAATAACTACGCCAAAGTCATGGAGGTTATAGCAGGAATGGACACGAGCCAAGGGGATGCTGGAACACAATGCACTTCAGAAGCAGAGGCCGTAAACATCAGATGGTCATGAACGGGGCCACTCTGACTTTAATTACAGGCCGTGATATTCAAGTGATGACATTGTTTTGTAACACTGGGCTATCTGCTTATTAATTAATTCAAATAAATAGAATTAATGAGAAGACAATGCTACTCCCAGGCTTCCTTGCTAGTAGGGGAAAAGCAACATTTAAAAAGAAAAATAAAGCAAAAAGCCAGCAACCTGCACGCAACCTAGATTTGTTGTTAAAGACATAAAAACCAGGGAGGAGCTGCAGCAAGAAACAAGCAACATCATCCAGAAAACATGTTTCTTATCCAGGGCCACTTTTCTTTCCTAAACTTGACTCTCGCTCTGAACACGAGTACAGGAAAGGCACTCCTCAGAATATTCTGGGAGCCTATTTTGTCCCACCAGAGCTTCCTGGCACAGCCAAAGCAGTGCTGCCCCATGCATCAGGAGGCAGAGGAGTCCCAGCCCCCCTCAGCTCCTGGGACACCCCACAGGGCAGGGTTTGACACTGCAAAACACTGGCTGTGCTCTGCAGCCCTCACATGCCCAGAGCTACAGTAAACCAGCAGATTTGGACCAGGAATGACTGCAGGCACCTTTCCAATGTCCCGTTAACTCTGTTACATTTCCCTGTCACACACCATCCAAGTTGCAATGACGACCTTCCACCTTCCGACATCTATGATCATTCCAATTCCGAATAACAGATTAGATGCATCTGTCCATTTTGCCATATTACTTCCCAAAGCTGTGACCCCATAACAGAACTGCTCTCCAAATCAGGCTGTGGATATCTCACACCGCCAACAGCAGAGCATTCCAGGGTGCAGTGACATCTGTTGCCGTCCTCATTTATTCCCTCCCCTTTTGGGAAGACCTTTTTCATTTTCACGATCATCAATAGGTTTTAATGGATCCTATCAAACAGGCTCAGGTAGAGCAGGCACAGCGCACGGCAGGACATTACCCTCCAAATGTTCCAAATTGGTTTTACATGGCACTTTCTGTTCTCCCTTATTTATTTGAAGTCGGGAAGTTTATCGCTCTTTGGGAGGTACACGGAGCAAAAGAATTTAATTATATTCCATTTCAAAACAAATTGTTGATACAGGCTCCAAGTGTCAGTAATTAGATAATTTCACAGTGCACATTCCATTACCACTGTCATACTTAATGACTGTTTATTTGAAGAGTCCTTCTAGTACTGCAGCTACCCTGGTACTAAACACAGTAATGGATGGCACGATCAGGGAGCTTCACCCATTGCTCTCATATTTACAGGAAAGAGTTCTAGAGGAATTTCTACTCCAAAATGGAGTTTTAGATGGCAGGGATTAAAATGCTGGCCCTAATGAAATCAGTAATACACCACTCATTGACTTCCCAGGGTTTAAACGTAATCAGTTCCTTACAAGTAAAGATGATTAGTGACATAAACTACATATTAAATAAACCATTGTCGTGAGCTCTAGCCTGACTTTGAGCACCAAAAGGACTACTGCTGTAAAAAGACCCTGTTCACTCCTGCTTGGATTCTTTTACGTGGTTAAAAACAAGGGCTACGTGCACAAAGTGACAGGGCAGGGGATGGGAGAAGTGCCCCTGTGCTCCACACCCAACCCCAGTGCTGGGGGACACACAGCCCACCCCTCCTGCCCACAGCCCCCACCTTCCCCAGGCCCAAAGGCACCTCAAATTTGGAGCCTCATGCAGTGACATCCAGCATGGCGTTAATGGAGCAAAGAACAAAACACCTCCCAGGCACGTTCTGATTTCACAGAGGTACGTTTTTTTAAAGACTTTCTCTTTTTGTTTTCTTTTAGAGCAAGACGTGCAGATCATATAATGCATTTTTAATGACTCTATTAAAACGCCGTATAGTGATCCATCTCGATTTTTGTCATAGCCGATTCTGATTTCTTTTTAAGTCGTTGACGTTTTTAGATACACAGAGTTCTGCTTAAGACATCCACCACCCAACACGGTGACTGCCCTTCCCTTAGCAGTGGATTTCCTGATGCTGGTGCTCTTCAGGAAGGCATGGAAAGCAATGAAGCTTGCTGGGTGGGGCAGCTTTGAGGAAACTCTGGCTGAAGGTCCACCAATACGCAATGAGCTCAAACCTTCGGCACCTGGAGCACTCAAAGGAAAGTGCAAGCATCATGCTGGGGTAGATATTAAGAATCACAGAATCATTTGGGCTGGAAAAGACCTCTCAGGTCCAACCCCAACCCATCTCACCATGCCGTGTCCCTGAGTGCCACTTCTCCACACTTCTTGAACCCCGCAGGGATGGGGACTCCACCACTCCCCTGCTCCAATGCCTGACTGCTCTGAGAACACTTTTCTCCTAATGATTAATAGCGCTCAGCTCACCCAAATGAGCACAGCGTTGTGTGAATACAACTTCCTGATGAAGTAAAAAGAAGCTGCTTTGTTGGTGCACCACATTTGAAAGCTAGCAGGCACTACAGAGGGCATTTGGTTTTGATTCACTTCCCATAAAGGTGAAGGAGCCAGAGTCTTTATCTTATATAGAACATCTGAAGGAAGGTGTTAATATTTCTACAGTAAAATGCCTTTAGGAAAAAAACACCAAGAAAAAATGGTTAAGGAAAACACATAGCTCTTCTAAAAGCATTGAAGGTTTTTGCCCAACATGCCAAGAGTTACCCCCCTTAAATCAGGTACCAACGTGAACCAGTGAGAGAATTCACTGGTACTCCTGGTCAGCACAAAACATCATTCTGCATTGTAGTGGGACAGAGAAGAGAGCCTGCACTCCTTAATACCAGATAGAGAAAGGGACATGCAATAACAGCTATCTGAATATGCAGGATGTCATCCGCAGCCTCCTTCTCCCTTAAGTAAAGGAGCTGTCAGATAATGGCCAAATAAATCCATCAGTGCTATTGGCTGCTGCCCATTCTGTGCAGCACAGCATAAGCTCTGCTCCGAGACTTATGGAGCACTCCAGCATTTAGATTGCTCTCCACGAGGCGTGCTGAGATCTGGCTATCATCTTTCACTTTTTAATTAAAATATATTTTTCGCTCTTGATCTACAGAAGGAAAAACAACATAAAAGTAATTGAGACTTCACGTTTCACATGTCAAATCGTGATAGCTTTTCCTATTCACTGGCATGCCAAATAAGTACTTATAGCAAGATTCACCATCAAAAGCAAGCACCCTCCTTTCCAAGGATGACGGAATCAGGCTTAGATAAAACAGGAACCAGCTCATGCTCAAAATGAATCCTGGTGTCAGGCTGCTGCATCTTTGCAAAGTCCTTCATCTCTCTAAAACCTGCCATAATTCATTGCAGTGTGTGGTGAAACACACCAGCCTCTTCCAGGCATTTCACAAAAATCACCTCCTACAGCAGACAGTAGTCTGAAATTAATGCCTTTAGTACCCACAAGAAGGACTGAGTCACAGAACGCAGGCTGTAATTTCAAGGGCTCATTCATCCCCAGTATCAAGCATTTTGTTGCAGCCTTTTTGCAGACACCTTTTACTGCCACAAGCTTCTCCCCCACTAATACATATAAATGGCATAAAAAGCCAACAAGGAGGAAAAAAGAAAGTGTTTTCTGCATTTGGAAGGCTCAGTGGGTCAGAAAGGGCAGGAAGGCAGAGGTTGCTGCCTCCAAGTGCTGCTGGAGGAAAGGGCTTCACCCGGCCAGAGTGGAAGGCAGGCTTTGATCTCCCTTGTACACACACGCAAACAACATCCACAGCAAAGCTTCAACCTCTGGTTGTTCCCACTGGGAATTCTGAACAACCCCCTTCACAGAGAGGAGAACAGAAATCTGCTCCCGGGATGCTCTGCCACAGAGCCCCTTCAGCTGCAGTTAACATGGCAACGTGTGCCATACAGCCATAGAGAACACTGGACTGGATGGTGCAGAAGTAATGATCAACATAGTAAAACTCAGAAGAAACCTGACAGCAGCGTTGAGGAATGCAAAATGCATTCACGACTTCAGCTTGATGGAGCACTTCCAATTCTACACAACTATTTTTATGCAGACTTCCTATAGAATCTCGGAGATCAGAGCACAAACTCCCCGTGCCAACCCAACTTCCCTTCCATGACAGCTTCTCTATCAGCCTAGGCAGAGCACATGGTGGAAAACACAGTGCATGACTCACATCAATTTATAAACCTTTGCAAAACCTTTCACAAGCAAAGAACTGCTCTCAAGGCTGGGTAAAGAGCATCACCGCAGCACCCAAGACTTTAGAAATTAGACCCTTTCAATTACTGTCATTCAACATCCTTATTATTTTCATTTGTTAGTTTCACCTCATTTTGGACCCGCTCTTTCATTTCCACATTAGATCCGATTAGTTCCGAGCTATGATCCGGACATGCCTGCAGTTTGTGGGTAGCTGGGATATCAGACATGAAAGTGATTAGAAGCCCCAACCCAATGCACCCTGCCTCACATCCAATGGAGGTTGTTACAGTAAATGCAAAACCAATGTGGCCTGACACTGGGGAAAGTTAGAAGACTAAGAGACATAAAATGCATGAGTTATTTTTATATCAGGTAGCAAACTGAGTTCTCCTTTAACCACTTAATTACCTTTGGCTGACAGGAAAAAACATTGCTGTGAAAATTAGTATTATCTTTATTATGGATGTGTCCCTGAAGATGCTGATGCACTGACTTATATATCCACGTACGAAGCCTGGGAGTAGTGAAATAATTCCACCTTGTGAGCAGCTGCAAAGGTTCTGTACCACCGCCAAGGATTTATTGTGTAGTTTAACAGTCATTACTTAGCATCATCTGCTCTTTTTATATATTCTCTATCACCATACCCATTTTCCTCTTTCAGCCTTATTATCTCATGTATATGAACAAAAATATAAAGGGGTGATGGAGAGTGGGAATCCAAACCAGCTCTAACAGCCCACGGCTCTTTTGAACTCATGTATAGCAGCCTCAGCCAAAGGTACCAGGGCCATGTGCCAATAGAAGGAACAGCAACGTGCAGGACACAGCCACAGGACATCTGAGCTGGAAGGGACTCGTAAAGACCATCTGGTCCAACTCCCCAGCATGGGGTCCCAGGAGCTCCTGGCAAAAGGAGCAGGACAGGGAGTGCTCTGTGTGTCTGTTGGGGCTCAACAGCTATTTGGGTTTTGTTTTTCAGGCTCCAAAATTCCCCCGGTCTATAATTCATAAAATTCAACAGGAATGGTGCAGACAAACGTCTGAAATCTCAATACACAAAAACACTGAAACAAAGAAACCAATAAGCAGCCCCTCTGCCTTGCCCAACGCACACAGCCCAAAGGCTTCTGCTCGCTACTCAGCAGGATCCAGTCCCACCCTGCACTCTTAGGTTGCCTTCAGCTTAACCCACAGTTTCCTTCTACAAATTAAACCTTAAATTGAGGTCTCACCCTAACAGAAGTTTGTATTTGGTTATAATCATACCAGTGTTAAGGCCTGCTTTTGGAGAGGTGGGCTCCCCAGCATAGGAGCACGCAGCCTAATTTACACTGCACCAACCAGCAATGGCTACAAAGTGAGACGATCACAGAACCATTCAGGTTGGAAAAGACCCCTCAGATCTCCAAGTGCAACCCCAACCCATCCCACCATACCACTGACTGTGTCCCCCTGTGCCACATCTCCACAGCCTGGAACACCTCAGGGCCAGTGACTCCCCCACTCTGTGGGCAGCTTTGCCTGTGCCTGACTGCTCTCTGGAGAAGAGATGGTTCCTAACATCCAACCTGAACCTCCCCTGGATGTCTGCACCAGGTGTCTCTATGCCCATGGGCTGGTGGTCCCCTTGGCTTTTGTCATGGGCTCATCAGTGACATGACAGCTGACTGCTCTGCTGACAAACGTAAATCCATTGCGCCGCTATTTTGTGTTATTAATTAGGAGAGAGGAGAACTGCGTTCGGAGCACATACAGGTGGCTCATCTGCTGCCTAATGCAAAAGGTTTTATTTGGCTTGAAAAATCATCTCCTTAAATTGTGCATCAAGGCCATGACACATGGGTGGCTTCATTCACTGTGGCACTTTGATGGTGGCTGCACAAGTTGCGAGCGTATGTGCCCTATCATTATTTCCCACACATCAACCAGAGCAGCAAATAAACTTTTGATTCATACTAGGAACACAATGGAAGCAAGCTGAAAGCCTGCCCTGCTCAGCTCTAATTAAAGGTATTAAGAGTTAAGGGACAAGCCTGCAGGAGAGCAGTGTAAATCTACTCAGTCTCTACAGAAGTATTTATCACTATTCCCCAACACTGCTACACGAGCGTTTGTGTTTGATCAATATTCAGCATCGCCTCCGCTTTACCCAAAGTCTGTGCAATATGCTAAATTAGCTCTTTTCTATTACCGTATCAAAGGTATGTTTGAAAATGAACATCACTGTAATTTAGCTGAAATTACTGGCAGACCTGGTCTGTCTTGATCAGTTTGCAAAACCCTCCACATTAATCATATTAAAGACGTTGCAGATGAACAAATCAGCAGTGCGGGCAGAAAACTGCTGCCTTGGATAGATGCTCACACGCTGCAGAGGCACAGAGATGCCCTCCTGCAGGTGGATTAAGGCACATGGTGGGCTGGGATAGCTCAGATCCCACGCAATGGGACCCCCCAACAACATGGGTGCAGGCGGTGGGAAAGCCAATAGCAGAAGCTTGCATGCAGCCAGCCAAACTGAAGCAACACCCACCCACTCACAACAGATGAGGTGGATACCCCCACTAATTCCTTCCTGACCCCAACAGTACTCAGCTCCCAGTGCTGCTCCTTGCTAAGAACAGGAGCCCACATGTTTGCCTTCTCCAGCACCTCCTCTGCTCACAGCCCCTCCTGGACAGCCTCAGACATTTCTGGTTCACTCCCAAGTTCTCTTTTCCTTCTGGTGACTTCATTTTGCTCAGAATCTTTCCTTCTGATTTTAACAATCTTAAAATTATGTCCTTAAAATAAACCTCACAATCAGCAATATATCAATTATAATTTCCTTCTCCACATGCTTCAACTATTATCTTAATCAAGCAATCATATCACTTCCCATATAGCCCCTCATTATCCAAGTCGTGCCCTGTTTGTATTATATCATCCTTATCTGATGGCACACCAAACCATCCAGCAAATCCTCAGCACTAATGCAATCCTAAATCCTTAAGCATCTACCAGTTCTTTGATGCTGGCAGATTGATTCCTGTGCTGGCAATGCCCATGGGGTGATCTCCAGTCTATGAGATGGCTTCCCTAGATGTCCACCACATTATATGACTTTCTCAATAACACCCAGAAGGCAATTATTACTCTGTTAAATACCCAACAACCTAAGGTACAACTTTATCTCCAAAAGCTCTCTAGAACTGAATGATCTTTGCTGGGACCACTTGCAAAAGCAACAGTGGGACTTTTCTATTGCGGGAAGCATTGCAGAACAAATGCCCCATCAGATGGCCACGCATTTATCTCAGCACAGGAGCACCCTCAGTGCTGGGCACGGAACCCCAGCCCCATGCAATGCTTTGATCACACCCAGCTGCTCGGCCAGCAGCGCAGCCCATGATACTTCCTCATGCAACCACTGCCCAGAAGGAGCACTGCTGACATGGAGCACCCATTGGTACACTCAGAGCCAGCCCTCCTGCTCGCCCAGCCTCCTTCTGTGCATCATTAATAAGCAACATCAGTCTCCAGTTTGGAGTCAGCTCATTTGTTCCCACAGTCATGATTCCAAATGTCACATGAATAATTCAGCAAGTTATTTTAGCTGTAGTTAGGATAAGCCCATTAGCCATCATATACTTAGATAAATTATCCCTTTCTCCCACATGAAGTTGCAAAGGGAGAACACCTTGCCCAGGTAAGCTACACCCCTCCCTTCAGTAGGTAAGCAGGATACCTGGTGACTCAAATCCACCTGGAAGTGTGCCCTAAGGGGTTCCTCTCCCATTTGCAGCAGGGAGAGGGGCAGGCAGCCCAGCCCTCATATCCATCCCATCCCATCACCCAACATGAGCTCCTCTGACACATGCCGTAATGACAGTCTGGTGTTCCAAATGCCCTGAGCTGATCCCTGAGCAAACTCCACCTGTGCTGCAGGAGGTGATCCTGAGTCTGCCTTTGCTCTTCTTAATTCTACATTTGCACTCCATTGATTGGGAAAAACTTTGCAGGTCCCTGGTTATTTCTACCTGCACTGCATCACACAAATCCTGTTTGTTGTGCAACAGGTTAAGAATTAATTAATCCTCCAGTAAGAATGTCTGCTCGTACATAATGCCTATATTAGCCCTTTCACATTTTGTTATTGCTGGAGTTTATTGCAGAGCTGTTCTTAAAGGCCTTCAAAGAGAATAAAGGCGAAGAAATCTCTCTGTTACACCATTAAAATAAAGACCCAATTACTACAGTCATTAAAGGAAATACTCTCAAATGACTCTGAGTCACATGCTGCTCTCTCTCCCTGCCTGGGTCTGGCTCTCCCTTGGTGTGCAAGGCAGTGCCTGGGTAAGCACACACTGGTCTGCTTTCTGCTGAACCGGCATCCTTCCTGCCATGGGACATCCATCCCTGAGCAAAGAGAAGTTTGCAGGTACATACAGTGCAGTCACAGGAAGCTGAGAACACGAGGGCTGCACAAAGGATGAAAAACAATGAGCAGTGTTCCACTAACTTGAGATTCCAGGTTCACTCTCCCTTAGGCTTCTCATTGCATGACCCCATTCCTATGAGGCTCATCCTCTCCCAGCAGAAACCAAGAGGACAATACAACCTGAAGCAGCTGCATGAGAAGTGGTTCTCACATGAGCATCCTCAGTGGTGACACTCCGCAGATGTAAATCCTTTCTGATCTGCACTCATGGAAGGAGCACCTTTGTGCTGACAGTTGTGTGAGGGAATGTCATTGCGAGCTAGCAACAGTCTGAAGCAGAAAAGCCACACAGCTTTTGTCTTCATCACAGCAGGATGACAGTAAACAGCTGTAAATAATGTATAGGAAATCCAATTTTGGTAGGTGGAGAATAGGAATTACAATAGCAGTCTTTGCTTAAATCTCTGGTAAATGTTTGTTCAAGAGCCACAGCTGAAGGTGCAGAGATTTAACTGAGCAATATTAACAAATGGACTGTGATTCATAATTAACAAGAAAAAGCACAGCAAGAAGTGTAAAACCTCAGGCTTTCTGGGGCTGACATGTGGAGGCAATTAGGTATTCATGTCTGATACTGAGAGGCAAAAGGAGATCTCTCATACTGCCTGCAATGGGCCTCATATATCCAAGAGAAGAATCCAGGATCCACCACCATATGAAAGCAGGAATTGGGCTCAGTGAGAGCTGCAGAGAGGCCACTTCGGTGCTTTTTAACATCTTTGCCCCTGCACAGACACCGCTGCCCATGAAAGATGCTGAGCAGCACCTTAATATCACCGATCTGTAGGAGCAGATTGAAATTAAATAGGTACAAAAGCAGGAGCTTACTTTCAAATACTGCTTAGGCAGCATGGAGAATAAAATGGTATTTTTCAGCCTGGTTGTCCGATTGCTTTTTACAGAACACGACAAAGGGCACAAAATGTCTGTGAAAGGAGCCAGGGATTATACTGATTTCTGAAGCAAACACAGAATGGCAACTGTTAGCCTCGTGTCCGAGGGCTACACAGAGATTCAATAACCTGGAAAATGATGGACTTTTCCCTCCAGATGCATTACCACAGACGACACATGGCAGATACACACTCACATCAATCACAGCAGTGATTTCTCTATCCTATCTCTGCACAGGCTTCTGTTGGCTCAGCAAGGGACATTGCTTGGGTCAGATGTTACCTTGCCTGGAGCTCCATGTGCCTAAATGGAGCAGAAGGGCCCCAGGTGCTGGGGAATCTCTGCTTCAAATGGAAATAAAAGCCAGTCCCACACTTAACTCAGCAGACAGAGCCCATCACACCTCAGTACAACCAGAAATGCACAAGAGATTGACTCAGCCACAGCCATCCTGCAGACAATGGGGCACATCAGGGCTGGGAAGTGGGACGTGGTTGCTGACCTTGCTCTCTGTTTCTTCACCCACACTCAGTATCACCAAACTCCCTCCCCATTACGTACCACCTCAGGCACCCAGCCCACAGCTCTCCCCCTATACCTGCAGGGCTGGAGACGAAGGCACCCCGAAGCAAAATGTCTGCAGCCATTGTTAACCAACCCCACAGCACCCAGCCGGAATATTGCAACTCTCAGTTAATAAATACCGGTGAGATGCAGAGATCCCTGGATGAAAACTGTAGTGGAGGTGTAGAGTGCCACGTTTCATTAACTTCTTATTATCTTCTAAGGGCTTCACTGGAGCCTAGAGGACTGCATGGATAGTACATGAATCTGGAGAGCTCACTGTCAGCCTCACTGATGTGGTGGTGGGAATCTCAGCTGAGGATGGACAGCGTGAAGGGGAGCAGAGCTCAGCGGTGTGAGGACACTGGTGCTGCAATGTGATGAAGTCACCCTTAATTAATAGGAAAGCCAAAGGCAAAACAAGATGTGCTGCCCTGGGCTGGAGAAGATGCAGGAAAGCAATGGGCTCTGCAGGCAGAGCTGGAACAGTCACTCATGAGGGGGGAGGTCGCAGTGGATGCTGCTTTTTTAGGGTGCTGGGCAATGGCTGCTTGGCTGTCTGCAGCACCCTCAGATGCTCCAGCCAACAACAGCTAGGCAAGAATGGTGGAAGTGTATGAAAAGCACCAAGCAATTGATTCTGGCTTCAGCCATTTTTGATGCTTGCCAGGAGAGATCTGGGTTGGACATCAGGGACAATTTCTTCCCCAAAGGAGCAGTCAGGCATTGGCACATTGGCACCCAGGGGGGGGTGGAGTCACTGTCCCCAGAGCTGTTCAGAACCATGGAGCTGTGGCACTTGGGGACATGGTGAGCAGGTGTGGTGGGGGTGGGTTGAAGGTTGGACAGTCATCCTTAGGTGTCCTTCCCACCTGCATGGTAACCCCCTCATGTCCCCAGTGAGCACACACAGGGTGAACGTGGTGCTGTTCTCTTTCCCTGCCAGCTCTGACACAACTTTGCAGCAAGCAACCCACAGCACCCTCTGCTCCATTTACCTCTCCTGAAACAGAAAGACTGTGCAAAGCACTTTTCTCCTTCCAAACATATCATGGAGATGCAGTAAGCATCTTTGCTTCCTAATTGAAA
Organism: Excalfactoria chinensis; assembly: GCF_039878825.1. Lineage (NCBI taxonomy): Eukaryota > Metazoa > Chordata > Aves > Galliformes > Phasianidae > Excalfactoria > Excalfactoria chinensis. Next base: position 2,342,251 of record NC_092837.1, read on the forward strand.
TCATACATCACTTTCTTAAGCGATACTAAATCAGAGGCAAACAGCACTGGCAATTCAGGCACTAATAAACAGTTCTGCACTGGAGACAGCACACCTGCCCGCATACACAGCCCTGCTCCTGCCCCACAGCCATGGTGTGCATCAGCCCCATCACTGCCGGTTGCCAGCCCACACACAGCCCAGCCCCACAACCACAGCCACTCTAAGGCAGCTTCAGCTTCCAGAAGCCAACCAACATATTCTTATATCAAGATGTTCCCAGGCTGATGATCTGACCCACTGCTCTTAGGAGCCAGAAATGACTTTATGTCATTGTTTGAGAGTGAGAGAGAGAACTTACAATGGGTTTTCAACTCCACTTGCAGCAAAACTACTGAGAATGAGAAATAAGCTCTAACGCTCCTTTTAATCTCCTCCTTTCATGTCACTCCTGGATCTCTTGGTCCTCTCTCTGCTGCTCCCAGCAAATCTGACTTCCTGCTCCAACAGCTGTCAGCATGAAGAAAACACCACCTCAGTCCCAGCCTTCCACACTGCTTCCTCCATTACTTCAGCCCACCCCACTCCAACAAATAAGAGAGTCCTGAACACAGCTATGAAGACAGCTGAGCTAACACATCGCAAGGAGCAAATGCAACAAACTACACCTCCTCAGAGAGGTCTGATCCTCCACCCAGACCTCACTGATGCTGCCGGGTGAGCTGCTGGTAGGAAACAAAGGGTTAATGCCAGCTCCCCTCCCTCTTCCCATTTGGGTCTGCTCATAGCAATGCCGCTTTGGTTTACCTGTCCTCTGCTCAAGGCCCATGTGCATAATAAGAGCAGTAATTAAGAATAATCTCTGCCAGTTATCAATTAACAGTATTCAAATGGTCCTACAGGCTGACACCCCACTCGCTGCAGTATGGCACACTGGGCTGCAGGCAGCCAGCAGCAAGGTGGTTCCTCCCTTGCTTTGGTTTTCATTTTCCATTCAGCTATTAGAAGAAACCCATTCATCAAAGCTATAGGTTTTCCCTCTGAAAACCTTCAGCGTTTAAAAGCTTTTGACTGAAATATAACATATTAATGGAAGTCGTGATTGCACAGCCCTCTGCTGACCTTCCATAGGCTGAAATTGCTTATTTTGCTAAATTTATTTGCCACCCATTTATCAATCTAAATCTAAGGTGGTTTTAAAGGTCATAAAGCAAACAGCCACTGAAATATGATTAAAGAATATGGAAATAAATTACAAACTCATAATGTTATCCCTTGCTGTGACTTAGTGGCAGAAGCCGAGATGAAGTATGGGAACTTGTTTAACATCTTATGTATTTGGGGATCCATCTGCCTCCAGAGGACTGCTGGAGCTCCGTCTATGCAGCGTGCTGCTTTGTGTGTGCTGAAAGGAGCACCATGAGAGCCAGACTTGGGGTCAGGAGCACACTGAGAGAAGCCTTTAACTTTCCTTAGAGGGCAAACTCTCCCCGTGGTGACCAGACTGCATTTATTAACAGGGGGGTGCTGGGAAGTTACTTCCCTTTGAATAAGCAGCACACTCATTCCCATGTTCAGGTCCCACACTGCTCCAAAACAGTTAATGGAGCATCACACAGCCTCGACACCACGTGGCTCACACTGAGAGCATGGAAGGTTATAGGAAAACAAAGCAAATCTTCACAGTTCCCATCTGGAGGAAAGAAATAAAGGTGAATCTTCACATGAAGCTTCAAGGAGTGCAGAAGGTGTTTGGTTACGGCAACATTGCGTGCACCAAAACAATGGGCAAAGATTGTTGTCTGCAAAAACGAGCTGCCTGCTGGAGTCAGGCATTAATCCCTACATGCCACTGAAACGGTTCTGACTTTATTACCAGAAGCTTCAGTGCAATGACTGTGCAGCCACTGGTGAATTTTAATTCTTGATGAACCGGTAATTGCTGCGCCCAGCAGACTCTCATAAGCACATGTGCAACGTCTGCTTCCCTGCAAAAACCAAACAGCGGCTCCAGGAGCACGGTGCCATTTTTGCTCAATATCCATCCATTTCCCAGGGAACGTTTCTCCACGCAGCAGAAAAGCACACGGTATTTTGTACAGGCAGACCTGCAGAGAGCTCCAGGTACCTCTGCCATGAACATGGTGGGCAAGGCCGGCAAATGGAACAAAACACACAGAGCAGCTCCTGAGCTCTGATCACTTCCCGCTGATGGTTTTGGGGCCTTTTCTCTCTACTCTAAATTGTTTAATGAATTATTAATAAAAGAGGGAGATGTGCGTAATAGACACTGTTCCGTAAAGACCTTTTTATTAAAGGCAACGGGATGAAGATAAAAACAAGGAAGGCAGTAAGAAGACAAGATGAAAGCAAGCAGCAGCCTTATGAGTACATTATAAGTAACAACGAACCCAAGGGATGAGCAGGAAGGCAACACTACCAGCTCTGACAGCCTCTGCAAGGGTGCTGCACCGATTGGTGGCTGAAAAAGCGCCCCCAAAGCACTGTGCTGCAGGCAGGAATATAACCCTGCGGGTGGGATCATAGAATGGTTGGCTTGGAAGGGACCTCAAGAATCACCCAGCTCCAAACCCCCCCATGGGGAAGGGATGCCAACCACTACATCAGGCACCAGATCAGGTTGCCCAGGGCCCCATCCAACCTGGCCACAGGGATGAGACCAAGAACATTATAAACGTGCATTTGAGCACCACTTTAAGATTGATTTACCTCTAGATTTACTCCAAAGCAAAGAATCCAAAGGCTGCCTTCCAAAGCCTGAGCTCTGGGGAAGCTTTCTGCTCCCCTGAGCACCCTACAAACTGATCCCTGTCTCACTGCCTCCCTGGTGCTCAGCCAGAAGCTGAGGACACACTTCATCCCTTCCTAAAGCTCTAAAAAGGATTTTCTCTGCTGTCTGGGTCTTGTTGCTAAATTCGTTGGGATTTCTCCATTTCTAAGACTCTACCATTAGAAAAGAGCGATAAAACTTGTCAGTGGGTTCAAAAGTTGCCAGAAGAAGGGATACATCCTCGTGCAAACATGTATGCTGCAAGATAACACGAGTGTCATTTCTCTAGGAAATCAGGCTAAGAAATACAAATCGTTCCAAGCTGTGACCTGTATTACTTATGTCGACTCTCAGCCAGCTTTTAATACTCTGCAAATCCAAATTGTCCTGGGCTTAAAAAAATGGAAAGGGACCAGATGTCGAGTAATTGATTTTAGTGACAGAGATCCAGAGGAACGTTCCAGCAGATCAGACCCAACGTTTATAAGATATTTCAGCCATTTCTCCAAGTCCAATTAGCAATTGATGTGTAATGCATCAAGAAAGCCTGCAGTTAAGGAGAGTTTTCCTATTAGCGCCCTTATTACCTGCAGAGATTGACGTGTTTTTGGTTCAAAATGAATCCTGAAAAAAATGTATTTAAAATAAGGGTCAAGAGAATGAATGAACAGGCATAAACAGCATTTTATGGCCACATGTAATAGAGCTGTGGCAATAAAAAAGCATGAGTTAGAAAGAACACACAGTTGGTCTCAATTACAGGATCACAAAATTACGTCTCAATTGACTCTTTCCCTTGACGCCTGCATTGGCCAACAGGGTTGGATCCGAGAATTTCCTTTGAATATATCAGCATTTATTTTTTAAAAATGATCAATTTTGAAGTTATGAAATGCCTCGTTAATTTACCACGGCGCAATTTACAGCCTGGGAGCTCACCATGTCTGCAGCCTGGGACAGGGCATTCGTCCATGAGCAGAGCAGCAGATCAGGTGCTTGCTCAATAATACAACGCCCTTTGCCTGCACTAACAGCCATGTCAACTAAAGCTTATCTTCAAGTTTCTTAGACAACAGTTCACCATCACAAAGCCTGGAGGGGCCCTCCCAGCAACCACCATCTGGATGGGAGCGCTGCTCTGATCCACGTGCCCACTGCCCCACAGGGGCTGCCCACCCAGGGGACAACAGAGGAGCCTGGCAGACAGGAGGGACTCCCAGCCAACACGCTTTGGTTCCATAGCAGCCAGCAGCACATTTGGTTCCCACTCAGATCTCCCCCAGTCATCTGGTTTAAGCATTTTGTCTAACAACAGAGGCTCAGCTTTAGCTAATTGCCTCACTCCTCAGCTCTGCAGCAGCAAACCTCCCTGCAACGCAGATTGCACAGCCTCACTGGGGATCAGCTAGCCAAAAAATACAGAATTTTTGCTGGAGATAATATTACACAGATAATGAAATCTAAATGCTGCACCCATGGACAACATTCCTCAGATAAGCTTCAGTTTTGCCTTGGATGTTCCCAAATCCCACATTTTCCTGCCAAGCCTGAGATAGTGCTGGGCACGCCACCAATGGTGTAACAAGACAACATTCACTTTTATCTATGGAGAGGAGGGGCCAAAATGACTTTCATTCACCTACTAACAAAAGGCAAAGGGAATCACTGCTGAGTGCTCACACAGCGGGATAGGGTGCCGCTTTCATCCCTTTTGGCTTAACCAACAAACTCCTCTGCCCAGGAGGCCCAGATCCTTAGACTAAGATTAAGTCCACAGGTCAATAACAGAGCAAAAAGTGGGAGGTTGTGAGGGAGAAAGGGCAGAAGGTGAAAAAGGAAGAGGAAAGCAGCAGGTGAGATGTTAAGCCGTCTGTGAAGCTGCAATGCCATCAGCTCACAAACTTTGTACAAGCATGGGCTCACACAGCTGGAATTTCTATGGCAACACTCAGAGCTGTTGGCAGTGAGGCTGGGAGAGCACGGCTGGCAACGACAAGGCAGAGCCTGTGTCAGATCCCAGCATCTCACACAGCCTCCGTGCGCAGAGGTGTGAGGGCAGCCCTGCAAACTCAGCAGCTAAAGGAGCATCATTAAGAACATCACCTGTCTGCTGACATCACAGAGATGTGCATCTGATCTTAAAGACCAAATAGACCTCTTAAAAGGAGTTTACCCCCGTTTTCTTTACACCAACTTCTACGCAGATGCATTGGCAAACCCCTCTCATTTTGTTTCCCATAGACATGAGGTTCAGACTCTGGGAGCTCAGGAAGAGCACTAACCCAGTGCTAATGGACCAAGAAATGCCTTCTGAGAAAACAGATCGGTATCCTTTTCCATCACGAAAATTGCTAGCAGGTATTCATTGTGTATCAGCACATCTGCAGGCAGCTCTGAGCACCAGGCTTCCTCCAAAGCAGCACGATCAGAAAGTTCTGCTTGCACCAGGCTCACCTCCTTGCTGTGTTCCATAATGCTTGTTCTTTATGCACAGACAGAGAAGGGGAAAGGAAGGTATTATCTCATCACTGACACCGACACAGTTCAGGCACTAAATCCTGCTGAAGAGAACATGCATCAAAATATTCATAACTTGATTGCACGAGAAGAAACTAATACTGGCCTGCAGCTTGGAGAGGCATCGTCCTGTGACATTCAGGTGGGGAAGACCAGAGTGCGCCCTTCAAGTTTTATGACTGAGACCAAAACTTGCCAGCATTTCATTACGATCTTATTAACATTATGAGATCAGAGGGAGGGAGAGTGGCAACAGGCAGAATCGAATTTTATTATTATTATTTCAGCTATGTACCCATAACAAATCAGCTCTATTATGTCCCAGGGCTTTCTTTTTGGCTCTCCTAATCTCATTGCCACTACATAACCTCCAGCTGGCTTTAAATCTGACTGCTATGTGCCACTTTCCTATTTAAATCTCCTTGTTTTTTATCGGTTCCATTTTTTAAGCATGTAATTTACATTTGGTTCCCACCGGCTATAATGAAATGTCCAGGCGAGTCCTTCCCACAACAGGAGGGAATCCCAAATGAGTTGATTGCTGCTTTGTTCAGCCCGAGTCATGGGGGATGTTAAAACCCAACTAATTCAGGCTACAAGAGAAATTTGGGCATTTGAGGCCATTTCAGCTGTTCAAAACAGACCTGAGACTGCTGGCATTGTGCTTCTGTACACATTCAGATCCTGGATATTGGCCTTTTTTCCACTAGAACCAGGCAGACTGTCCCATGCCTTTGGCTGCTGCCCGCTGCTTTCATGCCCTAAAACGTGACCTTAACATCTCAGCACCTTGTACCTGAACACTGACTTCTACTGTCTGGCTGTGAGCGAGGCACTCAGCCTCCTCCTTCAGTTGCTCTCTGGAGGAAAAAAGAGTAGCAAAGACTCTGGTGTAAGTCACTACTGGCAAATTAATTCTTATCACAGTCATAGAATGGTTTCAGTTGGAACATTGAACACCACCTGGCCCAACTTCCCTGCGATGATCAGGGACGCCTACAGCTCTATCAGGTGCTCAGCCTGAAAACTGAAGTTCCCTCGGTGCCTGCTGATACTCAGATACCTGCCTGACACGCAGGTTTTGTTACCTTTTGTGGTAGCGTGGCTTTCAGAATTCTACTGCCACGTGCTGGGCTATGATTAAAGCATTTGGCTTTCCATGGTAACATTACCCATCTATAATCTTGTTTCTTAGCAATATCTGAGCCGGCTGTACGAGTGATTTCCTTTAATAACAAGTCTTCAGGAATCACTCTGCCCTTTCAGCCCGAAATCTGAGGCAACACGTGATTGACAGATATCACGGCTTTCAGGCAATTAAATACTCTCAGTATACAACCAAGGGAAAATAATTGCAGGCTCCAGACTCAGGTCCCTCACTGCAGGTTGGAGAACACCAAAGGGCTGCTGAGATTCAATATTTGGGTAGCCTGCATTACAAATCCATTCTGGCAACAACGCAGCCAAGCAGCCCATCTATTCAACAACTCAACTAAAATAAAGTAATTGGATGCTGAACTCCACACGCAGCCAGTCTCTGCATGCAGGGGATGCCAAAGCTCCCTGCTCCATCTCCATCTAACTGGAGGTAAAATGGAACTCCACCCTCAATTGCACAAAGCAATTAAGCATGCTGCGTTAATTAGTTACAGCAATGATGATCTTCTCGATGGTGCTGCCACAGAAGTGTTAATCTCTTTCCTTTTAAGATTAAGATGCCCGAGTGTAAATCAGCTGCTGCAACCACCCCAGAAATACAAACTGCCAGGCAGACACCACAGCCAGAGACAGGGAGGTGAACTCTTGCTATGTTTTGCAGACCAGAAAGCCGTAATGCTCAGGAGAAAGTCACCAAGAATCACTGAATGTCCTGGATTGAAAAGGCCCACAGTGCTTTTCAGTTCCAACCCCCTGCTGTGTGCAGGGTCACCAACCAGCAGACCAGGCTGCCCAGAGCCACATCCAGCCTGGCCTTGAATGCCTGCAGGGATGGGGCATCCACAGCCTCCTTGGGCAACCTGTTTCAACACCTCACCACCCTCTGGGGGAAAAACTTCCTCTGAAGATGCAACCTCAACCTCCCCTGTCTCAATTTAAAACCATTCCCCTTGTCCTATCACTATCCACGCTGAGGTGTATACAGCCATTCCCCCCCAGTCTATTTGCTCCCTTCAAGTACTGGAAGGCCACAATGAGGTTCCCCCGGAGCCTTCTCTTCTCTAAGCTAAACAAGCCCAGTTCCCCCAACCCTTCTCTATAGGAGAAGCACCCTGTTGGCTCAGCTTCACTTCCTCCCACAGTGTGAAAGCATTTCCAGCACCCCACAGCTCTGTGCTGGGTTTAAGCTCATAGACAGCACCATACCACGATTCACAGGGAATTATAGAACCACAAGGAGATGATCAGCGTCACTTTGCAGGCAGCACCAGGGACGCACAGCTCTGCAGTCTGACACAGCTTCAGCCCCACTAATGCAACTGCAGCTCAGACAGCACCAAAGGTACCCGAGAGCCCATCTCCAGCAGAGATGGTTTGTTGCAATCAGTCTGAACCAAATCAAGCATTTTGCCAACAGCAGCTGAAAGCTATCCGTGCTTTTATTGCACGCACCTTCTCGATATCCCATTGCTGTTATCCAGCAATAAACACTGTCATAGCACATACCAGTGCCCAACTGGAATTCAGAGCTTTACAGTCAGAGAGGACTCCTGTGTGGATGGACTGGAAAACACATGCCTACATTAGCAGCATCTCCTTTCCCTCTGTAACACACAGCTGTGTTGCCGTAAGCAGCTCGAGGTGCACAACAGCACAGCATGCCCTGACAGCCCTCACTGTGCACAGAAATGGGAAACAAAGAGGGAAGGCCGTGGCCCTTTGCACCCCAGGGCTGCAGGTGAGCATCCTGCAAAGCAAGGAGAGCTTTGTCCTTCACACAGCACCAATGAAGTGTGTGTGACTCAGCTGGCAGGGCTCCTGCACAACATATCAGCACACAGCCCAGCCTTCTCCAGAGCCTTTGTAATTCTCTATCTTTATTTATAAAGCATTAATCTGCTTAAAATAAGTAAGAGCCTGGAGTTCACGTGGAAAGCCCTGAAGTTTGGTAGAATGATGAAAACTGTAGACAAAAAGATTCCATTTCTTATGGGTTTTTTTTTGCTAACTTCCCAATGCCACAGGTTCCTATAATCCCAACACTGGGGCAGTGCGGGCTGTGCCTTGTGCTGAGGAAACCCCCAGCTCTGTGCAAAGAGCAGAACAGGGAAACACCACACAGACACTGGGCTGTGGAATGAGAACAGAGCTTCACATGGCCGTGATCCCAAATGGCAGCACCCAGCCCAGCTGGCTGTGGAAGCAGGACATGGCAGCCGCAGTTGCTCTATCCTGCCCCCAGGTGCTCTGCTCCCCATTGCATGGGCCACCTCACCTTGTCACAAGACTCTCTTTGGGATGGCAGACCCCAGGAGTTCACATTTCCCATCCCTCTGCCCAACACTGTGGTGCTTCCACGTGCAACTGCTGCATCCAAGCATTTATAGCAACTGCAGTAACTCAGAACCATTCTCTCTCTCGCACTTTAACCTCGAGGTCAACATCCTGCAGGAAGCAATGGGCTTTCACGTGCCTTCCAAGGAGGAAGACAGCAGAGGGTTTGGGCCCCGGGTTTGCTTGTTTGTTTGCTTTTTCCCAGGTTCCACAGCAATAGGTGATACGTTGCACCTCTCATCTTTATTGCAAAGACCTCTGATTGCCACAACAAACAGGAAACACCTGCAGAAAAACCTGCGAGAGTCCCGCTCACCAAACGGAACAAATGGTGACATTCAGATCTTCTGTCTCGCAAGCAAAGAGGCAGCCTTTAGCAGAGCAGATCTGAAACGAGCGAGATTATCCCCCCAGAGATGGGAGAATATGTTTAGAAAAGCTTTTAAGTATCTCAGGAGCAAAGGGTTATTTGAAACCCAGCCCGTCAGTCAGGCGCTCCGACACAAACATGCTGCTTCCATCAACACCTCTATAGTAAATATTTCAAGATAATCTTGCTCTGAAATACAGAACCTCGCTGCCTTATTCAAAAGCCTTCACTGCTGCTGCACTGATGCTGAGCAGCCAGGGGGGGCTGTGAGTGTGGCTGCTTTGGGCTGTGCTTTGCAACGGGGGCTGCTGGTTCTGGAGAAGCAGGGGCATTTCCCCCACCCTGCGGTCCCTCCCATAGGGGCTATTTCTCACAGCACACCCCTGCTTTGCTCCTCACCCTTTGCAGACCCCAATCCCAAAGCAACGCAGGGAGGGCTGAAGAACACCCTGTGCCCTCCCTGCACCTCCAGCACAGCTGCCACAACAGGAACTGAGTTCATTCACAGTGCTGCACGAGGTGCTCAGTTTAACTGAGGCTTTTTACTTTCCCTTCAGCGTTGGGTTTGTTGCACCAAGCGGGTGGGACAGTTTATGAAGTGAGGTGCAAACTGGCATCAGCAACAGCAGCTCGGACTGGACCCCTGCCTCTGCAACCTCAACCCTCCGTTAGCCAAGCATCAAGTTGTGAGCAGAGAGGGAACTAAAGACAGCCGGGATAGCAGAAGGCAAAGTGCAGCACCACTCATCTCAGTGCACTGAATGCTGCAGCTGTGGTTCCCACTCGTGCTGGTCCATCTGAGCTCAGCCTGCACCAGGTTGTTTGTTAGCACTGCGGGCGGATGAATGGGGAGCTCTGGTAGCACCCTTACCCCTTATTGCTATTAACAGCAGAACCTGAGGAGCTTTGCATGGCTTTACCCCAAGAAGCACCACACGGCCCTAAAGGAGCTGCAGCTCTTGTATTAAATTAATAAAGGGATTTCCTGAATTCAGTCCAGCACATTCAGGTACCCGAGGCAGCACTGCAGCCACCATGACCCACTGCCCACCCCGGTGCCACTGCTGAGCCCCAGCATCAGCTCTGACTCACCCCAAATCTCACTGCCATTCTCTTAATAAACAACCACCTCTGCAAACACAGGTGCTTCTCCCTCGGGCTCCATGGCCAAAGAGCAGCACTGATAGAGAAAGAAAGCAGGAACCAGGAGACACGGGGGGGTCCTAATGGTGCATTATGGCCATCCCGCAGCCCAATGGCCCCAGCGCTGCTGCTGGGATCCACAGACGTTAATCGCTGCACGGAGCTGCCCGGTGTGCGACGCTTTGCCCAGCTGTGCCGCACAGGCACGTAATTGGGCGAGCTGATTGCCTACAGACACAAAGCCACCACCATTCAGACACCAAACGCAACACAGGAACGGCCATTGGCAGCACGAATGCGGCCCATCTGCTAAGCACAGCTCGGGGATGGCTCCCTGAGTCTGCGCTCAGTCACACACGTGGCACTCGTTTGGATATTGCCACGGGAAAGCTCTCGGGTAACATTCATCAACTGATGCCGACACGTTTTGCTTCGCAGCCGCTGCTCTGTGCCCACACGGGCTGTTAGGGATGCTGGTGCCGTATGCCCGCGTTTTCCTCTTGTCCTACAGCAGAACGCACCGTGGGGCGAGAAAACACTCCCTGAGTTCGACAGCCCCGATTTCGGAGTTGGAGGTTATTCTGCTGCGTCGCACGAAAGTAAAACAGCTACAAACGAGGCAATATGCAAAGCGGGGGGTGGAGGGACACGAGTTACTTTAGGGACAAAAAACAGAGCTGTGGGGACGCGGTAATTGGAGTCCCAGCACGCGGCAGGGGATCAGCGCTGCAGCACCGCCCCCTGCTGGCCGCCAGGGGAAACGCCAGACGGGGTCTGAGCCCGACGGGGCCGGGACAGCGCGCAGCTGCGGCGGGGGAGGGGGCTGGGGGGAAGGGGGCGGACTGCCGGGTACACACAGCCGCCCCAGCCCACCCCTCTGCGCCATAAGGATTACTTGCTGTCCTTTGCCTCAGTGACCGCAGCTCCAGGGTCACCCCGCTATAATTTAATACGGGAACGCAGCAGAAGCATTAAGGCTAAGCTCGAGTTACCGTTAACAGAAACATCCTTAACATCTGTTGCAGCGCAGAAAGCTGTGCCCTCGAGGCACCCCAGAATGTTCTGCTCTCTGTCCCCACCCTCCCCCCTCCATGCAGAGGGGCAGTTAGCTTAGGATGTAACCATCGCCTCAACCCACGGTTTCCAGCTTTGCGTGGAGCAGATCCGCTTTCATTTAATGTTTAGCAATAGATGCACCTCAGTGAGGATAACACGAGCTTTGTATTTTCACTTTCATAAGGATTGGGAATCGCCGAGATTAGTGATTTCTCAGTGTTAATAACCTAACAAAGTAATAGACCTTGTAATTAAAAATAAGCAGATCGCTAAATGATTCCGATCATGATTTAAAGACCGATTACAGAAAAAATCTCATTCTTCTCTTTCTAATCAGGTATATCCGCGAAGCTGAGAAGTTCTGAAATGAAGCTTTTTTGTCGGCGAGGACATTGGCAGTGCTCTGCATCAGAAAAGTTCAGCTAAAAGCGTGCGGTGCGCTCCTTAAAGAGAGCGATTGGAAAAGGCACGCGGAGGACGCCATCAGCTCTGCGCTTTGTGGCCCCGAGGCTACTGCTCTGCCGGCCTTACACGAGGGGTTAGCACAGCCATAAGGGCCCAAAAGCACTACAGGAACGCAGCTCCGCTTTGGGCTTGGGAAGCGGCAGGACCGAGCCGTGACATGTTGGAACCGCCCTCCTAAAACGCGATGCAAGAAGCAACCCCGAAGCAAAAGAAAGCCCAGAGCATCCGGCCAGCCTGGCCTGCAGCAACAGAGCTCAGCACCGTGCCGAGACCTCAGCAAGCAGGCATCGCTCAGACTCTAATCGTGTGAAATGCTCGTTTTGGGGCTGGCTTTATGAGATAGTTTGATTACAGCTTTAAAGCAGACAAATTAAGTTCGCTTCTGCTGCAAGACAAATATCCCATCTCCGTCCTAAAATAGATGGTTGTCTTGGGCCAGCTCAGGCTCAGCTCTAGAGCATGGCAAGGCAGTTCAGTGTCCCAAGGTGACTAAAAAGCAAACTAGGAAAAAAAAGATTAAAAGTGAAAGAGGGAATCCCGGCCGGGCTGGGCACACACCTACCTTCAGGAGCCGGGGTGCACGGCGCGTCCACAGCACGGCCCGTCCATAGCACAGCACGGCCCGTCCATAGCACAGCACAGACCATCCACAGCACGGCCCGTCCATAGCACAGCACGGCCCACCCCGCGGTGCAGGCGCTCAATGGCCGCGCTCCAGCCGCCCCCTGCGCACCCCTGCAGCGCTCCGTCCTGTCCGCTCTCAGCCATCGCAGCTCACTGCACGACTCCTCAGCCAATCGTGGCTTTCAAATCCCCCGCCCAAAGTTCTGCCCGCAGCCGCCTCGAGCCGTGCTGGAACATCTGCTCCCTCCGTGGGAGCCCTGCAGAGCAGTCAGAGCAGTCAGAGCTCCCTTCCTCTCCTCAGCCTTTCCGCCGTGTTTGTAGCACGGAACAAAGCCCGCACCTCGCACCCCTTCACCTCCCACAACTCTTAGACAAACCTCGTGCTCCCTGCACGCAGCTGAGCGCTATGGGCTGCTACTGCAAGAACACTGACCCAGCAGTACTTTAGAACAGCCGATGTCCCGGATAGTAAAAGCAAAGTTTCTTTAACCAACCCCAGTTATTTCTTCCTTCATTTCACAAATCCCTGCTGATGAGAAGCTACACAAACAGCTTCACCCTTCCCCTCGAGAAGCGCAGTCAGAAAGCTGACTTACTCCTGCAGATCTGATATCGTATTCCTTTTATCAGAACACTGATGGAAGCCATAATTCACCTTAACATGAGCAAGGCTCCTTTCTTCAGTAAAGGAACTCATCAGCCATCTCTTGTTGGTAAGACCTGGCATAAATCTGTTTGCTTTTTCCTCTATTTGATCTCAGCACTGTATGAATTTTTCATCGCCTGCTCCTTAATTTTCCACAAGCAAATTCAATTAAAGAAATTAAAAAGCAGCAGTTCAGCCCTGATTACCTCATCAGCAAATGGCTCTTTTATTGCACCAGGGATGACACCTGCCCCTCTCTGCTGTGCTACTGGAGTCCTTACAGAAGTGGATCACATGAACCCTTCCCCCTTTGATTGGTGCTATCAGCACACCGAGCCACCCAGCCAATCCATTGCGGTGCCTCCCCTGCACAGGCAGCATCCCGAGGGTTATTGTGAATGAAGAGCCTTCCTTGTGCAGCAATTAGACAGATCAGTGTGATGGGAAAGGTGTTACAAAGGAGGTATGATGACAAAGGATCAGCACCATAGAAAGGTGCTAGAAAGGAAGATTGCTCACCTGCATCAGAAGGTTCTCAGTTCACAGGGGAGAGCTTCACCAAGGAGGGATCTGCAGGAAGAGATCCTTCCCCAGCAGCAGTCAGCCCTTCAGTGAGGTCTAAGAGGTGCAGCCAGGCTGCGGCCCTTCCAGTCACACAGCTGAACTGCCCTCACCTGTGCTCCCAGGGCTGCCTGGGACCCAGCAGCTCCACACACAGCGATATCCCACCACCAGCATTACATAAATTGATGAGCTGAGACACATCCACAGACCTTCTGCTCCACTACAGTCAGAGAGCACTGAGCCTGGCAGTTGGGGCAGCTTTGTGCAGCCACCACCAGCCCCACACAGCCCCAAGCACTTACAATACGTGAGCATCCCAGGAGCGCATCTGTTCAGACAACCTCCAAATGAAACGCACTGCTCAAAGGTTTCAGATGAATGTTCATTTCCTATCATTAAAACCACTCAGAATAGTTTCCCTCAGAGCTGTTGGAGGTAAAGAAAGAGCCTCATTAATGAAAATGCAGATTGAAAAGGAAATTTCCTTTTACTTGTGAGACAGAGAATACAAAATAGCACTCTGGACATGCTGCCCAATCCCAAGTTGAAGGAAGCTCGTTACCATGAGGTTCTGTACAACAAAAAAAACCCACAAACTTCTTATTGTCATTTATTTTAAAAACCTTCTTCAAAATACTAAGTGATACAAGTCCAAATATGATACAAATTGCTGCAAGAAAAGATTCCGGGGGTATTTTGTCTGTGCTTTACTTTCTGGTGGTTACGAAAACAAAGCATTTAATGGCAGGATTTACAATCCCAGCTCTTCATTCTTCAGGCAGGATCGTGCCTTTGGGTTCCTCATGCCAACAGCTGCCCATCTTTTAGTCGTCCCTCCCCAATGGCACATCCCTACTTGAACAGCCCATCATTAATGACGGGGTTCTGCTCCGGCGTTATTTACATATTCATCAACTCGAAAACAAAAATCACCAACAGAATGTACAGAAAACTACGATTTCATATTTTACAACTCATGAAAACATAAATAATGGAAGTAGAAAAGACGAGGTTTGAACAGAACTGACCACCCTACTGTACCGGTAACTTGCTTTACGCTGCTGCGTGGATGTGAGTTGCTGTCTGCAGAGCAGCAGTCCCACACACCGCTATGTTCATCTGCCTGTCACCTGGGTCAGAATAACAACAAGACAAAGCATTCTTTACTCTCGGCCCACTCCTGTTTATAACAAACCAAACCTTTTTCCCAATGGGTTTAAAACTCAACAGTAAGCTTTGCTGTATTGGAAGCCCGTCAACAACCTCTACTTTAGTTAAGTTTACTGAACAAGGCTTGTTTTCCATTCATTAATTTCAGAAGAAAATGAAAGTCGTTCCCATCAGTCGGGCAGTCACAAAGCTGCACACCTTCCCACAGACCAGGAGCGTTCTGAACAAGCAGGCAGTGTGGAACTTCTGAAGTCAAATGCTTTCTACCTCATTATCTTTAAATGACCTGCTGCATGAGCACATACAGAAGTTATGAAGCCGTCATGCCAGCTATTCTGCTCAGAATAGGATCAAGCTACGCAAAGCCAAAACAGAACCAAAAAAGACATGATGAAAGATCTGCAGCATCAGGGTTTGAGCACGGGAAAAAGCAGTTATATTTTAAGTTTGCACTACAGCGAGATTTATGAGCCATGTAAGTGATTAGCAAAGAGATACTAATTTGATTTAGTGATGCCAAACTCATTAATTTATTAGACCTAGAATATTTTATGCTTTTTTTTCCGTTTGGATTGGTAGTAAGATTGCTCCAGACAGAAACGAAGAAGCTTAACGAATGGAAACAGCACTGATTATTAAACTGCATCTCTATAGCTGATCTAAAATCTGACCAAAGTAGCAAACAGACGCGTCGTGCCCTTGATCCTGCAGGAGATTTAATCTCAAAAACACCCAGGTCCAAGAGGCTACCTCTCACTTCAGTACAAGTGGCATGTTTAGAATACCTGAATATCATTACATGACTAGGCAGGCAAAGAGTGATAAAGTTCAGCAAACTCAAATCACAGTGCTTTCAGAATACGTAGTCATTAGTAATTTTCAGCGAAGGCATCGCTTCATTCACGTTTTGATCTAAACGATGATATTCTACTGTTCTGGAGCACAGCCCATCCCTCCATCTTCGGCTCTGGACCAATAAGAAGATCTGAAAGAAAAAGCAGCCCATTTACATGGTGGTACGGAGAAGCATTTTGGTTTTGATAGCCAGCTTAACAACTGTATTCACACCACAGCACTACTCAGTTATCCTGGCAGCAATATTACTGCTGCTATAAAACACAGCACGAGTAGTCAGACATTTTCACAGCATCCTTGCCATCAAGTCACCCGCTGACAAATTCAGCTGCAGTTTGACCAAACACAGCACTCAGCCCATAATTCCTTCAGGACAGATATCTGTGTAGCATCAGTGGCACTGCACGCACTGTTTATAATCCTGTGCAGGACCAAGATCACCTTCACGCTGCTTTGCTCAGCTCTCACGTCTGGAACTCAGTAATACACACTACCAGTGTTCAACCTGAACTGATTATCAGTGCTATCATTTCATTTTCCAATCTAAAATGTTTGATTCAAATCATTTTCATTAGAGAGATAAAAATGACAGTAATGATTCGTGGCACAACTAAGCTAAGCGGTCAAAGATTTCATTTTCCAAACAGCTCAGCTCCTCCTCCAAAACAGTTTGAAGGCAATACAACTTTGTTTTAAATCCTGGAGTCATTTCTCTCAACCCTTCAAAGCACACTTACCTTCCTCTTATTGTGATAGGTGACATACACAACAGCTACTAAGAAGGCAACTATAACCAGGTGAAAGAAGAAATGGCTGTCCTCTTCTTCTTCCAGCCCTGAGACAGACACATATTTTATCTTCTCATCCAGCGACTTGATCTCCTCATTGTAATTACTGATGGTGTCAGAGTCATCATCTTCTGGCATTTCCAGGAGGTCTGGGTTGTACCTGGAATTTGATGTCATTTCAAAAGTATCGTAATCATCTCCATCCGAGTCCAGAATTTCTTTTTCTATGGGCGGTGAACTATTCAGTGCATCTTTCAAATCTGTCAGAAGATCTTCCTCCTCAATTTTAGTATCCTCAGAAGCATCAACATCCACCTGAGGTGCAGGACTAGCAGTCGTCACACGAGAAGCAGACGGCACCGAATCCTCTTTCGCTGTGGATGGTTTTCCTACGGTCACAGAACTGGTTTTAGCTGTTGTGGGGCTCGTCTCCTTTTTTGCTGGGGTTACACTCTGCCAGCTGTCTGTCAGATTTTGGGAGCTGCTTAGTGTTTCATTCTCATTTCCAGAAGAAATATTTTGAACCACCTCTGTTCTTGCAGCACCTGAGGAAGGGATGAGAAACAGACAATATTAAAAACAAGGCACTAACTTCAACTATGCAGACATCACTGCAGGCACGGAGAAGAGACAGGCAGGATAGGTTTCGCACTGCAAAGCTTCTCAAATTCATACACAGAAATACACAATCCTGTGCTTCAGCAACTTCAAAAGAGAAGCCTTAAGTGAGACAAGAACAATCACCTGAAGTGCTCACTTACTGGATAAGTGTGCCACATTCACTGTGCTTAATTCCCAGAGCTGGAAGGTCAGAGATGTGCCTTCGCTCCCCTTGTAGGTTTGTACAGACCTGATCACTTGGTCACCATTTTCCCTACAATCACAGCTGTCCATCACCAGGAAGATCTGCAGCAGGAAGTAACACGCTGCAAACCTGACCTGTTTGCTCTTTTCTGTTTATTTCCTTTTAGAATTATTAAAAAAATGGCTACTTATAAACTCCCCGATCAAATCAATGAGGCACCTTAGAAGCAAAGAACACATTTAGAATTTCAGTAGGTCTCTTAATGGGAGAACCACACTTGCCTTGTATTTCTGGCACATCAAACTTTAAATAAAACAAGGAACAAGACTTCCATTAAGTGCTCCCTGCCTCACCGGAAAGTTACAGATCCTAGAACTGAAGCACTGAGCCAACTGCTTGTGTCAAGTTACTCTCAAATAAAATAGTATTCAGGGGATACTGAACCACGTCATTCACGTAACAGATATTTACAGAGGTTCAGTTACAACACTTCTTGCTTGTATGGTACCGTTTTCTAGCATGAATTACCCTTTAATCAACCACAGAACAGAGAAGACTCATCCCACGTGAACCAGACATGATGGTTTCTCTACGCTTAAGCCCCAAATCAGCTGCTCTACCTTTAGAACACTCGTCACTGCTGAAGAAATCTTTAGTCCACACCAGAATATCACCATTAACTGTTCAGCTCTTGTAGAGCATAAGCTTAAGGAACTCTGATCTCCTCCCAGGAATCAAACCAGTTAATTGCACATGTGGAGGTAAACGAGAAAAGGCAGCTGCAAGGAAAGTCTCACATTTACAGTTAGCTGGCTTTTAACAGACAAATCAGTGCTATTAATTTACTCAATTTAAAACTTCACAGAGGCAAGAAAATACTGGATGCAAATTGTTTCGTTGTTACTATTTGTCTCTCATTCAGAAAAGGAAGGAGAATCTCTCCCTACAAATACTCCACTGCAGTTTTTGAACCAAGTCGTTCTGATGAACATCTCCCTCTTTCTCCAGAAGCTGTTTCCTTCGTTAGATAGGGAAATGAAGAGCACAGTTCACAAACATTGCTCATCTCAGTGCTCACCCAGAAGGAAGAGCAGGAAGGAAGCAGATAAAGCTTCTTTGTACCTTTCCCATAGGAAGGGCATGTCAGCAACTGCCCAGTAACACCTCCACATCCCCAGACTGTGATGTCAGAGTCACACAGATACAGTCAGTTAATTCTTTGGAAGGCCGCTCGCATCAAATTAAAATACACATGCTATTAAAAACCTGATCAGCAAAGCAAGGAACACTGCTTTATTTGCTGCACCTATTCTCATAACAAATAAGTGAGAAAAATAACTTCCTCTTATTTCTGAAAAACGTTGGCTCTTTAACTGGAGTGGCGGGCTTAGCACTGAAACCAGCACCGATTGATGAGATCTACTCAAAACTATTTAGCACTATAATGGGTGGTTGCACTGCTTGCAGTTACACGACACTGTCCCATGACATCAGGCACGGTGTCTGGCCTCCAGAGATGCCTTATCTTCAGAAATAGGTATTAATGTTTAACTGTGGTGACAGATGAACTAGCAAACGCTGCTTGTAAAAACATCTGACAGGGTTAAAACTCACTCCCAGGGAAATGTACTTTTTAGACAGCAAGGTGACTTCTGGCACTAAAAGCTCTTTGTTTCCTACAGTTTTCTGTTCCCCACCCACCAGGCAGGCACAGCAGCTGTGGGGACACTGCAGCACTGGGGCAGGACAGGAACCACAGGTGCAGAGCAGCGCCATTCTGTCCTTCAGATGCTCTCTTCACCACCCAAGCAGCAGCCCACCTAAAACAAACAGCAATTCACTGCCTCTGAAACGCGTACTTCTTATTGCTAAAGTTGGCCTGTGGGTTCAAGAGACCGAACTAAGCATCAACAGCAGAATAACATTAACTTTATGAATGCTGCTCCAAACCTCCTATTTTATAGCATCAGCCCAAACCACCGCAGGTGGGGCAGTAAAGGTCCAGCCTCCCACCCACGGCCATTCACTGCTGCCTGATGAACGCTTCTGGATGCCCACCCGGCTGTGAGCTCAGCACATCGCAGCAGGGCACCGCAGTCAGCTCCGCTGCTCAGGGCTGTGTCAGCGCCACATGCCGGCCCCGCTCCATTGCCGGCAGTACCGCACCGCTCACGGCGCTGACTGCGGTGCAGAACGGCGTCCTGTGGCTGGGAACGACTCCTGCCCACTGCCGCACCGCGCTCTTCGTATCTGCGGCCCGTTCCGTGTCAATAAACGGCCGGAGCGAGCTGCGTATGGGGAACAGCGGGAGAGCAACAGGGCACGGAACAGCCTTACGACACAACGGAGAACACTCGGGAAAGCAATAAGGGAAGGAGCGCGGGGCGGCAGCGCTCCCGGCGGTTCGGACGGGACCGGACCGGTTTTTAGGCCGAAATGTGAAACCGGATAAAAGAAAAACAAACCCACAAGTGCGCGCCCCCAGTGCCCGCCCACCCCCTGCCGAGCTCACCGGGGGTCTGCAGGCCGCGCTCCGCCAGGGCCCAGCCGCACAGAAGGAGGAGGCAGAGCGCGCGGCCCGCCGAGCAGCGCCCATCGCCGGCGGCCGCCATCTTGCCGGGCACTCCCACAGACGTGGCGGCAGCACCGCCCCGGCGCCGGGAGGGCGGCGCGCATGCGCAGAAATGAAGGCCTGCTCGCGGGAGGTGGAACCACCGCGCATGCGCCGTGCGGGAAAATGGCGGAGCGCAGCGAGGCGGGAACGCGGCCAGCTCTGACAGGAGCAGGAGCGGCCTTCCCTCAGCTGCGGGATGGCGGCGCGGCCGCTGGTCTTTAATGGCAAAAAGCAAAAGCACGGAACTACTGCAGGTCCACAAAGCGATGGGCACAGCTCATACACGAAGCCAAAGTAAAAGGTGATGATTCAATGTTTTATTCAAGTTGGGTTTGGTTGTTTCGTCTCCGGTTTGAGTAGTGTCAGGTACAGCACTTTGGGGTCTATTTCCACACAAAATGGAAGACTCTAAAAATGTACCCATTTAATTGCTAAAAAAAAAACAAACAAAAAACAAAAAAACAAGTGGTAATAAAACAAAAGTCCGTTTTCAATTTAGTGACGCAATTACGTGATTGCAGGTACAAACACTTCCCTGATTACGGCCCTGTCTTACAAGCCTTCCATTCAGTGCAAGGGAAAGGAACCACAGCACAGGACAAGGAGTATCGGCTGAGTCACATCGAATCCTTCTCGGCAACAGAGTCACACAAAGTAGACGACCTAAAGCGTTCTGGAGACAGCTGGAGGTGTAAGAGAACCAAACGAGACGAACCATTGGTGAAACACCCAGGAACAAAAAAATTATCCCTTTTTCCAGGCAAGTTTGCACATTCCACAGTGAATTGAGGCCTTCAGAACATTTTGCATAAGGAATTAACAGTACAACAGTGGTCTGCAACTCTTGACATAACAGTTCTTGTATCACGCTAACGTATTCTTTGTGCAGTCAATATGTTAGTAAAGGTAATAATACCTTCCCTGCTTGCTATCATGTGGCAGCTGACAGATAAGATGGGCAATAACATCCCAAAACAGGAAAAAAAATAAAAGCCTGGAATTTGGATTTCTTAGAATGCTTTTTGTCTCCATTTCTGAAACATTTTAAAGCTTAGCTGTCTTTAACCAGGACTAGCAGGACTGATACTTAGCATTACTTGCATCCCAGACATACAACATTGAAAGGTACACTATATTCTGAAGGTAGCTATGCTGTATTCTCAAATTAACGATTGTAGAATCTCTCTTTATGCTTCAAATTCCAATCCTAGACCGAGTTTGTGACCACCTGCATTGACATTCTTGCCATCCAACAAAGCTGACAATGTCAGCTTGATACCTGCAGAGAGAAGCAAGAGAGAAGACAATGATTAACACTTGGAATGAGCTTTATGTTCAGTAACTGCAGTATCTGCGTTGCTGCTGTAACTGGACTTTTTCAGGCTGTCAGCAAATATTAAATCTTTCTGAATTCTCAAAGTCAGGATAAAATAAACCAGGTAGATTTTACTTTTTGTCATATATGTCAGTTACTTTTGTCCAAGTAACTACAGCTCTCAATGAGTTCATTGCCGGTGGCCTACAGATGAATCTAAAATTAGACTCAGGTATAATGAAAATCTGGGACCTTGACGCTTATTCACCCTTCTACACCTCTTTAAAACACTGGGATGAAAAGCCCTGAGCCAAGCCTGATGCAGTAATCAACCTGCTTGGTATTGTGGCAGCAGATTTTTTAGACTACATTGAAACCAACTGGGCAGCTGGCAAACTGCCCTCTTCCTGGACCAGCAGGCCTTGGGAACATCACATTTTCAGGCAAAGAAATGACAGGACTTGGTGTTAACAGAAGAGAACCTGATGGACAGTGGTTGGTGGTCTAGCAGTTCTGGTCCCAACAGACATCCCAAACTAACAGAGCAGTCTGTGGAGACGTTCACCACTGGGTTGGCACACAGAACAGCAGCGTTACGAAACCAACCACATACTATTGCAGAAAGCCTCTCTGATATTTCAAGACTGAAATACTATTTGTGTATCTCTGGATTTCTTCTGCACAGACTTACCTGGCTTTAAAGTCTGAGTGTATCCCAGCCCGATCAGACTGGAGTTGTTCACTTTAGCCTGGATGGAGAAAAAAAACACATGTAAATCATTTGTTATCTTCCTTCAGAACCCTTCCCACTTGGAAATTAACATCATGCTTCAAATCACACACACAAAAATAATCTAGAGTTCACTTTCACTGTAACTTAACTGCAGAATCAATACACTGATAGTCCACATCCACGGTCACTGAAACTGTGCTATAGTTGGCCATGTTTGTAATTTTTGTCAAAAATATGGACTGGAAATTTCTCCACTGTGCCCAATAAATACGATAAACCATTCTGTCTGTATCAGCTTCGAGGGAACTCCAATAATTGTGTTCCCATGTGGCCAAAGGGAAGACCAGCAGAGGCATGTGCCAATGGAATCGGCAACGGAATTGGCACATACCAGCAAACTGCCTCCAAAGTACTTTACTCATTGATGTAAAGTTGCTTCACGTTTCTACTACAAGAAACTGGTTATTCAAATGCTTATAAATGTTTGGCACTCACAGAAAAAGAGGCATCTGGGTCAATGTGATACTTGGCTGCTATTCCAAAGCGAGTGTTGCTGTTACCAGCCGTCCAAGCAAGATTCACAGCAGTTTCCAGTTTATCGTTCACCTTCTGGTAAATGGAGCCTCCAAATTCTGTTCCATCATTCCTGGAAGGAACACAGCAGTGCAGGCTTAAACTGCATCCCAAAGCAAAGCAATCATCTTTTGCTTTTCTTTTTCTCCAGTTCGATCTCTGTTTGCACAACATTCACTTGCACCTCATTTAATCTCTCCGTAACAGCAAAGACTTTGGCCACATAAGCTATCAAAAATAGATTAATGGTGACAGCCTCTCATTTTCCCCGCTCTGTAGGCAGGAGGTCTTAGTAGAAAAGGCATTTATTACTCTCTATGAAATAATTGTGTTCCTAGACATGCATCTTCCTGGTGTCCAGAAGGGGCTGCAGCGCCTCGTCAGCCTGCTTTTACCTGACACAGATGAACTGCATTGTAAGTGAAGATGCCAACTTAACTACCGAGTCTACCAGCTCTTACAAATGAATACCACATTCAATGGCCTTCGTTATAGAATTCTCTGGTCTTGAAACTGAAATGAAACTCAGTGGGGTTTGCAGAGAGCTGTGGCCAACCACAGAATGATGGCAGCCCACAGTCTGGCTACCAGGCAGCAGAACGTCCAGTTAGTGCTTAAACCAGGGATACACAGGGAATAGAATGAGGTAAATGAAGTGCAAAACCCTGCAGTGCCCAGGTGATAAAAATGGGAACACATAATTTGTACAAGCACTGCAGTCCTTCTAAACCAGCGAGCATCTGAACCTCCATTGTAACTCATTTTCTTCACAGAAGATACAGATCCATTGCACAGAACAGCTTTACACCACAAGACCTTTGCAGATTAATACCTAGTATTACTTCTAAACATGAAATGAATGGGCTTCAATTACTGGACAACAGCAAACCATCAGTGACTTTAAAAGGCCACTTTTACCTCTTAGGCACAGCGTTGGTTCACAACAGTTGCACACTGACAGCCTATTCCAAAGCTGAAGCCATAGCAGCAGCTTTTCAAACCGTCAGAGCAATTCTTCCAGAAAAAGGCTACAGCACTTCCTTCAGCTAAGAGTGAAGCTCACACAGAGCTGCATGTGCTTGGCTCTCAAGAAAAGGAGGAGTTAAAAGACTGAGGAGAGCTGGTTACACAGGCAGATTTTGTGCAAGGTTCCCATACAGCTCTGTCTTGACCTGCAACATTAGCGGGGGGCGGTCTGAGCTAAGCTCCAAAAGAAAGGAAAACCATATTAAAAACTAGAGATTATCCAGCCCTGCCTTCCTTTAGTGATCATGTCTTATTACATTAGTTTAAAGTTATTTTAAATAAGTAAGTAAATCGAAGCTCCCTTTAATTCTAGTCACAGTAATGGCACTTTTCATGCATAGATCAAAAACATTACCCCTCTATGGAAATGCAGATATTAAGGCACCATTAAGGAAAGCAACTTGCTCAGGCCCCTGGCTGCCCTGTGAAGCAGGCAGAACAGAAGGTGATGCTTCGAGCCCCACCTGGTTCATTCATCAAGCATGCCGCAGCACCCTTTTGATACACCGAACTGCCTGGATCTAATGACCCAGCACGCCAGTCATGCAAATTCCAAATACAACAGTTTCCTGGATTTTACGTGCTTCAAAGTTGAATGAAACACACCAAAAGCCCCCAGCTAAGCCATTCATATCGATAATTAAGAGTTCTGTTCATATCACACACATTTTTGCCTGTCTGTTGTTAGAGTACGAATACTAAACAAGCAAACGAGGCACCCTCTTGAAGATCATCCATCATCCACCCATAGTAACAGTGACCACATAACAGACCCTCAGGGATCCAAGGAACAGCAGCAGGGGCTCAGATCCCACTGTAATGCTCTGGTGTTATTTCCTGCTGTTGCTTTAATCAGGAGTAATAGTAATGACTGCATTTCATAGCAAAAGCCAATCGTACAATGTTTTGAACTACTACAGCGTGACAAAGTTGAAAGCCATTACGCCTGAAGGAATAGCTCGTAACTGCTGAGCGGAGGGGAACCCTTTATATCGGTCCGATGAAAGTTTTCTGCCCACATTTTTGTGCTTTGGCAGTCCTTCAAACACTGCCTGGGCTATGAAGGTTCACTTGTTCTGTACGGCAACTTCCTAAACCAGATCTCTGCGAAACAGAGTGAGACAGAACAGAAAGCCTTTGAAGCAGCAGCTCCGGGAAAGCAGAACAGTTGTTCAGCCCTGAAATGGGAACAGCCTGCAACAGCTCTGCTACATGCAAAATATGCAGTTACCCAACGGAGTGGTAGAGGGGTGGAGCAGGGATTGCTTCATCTTAATTAGAAACAAAACAAAAAAAGCCTGTCTTACTGCAGACATGAATTGATTGTTTTAAGAGGAACAGGAGGCACAAAAATCAAGTTTTCGAGGAATTTAATCCTGGTTTCTCTCCGCACAAACATTCAGAAAACACCAATGCTTGTGGATTGAGATTATCAGGAGCTGCAGTACTAAGGCAAACTTTTCAGTCATATCCCTTCCGATCTTGAAGCTAAACCAGTCCGTATCTGTTCCTCTGGATCCCCTCTGTCTGTTACTGTCACCCTCTGATGAAACTGCTCCTTCTACAGATGAAACCAGCACAGTTAGTTCAATTGTTACATGTGCAAAAGGGAAGCACTGCTTTTACTTCAACATTCACAGACAACATTTATGAAACCCGCTTGTTTCCTGATTTCACAAAGAGACTGCAGCAATCACTGTGTGTCGGACGGATGGGCTATGGATGCACCCACACACACGTGGAAAGCTAATGCAACTGTAAAACTCAGCTTCCCAAGTGCAGAAGCAACATCAGAGCCACCTCCCCCTCTTTTCCAGTTTTGAAACTCTGCCCCGTCTCTGTTCTGGAAGCATCAAAATGCTCTTAAATTCTTTTTAATGCCCACCCTCCAATACTTACACGTTAGTGTGAAGCTGGAACTCATCCGTCTGATAGCCGACAGCAAAATTGCTCTGGGTTACTCTGGACTTTGCTGTCTCAAAAGTCATTTGGTAACCTGCCAGCCAGCCCTCGTAGCCGAGCACCAGGGCTCCTCGTATCGAAGGACCGGCGATATCAAAATCTATGTCGCAGCCCACGTTGATGTGTTCCCTTTTGTATCCCGTCTTAATCTTAGCACTCTTTTTCCTAAAGCAAAAAGAAAGAGTCACATCCTTGTACAGGCACTCTCAGGTGGCAATTCAATCAAATCAGTTACTTTAACTCCGTGTAACAGATTTCAAAGACAAAGTATCCGTGTTTGGAGAGTCATATGATACATCGCCTTCTTAAATTCGGAGTTGTGAGACTTTCATTCATCTGCAAACAAGTGTATGCAATCACATGCAGTGCGGTGCTTTTCTGAGCTGCATCCTGCTGAGCAACAGCACCATGTGCCAGCCTTGAAGTGACAAAAGCCAATCCTCACCACAGTCTGATTTCTCAGTAGTTCAGGAGTGACAAGGGAATAACAGAAACCAACAGTTTACAGGTTTGCCACCGACAAAAGTTCACCTTTTGTCCCAGACAAACAGCTTTTAGGCAATCCTGGCTACTGCGTCACTTCATTTACTCTGCCAGACAACAGCAAAACGCTTTTTTGCCTCCAGCTTCCCAGGGGAAGGTCTGAGCTGCTAAGGAGTCAGGCTGCTGCAGCCCCCTTTCCTCCCTATGATGCATTACAGCACTGCATGCTTACAGCCATAACAAAGGCTAATTGCAGAAACAAACTTTCTCAAGTCACTTCCTTCTTTTGGCCTTCCTGACCTCTTGGCCAGGATCATTTACCAAATCATTGACTGAAATCCTTTCAGAAAAGTCAGGCTGATATGAAACTTCTAATCAGCCGCCCACTTCAGCTAGCAGAAAGAGTCCCACCATCTGCAAAACAGGCTGTATCAGACCTGCAGAGAGACCGCTGTCTATTATTATTATTTCTGACTCTGTTATTTATCAAGAGCAGCAGTCCCAGAAATGGCAGCATTAACTCGCCCGCAATTACTGCAGAAGCTGAGAAATGATTATCAACAAAAACTGGAGACTATTCTGCTTGACAAATGCAAAAATATCCAGTTAATTCAGAGTAAAGAATGGGCAGCAAGCAGTTGGCAGCGGGGAACGTGACATTTCAGGCAGGATGAAGTCTCCATTGGGACTACAAGCACTGCAGCACGCTGCTCTGAGCAGCTCATTGCAGACCGTTTTGTCTCACTGGCAGCGCTGATTGCAAAAAGATAATCAAGAGGGGACAAAAAATAAACCAGCATACAGCCCTACAGATGCTGCTTAATCCCTCTGGCCCACATAACCGTGACATCCAATCGCAGGGTGCAGCACCACGGCACTGTGCGGCCAGCAGGAACTCAAGATGACAAATTCAGCTTGGGAAAAGAGCCCAATTACTGTGCCGACCTATTAGAGCCGCAGCCAACTGGCTTGTGGAGCTTGTTAAGCTTTGCATTACAGCTGATTTGTCTGGCATTTTTATTCAGGCAGGAACGAAGTGCTCGTTTTCTGACATGGCCAGAAGTAAGCAGAAACAAAACCTTTCCTTCCGACTCTGACTGTGATTTCCAAGTTACTGCATTTCAAGGTTAGGGTTAGAGAGCGATCGTTCATTTTAAGAGTGAAACGAAACATACATGATTTCACTGTGCATAGGCAGAGCGTTAAATGCCTCGATGTCTTTGGGCAACAGAAGGAGTAAAGAAGGCAGTATTTTGGGAAATTAAAGCAGGAGCAAAAAAGCTTTTTTGTGTACGTGTGTGTCTCTCTGAAGCTTACTAACATCTTACCCAGTGTTAGGTGAGAAGGAGGAGTCAAAAGTCAGCTTCAGGCCACGTGCAAGCTGAACAGAAAAGAAATGCACTGGTTGGATTTCTAGTCAGACACTGTCACAAGTGAATCTGGAAGCTGCTTGTTTTAAGCTCAAAGTTACCCGGTCTTCAAGAGTGATCTCAGTTCCCAGCGTGTTGTCAGTGTTCCACTTCTCTGTGAACATCAGCCCATTTTCCACCCATCGGTATTTGGTTTCCAAGCTCCCACTGACTTTGCTCGTTTCTGAGTTTGCTGAACCTGAGCTTGTGAATTCCTGAAGAGGAAAAAGAAAATGATATGTATCACTGTTGCTTGTACCCATGTGATGACTGATCCTTGTCGAATTATTAGACATTGTAATTCGGGACAGTAAGATCTGCATCTTTCTCAAAGGTGTTTGCAAGTCATTAATATCAATGTGCCCACAGAAACATCACAGAGAAGGAGCACTGCCTGCTGAAGGGTGTGGGGCAGAGAGGAGATGATTCTTCCCATCAGCATAACACAACATAAGCAGCCCGTATGAGAGCTCAGCGCACGAGGTGTATCTGTGAATGGGCACACAAGGGCTGCAAAGACTTCACAGAGATGCTCTAAAGATCAGCTCCAGCACATGGTTATGTCACCACTGAACATGTTTGTGTTAAGCATGTGCTTAGAAGAACAGCGCACAGCACATCCCTGCAGAGCCTGCTCCAAGTCCTGCACAGAGCTGCACCATAAAGGCACGGCAGCTTGCAGGGCTATAACATCTGAAAGCTGATATGGGGAGAACGAGGAAGACACTTCTATTTTTAAAAAGGAATAGAGGGCAAACATAGAAACATCGACATGTTTGGGATCCCAGCCCCTGCCCACACTTACCAGTCCATTCTCAGATTTTGTTTTCAAATCAAGTTTTATTAACCCAAACCCTAGAAGATGAAGGAAAACATGAATTATATATAGGTTAATTTGAAAAGCACGCCTGATTTACTCCTCAAAGCTCCTCTCTAAACCTGCTGCCAACTATTAAAACAAAATAAAACATAACAAAAAGCACAACATGGGTGCTGAATCCCAAGCTGTAAAGCAGCAGCTCACACAGCTCACGCTGCCTTCAGACAGCACTGCCTGCAGCAGTCCTGCGACAGCACCAGGACCAGCCTAGGTAAGAATGCCTTCATTCATACTGAGCAGCAGCGCTTTCCCTTGGAAATTACTGACATCAATAGTCCTATTCACGATGGATGGAAGCAGCCAAAATACAACACTCTGTTTGCTTTCAAAGCAGACAACAGACCTACGGGAACACAAAGATCTTTGTGCCAGCAAGAATAAGTCACCTCCCTTTGCAGGCAGCCATGGCAATGTGAAGGTAGGATACAGGAACCTTTGGATTCTAATGGAAATTAGTGCAATATTTATCGGAGAAAAGTAACAAAATCGTAACAGTTTCAAGAATCAGAGAAAGGTGAAACTTAATTTGGCTTTATTTACCATATCCTTTGGTGAACACATCTCTGGCAGACTTGCCCAGATCAGCATAAGCAGGTGGAACAGCCATTTTCTGGGGGGGAAGGAAAAAAAGAGGGCACGGTTACTGTGTTCAGAAAGCTGTTTGTTTAATTTGCTTAAGCAAAAAGCCATTAAACCAAATTCCTAAGTTTCAGACAGTTTTATTTCCTATCTAAACCCATCCATTAAATACAGCCTGAAGAAAGCAGCTACAGCAAATGCTGAGGTTTGAGTTTGCCCTTTTGCTAAGCGATAAACACGCATTTACCACTGAGGATGAGAAACACTACAGAGCAAATACATTAAAAAGAACCCCCAAAACCCACATATAAGTCGCCCATGACTTTCCAAAGGGTTCCCAGTTGTGCCCTTATCAGTAGAACCACACGAATGAATAACTTTTTGATCAGCTTCTAGGAAACGTGTCTCCCATTTCTTGCAACCAATCTGTGCATTCTGATGCAAAGAACTAGAACCCCAAGGTCATCTGCACAACAAATGTAACCAGCACAGACATCCAGCAGCTGCAACTCCCACCCCTCCCTAACTGACAGCAGCAAGTGGCTAACGTTGATGTCAGCAGACTCAACAAACAGGCATCCTGCACCTTCCATTTTCTTCGACTCAGGAATTGCTGTGAACAGATACAGTTTCTCTTTAGCCATTGACCTGGAGGTGTTTTTCTGGGGAAAAATCAAACCTGTTGAGAAGAAGGAGGACTGAATGGATGCCACTCGTGATCCTGAGAGGAACAAACCAACCAAACCCATATTCTTTTGTTCTAAGGACACAAAGTGAAGTGATGTGATGTACACCTCCTGCCTTTCTATGCAAGACTTCATTTTATAACAGTGAAGACGAACCACGCGTGTAGAGCTGGCCCTCACTGCACCACCATTCCAGCCAACCTGAGCTGCACACTCTTCCCTTCAGCCACGAGCAGAGCTGCTGGCTGTGAGCACCAGGGATGCAGCCTTGCCCACAGCCTGCAGCCTCTTTGGGCACGTACCACCCCACGAGCTGCAGATAGGCATTCCTTTGGGCAGCTGCTCGGCCCAACAAGCCGTTGCCTGTTGAAGCAGGATATTGCTATTGCATAAGTGAGGAATCTCTATCCTGGAGGGAACAAACTGGATCTGGTGGCTGAATCAAAGCCAACGATGCTCACAGAACACACTGAAAGCAGAGCACATGCTGCAGTGCAGCTTCAGCTGGGAACACTACCTGCATGGAATCACAGAATCATTAAGGTTGGAAAGGAATCCCAAGGTGACTGAGTCCAACCCCAACCCACCCCACTGTGTCCCCCAGTGAAACATCCCCATGGCTCTGGAACACCTCCAGGGTTGGGGACTCCCCCCCGCCCCCAGCCAGCTGTGCCAGTGCATCACTGATCTTTGGATCACATCAGGCCTGAATGTCTCCATTTCTCACAGATCCATGAACGCTGGGATTTACAGTTAGCAAGCACTGCTCTCTACAGGACAAACCATCTCAACCGTGGATCAGGTGTGATTCTGGAAACATAAAACCCGCCTTTAGAAATCCACCAATGAAGAAACCAAGTACTAACAAACTTCTCTGAGGAGATCCTCTGCTCCTCACTGAGGTCCCCAAGAGCACAGCACCATGAGCTGGAGATCACAGCCTGGGGCAGAGCTCAGGGGCACTCATAGGGCCCCCAGCACAGGGTATGGAGGGATGGGTCACTAAGGCTGAGGAATGCATCTTGCCAGCCAGAGCAGCCCAGTCTCAGGAGAACCCTCTGATGGGTATTTCCATTTAGCATCATCAAAAATTCACAATGCTAAAATCCCTCCATCTGGCAATCAGACCACACTGCTCCTCCAGCTGCACGTTGGCATCTATCAGACGTATTTTACCAGCAGCCCCTTTGACTCTCTCCATAAAAATCAAACTATTTCCTTGAAAATCGGAAGCCTTGTGAGTTTGGGTTGGGCTGAGCAGAGCGTTGGTGCTTGCCAGGTGGGCAGGCCAGGTCAGGCTGCAGCACAGACAGGGCTGCCACGGGACAGCAGGAGATGCCGAGATCTCCACTTAGGCAATTACTATAATTAAGGGACAATACTGGAAGCCAAATCCCTGTTGTAAGGCAAATCAGGTAAAACAGAACAAGGCGCTTGCAATTGAGTGTGTGAAAGGTGATGAAATATGCACGTGCTGGTTAACTTTGCTGTTGTCATCAGCAAGAAGAAAAATAATTATTTCTGTTTGCAAGGGCTAATCAAAGCCTCTTGTTTAACAGATGGAAAACAAAACTGATTACATCCTGTGTGAGTGCAGGTTGGAAGACAAGCATGCTTAGCGGGGATTCAAACTCTTAAAGGATCAAGGCATGGCCGTGGCCAAGTGCCCTTGCTTTTCACCAGTAGGATCTCAGCACATTAACTCAGATTAGGGTAGGAGTGAAATGAAATCATTGCTCTCATCCTTCTCCAATTGTGCAAGTGTCTCAGAGTGACCACATATATCAGCTGCGGCACAAAGCAGACCAAGGAGATTATGTACTACATGCTCAAGTAGTAAAACATTTCCATGTTCCTGAATGGGTAGCGCTGCCATGCAAGTCGTGACTGAGGCACCCGCAGCCCCAGCCAAGATCTCTCTGAACACAAGGCAGCCCTGCAGAAGGAATGAAATATTTTCCAGTGTCACAGATGGCAGTTTCACTCTGCAGTGTGATTCTGGGGATGAAATCAAACTCGGCCCCAGCAGACAGCAAGCCATCAGGGCGCCCTTTGCAAATGTGAGTCCATCTCTGTGATCAGTGAAACTTAAACGAGGGGAGGAGCTCTCCAAAAAATTAAGAATATAACCAATGGACGATTAAGCTTCCAAGAAAACAACGGGAGTCTATCAGATTTGAAGCTAAGAAAATAAAAAGGCTGGATTTAACATTACTCTGGTCACGTTTTTCCTAATAAACTCGAACCTGCGCAGCATTCCTTGACTGATAACCATAGGTCTAAATGCTTCTGCTCCCATGAGGATGAGCACTACAGCTCTGGCACGCAGCAGATGCCAAGGGATGCATCCCTCTGACACGTGGGCTGGGAGGAACTGCATCGGGCTGTGACACCAACCATGCTGCTATCACCACATGAAGGTCTTCCGCCTCAAGACCAAAAAACCTGATACACTTCCTATTCAGCTCCTTTATGGAAAGAAAAACTATTCCTCAGTATGAAGTAGCTCTTAAGCACGTTTCTGGGCTCACAGATATGCAGCCATTTATTTCCCCATACGGTTTATCAGCTCAGTGTGTGGGCACAGCTCCCTGCCCTGCCCGGTGCTGCACTCACTGCTGAGCCCAGCACTGCCTGTGCAGTTTGGTTTTTCCCACCCAGATCTCACAGCCGTTGGAGCCATGGTGGCAGCGTGCTCTGAGCCCCAGATCTGCAGAGACGTGAAAATAAATGAAGCCACCAATCACCCAGGCAGTGCCATTGGGTCACACACCACGTCCGGCACGGACACGAGCTTTTTGGGATGCCTGAAGTTTGTAAACGCTCTGCATTACAGAACAGAACACACGATACGATTCTCTGCCCCAACTTGTGCTGTGCCATCACACATCCACAGAGCTGCATGGCTCAACACTTACAGCCCTGCAGTCTGCAATTTCATTCATGCAGGTAATAGTGAAAACGTGCGGCGTCCTTGTGATGATCTACAGCACCTGCAGGAACACAGCCTTCCCACTGCAGCTTTGCTTTCAAACTACGTACACCATGGAGCAGATTTCATTTTTAAGGATGGATTTATGCCATGGATCTGTAGCACAACAAACACTGGAGCAGAAGGGAAATAAACAGCTTAAAAGCAAACGTAAATACTGTGATTTAGTCTGAACTAATATTTACAGAATTAAAGAAAGAAAGAGTCTGCTCTTAATTGCACGGCTATAAATTATGAAGAGTGTTGTACCAAACCCCCTAATTAAGCGATCACACATAAATATCAGTTCCACAGAGCTGGGGATGCCGCAGCCTGCTGTAGCTGCTGTTTGCATTAAAAGTGCAAGGAGGAAGAAGTGAAACGCTGTGCATTGAATTAAAAAATGGCAGTAACTCTCAGCTCCTTCCAGCTGCCCGCAGACCAGGAAAGGAGCAGCACTGCTGTCACTCCCAGCAGCTCAGTGCCATCCGTGCACTCATGGGGGCACAGCTCAAACGTGCTCAGGGACACATCCCTGGTGCCTGGCCCCTCTGCAGCAATGCCTCACATCCACCAATAGGGGTGACTAATTAAAACAACACCTCGTTGTTCGTCCCAGCACGTTTTGACACCTCGCTCTTCCAGCACCAAAGAAGAGCAATATGGGTTCTCTCCCTGCAGCACACATAGGTGAGGATCACCCTGACTGCATCCCGTAGGGACGAGGGGACATCACTCCTGCTGCCAGGGCAACCCCATTAATGCCCCACATGCCCATTGATGTCCCACACGTCATCACATCCCACTCAGACAGTCCCAAACAGGCTGGAATAAAGGGTGCAGACTGTGGATACGTGTAAGCTTTCCACAGAGCATGCTGGGTGTGGGGACTATAGCAGGTTGCCTTCATAAGGCCTTTTTGGAAGGAACTCTGACCAGATCACACTGATTAAATTCCCCGAGGCAGACAAGTCACAGAATCATTAAAGTGGAAAAGATCATCCAAGACCATTAAATCCAACCCCAGCTCCACTGCGCCCACTGACGTGTCCCCAGGTGCCACATCCCCACATTCTGGAGCACCTCTGTGGATGGTGACCCCCGCTCCCTGTGCGGCCCGTGCTTGTCCATCACCGATGGAAACTGCTCCTGACACCCAACCCGAACACTCAAGCACCCCCTGCACAGAGCAGAAACCTCCAAGTGCTCCTGATCGCCATCACACCGCGGTGTCAGCATTGCCACGGACATTCCCCACAATATTCCCCGGCGGGTCAGGCAGGATGAGTCAGCTCTGCTTCGCCTTCTGACGTTTTTCTCTCTTTTTCCTTTTTTTCTAAAAGGAGTCGGACGGACTCCATCACCCTCCAGCAGGAGTTGTACCCAGCGAGGCTGTGACGAGGCAGAATGGAGGCAGCTCCCCACCGCAGCCTCCCAGAGCTCCCAGTGAAAACCCGACTCCTGCACGTTCCCAGACGGCCATTTCCCCCCACCGCGAGAACAGAATTTGAAGAACAAACCCAAGTGAAACCAACCAGCAAAGGGACGCGGCTCGGCTGCTCCGGGCTTCCGAGGTAACCCGAGGCCACCGGGCTGCCCCCCCGCGTCCCCACGCAGCCGGAGCGGAGCGGGGCAGGGCAGGTGCCGGGCGCGGCCACCGACCTTCGCTCTGTGCACGGGGCAGCGCAGCGCCGCACCGGGAGCCCCGCTGCTCACACCGCCCCCAGCCGCGGCTCCCGACCCGGGGGGCTCTGCCGCGCCCGGCCTCAGCTGTTACGGCCCCGGAGCCGCGCCGTGATTTCGTAACAGGGTGCCGAACATTACGTAAGAAAACAGTTATTCCCGATGTGACGCGCCTCGGAGGGCAAAAAGGCGAACCGCCACCAGCTGCCACCAGCACCACCCGGCGCCGGCCGCCCCCACACCACGCAGCGCGGTGACCCGGCGCTCCGGACCCCCCTCGCCCTACCTGGCCCCGCCGCGGCGGCAGCACCGCGCGCTGCGCTCCCGCTCCCGGCGCCGCCTCGGGCTCCTGCGGCCCTCCCCGACCCCGTCCCTGTTCCGGCCCCGGCCCGGCGCCTCCCCGGGCTCTGCGGTGGCGGCTGCGTGACGGCGGGCGGGGACGGCGGGGAGGGAACAGACGGCGGGGGCGGGAAGGGGCGGGCTCTGCCGCCGCACCGGGTGCCGGGAGCCCAACCCGGGACTCAGCGGCACCGAACGAGCCCGGTTAGATCAAGGGTTCGCACCCCCGAGGCACCTGCGTAGCGCGGCGCTCAGCCCCGGCTGGAAGCTGCGTTGGGTTGGGATTCCCGTTCCCGCAGGTCGCCGGGCGGGCTGTGAGTCAGCAGGCAGCGAACAGCCCGGGGCACGGCCGGCCGCGGGGCGTGGAGATGCCCCGGTGAACGAGGGCGTTGGGCACCTTTTAGAACTGCCTCTTGGAGACGTGAATCGGCCTCAGCCGGGGCCGTGTCCAAACTCACGTCCTCCCCGTGACAAAGCGCAGCAAAGCCCTGCTGTCGGAAAGCAGCAGGTGCCGAAGCCGGGCTGCACCCGGGCTGAGATAGGAACCCGTCCTGCCGGGAGCTCCGAGCGTCCCGCAGAGATAAGCAGCACCGCAGCACCAACCCGCCCGAACTGCCGGTCCTGATACCGCCCTTCTAACCGCGGCACAAGGGGAGGGGGGTTGTCAGAAAAGTCGCTGCAAAGAGCCCACATCCCACCCACGGCAAGGTTCTTTTAGGGTTATTTCTAATAATGATTCCTTGCCTACTTTTTCTCCTTCGCATATCAGGGACAGATAGCGAGGGGCAGCACGCTTGCTTGGCTCACCCCATTGCTTTCCCAGCAGCACTGCCCCAGAAGTTTGCACAGCTGTGGGTCACAAGGAGATCAGAGTCATCTGCTGGAAAACAAACCCAGAGCACTCAGCACTCAAGAAAGGCACCAGCATAAACCAGGGCCCTGGGAAGGCCCCTCTGCAGGGCCTTAACACAGCCCCTTAACGCAGCCCCAGAGCTGGGCCGTGAGCCCAGAGGCGGCTCAGCTCATCCTGTGTCTCAGTCCTGCACTGGGGTCCAGGAGTCACTTCTGCAGTTCACTTCATCCCCTTTTTGGGGGTGGATGAGCATTTCCTATCAGATCAAAGCAGATCTAGTTTCCAGTTGATGGAAAGCTCCCATGTCTGCATTTGAGCAGAACTGTAAAGGCCATAAGCAAGCTGTAAAAGAGCAGGTGTGGGAACACGGCGTGCTTGGCAAGGAGCACATTTCTTGTCTGCAGTCAGGGAGCATAACAAAAAGAAAGAACACAAGAGAACACTGCAAAGCACAAGTGGAAGAGCCGAGATCCTCTATAGAGATACAGTCAATTCCCTCCATCTTTTCCTAACTCGCGGGGTTTTTATATCCCAGAGGACTCTTCAGCGAGGGCCGGAGATGTCTGCGTGATGCAGCAGTGGGTGAAGGAGCTGCAAAGCGGAGATGCTCCGGGAAGGACCGTTGGCTCCGCTTTCCGTAACGCGCATCTGCCAGAAGATGGCAGCAGACGCCCTGGGATGGAGCTGGCAGCGCTGACAGCTGCTCTGCAGGGCTCTATTTTCCCTACACTCTATGAGCCGAAAATTGTGCTGGTGAGCGCCGGATAATCGGGGATTACACCGCGTGTCCCCAAGGGGAAAATCTCTGCTCGTGACGCCACTCGATAGGAAAGAGAGTCCATCGGCAGGATGAGAACACTTAGATATTTCAGGCACCTTGCTTGGACATCAAACCCCTCAAACTTTGCCTGCTGTTTGGGTAACGCTACGTCTTAATTTCTTGGAATAACAGAGAACACATAAAGATGGATTCCACAAGTAATGAGACCCCAGGTAATTCACACACAAGGTCCAGCCAAACATTTCTTGCCGCTGGAAACTTTGGCTCTTGAGCACCCAGAGAGGTTTGCGCTTAGTGGAAAACCCAAACCTGTTCCTCTCTTTGTTACATAAACCCATCAGCAGGGTTGTTTCTCAGCTCTGTGCCATATCACCAGTGCTGTGTGGCTGTGACTCTGTGCTGGGTTCAGTTTCATGCTGTGTGAACAGGGAATAAATGTAAATCAGGCACAAAGCCATGGGATCAGCACCCAGGGCCATGTGCCCGCTGTGCCCTCATCACCTTCTGGTGGTGCTCAGCTCCGTGTCTGTTTGGAGCAGTAGTGGTTCTGCACAGGGCATGGGACAGACAGCCCTTCTGTGTGTCAAAGTGTGCTTATTCCCATTCAGTTGTCACCACCCGGGGGCAGGAAGCAATGCTTTCATCCATCCTTTTAACATGGCTAACCTGTGCAAAGCTGTGTGGTTTTTTTCTTCTATTTCCAATAAGAACAATCTGCCTCAAATGAAATTATGAGGGGAAAACACTGCCCAGACGCCCCATGTTGTGAGCTTTACATCAACAGCTCGGGCTGATTCCAATACAGCTTCATCCCTATCTCTGCAGGAAGTAAGAAAAGACCACCAGAAAATTAAAGGGAACCGCAGTAACAGCAAACTCCACCCGGCTTCTCTTGATCTCAGATAACAGCAGCAAGATGTCCTGACAGCCATGGTGATTTCTGAATCTACACAAGCACCCCATCTTGGAAGCAATGATTTGGTATGTAAGATAAGTGATAAAAACCTGCCAGTGTTCCTTGTAGGCTATTTAAATTCAAAGAGCTGCTGTAAAAGGAAGCATTGGTATTAATCTGGCAGATAAGGCTTCCACTTGTGGTCACAGAGCTGCAAACCAATGTGATTAATACAATGCAATCTAGCACTTCAGGGTTCCTCTGTACAGTTAAGAACAAAATGCATGAGTGCAACCCTACACATGGCTGAGCTGTGGGTCTGCATCCTCAGCCCTAAACACCAGCTGCATTTCAGTAGCCAATAAAATAGAACACATTCAACCTGCAGGTCTTTTCCTGTCCTTTGGACAGAAGTGAGTAATAACACAGGACATCCTATGTCCTACATAACACAGGACATCCTATGTCTCTAATGCTGCTCACAAAACAATTCTACAGTCAGCTCTGGGGATGGTGGAAACTACTATTGGAGTAAGAGAGCAGAGCGAGGTTACCTCCTTAGTGTTAACAGATAGCATTCATTAAGAGGCTGCATGTCCCAGAGTAGATGGATACACCCACACAGAAGGTTGTACACAGATGGTTCTTGCACCGTCTTATTTTACACGCAGCTTTCCCATCCTTCACCTCCTTTCCAGGCAGTCTGACAGGGAAGCAATGCGTCCACAGAGGGGACCTTGTGGGAAGGAGCTGGAACAGACGTGGTTGGGGGTGGTAGTGATGGGTTGGTGCTTGGACTTGATGACCTTAGATCTCTTTTCCAACCTTAATGATCCTACGGGGCCATCAAGCATTCATCAAGATTCTCAAGCCCATTCCACCACTCCCCAGTCACCCTGCTCAGACAGCCCCAAATATTCAGACTGGTCAGCTAACTCCATAGCTGGCTGGCAAGAATAGCACAGACAACATCAGAAACTTGAGAGGAAGGATGACACGGTCAGGAGGCTGCAAGGAAAAAATACTTTCCTCAGCCCTTTGAGCAAGGCCTGGCATCAGATTAAAGTCAGGCTTTGAGTGCACTTGTAATTGCACTCCTGGGTGGAAACTGAGAACTGCATTAGCACAAGACAAGTGTGCAGCTAAAGCCAGGGGACTGCTCCATGAAAAAGTGCTTTGGTTTTTTTCCTGGAAGATGGAGGAAGGTGACTGAGCTGGAAGAGCTGCACCACATCTGCTCCCAGATCCCCAGACCAGAGCTCTGTGGTTGTTACAGTGCACACCTCCCAGCCCACGTGTTGGGGTATAGGAGTGCATGGGGGGAAAAAAGAAAAGAGGATTTATTCCTAAAGGAATATTTCCTACAGCTGGTGGTGAGCAGTGCTATGACCTCCCAGTCACATCAGCCACCCTGCTGAGCCTGGCAGGGCCGAGCAGTGACTGACCCGAGCCAAGAATACTTAAAACTTTTTAGTTCTGTGCTTACACAAAAACAGAGGCCTGATCCTCCTTGGGATTTGGTTTCCTGTCTGCATCCAGCCTGGCCTAAGTCCAGCAAGAAGGACAGTAATAACAGCTTGCTGTAAAGATGTGCATGTTCTTGTCTGGAAGAAATGCAACTCTTTGATCTACTCCACCTTGGACAAGAGAAAGGCAATTTTCCACCCAGCTCTGCACAACAGCAGTTGTGGTGTGGAAATGCAGTTCCATTACTCTGAGAGGTTCGGTACAGTCCCAGCTCTTACCAGAGGTGTCTTTGAGGGGTTTGCCCCTGCAGATCTATAATACAACGGCCTGGGAGGCTCCTAAAAGGCCCGAAGCCGTCAGAACTGCAGCAGAAATGGGAACAGAAGCCCAGAGAGAGCAAACTCCAACTGCTGACAAATGCACAGTGCTGTGCAACAGGAATTCCTACAATAAACACCAACAGAACAAGGCAGAGGTCAACCAGAACCACAGACTTGAGGCTCCCAGGACAGAGCACAGCAGCACGGCACTTCCCAGGGCTACAGGGCACTATGGATGTTTTGTGCATTCCCTGCCCTCAGAAGTAGATTTAGATAAAATAACACGCGGGGAAGAAACCACTCCTGCCTGGTTTGCCCTGAGCCAGGACGAGAGCAGCTCACATGTGCCATCTAGTGATGCTGATACTACATGGAGTGCTATTTCTCTCAGCAGGATCAGAAATGGTCAGGGAAGTTTGTGGACAAAGGCAGCAGGAGAACAAACCTCAGCCCTTGGAGTATCTCTATGGTACACGGTTTGTGCTTAAATCTTAGATGTCAGTGGGCAAATACAAAAAAATATGTCTGGCATAATTGGAAACTAAACAGCAAGGGAAGGACCAAGGCTGAAATCAGAGAACAACACACAATGTTTAAAAGTCTGTCAATCAAAGATGTGCTAGGACCATTACCCAAAGGCAGAGCATGCATGCACACACACCAGCCCTGGGGCTGGCAGGACTTACCAGGCCATGAGGGCATCCTCAGACATTTGGGGCTGGGTGTTAGAGGGACGTGAACCTGCTCTGTCAGTCACACACAGGCACTGGGCTCCAGCAGCCCCCAGAATTCCTTCTATTTGTGACACAACAAATTTGAGTCCCACCCAACAAGTCCAACTCGGGGCAACCACACCTCACACAGGATCGTTATAGCTCACCACTCACAGTAAGAAATACACTCGCAGAGCACAAGATGCACAGAGAAGAGCAAATTGACAATTCCCCTCCCAAAGCCCTTCTTTCCAGGCACCTTGCCCCTCTCTGCATTACCAGTACTGTACCCCAAAAGCTTCATTTATCACCACTGAGACAGTTTCCAATTCTAGGAGATTGACTTCCTTTTCCTACCAGAAGTGGGATGCTCCATGGAGAACTGCACAACCCCAGGGGCACAAACCCAGACCCAAAGTGCTCCTGTACTCTCCTCTAAGGGCAGCTGTAGGCAGATGGCGATTCCCATCCAATTTAGCCCCCAAACCATCTATCTCTCTGTTCCAGTGGCTCAAAAGGAGTGCTGTCAGCGACACAACCCAACTTCTCTCACAGCTGCAGTTTGCTGGGTCCTTCCCTGGGAGCTAGAAGATGTCTCTAGATTTTCCCCAAACCATTTAATCGCCTGCTCCTCCACTAAGATGAATGGTTCGACTCACTTTCAACTCTCAAATGATTGCCCTTTTCCCTGAAACAGCTACAGATTTTATCTCTCATTTCCCTATCCACCTACTCTCACATTTAAGTTTACCCCTGAAAGCCCTGAATTCTTCTTGCTTGCTTTTCATGGCCTGCAGCTTCTCTTTTAACATTAAGAGCACTGTTCCTGGCAAGACATTAAGGTGCTTCTCAGGTGCCAGGCTGAAAGCCATAACTGCGCCATTTGCATTCATGTTTTGATAGTCCCTCCATCCCTGCTGCTGGGGGCGTCTCCCTCAGTGAGAAATCTGGTTGTGCCCATTCTCCTGGTCCCAACCTTTCCTATTTTCATCAGAGATTGCTCCAGCTGAGAAAGGAACCCAGCACAGCAGCAGAGATGGTGTCTGGCTCAGCCTCTGGCAGAATCACCCTCTTATACTGCACATCTCTCCTCTTGCAGGAATCCTATCTCCCAGAGGGGAACTTGGAGCCCCGACCAACCCGCAAAGCTGGGCAAGGCTTTGAAAGGCTGCTCACAACTCTGGAATAGTTTCTCTCTTTTTTTTTTTTTTTTTTTTTTTGTGTGTGTGTGTGTGTGCTCTGATGAAGTCACACCACTCATTCCCAGTGCTGGCTGGTATTCCTCAATGGAGGTTTAGTCCCATCACAGCTATTCCCTGTTCCTTTCTTCTCTGCTCAGAGACCCAGTGCCCTCTGTAGTTCCCTCCCCAAAGTCCACCACCACTGGTGTCTGAGTCTAATATTTGTCACAGCAGAAACAACCAACTTCATCTGACTTCATTATTGATTTATAGCAAACAGCTCAAAGAGGGCACAGCCAGACCTTCACTGGAACATGCCATGGGACAATGTGAGCACGACACCCAGAACTCATGACGACCAGCTGATATTGTTATGACAGCAGACTTTCTTAGGTCTTACCCTGTTTTAATTCAGTTTCAAGGCTCTGGGAAGAATATTTGGGCTCCAGAGCTATGAAGTACAGGAAGATAAGCCACAAAAACGTGCAGAGCTCTCAGCAGTTCTGGTCAGCTCCACACATCCTGACAACAGCTTCCCATGCTCTGGACTGGAATCGTCACTTTGCTCCCAAGTTTCCTACATCCCTTGTGGAAATCCATTTTCGTAGCTCTCCTTCAGCAAGGTCTCGTCAAATGGAAACACAAGGAAATTGATTCATTCTCATTTAAGGACCAACAAGTTCTGCACTGGCAGCTGCCCACATGTGCTTGGTATCCCTGTACCTGCTCTGAGCTTAACCACATAACCCAGAGATGACAAGTTAGAAATTCCCCAAAGAGCAAAGCCTACAACCTCAACTCTCAAAGCCCTGGATGGCATTTACCAGTCTAGAGACCACTCCTTGTTTGAGCCTGCAATGTGCATGAGAATTAGGGAGAATTAAGACTGAACCTACTTCATTTCTCCCAATATTACTGTGCAAAAGGCACCTTCTGAGACTAGCGCTGGAGATGAGCACGGCAGCAGCCTTCCTGCAGCATTCACAGGCTCTTGCAGATATCTGCAGCAGCAGCAGTCCCACCATGACCATGTGTGGTACACATACGTTACAGCTGAACCCTAAACAGAAATGGGCTGCAAACTTTCCCAGGGCAGATCACACACAAAGCGTTAACATTTGGTTCCACTTTGAAGCCAGGTTTGACCTAGTTTAGGTCTTCCTCTCTCTCTGTTAGTTCCTTTGGCTCACATGAGCTCTTCTGGAGGAGTACAGAAACTGGGAGGTATTGGTCCCATCCCATCTGCCCCTCCATCCAGCTCAAAGCATCAAGCTGCACCTCTGCTAGCCTTCCTTCCAGCCATGACTCTTCACACCTCTGCCTGCCCCCACTCATCCAGCACGCAGAAGGCTAAGCAAGAAGCTGAAGGGCTGGCAAGAGCCACCCAAAAATGCCCCCAAAGCTCCATAAGCCAGCAGAGTAGTGCAGCAAAAGTGCAGAGCTGCTCTGCACAGCACTTCCCTGAGCCAAGTAGGTCACAAGAAAGTCAGCACAAGGTTTTCCCCTTCTCAAAAGCAGAATCATCTGCTTGTGGAATAGCTGCAATGGAAGATGTTGCCGCAAAATACCATATGGCAGCCTTGTGCAAAAAATCCCATTTGCAAGCATTTTCAGAAAGCGTCATATTGAAGGAAAGAGGTTAAAAGCTTTTAGATTTATAGGAAGAAGGGTATTTTTGTTTTCTTTAAAACATTACGGTCAGATTAAACAGATGTGATTTGTTCTAATGATGGCTGTTCAGTGCGCTCCTTCACACAAGTCCATAACATCTGTGCAGAGTTCCCTTACCAACACCAGGGCCCTCCAGCCCCAAGCACAACTGCTGCACTGCTGAAGCTTGTGGTTGTCCCAATGGTTTGACATTAACAGCTCTTTGCTCAGCTTCTCAGAAAACTGATG
Source organism: Excalfactoria chinensis (assembly GCF_039878825.1). Lineage (NCBI taxonomy): Eukaryota > Metazoa > Chordata > Aves > Galliformes > Phasianidae > Excalfactoria > Excalfactoria chinensis. Next base: position 2,384,878 of record NC_092837.1, read on the forward strand.
TGGGGGCAGATTTTGTCCAGCCTTCCAAACTTCCCTTGATCATATAGACTCACAAATAACCCCAATGTCTCTGAAATCAAATAAATCAGTCTAAAATCCTGCTCAATCACTGTACAAGAATGTCACCAAAAGCCATTACTCCAGCTCTTTGATGGCCTCAGCTATAAGAAAAAGAACACAAAATAATGCCAAAAGAACAGCAGAGGTGCACACAGCTACGTCTGACACTGGCACAGAGACCTCATGGTTCATTGAGCACATGGCCAGCACCTGACTGTCACCTCTACTCTTTTGCTTCTGTATATTCAGATTCAATACTTGAAGGAGCAGTCCATTTTTCAGAGCCTAAGAGGAATACAGTCTGTGATGACAGAGAAGCTTCACAGATCAATCATGCTTTCAGACCAGCACATCTTCAAACACACTTTAGTTGTGCTCCTTCCCCCTTCAAGCCAGCTCACAGAGTTGTTGGAGCCCTTTTATACTACAGAAGCCAGACTGGAGACCTTAAAAGAAATGTCAGTGTCACATGTTCTGCACAGGGCATGGGAGGCAATGAGCACCCAGGTACGCTGAGTGTTGTCTCCTGTGGTCACCCACCACAGCCTTTGTTACCAGCTGGACACCAGGAAGATGCAGCATCACCATTTCAAAACCCATTCCCATGTGCACCTCGAGCAACCTTGTGCAATCTCTAAAAATCAAGAGTCTGCTGGTGTGAGCATTGTGGTCACCCCAGTGGTGTTTACTCCGTTACAAGTAAGCGCTTTGCATTAATGGTGTCTATGGCTTTGAAAGTCCACGTGCATTTTAGAAGTATTTGGACTAATTAGCAAAATCCACATAAGAAAGCTCAAGTTCCTGCCACCCCTCCCATTTCATTAAGAAGATCAAGAGGTTAAAGAGCAGCTTTGCAAAGGTGACCAGCACCCAACTGCCTCCTGGCCCTGAGCAGCAGCATGAGCTGCATGTCCTGGCTGTGCCAGAGCCAGGATCATCTCCCAGGAGCTCTGCTGCAGACAGCGGTTCTGTTCCTACAGACACAGGCCTGCACCTTTGGCAGCAGCCCTGTTTGCTGGTACATGAAGGTGACATTAGCAAGGAGCAAGCCACGGCCACAGAGTCAAAGAAAATGAGACCTGGCCTTTGAATACATAGTATATGTATTCATATACATATGAATATACATATATATATATATATATATACATACACACACATATACAGTATAGGTATCCTGCTTCACACCAGCATTCACCCATGTACTCATACCTGCCCCATCAACTGACTATGAAGGAAAGTTAAGGCTCTGTCAGTAGCCTTAATTTGGATTCTGAAGAGAACATGTACAGCTCTGTGTTCTAGCAGACAGAACTAGAAGTCTGGATTTAGCCAAGCAAGAATTGCAAGAGCATTTTCCTGTGAGTTTGGACATGCTAATTCCACACAAACACCAAGGATATGTTATGTCAGCATGGTAATCTCCTTCCCAGACTAGTTAATACTCAAGCTCTTGCAGATGGGAACCAACACTGCCCTTTATTTCCTGAAGAAAGATGTAAAAGTGTCATCCTAGTGTAACATTTTAATTTTTGATTTCAATAGGGACGCATTTGGAAATACAAACTCCTACAGAACTCTCCTTAAAATAATGTGGTAACTTCAGGATCCATGGTTCGGTGAGACAGAGGAGTTCTTGTGTGTCTGAGTCACCTCAACAGCACCTGGGAGCTCCCATGGGCACTGGTATAGGACCAGCCCCCAATGGGCTCTTCCAGGGATCCCAGCATTCACAGTGATTGTATCTGCCATGGTCAGACTTTGAGCCACATCTGTGTGTTCCCGAGAGCCTGTAAGCACAGCTGAACACCGGATAAAACACAGGAGGGGACATTAACATCATTTAGGTCTTTGCCATTGAAGATATTCTTTTGTGGATATCCCTAAAACCTCAATTTAGCTAATTATTAATAAGACCTACATACATTCCCTGATACTTGTTCTTCACTGGCTTTCTCACTGCCAATAATTATCGTGGTTTGCCTGTCTCCCAGAAAAATCTTCCTTACTTTCCTAATTAAAATTCCTTTGTGGCCATCATCTAAGAACTCATAATCCAAAAAACTCAAGCCATTGCACAAACCAGATCCAACTCATACCTAATATAAGCCCATTGCAATAGAGTCGACAGCTACACCCAAAACCAATGAACCAGAGCCTGGAAGGAGCACCTGAACTGCTCAGCCTTCCCTTGTGCTACTGTGGGATTGCTCTCTACCAAATCTCCCCAAGATCCTGTGCAATGTAGTTTGCAAGAAACCAATGCATGCCCTTAAGACCTCATTTCCAAAGGCACAGCTAGATCGCTCAGCTGCAGTTGCTTCTCCCTACATCTCCACATGCTGCACTAATGAATGTTGACCACCTTAAGCACTGCTCAGCCAAGCCTGCCTCATTTTGCTGGTTTAACCTTTCTTCTCCAACACCCCAAATAGTTTTTGCCCTTCTCACAATTCTTAATTAGCTGAAGAAAAACCCCAAACCCCAGTGATGCCCAAACCTGAATGCAGCCACTGATGAGAAATAGGTAAGATCATGTGGTGGTGGGTAATACCATGAAAATGCCCATTTGTCTGGATAACTGAGATTCATTCCAAAATCATGCCTAACAAGGAAACTCCAACACACCACCCTAATACCAATTATTAGCTTCAAAGGCAGCAGAACAGACTAATGCTGTAGACAGATAATATCATACATCCCTATATTAAAGCAAGCACAAATGATTTAATTTCACTTCACCTGGAAAGTTCTGGCTCTCCCATTTATTGCGCTGGTCCTGGTGTGTCATGAGAATGGCATCAGCCGTGCTGACCCAGCCCTGCCTGTGTCCCAGCTGTCACCACTCCTGCTTGTAGCCATGGGCCATGCTGGTGGCATCGTGCCTTGGCCAATAAGAGCCACAGCATGCCCTGATGTCGCCCCTGGTTACACAGAGTTTAAAATAAGACTGAGGGAAGAGTTAATCATTCACTTTGGATATTAAACTTTTTTCTTTTCCAAAGACAGCCAGGTTACAATGAGGCGTATACCTGGTCAGTACTACTAAAATGGGTATCAAAGAAGCCGGAGGACACTTGAGCCTTGCTGTTACAAGGTATCTTCTGACCCGATCCAGTTTTAACAGGGCACTTTATATTTCAGCATAGCAGAGCTTCAGCAGCTCACAGGAAGCTTTAACTTGCTTATTTCATGGAACAACGTGTCGCAACACACGCTGAGGGCGCAGGGCATGGCAGTCAGGCTATGCTGACTAATGAATGGAGAGAATCCCATTGACCTGGGCAGTGTCCAGGCTGAAACTGGTGGTTGTGCAAGCTTGTGTGTTAGCCTGTCTTATTTCAAGAATTACCTTGTATCTGTTCTTGCCAGCGTCTGAAGGCACGCTCTTCTCACAGCTGCTTCTCTGGTGTTGCTGGATCTTCCCATTCTGTCAGTAAAAGCCCAGTGAAGGTCCCCAGCCCTGCTCCAGGCCACCGTCCTACAGCGGGATGTGCAAGACAATGAGGAACAGAAAAACCATGCTGCAGCACTACACCACATAGACTGATTGGAAACACAAGGAAGGGCACAGCGTAGTTAAAAGAGAACATCTGAATAATGTGTATTTACCTTTAATTGCCAAGAATAAATTCCACAAATGTTTTTATGTGCCTCTTCCAAGGTTTCTGGTTGGAGCTCTTTACAAAGGGGCTGTAGGTCCTTCAGCACAACCTCATGCATCTGGCTTCATTCACTAAACAGTTTGTTTCCTCGTATGGTTAAAAACAGTTGATGTGCCTGCACAGAGCAAGAGTGGTGCCAGCCACAGCCAAAGGTACCACAGCCTGAAGCTGGGTCCAGAGCTAACAAAATAACCCATGATATTTTCTCTGTTCTCAGAGGAGGAGAGAATTCATTGCTCTGTGCAACAGCGGCCACTGCAGAGCATCCAGCACGTCAGATCTGAGAGAAGAAAAAAATCATGGGCAGCTCCACAGGGTGCAGGCAGGAATAATGACTCCATGAAGTCAGGCATCAGCCATTCGGCTCCCCACTGCCAGGAGCAGGTGTAAGAAATCCTCATGCCGTAAGGATGTAATAGAGCTACAAAAACACAAGAAGGCTTTGTATGAAGTGCTGCAGGAACATGGAGTCTTACTTGCATTTTTTCCATTGTATCCTATAGTATTCTGTAGCAGAACTGAATAATCTCTATACACATGTTGGCTGTAAAGCCAGCAGAAACCTCACAGTCATTACATTCTACAGTTCTCTCCAGTGTATGCCTTGATCTGTGCTTCAGGAGTGATCAAACCTCTGCTTGCCTCTCTTCACCTGGTAGAGGTCTTGAGCCATAAGGGCTCTCTAGCAATCCCATCTTCTCTCTTGGAATGAAATGCACCATCATGCAGAGCCAGCGCAGGGTCTGCACTTCTCTTCAGCCTCCTTTAAGCCATCGATAGGAAAAAAAACAACAAATTCCACTTTGGCAAAAAGCGAACAGCAAGCAACACCAACTGCTAAGGGATGTCCCAATGATCCTCTCAATCAGCCCATAAAATAGCTTCCACTGCTTCACCCCCACACTGCAAATGAGTGTTTCCATCTCCCATCTAATTCCTTTCCAGCATTTTCATGGCTATTTGTGCTGGCCTCACCCAAATATTTCAGCTGAAGTTTTTAGAGGACCCTGAAGGAATTATTCAGCTTTATCCTCCAGTCTCACATGAAAATCACGCAGTGGGAGCATTTCCATTGTGGGGAGCTCACTCCATAAAGCCCCCATAAAATGCCATGCCTGTGCATATAAACCTACCAGGAACTGTCTCTGAGACAGCACACTGCAACCCCACACTTTGGGATCAACACAAATGGAGTATTTTCAGCTTCTTGCATTGGACTTGATAGCAGACACCTGGAAGCACATCCTCCTGCCAAGGGAACAGCAGCACATCATGCCACACATGCCCCCAGCAGCAAACAGCTTGGGTTCACAATCCAAACGCACCCAGAAATCACTCAGAAGTGCAAGGTAAATAAAACCACATGTGAAACTTTGGCAGCACAGAACCTGCTGGGACCTGACCGAGGTCCCTGTCCATACTCCTCCTGGAGATAGAAAAGCACGCAGAGTCACAAAGCAGGAGATGCATCACCCAGCCATGGCACCCAGCGCTGCTTCATGCTGAGACCCAGAAGCAGAAGGCAGGGGTCTGAGTTCAGACAGGCTCCAGGGGGCCCAACACAGGCATGCCCAGCCCTGCAGCAGGTCACACAGCAGTCCAGCCAGGATTGCTGCAAGCAGCCTGCTTTCACTCTCTTTCTCTCCCCCCATTTCCCAGAAAATTACTGCTAATTCAACAAGAGAATCTTCTTTAAAAGAGATCATACATATGCATACTATTTTTAGAGAAACATTTGGAGCAAAAAAAAGGTAAAATTGGACTGCAGCTTCACTGGAGAGTAGGGACCTACTGTGTGCCTCCGGTGGCGCAGCGGTAGAATTCCCGTTTGCAACACCAGGGGGCCCGGGTTCGAATCCCCCCCTGTGGAGCAGGGGGTAGAAGTGCCGCTCTGCTACACAGAGGGCTCGAATCCCGGGAGTTGGACTCGATGATCTCTAAGGTCCCTTCCAACTCGCACAATACTATGATACTATGATATGATATGACTTGGTTGGCATGGAATTCCCATCTCCAGGCTTTGGGGATTACGGGATGGAGGCTTTCCTTTCACATGGCAATACGGCAATACACAGCCCTCAGAGCTCCCCAAAGCAAAGCCACCGCTGAACTCATAGTACAAAGGGGAATGAAGCAGAAGGAGCCCCAGGAACAAGGATTCACCACATGAGCTGGTAATTTCTCACAGACGGTCAGGCCTGATCAAAACCTTTCAGCTGCTTTGACCCCGGGCCCCAGCTGGAGGCAGCCCATGGCAGAACGCACCTCTCAGTGCATCTTTTAACAGCAAAACTCAACATATGAGCTCCATTACAAGGTTTTGTCTTCACAGATTCTTGTTTTCACATCATAAGCTTCTGCCAATTATTTTTAAAACAGAAAATGAGCACAATTAGGGGAATGAGAACAGAGGAACCCAAAAACTAACAAATATGAGTCCGGCCTGCACTGTCAGAACTTGCATTAATGGGTTTGTGTACATTAGCCCATGTGCAAGTCCTAACCCAGCACCTCGTGCTCCAGTGTTCAGAGATGTACCAAGGCACTGTGCAACCACATCAGCCGAAACACAGCCAAAACCCCAAACTTCCTTTCTTAAAGGATGTAAAAACAGATCCCGCAGAACACCTGCATTAAAGATTTTAACACTTTGCTTTTCTCATGGGGATGGTGACATTTCAGATGTTGTTCCTCCCCTCCATAGACGAACTCAAACCACACCAGTGGGAAGAATCAGAAACCCAGGAGCAAGTATCAGAGTAGGTGTCCAATTAATCTTTTGGACAAAGTCAGCAGAAAAGGTAAGTGGATTTTGCCAGCACCATATTATGTGAGGCAGGAAGGATTACTGCATGGAGACATCAAAGTCTGATGTGTTGTACAGAGACATTAACTGAAGGTTTGCTATGTGTGCTGTGAGATGTGCACCAGGTTCCTGTGGTTAGTGGAGACCTCATGACCTCTTGCAAGAGTTGACCATGGCTTCCTGGTCAAACACCAACACCTTAATCACATTTTGGCTTCTGGTGTTGTCCGCTGGCTGAGCTCCCAGGGCAGGGTGCTTCACTGGTGGGCAGCTCCAGCTGCTGAGGAGTTGCTTGAGTATTTAAGGCAACCTCTGGGTACATATAAGAACACAGCTGCTATTGTAGATTCCTACTGCTTTGAGAGTGCGATTTCTCCTTCCATGTCATGATGCTCAACAGAACTGTAAATAAACTGGCCTCCAATTGCTGACTCTTAGCCCAGCAGGAGCTCACAATTGACAATATCCTGAATGTAGATGCACTGAATACAACCCATTTCACCTTCTAAATAAGGCCAATAAAGGGAAAATGAAAGGTCAGAAACAAGCACAATTAGAAATAATAAGAGGACAGGTTCCATCTCCCTACCATAGGCACCTATCCTGTACACCATATGCAGGATACAACAAAATTAATTGCAGCTGAGTTCCCATAGCTTAATTCAAATGTTGACTCAAAGTCATGTAACTCTTTCAGTAGTTTGTATCAAATTATCATGGAAGAAGCTACCAGGTGTCCTAAGGAACATATCTGTTTGCCATCTCACTGTGATTCATTAGCTCCAAGCTCCAGCCAGGATTAATAATAACAATAATAATAATAATAAAAAGTTCCCTTAATTGGTCTAAAAGCAGTCATTTTCATTTTCTGTGAGGGTTCTGCTCTTGTTTTTTCAGATGTGGTTACCTTCATTTTTCTCAGAACAGTTCCTTGTTTGCCTTCCCTCCCCTGCTCACAGGGCTCTTGTGGGCTGGAGAGGCACATGGATAGAGGAAGGTATCTTTAAAGTTAAAAATAGGAAACTGAAAAACCACACACAACTCTCAGCGAGACGTTATCTGGGGCTGCAAGTCCACATCAGCCCCTTGACCGCACCATGTGGGGACTGTGCTCTCCCCAGGGAGGTGACCTCATGTTTCTCCTGCTGCTGCACAGAGAGATGTTGGCAGCAGGGGAAAGTTACAACACAAAGCCCGCCTGCTTCTCCATGCTTTAATTTTAATGTTTCAGAGGTCTCTCCTACACCAAGCTACACACCCAGGGCTGGTACAGAGCAGGAACTGGTGCTGCAGCCCATACTGACCATGCTCAAAAGCCAGTCTTGCCTTTTCCTCTCCCTGCTTCTAGGATCCTAACCTCACTTTGGCATCCCTTGAAGAAACAGGTGATGTGACATCTCTCTCAGTGGGACACTCAGGCCCATGCTGAAGAGGTGAGGCTGCACCTTGCAGCAGAGCTGACAGCTATATTCCATGTGGTGTGGGGCCACCAGTGGGACTCACAACCAAAGAAAACTCAACCCAAAGCTGCACGCAGGGAAGAAATGCCTAGAAGTTACATTGTTATGCAAAGCAAGTGGGATCTAAAGTGCTGAAAAACAGATCTGAGAAACCCACAACCCCAGGCAGAGCACTGTGAGCCTTGTCCTGCTCAGTGTCACTCCTCAGCCTTGGAGAAGGGAAACAGCTGCTACAATTTAAGGTGCATTGCCTGCATTTCTGCATGGAAACAGCTCCTGCAAAACTGAACACATGGCAGTGCCATCCTCCAGCTCTGCACATACATCACCCACCCCAGGAGGACATCAGAATCCCCTAGGGCTGCCACAGACATGGCAAGGGGATGGAAACCCAGTGTACAGCCACAGCATTTGTTCCCTTTGAGCAATAGAAGCATCTTCTATGGGGTTACTGCCAGAGATCCTTAGGGTGGGTCACTCATTGCATGGCCTGAAACAGTCTGAGAGCACAAAGCTCACCTATGAGAGTTCTCTGCAGTCAAACACCCGAAAACAACACTTCAGACAGAATTCCACACAATCTAAGGGCCCCCACCACAAACCCCTCAGAAGCTTACCAGGGGCACCTTCCTCTTGCAGCCACATCCTAATAGGGCCACAGGGAAACGTGGGCTGATAAGGCTGCACCCACACCTGCCAGCTTTTAACGTGCTAATTGGTAAAAGCTGGTACTAACACCTGGGAGAAATGAATGATGATGGAGAGCAATGTGGCTGCTGCACCTGTGAGTCAGGAGCAGAGTGCCACTAGATGGTGACAGTGCCCACAGAAATAGAGCTACCAGGGGAGAATCCCATCTCCAGTACCAGGACAGTGAGCTGGAAAGGATCTTCTGGCAATGAGTGGTCAGAATCTCTTGTTTGTGAAGGGTAGGGTTTAATGTAACTCACTCAGGAGGTGGTGGTTTGGTGATAAACTGAGGAGTTAACTCACTTGCATGGAGTGTGTGAGCTGAGTTGTCTCTGTATGGACACACAAGAAGTCAATAACCTTCATTTATCTTCATTTACCTGTGGCTGTTTCTCTTCTTACACTCAAAATGGATTCTAATGAGGGCTGTGGGATTTGGCAAGGCCAGTATCCCCCAATGGGGACAGCACTTCTCTGTCCCCATGCAGGATCCTTCTGGTGCAGGTGCTGCCCTCGCAGTGTGCTGTTACAGCTGGAGCTTTTGGATTCCAGCCTGTTCAACACGAGACATCAGCAGCGCTCCAGGTGTCAGTTTTGTAGTGTGCAATTCAATACAAATGGGTGGCTAAAAATAATCCCTGAAATTTCTGTGCACCAATACTGAATATTGCTCAGGAGAGCGGGCTGAGCCATAGAATGGCTTTGGGTTGGGAGGGACCACGAAGACCATCCAGTTTTTTTAATCACCTAAATAATGCACTAGAGAAAAATGTAAATTCCTCAATCAAATAGTAGCAGAGGAGAAACTTTATCTCAGGGTTTAATCGTCTTTGTCATCTCTGACCAAATGCCAGTGGATAAACAGAAGGGCTTGGTTGGTCTGGTTGTCTCCTCATTGGTGTTCTCTTATCCAAACACAGCTACAACAAGAGGAGACTGACTTGAAAGGAAAGGACAGGACCCAGATTCTTACAGAGTGCACAGCTGTGTTATGACGTGCTGCCAGCCCTGTGCCTACTCCCAGCTCCCTGCTGTGCAACACAGAGCACAACCGGAGCCATCACTGTAATCACCACGGTGCAAAAGCACCGCTTCCCTCCTGTCACACTCAGCTCCTTCAGGCAGCAGAAACGTCCTCATGACTCCAAAATACACAAAACATAGAAACAAAAGGATTTTTCCTCCTTCACAATGGCTCTCAGGTGCTTCTGCAAACACCGCTGCCCAGCTGTGACCTTCGGCTTTTCCAGGCTCACAGAGCAGCTGGCACACAAATGCACACATGCTTGTCATAGAATCATAGAATGGCCTGGGTTGAAAAGGCCCACAGTGCTCATCCAGTTCCAACCCCTGCTGTGTGCAGGGTCACCAACCAGCAGCCCAGGCTGCCCACAGCCACATCCAGCCTGGCCTTGAATGCCTGCAGGGATGGGGCATCCACAGCCTCCTTGGGCAACCTGTTCCAGTGTGTCACCACCCTGTTATGTCACTGCAAAGCGATGTATTCCCATTGCAAATCCCCTCTGCTCAAATGTGGGACAACGATTACTCATTTTTAAACAAAGCTTCATCTCTTTGTTTGAAAATAACTCATTTCAGAATGGAAAAAAAAAAAAAAAAAAAAAAAAAAAAAAAATCAGTGAATTTTTTCACCAAAAAAAAAAAAAAAAAGAAAAAAAAAAAGAAAGAAATTGAGTTTCGGTTTTACAGTAAGTGCGAAAATCCTCCCTTCTGACAGTTTTCACTTTTATTATACATTGCATTTATCTGTACACTCCCTCTCTCCCCAGGCCAGCAGAACCCCATCATCCTGCATGGCCACAGAGCCTCATGGGGGGGATCTCTGCTGTCATTTTCTTTGTTGGTTCCCATTTGGTCTCAGCCAGCGCTGCCCTGCAGGGCTGTGTGTTGGGAGCTGGGGGCAGTGCAGTGGTTGTGGGTCACGGCCTCTGGATTCCTGGGCAGAGCTCTGTGAATTGCCCCCGATCTCACCACGGTTCTGCAAACATCTCATCACTTGTGGCAGCACCTGAGCTGGCGGCGTTCCTTCCAGAAAAGCAGCTTAAAAAAAACATGATGGGAAAACATAGTACCAATTTACAGATGGGTAAACTGAGGCAGGATGGGCAGCACCACCAGACCCATGGTGATGGAGGGGTCTGTGCAGAGCTACGAGATCGCTGGCTAGAGCAGAGGGCTCAGATGCACACATGGGTGGCACAGTGCAGGGGGTGACCCTGTGTTGAGCCCTGAGGCACTGAGCACACGGTGGGTTGGAGCTGGGGCTGGGGTTGGGGTTGGGGTGCTGCAGCCCCAGCACTGCACTGCGGGGATTCACACGGTGCCATCACTGCAAGGCTCTGTGTGGAGGAGCGTGGGGTGGAATTCCCCTTTCCCAGCTAATCAGCTCCATCACTCGTATTGCAGTGGACTCCAAAATTCCCTTTGTCAGCCGTGCAATAACCTTTGTCCCTGCACTGACTGAGTGCATCTCTATTTAGGAGAAATGTGCTTTGCAGGGTTGCCCACGTCCGCCTGCAGTAACGGGAGCCTCGGTTATGGTAACCCTTGCTTCTGAGATGACAATTATTTTTCCAGACATATGAAAACCAAAATCATTTGAATGTTGCATCATATAAACAACCTGGTTCTCAGGCATGGACTCATTGATTCCATCCTGAAACAGATGTGCAGAGGATGATGACGAAGCAAAAGCAAGGGACCACCAAACAAATGCTTTCTGCAAGCAGAGGACTGATCCAGCTTCTATTACAATTACCCGCTCCATCCCAGCAGCGATTTCCATGCCTCCCCAGCTTTCTGGCATGCACATGGAAAGATATGGCTATAAAACATGAGCAAAAACGTCAGGCTAATTAAAGGGCTTCTATCTGGTTAAAACCATATCTCTTTTGAAAAACAGACATTTCCTTGCCGGTATGCCCTGAACAGCACCTGAAGTTACTGCAGCAGAAAGGAGTTGTACAAAGCAGATTTGCATGACACTGTTTATTGCCTCCTGTGCAATTTTGCATGTCTCCCAGCACAGTCTCACTGCTCCTACCTTTCTCCACCAGCACTTTCTAATCAATGGTGTTTGCAGACACTCACCTGCCAGCAGTGCCAGACAGCACTCCCTGCCACTCTACAGAGCACACGGTTGGGTGCACAGTTCCTGGAGCACATGCCCAATATTGGGGCGCAGGGATGAGGTGCCAGCTCCCAGCTTGCAAATGTCACTGCCACTCCTCAAGCAAAGCAACAAAACTCTGAGCTGTGTGCTGCAATACAGGCAGTGAGGAACCCACAGGTGGGGTGAATGGCTTTGAAGGAAGGAGACTTATGAAAGGGTGTAAGGGCGCTGTAGTCCCTGGGGTGCAATGTAAATCCTGGCTTTCCAGGTAAACTCCCTGCTCCAGAACTGGAGTGACTTTATTCAGGCATAAATGCTCTGCTTTAAATGGCATGGCAGAGCTTATCTCTCCATCTCAGCTATTAAGGGGCTCTTTGTGCTTCAGCAGACTGACACTGGTCTGAGCGCTGCTGCTGTGGCACATGACGGCTGTGTTTGGTTTTAGCCAAAACAGGATTACTCGCAGCAGCTGGAGATGCTCATTTTCCTTCAGCAAAACCCTTGCAGATTGCAGCCGTCCTGACTGGGGCTGCACAGAAAAGTGTGGGAACAAAAGAAGGCAGAACTGGTTTTGCCCCATCCTGACATATGAGACTGAGGTTATAGCCTTGAAGATACTGCATGGAGAAGCTTTGCATCCTTCCAAAAGCACATCCCAATGTGTCTGGTCCAGCAGAGCTGTTGGTGATTTGCCACTTGTGCACCTCCATTCACCCTCAGCATATCCCCTTTTGTTACCCCAAGTCTGAAAACCCAAGCGAAGGCTCTGCAGCTGCTCCCGAGCAGAGTCTGGAGAACACCTGGTTAACACAAGCAGCCACTCTGCCTTCTGTGCTGTAAAACACTGCAGGTAGCCAAACGAGAGGATATTGGCATACTGAGAAGTTCTTCACTTCAAACAGATCCAATCCATCCCAGGTTGACAGAGCCCAGAATATTGCCATCTGACACCCAGGCTGGAGTCAGGCTGCACCCCAGCAATTTAAATCTGCAAGGATGTAAGAAAAAATACAAAACATAGAAGTGCATGGTTTGGAATGGAACTCCTGAGCTTTGTGCACAATGGTAGAGCTCAAAGCCTGGAGATGCACCCACTGGACATCCCAGGGGCCAGCAAGCTCTCAGCTCACACAGGTGTGGTGTTACATTCTCCATCATTTTGCTCAAGCTATTAAAAAGCCTCCATAAATCCAAAAGCATCTTTTCATCTCAACTGCTATGGATGCTGGAGCTCCTCGTTCACCCGCTGATCTCCACCCATTCATGTCCTATGTGTTACGGAATGGTCAGCTCTACTGTTTGTAACAAAATCCATGAAAAAGCAAAACAGTAATTCTGCTGTCTCCCTTCTGTAGCAGTAATCCACCATGCAATTGCTAGGGAGCTTGCACAGCCATGAAAACACATGGTACTGTGTGCAGGCTGAAAATAGCAATGCCTACAATTACCCGGTAAAGCTCAGTTTGCCCTAAAACACTACTTGACTGTAATTACTTATATTTACCTAATTGCAACTTATCACACCCTGAATAAGAGGGATTGGCAGCACTTTCATGAAGATGCCTCGGAACGCAGCATTGCACCCACAGCCCTTTGGGAATCAAGCACCAGGAGTTAATCCCATGTAAGCACAGTCGGTTCCCAGGGCCAGGCTGCCTGCTGCCCTGCCACGTCGTGTCACCCCACATCATATCACTCCGCAGTGAGGGACCCAACCGCAGCTGCAGGGCTCACACTGCTGCACTGGGTCAGTCCCAGCTCCTCAGACTGCAGTCCTTTGGTGCAGTTCCATAGGATAACATGGGGCATCAACACATGTGAGTGCTTTGTGCATCAGGAGGCAAGTAGCCGAGAGCTTGGAAGTGCTTTACTACTCATTTCTGCTACAGACTGCTAATTTGAGCTGCAGGTACTGACTGATTCAGCAGCACCTTGTAGCATATGCTTGGTTTTAGCTGTGTACCCCAGGGGATGTGTCTGGATGCTTTTCTGAATCGGCTTATAAATCACCAGCTTATATCTGTACTTAGTTTTTCCTTGAGGTTTCATAGACTATTGAGAGTTAGAAAGGAAATTAGAAAGGAAAGATTTCTTATGACGAATGCAAATAATTCCTTTCTTCTTGCCACCTGTCTGCAGGCTGGGATGCACTGAGGGGCTGAACCAGAGCACCATTACAGCTTGAAAGGACCACTAAGAACTTCTAGCCCAACCAGGAGCGGGGAAGATCTCAGATCTGCTGCTGAGCAGTGCAAGCACAGCAAGCAGCATCCCCAAGTTACACTAACAGCACAGCAGTACCATTTTCCAGGAGTCTTTGTAACATTGGGTTTTAATTGAAGTGCTTGGCTCTGAAAGAGCCACTGGAAAAACTGCAGGAGAATCAAATGCTGGATTTGCATCTGGGCAGAAACCCTGCAGGAATGGAGGTGTGACACGGTCAGGGGGCACAGGGGGTGGATTTGGGGATCATTCCCAACATTCATGTTTTTACGATTCCATGACAGAAATAAAGAAGAGATGAAGCCTGGTGCTGGGCTGACCTGTGGGCTTCAGAGGGCAGCTCTGTCCCAGTGCTGCTCATTGCATGGGTCTGTAGCATCATTTCAGCAAGTACCACTCACAGCATTAACACCAGTCATAATGTTATACAACTGTTTGTTGTTGCTATGAAAAAAAAAAAATAGACAACAATAATATTTAGCTATCTGGACATTTTGCTGTAACAAGGCTTTGCCAGATGTTCTGCCCCTTGATTATGCATGCCACAAAAGCATGTTTTATAATCACATAAAACGAAGAGAGATGAAAGCCATGGAAACGTCTGTGTGTTCTTTCCCTGATGCAGATGCTTTTGAGATGGTTTTTGCATCTGTCAGGCATAAATCAAATGGGAAAAATGATCTTCAGGAGCAGTGCATCTCTTGATAGAGCCGGTGGTTGTGTCACGGGCATTAGTTCACATCAATGATTACTTTTGTTATATACTCCCTACACTCACGGGAGGTTAAGTTCAATGTCAGTAAAGCATTTCAGTGGAAATGGAGCGTGCCGAGAGTTTCAGATTGAACCGCATTTATTGATTAGAATTTAGAGATAAATAATGGGCTCTGATGAAAAGGGACATATGTTAATTATCATCCCTCATTTCCATTCCCAAGAGTGCCAAAATACACAAGTGGCTGTGGCCAAATCTCAGGCTGCTGGGGGTCACATCAGTTAATTAATAGCATTCCAAGATGCTCAGATGAAACCTTTATTAGTAGATAAGAATATTTTCACGTGGCCTTGCTGGGACGCAGGCAGCAGGATATCATACCAGTGACAAACAGTGCAGTGATAAAAGGTGTTACTGCATAAGCACAAAACACTGCAATGCCGAAAGAAAGAGCACCCACTTTTTCTGACCTTTCCAAAGCAAACTGCGGCTGTGTGCCACCTATATCCTGTATGAATGAATTCCTTTCTTGTGTGATTGCTCAAAGCCAGTGTGTCCGTTTCTATAGAAGCACCCACAGGATCACCAAAAACCACATATTCAGCTCTTGTTAATGTCACCAATGACGTACCAGGGCAAGTACTTGTTTGTCCCAAAGAAATACAGGACTTCCACCGCTCGGTGCGAGCGCCGCTGCAGAAAAGAAGTTGTTGACATGAGAGGAAAAACCAGGTTTCCTGTTTGAACTCTGACAGGTACTGGAAGATATGAGTAACATCAAATCTTGGTCTGCTCTAAAGGCAGTCTGTGGTCAGGGGGTTCTCACATTTGTTTGTGTGGAACAGCTTTGAATTGTTTGCAGATACTGCGCAGAAGAAACTCGGAGATGCTTATCACCCCGCGGGGCCTGTTATGAGATGTGTGCGTTTGTGAACGGGTTAGGGGAGATCAAAACGGCTCCAGATGATATGCCTCACATGCTGTAAATGTGGTAGATGCTCCCGAGATACCTCTGAAAATATCACATGTTGCAGCGTTGTCGAGTACAGGCGGCAGCCGCCCCTGTTTCCATCTCACAGCACGGGGCAGGCGAGAGGAGTTTGGGGGATTTTTTCCAGATCATTCATATTTGTGTGTGTGTGCCTGGAGGCTCAGATGAAAACTTTCCCTCCTTATGATTCTCACTAACGGAATGGCTCAAACAGATCAATCTGAAAGCAGTGAGGTGTGGGAGGTGACGGCTCTGAACGCCAGGCTTTGTTCTCGCTGCCCTGTGCTGGTGGCCACAGCCCAGGGAGCCGCTTTCATCCCATTCTGCCCATGGTGCCCCTGCTCACTGCAGGAGTGGGAATAGATGGCCTTCATAGGACCCTTCCAACTCTACTGGTTCTATGATCCTATGATCCCACACAAGCAGGGCAGCACCAGTCCCTCCAGCCAAGGTCCCAGAAGGGAACAGAGAGCACTGCTCAACCCCCTCACCCTGCAAGATCCCAAACATCTGCATACACAAGACTAACCCTTGGTTTTCTTTAATGCAAGCCATCTTTTCCAGAAATTCTGCTAAGACAAGACCTTACCCAAACTCTGCCAAATCGGAGTCATATCTGGGGGTATAACTGGGTTTATAGATTCCTCTTACAACTTAAAGCTGTTGCGGCTCATTAACAAAACTCGCCTCCAAAGCATTGGCCCTTCAGTCACAGAGTCACAGAATGGTTTGGGATGGAAGAAACCTTTAAGATCATCCAGTTCCAACCCGCCTGCTATAGGTAGGGACACCTCCCTCTAGACCAGGTTGCTCACAGCCCCATGCGATTACCCCGTGCCATCACCTCTCTCACAGCTCAAACTGAATCACCTGAAATGCTCTCCCTGAGACCAGTTCTGCTCATGCATGTGATGCCCAGACGTGGCACTCCAGAAGGGCATCACCACCGTGACTCTTCCCATGGAACCACCACACCAAGGCACTGTCAGATCAGCTGGGTTGCATCCCACTCAGCACTCTATAAACTGGTTCCTGCTCATTTCTGTCCGCTCCCCAACATTTTGTCTATTTCTTGTTCTTTTTTTCCAACAGTGTGAGTGCTTACAGAAAGCAAACGGTCCCTTTGAGTGCAGCCGTGGAAGCAGAGGAAACAAAGTGAAAAGTAAAACCATTCAATCAAGAAAAAGAGCAATTCCCACCAACAGGACCAGCCGCTGCCACCCAGTAACTGGGCTTTCAGATCTGGGCGACTCACAAATTAACTCCGACTGCTAAAGACTGTCTTGAGCCACTCCTCAGACACCTGATGCCCAGCCCCTCGCAGAGCACCCAGCCAAAGAATAATTGGACAAGAACCATCCCTTGCAGCACTGGGTGTTGACTCTGTCCTCATTTCTGAAAGAGCTGGAAGCCTTTTAGGTAAATTCACCATTTTCTGCATTCGTTTTTATAAACTCAGTGAAGATTTTTTGTACCCCACAGAGCAGATCAGTTTTGCCAGCAGGACTGCAACAGCTCTGGTGCAGCTGGCACTGAAATGCAACATTAACTAAGTGTTCCAAACAGCCTGATCCTGAAACACCCCCAAAATCGCTGGGACTTGAGTGGGTGTTTCCTTATTGCCTGTGCTTAATGGTGCACCTGAACGGGGCTCTGACCACAAACAGAAGCAGGAGGGATCTTCCTTCCACTGCCACAGCATTTATTTGAGAATACCAGGATTCAGGCCCTAACTTTTTCTGGTAGCAGTCCATGCTAACACCATTAGAAACAGATATAAAACAGTGCTAACAAAATCAACGGTAAGAAAACCCAGTAGATTCATAACTAGAAATAGTAGGGAATTTGTTCAGCACAAGACACAGCAGTCTGGAAATGGG